>NC_064620.1:50040000-51290000 GCF_023898315.1 Schistocerca nitens
CAACGAGTTAAAATTTCATAGAGTGGCTATAGGTCCGCCATGTTTGAAGCAAATTGAAGTTCTGTCCGCCATGTTTTCTCTAGTCAAGTCATTCGTCTGCTGTGTCCCGCCCCCTTGTAACTGCGTTTGACTTACTTGAAATAGCCCATACTAGCTTTATTTTTTCTAAAACAAGCAATAGACAGCAGTGATTTCAGTGTACACTGACAGCAAAAAGGGATGTTCTTGTCGAAATATGGCTAAACTTTTCGATGTAGATAACACTACAAGACAACTCAAATAAGTCTGTCCATCCATTATAACGTTACTTGTTGCCCATAAATTAATGCAATTAGAGTAGGTACCACCAGAATATTACGGTGAACCTTCTAAACATGCTGTGGTTAACTATTAGAAACAGTAACGGGCGTAGAAATGCGATATTTTTGTCGCTATTTCAAAGTAAACAGTCAAAGCCTCAAAAACCAGTACACTGTGAACGAGAATTTATTTGAAATATGTGTTACATTGCCCAACGGCGAAGCGTTCTTGGGTGGGGTAATTTCACAAATTTTCGTAAGTAGCTGTATGCCTTGGCAGAATAAAAGTGTAGGGTCAGGGCAAATTTCCTTATTTGCTGAGAATAATGGCATACTTTAGCACTGCACTGAAGTTCCAATAGCTCCTTCAACAAACCAACTACATGTTCACTGTTTAACATATAAGAAACTGAACTACATAGCCTTCTTCTCAAACCAGCAACTAAAGTCTGTAACTGCACTATTCTTCTTTTGTGTCGTACACTAAGTTGCTTCATTTGCTTTATCTGCTTCTTTAGTCGCACATTCTCTGCTTGTACTCTGTTATATTGTGTTTTCAACTTCTTAGGGCTTGGGAGACAGTAATTGTGGTCAGCAGAAACAGATATGGGTCCGACAGGCACTGAAAGAATGCAGTTACATCATAAGTTTATAACAGAGTTACACCATAAGGTTATAATAGAAAGTATGTAATTCAAAGTAATAAGAACACGGAGTAAAATTACATTAAAATTACATTAAAATTACATTATTGACTTACTTTGTGCTAATGATGTCACTGTAATAGCACTATCTTGCAAATTGTCGAAAGATCGCTTTCTGGGTTGTGGTCGTAATACTTTATCTTGCTTTTGTAAATGTGGTGGAAAGTTAAAGATAGTAGGTACTGCTTTTGACAAAAGGCGCCTCTGGACATTTGTGTGGTACATATATTTCTCTTCAAAATGAGCTGAACAGAGGTAACTGGCTGTAGTAGGAAACCAGTTTTCTCGCTTCATATTTATAACCCATCTTTTTGTAATTTCCTTATCTTTTAAAGGCAATCTGTAATCAACGATAAATAAATTACTTTCCTGCATCTGTCTTAAGCATAATTACAGTTCCAATGCAAATGACTCTTTAATAAACATTAAAAAACGTGTGTCGTATTTCGGTACTAATATACTTACTTATTATATGAAATATTTGTTGTTTTATCACTGCGATTTGTGCAGTTGAACGCTGAACACACTGCAGGCATGTTGACTTTATATTTTGTAACAAAAAGTCAACTAGAAAAGTTAAATATTGCAGTAATATCACAACAGCTGACACACTTCCAACACAAACAACAGTAACGCTTTCCTAATGTTTTGACTAAGGAGAACATGGCGGCCGAGTTAGCGTTGGTTGCCGCTAGGAGCGCTGTAGCTAGTATCTCAGCCACTCTATGAGATTTTAACTCGTTGCTTACTACTAACTTCCTACGAACGTTAAAGTGCGGTCTCTCCTGCCAACAATGCTTTCTGGTGCAGACAATCCCTGCTACCATTACAAAATGTATCAATACGCGGTCTTTCCCGCTCTTTTCTTAAAATGTATCCACACGCGATCTCTCCCGCCCTTTTTAAAATTATATCAATTTGCGGTCTCTCTTGCCAACAATACTTTGTTGCAGAGATTCCCTGCCACAACAATTATTTCCAACATGACAAATATTAATTATTCCTACTTAATCCTATTAATAAAATATAAACATCATTCATAAATTGTGGTTTGACAATAGACAATAGAAATATACACGTCTTACACGGGGAATGCCTCTTACAAAGAAAGGGACAAACGCATAGCAGCGGTGTTTAACATGTGAAATTGCACCTCATTCCGCCACTAACTCAGTAAAGAAGACGCCTGCCAAGCAGATGTATACACGGAGATTGTAGTACCTCACAAACACGTACCGCTAACTCAAGATCACCGTAGTTATGAAACTAAAGACTCGATTCTGGACCCAAGATGTGGCAGGGGAATGGAGTACGTCGCATAAATCTTCATTCGCCTAGAGGAATGTGTCGAAACAGGTTGGAAGTCCTGTGATAACCGAGAGGTTTGCTGTTAACAATCGCAAGTAGACAGCGCTCTACGTCACACAAAGAACGCGCAGTTGTATGCGAGTCGAACTCCGGTTATGTCACGTAACTGATGCATCCCGACAGAGCAACGGAAAAAAATGGTCAAATGGCCTGCAGCCACATGTGCCTCACTCTCTAGAATGCATCATCAGTCTACCATTGTATCCTACGTCGTTACAGCTCCATGTCACCCTATCACTCCATCGGCTCTGTGTCATCCTTTAACGCATATGCAATTAAGTTTAGAGGCAGATGGTTATTATTTTCCAGAAAAGAATCGAAGACAGCAGTCAAATCGCGCGTGTCACAATTACCTCAATAGGCATACAGAAGAATGCTGCCTCAACGAAAAATAAAAGACTGTATCCCCGGTGCTTCCATCTCGCCGTTTTCCCGCATTCCTCTTGCTGTCGTATACTCGTTCCCATGTACAAGAATTGTTATGCACCAGTCAGACGACATGCACGTACTCCCGCAATTTCCCGGCATTTCGGAGTATTTTCCCTCAATTTATACGTATTTTCCGTAATTTTATCGGTTTTAAACACTTCTATCAATTATATATGACGATAGTATCTGTTCCCTAAGGAACACTTACCGTTCATGACCAGGCAGCTTTGCTAGAAATTAAATGATAATTAAATGGACACCCTAGCAGCAAACAGGCGTTGATATACTTCATTGGGGACATGTTGAAAATGGGTGCCCAGACCGGAACTCGAACCCGGGATCTCCACTTACATGGCAGACGCTCTATCCATCTGAGCCACCGAGGGCACAGAGGATAGTCCGCCTGCAGGGACTTATCCCTTGCATGCTCCCCGTGAGACCCACATTTCCAACATGTCCACACCACTACATTCGTAGTGCGCCTAATAGATGTTTCCCCATCATACTCATTAATCGTGGCAGATTAATCTACCAAGTTCCGTACGAGTTCGGGCATAGCGTGTGCATCCACACGAGAAGGTCAATGGCCGGGAGGCCATATTTTAACTATATATGACGATAGTATGTGTTCCCGAAAGAACAGTTACCGTTGATGACCATGCAGCTTTGCTAGAAATGAAATGATAACTAAATGGAAACCCTAGCTGCAAACAGGCGTTGCAAATGTGTGCCCCCAATGAAGTATATCAACATGTCCCCAATGAAGTATATCAACGCCTGTTTGCAGCTAGGATGCCCATTTAATTATCATTTCACTTCTATCAATGCGATCACGACATCACTTATCGTTCCGTGTTCCAAAGTTGCTTGTAAATGTACGAAGTGCATTCAAGTTCTAAGGCCTCCGATTTTTTTTTCTAATTAACTACTCACCCGAAATCGATGAAACTGGCGTTACTTCTCGACGTAATCGCCCTGCAGACGTACACATTTTTCACAACGCTGACGCCATGATTCCATGGCAGCGGCGAAGGCTTCTTTAGGAGTCTGCTTTGACCACTGGAAAATCGCTGAGGCAATAGCAGCACGGCTGGTGAATGTGCGGCCACGGAGAGTGTCTTTCATTGTTGGAAAAAGCCAACAGTCACTAGGAGCCAGGTCAGGTGAGTAGGGAGCATGAGGAATCACTTCAAAGTTGTTATCACGAAGAAACTGTTGCGTAACGTTAGCTCGATGTGCGGGTGCGTTGTCTTGGTGAAACAGCACACGCGCAGCCCTTCCCGGACGTTTTTGTTGCAGTGCAGGAAGGAATTTGTTCTTCAAAACATTTTCGTAGGATGCACCTGTTACTGTAGTGCCCTTTGGAACGCAATGGGTAAGGATTACGCCCTCGCTGTCCCAGAACAGGGACACCATCATTTTTTCAGCACTGGTGGTTACTCAAAATTTTTTTGGTGGCGGTGAATCTGTGTGCTTCCATTGAGCTGACTGGCGCTTTGTTTCTGGATTGAAAAATGGCATCCACGTCTCATCCATTGTCACAACCGACGAAAAGAAAGTCCCATTCATGCTGTCGTTGCGCGTCAACATTGCTTGGCAACATGCCACACAGGCAGCCATGTGGTCGTCCGTCAGCATTAGTGGCACCCACCTGGATGACACTTTACGCATTTTCAGGTCGTCATGCAGGATTGTGTGCATAGAACCCACAAAAATGCCAACTCTGGAGGCGATCTGTTCAACAGTAATTCGGCGATCCCCCAGAACAATTCTCTCCACTTTCTCGATCATGTCGTCAGACCGGCTTGTGCGAGCCCGAGGTTGTTTCGGTTTGTTGTCACACGATGTTCTGCCTTCATTAAACTGTCGCACCCACGAACGCACTTTCGACACATCCATAACTCCATCACCACATGTCTCCTTCAACTGTCGATGAATTTCAATTGGTTTCACACCACGCAAATTCAGGAAACGAATGATTGCACACTGTTCAAGTAAGGAAAACGTCGCCATTTTAAGTATTTAAAACAGTTCTCATTCTCGCCGCTGGCAGTAAAATTCCATCTGCCGTACGGTGCTGCCATCTCTGGGACGTATTGACAATGAACGCGACCTCATTTTAAAACAATGCGCATGTGTTTATCTCTTTCCAGTCCGGAGAAAAAAAAACGGAGGCCTTAGAACTTGAATGCACCTCGTAGTACAGCTGCCAACACCTAGCGCAAACGCACCATTTTCCTGGTCGAGCGGTATAGTATAGCACTGTCCTCGAATGCAACCACTCACACAGAAACCGCATTTTCTACAGTTGCAGCCCGTTTCCTCTGTTTTATGTATGATTGTGTCTGTGCATGGGCCGCGGATGGCTCCCAGGTCCCACAGTTGACCCGAGTAAGCGTTCGAGAGTGGATCCGCCGAGCGTTATATCCGGAGTGATGTTGGGATGCGGATCGACAATATACCACGACCGGAACAGGATTTGAAGATGAGTCCGCCGCGAATTATATCCGGAGCTATGTTGGGATGCGGATCCACAACACGTCACATGCGGAATAGAACTCGAAGGTGGATCAATCGCGCGTTACGTCCGGAGATGTGTTCTACGAATATTCGAAGTTGGGTCCACCAGCGGAAACGTCCCTTTCCTACCTTTTCCCTTTCTTGTCTTGCACTACCCATCCATTTTTGTTAGTACATTCATGGACTAAAATAGTTCTCTTCACGTAGGCCTAATACACTCCTGGAAATGGAAAAAAGAACACATTGACACCGGTGTGTCAGACCGACCATACTTGCTCCGGACACTGCGAGAGGGCTGTACAAGCAATGATCACACGCACGGCACAGCGGACACACCAGGAACCGCGGTGTTGGCCGTCGAATGGCGCTAGCTGCGCAGCATTTGTGCACCGCCGCCGTCAGTGTCAGCCAGTTTGCCGTGGCATACGGAGCTCCATTGCAGTCTTTAACACTGGTAGCATGCCGCGACAGCGTGGACGTGAACCGTATGTGCAGTTGACGGACTTTGAGCGAGGGCGTATAGTGGGCATGCGGGAGGCCGGGTGGACGTACCGCCGAATTGCTCAACACGTGGGGCGTGAGGTCTCCACAGTACATCGATGTTGTCGCCAGTGGTCGGCGGAAGGTGCACGTGCCCGTCGACCTGGGACCGGACCGCAGAGACGCACGGATGCACGCCAAGACCGTAGGATCCTACGCAGTGCCGTAGGGGACCGCACCGCCACTTCCCAGCAAATTAGGGACACTGTTGCTCCTGGGGTATCGGCGAGGACCATTCGCAACCGTCTCCATGAAGCTGGGCTACGGTCCCGCACACCGTTAGGCCGTCTTCCGCTCACGCCCCAACATCGTGCAGCCCGCCTCCAGTGGTGTCGCGACAGGCGTGAATGGAGGGACGAATGGAGACGTGTCGTCTTCAGCGATGAGAGTCGCTTCTGCCTTGGTGCCAATGATGGTCGTATGCGTGTTTGGCGCCGTACAGGTGAGCGCCACAGTCAGGACTGCATACGACCGAGGCACACAGGGCCAACACCCGGCATCATGGTGTGGGGAGCGATCTCCTACACTGGCCGTACACCACTGGTGATCGTCGAGGGGACACTGAATAGTGCACGGTACATCCAAACCGTCATCGAACCCATCGTTCTACCATTCCTAGACGGGCAAGGGAACTTGCTGTTCCAACAGGACAATGCACGTCCGCATGTATCCCGTGCCATCCAACGTGCTCTAGAAGGTGTAAGTCAACTACCCTGGCCAGCAAGATCTCCGGATCTGTCCCCCATTGAGCATGTTTGGGACTGGATGAAGCGTCGTCTCACGCGGTCTGCACGTCCAGCACGAACGCTGGTCCAACTGAGGCGCCAGGTGGAAATGGCATGGCAAGCCGTTCCACAGGACTACATCCAGCATCTCTACGATCGTCTCCATGGGAGAGTAGCAGCCTGCATTGCTGCGAAAGGTGGATATACACTGTACTAGTGCCGACATTGTGCATGCTCTGTTGCCTGTGTCTATGTGCCTGTGGTTCTGTCAGTGTGATCATGTGATGTATCTGACCCCAGGAATGTGTCAATAAAGTTTCCCCTTCCTGGGACAATGAATTCACGGTGTTCTTATTTCAATTTCCAGGAGTGTATTTACACATATCATTTGGCGGTTAAACCTATTCAAGTTTTATTAACAATATGCTCTCAGGGACAGCCCTATGTAGATTAGTCCCAGTTTATGTTATTTCACTCTTTCGTTTCCTGAGTTACTTCACACACACATTCAGACGCTACGTGGTAGCGGTAGTCGATATCACGAAGTCAAGTAGCCTACTTTTCTCCAACAGAATAAACGCTTACGCCTACCATAAGTATATCATCATGGACGTCGTTAGCCTAACGACTCACTATTCAAGCCACGTTCAGAACGTACAGGTAAAAGAAGGTCGTCAAAGTAATTCGTCCACAGGAATCGTCACTGGGAACTGCTTATGCTTATCGATTTTCAGTACCGAATCACAGTGTGTTCACAGGAATGTACTGTGTGGCGAACTACCTTCGTTATCGTACAAAAGAGATCGAGAATAGAAGCAATGAATATATAATGCCTTATCCGATTGTGGAAGCGGAGCTTCGAGAAGGTCATCGGATCCGCTGTCGACGACATATTACGTTGTTTGGAAAGCAACGTATCCTTCCAACTTGAGGGGAGTCCTGACTTCCTCGCGTGGGCTATGATTCACACAAACTGGGTTTGGTGAACATGACAGGTCCATTAGATTTTCCAGCGACGGTATTCAGTTTTGAGAGCCACGATGACAGCCAAACGCGCACGGTTCTCTTCACGTTGTTAAACTGCAGGCTAATAACTGAACTGTCGACGAAAATTATCTAGAGAAATGTCTTCACAGATTAGATCAGGTAGCTGGACGCTTGCTCATTTGGAAGTTATTTATTTCTCGGTAGAAAACGATCATCTGAGAAATGTGATGATGGATTATTACACTACGAGAAAGTATGGCACGTTGAGTCCATGTTACGCTCATTTTACAGTAATTTTTTTTATATCAAAGAGCTGCACGCAAAGCAGAGTGATTTGCCATCTCTAGTGTGCATGAAACGTAATCACGGTTGCGAATATGGACAACCATCAGCTGTATAATTAAATTGCAATGAAAATTTGTGCCGGACCGAGAGTCGAACCCGCATTCCCCGCTTATCGTGAGCGGTCGTAATTTCGTAATTCGGAATGACACAGGCATTGCTATATCGTATTTCTGGTATATCCCAAACAACCAAGAGAAATGTGCTGCTACTAGTGGTTAAAACCGGGGTAACGGGTCTGTCTATTGTTAATTTGAAATTGAGCAATATGTACTCAACTGAAGTATGAATATGTAACGAGTGTATCCGTATCCGTGACTGTGTATGTCTTAGATTACCATTACGAACCGTGGTACCCAGAATATTATGCGAGGGTTCCATGAGCCTTACGTACCGAACTCTTAAAATTCAACAAGTGTAAGTTTCAAAGTTTGATTACTTCACAACGGTAAAAGTTGTTTACTTGGGAATAGGTTCAGATAGGAGAGACAATTACCGAACAAGTTATTCAATATCTAAAAGACTTGAATCAAGCTTTTGATCAGTAGCCTACCTTCCAAACGAGCAACAGATTAAATATGAAAATGAATTGTCGGTTAAAAATCCAATTATAGGGTGAGAACAGCCAAAGACAATGTCAGGAGGTAGATAGATATTTTTAATTAACTGATGTCTGACTCATTGTTGGAAGAATTTACGTACAGTTCTAGAGATCAATATGCTGAACTGTCGAAAAAGGCTGTATTAGAATTTTCAGTTTGCAGCTAGAATATATGTGCGAAACAGCGTTCCCAGCGTATGTCTCAATAAAAATTAAAGATGGCAACAAAACTCGATACCGAATCTGTAATGAGAGTTCAACTTTTATTGGTTTATTGTGTTATTTTAAATTTACACTACTTTACGAACTTTTGGGTTAATTTTTACATTAGTATATGAGGCAAACTAATATTACTTGAAAAATATTTCGGTTTTGTAGCAAGTGATCTCTTAGAGAATGTTCCAATAAAAACGTACTATAGAAACTAACTAGTGGCACCGTTGCTAAAGTGGTCATTTAACAGAAGACTAGGAAACGTTTTCTTAGAGGGCTAAGACGATGATTTGTTCGATATGTCCTGCAACATATATGACGAAGTCTTAGTCCACTTTCGTGTGCATACAAATACATGATGCTTGGTATCCATGATCAAAATTATACAGCCGATGGGAGTTATAGACAATCTTGAAATTAAGGAAGTATTGTCGGAAAGGAATACGTCAGGCAGCACAAGATATTGGATTAGCAACGTATCGAGGAACATGTCTGTGATAGGGCTTTCGACAAAGTGTCGATATACCGATATATTACTATCACCTCCAAAAGCATCCAGATATATATATATATATATATATATATATATATATATATATATACACTCCTGGAAATGGAAAAAAGAACACATTGACACCGGTGTGTCAGACCCACCATACTTGCTCCGGACACTGCGAGAGGGCTGTACAAGCAATGATCACACGCACGGCACAGCGGACACACCAGGAACCGCGGTGTTGGCCGTCGAATGGCGCTAGCTGCGCAGCATTTGTGCACCGCCGCCGTCAGTGTCAGCCAGTTTGCCGTGGCATACGGAGCTCCATCGCAGTCTCTAACACTGGTAGCATGCCGCGACAGCGTGGACGTGAACCGTATGTGCAGTTGACGAACTTTGAGCGAGGGCGTATAGTGGGCATGCGGGAGGCCGGGTGGACGTACCGCCGAATTGCTCAACACGTGGGGCGTGAGGTCTCCACAGTACATCGATGTTGTCGCCAGTGGTCGGCGGAAGGTGCACGTGCCCGTCGACCTGGGACCGGACCGCAGCGACGCACGGATGCACGCCAAGACCGTAGGATCCTACGCAGTGCCGTAGGGGACCGCACCGCCACTTCCCACCAAATTAGGGACACTGTTGCTCCTGGGGTATCGGCGAGGACCATTCGCAACCGTCTCCATGAAGCTGGGCTACGGTCCCGCACACCGTTAGGCCGTCTTCCGCTCACGCCCCAACATCGTGCAGCCCGCCTCCAGTGGTGTCGCGACAGGCTTGAATGGAGGGACGAATGGAGACGTGTCGTCTTCAGCGATGAGAGTCGCTTCTGCCTTGGTGCCAATGATGGTCGTATGTGTGTTTGGCGCCGTGCAGGTGAGCGCCACAATCAGGACTGCATACGACCGAGGCACACAGGGCCAACACCCGGCATCATGGTGTGGGGAGCGATCTCCTACACTGGCCGTACACCACTGGTGATCGTCGAGGGGACACTGAATAGTGCACGGTACATCCAAACCGTCATCGAACCCATCGTTCTACCATTCCTAGACCGGCAAGGGAACTTGCTGTTCCAACAGGACAATGCACGTCCGCATGTATCCCGTGCCACCCAACGTGCTCTAGAAGGTGTCAGTCAACTACCCTGGCCAGCAAGATCTCCGGATCTGTCCCCCACTGAGCATGTTTGGGATTGGATGAAGCGTCGTCTCACGCGGTCTGCACGTCCAGCACGAACGCTGGTCCAACTGAGGCGCCAGGTGGAAATGGCATGGCAAGCCGTTCCACAGGACTACATCCAGCATCTCTACGATCGTCTCCATGGGAGAATAGCAGCCTGCATTGCTGCGAAAGGTGGATATACACTGTACTAGTGCCGACATTGTGCATGCTCTGTTACCTGTGTCTATGTGCCTGTGGTTCTGTCGGTGTGATCATGTGATGTATCTGACCCCAGGAATGTGTCAATAAAGTTTCCCCTTCCTGGGACAATGAATTCACGGTGTTCTTATTTCAATTTCCAGGAGTGATATATATATGAGATTTTTTTCTTCTACGATGTATCGATACCAAAACGGCGATATGAAGTGCCGATATTTTTACTTTATATTGTACTTTTTTCACGTTTTTCGGAAAATATTGGAAGTGGTTTTTTTGACAGTGTAATAGGTCTAATTCTACTGTCACTGCATGGAGGAGTCTTACTACTTTTTGTGCTTTCATCACGTCCAGTCCAGCGATTACACTGGTGGAGGGGGGGGGGGGAGGTGTGGCGGTGTGAATTACAATATTCTGGTGTGAAGAGAACGCACACCAGTTGCGTTAAGAAAACCATTTTTAAATCAACTAGTGTACTATTTCTTCACATCGGCATTCTTCAAAAACAGATGCTGAAAATGATAAATCTAAATCTAAATGACGGGATTGGTCAATACGGTGGGTGGAGATGTGTGAGGGGAAATGCTGACGTAATCGGCCAAAGAAATTGCAACGCTTAGCTTCACCACGTAATTTTGACACTACAACTGCTAGGTCGATGGCGTTTGCAGAAATGAAAAAACAGGGAAGATGGCATGAAGTGCTCCGGACAAATCCGACATGCGACGTAACCGAACGATGGACCCATCAGACATTTTTTATTGTGCCACGTACATGTTGTTACCATTGTTAGCAAAGTGGTTATCGCCAAGAGTGAACGTGCATCGTTCTCCCTCCAGTTCTTGCTCTAATGTGGATAGGAATGCTGCTAGCTTGTTGATCTACAGAATATGTAATAATAAATCAATACTTAAATATAAAGCTCCAAAAGCGGCAGTATATTTACAATTCGCAGCCGATATTTTTATCGCCTGGTACGTCGATATTTTTTCCTCCGATATATCAGCACATTTTTCAATATGTCGAGTGACAGCAATAATATTTTTTAAATACCGATTACTGGATTCCCGATATATTTAAAATTATCAATAGTCCTAGTCTGTGAGATGCTTGCTTCAAAACAAACGACATTTGCATCATCGATTTTGCTGATGCGACCTTCAAGGGAATCACTAAGTAGTCTTTGGAGATTAACGCATTTTACATCTCTTGACTGGTTATCGAAGATAGAGAGCATTACTTGGAGAGATGCGAGTATAGGGAAATACTTCACTACAAGTTTCATCGTAAATGGAAGACAGAAATAGTCTGTTCAACACAAAAATGTCTGGGCAAGTTTCTCATATTGCTCGCTCAGTAGAGTTTGAAGAGATGTTTTTGGTCCATGTAACAGCCACCAACAACTTGCCCTGGCATCCATTACTGTGTGGAAAATATTAGAATGATGGTAGGGGGTGGGGGCTGAGGTAACTCGCCTGTCATAAACAACGGACAAAAATTTTGTTAGTGACTTGTTTGGTGCTGTTTAGTTTGTCCACTGAAAGGTAGCGAAAAGACCGTTATAATTGTAACAGTACTGTAACTTCTTGTATGTCCATGCAATTGGCGTTAGATAAAGATGCTGCGCAATATTTAAGTGGACTGAGTAGTGCGAGACGTCCCAGAAAACATTTAAGGGCGAGCTGTAAGGTGTGTGAGGTATTTGGTATTTAGATGGTCATTCTTGTTTGGTAAGACTGTCGAGAGGTCTGTGCAGCCGAACCACCGTATGAGTGACATAGTTCAACTTTTTATTTGATTTGAAATAATTTCTGCGAGCTCCAGTTACGTACTTCAACTTTTCGTTGCAGTTGGATGAATTTCCTGAGCGTGAATTACGTACTTAAACTTATCAACAGACTTATGTTATCTGACTTTACAAACTTGAACTATGTTTGCATGATCTCAGGCAGATGTGAGCTATATTTATTTGCTGCAGTTCACATTGATATTCTTGTGTGATGGAATTGTTGCCAACTTTTGCACTGGTTAGTTAGGATGAAAAACCTGAACTAATGTCATGACTGAGAATGGGAAACTGCATTGAACGGGCGTCAAGGGACTGCTGTTCATTTTCGTGAATAAAATGAACTTTGTTTTCAAGAGCTTCTCTTTCGACGGTCTTCTGACACTACAATTATTAATCAATTTTTAATTTTTTTTCGTTTGACTCGATAATTTATGTGAGGTCATTATTCAGGCTCTAAGGGTCTGGGATGAGACCCTTACAGTTGCAGGACGGCTATGTGTGGTGTACAGTGATGAAAGCCAGTTGGTGCTCTGTGCGCTAATGAAATAGCATTAGCGTACATTTGATTGGTTTAATTGTCACAAGTCAATTATTATCTCAGAAGCCACGGTGAGGCCAGTGGTCGCAACACCACGCCTTTTAACGAGCTGACTCTTCCACCTCAATGGGTTTTCGAGGTCGTTGTCTCCGTCGGGGCTGCTCATATAAATAGGGTTCAAAGAAGGGCAGCACGTTTTGTATTGTCGAGAAATAGGGGTGAGAGTGTCACACACATGATACAGGATTTAGTGTGGACATAACTAAAACAAAGGCGTTTCTCATTGCAACGGAACTTGTCACGAAATTTCAATTACCAACTTTCTCCTTTGTTGACGCCGATCTACATAGAGAGAAACGATCACCATAATAAAATAAGGGAAATCAAAGCTTCCGCTCGATGTTTGAGAATGGAATAATAGCGAATTGTAGTGAAGGTAGTGGCCTCTGCCAGGCACTTAAGTATGATTTTCAGAGTAGTCACGTAGGTGTAGAATACTGCGATGTCATATAGGGAAGTTGGCACCTGTCGTTGCTCCTACAAAGGTGTCGACCAGCAGATCGTCGACTGTTTGTTACTAGTGCACTCTGGTGGACGTCGATGGGGTGTGCTATAATTAACTCCAGCAGGTCTGCACGGAGTGTAGATTGTGGTACAGAGCTACGCCATGCTTATCCACCATAAGTAGGCTATGCACGCTTGTGTCTAGTCACAGATGCAAACAGCAGCCATTTGCACACTTTCCAAATACAGTGACAGGTTGACGGTGCACCAACAACCATCATTTCAGCTCTCGACACTTTGGAGGTAAACGCCCCGAAGACTTTACATCAGTGGCTTAGATGTTGGCAGCTGACAGTGACCAGCCTGCGAGATCAGGCAGCCAGCAATCTCAGAGGTAGACGTCATCTGGCGCATGGTGGGTACCACGTCACAGGGTCTCCTTAGTAGATGGCTCACTGTAACTGAATCCAATATGGGTAAAGAAGCCACAATATTTATTACTGCCAATCTGAGGCAGTCAGATAATTCTTGCCAAGGATGACCGCAAGTGATCTCGTTTCTTACGCTCATTGGCACTCTTTACCGTACCGCAGTATCACAACAGTGGCTTTCAGGGCTTCAGCCTGGTGCTATTCCGCCATGTGAGTAGGTGGACAGGTGTTATTGTTGAACGTTTTTCTGTTTCTTGCAGCATTCTGCATAACTGTCAGAATGACGTAATGATCCGTCCTCAGCGAGACCATGTTGCTGAATTATCGATGCAGACCTCTCACTTGAGCGAGGTGAAGCAGTAGCTTCCGGTATGTGCCATATTATTTGCAGTATCGTCTCTCTGCTTGTTGGTCATTCTGACACATTGGCTTGGTTCAAGTTGGCTTAGCATTGGCTGGAGAAAATTTTAAGAAAATTTTGTATTTTTTACATTACATCGTCCTAAAGCAATATAATACATAGAATATTATTCAGTAACCATTTGTTCTCTGATTTCGTGACTATCGTCAGTTTCTCCATTTACTTCACTTACTTATGTACGGTAAAATTATTCGCTGACTCAGTTCTCTAGTAAATGTGTGGGCTCAAAAGTGGCAGTGCACACACGGATCCTCATGAGAAGTGAAGCCAACAAGTTAGCAAGTATATTGTTTGAATCGATAGCGGCTAATAAAAACCGATGGCGTGCTGTTATACTGTCTGAATAGTTTTGATCCTGAAGGATTGATATCATAGATTCAGTACCTCTTCATTAGTTGCACGATCTATCCATCTGAACTTTGGTATTCTGCAGTAGCGCTGCATTCAAAAATCTGTATTCTTTTCCTGTCTTTACTGTTTGTCATCTACATTTCCTTTTCATATAAGGCTTTACGCTGTACAAATGATTTTAGAAATAATATACATCTGACGTTTACACATTTCAATTTGGTTGGTTGGTTGGTTGGTAACAGAAGTGAGTAAAACATGAAATCAGATTACAGTGGCTGGCCAACCACGAGAATAAAAAGGGAAAGCCAGCCACTCTGCAACACATTAAAACCTCCACCCTAACAGCACTAGGGTGGAGGACACACAGGGACAAAGGACATGCGCTAAAACCTACATAGATGTGTAAAACCCACTCTCACGGATAAAACGTAAAACTAATGCTGCTGTGTAGGCATTGTCGCCCAACACCGAAGGCAGGATCCTGGGAAAGTTAAAAGTCTGCCGCAGAGCGGCTAAAAGTGGGCAGTCATTTGGGAGCCACAGCGACACTGAGGTGGGTCCTCGTGACGGAGTAGGTAACCATGCGTTAGTCACGTATGACCAATGCGGAGCTGGCAGAGGACAACTGATTCCCTGCGAGAGGCCTGCATGGAAGACTTCCACACACACATTCATAGTCTCCTTAATGACACGCAGTTTGTTGCGCGTGCTGTTATGCCATTCCGTCTTCCAAAGCTGGAAAACCCTGCGGTGTGAGAAATAACGCAGGTCAGCTTCGGAAATGCCTATCTCCAGAAGCGGTTTCCGCGTCGCCTGCTTGGCCAGCCTGTCGGCAAATTCGTTGCCGATGATTCCGACGTGTCCTGGGGTCCACACAAACGCCACGGAAAGGCGGGACTGTTCCAGGGCATAGATCTGAATGGACGCTACCAGAGGGTGGCGAGGGTGGCACTGGTCGATAGCTTGTAGGCTGCTCAATGAGTCAGTACACAGAAGAAATGACTCGCCAGGGCATGAGCAGATGTACTCAAGAGCACCAGATATTGCCGCCAGCTCTGTAGCGAAACACTGAAGCGAACTGGCAAGGAGTGCTGCTCAACATGTCCTCCATGAACATACGCAAAGCCTACGTGACCGTCAGCCATTGAGCCGTCAGTGCAAACCACTTCAGAGCCCCGGAACACGTTAAGAATCGAGAGGAAGTGACAGCGGAGAGCGGCGGGGTTAACGGAGTCCTTAGGGCAGTGCAAAAGGTCCAGGCGAAGCTGCGGCCGAGGTGTACACCATGGAGGCGTACTTGAACGAACCGCAAGTAGAGGTGGTAAAGGGAAGGACTCCAGTTCGGAGTTCGCACGCGAACCGCAATCGTTAGCCCCGATCTGGGCCGCCGATGCGGGAGATGGACTGCCGCGGGTGGGAAAAGGAGACGGTAATTCGGATGCTCAGGGGAACTATGAATGTGTGCTGCGCAACTGGCGAGCAGTTGCGCACGTCTGATCTGCATTGGAGGGACACCAGCCTCCACCAGTACGCTGGTCACCCGACTCGTCCTAAAAGCTCCTGTCGCTAATCGAACCCCACAGTGGTGCACAGAGTCGAGTAAATGCAATTCTGAAAGCGCTGCCGAACCATAAACCACACTCCCATAGGCAGTTCGGGGTTGGACCAGTGGTCTGTAGAGCTGCAGCAGCGTATAGCGATCTGCACCCCAACTGGTGTTGCTCAGGCAATGGAGGGCATTGAGCTGCTGCCAGCACTTCTGCTTAAGCTGACGAAGATGAGGAAGCCAAGTCAATCGAGCGTCAAAAACCAGTCCTAGGATTTGATATGTCTCCACTACAGTGAGTGGATCGTCATTAAGGTAAAGTGTGGGTTCCAGACGTACGGGACGACGCCGACAGAAGTGCATGACACACGACTTTGCGGCTGAAAACTGGAAGCCGTGGGCTAGAGCCGATGACTGCGCCTTGTGGATGGCTCCCTGGAGGCGCCGCTCAGCAACAACAGTACTGGAGCAGCAGTATGAAATGCAGAAGTCGTCTGCATACAGAGAAGGTGAGACGGAGTGCCCGACAGCCGCTGCTAGACCGTTAATGGCCACTAAAAATAGACACTCAATACAGAGCCCTGCGGCACTCCATTCTCCTGATATGGATGGAACTAAGGGAGTCACCAACTTGGACACGGAAAGTACGGAGCGACAGGAAGTTTTGGATAAAAATCGGGAGTGGTCGCCAGAGACCCCACTCATACAATGTGGCAAGGATATGACGTCGCCAAGTCGTGTCGTATGCTTTACGTAAGTCAAAAAAGAGGGCAATCAGGTGTTGCCGTTTGGAAAGGCTGTTCGGATGGCAGACTCGATGGACACGACATTATCAGTGGTAGAGCGACCTGGCGGAAGCCGCCCTGACATGAGGCCAGCAAGCCACGTGACTCCAGGACCCAACCCAACCGCAGATGTACTATACGTACCAGCAGCTTAAAAAGAACGTCGGTGTGGCTAATTTGCCGATAGCTATCCACATCAAGCGTGTTTTTACCGGGTTTGAGCACCGGAATGATGGAGCTCTCTCGCCATTGCCATGGAAAGACGCCATCGCAACAGATCCGGTTGACGATGACGAGAAGTTTGTAGTCAAATGAGAGATGTTTAATCATCTGGCTGTGGATTCAATCAGGCCCAGGAGCTGTGTCGGGGCAAAGTGCAAGGGCACTGAGGAGCTCCCACTCTGTAAATGGGGCGTTATAGGATTCACTGGAGCGTGTAGTGAATTAGAGGACGTTCCCTTCCAGCCGCTGTTTGAATGTGCGAAAGGCTGGGGGGTAATTCTCCGACGCTAAGGCTCGAAAAAAGTGCTCAGCAAAGTGCTCGGAAATCGCGTTTGCCTCGGTACTTAACTCGCCATTTATGGTAACACCTGGGACAGCTGTTGGGGCCTGGTACCCGAAAAGTTTGATCTTTGCCCAGACTTGGGAAGGTGACGTGTGGCAGCCAATGGTGGAGATTTATCTCTCCCAACACTCCTTTTCCCGTTGTCTGATAAGGTAGCGAACACGGGCACGGAGCCGTTTAAAAGCTATGATGTGCTCCAGGGAGGGGGCCGCATCCCAAAAGAGCGAGGGATGGCGTTTTCTGCTTCAGAAACAATTGTGCTAGTCACCTGCTCAACCATCACGTCGATGTTACAGTGTGAGGGAGATTCAGCGGTGACAGCAGAGGTGAAAGTTCCCCAGTCCGCCTTTTCAATGCCCATCTGGGCAGACTTCCGTGTCCCTGACGCTGGTGCAGTGACAGGAAGATGGGGAAGTGGTCACTACCACACAGGTCATCATGTGCTCTCCAGTGGATAGATGGGAGAAGTCCAGGGCTGCAAATTGATAAATCATTGGCAGAGTAACTACCATGGGCCACACTGAAATGTGAGGTGGACCCAGTATTTAAGAGGCAGAGATCGAATTGCGTCAGTTAAGTTTCGACATCTCTGCCTCGGCCAGTAAGCATGGTGCCACCCCACAAGGGGTTTTGGGCATTAAAATCTCCCAGAAGTAGGAAAGGTTTAGGGAGTTGATCATTCAGTGCAGCTAATACATTCAGGGGTACTGCACCATCTGCAGGAAGATATACAGCTGGTCGGAGTGACCGAGCGGTTCTAGGCGCTTCAGTCTGGAACCGTGCGACTGCTACGGTCGCAGGTTCGAATCCTGCCTCGGGCATGGATGTGTGTGATGTCCTTAGGTTAGTTATGTTTAAGTAGTTCTAAGTTCTAGGGGACTGATTGCCTCAGATGTTAAGTTCCATAGTGCTCAGAGTCATTTGAACCATTTGAAGATATACATTGCAGACAGTTATTTCCTGCGTCGTCCTTATTCTGACACCCACAGCTTCAAGAGGGGTTTGAAGGGGCACTTGTTCACTACAGACCGACCTTAGGTCATAGATGCAAACTCCACCTGACACTCGATTATAGTCGCTACGGTTCCTGTAATATCCCTTATAGCCGCAGAGGGCAGGGGTCCACATTGCTGGGAACCAGGTTTCCTGGAGGGCAAAGCAGATAGCAGGTGTAAAGCTTAACAGTTGCTGTAGCTCAGCCAGGCGGTGGAAAAAATCGCCGCAGTTCCAATGGAGGATGACATCGTGAGACTGGGAAGGCATGGAACATTCAAAGAGGCAGTTTACGCCTCAGAGTCACCTGCTGCCACCGATTTATTGCCTGAGCAGTATATCCATTGTGTCTGAAGGTCTGGAGAGATCTAGGTCCTCAGCAGACGCCAAAATCTCCACCCAATCCTCAGCCGCAGAGCTTGTAGGTAGCGGTGGTGTGGGTGCCACCGCAATTTCCTTGGTCTTAGGGGTTTTCTTTTTGGATTTCTATCGCTGCTTCTTGTGTTTCCCTGGCTGGGAGGACTTCACTGGCTCAGTCTCCGGGACTGAGGATGCGCGTGAAGCCATGCGACCAGCTGCTTTCGAGCTCTTCAGCCTCTGGTGGATGTCGTCTTTCCCACTACAAGAAACCTGGGAAGGGACTCCTTGCTAGCCAGAGAAGCCGAAGAAGACTTACGCTTCTCCAGCTTAGAAGTGGGGATGGATCTCCCTAATGGCTGTGGGGGGGGGGGGGGGGGTTGCTCCCGAAGTAGGTAGTGCAGGAGCAATAGGGAGGGAAATGCCCCCCACCATCAAAGGGGCAGGTGTAGTCTTCCAGCTCTGAGAGGTGACCTGTTTTGGCGGAGCTGATGGTGCCAAAACTGTTATAGCAGTGGCGTAAGACGATGTCATACGCACAGGATGCAGGCGTTCAAATTTTCTCTTAACCTCAGTGTAGGTCAGTCTGCCCAGAGTCTTCATGATTTTCCTTTCTTTCTGGAGAATCCTGCAGTCAGGCAATCTAGGCGAATGGTGCTCTCCACAGTTGACACAGATGGAAGGCGGGGTACATGGAGTATTGGGATGTGATGGGGGTCCGCAATTTCGGCATGTGACGCTGGAAGTACAATGGGAAGACATATGACCGAACTTCCAGCACCAACCGCATGGGGCGAGGGATATAGGGCGTTACATCACACCAGTAGACCATCACTTTGACCTTCTCGGGAAATGTATCACCCTCAAAGGCCAAGACGAAGGCACCAGTGGCAACCTGATTATCCTTCGGAGCCGGTGGACACGCCAGACGAAATGTACCCCTCGCCGCTCTAAATTGGCGCGCAGCACCTCGTCGGACTGCAAAAGGTCTCTGTGAAATATGATACCCTGGACCATATTTAAGCTCTTACGGGGCGTGATGGTTACAGAAACATCCGGCAGCTTGTCACAAGCGAGTAACTCCCGTGACTGGGCAGAGGATTCTGTTTTGATCAAGACTGACCCAGATCTCATTTCGGACAAGCCTTCAACCTCCCCGAACTTGTCCTCTAAATGCTTAACAAAAAACTGAGGCTTCATCGTCATGAAATATTCCCCATCAACTCTCGAACATACAAGGTACTGGGGCGAGTAAGATCCGGTGCCATCCTTAGCCTGATGTTCCTCCCATGGTGTGGCCAGGGAGGGGAAAGATTTGGGGTCGTACTTCTGTGTGTTGAATTGAGCTCGTGATCGCTTAGAGACTGCTGGTGTATCACCACCAGCAAGAGGATGATGGACTACACTCCATCGTTTGCCATCCGCCCTGATGCCACCCACTCTGACCAGGGGCCCTCCCCACGGGCGCCACCCAGCCGCAGCAAAGGCCACCTGGCAGGATGGCCATTATCAGGAGTCCCGATGCCCAAGGGGGATGGGCATCTACCCCTTGGCATACGTTGGGAGTTAACGGTGCAGGCATCAGCAGAGCGATCCCTATGTGGTAAGGGGGCTACAACCAACAAGATACAAGGCGGCCGCACCACAACAGACTGGCTACCGTTCTGGATATCAGATGCAAAGAAGTCCATGGTCACACTCGACGCAGAAATCGGCACTGCATAGTGCATGGTGGAAAATGCACCCAGGAAGGTGTCCTTGCCCAAGAGATGGAGAATGGGCAGGACTGCAATGCGACGACGAGAAAGTGGGCTAAAGATCTCAATGCACGGGGGACACGATGCACCTTGTAAGGCGTCCTGCCCCAACTGGCTAGCTCTTCGGGGAAAATTTTGAAGAATGGAGGTCAAACCCTACAGTGGACCGTCACATAAAGGCCGAAACGTGTGAAACTCCTTTTAGTCACCTCGTACGACAGGCAGGAATACCTCAGGCCTATTGTAGTCCCCGGACCTGCAGTGGGGCATGTCGCTTTATCACTGTTTTCAATGTAGGTTTATCTTTCTACAGCCTATTTTCTAAGATGTGTCTTAGAGCCACTATTGCTTCTTTTGTGCCTATATTTCTTCATATGCCAAACTGATCTTCTCCCAGGTTGCCCTCTGCACCCTCAATACATATCTTCTTTCGACAGAATACCACAGCCGTAGTAGCATCTGTTCATTTTGATAGGAACTGTCAGCGTCAGTTGGTGTCGAGGGATCGCGATACTGTTCCAGAAAATAAGAGAAACTTCTAATTCTCTAAAGCCTTGGGTTGGAACACGGATTCTATCACAACCTCCGTTACGCGCACTAGGAATGATATTCCGATTGAAATTGACGTTTATCAATTTCCGCTACAGTGTTGCCACATCGGCTGCCTGATGCCGCTCGGTTGTATGTGACACACAAAAGGGGTTGATCACTTCACAAATGCTGTGAATGAGTAACGCGGAGCAACGACGGAAGTGGACGCCGCAAGGTACACTCCTGGAAATTGAAATAAGAACACCGTGAATTCATTGTCCCAGGAAGGGGAAACTTTATTGACACATTCCTGGGGTTAGATACATCACATGATCACACTGACAGAACCACAGGCACATAGACACAGGCAACAGAGCATGCACAATGTCGGCACTAGTACAGTGTATATCCACCTTTCGCAGCAATGCAGGCTGCTATTCTCCCATGGAGACGATCGTAGAGATGCTGGATGTAGTCCTGCGGAACGGCTTGCCATGCCATTTCCACCTGGCGCCTCAGTTGGACCAGCGTTCGTGCTGGACGTGCAGACCGCGTGAGACGACGCTTCATCCAGTCCCAAACATGCTCAATGGGGGACAGATCCGGAGATCTTGCTGGCCACGGTAGTTGACTTACACTTTCTAGAGCACGTTGGGTGGCACGGGATACATGCGGACGTGCATTGTCCTGTTGGAACAGCAAGTTCCCTTGCCGGTCTAGGAATGGTAGAACGATGGGTTCGATGACGGTTTGGATGTACCGTGCACTATTCAGTGTCCCCTCGACGATCACCAGTGGTGTACGGCCAGTGTAGGAGATCGCTCCCCACACCATGATGCCGGGTGTTGGCCCTGTGTGCCTCGGTCGTATGCAGTCCTGATTGTGGCGCTCACCTGCACGGCGCCAAACACGCATACGACCATCATTGGCACCAAGGCAGAAGCGACTCTCATCGCTGAAGACGACACGTCTCCATTCGTCCCTCCATTCACGCCTGTCGCGACACCACTGGAGGCGGGCTGCATGCTGTTGGGGCGTGAGCCGAAGACGGCCTAACGGTGTGCGGGACCGTAGCCCAGCTTCATGGAGACGGTTGCGAATGGTCCTCGCCGATACCCCAGGAGCAACAGTGTCCCTAATTTGCTGGGAAGTGGCGGTGCGGTCCCCTACGGCACTGCGTAGGATCCTACGGTCTTGGCGTGCATCCGCGCGTCGCTGCGGTCCGGTCCCAGGTCGACGGGCACGTGCACCTTCCGCCGACCACTGGCGACAACATCGATGTACTGTGGAGACCTCACGCCCCACGTGTTGAGCAATTCGGCGGTACGTCCACCCGGCCTCCCGCATGCCCACTATACGCCCTCGCTCAAAGTCCGTCAACTGCACATACGGTTCACGTCCACGCTGTCGCGGCATGCTACCAGTGTTAAAGACTGCGATGGAGCTCCGTATGCCACGGCAAACTGGCTGACACTGACGGCGGCGGTGCACAAATGCTGCGCAGCTAGCGCCATTCGACGGCCAACACCGCGGTTCATGGTGTGTCCGCTGTGCCGTGCGTGTGATCATTGCTTGTACAGCCCTCTCGCAGTGTCCGGAGCAAGTATGGTGGGTCTGACACACCGGTGTTAATGTGTTCTTTTTTCCATTTCCAGGAGTGTATTTCGGAAATTCGAGTCACTCTTTCGACAGCTCATGTTAAGTGATCTATAGCTGAATTGCGGCAGCAGCGCGTTTTGTAGCACCGAATTTAAACTCATGTCCTAAGTTAACCACAACTTTGTGATACGCAGTGCAGCGAAGAACACAGCGGTCAGCAGTCTGCATCAGAACTAAAATCACGGTAGCTTCCTTCACGGCGATTAAAGATAACCTCTGCAAGCAAACTCAATATAGAAAATATTCAGTTTCAACGCTAAAAGCAAACTATAATGTCTCGCTGTCAGTGGTTACCTGAAACTATCCTCACAGTGGCTTCACGAGCTGCCGCGTCACGAACCGATGAACAGTCCTTGTTGATAACTGGTTATAGATTACAGCCGACAAACGCTGATTATAAAAGGAAAAAAGAATGATAGGAAGAAAATTCAAATGGTTCAAATGGCTCTGAGCACTATGGGACTCAACATCTGAGGTCATCAGTCCCCTAGAACTTAGAACTACTTAAACCTAACTAACGTAAGGATATCATACACATCCATGCCCGAAGCAGGATTCGAACCTGCGACCGTAACGGTCGCGCGGTTCCAGACTGAAGCGCCTAGAACCGCTCGGCCACTCCGACCGGCTAGGAAGAATAACAAGAGCAAATAAAGTTAATATGATAGTGAAAATGATACGGGAAACAATAGGAAATAAAGTTACACCTAAACCCATTAGTTTAATAACATCATAATCAAAGTCTTTAGGTTCGATTTAGAAATAAAAAGTAATTCATTACATTTGTCGAGACTCGAACCCACGACCTTCACCTGCCTAGATTTATACGGTAACTATTACGCTACGGAACAGCGCTAGGTTTGATTGTAATGTGTATGACAGTGATGCCTCAGTCGCAACGATGAATTGGAGCCTAAAAAAATTCGATTTCATACTATATCGTGCGAAGCCGATCTCTGTGATTACACTACTGGCCATTAAAATTGCTACACTAGGAAGACGACGTGCTACAGACGCGAAATTTAACCGACAGGAAGAAGATGCTGTGATATGCAAATGATTAGCTTTTCAGAGCATTCACACAAGGTTGGCGCCGGTGGCGACACCTTAAAACGTGCTGACATGAGGAAAGTTTCCAACCGATTTCTCATACACAAACAGCAGTTGACCGGCGTTGCCTGGTGAAACGTTGTTGTGATGCCTCGTGTAAGAAGGAGAAATGCGTACCATCACGTTTCCGACTTTGATAAAGGTCGGATTGTAGCCTACCGCGTTTGCGGTTTATCGTATCGCGACATTGCTGCTCGCCTTGGTCAAGATCCAATGACTGATAGCAGAATATGGAATCGTTGGGTTCAGGAGGGTAATACGGAACGCCGTGCTAGATCCCAACGGGCTCTTATCACTAGCAGTCGAGATGACAGGCATCTTATCCGCATGGCTGTAACGGATCCTGTAGCCACGTCTCAATCCCTGAGTCAACAGATGGGGACGTTTTCAAGACAACAACCATCTGCACGAACAGTTCGACGACGTTTGGACCAGCATGGACTATCAGATCGGAGACCATGGCTACGGTTACCCCTTGACGCTGCATCACAGACAGGAGCGCCTGCGATGGTGTACTCAACGACGAACCTGGGTTCACGAATGGCAATACGACATTTTTTTCGGATGAATCCAGACTCTGTTAACAGCATCATGATGGTCGCGTCCGTGTTTGGCGACATCGCGGTGAACACACATTGGAAGCGTGTACTCGTCATCGCCATACTGGCGTATCACCCGGCGTGATGGTATGGGGTGCCATTGGTTACACGTCTCGGTCACCTCTTTTTTCCGCATTGACGGCACTTTGAACAGTGGACGTTTTATTTCAGATGTGTTACGACCCGTGTCTCTACCCTTCATTCGATCCCTGAGAAATCTTACATTTCAGCAGGATAATGCACGACCGCATGTTGAGGTCCTGTACGGGCCTTTCTGGATACAGAAAATGTTGGCCTGCTGCTCCGGTCAGCTCACTCTCCAGATCTCTCACCAATTGTAAACGTCTGGTCAATGGTGGCCGAGCAACTGACTCGTCACGATCCGTTAGTTACTACTCTTGATGAACTGTGGTATCGTGTTGAAGCTGCATGGGCAGCTGTACCTGTACACGCCATCGAAGCTCTGTTTGACTCAATGCCCAGGCGTATCAAGACCGTTATCAGGCCAGAGGTGGCTGTTCTGGGTACTGATTTCCAAGGATCTATGCACCCAAATTGGCTGAAAATGTAATCACATGTCAGCTCTAGTATAATATAGTTGTCCAATGAATACCCGTTTATCATCTGCTTTTCTTCTTGGTATAGCAATATCAGAAAAGGAACTGGAAGCCTACTGACCAATTGTTGTGACAGGCTGGTAATGGCGAACTGTTCGGGCGTGGCGCTGAGCGC
Source organism: Schistocerca nitens (assembly GCF_023898315.1). Taxonomy (NCBI): domain Eukaryota; kingdom Metazoa; phylum Arthropoda; class Insecta; order Orthoptera; family Acrididae; genus Schistocerca; species Schistocerca nitens. The sequence continues at coordinate 50,065,270 of NC_064620.1, forward strand.
TATGATTGAGGAAACCAGCTCCGACGTGTGAAGTGTCAGCTGTCAAGTAATTTTAATCAGACCACAGTGGCTGCCCTTCTGGCCGCTGACACTGCGACGCGCCGCCAGTCGGCTGTGTACACAGACGCTGGGGGAGGGGGCGGGCTGTGACAGCTGACTGCGGGTGCGGCAGCTGCCGGGTTGCGGGCTGCGGCTGGCGTGACTCACGGCCGGAGCGGACCCGCCGGCCGGTCGCGGCCGGCTGGCGACCCTCCACTGTGCGCCGCTCTGCTGTTTCCTCTCGTCACGAGCCGCTGCGCACCGCAGCCGCGCAGCCAGAAGCCTGACGGCGCGTCGCGAAATGTTTGGCCGACGGGCGTGATGCGCTGCAGGCCCGCTTCCACGCCGCCACCTCCACTCTGCTACTCTGTCGGCTGACGTGTGCCCACAGTTGTCATTCATTTCCTAATGTCAGCGCTCGTACAGGCATCCGTCCAACCTCTGTGAAGGCCGCCTCTGCTGTTTTCATCAGCAACGAAGCGAAGTGGTAATCTCGCCACTGTGGCAGTACCGTCATGTTTACGCCAGAGCCTGCCATATTGGCTAGCTGCGCCGACTGCTGGCAAAAGGGCGTGACGCCGTTAGGAACACGGGAAGCGAAAAGCGGGATGCGAGAACACTTCACGTGCATTGTTAATGCAACCAAATTGCCAAATACCAGCACTGAAATAAATTATTCTTCTTGCTGGTCGATTTGTAGTACAGGGTGTTTCAAAATGAATATATGGGTTTTAAGGTTTCGTAGCATTTAGAAGAAAGATTGAGGAAAGGCAAACCTACGTTTCTAGTATTTGTACACTTAGAGAAATCTTTTGACAATGTTGATTGGAATACTCTCTTTCAAATTCTGAAGGTGGCAGAGGTAAAATACAGGGAGCGAAAGGCTATTTACAATTTGTACAGAAAGCAGATGGCAGTTATAAGAGTCTAGGAGTATGAAAGTGAAGCAGTGGTTGGGAAGGGAGTGAGACAGGGTTGTAGCCTATCCCCAATGTTATTCAATCTGTATATTGAGCAAGCAATAAAGGAAACAAAACAAAAGTTTGGAGTAGGTATTAAAATCCATGGAGAAGAAATAAAAACTTTGAGGTTCGCCGATGACACTGTAATTCTGCCAGAGACAGCAAAGGACTTGGAAGAGCAGTTGAACGGAACGGTCAATGTCTTGAAAGGAGGGAATAAGGTGAGCATCAACAAAAGCAAAACGAGGATAATGAAATGTAGTCGAATTGAGTTGGGCGATGCTGAGGGAATTAGATTAGGAAATGAGGCACTTAAAGTAGTAAATGAGTTTTGCTATTTGGGGAGCAAAATAACTGATGATGGTCGAAGTAAAGAGGATATAAAATGTAGACTGGCAATGGCAAAGAAAGTGTTTCTGAATAAGAAAAATTTGTTAACATCGAGTATAGATTTAAATGTCAGGAAGTCGTTTCTGAAAGTATTTGTATGGAGTGTCGCCATGTATGGAAGTGAAACGTGGCCGATAAATAGTTTAGACAAGAAGAGAATAGAAGCTTTCGAAACATGGTGCTACAGACGAATTGTGAAGATTAGATGGCTAGATCACATAACTAATGATGAGGTACTGAATAGGGTTGGGGAGAAGAGGAGTTTGTGGCACAACGTGACAAGAAGAAGGGATCGGTTGGTAGGACGTGTTCTGAGACATCGAGGGATCACCAATTTAGTATTGGAGGGCTGCGTGGAGGGTAAAAATCGCAGAGCGAGACCAAGAGATGAATACACTAAGCAGATTCAGAACGATGTAGGCTGCAGTAGGCACTGGGAGATGAAGAAGCTTGCACAGGATAGAGTAGCATGGAGAGCTGCATCAAACCAGTCTCAGGACTGAAGACCACAACAAAAACAGCATTTATCACACTCAACTTACAATTTAATAATACATCGAATGAAAGAACAACTCAGACAGTTTATAAGTAGGCTCTTAAGGTTTCTATGTTGGTAACGCCACGTAGCGCTCTGTATGAAAATCACTGACTTTGCTGTGGCTGGTTGGCATTGTTGGAACATTCGCTTGTGTAGTGTTGGGCAGTTGGGTGTGAACAGTGCGTAGCGTTGCGCAGTTGGAAGTGAGCCGCCAGCAGTGGTGGATGTGCAGAGAGAGAGGCCAGAGCTTTGAGAAGTTACTATAAGCGAACCATCTGGACGTGTGCCTGCTAGAAAAAAGAAATTAGTAAAGATAGATGTCATGAATTTTATATATATATATATATATATATATATATATATATATATATATATATATATATATATATGATATTTTAACATTATTAAGGTACATACATAGTTTGTTCTCTATCAAAATCTTTCATTTGATAACTATGCCTATAAGTAGTCAGTGCCTTCATAGTTAGAATCTTTTATTTAGTATTGGCGCTCGCTGTATTGCAGTAGTTCGAGTAACGAAGATTTTTGTGAGGTAAGTGATTCATGAAAGGTATAGGTTATTGTTAGTCAGGGCCATTCTTTTTTAGAGATTATTGAAAGTTAGATAGCGTTGCGGTAAAATATTGTGTGTCAGTTTAGTGATGATCAGAATAAGTAAAGAGAAAACTGAGTACGTTGAGTGTTGCTCAACTGTTTGAAAATCAAATAACGTAGAAGTTTACCAGCACCGTCATTTATAATTTTTCAAAGGGGAAGTTTCATAAGTTATATCTGTATACCTGTGCGCAAAGATAAGAGTATGGAAGGACCAAGTACGACTGGAGAACGTGATCAACGAGAGAGAGCGTTTCAGGCGTAGCCCCAAGGAATCAAGTCGGAAGGCTAGTTGTGGATTAGCAATTCCAGTGAAGTCTCTGTTGAGACTTCTAAGGAGACGCTTACAACTACGTCTTGTGGTTTACAGTTGTTACAAGATCTAAAGCCTACAGACTACGGTTTATATGCTGACTTTGCAAATGAAAAATTGCTGCATTACGATGACGATTTTTCTCGGTTGTGTCGTCTAGAGCGATAAATCAACATTTCATCTAAGTGCAAACGTGAAAACGTATAATGTACGAATCTGGGAATCAGAAAATCCCCACGAGATGGTTCAGTTGCAACGAGACTCGCCTAAAGATATTCCTTTTTCTTTAATTTTTTTGCCATAGCCCGTCGGAAAGCTTATGGACCTTCCTTTTTCGGTGGAGAAACTGTAACGAATGTTTCTCACCTTGATGCACCAGAACCCGGGTTTTTTTCCTCAATTGAAAGAAGCTGAAAAAAAGAAGTTTATCTAGCTGCAAGTAACTCAGTATGCAGTCGGCTGAACGACACTGTACCCGACGTCTGCAAGGCGTTGGATTACAGCTTGTTTTGTATGACCTCCACGTTCACACACGTTGTGATGAGACTTTCACCTTTGGGAGTTCATCAAGGATTATTTGCATGTTCCTCAGTTTCCATCTGATGTACACGACTTTAGAAACAGCATAATTGCACGATTACTGCAAGCCGGCCGTTGTGACCGAACGGTTCTAGGCGCTTCAGTCCGGAACCGCGCTGCTGCTACGGTCGCAGGTTCGAATCCTGCCTCGGGCATGGATGTGTGTGATGTCCTTTGGTTGGTTACGTTTAAGTAGTTCTAAGTCTATGGGACTGATGACCTCCGATGTTAAGTCCCATAGTGCTTAGAGCCATTTGAACCATTTGATTACTTCAGACACAATGATCGTGGTTTGGGAAGAACTCGCCTATCGACTCGATGTGTCACGAATGCGGCTCACACTGAACACTTGCAAGAAAAACTGTGTGAGTTACTCTTTCATCTGATGTATTGTTTAAAACTGTAACTTGAATGTAATAAACATTACAAAGTGTTAAAATCCGTATATTCATTTTGAAACACCGTGTACTATGAGCAAAAGTAGAAATCATTGTGCTACTGCTGAATACAAAATTGCTTCTAATAAAATTGCGGATGTCGTTTACCATCGATTTCTGATAGATATAGAACTACAGCGCAAATTGGTGTCACGCTGTGAAAGAACTGATCCTTTAAACATGAATAGCACAAAGATTTTTTGAGATCACATCCTTCCCGAAGATTATGACTGGAACACAGAATATGAGATTTTTGGGTTTTATTTGAAAAGATAATTAAGGGTGACCTTTTGACCTCACAGAAAATTCCAAATTGGCATGGAAATGCATCCAAGGTTGTCGCAAGCACAGGCAAGTTCAACGAACGTGTAATTGTCAGATGTTCATCCTCTTTCCGAACACATTTCTGTGTGCTATTGTCTTTTGAATTATTTGCGCTTTGCTCTTTAGGGATATCGTTGACGCGAAAGGAGGAGAGTACACTCTCTGTTTTAGAAGTTTTATCTCCGAAGAAATTTAAATTCGAACAGTCGACTTGGATGGAGACATGTCTTGACCTACATGTTACCGCTAAACACGAAACAGACAGACTAAAAATGGTTCAAATGGCTCTGAGCACTATGTGACTTAACATCTGAGGTCATCACTCCCCTAGACTGAGAACTACTGAAACCTAACTAACCTAAGGACATCACACCCATCCATGCCCGAGGCAGGATTCGAACCTGCGACCGTAGCAGCAGCGCGGTTCCGGACTGAAGCGCCTAGAACCGCTCGTTCACAACGGCCGGTAGACAGACTAAAAACAAAGACAGAACTACTAAGGACAGAAAGCTACGCTCTAAAAACAAGTAACGGCGTCTTGCAAGTCAAGTATTCGAAATATATAGTGGAAGTAAACAGATGTGCTTCTTCTACATACATACGACTACACTGCACTTCGCAATTAACTGCCCTGTAGAGTGTTCACCGAACCATCTACAAGCTATTTCTCTACCATTCCACTATCAGAGAGCACGCGCAAACAACAAAAGTTTAGACCTTTCCGTGCAAACCCCGCTCCCATTTTAAGATGATGATCATTTCTCCCTATGTACGTGGGTGTCGAAACAACATCTTCCTATTCGGAGGAGAAAGATGGTGACTGAAATTTTATGAGCAGATATCTTACCACAACGAGAAACACCACTGTGTTAATGATTGCCACCCTAATTCGCGTGTCATATTCTTGACTCTCTCTCCGCTATTTCACGAGAATACAAAACGAACTGCCTTTCTTTGAACTTTTTTGATTTCCTCCGTCAACCCTGTCTGAAGCGGATCCCACACCACACAGCATTACTCCAGATGAGGACGGACAGGCGTAGTATAAACAGAATCTTTAGCAGACCTGTTGCATTTACTAAGTATTCTTGCCAATAAATCGCACTCTGGTTTGTTTTCTCCGCATTTTTAAACTGTCGTTATAACTGAGTTCATTACTAACTATAATCCCTAGGTATTTAGTTGAATTTACAGCCCTTGATTTGTGTGATTGCTCTTGTAACCGAAATTTAGCGGCATCCTTCCAGTATTCACGAAGATGACTTCACATTTTCATTATTTAGAGTCAGTGGCCAGTTTTCTTCTGCAATAAAACAACAAATTAGACAGCGTTTCAGTCCAGGATAAATTCTCTCACACACTGACAGTTCCTTGGGTTCTCCCTGGGTTCAGTCTCAGACAAACTTCTTCTCCATTCAGATTACATGGCAGGTAATGACTGGCTTTCCTTATTCGCCAGAACGGGTTCACATCTCCTTCAGTTGACTGGTTCAATAAAATAAACGAGTTTGAAGTCACATTTGGCAGTTTTTATGGGAGAGATGTTGCTGAGCCTGCAGGAATGATGCACTCCCACTGAAGTTATACGTGTTAGCTGATAGCAGCGCGACCCCCCGGAATGACCCACCTGATTGTTTCTAGTTGCGTTGGTGCTGTATTCTTACGAGTGGAAAGTCGTAACACGCCCTCTTCACCACGTTTTCCATACGCAGTCGCCATAGATAGACCGATAACGTCGGCCGATGGCTTAGTCACGGTACATCCTACAGTATCAAGTAGATTAGGTTAGGTTCGAATCTATTCTAATTGTGTATTACGTCATTTTAACCTAGGTTGGCGTGGAAACCACGACGTTCAAATGGCTCTAAGCACTATGGGACTTAACATCTGAGGTCATCAGTCCCCTACAACTTAGAACTACTTACATCTAACCAACCAAAGATCATCATACACATTCATGCCCGAGGCAGGATTCGAACCTGCGACCGTAGCAGCAGCGCGGTTCCGGACTAAATATTACGGTGTCTCAGTGCTTGGTGACGAGTGCTGCATTGCTGTTTTTGATTTTAAAAAGACGCCAAACGCATCTGAGTGAGCTGTATCTGTCTCGAAAATACCGTGGCAAGTACTGTACACTCCGTTCGCACTTATCAGAATAACCTGACAAGGTTTTCGAATATACTGGAGATGATTCATCACGATCTTGAAAAGCAAGATTACAAACACTCTTTTTGCCGTATTTATTTGAAGTTGTGCAAACATACGTCAGTTAACCTTCAATGACTGCTATTCAGCAGCCTGTGAAAGACAAGCAGAAACTTCAGAATAAGATACTTGAACATCTAAGGCACTGGAAAGTGGAACATAAACACACATCTGCAAACCTCTTTATATACAGTCAGCACCCTGCTTACATAAAAACGACAGGAAGCAGTAGTAATAATTTGTAGACAGCTTCTACCCACCTACCACAAACCAAGAAAGATCCTCTGCAGTAACTGTAAGCATAAGATATGCCACCCTTCTCATGTCAACAAATTAGTTTTATGCCTAAAATTTACGATAAAGATTTTGCCTACTTGTGATTTCCAATAAACCTACAATGTCAGTCCATAGTTTCCGGCCGGCCGCTAGGGACGAGCGCTTCTAGGCACTTCAGTCCGGAACCGCGCGACTGCTACGGTCGCAGGTTCGAATCCTGCCTCGGGCATGGCTGTGGGTGATGTCCTTAGGTCAGTTATGTTTAAGGATTTTTAAGTTCTTGGGGACTGATGACCTCAGATGTTAAGTCCCATTGTGCTCAGAGCCATTTGAACCATTTTTTGAACCACAGTTTCCGAACTATGTTCCGGTTACGATATTTTTCATCCTCAGGATCCACAAACTTACTCTTTCTTGGAAAAAAGTAATCACTTTATCACAAAAGATCGTCGGTCGGTTAGACTGAGGAAAACAAACTGATTTGAATTTCACCCATTGTCGTCCGAAGTCACCTGAAATAAAGTGTCCCTTCTTCTACCAGATGACTTTGGTACTTATTTACTGGCCATCCAACCTCTTCCCTGGCTTATTATTTCATTCGTTGGCGCAGTGTGGCCGCGCGCGTAGTGGTGCGATGATTTGAAAAGATGGACTGTCTTGTGCGATAACTGTCGTCAGCGGAATCCACCGATGTTGATGTCATTGTGACCGAGCATTACATGAGTGGGTTATGGAAATGCGCTGTTCCGATTTTGTCAACTTTGTGAAGTGAGATTATCAGCACATTCGTAGTTTTCCACATGTAATAGAGAGAGAAGGTTACCGAAGAAAATATGTTTAAAAATCTTATCCATGTGAGACTGTTTTATTACTCCCGCCAGACCTCGCATAGTATGGAAAGTAATTGTGAAGTGAACACTGTTTGAACGTTATTGTATTCATAAGTTTTGGTCATGTGCAACGACTGGAAATATTCCAAATGTGTAAAGACACTGCTGGTATTAAACAAAAAATATTACGGGCGGTGCTCTAGAGCGTTTAAATCAGGATTATTGTACAAATCAGTGGTGAAGCCTAGGGTGTTAGGACATATTTGTGACAAAGTGGGCGTTGTCAGTTCTAAATCCTACAGGTCCCTTGAAATTTCTATTTTTTATTCCTCATCTAAATGACTTTAATCGCTATTTTGATTCTGTTAATTGTATTTATTTTATTCTTAATACTTCGCCACATCGTTATCTACATCTACATCTACATTTATACTCCGCAAGCCACCCAACGATGTGTGGCGGAGGGCACTTTACGTGCCACTGTCATTACCTCCCTTTCCTGTTCCAGTCGCGTATGGTTCGCGGGAAGAACGACTGTCTGAAAGCCTCCGTGCGCGCTCTAATCTCTCTAATTTTACATTCGTGATCTCCTTGGGAGGTTTAAGTAGGGGGAAGCAATATATTCGATACCTCATCCAGAAACGCACCCTCTCGAAACCTGGACAGCAAGCTACACAGCGATGCAGAGCGCCTCTCTTGCAGAGCGAGCCACTTGAGTTTGCTAAACATCTCCCTAACGCTATCACGGTTACCAAATAACACTGTGACGAAACGCACCGCTCTTCTTTGGATCTTCTCTATCTCCTCCGTCAACCCGATCTGGTACGGATCCCACACTGATGAGCAATACTCAAGTATAGGTCGAACGAGTGTTTTGTAAGCCACCTCCTTTGTTGATGGACTACATTTTCTAAGCACTCTCCCAATGAATCTCAACCTGGTACCCGCCTTACCAACAATTAATTTTATATGATCATTCCACTTCAAATCGTTCCGTACGCATACTCCCAGATATTTTACAGAAGTAACTGCTACCAGTGTTTGTTCCGCTATCATATAATCATACAATAAAGGATCCTTCTTTCTATGTATTCGCAATACATTACATTTGTCTATGTTAAGGGACAGTTGCCACTCCCTGCACCAAGTGCCTATCCGCTGCAGATCTTCCTGCATTTCGCTACAATTTTCTAATGCTGCAACTTCTCTGTATACTACAGCATCATCCGCGAAAAGCCGCATGGAACTTCCGACACTATCTACTAGGTCATTTATATATATTGTGAAAAGCAATGGTCCCATAACACTCCCCTGTGGCACGCCAGAGGTTACTTTAACGTCTGTAGACGTCTCTCCATTGATATTAACATGCTGTGTTCTGTTTGCTAAAAAGTCTTCAATCCAGCCACACAGCTGGTCTGATATTCCGTAGGCTCTTACTTTGTTTATCAGGCGACAGTGCGGAACTGCATCGAACGCCTTCCGGAAGTCAAGAAAAATAACATCTACCTGGGAGCCTGTATCTAATATTTTCGGGGTCTCATGAACAAATAAAGCGAGTTGGGTCTCACACGATCGCTGTTTCCGGAATCCATGTTGATTCCTACATAGTAGATTCTGGGTTTCCAAAAACGACATGATACTCGAGCAAAAAACATGTTCTAAAATTCTACAACAGATCGACGTCAGAGATACAGGTCTATAGTTTTGCGCATCTGCTCGACGACCCTTCTACCTGTGCTCTTTTCCAATCATTTGGAACCCTCCGTTCCTCTAGAGACTTGCGGTACACGGCTGTTAGAAGGGGGGCAAGTTCTTTCGCGTACTCTGTGTAGAATCGAATAGGTATCCAGTCAGGTCCAGTGGACTTTCCCCTGTTGAGTGATTCCAGTTGTTTTTCTATTCCTTGGACACTTATTTCGATGTCAGCCATTTTTTCGTTTGTGCGAGGATTTAGAGAAGGAACTGCAGTGCGGTCTTCCTCTGTGAAACAGCTTTGGAAAAAGGTGTTTAGTATTTCAGCTTTACGCGTGTCATCCTCTGTTTCAATGCCATCATCATCCCGGAGTGTCTGGATATGCTGTTTCGAGCCACTTACTGATTTAACGTAAGACCAGAACTTCCTAGGATTTTCTGTCAAGTCGGTACACAGTATTTTACTTTCGAATTCACTTAACGCTTCACGCATAGCCCTCCTTACGCTAACTTTGACATCGTTTAGCTTCTGTTTGTCTGAGAGGTTTTGGCTGCGTTTAAACTTGGAGTGAAGCTCCCTTTGGTTTCGCAGTAGTTTCCTAACTTTGTTGTTGTACCACGGTGGCTTTTTCCCGTCCCTCACAGTTTTACTCGACACGTACCTGTCTAAAACGCATTTTACGATTGCCTTGAACTTTTTCCATAAACACTCAACATTGTCAGTGTCGGAACAGAAATTTTCGTTTTGGTCTGTTAGGTAGTCTGAAATCTGCCTTCTATTACCCTTGCTAAGCAGATAAACCTTCCTCCCTTTTTTTTATATTCCTATTAACTTCCATATTCAGGGATGCTGCAACGGCCTTATGATCACTGATTCCCTGTTCTGCACATACAGAGTCGAAAAGTTCGGGTCTGTTTGGTATCAGTAGGTCCAAGATGTTATCTCCACGAGTCGGTTCTCTGTTTAATTGCTCGAGGTAATTTTCGGATAGTGCACTCAGTATAATGTCACTCGGTGCTCTGTCCCTACCACCCGTCCTAAACATCTGAGTGTCCCAGTCTATATCTGGTAAATTGAAATCTCCACCTAAGACTATAACATGCTGAGAAAATTTATGTGAAATGTATTCCAAATTTTCTCTCCGTTGTTCTGCCACTAATGCTGTTGAGTCGGGAGGTCGGTAAAAGGAGCCAATTATTAACCTAGCTCGGTTGTTGAGTGTAACCTCCACCCATAATAATTCACAGGAACTATCCGCTTGCCGGCCGTGGTGGCCAAGCGGTTAAAGGCGCTACAGTCTGGAACCGCGCGGCCGCTACGTTCGCAGGTTCGAATCTTGCCTCGGGCATGGATGTGTGTGATGTCCTTAGGTTAGTTAGGTTTAAGTAGTTCTAAGTTCTAGGGGACTGATGACCTTAGAAGTTAAGTCCCATAGTGCTCAGAGCCATTTTTTGAACTATCCACTTCTACTTCACTACAGGATAAACTACTACTAACAGCGACGAACACTCCACCACCGGTTGCATGCAATCTATCCTTTCTAAACACAGTCTGTACCTTTGTAAAAATTTCGGCAGAATTTATCTCTGGCTTCAGCCAGCTTTCTGTACCTATAACGATTTCAGCTTCGGTGCTTTCTATCAGCGCTTGAAGTTCCGGTACTTTACCAACGCAGCTTCGACAGTTGACAATTACAATACCGATTGCTGCTTGGTCCCCGCATGTCCTGACTTTGCCCCACACCCGTTGAGGCTGTTGCCCTTTCTGTACTTGCCCAAGGCCATCTAACCTAAAAAAAAACCGCCCAGCCCACGCCACACAACCCCTGCCACCCGTGTAGCCGCTTGTAGCGTGTAGTGGACTCCTGACCTATCCAGCGGAACCCGAAACCCCACCACCCTATGGCGCAAGTCGAGGAATCTGCAGCCCACATGGTCGCAGAACCGTCTCAACCTCTGATTCAGACCCTCCACTCGGCTATGTACCAAAGGTCCGCATTCAGATGGTGAGCTCTGCTTTCATCCCGCTAGCGAGACTGGCAGTCTTCACCAAATCAGATAGCCGCCAGAAGCCAGACCTCTCTGGCGGCCGATCCATAGCGACACACATCATTGGTGCCGACATGAGCGACCACCTGCAGATGGGTGCACCCTGTACCCTTCATGGCATCTGGAAGGACCCTTTCCACATCTCGAATGACTCCCCCCGGTATGCACACGGAGTGCACATTGGTTTTCTTCCCCTCTCTTGCTGCCATTTCCCTAAGGGGCCCCATTACGCGCCTGACGTTGGAGCTCCCAACTACCAGTAAGCCCACCCTCTGCGACCGCCCGGATCTTGCAGACTGAGGGGCAACCTCTGGAACAGGACAAGCAGCCATGTCAGGCCGAAGATCAGTATCAGCCTGAGACAGAGCCTGAAACCGGTTCGTCAGACAAACTGGAGAGGCCTTCCGTTCAGCCCTCCGGAGTGTCTTTCGCCCCCTGCCACACCTTGAGACGACCTCCCACTCTACCACAGGTGAGGGATCAGCCTCAATGCGGGCAGTATCCCGGGCAACCACAGTCGTAGTCCGATCGGGGGATGCGTGGGACGAGCTGGCCGTCCCCGACAAACCCCCATCCGGACCCCCACAGTGATGCCCATTGGCAACAGCCTCAAGCTGTGTGACCGAAGCCAACACTGCCTGAAGCTGGGAGCGAAGGGATGCCAACTCAGCCTGCATCCGAACACAGCAGTTGCAGGCCCTATCCATGCTAAAAACTGTTGTGCAAAGAACGTCTGAACTAATCTACAGAGAGCGCAAACAAATCGACAAAATTTAAACGGTTACTAAAATACAAGATTGCCTAGTAAAAGCAGTAATGCTGCTACTTGCGCACTGCTGACACACTGCTCGGCGGCGGAAGGAGACTACGCGATTTTACACTATTCAGGTACTAAAACGCGATGCTACAACTCTCAAATACTATAATACGCCCGAAATTTATGAATTAAACAATGCAAGTACCAAAAACACGCAAAGAAATTAAGAATTAAACTATTTAACAAATGAGTGAGCTAGGAGTATACGACTTGCTGCTGCAGCTGCTTATCCAACGGCGGCAGGGAGCACACGTATCATCGTATTAACGTTTTTATTTGCCCACCACGTATTAATCGATTTCGAAAAGTCGATCCGACCCCTCCCATTGCGGGTCACTAATCGTTTTGTCACCAATAAGTGATTGCGGACGACAGCCTTTGCCAGTAAGAGAAATTGGGTAAAATAGTTTATAAATTAGCCTGCTGCGAAGGATAACACTGTTGTACCCGATTACTTTTGGTTTTTTAATGTAGCAAATATTTCAGAATTTGTGTAGCTTGTTTCGTCGAAGAAAGATAAAATATGATTCTCCTCAAATAAATAAAGAAAAGACTTCATGGTTCGTTTCTGGCTGATAGTGCGACGTCATTATGATAAGTGAACCCCGTGTCACCGCCTGGAAGCCCTAACAGGCACTTTCATGAAACAATACCCCCTTCGCCATCATTTATTTACGGTGTAATGTGTGTGAATCCATATCTTATCTAATACCGAAACCTTCAGATGTTACACAGTCAGATCGGTCCAAACGTTGGACATCGACAGAGTATCAACAACAATTCCGATATAGTTTGTGCTAAGCGCTGTTGTCCAGGAGAACGCGAGTAAACGAAAAGTAGTAAATAACACCTGACCTACGGGGCACGGGAAAAGCATAACGAAGTGCAGCTGTCATGTGGAGCTCCTGTGGATACGTGGGTAGAGCGCTGCTTTCTCGTACCATGGATCCTGGGTTCGAGCTCTGGTTATGCCAGATACTGTAGTACGTGTGAAAGTTCTGTACGGGACAACATGTTTTTGACACGTAAAAGGACTGTTCGGAGTCGATTGTCATGTTTTACTGGCAGCCTGCTTTGGCTTCGTTTATTTGAAAGTAGCAAACCTATGGAACCGTTCGTAATTTCACAGAATAAACGAAAACAATGGGAAAAGAAAAATAAGGAAACAGATATATCAGATATATCTTCTTCTTCTTCTTACTGTCTTTATCGTTATTAATATTATTGTTGTTACTGTAATTCCTCTTCTTATTGTTATTGATATAATTGCCATTATTATTGCTTTTAATACTTCTACATGTGTGAGGCAATTGTTTATTTATTTCTTTGTTCACATTGTTTATTTTTCTTCTGCGAAACGACAGATGTGCTTCATAGGTTTGCTGATTTCAAATAAACAAAGTGAAAGCAGACTGCTAATAGAACATTGCTTTAAACTCCTGTCAGTCCTTTTACACACTGAGAAAGTCGTGGGATAGCGATATGCACTTATACAAATGGTGGTAGTATTGCGTACACAAGGTGTAAAAGGGAAGTGCAGTGGCGGAGGTGACATTTGTCCTCAAAGCAATTCACGTGGAAAGATTTCCAACGTGATTATGGCCGCACGACGGGAGTTAATTGATTTTTAACGCGGAATGGTAGTTCGAATTAGACGCATGGGACATTCCATTTCGGAAATCTTTACGGACTTTAATTTTTCGAAAGACACAATGTCAAGAGTGTGCTTAGGATACCAAATTTCAGGCATTACCTCTCACCACAGACAACGCAGTGGCCGGTGGCCTTCACTTAACGACCGTGAGCTACAGCGTTTACGAAGAGTTGGCACTGCTAACAGACAAGCAGCACTGCCTGAAACAACCGTAGAAATCAATATGGCACGTACAACGAACGCATCCGTTAGGACAGTGCAGCGAAATTTGGCGTTAATGGGCTATGGCAGCAGGCGATCGACGCAAGTGCCTTTGCCAACATCACGACATCTCCTACAGCGCATCTCCTGGGCTGGTAACTACACTCCTGGAAATGGAAAAAAGAACACATTGACACCGGTGTGTCAGACCCACCATACTTGCTCCGGACACTGCGAGAGGGCTGTACAAGCAATGATCACACGCACGGCACAGCGGACACACCAGGAACCGCGGTGTTGGCCGTCGAATGGCGCTAGCTGCGCAACATTTGTGCACCGCCGCCGTCAGTGTCAGCCAGTTTGCCGTGGCATACGGAGCTCCATCGCAGTCTTTAACACTGGTAGCATGCCGCGACAGCGTGGACGTGAACCGTATGTGCAGTTGACGGACTTTGAGCGAGGGCGTATAGTGGGCATGCGGGAGGCCGGGTGGACGTACCGCCGAATTGCTCAACACGTGGAGCGTGAGGTCTCCACAGTACATCGATGTTGTCGCCAGTGGTCGGCGGAAGGTGCACGTGCCCGTCGACCTGGGACCGGACCGCAGCGACGCACGGATGCACGCCAAGACCGTAGGATCCTACGCAGTGCCGTAGGGGACCGCACCGCCACTTCCCAGCAAATTAGGGACACTGTTGCTCCTGGGGTATCGGCGAGGACCATTCGCAACCGTCTCCATGAAGCTGGGCTACGGTCCCGCACACCGTTAGGCCGTCTTCCGCTCACGCCCCAACATCGTGCAGCCCGCCTCCAGTGGTGTCGCGACAGGCGTGAACGGAGGGACGAATGGAGACGTGTCGTCTTCAGCGATGAGAGTCGCTTCTGCCTTGGTGCCAATGATGGTCGTATGCGTGTTTGGCGCCGTGCAGGTGAGCGCCACAATCAGGACTGCATACGACCGAGGCACACAGGGCCAACACCCGGCATCATGGTGTGGGGAGCGATCTCCTACACTGGCCGTACACCACTGGTGATCGTCGAGGGAACACTGAATAGTGCACGGTACATCCAAACCGTCATCGAACCCATCGTTCTACCATTCCTAGACCGGCAAGGGAACTTGCTGTTCCAACAGGACAATGCACGTCCGCATGTATCCCGTGCCACCCAACGTGCTCTAGAAGGTGTAAGTCAACTACCCTGGCCAGCAAGATCTCCGGATCTGTCCCCCATTGAGCATGTTTGGGACTGGATGAAGCGTAGTCTCACGCGGTCTGCACGTCCAGCACGAACGCTGGTCCAACTGAGGCGCCAGGTGGAAATGGCATGGCAAGCCGTTCCACAGGACTACATCCAGCATCTCTACGATCGTCTCCATGGGAGAATAGCAGCCTGCATTGCTGCGAAAGGTGGATATACACTGTACTAGTGCCGACATTGTGCATGCTCTGTTGCCTGTGTCTATGTGCCTGTGGTTCTGTCAGTGTGATCATGTGATGTATCTGACCCCAGGAATGTGTCAATAAAGTTTCCCCTTTCCTGGGACAATCAATTCACGGTGTTCTTACTTCAATTTCCAGGAGTGTATATCGGGTGGACCCTAGGCGATTGGTAAGCCTTCACTTGATCAGGTGACTCCCTATTTCAGTCGGTAAGAGCTTATGGTAGGGTTCAACTGTAGCGCAGACGCCACGAAGCCATAGACCAAATTCGTCAAGGAGGCACTGTGCAAGTTGGTGGTGACTCCATGATGGTGTGGGCTCTGTTTCCTCTGGTCCAACTGAACCGATTATTGACTGGAAATAATTTTGTTCGGCTACTGGAGACCATATGCAGCCATTGATGGACTTCATGTTCCCAAACAACGATGGAATGTTTTAATCCTTCTCGCTTAGTTTCAGGCATATTGCGGACAGTTCGAGCGAATGATTTTCCACCAGATAGCCGGCCTGAAACCCATCGAACATTTATGGGCCATAATCGAGAGGACAGATAGTGCACGAAATCCTGAACTTGCAACATTTTCGCAGTTATCGACGGCTATAGAGGCAGCATGGTCCATAGTCTTTGGAGGCGACTTCCAACGACTTGTTGAATGCGTTCAACAACGAGTTGCTGCCCTGCGCAGGGCAAAAGGAGATCCGACACGAGATATCCCAAGAAATTTTTCAGCTCAGTGTGTGCACGAACATTTTTTTTTTTCCCGTACAACAGTTTCACAAGTACCGCAGTGCAGAAACCTGGCATTACCAGGGTCCGAACCCGTAGCAAGGGACACTAGCGCTTTACCGACTTACCCATGCTAGATCTACTCCGCAGACGCTCGAAGTTACACTTTCCCCGTGCCCTGTAACTCACAAGGGAACCTCCCCATCGCACCCCCCTCAGATTTCGTTATAAGTTGACACAATGGATAGGCCTTGAAAAACTGGACACAGATCAATCGAGAAAACAGGAAGAAGTTGTGCGGAACTATGAAAAAATAAGCAAAATATACAAACTGAGTAGTTCATGTGAAAGATTTGTAACATCAAGCCCATCGTCAACGCAGGAGCCCCGTGGTCCCGTGGTTAGCGTGAGCAGCTGCGGAACGAGAGATCCGTGGTTCAAGTCTTCCCTCGAGTGAAAATTTTAATTTTTTATTTTCACTTTATGTGACAAACTCTTATGTTTTCATCACTTTTTTGGGAGTGATTATCACATCCACAAGAAAACCTAAATCGGGCAAGGTAGAAGAATCTTTTTACCCAATCGCCAAGTGTACAAGTTAGGTGGGTCGACAACATATTCCTGTCATGTGACGCACATGCCGTCACCAGTGTCGTATAGAATATATCAGACGTGTTCACCTGTGGAGGAATCGGTTGACCTACGACCTTGCGATCAAATGTTTTCGGTTCCCATTGGAGAGGCACGTCCTTTCGTCTACTAATCGCACGGTTTTGCGGTGCGGTCGCAAAACACAGACATTAAACTTATTACAGTGAACAGAGACGTCAATGAACGAACGGACAGATCATAGCTTTGCGAAAATAAAGAAAGTAAAATTTTCGCTTGAGGGAAGACTTGAACCAAGGACCTCTCGTTCCGCAGCTGCTCACACTAACCACGGGCCTTCCTTTATGTTGCATATCTTGCACATGGACTACTCAGTTTGTATATTTTGCTTATTTTTTCATAGTTCCACACAACTTCTTCCTGTTTTCTCGATTGATCTGTGTTCAGTTTTTCAAGGCCTATCCACTGTGCCAACTTATAACTAAATCTGAGGGGGGTGCGATGGGGAGGTTCCATTGTCAGATGTTACTTATTACTTCCCGTTTACACACTGTCTCCTGGACGACAGCAAACAGCACAAACCATGTGTGAGTGGGTATCGATCTGACTGTCTGACGTCTTGGGATTTGGGTGTAAGTAAGTAAATCGCTGGTCGCTTTGATTCTGATGCTTCACTCATCTGTAAAAACCTGATCTAATATACCGCAACTACATCTCTTGTTCGCACATGAAAACGCGTTTATTTTGAGAACTTTTAAAACTAAATCACAGTTTTCTGAGAGTTTCCTCTAGTCTTCAAGATCTGTTCCGTGCGACAAGTGCTGTGTACTTTTCACAAAGTATTGTTTCTTTATATTGTTCCAACCAGCGGACAAACTGCTGCCTGATAATACATTTCCCCATACCGTCAAATGAGTATTTATTGTGAGCACCTAGCTTGTCCTTGTTTGGCGTAGAAACTTATTTTCCGTTATGCTCGGCTTCATGTTCCTCCTTTTGCAATCAGCAAACCGTCCTCTTGATCAACTTTAACATTCTGGCCGCGTGTTCCCTCGCCTTCTCCACTGGTACGATGAATCCCTCTGTTTACTCATGATAAGCCAATTTAACCACGTTAACGTAAGCCGTCGCACCTGCCCGTGAAGATATCTTCCGCGCTCGCCTTTTACGTTTTCACGCCGACGTAACAACGGGCGCCACTTTCACCGGAACGTGGCTGTACCTGGTCACGTAATCAACCAACATTACCACTTCGCCTTGCTGGATAATATGTAAACAATGAGGGAAGAAAATGTTATTCTGGATAACAAAAATCAAGAAGTAGTACAAGCATTAACACAAAATAAAATGGCTACAAAATGCGATTATCTTACTGACGTATTACTGGAATTACTGAATGCAAGACGAAACGGATCGCTTCCTTAGCACAACGTGCGGTGGGGCGGGTTATAATTTCAGCTCCAACAGTTCACCTACCTCAGTAAGTTTCTTGTTGTCTGCCCCCTAACCTGCGTTGTTCGATAGTGGTTCAGCCGAAAAAAAAAATAGCGTTGAAGAAAATTCCACTACATATCTAGCAAGCACATACCGAATAACACAAGCCTGGAAGCAGCATCCCAAAGTTTGTAAAATAGTCGGGCGCTCGGGATACTAAATTACGTACTTGAAATTGAATACAGTTCAGTTAACTAGGCTTTATTGCCATCAAAACAAGTGATAAATGGCAATCACATCCGGATTTATTGTTTAACTATTATTGGTGCAAATTGTCTATATATTTTTGCTACAAGTCTGTCACTCGAAAGAAGCCAGAATTTTAAGAACTTTTCGCAAGTTAGCCGGATCGTTGACGTACTAAGCCAGAATTTCACCAGTTCTACCCGAATAGCTTTGACATTCTATACACCCACTGACTCATAGCTATACGCAAGTTCAAATGGTTCAAATGGCTCTGAGCACTGTGGGACTTAACAATGTCAATATGCAATGAACACTCATAGATGGCAACTGGAGGCGGAAAGTATATAAGACGTGTCGGGGGGACACGGGAAACAGTGTAGTCTTTGTCGTAATGTAGAAACGGATCCATTTATCTGACGTCTAAAACGGCATGCTAATGGTTCAAATGCTTCTGAGCACTATGGGACTAAACATCTGTGGTCATCAGTCCCCTAGAACTTAGAACTACTTAAACCTAACTAACCTAAGGACATCACACACATCCATGCCCGAGGCAGGATTCGAACCTGCGACCGTAGCAGTCGCGCGGTTCCGGACTGCGCGCCTAGAACCGCTAGACCACCGCGGCCGGCAAAACGGCATGCTCATTGACTTTCAGGCTAAGGGTGGAAACATTTCCCAAATGGCTAAGTCTGTAAACTGATCAGTGCAGCTGTGGCTGACGTATACCACGAATGGCAATATGGCGCTTATCCAGTACCGTCTCCGAGGCAACTGTGGCTTTCCACGGGCCACTAATGATATGGGGGAATCTATGATTGTGGGACTAACAGTATGATCCGTAAGTCACCAGTCCCTCCAATTCTTACTACCAGTGTAATAAAATGGAACACCTACAGCCGTCCTTTCGATGTTATTTATTATATGGCTACCCGTTTCGGTGCTTCAGTACCCGTCTGCAGGGACGCTGAGCGGGTTTAACTTAAATCGTATAAACGATTCCATCAGTGGTCAACATCTATGGACTGATGAACTGGTTTCCGTAGACTGTAACAACAGTGTTGTGTCTCCAATCATCAACTACCAACTAAAGGTGTTCCACATGATTATATAAGTGAACAGCCGAAGTACCTCAAACCTTAAATCAGAAGGATGATCACAGAACTATTGCCAGTAGATGAATCCTGCTGATACCACCGTTATTTCAAGCAAGCAGCTCGTCACTAGGCCTTACGAGGCTGAGTACATGCCATTCCAGACTTCCCCATCTCAGGAAAAATTTGGGGACGTGCCGGGAATCGAAGTCGGTCCTTCCACAGTGAAGGCAGCATTGTTAACCCTTTGTAACGCAATAAATTACTCTGAATCTTAATGCCTTTGCAGTAAAGTAAGCGATCTTGTTGTGTCTTGTCATGTAGGTGGAAGGAGAGAGAGTTGTTTCCAGAATGAAATTTTCACTCTGCAGCGGAGTGTGCGCTGGTGTGAAACTTCCTGGCAAGCTAAATCTGTGCGCCGCACGGAGACGCGAACTCAGAACCTTTGCCTTTGGCGGCCAAGTGCTCCACCAACCGAACTGCCCAAGCACGAATCGCGACCCATCCTCACAGTTTCAATTATGCCAGTACCTCGTCCCCTACCTTGCCCGCGAAAGGCAACGGTCCCGAGTTCGAGTCTCGGTCCGGCTCACAGTTTTTTCTTACCAGAAAGTTTCAGGAGAGCAGTTTGTTTCGCTCTCATATCAGCACAGTTGTCATTGCCCGCTGGGGCAAGCGGCTTTACTATTGCGTATGTACGGTTTCTTTATGTGTTCTTACTGTGAATCTAAAGAAGTAGTATTAATTTTATTCGATCCTTTTCATATTCGTATACAGTACTGGTAATATAATTGTACTGTACAGATCTCAGTTCAGCATCTTTAAACTTTTCAAGATATAAACGTTTATCTAAAAGCCATAATAACTTTTCTGGTGTGAAGAAACTGAGCTAGGGACTGCAGTGTATTCATTTATAATATTAGTTGAAACCATACTCGAAAGATTCAGTTCATTAAAGTTTTTTTTCTACGTTTTCCTTTGGTTTCATTACAACAACTTCCTTTACTATAGTAACCACTTTAAAATTATTATACAACAATGTTTTGCTGTCTGAATGTTGTCGAGGAGCTGAGAGTGTGTGGAGGCCATATGTAAAGTGTAAACGTTTTACTTAACAAGAACTATGTAAAATGTATGCTGGGGAAAGTTCTTGTGCAATCTTGAATCGTGTAACATATATCCTAGTGTGCCCGCCTTTGTATAAGACCAGCCAGACGAGATGTCAGGAGCTAAATCAGTAATTCGTTGCTGACAATAAGTTATGCATATTTTTATTTAAATTAAATTTGGTTTCGTAAATATAGATTTTCTGTTATGAAGTGATGTATGTTATCTCATTGGATGACTTAGAAATCACCGAGACGATAGGAGCGCTCTAGCTTATTTGATTGTCTGCCTAGACAGGCAGCCAATAGGAATGAAGTAGTTCCCACACTTTGTGTAGGGGTCTGTGATATAGTCCGATCTCTCTAGGAGTCGCTCCAGCACCGTATTTCAGTACAGATCCATGTGGAACCGCGTAGGGCATGTTTTTGTTAATATGAAGAACATCTTGCATTTTGTCGTTTCTTGTATCGTATATATGAAACGACTACGTTTTTAAACGTTTTACTGAATGTTCGGAAATCTTAAGTGACAGTTCTGAGTTGTTGGCGTGTGAACTTTCTTGTCGTCATTAAACTACATGTGGCTTTCTTAGTGAACATCTCGGAACATTTTGGCGAGCACTTCTTCCTAAGAACGATTTGATGTAATAACTTGAGTATAGCCGGCCGTTGTGGCCTAGCGGTTCTAGGCGCTTCAGTCTGGAACCACGAGATCGCTACGGTCGCAGGTTCGAATCTTGCCTCGGGCATGGATGTGTGTGATGTCCTTAGGTTAGGTTTAAGTAGTTTTAAGTTCTAGGGGACTGATGACCACAGGTGTTAAGTCCCATAGTGCTCAGAAGCATTTGAACCATTAGCATGCCGTTTTAGACGTCAGATAAATGGATCCGTTTCTACATTACGACAAAGACTACACTGTTTCCCGTGTCCCCCCGACACGTCTTATATACTTTCCGCCTCCAGTTGCCATCTATGAGTGTTCATTGCATATTGACAGTGAACGGTGAACGGTGGCCACATTAATGTGACTGCACCGTGCATTATGCGATTGACTGCCCATCTGGTAAAATTCTATACAGAAACACGTGCTCAACGCAACGGGTACTTCTTCGCATCTGGCATGATTTACTATCATTAACTGATCAAATTTCTCATTGCTGAGTCTAAACATAGTTTCCATAAGCATATTTTAGATAACGCCTAGCAGGCAAGACATAACGCCTAGCAGGCAAGACATGTACAATGTCGTAGATTCGATTACACTTTCTAACACTTGAATAGCTGTAACTGTTATTACGTAGTTCCAACCAAACATTGTATCGATGCAGAAAACAACTGGTGGTCTGGAATTCTCGATGCAAGTTTTCCTTCTCGAATCTGAAAATAAGTTACAAAAGTAATATACATCCTTGCTGGTCTGTACAAGTCGTATGATGTGAAAAATCGTTACCGAAGTAATGAGTGAGCTCAAGATACAAATTCGTCTCTCATATTATTCCCGTGCAAGTCACTACTGCAAATCTCGTGGTTGTTCAATATTGCCCTCTTGGAAACTTATACTTCCTTTAGTCAAATTGATAAAAGGAACGAAATGATATGAGATTTCTCATTGGTTTGTGATCATTAGTTTCCAATGAATAGCCGGCCGGAGTGGCCGTGCGGTTCTAGGCGCTATAGTCTGGAGCCGAGCGACCGCTGCGGTCCAGGTTCGAGTCCTGCCTCGGGAATGGCTGTGTGTGGTGTCCTTAGGTTAGTTAGGTTTAATTAGTTCTACGTTCTAGGCGACTGGTGACCTCAGAAGTTAAGTCGCACAGTGCTCAGAGCCACTCCCAATGAATAAAAGTTTTATTTAAATAGCGGAATAAGAATAACATCACACGAAGAGCGCTACGCCTACCCAACTATCGTTCAAGGACCTATTATTCTGGGTAGTCTTGAATAAAACGAGCACGAAAGCCCTTTTGGTGAACGATGTATAGGATTACTAAACTCGATTACGGACCAATACAATATGTAAACGGGACGGAAGCTGCCCCATATTAAACACAATCATGAATACCACTCTGCTGTTATTCTGCTTAGTAAGCATGAGATATTAGTTTTCCAATACGGCTCGTCAAGTTGTCAATTAAAGAAACACGTTACGCTATATTCGGTATCCGCCATGAACGATCTTGATAAATACAAGCTCCTTTTGGATACTGCTCGCCATATATCTGAGTATAGTAAAATATAACCTCGCTCAAGATCACACTATATCACAAACAAACTAAAACTCACTTGAGGAACAGAACAAACGGAATAGTCATCAAGAAGCACACTTAGTACTCCTTCAAAGCTTGCAATGCACACGGTGCCTCAAGGATCTTGATTCCCATTGGTTGAGGCTACTCTCACTGCAAAAATCTTAGGTAAGATAGTTCAACGTAACAGATGCAGCCTGCCGCAGTGGCCGAGCGGTTCTAGGCCCTTCAGTCCAGAACTGCGCTGCTGCTACGGTCGCAGGTTCGACTCCTGCCTCGGGTTGGATGTGTGTGATGTCCTTAGGTTAATTAGGTTTAAGTAGTTCTAAGTTCTAGAGGACTGATGACCTCAGATGTTAAGTCCCATAGTGCTAAGAGCCATTTGAACCATTTAACAGATGCAGCAGTGAGTAGACAGAAAATCGATCAGTGGGTGCAGATATAACAGCAAACATTGCTCCCGACTAGCAAACACGTAAAATATAATATATGGAATTTGGTAAATCATAACTGATTTCTTTGTCGGCGTAACTGGTACACTTAATGTTCTGGGTGACTGTGAATGCCTCACCTCTCATGTGTAACACCTTTCTTCCTCAAATAAAGAAGGACAACAACTGTAGCAAAGAAGAAATGTTGTTCTACAAAGTTGAGTCAATTTTTGAACAGTGCATGTTAATGTAGATGAGCTCCCTGTCCTTACGGCTTGAGGAAGTGTATTTTTTTCTTTGTGACAAAAATCTGCATAGGAGTATGCATGGTAAGTGTCTTAAGGGAAAATGTAACTAGCGTAAATACGGCATAGCAATGTAGAAGATGATGAGAGAAGTGAGTGAAATGTGTCAACACATAGCCAAACCCTCTTGAACAGCACGGTTGAGCCATCAAGCATCAAGTCCTTATCCGACGAACGGATTCTGCGTCTGCTTAGCGACGCCAACAATTGGACAAGGTGGACACGTATCTGAAGGTGGCTCTCATGAGAGCACAGCACACCGCTGGCCGCGGTGTAGTAGGCCAAGGCACGTATGGGCTGGCGGGCGCTTCATGTGGTGACATGTTGCTTGTAAGTAGGCTGTTGGTAACGCCATGTAGCACTCTGTATGAAAATCACTGACTGTGCTGTGTACAGTCTGTGGCTGGTTGGCATTGTTGGAATATTCGCTATTGTAGTGTTGGGCAGTTGGATGTGAACAGCGCGTAGGGTTGCGCAGTTGGAGGTGAGCCGCCAGCAGTGGTGGATGTGGGGACATAGATGCCAGTGTTTCGAGACCGACGATATGGAGGTGTGTACGTCAGAAAGAGGAAATTTGCAGGATGGATGTCCTGAACAGATATATATATATGATGACTTTTGAGCACTATTAAGGTAAATACATTGTTTGTTCTCTATGAAAATCTTTCATTTGCTAACTATGCCTATCAGTATTTAGTGCCTTCAGTAGCTTGAATCTTTCATTTAGCTGGCAGTATTGGCGCTCGCTGTATTGCAGTAGTTCGAATAACTAAGATTTTTGTGAGGTAAGTGATTCATGAAAGGTATAGGTTATCGTTAGTCAGGGCCATTCTTTTGTAGGGATTATAGAAAGTCAGATTGCGTTGCGGTAAAAATGTATTGTCTGTCAGTTTAGTGATGATCAGAGTAAGTAAAGAAAGAAATGTCTGAGTACGTTCAGTTTTACCCAGCTGGTTTTAATAACGCAAGAGGTTTACCAGCACAGTAATTTATAATTTTTCTAAGGGGACGTTTCATGCTGTTCAAAGCTGCCAACGAACACTCACAGCTTTCCACATTCCGTACTTCAATGCATCTCCGCGCCTTATACATTTTCTCCCGTCAGAAATTCGACAAATAACCACAAGGCTACGCTAGCATCCGCACTGAGATACACTCCTGGAAATGGAAAAAAGAACACATTGACACCGGTGTGTCAGACCCACCATACTTGCTCCGGACACTGCGAGAGGGCTGTACAAGCAATGATCACACGCACGGCACAGCGGACACACCAGGAACCGCGGTGTTGGCCGTCGAATGGCGCTAGCTGCGCAGCATTTGTGCACCGCCGCCGTCAGTGTCAGCCAGTTTGCCGTCGCATACGGAGCTCCATCGCAGTCTTTAACACTGGTAGCATGCCGCGACAGCGTGGACGTGAACCGTATGTGCAGCTGACGGACTTTGAGCGAGGGCGTATAGTGGGCATGCGGGAGGCCGGGTGGACGTACCGCCGAATTGCTCAACACGTGGGGCGTGAGGTCTCCACAGTACATCGATGTTGTCGCCAGTGGTCGGCGGAAGGTGCACGTGCCCGTCGACCTGGGACCGGACCGCAGCGACGCACGGATGCACGCCAAGACCGTAGGATCCTACGCAGTGCCGTAGGGGACCGCACCGCCACTTCCCACCAAATTAGGGACACTGTTGCTCCTGGGGTATCGGCGAGGACCATTCGCAACCGTCTCCATGACGCTGGGCTACGGTCCCGCACACCGTTAGGCCGTTTTCCGCTCACGCCCCAACATCGTGCAGCCCGCCTCCAGTGGTGTCGCGACAGGCGTGAATGGACGAATGGAGACGTGTCGTCTTCAGCGATGAGAGTCGCTTCTGCCTTGGTGCCAATGATGGTCGTATGCGTGTTTGGCGCCGTGCAGGTGAGCGCCACAATCAGGACTGCATACGACCGAGGCACACAGGGCCAACACCCGACATCATGGTGTGGGGAGCGATCTCCTACACTGGCCGTACACCACTGGTGATCGTCGAGGGGACACTGAATAGTGCACGGTACATCCAAACCGTCATCGAACCCATCGTTCTACCATTCCTAGACCGGCAAGGGAACTTGCTGTTCCAACAGGACAATGCACGTCCGCATGTATCCCGTGCCACCCAACGTGCTCTAGAAGGTGTAAGTCAACTACCCTGGCCAGCAAGATCTCCGGATCTGTCCCCCATTGAACATGTTTGGGACTGGATGAAGCGTCGTCTCACGCGTTCTGCACGTCCAGCACGAACGCTGGTCCAACTGAGGCGCCAGGTGGAAATGGCATGGCAAGCCGTTCCACAGGACTACATCCAGCATCTCTACGATCGTCTCCATGGGAGAATAGCAGCTTGCATTGCTACGAAAGGTGGATATACACTGCACTAGTGCCGACATTGTGCCTGCTCTGTTGCCTGTGTCTATGTGCCTGTGGTTCTGTCAGTGTGATCATGTGATGTATCTGACCCCAGGAATGTGTCAATAAAGTTTCCCCTTCCTGGGACAATGAATTCACTGTGTTCTTATTTCAATTTCCAGGAGTGTATAACGCTCCTTTCAGCCCTAGTCCTCCTTCCTCCCATCTTTTCATTTTTCGCACTTATCTTTCGACTCACTAAATGTTAGTTACTTAATGCAGATCCTGAAGGAGTCATTGTAGTATTCATCATTATACGAGTTGCAGTAACGAACATGTTCATTTTGAAGTGCCGTCCTCGTCACTTATATCCCAGCTCTGTATTATTCATCATTGTACGAGTTGCAGTAGCGAACATTTTCATTTTGAAGTGCCGTCCTCGTCACTTATATCCCAGCATTGTAGTATTCATCATTGTACGAGTTGCAGGAACGAACATTTTCATTTTGAAGTGCCGTCCTCGTCACTTATATTCCAGCATTGTAGTATTCATCATTGTACGAGTTGCAGTAGCGAACATTTCATTTTGAAGTGCCGTCCTCGTCACTTATATCCCAGCATTGTAGTATTCATCATTGTACGAGTTGCAGTAACGAACATTTTCATTTTGAAGTGCCGTCCTCGTCACTTATATCCCAGCATTGTAGTATTCATCATTGTACGAGTTGCAGTAACGAACATTTTCATTTTGAAGTGCCGTCCTCGTCACTTATATCCCAGCATTGTAGTATTCATCATTGTACGAGTTGCAGTAACGAACATTTTCATTTTGAAGTGCCGTCCTCGTCACTTATATCCCAGCATTGTAGTATTCATCATTGTACGAGTTGCAGTAACGAACATTTTCATTTTGAAGTGCCGTCCTCGTCACTTATATCCCAGCATTGTAGTATTCATCGTTGTACGAGTTGCAGTAACGAACATTTTCATTTTGAAGTGCCGTCCTCGTCACTTATATCCCAGCATTGTAGTATTCATCGTTGTACGAGTTGCAGTTGCGAACATTTTCATTTTGAAGTGCCGTCCTCGTCACTTATATCCCAGCATTGTAGTATTCATTGTTGTACGAGTTGCAGTAACAAACATTTTCATTTTGAAGTGCTGTCCTCGTCACTTATATCCCAGCATTGTAGTATTCATTGTTGTACGAGTTGCAGTAACGAACATTTTCATTTTGAAGTGCCGTCCTCGTCGCTTATATCCCAGCATTGTAGTATTCATCGTTGTACGAGTTGCAGTAGCGAACATTTTCATTTTGAAGTACCGTCCTCGTCACTTATATCCCAGCAGCATCAACGTTACCTGTGATTACATTTCAATTTCTGGCTAATATGAGGTAGAGTGATAATAAATGAGGAGAATCGACGTGGAGATGAACTTGAGTGAAACGCTAGCAGGTAGAAGATACAGGTTCATTGGACGGTGTCACGACATTACTTCCGCATTATTTGAGAGAGTTGTAAAAGGTAAAACTGTAGACGAAGACAACGAATGGAATATTTCTAAAAATAGCTGAGTACTTTTGATGTAAGTGCTTCTGTGAAACAAAGAGATTCGCGTAAGAGAGGATTTCGTGGCGAATCGTATCAAACCTGTCAGGAGACTGACGACACAAAAAAATTATCCTTTTCTGATGGACCAGCATCATGCATTAGGTCGGAGAACGACATACTATATATTTTTTGAAGTTTCTGCTCCATAATGATTTTATTAAACTGTTATTTTTAAATATTTTAAAACACATTTCCTCTCATATATACCATTAAAACTTCGTTAAATATATAAAATCTTTGGCTGAAAACTGGTTTTATTAGTTGCTCCATGTTGGGAATTGAAATAGCAATAAAGGAAACATACCTGGCCACACTCTCTACACCATGAGAGATTTGAGATTTAATTAGTGGCTTTTACGTAGAACCGGTGATCAAGGGTCGTTAGCCATGACCTCTCCTCACATTGTTGGAATTGTCCTTGCCGTAATGCGACCTTTCAACTAATTCACCCACTCAGTTATAAGAGCTCTTTTTCAGTTGGTGTTGATCACTCACAAAGCAACTCACTCAAACTATTCGCCACCTTGCGCTGCTGACGGACGACATCGTATGCGCTACCAGGCCTTCGGACTATGTTTGTAGATGTAATTGGAATAGAGTGTGTTCCTCGTACTGAAAATCTGCTGTGAACTGGTTCATGTCCTACCACTTGTGCCTGGTATACGTACCAGCTCTTCATGCATTACCATATGTCATGAAGTCTCTAGTGACTTTTTTGTGTTTATAATGAATCACTATCTAGAGCTGATATTTCATTGTTGTACCGTACAAAAATATCCTCTTCGTTGCCGGAAGAGCTGTTTCTGCAGCGTAGCGAAACTGTTACGGGTGTCTCTGATTCATCGATGTGGCCTTCAGCCACTGTTTTCCTTGTTGTTGTGTTGCGAGGTACCAATCTCGCTTTGCACCTCACACTTCGGACTACACCACAACCATCATCAGAGTTATATGCCA
Organism: Schistocerca nitens; assembly: GCF_023898315.1. NCBI lineage: Eukaryota > Metazoa > Arthropoda > Insecta > Orthoptera > Acrididae > Schistocerca > Schistocerca nitens. The sequence continues at coordinate 50,093,782 of NC_064620.1, forward strand.
AGAGAGGTTTGCGATGGACGTTGACAATCATATATTTTCACTATGCACTAGTTCATCAAAACTAGAGGCATTGGTCTTTTTTTTATATGTTTTAAGCACGACATATGAAGACGCATGGATGGTCTTTATGATGGGGATCGTGGTTCTAGTATCTCTAGCAGAATCGGCCGTAACTACGCCAAGTGACTGCTAGCAACGTAAGCCTGGGGAACTACAAATACGGTCATATAACCGACTGCGAAGGACGCGAATGTGAGTTTCTCTTCGGACAGCAGATAATTGCCAGCCATGCAGCGCCGCCTTCTTCTTACCGCCACTGCTACTATACTAGAGTGGCTGTTCTCCATTGGGCTGCCAAATTCGCCACATTGCCTTATTGTACTTGCATGGGACTTCGACTCCATGATCAGGAGTACTCGATTACATGAGGTCAATTTAAACATGTCCTGTGGATACCTGTGCTGCGCAGCCTAAGTTGTCTGGAGAACCCTGAGCTTGCTCACATTATTATCAAGTGCCTGAGTGCATCTTACGGTAGATTCTGCGGAACAGGTACTTCGTCTATTTTACTGCGAACTTTAAATTTTCCCGAATACACTTTTTTGTGTTAGCAGATGAGCCAACACCATGTTACGAGTGGAGGCCGAAATGCACGCGTTTTAGCGCACGCAGGCTGGCGTGATGAGGTAAGAACTATACTGACGTGAGGTCTGGAACATGACAAGGAATGAGAATTCAGAAAGCGGACGTAATTAGTTTGATACTTAACTTTAATACATTAATGATGAACGTCGCTTTTGACGGTACATTATTCACAATATTATCTGATCATAATACATTCTTGAAGATAGTAATTATAGTAACAGAATACGGCGCCTTGCTAGGTCGTAGCAAATGACGTAGCTGAAGGCTATGCTAAACTGTCGTCTCTGCAAATGAGAGAGTATGTAGACAGTGAACCATCGCTAGCAAAGTCGGCTGGACAACTGGGCGAGTGCTAGGGAGTCTCTCTAGACTAGACCTGCCGTGTGGCGGCGCTCGGTCTGCAATCACTGATAGTTGCGACACGCGGGTCCGACGTATACTAACGGACCGCGACCGATTTAAAGCCTACCACCTAGCAGGTGTGGTTTCTCGTGGTGACACCATACTTTTATTACTTTCTGATGACCAATAAGTTCATGTACCGTAGATTTCTTTATTTTTTTACAGGTAATAACAGTTACTACTTGTAAAAATAATTTTCAGAAGAGAGTAAAGCGACAGTTTGTAGAAAAAAATTCTAGGGTCGAGTGAAGGCGTAAATCGCTCCCATTCTTTTATGACCTCTCCTCGTAAACTGACATACGAGTGGGAGAGCGGTGTGCTGACCACATCCACGTCCAGTGATGCCTATTGACTGAGGATGACACGGCGACCGGTCGGTACTGTTGGGACTTCATGGCCTGTTCGGGCGGAGTTTAGTTTTTATTCTTTTATGAGCCGCTGTGGCCGAGCGGTTATAGACGCTTCAATCTGGAACCGCGCGACCACTACGGTCGCAGGTTCGAATCCTGCCTCGGGCATCGATGTGTGAGATGTCCTTAGGTTAATTAGGTTTAAGTAGTTCTAGGGGACTGATGACCTCAGATGTTAAGTCCCATAGTGCTCAGAGCCATTAGAACCATTTTCTTTTATGACCATTTCATGACTCATGCGGAAGGGGGAGAGACGGGGAGAGGACACGAATATTAGAAACTTACGTACAGTTTTTGGAGGTGCAAGCTGGGCAGATTATTTGGTTAGGATTGGTAGTTTTATTAAAGAATGAGGACTACTGAAGAGTAAAGGATAACTCAAAAATACACATGTTCCGTAAAACGCACCAGATACACTTCGTCTACGGTGTGGCGAGGCTATCAGCCACGGCGGCGGTAGCAGGGTGGGCTGGACGGCGGGGCAACTCTGGGCCCGGACCCGACGGGCCGCCCCACGGGACTGCGGGCTGGGACGCGTCGCGACGCTCCGCGCCGCGACGCGAAGTCGTTAAGCGCCGACATCAATTTCCTGAGCGCGTCGGCCACAAAAATCAATGGACCGGCAGCGGGAAGAGTCTGCTGGCCGCCCCCGCAGGCGCCGCCTCCGCCTCCGGGCTGAGGTGACGGCAAGACACGACCCGGCCGCCCACCCCCGGCTGCTCCATTAGGCCGACCCGGGGGCGGCGGGGCGTGAGGACGGCGATGGTCCGCATTACACAATTAACGACGCCTGCCGCCCTGCCGGAGTCGAATTACAACTTCACGCTTCATCGGCACGAGGACTACCGTCATTCGGGCTCATTCCGCGAATGGATTACGTCTTCTATCCGACCTCCGCGCGCTTCCCTTCGGCAGTTACCCGTCCTTTAAGCAGCAACTCGGATCGGCAAGTTGTCTAAGGAGTAGAGAATATTTCAAGAGAGCATGGAGGGTCCGAATAAAATGTTTTCACCTCATTTCCAGTCTCAAGTGGGTAAAATACACTACTGGCCATTAAAATTGCTACACTACGAAGATGACGTGCTACAGACGCGAAATTTAACTGACAGGAAGAAGATGCTGTGATATGCAAATGATTAGCTTTTCAGAGCATTCACACAAGGTTGGCGCCGGTGGCGACACCTTAAAACGTGCTGACATGAGGAAAGTTTCCAACCGATTTCTCATACACAAACAGCAGCTGACCGGCGTTGCCTGCTGAAACGTTGTTGTGATGCCTCGTGTAAGAAGGACAAAAGCGCACCATCACGTTTCCGACTTTCATAAAGGTCTGTTTGTAGCCTATCGCGATTGCGGTTTATCGTATCGCGACACTGCTGCTCGCGTTCGTCGAGATCCAATCACTGTTATCAGAATATGGAATCGGTGGGTTCAGGAGGGTAATATGGTACGCCGCGCTGGATCCCAACGGTCTCGTATCACTAGCAGTCGAAATGACAGGCATCTTATCCGCATGGCTGCAACGGATTGTGCAGCAACGTCCCAATCCCTGAGTCAACAGATGGAGACGTTTGCAAGACAACACCCATCTGTACGAACAGTTCGACGACGTTTGCAGCACCATGGACTATCAGCTCGGAGACCATGGTTGCGGTTACCCTTGACGCTGCATCACAGACAGGAGCGCCTGCGATGGTGTACTCAACGACGAAACGGGGTGCACGAGTGGCAAAACGTTATTTTTTCGGATGAATCCAGGTTCTGTTTACAGCATCATGATGGTCGCATCCGTGTTTGGCGACTTCGCTGTGAATGCACATTAGAAGCGTCTATTCGCCATACTGGCGTATCACCCGGCGTGTTAGTATGGGATGCCATTGGTTACACGTCTTGGTCATCTCTTGTTCGCATTGACGGTAGTTTGAGCAGTGGGCGTTACATTTCACATTTGTTACGACCCGTGGCTCTACCCTTCATTCGATCCATGCGAAACCCTACATTTCAGCAGGATAATGCACGACCGCATGTTGCAGGTCCTGTACGGGCCTTTCTGGATACAGAAAATGTTCGACTGCTGCCCTGGCCAGCACATTCTCCAGATCTCTCACTAACTGAAAACGTCTGGTCAATGGTGGCCGAGCAACTGGCTCGTCACAGTACGCCAGTCGCTACTCTTGATGAACTGTGGTATCGTGTTGAAGCTGCATGGGCAGCTGTACGTGTACTCGCCATCCAAGCTGTGTTTGACTCAATGCGCTGGCGTATCAAGGCCGTTATTACAGCCAGAGGTGGTTCTTCTGGGTACTGATTTCTCAAGATCTATGCACCCAAAATGGCGTGAAAATGTAATCACATGTCAGTTCTAGTATAATATATTTGTCCAATGAATACCCGTTTATCATCTGCATTTCTTCTTGGTGTAGCAATTGTAATGGCCAGTATGTATTCATGGTATATGACTGTCAGTATCCCAAGCTAATGTATATTAAACAAAATTATTAATCTGTTTATATATAAAGCAGAGTGTATCTAAGTGCATCAGGGATCTCTTCCCAAACTCCTGAATCAATTGCAATCAAATATGGGAAGGAAGCTGTACCTCTCATGAAGATCAGCACTAAAGAGCTTATAAGCTCCAATAGGAGCAGAGGTTTTGGTAAAATGCGTTTTTGAAAGCCTCTGGCATATGGGCTGCTTTGCAAGACAGGCAGATCATTTGTGAACAGTATTGGCTTGCCAAATCGACTCGTTCTTCAGGGCCACCTACATGTCGGGGGCAAGAAATGGTTTTGCTGGTCTCCAAAATACACGCTGCCCTACATAACAGGTGTGAACTGTGCTTTAGTGAACTGTATTGTAGGGGCTACACATGTCGAGGAGCATGGCTGGAGACAGGCTGAGATGGCCAGAAGATGTAATGGAAAGGGGAGGAAAAAGTAGACAGAGGGGTACGGGAGTGGAGTGGGAGATGTGAGATGCATGAGATACGTTAAAGGTGTGGAGGGGTGGTTCACAGGTGGAAAAGTAAGACAGGGAGGCCAAGGTGGAGAGAGGGGAGGAGGATGTTGTCAGAGGGAGGGGGACGAGGATATAGTCAGAGAGAGGGAGTGGAGGAAATGGGCAAAGACTGCAGGAGGAGAAGTGACAGAGAGTGTAGAGAGAAAGAGATAGAGGTGGGAGAATCAGATGGACAGACAGAGGCAGCAGAGAGGAAGAAGAGGAGATTCATTGGAACAGGAGATGCATTCAGTATGTATGTCGAATGCATACACAGGGGAAGCTGCAGGGAAAATGCTAGTAATAATACGGTTTGTACCTGAGCTGGCATTTATGATTGTCATTCTGACACAGCACATGGCCACACCCCCGTTTGCAAGAGCATATAGACTAGAGAAGTGGACCCATCCATCATACTGGATAGGAATCGAGCAGTTTTAATCCATGACATACCGCCTTTTACTTGTGTTTTGCAGTGATGGACAACTAATTTTGGGGATAAAGTTACAAGCTTTTCAACTCGAATATTTTAGTTACATGTTCACCTGAAGATGTGCCTTTAGTACCAAGAAACCAATAGTGATCTCAAAATAAAGTAATAAACATAGCTGAAGCATTTTATTAATACCAAAGTGAATGGATCAATGACATTGTCAAGATACCTCCAGGTGGCGTAGATGAGATGTCTGTGCTGATTGGAAGATACTCATCCAGCTGATGTTGCAGGTACTATGGAAGTTCACACTGATGAAAAAAGGTAGGACACGGAAAATGCACGCCATCGCAAGAACAAAATGAAAGCTAACATCACTTGGTAGCTGGACAGCAGAAGATGTAACTTACAGTAAAACCTATCCCAGTCAAACAGAAATTGAACAGTGGAAATGCATTTTGGTACCAAAGGGAAAGTCTGCAGTTGATTGCTTCGAAGAATTGCTTCATGAACTGCTTCCGAACTTCAAAAATGGTTCAAATGGCTCTGAGCACTATGGGACTTAACATCTATGGTCATCAGTCCCCTAGACCCGAGAACTACTTAAACCTAACTAACCTAAGGACAGCACACAACACCCAGCCATCACGAGGCAGAGAAAATCCCTGACCCCGCCGGGAATCGAACCCGGGAACCCGGGCTTCCGAACTTCAATGCCACTGAAAGTGTCCGATATGCTACACAGAAGAACAATCATAGCTTTAAGTTATCGAATGACACCATAAAATTGTTGTTAGGTATACTGCTCTTTACTGGATAGCATGCTATGGAATTGAAAGTGACGACTTTGATATATGAATCTCAACTGGTATTTGGAAAACAAGCGACACCAGCGCTTCAACTATAGCACACATGTGAACAGAATCCCAACTGACGAAAAGAATAAACTTTTCAAAATTCGTCCCTCGATTGACTTCGTGAGAAACAATTTCAAGGTTTTTGCTGATAGCCTGAGCATCGATGAGCAAACGGTGCGATATCACGGACACCATTATCTAAGACAATTCATTCACGAGAAACCAGTGCGATTTGTATTTAAAGAATGGGCCATTTCCTGTTTCTCAAGCGGCTACTACTATCGTGTGTCAGTCAATGAAGGAAAATCGAAGAATTCAAGTGATGGTTCAGTTTTGAGATACGCCGTACTGAACGTTATTTCTGTTCGGCTTTTTCCTCTGCTTTACAAAACATATTTTTACAAGTTTTTTGCACTTTTTCATTTGATGAAGGAACTCTCAGAAATTAGAGTAATGGCGACTGGAAAAGCTCTAATGAACCGAAAGAGTAACTGTAGAAAGTGAAAACAACATGAAAGAGAAGCAAACAGAAATACGTGACTGTGTATTTGACCAGACCATCGGGATAGTGGCAGAAATATACCAACTAAGTGGAACTCTTGTCAAACCACGAAACATTGCATCCAGTAAACAACGTGAAGAGATGGAACAAAGCTGAAAATCAAGAAGTACACGTTCTTCAAGCAAGAACAGCAGCAGAATATAACAGGCATATGGGAGGCGTGGAACAAATTGGACTGGAATGTGCAGAAGCGCCATGTGATTATTCGAGACAAGAAATAGTACGTTCCATTGCTCACCAATGAAAAAAATGTAGCATTAATTAAGAAGTATGGTGGCAAGGACATATCTTGTTCAGTAATCCGCTGCTTCTGAATCAAAACTGGCAGGTTGTTCATCATACCTGAAGGCATACACATTACGTGTTACAGCTCAACTAAGAACTTTCGGAACCAGGCACGTGATGGAACACACTACACTGCGGAAACAAAAGAAAACGTGGAATTTGGAAGAAAATGAAAGGAAATAATGCTCTTTGTGCAATGTGGAACTCCACATTGAATGCTTTGTTGCCTGGCACGAAAAAGGTCTAGGAAGAGTGCGCCATTTGCAATGATCCACATAAGGGATCGAGTAAATTATAGCTTTTATTTAAAGGACATTTCATTTTTTTATTTTGCGTTCCTTTTCCTAGGTTCTGTGTCAACAAGGCAATGCAGAGATAAATGAAGATTGAAGGAAAAAAATTGCAGTAGATAGGTTAAGTTAGCCAAGGATGTCCGTTAACCTCTGAAGAAAACAGGAGTGTATAGAATAGAATGTAGCTGTGGACAGTTGTACGTGCGTACCACGAAGATAAAGATAGAAAAAAAGAAAGTAATTGTCGCTCATAGGGGAAACAAATCAAATACAGTGCACAGACGCCTTGTAAACTCTAAGGCTTAAGAATGAATTTGTGAAAGCGAAAGTCCTGGCAGTAACGAGCCGTTACTACGACATATTGTGCAGAGAGGCAATGGAGACTCTTAAGCACGCCCGCCCGTAAGCTTATTCGGGAGGAAAAAGGCGTGAAACCAAACGGTATCTCACTTTTGTTGAAGTGAACATATCAACAATCGCCAACGGTCAAACCGCGACAGCATTCAAAGCTCCCCACCACAGTATGAGACAATGCAATTTCCCGTCTTCGTACATCCATCTTCTGATGGATCGTGGAACGAGAGTCGTTTCCATATCGCATCCTGGCAAGAACAGTGACACAAAATCAAACAACCAATACCAGATAAAAATCGACTTATAGAATTTATTTTATTTTAATATTTCAACATGCATTTGAGAATGGCTACAAAGCCGAAATCATCGTTACGTAAAATAAATAAAAAATTAACAGTCATGATGGGAAGATCACTAATAGAGCTACGTTTGTCACCCCAACGTACTGTACATCGCGCTCGGGCATTATGTGGGCGAATTTGGGCGAAACGTGTTACAAACAGGTGGTGCGTTCGAATGTCTGAAACTCGTACTTTCAGAAGGTGTAACTGCGTACTTTCAGAAAAATGCCCAAATTTTACTGAGGCTGATATCTTGCAGGTGTGCTTTTTTTCTCCTTAAAATATGTAGCCAAGTTGGTGAATGCAGTGGGCGGAAGACGCGTGCACGCGCTGACTCTGTTGTCCCTTGGGAGTGCACTCTTGTCCATATAGAGGCGAGTTTGGGATGTCGGCGCTCTTAAAAAGTCGGCACCTTCTTTCGCAGACATTGACATTACACAGTTTTCAACACTACTGTCAGCTGTAATTTCATTATAAATTTATTGGCACCAGGTTTCGAAGATACACTTCATCATCAGTCCCTAAAAGTAATAAACATGCAACTACACTAACAACAGCATGACGTCAAAAGCAACATACTATCTCATATATATATATATATATATATATATATATATATATATATATATATATATATATATATGACCGTGTCCAAAGCAGTACTGACGTAGAACACAACATGATGATTACGCCATATATATATTGTGGTGTAATCACCATGTCGTGCTCTATGTCAGTACTGCTATGCTAGCTGTCACTTATAGTAAAACTCAATCACTTTACAAACAATGTAATGAGTGTAATGGGAAAATAGTAATGAGTACCTGTTTACAATTAAGACCTATTCCAGAACGAGTGATGTACGTGCATTCCAGGCTAAAATAATGGAAACCATTATGTATCACAATAAATGACATAAATAAAAATACGTGGTTGATGACATTATGCAAATAAATACCCACTACTGTTGGGCATGATCGTGCATACGACGTAATTAAAAACATGATATTAAGGTACCAGGTACATGCAATTGTACAACTGGTCTATGTCTTAAGCAGCAACAAAAATGAAAATGCATGCCCATATACAGTATAGAAGCTAAAGTACAACACCTAAAGAACTAAGCAAATGTAGAGGACAAAACCAGTCATAATCCCATAGATGTTTGTATGGAGAAAAGATACGAAGAAGAAGACCAAGCAATATAAAAAAGAACCATTCATCAAAAGTGTCACTCTTTTGGGCCATGAGACATAGATGGATCATGTAGGCATGACTTTATTACTATAGTGTCAGCAATATTCGCTTGCAGTAACGTATGACCTCTACAATCTGAAAATCCAGATGAGTATTCTAAATATACAAGTCATAAAATATGATGCTATGTCTTGTGATATGTATTGGTTTCCATTTTTAAAACTTTCAAATAGGCGACCGTGTGCATAGCACTAGTAACACAGCATTAAGGTTGCATATAGATCGTTTGTAACAATAGGATAACTATGTGTTACATATTTGAGATCTAGATACCATTTTCGTTTTGACGTCATGCTGTTGTTAATGTAGATGATTTTATATTACTTTTAGAGCCTGATGATGACGAAGTGCATCGTCAAAACCCGTTGCCAATAATTTGATTATTAAATTACAGCTGACGCCCACTCAACAAGGGTCGCTATGCCGAAATGCCACTACTATCCTTTCAGCGTATTTTGTTTTACAGCATCCAGATTATTTCTTTTTGTATGCACCATGTATGAAGTCACCACGCTTACTTCCAGTCCAGTCTTAAATGTGGTGTTCCCCAAGGTTCCATTCTAGGTCCACTACTGTTTCTTGTGTATATTAATGACCTGTCATCTGTTACATTACCAGATGCCATGTTTGTCTCATTTGCAGATGATACAAACATTGCAATAAATAGTAAATCGAATATAAATTTAGAAAGGGCAGCTAATCAAATTTTTTTCTGACATTAATAAGTGGTTCATAGCCAATTCACTGTCATTAAACTTTGAAAAGGCCCACTATATGCAGTTCAGAACTTCCAAGAGATTTCCTCCTGGTGTCTGTATAAAATATGATTACATGGAAATAGGAGAAGTTGAGAGTGAAAATTCTTTTGATTACAACTTGATAATAAATTCAGTTGGGAGTAACATACTAACGAACTGCTAAAGCGCCTAAACAAGTCTGTGTTTGCAATGCGAATGATGTCAGACGTAGGAGATATAAATATAAAAACACTGGCATATTTTGCTTATTTTCACTCCATTATCTCATATGGTATCATATTTTGGGGTAACTCCCCAAACAGAGAAAAAATTTTTAGTGTACAGGAGCGTATAATAAGACTAATGAGTAGTGTAAATCCAAGAACATCATATCCAAACCCATTCAAAGAATTGCGCATATTAACCACAGCTTCTCAGTGTATTTATTCCTTAATGAAGTTTGTTGTAAATAATACGTCTCTTTTTCCAACTAACGTCTTAGTACACGGTATCCGTACTAGGAATAAGAACAATATACATAAAGATTTAAAATCACTTACTCTTGCCCAGAAAGGAGTCCAGTATTCAGCAACACATATTTTCAATAAGTTACCAGCAACCATTAAGAGTTTAGTTTCAGACAAGGCACGATTTAACCAAAGAATTTTTGGTGGCCAACTCCTTCTATTCCATCCATGATTTTCTCAACATGTGAAGTAGACCATTTTAATGAAAATTTATTACACTTATATTTTTGACAATACTTGATTGTAACAGACAAGTAAATACCTACTGAGTGAATGATGGATGCATGGATAGCAGGTGTAAGTCTTAAGTCTGTGAATATTGGAAGTTTAATTTTAAATCTTGTACATAATCTGACTTTTCTTAACTGAGGTTCACTGAAATGAATAATTTACTTTAATTTTTGACAATACTTGGTTGTAATAGCCAAGAAACTAGCAAGTGTGTGAATGATGGATTTAATGAAAGCAGATGTAAGTATTAAACCTGTGAATATTAGAAGTTTAAATTAAATTCATGTATATAATTTTACTGTTTATTGACTGAGGAACATTAAAATTAATGAAAATCAAGTTTTTCTAATTAGATTTTTGTAATGTGTATATCTGACATGTTCCGCACCCAGGAGGATTCCCTCTTTTATGGATCTATGGAATGAATAATTCATTTAACCTAAAAGGCTATTTACAATTCGTACAGAAACCAGATCGCAGTTACAAGAGACGAGGGACATTGAAGGGAAGCTGTGGTTGGGAAGCGAGTGAGACACGGTTGTAGCCTCTCCCTGATGTTATTCAATCTGTATATTGAGCAAGCAGTGAAGGAAACAAAAGAAAAATTCGGAGTAGGTATTAAAATCCATGGAGAAGAAATATAAACTTTGAGGTTCGCCGATGACATTGTAATTCTGTCAGAGACAGCAAAGGACTTGGAAGAGCAGTTGAACGGAATGGACAGTGTCTTGAAAGGAGGGTACAAGATGAACATCAACATAAGCAAAACGAGGATAATGGAACGTACTCGAATTAAGTAGGGTGATGCTGAGGCTATTACATTAGGAAATGAGACACTTAAAGAAGTAAAGGAGTTTTGCTATTTGGGGAGCAAAATAACTGATGATGGTCCAAGTAGAGAGGATATAAAATGTAGACTGGCAATGGCAAGGAAAGCGTTTCTGAAGAAGAGAAATTTGTTAACATCGAGTATAGATTTAAGTGTCAGGAAGTCGTTTCTGAAAGTATTTGTATGGAGTGTAGCCATGTATGGAAGTGAAACATGGACGATAAATAGTTTGGACAACAAGAGAATAGAAGCTTTCGAAATGTGGTGCTACAGAAGAATGCTGAATATTAGATGGGTAGATCACATAACTAATGAGGAAGTATTGAATAGGATTGGGGAGAAGAGAAGTTTGTGGCACAGCTTGACCAGAAGAGTGGATCGGTTGTTAGGACATGTTCTGAGGCATCAAGGGATCACCAATTTAGTATTGGAGGGCAGCGTGGAGGGTAAAAATCGTAGAGGGAGACCAAGAGATGAATATACTAAGCAGATTCAGAAGGATGTAGGTTGCAGTAGGTACTGGGAGATGAAGAAGCTTTCACAGGATAGAGTAGCATGGAGAGCTGCATCAAACCAGTCTCAGGACTGAAGACCACAACAACAACAACCTAATCTAATCTTTCCGGTGTTGTCGACAGGGAGACAAAGCATACGAGTAATCAATGAAATTAAACGTTTATTGCAGGGCGTCCACGGGCTCGGCACTAGTAGTCTCTTGGAGCCGAGTACACTGCATGACCGTGTCCAGCAGCGGAGCACTTGTAAGAGGGACTAGCGAAGCGTCTGCCTCCTGCAGAAGGGCGACCACCTACCGACCGGTGCCCGGTGGAGGGCAGCGGCGCCCTCGGCGGTCCTTTCCCGCGCACACCAGTGTGGCCCCAGGACCGGCGCCGACGCCGACGCCGACGCCGGAATTAGCAAAATTAGCAGAGCGTCCGGCAAGGGCGTCGCCGTGCGCCGAGTTGGTTAATCTTATAACTGTCGGCGCGTGCACAAAGAGCCTCTGCACAAAGCCATTTAATTTCATCCCGGCTGCCGTGCGAACGAATGAATGAATCAGAGCGGCCGAGCGGCGCGCCGGCTAAGAAAGAAGGCATTTGCATTCCCCGGCCGGCCCGGGCCGGTTTCATTTATATTTTCTGCGCCGCCTCCCATGGCATCTCCAGCACAGCGGACATGCTTTCTGGGGATTACTTTATACGAAACTCTGCCGGACAGAAAAATAATCACACATTGCCCCGGCCTGATACCTCCGTTTCAGTGGTGGCACAGTTCTTAAAATGAAAAAAAAAAAAAAAAAAAATAGAGAGCCTGCCTCACAGCGCTCTGTTTATACACTACTGGCCATTAAAAATTTGTTTAAGGAGGAGATATGCGTACCATCAGGATTCCGACTTTGATAAAGGTCGTATTGTAGCCTATCGCGATTGCGGTTTATCGTATCGCGACATTGCTGCTCGCGTTCGTCGAGATCCAATGACTGTTAGCAGAATATGGAATAGGTGGGTTCAGGAGGGTAATACGGAACGCCGTGCTGGATACCAACGGCCTCGTATCACTAGCAGTCGAGGTGACAGGCATCTTTTCCGCACGGCTGTAACGGATCGTGCAGCCACGTCTCGGTCCCTGTTTGCAAGTCAATAACCATTTGCACGAACAGTTGGACGACGTTTGCAGCAGCATGGACTATCAGCTCGGAGACCATGGCTGCGGTTAGCCTTGACGCTGCATCACAAACAGGAGCGCCTGCGATGGTGTACTCAATGACGAACCTGGGTGCACGAATGGCAAAACGTCATTTTTTCGGATGAATCCAAGTTCTGTTTACAGCATCACGATGGTCGCATTCGTGTTTGGCGACTTCGCTGTGAATGCGCATTGGAAACGAGTATTCGTCATCGCCATACTGGCCATACGTGTTCGCATTGACGGCATTGATTACACGTCTCAGTCACCTCTTGTTCGCATTGACGGCACTTTCAACAGTGGACGTTACATTTCAGATGTATTACGGCCCGTGGCTCTACCCTTCATTCGATCCCTGCGAATCCCTACATTTCAGCAGGATAATGCACGACCGCGTGTTGCAGGTCCTGTACGGCGCTCTCCGGATACAGAGAATGTTCCACTGCCGCTCTGGCCAGCAAATTCTCCAGATCTCTCATCACTTGATAACGTCTGGTCAATGGTGGCCGAGCAACAGTTACTACTCTTGATGAACTGTGGTATCGTGTTGAAGTTGCATGGGCAGCTGTACTTGTACACGCGATCCAATCTCTGTCTGAATCAATTCCCAGGCGTATCAAGGCCGTTATTACTGCCAGAGGTGGTTCTTCTGGGTACTGATTTCTTAGGATCTATGGACCCAAATTGCGTGAAAATGTAATCACATGTCAGTTTTAGTATAATACATTTGTCCATCTTCATTTCTTCTTGGTGTAGCAATTTTAATGGCCAGTAGTGTACTACTGAATTTTTCGTTCTTTATTCAATCCAAGGTACAGAACTGAAAGATGTATGTGACTTGCGAACTACTTTATTTCTGCCAGTTAACGTAACTGAGAAACAGACGTTTTCTCTTACTAACAATTTTGACAGACGGCTTAAGTCTTCGGGATGTACGTGGGGCCTTCAATAAGTAATGCAATACATTTTGTCCTCTGCCAATTTCGAGTGAAAAAAATGCGGAATTTCCTCTGGGATATCGTGGAATATTCCTGCTTCACCCAGTGTAGTTTAATGCAGATTCGAATGTGGAGGCACGACACATAGTGTTCAAAGAGGGTCTGTAATGGTGGTTCGTACGTCGAGGAGAGCTGTAATTGAGTTTCTTTTGGTGGAAACTACAGCATCGCATATTTGCATAGGCGCTTGCAAAACGTCTACGGAGACCTGGCAGTGAACAAAAGCACGACGAGTCGTCTGTCATCATGGTAACAAGGCGGCGCAAACCTGTCCCATCTCCTCCGTGCTTACCGGCCGCATACATCTGTGACTCCAGCAAGGTTGGAACGTGCGGACACTCTCATTCGAAATAATAGATGTATAAAAAGCACCTCGCAGCAAAGGTGGAAATCTCTGTTGTTATCGTTGACACACTGGTGCTCAAGCTGGAGTACTCAAAGTTGTTCGTCCGCTGGTTCCCTCGCTTCCTAACAAGAGAGCATCTGCTTGGTCCAATGAGGGATGCACCCCGTTGGAAGCAGTACGACGATGACTGGGAGGTTTTCGAGGCAGCAAGACATTAGCTCCGACGTCCACCAATAGGGTGGTACCAAGAGGGTATAGAGGGCCTCCCAGTAAAGTGACGTAATGCCTTCGTATTGAACCGAAACTGTGTTGAAAAATACGACTTTGTAGCCAAAAGAGTGGGGACTAAGATGGTGTATTGGAATCCTGAATAAAATCAGCCTGTTTTCTGAAAAAAAAATATTGCAGTTGTGATGTAGCAAGTTATTACGAGATACCTTCGATACAGCAAGGCATTCAGTCGTGCAGAACAGTCTCAAGCAACATTCAGCCGGTACGCAAATCCATACCCCCTACGAATCTAAATGAAACATAATAATTATCGTCCGATTTTGTTCAAACTTGGTCTGCAATCTTCTGTTATTAAGAAAGGGATTCTGTCAAAATTTCAGATTTTTATCTGTTGTAGTTACTGAGATTGAGAAAATTACTTAAATGCCCTAAAACCGACACTTATGTTTCAAAACTCAGTTAGGAGCAATATCCAAATGTCTTTTATTATCATCTGGAGTTAATGCGGTTCTGTCTGTTTTAATTATTCGGGAGTTGACCGTCTGGTATTAAACATTCATTGCTTTTTGCGTTTAATTTGATTGGGAAACCGTTGAGATTGAACTTAACATATACATGGATGGATATGAGAAATGAAAGGTTGCAATAAATTTTTCATCTGTGATTATTACTTTACGTATGAAATATTCTGTTGCAGATTACTAAAAATGAATTTCTTTGAATATTCCAAAATAATGATTCAAGTTTTACTTTTATTCAGGTACTAAAGCTGTTTGTGCAAGAATGAAAATATTATTGGCCATCGAACTTAGCAAACATTTTCACGTTGGAGTGGATTTTTGTTTAACTGGATATACCCTGACTAGCTTTGAAGCATAAGACTATCTTTACTATATAAAAATGTTTTCTTTTTTTATATTGCTAAGCTCTCATGAAAACTACCCACTTTTAAATACACTTTACGATATGTTCGGAATTTATCAGTTTTTGAATGAAAATTTACAAAAGCTGCAGCTTGTATCCATGTGTGAATGCACAAGATAAAATCTATTATCTCTTTTTATCCTGCGTCTCGAATGCTGTGAAAAGAAACACTTTATTATTTTCCTTCACCTCTACCTGTACCCTTTTTAGGATGTGGTCGTTATTGCGATCGTATATTTAAATCTGCCGCTGCTGCAGACTGCTCGCTCGCGGCGCAGCTCTGCACCGCCAGCGATATCCGATAAAATGCTGAAATTTCTTAAATAAAATGCGTAATGTCCGGTGCGAACTTTGCAGTAATTATGACAAATAGATTTTACTAGATAAATATATTTTAACAGAAACAATTAAAATCTTTATACACATTTTACAATCCCAACTACAAATGGCGTCGATTATCGACTTATGACAAATGAAGACTACCTAAGAGCCTAATGCAACGTCACGGGTTCCTCTCCCATTCAGTACGTGCAGAAGACAAGCGATTCTATTACAATATATTGCCTATTTATATCTTAACTAATTCTTGTACAGTCTTTGTCATTTTTAATTAGATTTCGTTTCTTCTGTGGCGGCTTTCAAATCCTCCGCCACAGATAGTATTTCACGCTCTTTGAATAATCATTTATAATAGCAAAATTCGTATTTATCTTTTTCCTCACAAAATTAAGTGGCCTTTTGAAATTCAGTTAACGGAAATACATATAAATTATTTGTTATGAGCATTATACATCGAAGTGTTCTTTTAACTTTCACTTTGGATGCGTGCTACCAGAGAACGTTACATGAAGTCCTAACAAAGCTCAATATATAAAAATCACTTAATTGGAATTTTCTTTTCAAAACTTTAACTTCTCTACTTTACATTATATAAAAGATCATTCAGAATTATTTGTTTATTATTTTGTTGTGTGAATACATGGGAATGAATGAAACTGTATGTGGAACATACGTTAAAACTTAATCTCATTTTATGTAAAACCTTATAAAACTGAACCGTGCAAATGCTGTGATGCAACCACGATGGTGATGACGTATGTCGATGTGTGCTTGCTTTTGTAAGAGAGCAGCCAGAATAAAAGTCTGAAGTTTTTATATTAATTTAAAGAAAATTTTGCATTTCGTTCTATTTTGTTAAACAGTATACTTAACATTTAAATTGTAATGACGGACATGACTATCTGATTATGGTTGGCTAAGGCAAGTTTTGCCCTGAGAATGATCTGGATGGATCATTCTGATTGGTCATTCAGATCAATAGCCAATGAGAATTAAGAGTTAGACAGCCAGAGAGGAGAGGAGCATCGAGAGAGTCGCTCGCTAAACTGCTTCAGAGTAACACCATGCAGATGTCTTCATGAAAATAGTATGTAAAATGAAGAGCTAGTGAGATAATTTAAGATAGAACGTGTCGTGACTAAAGGAGTTTAAGTTACGAACATTTTGAGGAAAGTGTGACGTTTCGCAGTTGAAGTTCTATAAGCGTGTGATGTTTTGGTCGTAGAGACAATTCCACGTGGCATATTCCGTGTTCTTGATGGAATACTTTGGCGAGAACTTCTGACATAGAAGACCGCAGAAGTGACCGAATGTTCAACTCGCTAATAGCGGTGTGTCAGTGACTGTCAGATCGCAAAATTAACCGGGTCGGGCTTTCTGGAGTTCTGGCTGCTTTTACGTGTGAAATATGTTGGATAGACTGTGAACTTTGAAATGTTAGAGTGTTACCGTAGTAAATACGGACTTAATAGCCATTTCATGTGCTTACTTATGAATAAAAAGACGTTAATAGAATTTTCAAATGCTTACTGCAATTAAACTGCATTCTCCTACCGCCCAAAATTTGTGAAAATGAGCTTACAGGAGCTGATTTGCAACTTGAGTTACGCGTCCTCTGTGTTGTAGGTATTGGTTTCATCAACGCTGCTTTACGCCGCCTAGCATGTATCTACTACTGATGAGTGACGGGACGTCGGCAGGAAGAAGTATAGAGGTAGGTGAACTGTTCGATGAAAGTGACTGAGAGAGAGAGTAAGGAGACGAAAGTACGACAGAAGGAACGCGCCCCGCCGCAACTGGTGCATTTACCGTCCGGTAAATGATACGTTCGAGTGTATACGAACTTCAAAAGCAGCAGTGTAAAAAACCCGATTAATGAAAGACCCACACGTGTATAAAGGAACTTTAATAGGACAGCAGTAGCGAAGTGGAGGATATAACGGCGAGAACAACCGGTGTAGAAAGCGGCCGACGACGTCGGCAGCCGCTGAACATAACGAGGCACGCTTCATAGTGGAAGCAAAACTACGGAAAATTCAGGACACGTTCGTAGGATCTATCGATCCGAAAAAAGCGTTCGACAGTGTAAAACGGTGCAAGGTGTTCGGAGTTCTGAGAAAATAGGGGTTAAGTTATATGGAAAGACGGGCAATATACAACATGTATAAGAGCCAAGAGTTAACAATTATAGTGAAAGACCAAGAACGAAGGGTGTAAGACAGGCCCGCAGACTTTCGTCCATACTGTCCCTTCTATACATCGAAAAAGGAATGACGGAAATAAAAGCAAGGTTCAAGAGTGGAAGTCTGCTATGTAAGCACCAAAAAACCCATGACGGAAGGACAAATGAGGACATAGAAAGAAAACTAGCTCTGACAAAAAGGACATTCCTCGCCAAGAGACGTCAACTGGTATCAAGCATAGGCCTTAATTTGCGGAAGAAGTTTATGAGAATGTACGTTGCGAGCTCAGCATTGTATGGTAGTGAAACATGGACTATGGCAAAATCGGAAGAGAAGAGAATCGAATAATTTGGGATGTAGTGCCACAGAAGAATGTTGAAAATTAAAAATTAGGTGGACTGATAAGGTAAGGAAGAGGAGGCCGAGAAGAAGAATAATGGAAAACGCTGACAAGAAGAAGGGACAGCATGGATTGTAGAACAACAGCTAAAACATTTGGGGTTAACGTCCGTGGTACTAGAGAGAGCTGCAGAAGGTAAAAATTGAGGAGGAAAACAGAGATTGGAATGCAGCCAGCAAACAGTTGAGGAAGTAGGTTGGAAGCGCTAATCAGAGAAGAAGAATTTGGCACAGGAGAGGATTCTCGTGAATCTACCATTCTCAGAATTCAGATACCGATTACAAGCAGTCGATTAATAACTGATTCAGAGCCTCTGACTAAAAACTATTTGTTTCTCTAAAATAAATTTCACTTATTAAAAGATCATTCTGGTGTATCATAACATTCTCTGCTACAACGTAAAATCACTTGTTTCTTATCATACCAATCATTTTACTTTCGTTTACTCTATCAAATTCACGTTTTCGATTTCATTCTCATTCCCAGAAATTAAGCTTACCGTTGCTAGCTCTTATTGAACCACCTTTATTCTCTATGAGCTAATAGTTTTTATGAGATGGCAGCTTCCGGGAGCTAATACCAAAACACTGAGCTACGTAGTGTTACGCACTTTGTTTAGTTTACTGAAATATGTAGAATAACTCATTCGAAGAAGAAGATATGATTTCAGATTCCTATTTTCTATATCAACCGCGATTAGCTGAACTGCACAGACTAACGATAAGATCCCATTCAAATTTTACTTTTGCAATGTTATGATAGATTTTGATGTTTTCATCTTTATAGCAGTACTACTCCATGAGAGACTGGTGTAATCTATAACTTACAAGCATGATTTGCATGCAAATAGAACTGGCACTAAGTGAGGAAGTCCCTTTTGTTACTATATGAATCACTTAACCATACAGTAAATTGTCATTCATACAAAATTAACAGTGTATCAACCATTACTGAGTCATAAATGACGTTGTCATTTTGAAGACTCACTCACCTGGCATTTTAATAGCATCACGAACCCCAGGGTAAATGGACGTGCCTCCTCTCAAGTGGATGGCAGTGAGCAGGAGTGATCGGTATATATATATATATATATATATATATATATATATATATATATATGTGTGTGTGTGTGTGTGTGTGTGTGTGTGCGTGTAGCTGTTAGAGTCTTCGTCTCACATAGTGTGTAATTTGCAGCATGGGTGAAATCAATGTAACATCTATGCCAGTACAACTGTGGCTTTTGTCTCAAAGTGGAAAATAAACACATATTTCTCAATGTTCATTTATTGTATTGGTAGAGCTATCGATTTGCGGGGTTACATATTTACGCTAAAGGGTACTGTAAAACCTTCCGCAATGTGAGTCTTAAGTATCCGTCCTACAGTACCATTACAAGATAAACCAGTGATAATGTACGTTCTAGGATATTTATCAAGCGAAAACAGACGAAGAAGCGCATTTCGTAATCTCTTAGAACATAAGGTAAGAGCCATCATCCATTGGTTCAAATGGCTCTGAGCACTATGCAACTTAACTGCTGAGGTCATCAGTCGCCTAGAACTTAGAACTAATTAAACCTAACTAACCTAAGGACATCCCACACATCCATGCCCGAGGCAGGATTCAAACCTGCGACCGTAGCGGTCGCCCGGCTCCAGATTGTAGTGCCTAGAACCGCACGGCCACTCCGGCCGGCCCAGTACATTGCTAGACACAATCAGTAAAAGTTGTAGCGTCTTAACGTGACAGGACATTAATGCCAGCGGTGTTATAGCCACGAAAGTATGGGGCCTGTAAGGCTTGTGGGGCGATTTTGGAGCTCAAACACAACTCAAGACAAGGCGCACCACCTTAATATGACAGGACAGTAACGTCAGAAGCTCAATAACCACGAAACTACGGTTCGCGTAATATGTGACGCGTGTTTTTCAAGCTCCGGCTTCTTTTCGTGTTTACTGTTCACGCCGAGGCGCAACGTTGCACAAAATGCCGACGGAGATTCTAGAAAATTTCCCTCAGGTTTCATCACCTGCACCGTAGGCGCTTCCCACGCTTTCTAGCACCGTGGGACACCAGCATCTCCGCACTGTGCGGCGGACGTAAAATTTGCACACGCAACGTAACACACTGCAGTGCTGCGCGGTGTAATACATTTTACGTGTCCCGTGCAGCTGCGCTTGTTCCAGCGGCTAATAAAGCGCTAACTTGTGCTGTATTATTAAACCCATAAATTCCAGCATGGAACACGAATCCAGACTGTCTTTGTTTTTTCCAGTGCCCGTTTGGGGCGCACCGAATGTGCTCGTCTACTTGCAAGTAGGAATTTCGTTCCCACGTTCTTGTTCTATTTCTTATTACGCACGAGAGCACACACTGCAAAGGAGAATAAGTACGCACATGGGACTCAGAAAGGACGGAATATGAAACTGTTTCATTATATACCAAATATTTCGCAACTGTTCAACACTAAGCTGTCCACAGTTCCTAGGCAGCCAACTAAACGCCCTCTGTGTTATGCCAGGCAGTGTACCCTACCGTATTGCAGTAGCGCTTTTATTAAATGTACGTTGAGAAGCTAATGTATGTAGTAATGGATTTATTACGTTATCGAGCAGTTATAAGAGTCGAAGGGCATGAAAGGGAAGTAGTAGTTGGGAAGGGAGTGAGACAGGGTTGTAACCTGTTATGCTATTCAATCGGTATATTGAGTAAGCAGTAAAGGAAACAAAAGAAAAATTCGCAGTAGGTATTAAAATCAATGGAGAAGAAATAAAAACGTTGAGGTTCGCCGAAGACATTGTAATTCTGTCAAAGACAGCAAAGGACTTGGAAGAGCAGTTGAACGGAATGGACAGTGTCTTGAAAGGAGGATATAAGATTAACACCAACAAAAGCAAAACGAGGATAATGGAATCTAGTCGAATTAAGTTCCGTGATGCTGAGGGAATTAGATTAGGAAATGAAACACTTAAATTAGTAAAGGAGTTTTCCTACTTTGGGAGCAAAATAACTGATGATGGTCGAAGTAAAGAGGATATAAAATGCAGACTGGCAATGGCAAGGAAAGCGTTTCTGAAGAAGAGAAACTTGTTAAAATCGAGTATAGATTTAGGCGTCAGGAAGCCGTTTCAGAAAGTATTTGTATGGAGTGTAGCCATGTATGGAAGTGAAATATGGACCATAAATAGTTTGGACAAGAAGAGAATAGAAGCTTTCGAAGTGTGGTGCTACAGAAGAATTGTGAAGATTAGATGGTTAGATCACATAACTAATGAGGAGGTATTGAATAGGGTTGGGGAGAAGAGGAGTTTGTGACACAGCTTGACTAGAAGAAGGGATCGGTTGGTAGGACATGTTGTAAGGCATCAAGGGATCACCAATTAAGTATTGGAGGGCACCGTGGAGGGTAAAAATCGCATAGGGAGATCAAGAGACGAATACGCTAAGCAGATTGAGATGGATGTAGGTTGCAGTAGGTACTTGGAGATGAAGAAGCTTGCACAGGATAGAGTAACATGGAGAGCTGCACCAAACCAGTTTCAGGACTGAAGACCTCAACAACAACATCGATCTTCAAAAGATATTTACATTCACCAATAATAGTGTGCTGAAGTGTAGCATTTGGAAATATTTCAAGTAAGTGATTTAGGAGAAACATCCTTAGAAAAGCAATTAAAGTACTTCATAATTGCTCTTATCCCCATTCTGGATCATACATAAAATGATTACAGTTCCATAGTTCGAAGTTAACGTCTTGGAATGAATTTTACATCTTTCTGTCATACATACATTAACTAGTTTTATGCTGTCCTTGATATTTTTCTGTTATGTTCTAATCTTTTTATTCATACATCACTGCACCCAACACCCTCTCTCTATGTGTTACTTTGAGTTCTCTAATCTTTTCTTACCCAACTATTTTCCCCTCTTGTGCTCCTGCCAGTAGAATCGATGTTGCAGTAGATATCCCACTATCCTATTTTTAAATATTATAGTAACGAAAATTTTAGTTATATTTCCTGAGATGTACTTGCTATGGAATGTTGGCACGTGTAGCTAAGCTTGGATAAGTTATTACATTTCCTTACTTGGCCATACGCAGCTGACGTGCAGGCATCGATTGCATGTGACTCGTCATGAGAAGGCGGGCTGTATCTGTTGTGTGTTTGCTTCTTGTCAGGACTGCTGACTATAAATGAAGATGAGGACTTATGTTCATGGCCAACATCTTGAACGTACATCCACCATATGTTGAAGTGGCAGCTGACTGCCGCAGTAGCACTTCTGCGTCTCTTGGCATTACACAAAACACGCCCTAGGTGAGTCCTAATATTTGCCTGACAAGGCGACATTCTTCACATCGCCAAATGAATTATTTGTTAATAACTTTAGCTGCTAGGTTTTTGACTGCGCGTGGTTCTCAAAGTAAATTAATCAACTCACACGCTTCACTGCAGTAATTCAAAATATAGAGAGATTAACAACCACCAATGATGAAAGATGGACCAATGAGAGAAGTTCTTTGTTCAAAAAAGTCAAATGGCTCCAAGCACTATGGAATTTTTCATATATGACGTCATCAGTCCCCTAGAGTCAGAACTACTTAAACCCGAACTAACCTAAGGTCATCTCACACATCCGTACCCGAAGCAGGATTCGAATCTGCGACCGTAGCAGCAGCGCCGTTCCGGACTGAAGCGCCTAGAACCTCAAGGCCACAGCGGCCGGCCGAAGTTCTTTGTCAAGGACATAAATAGGTATGACATTTTCACGCTCTATGAGTGATCGCTGATAATAAACAGGAACTGAATCAAGTTCTTAGCGACATGGAGTGCATTCTGTCTGATTTCTACGATATGAACACAGACAAAACTCTTTTTTCATGCATCGATACAAGCTGTCACTGTTCTGTTGCAACAACTTACCATTAATTTAATGAATTATCCACACTGTACGACACACCTGAACTCTATCAAAATTTCATGCAGGCATTGTAGTGTTAAAAGATTCTGTTTTCATTCTGCAAACTAAAGAATATTCTGATATACTTTTTCATCTGTTCGCCTGTGAATATTTGTTTACTATTCATGGGACTTGTTTCGCCCCTTTGCAAAAAGTGAACGGTTTGGCTGTAACCTTTCTTGCTGACGAATTGTTTTGCCCCTTTGCAAAAAGTGAACGGTTTGGCTGTAACCTTTCTTGCTGACGAATTTTCTGCCAAATAATTACGTAAAGTAACAGTTCAGATCTTAATTTGAAAGGTTTTTAATGGCAATATTGGATTTATGGTATTGTTCATTAGATGATACGCCGCCCTATTTCATATTATTCTCAAATATAGTGATATATATTCGATGAAACATTTTCAATCCATTGAAGAGTCATCGTCAGCCGTAAGTATTTTGCAGCTCTTCAAGAATCATTTCTGCAGGAGTTGGGAAACTCGTTCCAAGTAGCTATTGAGAGAATGAAATGTTAATAAATGATTTTAGTTATACTGTTAGATGAAATTCATTAGGTTTTTCAATCTTACATGGATATACGTGATCCAATTACAAAAATACTTAATTCTCGTAGATACATAAGTCATACGCCAGCGATACTTGTGCGCTTCGCTGTTATCTAATTATTATATTCCCAAAACCATTCCTGTCACAGCGCTTCGCTTCAATATCGGAGACATCAGTGGTTCCCGTCTATGAAATTGTGGTTGTCAGAAGCAAAAATTAGCCCGTCAATCGAAGGATGCAGTAGAGCGTGTAATGAACGGCGAGAACGATCAGATGCCCTTCGTGCGCCAATATGAATATACTCACGCGAAATGGAATTCATTTTACATGTTGGCGTTTTACCAGAAGTCAGTTCGTTCCCCTTTTTCTAAAATTCATCAGTACTGGACCGTGTGGGTGGGATCGTAGAGATCAACAGCGAACTGCAGACTGATTACTGGATTATGCAGCACTTATATTTAATAAATTCATCACCGTCACCACACGGCTAAGATGTAACCGTAACAGAGGAAGAAATACGCCTAAGTCAGGTACACACTGTCTTATGCCTGTCACTCTAGGGGCTAGCCTTGCCTATCTGGCCTTTCGTCACTTTTACATTGTTTTCTGTTTCGTGTTTTTCATCGTTTTATACAGTGAAGAAAATCTGCAAGTAATGGAGGCGATAATTGCAAGCCCAAAAAATGTGTCGTTTTCCGTGACGATCACGACACAATTCGGAGATAAGGATGCAATTATTTCGAGATAAAGGACGGCTTCATCTTACTTAGGAGGTGACCTAGTAGAGAAACATTATTTTCTTCTCCCAACCGCCTGAGGCCGTTCGGGAAAAGAACGATAAACTCAGTATGTTGGCCTTTTCGTCTCCTCACCCTACCTATTCATCTTGGATAGTGAAAACTAGTCATTAAATAAGAGCCTGAGAGTTTCCAGGGG
Organism: Schistocerca nitens; assembly: GCF_023898315.1. NCBI lineage: Eukaryota > Metazoa > Arthropoda > Insecta > Orthoptera > Acrididae > Schistocerca > Schistocerca nitens. The sequence continues at coordinate 50,118,495 of NC_064620.1, forward strand.
CTAAACAGCGCAATCGTACCCAGCTGACAGGTGGCGTACAAGAAATTATTTCCTTTATAGCAAAGATTTACTTCATTTACCCATTAATGGTCGTACATTAATCTATGAAAGATTGGCTTTCATCACTATCGCGTCTAATATATTTAGTTCACGAGCTTCGTTCGTGGGTTAGTCTCCTTAAGAGAAAGTAAATTACGGTTTTGTTATACATGTCCTCATTCAGTCAAATAAACTATGAACCGAAATCATTTTCTAAAACAAAGATCGAAGCAATTATGTCAGTGAGTGACGTGTACAGGGGTAACTGAGGGCATATAATGAGGTGAATGATTGTGAAGAGTCATCAGCTGCTAAACTGATATTTAAATCATTTCAGAGCTTGCAGAATATATGATTCCACTGCGAGTGCGCTGTCCATATGTTTATACTGGTTTCTTTACTTGTAGAATAAGAATTGGTTTCATTTTCTGTTAAGTTTTTATTGTCTGCATTTCTCATTTGTAGAAGACTATCGGATGAAAATAATGTACTAGACTATGAATGATGCCTATTATAAATATGGCATAATTGTCTGAAGATTAATTCTGAGTTTCATAGCGATCAACTCAATTAACAATGAAATTATTTAAATACAAAGTATTTCATCGGATGACTGTCTGGTGGCTTATGAAAGCAAATAAACTTTGGATATATTCACCTTCAGTTTAAAACTTACTTGCTGTGTCCGTGTTTCCATCAGTAAATGTTTTGAGAAGTCTTCTATTCTGAAAAAAGCATAATGTACTTCTTCTTTCATTCATATATGCTTCAGCGAAGCTTGCGTTTATTTATCTGTCGAATAGCTGCTAGAAAGCTGTACGACAATCACACAACTTTGGGTTTCTGGTCATTATATTCACAACATTTAGCAAAATACATACATTAACAGCACATACTGTTGGTCTTGTAGCTGTCTGTGATCTAAAGTAATAAAGATTCCCACATAGCACATTGCTTATGTGGAAAGAAGAAAGTAGGCATACATTAATACAATAGGCGATGGATACAAAGATGAAAATTGTATTTGTCCGAGGCAGAATCCTGTTCAGAAAAGAAAATTTTTAAATCTATTTCGCTCACGTAATAGATTATAATATGCTGAGAAAGATATTCGTTCATTTTTGGCAGTACTATTGCAAAAATGGTCTTATCGGAGCACAAAAATGATGAATATTTATTTAAAGGATCTGACTGAAAAGTGGGGTAGCAGCAGCCTCATTCTACATTCCTCGGTACCTTTAAAAATTTTCGAAAAAATATTATCATTCGAACATATCCCGGCTCTTTTCAACATGCAACTCACGTCTCACTCCCACGAACTGTAACTCGCTCACACCCATTAGTCCATCGATGTAAGTCTCTCATGTTCAACGACTCCGAGTTGCCTATTCTTACTCACTCATTCGGCCACCTCATTGTCACTATCTCTTTGTGGCTCTCCAACTGTTACTGTCTCCGGTGTTATAGCCACAGCCGCCTTCGTTCTGCCCTTCTGCCGCTGTCTCCTCTCACTGTCGCTCTCTAGAATCCTATTGTGAGCGCTATGGGACTTAACTTCTGACGTCATCAGTCCCCTCGAACTTAGAACTACTTAAACCTAACTAACCTAGGGACATCACAAACATCCATGCCCGCGGCAGGATTCGAACCTGTGACCGCAGCGGTCGCGCGGTTCCAGACTGCAGCGCCTAGAACCGCTCGGCCACTCCAGCCAGCTCTAGAATCCTATTCATTCCGTCCCACTGCTACTACCTCTTCTCACTATCACTATTCCTCTCGTTGTCGTTGTCTTTCTCTCCCAATGGCACTGTCTCCTTCACACTTTCTATGCCATAACACTGTCTATTACATTTCAGTGTATATTACTTTTCCATCTCTTTACTGTGGCCACAGTCTCTTTCTCTCTCAGCATAGAAAAGCGCGAACATGTTCACTTGGAAATATTTTTGCGATATTTTTTAAAGGTGCTGAGGAAGGTAGAATGAGGCAGCTGGTACCCCTGCTTTTTAGTCAGAGTATTTTAATAAAGAGAAGCATATTAGTCTTTTTTTGTGCTCCGGTAGGACCATTTTTCCGATGGTTCCCTTCTTTTCCCTGCGACAACAGGTCATCTCACCCATATGAAAAGAACTTGACGGATGAGTAAAATTTTGATGTCTTACTTATGTGAAACTGAAATAGTCCAAAACTAATTTTACACCTCAGACTGTATTTTATGTGCACAAAAATTTTACACTACAATGCAGAGTTCCCAGACCGCTTCTGTTGATAACGGAGACACTTTACATCACATTTCTTCGTTATCCGTCACTTTAACTACTTTTTCGCCTCGTCCCACATTTTACGGGCGTATTTTACTGGCTCGAGAGGCGTAACTTTGAACTCCCGTATCTCGGAAACGGATAAAGGTATCTAGAAAAAGTTCCAGACCGGAATCCTTGGAATATACCGTAAAAGCTGCAGCCATTTGCTGTGCATAGCCGTCTTGGAATGCACGACATGGGTTTGGTCACCTGCTGACGGCGAGATAATGGTCATTAGGACTTTTTTTGAGGTTTTCTCAGGGAACACCCATGAATTTATGCAAATGTATCATTAATTCATTAATTCACTGGTACGCGAATCAGTTTAATCAAATGACGGGTTTATCAGAGTTATATCAGTCGTTAATCAGTCATTAATTTTTACGTTCGTATTTTATGTGTACGAGTAGGGTAACGTTGAACCTCTTCATCTGGGATAAAGATATCAAGAAAATTTTCAAGTTTGTTGGTGAAAGGCATCTTAGGAATATATCGTAAAGGTTAGAACCACCTTGGAATCCTGGGCTACGTTTTAGTCCGCTGGTGACGCAAAAAAGAATAGAAGAGAAAGTTTGGGGCATTTCGAGGAAATTCCTACCATTTGTCTTCTCAAGCCCCATCAGGTCCACAGTAGCCCATATCAATTGGAAAAGCCGACATACTCCTTTTGCCTAAGCAAGAGAAAGGGTGTAATATTCATACTTCGATCCAGTAATGTAGGATTGTGACACTAAGACGACCATTCTATTGGTCTCTAGTCAAAGGTCTACCCAAAATGTTTCACCCTAGCTTTAAATCTCAAATGGAATCCGAGGTATGGGAGCCGGAAAATCCCGTTTTTAACCGCGGCGTTTTGAAATTTGTAGGTAAGCATCTGTCGCATGCGTACCAATTATGAAAAGGATAAACTGCTGCTCACCACATAGAGGAGGTGTCAGTGGCAGACAAGCATAAAAGCTACACTACTGGCAATTAAAATTGCTACACCACGAAGATGACGTGCTACAGACGCGAAATTGTACCGACAGGAAGAAAATGCTGTGATATGCAAATGATCAGCTTTCCAGAGCATTCACACAAGGTTGGCGCCGGTGGCGACACTTAAAACGTGGTGACACGAGGAAAGTTTCCAACCGATTTCTCATACACAAACAGCAGTTGACCGGCGTTGCCTGGTGAAATGTTGTTGTGATCCCTCGTGTAAGGAGGAGAAATGCGTACCATCACGTTTTCGACTTTGATAAACGTCGGATTGTAGCCTATCGCGATTGTGGTTTATCGTATCGCGACATTGCTGCTCGCGTTGGGCGAGATCCAATGACTGTTAGCAGAATATGGAATCGGTGGGTTCAGGAGGGTAATACGGAACGCCGTGCTGGTGCCAATGACCTTGTAGCACAAGCAGTCGAGATGACAGGCATCTTATCCGCATGGCTGTGACGGATCGTGCTGCCACGTCTCGATCCCTGAGTCAACAGATGGAGACGTTTGCATGACAACACCAATCTGCACGAACAGTTCGACGACGTTTGCAGCAGCATGGACTATCAGCTCGGAAACCATGGCTGCGGTTACCCTTGACGCTGCATCATAGACAGGAGCGCGTGCGATGGTGTACTCAACAAGGAACCTGAGTGCAATAATGGCAAAACGTCATTTTTTCCGATAAATCCAGGTTCTGTTTACAGCATCATGATGGTCGCATCCGTGTTTGGCGACATCGCGGTGAACGCACATTGGAAGCGTGTATTCGTCATCGCCATACTGGAGTATCACCCGGCGTGATGGTATGGGGAGCCGTCTCGGTCACCTCTTGTTCGCATTGACGGCGCTTTGAACAGTGGGCGTTAAATTTCAGATGTGTTACGACCCGTGGCTGTACCCTTCATTCGATCCCTGCAAAACCCTACATTTCAGTACGATAATGCACGACCGCATGTTGCAGGTCCTGTACGGGCCTTTCTGGATACAGAAAATGTTCGACTGCTGCCCTGGCCAGCACATTCTTTAGATCTCTCACGACTTGAAAACGTCTGGTCAACGGTGGCCGAGCAATTCACTCGTTACAAGACGCCAGTCACTACTGTTGATCAACTGTGGTATCGTGTTGAAGTTGCATGCGTAGCTGTACTTATACACGCCATGCAAGCTCTGTTTGACTCAATGCCCAGGCGTATCAAGGCCCCCTGGGTACTGATTTCTCAGGATCTATGCACCCAAAGTGCGTGAAAATGTAATTACATGTCAGTTCAAGTGTAATATATTTGTCCAGTGGATACCAGTTTATCATCTGCATTTTTTCTTGGTGTAGCAACTTTAATGTCCAGTAGTGTAAATCAGTCGTGTCTGCGAACATGGAATGTAGTAGTTGCGATTGGTTTCTTCTTAACACGTCCATTAAGACAATGTCTAGGAAAGCACTGAGACGTCAAAACCACCCTTCTGGTAGATGAGAGAGAAAGAAGCGGTAGGAAGGACCGCCAGCTGGAGCGTCTCGGACGTGTGCGGTCTGTTCGTCATCTCTGTCGCGGTTCACGCACCGCCATCAGCTCCCCACTGCGGCAGAGGCACGCGCGTGTCGCGTGTGGCTAGGCAGCCCGCTCTGCGACCGCCTCGCCGCGCCGCCCACACACAGTGCAGGCGAGGTAGGGAAGAACGCGAAATTCGCTCGCTTTGATCCCCGAGCTCCAGCACGGCACGGCGGGCCTTGCCACGGAACAGACGCCGCTCTCGCCATTAGCGTGAGCCCGCAAAAGCGAACGCACCTGTTCGCCCACTCGCGTTCGCTGGCGGCTCAGCCGCCCGCTACGTCGCAACCACAAGATACACGTTAACAGATGAACTCGCACATTAGATCCACCGCTCTGAGAGATATACGGAGAGAGAGGAGGCACTATCCAGTATCTCTCCTGCTAATCACACTGTTTATTTCACCGTTCTGTTTGGTGAAGCGGCACAGGTGAGTTTTTGTAATTGAATCATTATTAGACAGCGAGAGCATAAAAGATCCGAATTATCTGTTAAATATTCCAAACATGGAAAATTAAAGAGACCTCTGGTGATAAGAGAACCACTTGTATGAACATCAAGAGCTCAGATGGAAACCCAGTTCTAAGCAAAGAAGGGAAAGCAGAAAGGTGGAACGAGTGTATAGAGGGTCTATACAACGGCGATGTACTTGAGGACAATATTATGGAAATGGAAGAGGATGTAGATGAAGATGAAATGGGAGATACGATACTGCGTGAAGAGTTTGACAGAGCACTGAAAGACCTGAGTCGAAACAAGGCCCCCACAGTAGACAACATTCCATTGGAACTACTGACGGCCTTGGGAGAGCCAGTCCTGACAAAACTCTACCATCTTGTGAGCAAGATTTATGAAACAGGCGAAATACCCTCAGACTTCAAGAAGAATATAATAATTCCAATCCCAAAGGAAGCAGGTGTTGACAGATGTGAAAATTACCGAACAATCAGTTTAATAAGCCACAGCTGCAAAATACTAACACGAATTCTTTACAGACGAATGGAAAAACTTGTAGAAGCCGAACAAGGAGAAGATCAGTTTGGATGCCGTAGAAATACTGGTACACGTGAGGCAATACTGACCTTACGACTTATCTTAGAAGAAAGATTAAGGAAGGGCAAACCTACGTTTCTAGCATTTGTAGACTTAGAGAAAGCTTTTGACAATGTTGACTGGAATACTCTCTTTCAAATTCTAAAGGTGGCAGGGGTAAAATACAGGGAGCGAAAGGCTATTTACAATTTGTACAGAAACCAGATGGCAGTTATAAGAGTCGAGGGACATGAAAGGAAAGCAATTGTTGGGAAGGGAGTAAGACAGGGATTTAGCCTCTCCCCGATGTTATTCAATCTGTATATCGAGCAAGCAGTAAAGGAAACAAAAGAAAAATTCGGAGTAGGTATTAAAATCCATGGAGAAGAAATAAAAACTTTGAGATTCGCCGATGACATTGTAATTCTGTCAGAGACAGCAAAGGACTTGGAAGAGCAGTTGAACTGAATGGACAGTGTGTTGAAAGGAGGATATAAGACGAACATCAACAAAAGCAAAACGAGGATAATGGAATGTAGTCGAATTAAGTCGGGTGATGTTGAGGGTATTAGATTAGGAAACGAGACACTTAAAGTAGTAAAAGAGTTTTGCTATTTGGGGAGTAAAATAACTGATGATGGTCGAAGTAGAGAGGATATAAAATGTAGACTGGCAATGGCAAGGAAAGCGTTTCTGAAGAAGAGAAATTTGTTAACATCGAGTATAGATTTAAGTGTCAGGAAGTCATTTCTGAAAGTATTTGTATGGAGTGTAGCCATGTATGGAAGTGAAACATGGACGATAAATAGTTTGGACAAGAAGACAATAGAAGCTTTCGAAATGTGGTGCTACAGAAGAACGCTGAATATTAGATGGGTGGATCACATAACTAATGACGAAGTATTGAATAGGATTCGGGAGAAGAGACTTTTGTGGCACAGCTTGACCAGAAGAAGGAATCGGTTGTTAGGACATGTTCTGAGGCATCAAGGGATCACCAATTTAGTATTGGAGGGCAGCGTGGAGGGTAAAAATCGTAGAGGGAGACCAAGAGATGAATACACTAAGCAGATTCAGAAGGATGTAGGTTGCAGTAGGTACTGAGAGATGAAGGAGCTTGCACAGGATAGAGTAGCATGGAGTGCTGCATCAAACCAGTTTCAGGACTGAAGACCACAACAACAACATTCCATACATAATACATTATCGCGTTTAAAAATCTAAGCTGATCTGCATAAAGTGAGAGATTGTAGAGGGTGATTCAAAAAGAATAACACAACTTTGAAAATCTGTATTTAATCAAAGTAACATAATAGGACCTTGGTTAATTAATCAATATGAAGAGTGCTGAAGAAAGTTTTTTCAGTAGAAAACAAGTTCATAAATGTTCAATGGTGCCCCGTCCAGACACCCGAGCGACATCAACCAGACACTCGAACTCGTTTCACATTCTCTGTAGCATCTCCGGCATAACAGTTTCGATAACTGTAGCCATTCGTTCTTTTAGTTCCTCAGCGTTAGCTGGTAGAGGTGATCGAAACATCATATCTTTGAGATTCCCCCTAGAAAAAATGGCTCTGAGCACTACGGGACTTAACTGCGGAGGTCATCAGTCCCCCAGAACTTAGAACTACTTAAACCTAACTAACCTAAGGACATCACACACATCCATTCCCGAGAAGGGATTCGAACCTGTGACCGTAGAGGTCGCGCGGCTCCAGACTGTAGCGCCTAGAACCGCTCGGACACACCGACCGGCAGAAAAAATGCTAGCAAAAGAAGCACAGGGAAAGCAACCGCTGGCTACTGAAACGGGAGTTTGAACTCTTAAAATCTGTACATAAACTTAGTCATCCACGTCTAGCATAGACAGGAATGATGAGTCCTTACACATATTCGAAGAACTACTTGGGAAAACCAAAATTTACTAAGTTAATTACTAGCAAATCTGTACCCGCGATTCTCTGCGTTTTACTAAGTTCCTTAACTGTATAAAGTGCCAGAGGGGTGGTGCCCTATCCTGCTGAAATACGAGTTGACGTGTTTATTTTTCGAGTTGAGGGAACAGCCAATCCTGCAACATTTGTAGAGAGTTTTTCCCAGTTACAGTTGCACCTCCGAAGAAAAGAGGGCCAAAAACTTTATTTGCTGAAATGGCACAGAAAACGTTCACTTTAGATGAATCACGTTCATGCTGAACTACTTCCGCCCGGTTCTCAGTGCCCCATACACGGACATTGTGTCGACTGACTTTCCCCTTTGTGTGAAGTGTTGCTTCATCGCTGAACACTAGCTTCGAAATGAACCGGTCACCTGTTTCCATTTGCTCAAGGACAAACTTACAAACTCTATTGTTTTTACCTTACCTGCTTCGTAAATCGCTTTAAAAAATAGCAGACGATAAGATTTCATTGCCAACCTTCTCATTAGGGTTCTAGAATGGTCGCTTGCGGAATTTGCAGCTGTCTCCTAGCTAGGCGGGTCGATTTTCCTGGACTGCTTGAATGCGGCCAACATTTTCACTCGTGCGCGGCCGTCCTGAACTTTTCCCTTTGAACAAAGAACATTTCTTTTTGAACTGTTTATACCAACGTACGATACACCACCTATCAGGAGGTTGAACACCATACTTGGTTCTAAATGCACGCTGAACAACTGCCGTCGGTTCACTTGCGTCGTACTCGATAACACAAAAGACTTTTTGTTGAGCAGTCACCATCTTTGCACTGACCACAGGACTGAAGGTTACGCTGCAAACAGCTCTCCTAGCGATAAAATGAGCAACGAAATGAAACTTCAGAGCCGGCCGAGGTGGCCGCGCGGTTCTAGGCGCTACAGTCTGGAACCGCGTGACCGCTACGGTCGCAGGTTGGAATCCTGCCTCGGGCATGGGTGTGTGTGATGTCCTTAGGTTAGTTAGGTTTAAGTAGTTCTAAGTTCTAGGGGACTGATGACCTCAGAAGTCAAGTCCCATAGAGCTCAGAACCATTTGAACCATTTGAACCTTAAGTTGCAATTCTCCCGAACCAAAGTCTTTTGTCTTACCGCTAAGCTGCCTCATTAGGTAAGCACCTTAAAAGAGGGCTGAAAAAGTTTATGTTTCGCCTACAGATATGCCCACATTGCAATGCACAGATGAATTTTGTTTTAGACGAAAGAAATTAAAGAAAACCACAGAAAACCCAAGATAAGTACGAGAGGTCGTCTCCATCTCCTGGGGAAAATTAAGCTGCCGATATAAAATTATGTAGTAATGTTAGTCCTTCTCTACAAATGTATTCCTTAATACGATTTTGACAATGATGGGTGACTCAGTGGAGACCTTGGTTTTTTAAGTCTGCAAACTGGCTGTCCATGAAACATTCCACTTCGAAAAAGAAAATTCCCTGGGTGCCAGTGGTCAGAAAGGAGGGAAAATGGGGAGGAGGGTGCATTTGAGGCCAAATTTGCTTCAACGTATCTGTTTGATACAGTACATTTAATAGTTTGCCGCATCAGGACATAGGAACCTAGCTTTCTACCGAGTTCTGGCAGGGAATCACAGGTTACGCTGTCCGATGATACCGTATTTTTCGAACCGAATCGACGATTCTTCAATAGTTCTTTGCTACAAAACATTTGCTTTAAATGCGTAGGAGAAAAATCAATAAGCTTGTGACTACGTGACATGTGGAAGTTTGGATCGGCTGTGGAGGGGTGTTCAGGTGGCAGCTTTGGTAAGGCCGATAGCTTGCGGTAAGAAGGAAATCCAGTTTCTAGTCACGATCCGCCATAAATTTTCTTATGTCACAAACAGCTAATGTCATTCCATATTCGCAACGTGCGAACTTATTTCGTGATATTTACCACACCTGTAATGGTCAGTAATAATGTCTATGCCACGCATGCATGTTTCAAGGACCTTGTACTGTGAAGATGCAGACAGTGTATAAACACAGACATCGCAACCACCAATAAAATCAGCTTCACTTTCTTAAAATTTACGGTAAGTTTCTTATCCATCTCCATTACCGACTTCAAGTGGATGCACCAATCTCCAGTTATTGGATCGTGTAAGGTAAGTATTCAGCGTGTCATGTAATTGTCTATGAATTTTATGAGGAGATGGTAACTTACACTTTTGAGTACATTTTATGAACTTTACGTGTCTTACCTGAGGACTACGCAGTTCAGTAATGCGTTGCATTTCACAGGATTACGAATGTGAAGATAGCTACATCCAAACGAAACCGGTATTATGTATATAATAATGTTGCAATTTAGTTAGGTAATGCAGTCTGTCTAGTTTTTCCGATCGTTTATTGCGTGTTTAGTTCAGGTCATAAAGTTAATTACACATACATTTGAGAGCAAATCAACTGCTGACTGCGTTCCCACGTTTATTCCTCTGAATGCGTTCTCCCCCACTCAACTCCTAACAGTAAAAGCGGCTCCATAGCTTTGAATGTACCGGGTGATCAAAAAGTCAGTATAAATTTGAAAACTAAATAAATCACGGAATAATGTAGATACAGAGGTACAAAATGTCACACATGCTTGGAATGACATGGGGTTTTATTAGAACCAATAAAATACAAAAGTTCAAAAAATGTCCGACACATGGCGCTTCATCTGATGAGAATAGCAATAATTAGCATAACAAAGTAAGGCAATGCAAAGATGATGTTCTTTACAGGAAATGTTCAACATATCCACCATCATTCCTCAACAATAGCTGCAGTCGAGGAATAATGTTGTGAACAGCACTGTAAGGCATGTCCGGAGTTATGATGAGGCATTGGCGTCGGATGTTGTCTTTCAGCATCCCTAGAGATGTCGGTTGATCACGATACACTTGCGACTTCAGGTAACCCCAAAGCCAATAATCGCACGGACTGAGGTCTGGGGACCTGGGAGGCCAAGCATGACGAAAGTGCCGGCTGAGCACACGATCATCACCAAACGACGCGCGCAAGAGATCTTTCACGCGTCTAGCAATATGGGGTGGAGCGCCATCCTGTTTAAACATCGTATGTTCCAGCAGGTTTTTATCAGCCAGGCTGGGGATGATGCGTCACGGTAGCAGTTACAAAACCAGAATCACGCATTTCCTCGAAGAAAAAAGGCCCGATAACGGTAGATGTGGTAAATCCAACCCAACCGTGACTTTCTCGTCGTGCAATGGAGTTTCCACGACAGTTCTAGGATTTTCGGTAGCCCAAATTCTGCAGTTGCGGGCGTTGACAGACCCTCGGAGCGTGAAATGAGCTTGTCGGTCCACAACACGTTACTCAACCAATCGTTATCTTCCGCCATCTTTTGATACGCCCACACCACAAATTCCCTCCGCTTCACTATATCACCAGGTAACAGTTCATAATGCCGATGGATTTTGTACGGATAGCATCGGAGGGTTCGCCTAAGTGCCAACCAAACAGTAGTGTATGGAATGCCGGTGCGATGTGCGACTGCACGAACGCTGACTTCCCCGTGCATCGACGAACCCGCTACGGTCTCCATTTCTTCCTGAACTGTCTCAGCACCATTACGCCTTGTGCTCGGTCGGCCACTACGGGGTCTGTCGTCTAAACAACCCCGTTCGAATCCCCTTCCAATGGCGACAGGATCGTGACGCTTAACTAGCACATTCCCCATTCTGATAATACAGCTTCACTAATTCAGGTAACGTCAACATGCTGCGACTGCTGGCGCATCTGATTCTCTCTCTCATTACAGCTCCTTTTATACACGATTGTCATGAGCAGTCACTGACGTTTTGCTGTCCACCGGCATCTGTCGGACATTTTGTGAACTTTGTTTTTTTTTTTTTTTGTTTTAATAAAACCCCATGTCATTCCAAGCATATGTGTCAATTTTTACCTCTCTATCTACAGTATTCCATGGTTTATAAAGTATTAAAATTTATAATGACTTCTTGATCATCCGGTATATGTAGCGGAAACGCTAACAAAAGAAGCACAGGGAAAGCGACCTCTGGATGTTAAAACGGGACTTTGAACTCTTAAAATCCGTACATAAATCTAGAGTCATCCAGGTTTCGTAAGTACTTTAACGGTATAAAGAGTGGGATTATGTAACAGCAACGCTAAGAAACTTAACATCAGGAAATTTAAGGTACCACTGTTTCAACTGAAGAGGATAGTCTTCGTAAATGACCTGGTAACTGCCACCCCTAGAGACGAAAACCTAGTTCACAATATCAGTGTCTAGGTGGAAGAGGTGAAGAAGAAAGAATGCAAGCAAATGTCATAAAAAAATAACTGTGATTATAAACAAAAGGGGAAGATGGCGTAGTTCCACTGTTGAAGAAAAGCAACTATAGTGGGCACGTAAATAGAATATAAATATCTACTATGAGTACAGATGGGAAGATGAAGGAAGAAATTATGGAAAGTCGGCGCAGAATGCCGTCTCCTTAATGCCGTTAGAGGGAACTTACTCAACAAGAGAGAAATACCTAAAGAGAGAAAATTAGATATGCGTGGATCGTTTTGGACTTACTTATGGCTGTGAATTTTGCAAAGTGAGTTAACTGGCAAAACAATATCCAATTTGCAGAGATGATTCTGGAAAATACTTAACAAGACTAGGAGAGATACAGCTGCTAGGTAACGTTACAGTGCAAAGTTTCTTAAGAACACCGCATGGGAAGAGCTACAGCTGAAATCTGACATTCCCACTGAATCTTGAAAGATCCCCTTTAAAGGTTAATGCAAGAGGTACGGCTTGATGACAAGAGAAGGACTTTACAAATAAAGAAGTCTTGGCAGAATGGGACTGAAGAGGCGCTGGAAGAGAGGTGAAATGCAGTGACCATTACCACGACTGCTCCCTGCCGCCGTTGGATAAGCAGCTGCAGCAGCAAGTCGTATACTCGTAGCTCACTCATTTGTTACATAGTTTAATTCTTAATTTCTTTGCGTGTTTTTGGTACTTGCATTGTTTAATTCATAAATTTCGGGCGTATTATAGTATTTGAGAGTTGTAGCATCGCGTTTTAGTACCTGAATAGTGTAAAATCGCGTAGTCTCCTTCCGCCGCCGAGCAGTGTGTCAGCAGTGCGCATGTAGCAGCATTACTGCATTTACTAGGCAATCTTGTATTTTAATAGCCGTTTAAATTTTGTCGATTTGTTTGCGCTCTCTGTAGATTAGTTCAGACGTTCTTTGCAAAACAGTTTTTAGCATGGATAGGGACTGCAACTGCTGTGTTCGGATGCAGGCTGAGTTGGCATCCCTTCGCTCCCAGCTTCAGGCAGTGTTGGCTTCGGTCACACAGCTTGAGGCTGTTGCCAATGGGCATCACTGTGGGGGTCCGGATGGGGGTTTGTCGGGGACGGCCAGCTCGTCCCACGCATCCCCCGATCGGACTACGACTGTGGTTGCCCGGGATACTGCCCGCATTGAGGCTGATCCCTCACCTGTGTTAGAGTGGGAGGTCGTCTCAAGGTGTGGCAGGGGGCGAAAGACATTCCGGAGGGATGAACGGAAGGCCTCTCCAGTTTATCTGACGAACCGTTTTCAGGCTCTGTCTCAGGCTGATACTGATCTTCGGCCTGACATGGCTGCTTGTCCTGTTCCAGAGGTTGCCCCTCAGTCTGCAAGATCCGGGCGGTCGCAGAGGGTGGGCTTACTGGTAGTTGGGAGCTCCGACGTCAGGCGCGTAATGGGGCCCCTTAGGGAAATGGCAGCAAGAGAGGGAAGAAAACCAATGTGCACTCCGTGTGCATACCGGGGGGAGTCATTCCAGATGTGGAAAGGGTCCTTCCGGATGCCATGAAGGGTACAGGGTGCACCCATCTGCAGGTGGTTGCTCATGTCGGCACCAATGATGTGTGTCGCTATGGATCGGAGGAAATCCTCCCTGGCTTCCGGCGGCTATCTGATTTGGTGAAGACTGCCAGTCTCGCTAGCAGGATGAAAGCAGAGCTCACCATCTGCAGCATCGTCGACAGGACTGACTGCGGACCTTTGGTACAGAGCCGAGTGGAGGGTCTGAATCAGAGGCTGAGATGGTTCTGTGGCCGTGTGGGCTGCAGATTCCTCGACATGCGCCATAGGGTGGTGGGGTTTCGGGTTCCGCTGGATAGGTCAGGAGCCCACTACACGCAACAAGCGGCTACACGGGTAGCAGGGGTTGTGTGGCGTGGGCTAGGCGGTTTTTTAGGTTAGATGGCCTTGGGCGAGTACAGAAAGGGCAACAGCCTCAACGGGTGCGGGGCAAAGTCAGGACATGCGGGGACCAAACAGCAATCGGTATTGTAATTGTCAACTGTCGAAGCTGCGTTGCTAAAGTACCGGAACTTCAAGCGCCGATAGAAAGCACCGAAGCTGAAATCGTTACAGGTACAGAAAGCTGGCTGAAGCCAGAGATAAATTCTGCCGAAATTTTTACAAAGGTGCAGACGGTGTTCAGAAGGGATAGATTGCATGCAACCGGTGGTGGAGTGTTCGTCGCTGTTAGTAGTAGTTTATCCTGTAGTGAAGTAGACGTGGATAGTTCCTGTGAATTATTATGGGTGGAGGTTACACTCAACAACCGAGCTAGGTTAATAATTGGCTCCTTTTACCGACCTCCCGACTCAGCAGCATTAGTGGCAGAACAACTGAGAGAAAATTTGGAATACATTTCACATAAATTTTCTCAGCATGTTATAGTCTTAGGTGGAGATTTCAAATTACCAGATATTGACTGGGACACTCAGATGTTTAGGACGGGTGGTAGGGACAGAGCATCCAGTGACATTATACTGAGTGCACTATCCGAAAATTACCTCGAGCAATTAAACAGAGAACCGACTCGTGGAGATAACACCTTGGACCTACTGATAACAAACAGACCCGAACTTTTCGACTCTGTATGTGCAGAACAGGGAATCAGTGATCATAAGGCCGTTGCAGCATCCCTGGATATGGAAGTTAATAGGAATATAAAAAAAGGGAGGAAGGTTTATCTGTTTAGCAAGAGTAATAGAAGGCAGATTTCAGACTACCTAACAGATAAAAACGAAAATTTCTGTTCCGACACTGACAATGTTGAGTGTTTATGGAAAAAGTTGAAGGCAATCGTAAAATGCGTTTTAGACAGGTACGTGCCGAGTAAAACTTTGAGGGACGGGAAAAACCCACCGTGGTACAACAACAAAGTTAGGAAACTACTGCGAAAGCAAAGAGAGCTTCACTCCAAGTTTAAACGCAGCCGAAACATCTCAGACAAACAGAAGCTCAACGGTGTCAAAGTTAGCGGAAGGAGGGCTATGCGTGAAGCGTTCAGTGAATTCGAAAGTAAAATTCTATGTACCGACTTGACAGAAAATCCTAGGAAGTTCTGGTCTTACGTTAAATCAGTAAGTGGCTCGAAACAGCATATCCAGACACTCCGGGATGATGATGGCATTGAAACAGAGGATGACACGCGTAAAGCTGAAATACTAAACACCTTTTTCCAAAGCTGTTTCACAGAGGAAGACCGCACTGCAGTTCCTTCTCTAAATCCTCGCACAAACGAAAAAATGGCTGACATCGAAATAAGTGTCCAAGGAATAGAACAGCAACTGGAATCACTCAACAGAGGAAAGTCCACTGGACCTGACGGGATACCTATTCGATTCTACACAGAGTACGCGAAAGAAGTTGCCCCCCTTCTAACAGCCGTGTACTGCAAGTCTCTAGACGAACGGAAGTTTCCACATGATTGGAAAAGAGCACAGGTAGAAGGGTCGTCGAGCAGATGCGCAAAACTATAGACCTATATCTCTGACGTCGATCCGTTGTAGATTTTAGGACATGTTTTTTGCTCGAGTATCATGTCGTTTTTGGAAACCCAGAATCTACTATGTAGGAATCAACATGGATTCCGGAAACAGCGATCGTGTGAGACCCAACTCGCTTTATTTGTTCATGAGACCCAGAAAATATTAGATACAGGCTCCCAGGTAGATGCTATTTTTCTTGACTTCCGGAAGGCGTTCGATACAGTTCTGCACTGTCGCCTGATAAACAAAGTAAGAGCCTACGGAATATCAGACCAGCTGTGTGGCTGGATTGAAGACTTTTTAGCAAACAGAACACAGCATGTTGTTATCAATGGAGAGAGGTCTACAGACGTTAAAGTAACCTCTGGCGTGCCACAGGAGAGTGTTATGGGACCATTGCTTTTCACAACATACATAAATGACCTAGTAGATAGTGTCGGAAGTTCCATGCAGCTTTTCGCGGATGATGCTGTAGCATACAGAGAAGTTGCAGCATTAGAAAATTGTAGCGAAATGCAGGAAGATCTGCAGCGGATAGGCACTTGGTGCAGGGAGTGGCAACTGTCCCTTAACATAGACAAATGTAATGTATTGCGAATACATAGAAAGAAGGATCCTTTATTATATGATTATATGATAGGGGAACAAACACTGGTAGCAGTTACTTCTGTAAAATATCTGGGAGTATGCGTGCAGAACGATTTGAAGTGGAATGATCATATAAAATTAATTCTTGGTAAGGCGGGTACCAGGTTGAGATTCATCGGGAGAATGCTTAGAAAATGTAGTCCATCAACAAAGGAGGTGGCTTACAAAACACTCGTTCGACCTATACTTGAGTATTGCTCATCAGTGTGGGATCCGTACCAGATCGGGTTGACGGAGGAGATAGAGAAGATCCAAAGAAGAGCGGCGCGTTTCGTCACAGGGTTATTTTGTAACAGTGATAGCGTTACGGAGATGTTTAATAAACTCAAGTGGCAGACTCTGCAAGAGAGGCGCTCTGCATCGCGGTGTAGCTTGCTCGCCAGGTTTCGAGAGGGTGAGTTTCTGGATGAGGTATCGAATGTATTGCTTCCCCCTACTTATACCTCCCGAGGGGATCACGAATGTAAAATTAGAGAGATTCGAGCGCGCACGGAGGCTTTCAGACAGTCGTTCTTCCCGCGAACCATACGCGACTGGAACAGGAAAGGGAGGTAATGACAGTGGCATGTAAAGTGCCTTCCGCCACACACCGTTGGGTGGCTTGCGGAGTATAAATGTAGATGTAGACTACGGACTGGAAGAGATGGAGGTCTCTGGTAACGCCTGCATGGAGTTGGAAGAGCGTCCCGTTAACTATGCAAATAAAACAGGCGAACAGTATGGAACAGGTCGCACAATGGCGCTTGTGGTTGCACTCGAGACGAGTAAATTTAATAATAAAAATGAATAAATAAGTTTTACTTGGAACACACATTTAAATAAATGCCGCGGTGACTACAAAGATGGTGTCATAATTAATAGCGGCCTGTGATGCGTGTGAAATTATACGATAATAGAAAGAACATGGGTTCACAAAGTAGCCTTTCTTCGAGCTTGTTTGCGAGCGTCTACTTATTTTTGTAGGTAATATTGTCCTACTTAGTCAACATTTCTAAAACTTCTAAATCTGATTGAGCTTGAATTTCACCCATAATCTGATCTTAATTCTCTTTTTTGTGTGTGAAGTCATCGCAGAAGTGAAGTGCACAAGAGTCGTATTGATACGGCAGCTTCAGACCTGCAGAAGAGTCTGGTCAAGATATGCGAGATGATTCGGTGTAGTTTAAAATAGTTCGTATCACACTGCAGAGCTGTCCAAATGCGGAAACGATGCGTGGAATAACTCCTTTAGCACATACGAGTGAACACTAAATCAGAACATGTTGCCTGCCGAAATAGTATTATATTTCTTGCTAACGTAGGCCATGGGTGAAATTTAAGCCCAATTAAATGGGAGCTTTTACATTTGAAATCTATACGTGTTAGCTACGGTAGTAAATATCTGTTACAGAAGTTACGAGGCGGCTCTTAACCATACATTTGATTTATCTCACACACGCTTAGTATGCGGGCCAGCGTTTACTCAAACCTTTTTGCTTCTGTTGATATATATTTTCTGCGGAGCAGTTTCCATTTTTAACTGTGGTGCATCTTGTACATGTAGTCCGTCAAATAATACCTCAGGGTGCCGGTACTTTAAACGCTGATTTAGCTTCTTTGTTGTTCGAATAACGCAGCAATAGTGCTCAGAACAAAATTACTGAAATTAACAATAAGCGCTACAAAAATGAGTGGTAGCAACAATGAAAGTATTCGTAGTCTTCCAGACATACCTTTAGCGTAATAAGGCAACGGCCTTGCCGCTGTGGATACACCGGTTCCCGAGAGACCACGTAAGTTAAGCGCTGTCTGTCATGGCCAGCACTTTGATCGGTGACCATCCAGGTCGCCATCGCCATGCAATGTTGCCATTTTTCGGGGTGCACTCAGCCTCGTGATGCCAATTGAGGAGCTACTCGACCGAATAGTAGCGGCTCTGGTCAAAGAAAACCATCATAACTCCTATCCGCATCCTGAAGACGGAGTGCTTTCTTTTCAGCATAATAACAGCGGTGGCCTGACGGGTCAAAAACAATTTAGGATACTGAGCCAAGCCGAACCAGATCAGCGGTAAGTGAGTGTAAAGTAAACAGTAAAAGAGAACACAAGGCTGACAGTGGCCTGATGGAGATTCATCGTCGACCAGTGTTCATAACGTTAATTGTTTTGTGTGGAAAGAGATACCTGGAATGCCGTTAAGGGTACGTAAAGAAAACTATTGTTATAGAAAGGCATCAAAGTAAAACGAAAATGATGCATGGTAATTGTGGTCCTGTGACAAAGCTGGTAAGCTCAAAACTACAAATCCATTGGTTAAGAGTTCTGTACTCAAATTGTCCGTGGACGTTTTCTGTCGCTTACCATGTCTTTCGCCCCCACCCATTATTTATAAATGTGGGAAATTCATAAATTACCGTGTGATACAATATCTAGTTTAATATAGAGGTTCCCCTGTAACCATTTCGCCACAGAGGAGACCACGAGCATATCACCTTCTATAATAGGACCAGGAAACCCCTGAGTCTTTAAAGAATCGAAACCCCATCTATAATAGCGTCAAACGTCTGATTAAGATGACCTACTGTATTAAATGTATGACGTTAATATGTGAGCCTGAAACTGTTTAGAAAAGGTTGGAAATTATGCTGAATGTTGCGAAGTGCTCTCACTGTGGAACGCTGGATGAATATAGTCTTTGAAATTTGCACATAATTTTAAGTAAAAGCAAGTTTTTCAAGCATCTAAACGTTTAAGACGTCATATGTACTAAATCATGTATCGTATAATGGTACAAATTGCGAGGTACATTCAATGATAGATTGTGGACACTGTCTGCAAATTGCGTATTTTGCTGCGAATGGAGACGGTACTAAACAAGTAACACGTTAAAGCGACCTACCTGCGGCTGAAGTTTTACTGTGTGGACAGTAAAAAAGTAGTAGGAGATAAACTTTTTCTTTTCATTACTTTGTATCGGGAGGAAACGGGAAAAAGTTGCGTGAAGTGTAAAGTTTGTTGGATGTCAGTGAGTGCTCTTATTTCTGAATACTGGATGAACAAAGTAGGGGTATATGCTCTCCGTTAGTTACGTTACCTCAAAACAGATACAGCTTTTCTGACTAATTTAGTTGTCTTATTGTGTTAAACTGTAAACAGAAGTGAAGTGAAAAGTGCTTTACTGCGTTATTTGTGGAAAATACTTGTTATAGTTACGTGTGCATGACAACACCTCCTCATGATGCGGAGAATGGAAGTGCTTCCCACACGAAAACGTAAGTAAAAACGAATATGGGCGCGAAGACATCGCGAAAACTCAATTACATTCTAGAAGATAGGTTAACTTCCAGCAAAAAACTTTTTCATCGACATCGTTTGGTTGCAGATGACAAGCTACCTGTAGTAATTAACTCACAAGTGATCCAGAAAATTCATGCACACCAATTGTAAAGATATTTACAAAAAGAAACGATTTGTTGTTTGAACTAAAAATGCACATAATTTTACAATCATTTAACAAAAATGTTCACATTGCAAAATAAATAAAAACGAAAGCCCACTGATGACACAGTGGTGCCGAAACATGTTTGGGCACTGAGAACAACGGTGTACTGCATAACTGGCGGACCACACATCCAACAATTTTAACTGCAAACACGGCCAATACAAGGAGCTGCAAATCGAAATGATGTAAACAGAAGATTCAAACTCATAATGAGTAGATTATGACACCGATTTACATTTTGTAATTCGTCCAATAATTACGTAAAATATTGAAAGTATCTTTTTTCGCCCCCGAAAGCCTCCAGATAGGCAACCGGCAACTGTCCATAGGATCTGGAATACTTGCGTAGTAATATAGATATATAGCGAAGCAGTGCGGTGTTCAAACTAATCTTCGGCTTGATGACGGTTTTAGCTTAATATCCACTGGCGTATCATGTCGAAGGGAATTTGAAGGGCCGGCCGGAGTGGCCAAGCGGTTCTAGGCGCTACAGTCCGGAACCGCGCGATCGCTACGGTCGCGGGTTCGAATCCTGCCTCGGGCATGGATGTGTGTGATGTCCTTAGGTTACTTAGGTTTAAGTAGTTCTAAGTTCTAGGGGACTTATGAGCTCAGCAGTTGAGTCCCATAGTGCTCAGAGCCATGTTTGAATTTGAAGGTAATTGGCTTTATTGTTTAGAATGTAACGGTAATCGAGTTACATTGGTATGGATTTAGGTATAGTAAGAAAAAATGACAATTGATAACATCAACAACTTGAATTCATCCTGATTCATGTTGAATACTAGTAAATAATTTTACGGAGGGCAAGGAAACGTTAACGAATGTGCTTCACCTGCTCCTATGGAAGAAAGCGTACTTGACGCATTGAAGCAAACTCAAGTAGTGCAGACTATAATCTACACCGTAACTGGACACACAGACAAACTAGATTGGCGGCGTGTTCTTTATTTATCATTTGCTTTGAACGTGGCTTGCAGTGGGAGAAAACAGCGATGGCCTACGTTGAATCGGAGCAGTGAAAGCGAACAGGACAGCAGAAACAGCGCTCCTTGTTGTATCGCGCCCGCGGAACAGCCACTCCACCGGATGATGGACTTCCGATAAAGCACGAATGCAAACCGGTTTATCCGGTATAAATGGAATTAAAATCGAATTTTCCAAACAAAATAAGCCCCCTATTCAGAGCTCGTATTTACTAGAGCATGAAAGAACGTCAATGAGACCACGCGCAATGCAAAACAACGCAGATAATTTATTCTGCTGATCTTTTGAAACAACGCGTTTTGTCGCCTGATACCTATAAAAATTGCGCTATTTATCAAAGCGCTTTTTGTCGGTGGACGAGGGAAGAAGTGATTCTGTGTAACTCGTATAATTTAGCATGGCAATATCTGCGGATGGCGTATAAACAAAACAGAGGAAAAAGTGTTGTGAAGTCGTAATGTGGTCAGGGGAGCAATTCTGATGGAATATCTGCTTCTGTGAGGGCAGCGGCAGAAGGATAAAGAAAGTCATGAGAAGGTGATATAAATACGCAGACATCAGCGTGGTATCCATCATACGGACGTAGACAGACAGCAAATGGTAACACAGAGCGTCTCAGGCTGTAATGTTTGAACTGTTTTCATGATGCTCTTTAAATTTTGCAAAATCAATACGTCTTCTGCGTGTGATTCCGTGGTTAATTGCGTAAGTGGTACATCAGAAATCTAATACACAAACGGTCTTAATAAGGTCCGTTCGGATATCAGATTGGAAACGAGATTTGGAATCGATAGAAATACTGAAAATTGTAGCGATATCATGGTATCAGAAAAATGGTGTCCATACGCGCTTTATCTCAAGACATTGTTTATTTTTTTATTTAAAGGTCGCCGGCCGGGGTGGCCGAGCGGTTCTAGGTGCTACAGTCTGGAACCGCGCGGCCACTACGGTCGCAGGTTCGAATCCTGCCTCGGGCAAGGATGTGTTTGATATCCTTAGGTTAGTTACGTTTAAGTAGTTCTAAGTTCTAGGGGACTGATGACCTTAGAAGTTAAGTCCCATAGTGCTCAGAGCCATTTGAACCATTGAAAGGTCTTTGTTCAACACAGTGATTTTCTTACCATATAAGACAAAAATTAAATTTATGCTACCACCTTAAGTATAAAATCAGACACAATCTTAAGGGGTAAGTACCAACAATGCAACAGCGAACAAAATATAGACCTTAAAATGTTTGAATGAGCTTGAGTTTAAAATCAATACTCGCTACTGCGCTTATGTTTACTACATACTACATGGTAGCCTATATACAGGCGAGTCACTAACTATTGCCACCAAGAATAACTCCTAAAGAATGAATGGAGCTGAACCGTTTGTGGGACAATGGTTACATAGGACAACGGGGACCATAATATGACGTTGGTTTTTTGTTGCTATGGCGATTCACTTCAGAGACATGAAGTTCAACTGCTGTGTTGGCAGAAGAACCAACACCGTGTTGCTAGAGGAGGCCGAAATGCACGCGTTTAATTTCACGCAGACTGGCGTGAGGTCTGGAACATTACAAGGAAATGAGAACTTAGAAAAACGGACGCAGTTGCTGTAATACTTAACTTTAATCCATGATTGTAGAACATCGCTCTTGATGATACATTAATAAGAAGCTCAATATAACTGGTAATGGCGCCTTGCTAGGTCGTAGCAAATGACGTAGCTGAAGGCTATGCTAACTATCGTCTCGGCAAATGAGAGCGTATTTGTCAGTGTAGCATCGCTAGCAAAGTCGGCTGTACAACTGGGGAGAGTGCTAGTAAGTCTCTCTAGACCTGCCGTGTGGTGGCGCTCGGTCTGCAATCACTGACAGTGGCGACACGCGGGTCCGACGTATACTACCGGACCGCGGCCGATTTAAAGGCTACCACCTAGCAAGTGTGGTGTCTGGCGGTGACACCACATTCCTCCCCCGCAAATCGGCGTACAGTTGTGATATAAGGCTTCCGCCCGCCGTGGGGAGGACCCCATGTTAACGTATGCGACGAGGTGGGGAGTCTAACAACAGGCAAGGCTGTGCCACCCGCACCCGGCCATTCGGTCCGAGGGGAGCTAGGTAACGCCTGAAAACGTAGTCCAGGGTGCACGCCAACATGCGGTGTATGCGCCCTTAGAGAGACAGAAGGGGCCGAAGGGTCGACCTCCATCGGGGCGGTGCACCCGACGGGCGAAGACGACATCTGGTCCGGAGCGGGCAAGAGTTCCATGTCGGAGGACAGCTGGTCACGGGAAGCGATCGGCGGCGCGTGACCCAGGGAGGCGCCCGGCGGCTGCAGCGACGCGTCCACTGCGGGCGTCGCCGGCGGGAGGACCGGCGGCGGCGGCGGCGGCGGCGGCGGCGGCGCGTCGCCATGGGGCAAAATGGAAGGCATCGTCGGTAACACCTGGGGATGAGGCGAGCCAGTAGATGGGTCCCCAGGGCGCTGACCGGACGGCACCGTCGCTGAAAGCAGACGGGGAGCGGCAGAACCCGTGCGACGACAGAGGCGCAGCTGATTGAGATGCCGACGCACCTCACCAGAGGCCCCAAAACCAGATACATAGCGCGGCAGAGGCAGCGAAGAATGCGCCCTGCGAGCCAACGCCGTGAACCGCGATAGTGGCGATAGTATACAACGTCGCCTGGAGCAAAAGCAGGTGGCTGCCGCTGCACAGGAACCTGATGCGGCGGATGTAGCAAAGACATCAAGGTTCGAAGAGGACGACCGTGCAACAACTCAGCCGGCGAGCGACCATCTTGGGGCTGAGAGCGATACGAGGACAAGAAGAGCAATAACGCGTCCTCCCTAGAATGCGACTCTTTCAGCTTCAACATCTGTGACTTGAAAGTCCGGACCAGTCGTTCAGCGGCACCGTTTGAGTGAGGTGAAAACGGCGCGGATGTCAGATGTTGAATACCATTGGCCTGGCAGAATGACTGAAATTCTGCGGACATGAATTGTGGGCCATTGTCGGAAACAATAGTCTGTGGAAGACCTTCAATACAAAAGATAGCAGATAACGCTTGGATGGTGGCAGATGACGTCGTGGAAGGCATCTTGACAACAAAAGGAAAATTACTGAATGAATCAACCACAAACAACCATCGAGCATTCCAGAATGGACCAGCAAAATCAATGTGTAAGCGGTGCCAAGGGTAAGTGGCTTTTGGCCATGCAAAGAATTTCCGCGATGGTGCGGATTGTTGTTCGGCACACGCCATGCAAGAAGAGCATATATTCGTAATCGCAGCATCGATTCCGAACCAAGTACAGTGCTGACGAGCAAGTTGTTTCGTTCGCACTATACCCCAATGTCCTTGGTGGAGAAGCCGTAACACAGAGGAATGTAACGAACGTGGGACCACGACGCTGGACTGATCATTATCAGAATGCAAAAGCAAAACACCACGTCGAACAAAAAGTCTCTCCTTGTGAGCAAAACATCGGCGAACCAACGGATCCTCGATCCGTGACGTTGACAAGGGCCATTGCGTAGCAACAAAACGCAGAATGGTAGCAAGGACAGTGTCAGCAGCTGTGGCCGTAGCTACACGACGAGAATCAATCGAAAACGATTCGACCACGTCATCGGTTTCCGAGTCAATGAACATGCAAGCAAGTTCGGAAGAATCGAATGCTCTATCCTCAGCAACAGGCAAACGGGACAACGCATCGGCGTTTCCGTCCTTAGCAGTGGACCGATACAAAATATCGTAGCGGTACTGCGAGAGGAAAATAGACCAGCGAATGAATTTCTGCGTTGTACGTGGAGGTACAGGCTTGTTCGGATGAAAAAGCGATGTCAAAGGTTTGTTGTCCGTGATGATGGTAAAGTGACGACCATACAAGAAATCATGAAACTTGGTAACACCAAACACGAGAGCCAAAGCTTCTTTCTCTATCTGTGAATAATTTCTTCGCGCAGACGAGAGCAATTTGGACGCAAAGGCAATAGGGCGATCATGCGATCCATCTTTGTGCGCAAGCACAGCACCGATCCCGAAATCCGATGCATCTACCATCAACAAAAGGGGTTTCTGGGGATCGAATGGCGTAAGGCAAGTATTGGAAAGCAACGCCGATTTCAACTGGCGAAAGGCGCGTTCGCATTCCGTCGTCCAGACGAACGGAACACCTTTACGGCGTAAGCGATGAAGCGGAGCTGAAATGGAAGAGGCGTTGCGCACATATTTCTTATAGTAATTCATTTTTCCCAGCACACTCTGTAGCTGCTTCAAATTCTGCGGCGAAGGCAAGTCTTGTATGGCACGGAGGTGCTCGGGACTGGGATGTATGCCTTGGGCATTGATGACATGTCCCAGATAGGGCAAGTCACGAGCAAAAAACACACATTTGTCCTGCCGCAAGCGAAGACCATTTTGTCGCAAGACCTGAAATAATGTTCGGAGATTGGCTAAATGTTCTTCTTGTCTTTCCGGAGATCACAATATCGTCTAGATAGTTTGCTGCAGTAGGGACCGATGCACAAACAGTTTGTAAATATTGGTGAAACAATGCAGGGGCGGATGCACACCCGAATGGCAGTCTTTTGAATCGATACAAACCAAGATGCGTGTTAACCACCAAGACGCGATGGGATTCGTCGTCTACTGGTATTTGCAAGTACGCATCTGCTAGGTCCAACTTCGAAAAATATTTACCCGGGCACAGTTTGTTAAAAAGATCTTCCGGGTGGGGTAAAGGAAAAGTTGCAATCACTAGTTGTGGATTCACCATAGCTTTGAAGTCCACACAAAGTCTGAATTTTCCGGAAGGTTGTGGCAAAATTACTAAGGGTGAGGCCCAGAGAGAAGCCTGCACACGTTCAATCACACCTTGTGATTCCAAAACGTGTAATGTTCTTGCGACCTCATCACGCAATGTGTGGGGAACATTGTGCGCTGGGAAAAATTTCGGTTGCGCGTTTGCTTTCAGTTCCAAATGGGCTTCATAGTTCTTAGCGCAACCAGGGCCCGGTGCAAAAATGTCGGCAAATTCTTCACATAGACGAGAAACACTGGCTGAAGGCACAGTCTGGTTCACTGATAGGACCTGATTGACTATAGACAAGTTAAACAACTGAAATAAATCTAAACGAAACAAGTTCACTGCAGCAGAAGAACGAAGTACGTAAAATGACACAAGTTTTGTTTGTCCCTTGTATGTTGCAAGAAGGCTGCACTGTCCGAACACAGGGATATTCTGACCGGAATAGCTAGTTAACTTAACATTTGCGGCACACAAGGGAGGTGTGCCCAGTTGTTTGTAATGAAACTGCAGCTCCGGTATCGAGCTGTAATGGTATCATGTGGCCATTAATGTCCAAACCTACAAAAAGTTTATTGTCCTGCTGACGACAAGAGCGACTGTCTCGTGCAACGTGAACTGACACTGGTACAGAATCACTCTCGACTTGACGGGATTTCCGGCTACGTCGACGCACACTTTTTGTGGGACGAACACAGTCACAGTTAGAGAGAGTGGGACTGGGCGAAGTGGAATTAACTACATGAATGTCCATGGGCGAAGGCTCACGAGCCCGAGTAATCTTGGTTCGATTCCAGCGCGAAGCAAAGGGCCTGGAATGGTTGGGAGTGTCCGATCTGAGCTTTTTCTGGCAAAGACTCTGAACATGTCCTTTTTTATTACAGAAAAAGCAAATAGCTTGGCGTGACCGGCAATTGTCACGCGAATGTCTAGTTGCACACCGCGGACATGATTTTAGCACAGCATTTGCTTGCTTGCGCGGCATACGTAGCGGAGAGCTTGGCGGCAGCTGCACGGATGGGTGCGAGGGCTGTTTACTGTTCCGTGCCGCGCGCCCGGTGGGCCGGTTAATGTGACACACGGCTGGCGAAGTTTCAAATGATTCCTGAGCAAAGTCAAGTGTGTCTTGCCTATCCAATATGTCTATCACTTGTTGAAGGGAGGGATTGACTAGTTTCAAAATCTGTTCCCCTATACGAACATCAGAAACGTTCTGTACAATTGAATCACGCACCATAGTATCTGAATAAGGGAGTCCACATTCACACTCAAAAGCACAATCCCTAGGAAGGCCTTGCAAAGTTGCAACCCACTCCCGATTAGTCTGACCGGCCGTACGTTTGGTACGAAAGAAAGTATACCTTTTTGCAACTACATTGACAGATTCTTTGAAATATGCATCTAATGCCGACAAAAATTCTTCGTAGGACAGAGTTGCTACGTCGCGTCGAGGAAATAATTTCACTATCACTCGGTACATGGATACGCTGACGCAAGAAAGCAAAAAAGGCTGCCGCTCATTACCTTGGATACTGTAGGCGGCGAGATGGAATCCAAATTGGCGTGACCACTCCGTCCAGCTTTCCAGTGCCGTATCAAAAGGACAAAAAGGTGGTGCAACTGCGTGTTGTGGCTGCGGTAGCGGTGGAGCAGCGGCTGCCGCATCATTTTGCATCGCACGTTGACCCTGGACGAGCTGTCCAAGGGCATCCAATAAGGCCTGCGTCTGCTGATTCTGCAAGCGATAAAATTCGGACAGTATATCTGGAGATTGTGGCGAAGCCATGACACAAGTAATTTAAGCAAGCATAAAGAAGAAGACCCTTTTTAGACTCTTTTCAGACTCGTCGCCATGTGCTGTGTTGGCAGAAGAGCCAACACCGTGTTGCTAGAGGAGGCCGAAATGCACGCGTTTAATTTCACGCAGACTGGCGTGAGGTCTGGAACATTACAAGGAAATGAGAACTTAGAAAAACGGACGCAGTTGCTGTAATACTTAACTTTAATCCATAATTGTAGAACATCGCTCTTGATGATACATTAATAAGAAGCTCAATATAACTGGTAATGGCGCCTTGCTAGGTCGTAGCAAATGACGTAGCTGAAGGCTATGCTAACTATCGTCTCGGCAAATGAGAGCATATTTGTCAGTGTAGCATCGCTAGCAAAGTCGGCTGTACAACTGGGGAGAGTGCTAGTAAGTCTCTCTAGACCTGCCGTGTGGTGGCGCTCGGTCTGCAATCACTGACAGTGGCGACACGCGGGTCCAACGTATACTAACGGACCGCGGCCGATTTAAAGGCTACCACCTAGCAAGTGTGGTGTCTGGCGGTAACACCACATCAATTTTGTTTTTTGTTTTTTTTTTTTTTAATGGGATGCTACAGTTGGGTAATTATTTTCTGATAGCGGTTATCGAGACGAATCCAATGATGTGTAACAGTAAGGTCTTTGAAGGTCAACTAAGGTGATAGAGGTGGCATAAATGTTCATTTACAGGTGTTCGAAGTGATGACCATTGGTATCAACGCAGTGCTGCAATATTCTTATCATGGATTGAGTGGTATTCCTTATCACATCGGCATTTATCCAAGCACATGCTCTGACAAATCTCTCTACCATATCCCCAGGTGTAGCTGGGACGTCTTCATAAACAATGTCTTTTACGAATCCCCACAAGAAAAAAGTCCAGAGGCGTCAAGTCTGGCGAACGAGCCTGCCACGACACATCTCCTCCGCGTCCAATTCAAAGATTTTGGGAATTGTCTCTGCAACTCTTTTCTAGCCATCAGCGAAAAATGTGCCGGACACCCATCGCATTTTTATACCATATTCTGTTCCTTGTTCCTAAAGGTATTTCTTCCAATAACAGACCTAATGTTTCTTGCGGGAATGTGGTGTACTTCCTACCATTAAGATTTCCTTCGATGAAATATGGGCCTCTGTCCTCCAGAATGCCACACCATACATTCACCGACCACGGTTTTCGGTGTGCAACTCTCCGCAGCCAACATGGATTTTCAGTTGACTAATAATGCATTTTACGCAGATTAACAATTCCATGGTTCATGAATGTAGTCTCGTCAGTAAATAAAATCAAATTAATAAATGTGTCATCCCTCTGAATCTGAAATTGAGCCCATCAGCAGAATTCACTGCGCTGGCATGGTAAGGATGATATTTATAACGGTGCAGAACATTAACAACTCTACTCTGGCTCATGCCATATTCCCTTGCGATTTGACGCGAACTAACACAAGGATCTCTAGCCACAGTGGAAAGAGTAGCAATTTCCGTTTCCTCCTTAGTAACTTTCCTTTGCTGAATATGTCTACGTTGCGTTAAAGATCCAGTTGTTCTCAATTTATCATACACGTATTTAAATGTACGACGTGTAGGTTGAGTACGTTGAGGATATCTCACAGCGTATAAGTCTCTGGCTCTCTCTGAATTTCGTTGCCATTCTCCGTAAATGAGAAGCATATCGGCTTGTTCTTAGAAGGAATGTATCACTCACATTCGCTTGATGCGACGATACCAGTCTTACCGTTCCTATTCGTGTTGTATTGCGAAACCGTCGAATGGTTTTTACATGTTAATGGCACGTTAGATGGATACGCCGTATGCGGTGAATGTTTACTGTTTGCACGATATTCGAGAGAGCTTTGTCAAAGCATGTGCTTCGGTAAGTGCCGAAGAAATAAGGAATACCACTCAATCCATGATAAGAAGATTGCAGCATTTCATTGATACCAATGGTCATCATTTCGAAGACCTTCTGCGAATGAACGTTCGCGGCACCTTTGTGACGTTCGTTGACCTTCAAAGACCTTACTGTTACACACCATTGGATTCGTCTCTTTAGCCGCTATCAGCAAATAAATACCAAACTGTAGGATCCCATTTAAAAAAGCAAAGTTGACCTTCAAATCTCTGAGGCGACCCCACCTAGCAACAGAAAACCGACATATAATGGCCCCCGTTGTCCCATGCAACATTTTTCCCACAACCTTTTCGGCTACTATCATACTTTCGGAGTTATTATAGGTGGCAATAGTTAGTGACTCAACCTGTATATGTTAAGTACTGAGCGAGGTCCTTTCACGGTTAGACACTGGAATCGTTTCCCAGGAGACGACGATTCAAATCACCGTCCTTCCATAGAGAGGATGGTCACGTCAATCACAGAAGGAAACATTGGATATAATCGTCAGCTAAAATTCGTTCAAATATTCGCTCGAGCTCTCTTTTCTTTTCCGTTTCTCAATGAAAGCAACTCCTATTCTTGAATAATTTAACCAAACCGTGGCCAGAAAGTGTTAATAATTGTTCTTCGGTCAAAACATTTTATAAGAGGCGCATTTTCAGGGCTATTTACGGAAATCGCATGTTTCATGTACTCAGTCCTGTTGTAAGAAAAGGGTAGGAGGCCTTGGAAATTAATTACAATGGCGGTGTCCCACCTACCAGGAATGCTAGACTTGTGAGGCATGCGAGAGCTTATAAATTTGGAAAATACAGTATACTGGCAAAGTGAAGCTGTCACACCGGACAGCACAGTTTTAAGACCATTAGCCGCGCGGGATTAGCCGAGCGGTCTGAGGCGGTGCAGTCATGGACTGTGCGGCTGGTCCCGGCGGAGGTTCGAGTCCTCCCTCAGGCATAGGTGTGTGTGTTTGTCCTTAGAATAATTTAGGTTAAGCAGTGTGTAAGCTTAGGGACTGATGACCTTAGTAGTTAAGTCCCATAATATTTCACACACATTTGAACTTTTTTTTAGGAGCATTGCCTCCGAAAGCAAAATCACTGGGCAGGTCCCTTTCCGGCACTCTTAATCTGCCAATTAGCCACAAAAAAGCCACAGTCCACAGCGTTGTGAAAATTAATACTGGAATAAGAGATTCGTTACACGGAATCACTATGGGGCTAGACAAAAGTATGGAAGTCTACCAGAAATTATGCTTGAACTTAAATGTAGGTTCTACCCAAGACTGCGGGTTGTGATGTTGTACATGGCCGGGAACGGCACGTGTGCAATGTCCACAGTACATAGCAAGTGTCAGTCATCGAGAGAACAGTTTCCATGTAGATGTGAGTGCATTATGTGGGAGGTAAGTGAATTGGAACTTGGGCAAATTATTGGTGCTGGTTTGGTGGGTTCCTCCATGTGCAAGGGAGACGAAATGGATGAAGAGGTACCGCATCGAAGATTTGTACCGGATACAGGGAAAGAGAAGGAACATCATCCGTTAAGGCATAACTCGGGCTAAACTATGTGTAGAGTCATCGTGACATACGGTCATTGAAGGGGATAGTGAGAAAAATTAAGAAGATGACAGTTGCAATAGTCACTGCGAAATTGAAAGTTGCACTCGAAAACCATCCCAGCACCAACACATCACGAAGGGAACTCCATAATCTAGGAATGGAAGACGAGCTGGAATTCGAAAAGCACTCATCAGGTATGGAAATGTCCGTAACAGGAGAACGCGGTGTTGAACCCAAAAATTCTGGACTGTGGAGCAGTAGAAGAAAGTCATTCGCTCGGACGAGTCTTGTTTTACACTAATTCATACTTTTGGCGTCGTTTACGTCACAAGAATGATACATGGCGGGGGTTTGGCGATGATTTTGGCAGCTGTCTCATGGTATTCCATGGGCCCCATGGTTACTCTGCAAGGTCACATTACTGCGAAGGATTATGTGTCTATTTTGGCTGATTACGTCCTTCCCAGGGTACAGTGCTTGTTGCACAGTAATGATGGTGTATTCCAAGACAACAAGTTCCCTAATCACACAGCATGCATCGTGCATCGTCCAGTACTGGTGTTGTGAGCGGGAGGATCAAGTGCCACTTCACCCCCGGCCGCCACAGTCGCCAGATCTCAACACAGGTGAGCCTTTCTGATCTGTTATGGACAGAAGGGTGCGTGATCGGATCCACCTCCACTATCGTTACCTTATCTTGCCACTATTTTGCAGGAAGCATAGATGTATCGGGTTGGGGTTTTGTGACACTAGACATAGAGCGTCAGTGGTAGAGGGGAGCAGATGTCATTATTTTGTCAGGGATGATAGGAGGCAAAGCGACACTTTGTGGACGGAGGTGTGGATTCTTCGATTGGTTCAATGGGTGAGGTGTGAGTGAAACATTGGTGGTACCACTGTCAGCCATCTACTGACACATACGACCCTTTAAACAGAGTATTACAATGTGTTTTAACTCGCTCAGTCCCTCGCGGCAGCCGTGTGGAGCGGAGTCCTAGCGTGCTGATTCCGGCGACCGCTGATGCGGCGACACAGGCAACGGTCTTGCCGCAGTGGATACACCGGTTTCCGTGAGATCACCGAAGTTAAGCGCTGTCGGGCGTGGTCGGCACTTGGATGGGTGACCATCTAGGCCGCCATGCGCTGCTGCCATTTTTCGGGGTGCACTCAAGCTCGTGATGCCAATTGAGGAGCTGCTCTACCGGATAGTAGCGGCTTCGGTCAAGAATACCATCATAACGACCGGGAGAGCGGTGTGCTGACCCCTCGCCCCTCCTATCCGCATCCTCCACTGAGGATGACACGGCGGTCGGATGGTCCCGGTAGGCCACTCGTGACCTGAAGACGGAGTGCTGATGCGGCGACGGCTCGTGTTGCAGCCGAGCGTCAGGCGGCCTATTCTTCCCTACAGAACCATACCCGTGAGCCCTGCGGCGGCGCGGTCTTCTTGTGAATTCACTCGTTTCGCTATTAACGAGCGGCTACCGGGTGGCGCGGAGTGCTCCGTCCCGGAATCGAACCAGCGACCCTCAGGTTCGGCCTTCTCTGGCGGAGTTGATCAACCTCTAGGTACACAGGTGACCCATTTGGTGAGTTCGCAGTCCCTTCGTTCTCACCAGCCACCTGAGTAACCATCACACGAACGTCTTTCTGGTAACATTTGGGATGACATCTTCTGCATTGACCTACTGGTGCAGGGCCGACATCTTCTTCTGTCGATCAGTGGAGCGGCTAAGTCATTGCAGCGAAGTGTGAGTCAACTAACTAACTATCGCCAGAATATGATGGGTACGAAACTCATTGAAACGTTGCGACAAAATGACGCCACAACTCGGCTGATAACCCGAGAGGAATTCATCAGTGGAATACGCCGAGGAAGACTGCAATCGCATACATCGGTCCGTCCGTCCAGGCGACGTTTCTTCGTCTCTTCTTTCTCCCCTAAAAAGGCCCCTCATGCCCGTCGCACACGTCGCGAAGTTTCTAGGGTGGCGACTCACTCTTCGCTCGTTGATCTATGCTTCTCACGTTGGCAGAAACGTGACCAATGTCGACACTCGTACCAGCTTTCATTGTTTTACTTCTATGTGGCGTGGTCGGGCACTGCCCTATCGTCCTCTTCCATATCGCCAGATACCTCACGCACGCGAATTCAGTATGATGACAGTTGCTGGAGCATTGGCGGCTGATGTGCGAACAGCGCTGGTCGTTGTTCTCCTTGGTAGGACAGCCCATCTGCTTGGTCGTTGAACTGTTTGAGTACTGACTGCCGCTGCGCAACCTCCGCAGGTCATCGGCCTCCTTGTTCGACTGCTGCCGCTTCCGAATTTTGTGGCTTAACGTGTCAAAATCTCTAAAGTGTTCACTTAATCTTCTTCTCTCGTTTCATCCTCTTTGGGCTACGCTGGATCAATCATTTCTTTGTGCGTTGTTCTTTCCTTAGGGCCCAGTATTTCTTCATTCTTTCTGATCTTCTTCCCCTCTCTTCTTCCGAGTTGAAGGGTTTGGACTTTTGTGTAGATTTGTCTTTGAACCTTATGTTTTCATCTTTAGTATTTAATTTAGCTGTTCGATCAATAAGTGAATTTTCTGAAATCTTTAATTCTACTAGGTCTTTCTCAGTTTCTTTAAACCTGTTTGGTTTCGTTTTGCGGTTACGGAAAAAGTCAAAGATTTGTTTAGTTAATCTGTTGAAATCCAGTCTGAGAAGATGACCATAAAAATTTATTCTCCTTTTTCGCGTAGTATCTGAAAGTTTTTCAATTTTCTTGTAGAGAGTTTCATTTTTGATGTATGTAATATTATTGCCTTGAAATTTTGGCCCTATGATTTTCCTTAAATTTTTTTTTTATCTTTAGCTCAAGTTTCTCCATTTGGCCTTTGAAATTCATGTGTAGTGTTTCTACTGCATACAGTGCTTCTGGCTTAATCACTGTCTTGTAATGTGTAGCCGCGCGGGATTAGCCGAGCGGTCTGAGGCGGTGCAGTCGTGGACTGTGCGGCTGGCCCCGGCGGAGGTTCGAGTCCTCCCTCGGGCATGGGTGTGTGTGTGTTTGTCCTTAGGATAATTTAGGTTAAGTAGTGTGTGAGCTTAGGGACTGATGACCTTAGCAGT
This sequence comes from Schistocerca nitens, assembly GCF_023898315.1. Classification (NCBI taxonomy): domain Eukaryota; kingdom Metazoa; phylum Arthropoda; class Insecta; order Orthoptera; family Acrididae; genus Schistocerca; species Schistocerca nitens. Next base: position 50,152,450 of record NC_064620.1, read on the forward strand.
TAAGTCCCATAAGATTTCCACACATTTTAACTTTTTTTTTTTTTTTTGTAATGTGTAAATTTGAACCCCCAAGAAAGGGATTTTTTGTTGTATGTATTTTTTATTAGTTGAAAGACCAATTCAAGTTTGTTTTTTCTGGATTGCATTGCTTTCCCCAGCATTCCAACTAATCCATTCTTCGAGCTGTTTGAATTCTTTTACTATTTCAATCTTCTGTTCATGAACATTGAGGTATTTACATTTTAATCTATAATAAGTCTTTTCGTATTTTTCTGTCAGGTCTTTGCTTTGAACAATCATAAATGACACATAATTGTCATACATAATTATTCTACATCCTACATAGGATAAGAATTCCCTTGAAGACCATACAGGAGCGGTATTTAACCATTCCGAGACAAGTGGAAGCTGCTTTGAATAGCGTCCGTTTTCCTACACCGTATTAGGCATCGTAAAGTGTTCTTGGTGTTTCCGTGTTTTTGTCCAAGTCCTGTACGCAGTATTCTTCTCTGATGCCAAGACGTCAGAAGCGACAAGCAAGGTCGGAGGTAGCGGCGCTGCGGTGTTAAACAAGGCCACGCCAGCGAGGCTCGGCCCTCGTTAAGAGCCGGCGCTCGCGGTCCGGTATCAAAGGGTGCGCGGCATATTAATGCGTGGGGCGCGTGCCACGCAGCGCGTTTTTAAGCGCCAGATCACTGCAGATACACCGCGCCGGCCCCATTACGCGAAACGCTGTTATTATATGTTGAATATATTACTAACAATCTGGGCGGCTGGTCGGCTGGCCGTGTGTGATATCGCACTGCATAATTACGGCTCGGAACATGTGCTGTGTCGCTGCGGACTACCTTTGTCTCTCTCTCTCTCCGTCTCTCTCTCTCTTCTTTCTGTTTTTTTTTTCGTGTTCTGCAAACAAAAATCTAAACTGTGTGGCAGCGTTTAGCAACGTCGCGCCGCGCCGCTGAAGTCAAACGCGTGTGAACGACACTGCGTGCTAATGTTTCCACGAGGTGGACGCTTGCAGCACCTCCGACCGTTGTTGGTCTCGGTCGACTGTTTGTTCGCAGTAAAAACTTTCTGGCCAATTTCGATCTTAGCTCTCGTTAAATGCTCTCTGAAAGTGCTGCTCCCGGACCGAACCGAAATGAAAGCATTCGATTCCAGGTGTAAAAGCTTCGCACTACAAAGCTTTTCTTTTATTTTCCCCCTCCTTTTTACGTTGCCAAATTAGACGAAAGTGCAAACACACTTTGTATTACGAGTACGTGTTTCTTTAACCACTACGACAAAGCTTTGTGCTCGGTATAATGTAGCAAGGATATCGCTTGCTTCTGATCATGAATGTGGAATATACCGTCAACTCGCATTACGTTGAAAAACTCGTTTATGCAGCGTTTACAGTGCGAGATAGCGCAATGGACATGGAGAGAGAACTGACAAGCTACCTGCTCACGCTGCAACGCCAAAACCTTGGCAGGACACTTTACGCATCGGGACGCACTTGTGAGCGTTGCAACAGGTTATTATTACAAAAGAAGCCCTAGATAATTTAAAATCAGCATGTTACATATTATTCCAGATACCAGACTCATTTTAATGAACTTATTCACTTGCGGATTGGACACCACGTTATTAATTTTATTTTAAAATTTCTCTAAACATTAAACGCAAATTTAATCTGTGATAAAAAAATTCAGAGAACACAGACGTCGTTAACACATATATTGCCGATGTATTGGTAACAGGGTGCCAGAATATAAATATGAATGGGATGATTTTGAGAAGATTTGATTATGTGTTCAAGATAGTGGGAACAGCTACATTGAGACAAAAATTGAAACTGCCATTCTTCATTCTAGGGAAGAGATAGTGCTAGAAAATGGACTGCGGTTCGACAGCTGGAGTCAAGGCAGGAGGGGAAAACACTGTGCACAAAAAAATACGGTGTATTTCTTGACCACAGTCCCTTCCAGCAGGTGTTACTTTTCATAGATCGGAAGCAGACAGTGAGCACACGATCAGAAGCCACGAATCTTCAGAGCGCAGCCGCACCATTCTGTTTGCCAGTTTCTGATCTGGCCAATGGTTGTAACAACATGGCACCGACTCGCAAGCGAAAGACTCTCAGCACTTGCCGCCCTCAGTCAGACGAACGTCTGGATGCTCATTACCTTCATCAGAAAGTAGGAATGTCGATTACGTAGAGTTTACAATCGGCACGCGTTACTATCTGGCGCTCTCATATATTAATCTCCAGCCAGTCGCGAAGTGGAAACCACAGTGAAAGTACAAAATGTTTGATTTGCAACATGTACCTGCACCTTCCAGCTACTTCTCTACATAGTTACCGTTGTCGTAGAATGGTACTAACATCCCAGCATCCTCGACGTAGGAGGCAGCCAGTTTTCCTTTCCGCCAATTCCCTTGGCTGGTCGTGCAGCTCACTGCCTTTTCCAAAATGCTGTCCTCATAGCCAGCAGTTCATGTGAGTGAAGAGATGAAAATTTGAAGGAGCCAAGTTCTCGCTGTATAGTGGGTTATCAAACAATACACTGCAAAAACACTGCAGAAGTGTCTCTCCCTTCTTCCACTTGCGCCCGAGAATTGTCATGAAGAAGCAAATGCATGACAGTTACGTTATGTGGGTTGCATGAAATCAGGCGAACCCCCCCCCCCCCCCAGCAGCACATCACACTTGGGGGCAGACACAGTTGTCTAGGACTCTTTATGTGCTCAGTATGGGCGCAGAACTGAAAACTGCTATGTGACGCGACAGAGTGGCATAGTAGATACACTACAGAAGACATCTGTGCAAAGCTTCACCTGATTTTCAGTGTGGTTTTAATTTGTGACCGGTTCGAGGTTGAAAAATATAGCCCAAGTTGAAAGGTATAGTCAGTTATATTAGGATTCGTTCATGAATTCAGCTCTAATCTTCACTTTAAACTCAATGGTTTCTTAAAGTGCTTATGTATATTAATGTTAATTCCTGCATTCAATGGTTACTTTCACAGCATGTCAGTTGTTCATCTGGTTAGTGACTGCTGCTCTCGATATTGTGTTTGTTAACTCAAGAACAATATAAACTTTTTTCAATATGCATCTGTTTTAATTAGAGTTGCTCCTTGCGCACTTTCTTCACCTTCTGTCGTTGCAAGGCACGGAGTTCGGAAGTAACGTGGGAGTTCGTTAATGCATCAGTGGTGGAAGTTTACTGGTACTGAAAGGTGCTGACAGCTGAAGCTGGGCATTGTGGACAGTTATGGAGAGTGTTGCTTACGTTTCACTTTAAATAGTATGGTGGCAATACTACACCCGGTGGAACTGGAGTAAGATCGCTCCATATGTCAGTCGTAAATTTAAATTCAATTCAAACATAAAGTAAAGCTTTGGACGTGCAGCACTGGACCAAGCAACGACCATAAGATAAATATGTCCATGGGAATTGTAGTCTGAAGAATCTGATGATGGGTTTTTGTTTTTTATAAACTAAACAACGAACTATAGTGAGATCTAAAAGTACAGGTAACATGCAGCATGGATTCTTATATTTAAATTAGCGTAGCGCCCGCTGCTTCGCTCTAGACTGTATGGCCAGAAGATAGTTTTGTTTTTGTTTAATCGAGTTTTTATGTTGTTCACAAACTGCAACACTTTCGAAGCTTTTCACGTTAATTAAGGTCACATAAGCATGGTCTCTTCCTCATGGTCTTTTGGAGTCCCAAGATTTTGTTAATCATGCCTTTTTCGTTCTTGTGGACTATGATGATGATGATATTGACTTGTGGGGAGCTCAACATAGTGATCATCAGCATCCGCACACGATCCAATCTCGCCACTTCCCAAATGATGATGAGATGATGACGACAACACAAACACCCAGACCCTGGGAGGAGAAAATCCCTGACCCCGCCTGGCATCGAACCCGACACCCCGTGATCCAGAGGTAGCAACGATAGACACTTGGCCACGAGCTGCGGACCGTTCTTGTGGAGATGTTTCCACAGCGACTTTCATCCCCTGACAAAAATCTCTCTATATCGAACCGAGAAGTGAAATACAAGTTTTCATAAATATACCTTTAAATTTTTTTTGTGTAACGAAATATTTTCTTAAAAATTTTCATCCCCTGTTGCACTGTCTCAGAAACACATATTTCTTTATTTCTGACGAGTAATCCAAATACCAATTTTCATAGGTCTAGCTTCAAAATTGTCTTAATAGCGACATTAAAAAAAAAAAAAACTTTATCCCCTATTTCACCTCCTTAGGGTTGGACTTTAGAAAAACCCTTCTTAAATGGACACCTGCGGTATAAGATCCACGTCTTCTCCAAATTTCATGTGTCTGTCCTTAGCGACTTGGGCTGGGCGATGATCAGTCAGTCAGTCAGTTTGCCAGTACTTTGGCTTTTATACACAGTGATGCTGTGCTGAATGTAAAATTGTAGAGGTCTTTTTACGCAGTGAAAGAGTTAAATCGGCTTTTCAAGCAAAATCTACGAATGAATTTCACCCTTAATGAATGCTGTTGTAGTCCGTGACTGTTCATTTCTAGGGTGTAGCATAAGATGCGCTACCAATCATAATTGGAGGTGATTTATTTAAGACACGACGGGTTTCGACTTTGAGCCCATCTTGACGCGGTTATACGAGGGGCGTTCAGAAAGTAAGCTCCGATCGGTCGCGAAATGGAAACGACTATGAAAATCCGATAAAGCTTTGCACAGATGTGTTGGGTAGTGTCTCTAGTATAACCCCAGTTAGCATCACGTCGCTCTTCTCATTTCTGAGCTCGCAGTGAGTGCGTAAAGATGTCTAGAAAATCGTGTCTGCCGCCAAGTACGAGGGCCTGGTGAGAAATTTCGCCTGAAGCTATGCAGCTAACATTACATAACTGTCGTGCTGTTTCTTCTTCAAGACAATTCTCAGCCGCATTCTGCAGGGGCAATGAAGATGCTCCTGCATCGTTTTCAAATGGAAATGTGAGATTACCCACAATACAGTCCGCAATTGTCTCCCCCTGAGTGTCATCTCTGGTCACATGAACCGCTGTCTTTGAAGACAACATTTTGACACAGACAACGAGGTGTAGGCCAGCGTGGAGAATTGGCGGAAAGCACTGGCGGCTGCCTTCTATGATGAGGCTATTGAAAAGTTGGTACAACGCTATGACAAAAGTCTAAGTCAGAACGGCGACTACGTAGAGAAGTAGCTGAAAGGTGTAGCTAATTGTTACAAGTAAAACATTTCTGATGTTCACTGTGGTTTCAATTTGGCAATCAATCGGAGCTTATTTTCTGAACAGGCCGCGTATATTAATTTTCTTCTTTTCACACTGATTGTTGGGATTCACTATTTAAATAAACAGTGCGTCATGTTGGCTCAATAACACTAAATAAAATGCAATTCATGTGATGTTGACTCAATAACACAAATGAACGACCGCCAATCTTCCTCGTAACAGTGTTATTCAAATATCCTTGAGCACTAACAATAATCTCCAAAAGCTCGTCATCGACTGCAGCAAGACAAATATCAAATGTCATTGCAAATTGGGTATTTTTCCCGGTACAGGCTGTTGGTGACAGCTGCCAACATTCTACTAGGTCAGACAAGAATAGGTGTCACTGTAAGATACTGGGAACACATAGATGCCTTCCGGCTAAATAACTCTGATGAATCCACTATTGTAATACCTCTGAAAAAACATGGTCACACAGGCAGAAGCGTTAAATGCAACCTTCAAATACTACACACTTTAGACATTTGCATCCACAGCTCCTGCTCACCAACCCTCAGTTTCGATTAACAAATAGAACTTGCAAAAGATGCTTGCAATCAAAAACTGTAACTCATTGCCCCTCACAACTAGTAATCAAAATCTACATCTACATCTACATTTATACTTCGCAAGCCACCCAACTGTGTGTGGCGGAGGGCACTTTACGTACCACTGTCATAACCTCCCTTTCCTGTTCCAGTCGCATATGGTTCGTGGAAAGAACGACTGCCGGAAAGCCTCCGTGCGCGCTCGAATCTCTCTAATTTTATATTCGTGATCTCCTCGGGAGGTATAAGTAGGGGGAAGCAGTATATTCGATACCTCATCCAGAAACGCACCCTCTCGAAACCCGGACAGCAAGCTACACCGCGATGCAGAGCGCCTCTCTTGCAGAGTCTACCACTTGAGTTTGCTAAACATCTCCGTAAGGCTATCACGCTTACCACATAACCCTGTGACGAAACGCGCCGCTCTTCTTTGGATCTATCTCCTCCGTCAACCCGACCTGGTACGGATCTCACACTGATGAGCAATACTCAACTATAGTGTTTTGTAAGCCACCTCCTTTGTTGATGGACTACATTTTCTAAGGACTCTCCCACTGAATCTCAACCTGGTACCCGCTCGTATCACTAAGTATCTCACAACAACAAATTTTATCTAAATACTTCTGTTAGATAAATCCGTGAACCTGAAAGGTATGAAAGTAGACCACGTTATACTCACTTACAATTTGTTTGACATACATTACTTGACAATGATTATTTAACATAATTTGCCAGCAACCGTTCTATATATTACAAATGACCGCGTGGTTCCACACTCATGTAACAATTCTCATTTTCGTAATTTGCAATTTATGCTGTGCTTTTGTGTGCGTAACGTATCGATGGCCTTTAGATCTAAGTTATTTGAGAAGAATCTCTGTATTCCAATGTAAACACGCTGGACTTCCTTGTCTTATCTACATTTATTAACTTCGAAATAGTCATTAACCGTTAAATTCGTAATACGACAGTTCAAATTATTACTCTGATGACAAATGTGCATTAATGTGTGAAAATCGACAATGTGTTTGTACAAAAGGTCACGTTTGTGCAATACGATTTTCAAGAAATGTCATTTCGCCACTTCTGATTATTTCATATGTGTTACTGAGTCAACATCACATAATTTGCCTTTTATTTAAGTAGTGAACTCCAACACTGAATGTGGAAACATGGAAATGAATGTGTAATCACCTGACAATGGGCACAAACCAGAAACCAGTCGTGTCTTAAACACATCACCTTCAGCTGCAAATGGAAGCTATTCTTATCTACACATTAAAAAACCTATGAGATTTTGTTTTGCATCTCCATAGTCTTCGCCCACATTGGAGAATTCTCACTTCGTGACATGAGGCTGCCTTTTAGCATAAACTTGTGTGAGAATCATTTCACGGTGTCAGTGTTAGCATACAGAGTTGGATTTCCTGCTTGCTTTTTCAAAGCTGTTACTAGCGAAATTCTCTGCCCATACGCACCATTAAATATGGAGGTTGAAATGGTTCAAATGGCTCTAACAAGGGAACCCCCCCCATCGCACCCCCCTCAGATATAGTTATAAGTTGGCACAGTGGATAGGCCTTGAAAAACTGAACACAGATCAATTGAGAAAACAGGAAGAAGTTGTGTGGAACTGTGAAAAAATAAGCAAAATATACAAACTGAGTAGTTCATGGGAAGATAGGCAACATCAAGGACACTTAAAACGCAGGAGCGCCGTGGTCTCGTGGTAACGTGAGCAGCTGCGGAACGAAAGGTTCTTGCTTCAAATCTTCCATCGAGTGAAAATTTTAATTTTTTATTTTCAGTTTATGTGACAAACTCTTGTGTTTTCATCACTTTTTTGGGAGTGATTATCACATCCACAAGAAACCTAAATCGGGCAAGGTAGAAGAATCTTTTTACCCATTCGCCAAGTGTACAAGTTAGGTGGGTCGACAACATATCCCTGTCATGTGACACACATGCCGTCACCAGTGTCGTATAGAATATATCAGACATGTTTTCCTGTGGAGGAATCGGTTGACCTATGACCTTGCGATCAAATGTTTTCGGTTCCCATTGGAGAGGCACGTCCTTTCGTCTACTAATCGCACGGTTTTGCGATGCGGTCGCAAAACAAAGACACTAAACTTATTACAGTGAACAGAGACGTCAGTGAACGAACGGACAGATCAGAACTATGCCAAAATAAAGAAAGTAAAATTTTCACTCGAGGGAAGACTTGAACAAAGGACCTCTTGTTCTGCAGCTGCTCACGCTACCACGGGACCACGGCGCTCCTGAGCTCACGTTGTCATGATGTTACCTATATGGCCCATGGACTACTCAGTTTGTATATTTTGCTTATTTTTTCACAGTTCCACACAACTTCTTCCTGTTTTCTCAATTGATCTGTGTTCAGTTTATCAAGGCCTATCCACTGTGCCAACTTATAACTAAATCTGAGGGGGGTGCGATGGGGAGGTTCCCTTGTAAGCACTATGGGACTTAACATCTGAGGTCATCAATCCCCTAGACTTAGAACCACTTAAACCTAACTAACTAAGGACATCACACACATACATGCCAGAGGCAGGATTCGAACCTGCGACCGTAGCAGCAGCGCGGTTCCGGACTGAAGCGCCAAGAAGCGCTCGGTAACAGCGGCCGGTTAAATATGGAGGGTCGGAGCGAATCTCGTAAGGGTCCATTCATTACGCCGTAGCGAGCAATCCGTCACGGCTAAAATATGCTGACCGTGCGGACCGACGTCTTAAGTAATAGCGGCGCTCTGTGTTAGCGGAACCCGAGCCCGGCATTAGGGGTCTGCTGCATAGTTATCGCCGCACGGCGCGAATGGCCCGGCGAGGTCTGCCCGGAGGTCCGCGGCACGCAACGTCACATACGGCCAACGACTTCTCGTAAAGGACATCGCAGTCGCAAGGTTCACAGCATGTAAGTACACGTACCGCTTTCTACGAATCGCTACGTTTTACCGGAAAGCCAAAGTTTCGTCTTAAAACACACCACTTTCCCGTAAAGAATGAAATGTAGCACATCCCAACGGAGCGTAACAAGACATCTAACACTGTCAGTAAACAAATTACGAGATAGGGTCATCTGCACTACGAGATCGTTCGCTGAAGAGGCTGTAGTCCACAGGAAAGTAAATTATTTTCATATCAGATGTTACAGCCACAAAGTTATTAGAAGACAGTTCCATTGTCCACCTTGGATGTATTATGGTCAGTCGTTTATTTTCTCAGCATCAGCTGATTTCGGCCAAGTGCCATTTACAAGTACTTACTGGTGTGGTACGCGTTGTGTGTCACTATCTAGCACTACATGCTAATGACATCCCAGGGGGAATGCCTGGTACCACAGACGGGATTCCAAACGCACCAGACCGAAGATGGAACACCCAGGAGCGGGTCTGACGGGCGTGGACCGCAAAGAGAACACCCAGCACTGCAGCAGACGGAAAAGGGAACGCCAATGCTCCAGAAGATCGCAGCTAGCGGGCGCGGACCGCAGAGGAAGCGCCTGGTGAAGGGGAAGGCCACAGGCATAAATACTAGACCAGGTCCACTCGAGGAGTAGTCTCAGGTCGCACCTGATGAAGGTAACGAGGTACGCTACCGAAATATCGTGCGAGTACGACGCTGATATCCGGCAAAACACCCGACAACCCAAGATCTCATTAGATCGCCGGGAAAGCCTGAAGAATTACTACATGCTAATATTTGCTCCTCCACAATTCACCGTCCCTGTAGACCATGCGCTGCATCAGGAGTCCGCCTCCAATGCATTTTGTCCGTTGCTGTTTCTTTACAGTTTACTACATTAAAAGTTTCCACAATTTTCTTCACGTCCACATCCCACCCTTTTCTAGGCTTGTCAACGGGTCTTAATGTTGTAGGCAATGAAAGCTTGCTTAGGATGTCACGTTTCTGGCATAGGGATTTACACATCTTAGCTACTGCATAGCTTTCTGAACTATACAGGACAATGGGGCAGATGAAGACTGTGTAGATCATCATTTTCGCAGGAGATAATACACTCCTGGAAATGGAAAAAAGAACACATTGACACCGGTGTGTCAGATCCACCATACTTGCTCCGGACACTGCGAGAGGGCTGTACAAGCAATGATCACACGCACGGCACAGCGGACACACCAGGAACCGCGGTGTTGGCCGTCGAATGGCGCTAGCTGCGCAGCATTTGTGCACTGCCGCCGTCAGTGTCAGCCAGTTTGCCGTGGCATACGGAGCTCCATCGCAGTCTTTAACACTGGTAGCATGCCGCGACAGCGTGGACGTGAACCGTATGTGCAGTTGACGGACTTTGAGCGAGGGCGTATAGTGGGCATGCGGGAGGCCGGGTGGACGTACCGCCGAATTGCTCAACACGTGGGGCGTGAGGTCTCCACAGTACATCGATGTTGTCGCCAGTGGTCGGCGGAAGGTGCACGTGCCCGTCGACCTGGGACCGGACCGCAGCGACGCACGGATGCACGCCAAGACCGTAGGATCCTACGCAGTGCCGTAGGGGACCGCACCGCCACTTCCCAGCAAATTAGGGACACTGTTGCTCCTGGGGTATCGGCGAGGACCATTCGCAACCGTCTCCATGAAGCTGGGCTATGGTCCCGCACACCGTTAGGCCGTCTTCCGCTCACGCCCCAACATCGTGCAGCCCGCCTCCAGTGGTGTCGCGACAGGCGTGAATGGAGGGACGAATGGAGACGTGTCGTCTTCAGCGATGAGAGTCGCTTCTGCCTTGGTGCCAATGATGGTCGTATGCGTGTTTGGCGCCGTGCAGGTGAGCGCCACAATCAGGACTGCATACGACCGAGGCACACAGGGCCAACACCCGGCATCATGGTGTGGGGAGCGATCTCCTACACTGGCCGTACACCACTGGTGATCGTCGAGGGGACACTGAATAGTGCACGGTACATCCAAACCGTCATCGAACCCATCGTTCTACCATTCCTAGACCGGCAAGGGAACTTGCTGTTCCAACAGGACAATGCACGTCCGCATGTATCCCGTGCCACCGAACGTGCTCTAGAAGGTGTAAGTCAACTACCCTGGCCAGCAAGATCTCCGGATCTGTCCCCCATTGAGCATGTTTGGGACTGGATGAAGCGTCGTCTCACGCGGTCTGCACGTCCAGCACGAACGCTGGTCCAACTGAGGCGCCAGGTGGACATGGCATGGCAAGCCGTTCCACAGGACTACATCCAGCATCTCTACGATCGTCTCCATGGGAGAATAGCAGCCTGCATTGCTGCGAAAGGTGGATATACACTGTACTAGTGCCGACATTGTGCATGCTCTGTTGCCTGTGTCTATGTGCCTGTGGTTCTGTCAGTGTGATCATGTGATGTATCTGACCCCAGGAATGTGTCAATAAAGTTTCCCCTTCCTGGGACAATGAATTCACGGTGTTCTTATTTCAATTTCCAGGAGTGTATATTTTTATACTTGAACGTATCTCTAAGGGCATACAGGCATCTCGAGCCAGCACATATTCTTTCATTTCATCGATAGGTATTTGATTATAATCATTGTACCAACTTCCTAGGTACTGATCAACAGACTTGAACTTATCTACATCAACTGTGAACTGTTCTTGTGTGTATTCAGTACTGCCTATTTCTATATTTTGTGTTCATCGTGTATTGGTGAATCGTTCTTCGGTTGCTGCTACGGCGACTATTTCGCACATCTCCTCAAGATGCTGTTCCCTTTCGTTAACTAATGCTGTGTCGTCTGCATAAGCAAATACCAGAAACCTACCACCTCCCATTCATAATCCATTACACTCTTTGCTTTCTCATATGACTTGCTCCAGTGTGAGATTCAGCAGTGCTTTTGGCAATGCATCTCCCAATCTTAATCCTGTACTTATGGTGAAGTTGGAGTATGTTCCTCCATTTCGTACTATAGCCCTTGATTCACTCATAATTCACTCATACACACGGTAAAAATTTCAGTAACTTTATTTACGTGCTAATGTACCATGAAAATAACGTCAGTAAGACCTTCGAAGTGGTAAGTCGTTGAAATCAGCCGGTAGTGTAAAAATAAATGGCTGTGATCGTAATACATTGAAGGTGGAAAATGGATTAGTCTTCTGAAGGAACTCATCGTTTTTGTGTGGTAGAAAGAAAATTTAGACGCACTTGGTCTAAATTTTCAGTTTGTTTAACGAATGGCATCTCTTTTTAAGACTGGAGTAATGCAAGGTAAAGACTGTAAGAAAGAGGGAAAATCCAAAGGTATCGAACTACAAAATTTGTGGAGAATTTCTGGAACATATCTTGTCGTTTTTAAGTAGTTTGGGTAATACTAAGGTGCGAAATGAAATGGGCCGAAAACGCAAAATCAGCAGAGGATGTGAGAAGAATATTTAGCTTTATTGAAAAGGTTTTTGGAAAGTTCTGTCAATATCGAAATTGAATTCGCGTACATGATTCTAGTGCTAATAGTTCTTGAGAGTTATTCCAGTGCTTGGAGACCTCTTTTAAAGTAGAGAGACATGCTGCACACTATGTCACTGTTTATCAAACATTCACAGAGTTGAACGTTCATAGCTGAATGTTCATAGAAAGTGAAACAGTGTGTGTTAACAAATACAGTATCAGAGGGTCTTGACATAATGGGAACTACCAAAATCGCAGAAGGCCAAGTGTACCCTAATGTCGGCCGACTAGCTTACTGATGATGATGATGATAATGATGATGACGATGACGACGAAACTTCAGTTTGCCCAAGGCAGAAAACTTTTCGAAAACGTATTCATTGAAAAGCAAACACGAACACAGTAATTGCGTATTAACACATATATTCTTTACTCTTTCTCACATGGCAATGGGGAACATTGAATAAGTTCACTGCTAACGTGCTTTTGAAGATATTTTGGGAATAAGAGACTTGTGGATGACGTCTATGGGGATTTTTAAAACACCTGTCTTAAAAATAAAGAAAACAGCATTAGAAACACGTCACTCATATTCCACATTTTCTGAAACCAAAATTAATCCACTTCCTTTACAAATCTTCTCTCCGTCTTTGTCAGCAAGCGTGAGGTATCAGACTGCTAATTCCTTATTCTTTTTTCATTTACCCGTTTAACCTTTGTAAATTTGTGGTGAGATCTTAGGGGACAAAAGTGCTTAAATCATTAGTCCCTAAGCTTACACACTACTTAATGTAACTTAAACTAACTTACGCTATGGACAACACAGACACCCATGCCCGAGGGAGGACGCGGGGGCGGGGGGGGGGGGGAGGCCGCGTAGACCCTGACAAGACGCCTAAGACAGCGCGGCTACAGAGCGTCGTTTCACCTTTCTTCGATAATGTAATGGCAACCCTTTTCTGGAAATATCATGCACAGCCTCCAGTTTCGTATATCTCTTACACCAGCTACTACTCACTGGATGTGAATCACGATCACTTAGTCAATATCTGACCACAGAAGCCGCTCATTTGTTTCTTCCACGTCAGTGTCTTTCTCCTGCCGCGCTTCTGGGCAACCGTTCTCCATTTTGACCTTCAACGTACTGCCATTTTAATGAACCCCTGTTAGATATCGGCATAAGTATTTCGGAAAGAATGGAAAGGGCCGAATACTAAGTTCCGTGGTTGACATATGTGACGTTTGTACGTAACTCTAAAGGAGCTTGCTTTAGTATGTATAACTATACAACTTTTCAGCAGAATTTTAAGAGCCATTGACAGAATAAATTGAATGACGAAACACTTGACGAGGACTTTACCGCAATTTTTCGATGTCGTAAAACCGAATTCCTTGACATTTATGAGCACCGAAACGTACGAGTATAAAAACAACGTCTTTTTGATAGATCTTTATTGCGCCCTTGTATTCTCGAATGATAGTGGTATAACTAGCTTAAAATGCTCTGTTTTCGAAGATTCTGCAGTAAGGACTGTGTCGGCGGAGTGACTTTTTTTGTTTCGCTTGCTCGAGAGTACAACACATCAAATTTCAGGTCATGAATATCGAGCAATCTTCTCTAAAAACGATCCGACTAAATGTCTGTTTAGAATGGTACCAGCGGATGCGGTTTAAAAGCCACTTCTTCCTAATACCGTTCAAGCCAATATATTCCTTCTGCAGCGCGGGATTAGCCGAGCGGTCCGAGGCGTTGCAGTCATGGACTGTGCGGCTGGTCCCGGCGGAGGTTCGAGTCCTCCCTCGGGCATGGGTGTCTGTGTTTGTCCTTAGGACAATTTAGGTTAAGTAGTGTGTAAGCTTAGGGACTGATGACCTTAGCTGTTAAGTCCCGCCGACCGGTGTGGCCGTGCTGTTCTAGGCGCTTCAGTCTGGAACCGCGTGACCGCTACGGTCGCAGGATCGAATCCTGCCTCGGGCATGGATGTGTGTGATGTCCTTAGGTTAGTTAGGTTTAAGTAGTTCTAAGTTCTAGGGGACTGATGTTAAGTTCAAATGGTCCAAATGGCTCCGAGCGCTATGGGACTTTACATCTATGGTCATCAGTCCCCTAGAACTTAGAAGTACTTAAACCTTACTAACCTAAGTACATCACACACATCCATGCCCGAGGCAGGATTCGATCCTGCGACCGTAGCGGTCACGCGGTTCCAGACTGAAGCGCCTAGAACCGCACAGCCACACCGGCCGGCCAGATGTTAAGTCCCATAATGCTGAGAGCCATTTGATTTTCGTTAACTCCCGTAAGATTTCTCACACACACATATCCCTTCTACATTGATTGTAACATACTCCCGGTGATTAGTAATTTTCTCCCGTGTTTCAAATGGTAAAGCGCCATCTGCAGGAAGTCAAAAGTAAAATCCCTCGCAATTGTACAATACTATGACAAAACGCATGACAAGCATATTGACAAAGTTGTTCGAGACAGATATGAAACTGGAACATTTCACGGCTCTTTTCATTTTCATTATTCGCAAGGAATTTTCAAGCAAACGTGACGTAACAAAGACTGAGAGGATACAAATTAATGAATGTTTAAAGCTGCATAATGTGATCCGGATGATGCGCAGAGATACAAAGCGCAACACATCATTGTTACTGTACCACGTGAAACGAGGCTACACACAGACTGAGTGCGTGATCATCGGTGTATTCGCTTGCCCTGTGGCGGCCTCATGTGCTGCAGTGGCAAACGGCATCAAAGTGATTTTTTACGCCAACGATAGGGCGCTGTGAGCCCTTACGCCCCACTTCAGCTTTGTTACTCTGCAGAACCGGACGTAAACATCGGTCGAGCGGCCCAGATAAATGGACGTATAAACACAGCGCGAGCCGACGCCGACAGATCCTCAAACAAACTAACCGATGTTGGCGCCGCTGTTCATAAACTGACTAAATATCTTGCTCCCGTCTCATGCTCGATCCACGTCTGTTCACTTGGCAGAGAAACGGCGGGAGCCCAGAGACTGGAATCAATTTCATGCGACTTGTCCTCCAAGATATTCAGTTGCAGGTTGGGTAAAAATCATACCTACATCTACATACATACTCCGCAATCCACCATACGGTGCGTGGCGGAGAGTACCTCGTACCACAACTAGCATCTTCTCTCCCTGTTCCACTCCCAAACAGAACGAGGGAAAAATGACTGCCTACATGCATCTGTACGAGCCCTAATCTCTCTTACCTTATCTTTGTGGTCTTTCCGCGAAATGTAAGTTAGCGGCAGTAAAATTGTACTGCAGTCAGCCTCAAATGCTGGTTCTCTAAATTTCCTCAGTAGCGATTCACGAAAAGAACGCCTCCTTTCCTCTAGAGACTCCCACCCGATTTCCTGAAGCATTTCCGTAACACTCGCGTGATGATCAAACCTACCAGTAACAAATCTAGCAAACCGCCTCTTAACTGATTCAATGTCCTCCCTCAATCAGACCTGATAAGGATCCCAAACGCTCGAACAGTACTCAAGAATAGGTCGTATTAATGTTTTATAAGCGGTCTCTTTTACAGAAGAACCACATCTTCCAAAAATTCTACCAATGAACCGAAGACGACTACCCTCCTTCCCCACAACTGCCGTTACATGCTTGTCCCACTTCATATCGCCTCTGCAATATTACGCCAAATATTTAATCGACGTGACTGTGTCAAGCGCTACACTACTAATGGAGTATTCAATATTACAGGATTCTTTTTCTTATTCATCTGCATTAATTTACATTTATCTATATTTAGAGTTAGCTGCCATTCTTTACACCAATCACAAATCCTGTCCAAGTCATCTTGTATCCTCCTACAGTCACTCAACGACGACACCTTCCCATACACCACAGCATCATCAGCAAACAGCCGCACATTGCTATCCACCCTATCCAAAGATCATTTATGTAGATAGAAAACAACAGCGGACCTACCACACTTTCCTGGGGCACTCCAGATGATACCCTCACCTCCGATGAACACTCACCATCGAGGACAATGTACTGGGTTCTATTACTTAAGAAGTCTTCGAGCCACTCACATACTTTGGAACCAATCCCATATGCTCGTACCTTAGTTAGGAGTTTGCAGTGGGGCACCGAGTTAAACGCTTTCCGGAAGTCAAGGAATATGGCATCCGTCTGATACATTTCATACATGGTTCGCAAGATATCATGCGGAAAAAGGATGAGTTGCGTTTCGGAGGATGCTTTCTAAAGCCGTGCTGATGCATGGACAGCAACTTCTCTGTCTCAAGGAAATTCATTATATTCGAAATGAGAATATGTTCGACAATTCTGCAACAAACCGATGTTAAGGATATTGGTCTGTAATTTTGAGGATCCGTCCTTCTACCCTTCTTATATACAGGCGTCATCTGAGCTTTTTTCCAGTCGCTCGGGACTTTACGTTGGGCAAAAGATTCTCAATAAATGCAAGCTAAAACTTAATTTCATGACGATACGGTAGTGGAATTACAGATCGGTACGAGTTAAAATAAATATCATAAACTTTAATAGAAACTAAGAACGGTCACAAAGTAACGTCGTCTTCAGACTAGCTAGTTAATGATAAGCAGTACTGAACCTTTGTTTCTGTTGTTTCAGGTAAGCTACCTCGTCAGCGTGCAGCGATCGAACTGCTCTACCGAGCTACTGATGACTCAATTAGGAGTCAGCTCCTGTCTTTCTTTTGGGACAAAACAGTGATTTCTGATGTGTTGTGATCGGCATGACCGATGACCAGCCATCTTCAGGTACGTTGTCACCTATCACATCTTAAAAATCAATGTCATTCATTGATTAGCTTGCCAAAAATTACAGATGCTTCGACGTGATAAAAATCGTGAAGGACACGTATAAGGAAAGAAGATTTGTGTTAACGTTAATCGAACGAATTAAATACAGTTTTATGCTCACTGTGTTCCACGGGTTATGAAAACAGAGACTATGCAAAACTGAAAGAATGACTGTGATAGCTTTATACAATATTTTTCTAATGATTGCACGCAGTGACATCAGAGAATAGATGACAGTGACTTGGGCGCTTTTAGGTAGAGATTGGCTGAATAACTACACTCCTGGAAATTGAAATAAGAACACCGTGAATTCATTGTCCCAGGAAGGGGAAACTTTATTGACACATTCCTGGGGTCAGATACATCACATGATCACACTGACAGAACCACAGGCACATAGACACAGGCAACAGAGCATGCACAATGTCGACACTAGTACAGTGTATATCCACCTTTCGCAGCAATGCAGGCTGCTATTCTCCCATGGAGACGATCGTAGAGATGCTGGATGTAGTCCTGTGGAACGGCTTGCCATGCCATTTCCACCTGGCGCCTCAGTTGGACCAGCGTTCGTGCTGGACGTGCAGACCGCGTGAGACGACGCTTCATCCAGTCCCAAACATGCTCAATGGGGGACAGATCCGGAGATCTTGCTGGCCAGGGTAGTTGACTTACACCTTCTAGAGCACGTTGGGTGGCACGGGATACATGCGGACGTGCATTGTCCTGTTGGAACAGCAAGTTCCCTTGCCGGTCTAGGAATGGTAGAACGATGGGTTCGATGACGGTTTGGATGTACCGTGCACTATTCAGTGTCCCCTCGACGATCACCAGTGGTGTACGGCCAGTGTAGGAGATCGCTCCCCACACCATGATGCCGGGTGTTGGCCCTGTGTGCCTCGGTCGTATGCAGTCCTGATTGTGGCGCTCACCTGCACGGCGCCAAACACGCATACGACCATCATTGGCACCAAGGCAGAAGCGACTCTCATCGCTGAAGACGACACGTCTCCATTCGTCCCTCCATTCACGCCTGTCGCGACACCACTGGAGGCGGGCTGCACGATGTTGGGGCGTGAGCGGAAGACGGCCTAACGGTGTGCGGGACCGTAGCCCAGCTTCATGGAGACGGTTGCGAATGGTCCTCGCCGATACCCCAGGAGCAACAGTGTCCCTAATTTGCTGGGAAGTGGCGGTGCGGTCCCCTACGGCACTGCGTAGGATCCTACGGTCTCGGCGTGCATCCGTGCGTCGCTGCGGTCCGGTCCCAGGTCGACGGGCACGTGCACCTTCCGCCGACCACTGGTGACAACATCGATGTACTGTGGAGACCTCACGCCCCACGTGTTGAGCAATTCGGCGGTACGTCCACCCGGCCTCCCGCATGCCCACTATACGCCCTCGCTCAAAGTCCGTCAACTTCACATACGGTTCACGTCCACGCTGTCGCGGCATGCTACCAGTGTTAAAGACTGCGATGGAGCTCCGTATGCCACGGAAAACTGGCTGACACTGACGGCGGCGGTGCACAAATGCAGCGCAGCTAGCGCCATTCGACGGCCAACACCGCGGTTCCTGGTGTGTCCGCTGTGCCGTGCGTGTGATCATTGCTTGTACAGCCCTCTCGCAGTGTCCGGAGCAAGTATGGTGGGTCTGACACACCGGTGTCAATGTGTTCTTTTTTCCATTTCCAGGAGTGTATTTTGCGTTATTAGTTGAAGTAGTTAACATTATTTTCCGATACGTGTTGAGAGGCACCCACATGCCTCGCTCATACTGTGGCATCAAGCAGTCAGGCCTGCAAGATGCGCGGTCTGCCAAGCGAGTGGATTCATTCTTATTTATCGAGTAACATGAACTCTCGTACTCACAATTAAGTTACAAATTATCCTCCTATGTGAATAATACGCAACGGAAACGCACATCTGACTATCAGTAATTTACAGAACTCTGAAGGTTCACTACGCACTGGCAATACCATATTTTTTTTTATTATTTAACGGCTTTTATCAACACGTGGCCATCGCACTGAATACGAGTGGCGCACACATTATAAATTCTGGATATCATGACAACATACAATTCGAAGGAAAAGGCCAACAATCTTTTTCTTTTCACTATCTTATTTATTCCGATGATTTCTATAACCTAAACACACAAATTCTATAACCTACAACAATAACACATGAGAAATTGCGCCCAGTGGGCATGGCTTTACATTGGTGAATCTCTATCTTATGGTCTCGTAATTATTTAACGCTACAGTGCACTTTCTGGATAGGATGGTGGATCTTTTATTATTTCTCACACTTCGACTCTCACAATCATCATCACGAAACTTTCCTCCAGACCGAGCAGTACAAAAGGAACACGCATAACCCACTACCTCTGAAACTACCTTGCTACTCTCCCATGCAAACCACACATACTTAAATTACATGACATACACCACACTACAATACTACACAGGGAATAGTCACAACATTATCACTTTCAGCTTTCCCACTTCAATTAATATTTATCCCAGTTTCACACGACACTGCCCAACTTCGTAATTCTACTTTCCTACTATGAACTCTGGAGATACATGCACGTCTTCCTGTGCAATGCAAGCCAAGTGGCGTTGCTGGATAGACGGCCGACTCACCTTGTTTCTCTCTTAGAGTGTTATAGTTTGAATCAAGCGTCACACGGAAACATATCTCGCAAAGTAATATTAAGAACATATTCATCACACACACGAGTCCTCAACTGATACCATGGACGAGTACTTCTCTTTATCCTTTGTCTCATACACAGATTGAGACTCACACAGTACTCACCACGTGGAAGTACTCGCCTCTAATTTCAAGTCCTGCACACGCTATTTCTTAAATATTTCAACTTATAGTACACACGCTAGTAATTCAGCTTAACGTAAGCACACGGAAGTATTTCAACTTATTGCTAGACGTGGTTTCATTGTGACCGTTGGTCACTACCGAAGATTACTACGATCCCATTAATATTACCTGCCTGACATTTAATTCTCCCCACAAAAGTTCCTGAAATAGAGAAACTATTATTTCAAACTACTCTTAAATATTCCAGATGCATACCATGTCTCCACTCTTTTGTCATTACGGAGCACAACTAAGACAGGTCTTAACAGCACAAGATCCAGCGGCAGAGTGCTGAAACATGGCCGTTCTTCAGGTTCTCTCGCACCTCTGCCGAAGTGGGGGAAGACCATGCTACCGTATTGGTCAGCCACATTTCAGGTGCTCAAAGCTCCGGTAAGTTTCATCTCTTTGGTTCCACCAAAGGTGGCCAAAGGATCGTCTCAAAGATGATCATATATTCACATTCACTATCTGCGGTTAGCAGACGACCATACATTCATTCATTTCACAGATCTCACCAAACTGGATGTAGGGATTTATTTTTTGGGAGTGCACATGTGATCAATTAAATAAATAAATTGTCATTCTTTCCCACACTGGTATCCGGCTTCGCTGTATTAATTGAAATTGAGTTATTATTAGAAAAAAATGTGTTGTTCTGGCAAAAATAATGAAGTATGTTGTACCTATTTTTAATGTCGGGCGGTACTGTACCCTTTCAGTGTTATTTCCAATTGTCATTAATAACTGTCCTTTTATGCTGTGATTGGGTGAAAGAAACAAACCGAGCAAGAGTCTTATTACATTTATCTGTCAACGTAAAGTGACGTGATTGTGATTTTAATACTTAAAATGTTCTTTGCAGAAATATACTGTTTCGATAAAACGCTACAGCACAGATCCTGCAATAAATATCCCTCTGAAAACGTGTCATTTTTGTATATTTTTTTGGAAATGTCGAGGAATCTAATGCAGCAGAAAAAATTGTTGCCAATTATGTTTCAGTAGGCGGAATTCAAAATTCAGTTTCTGCTGTTATTAGCTAGCTGCAAAAAATAAGGGCGGTGGTACCGTACACGACACGTAAATGAGATTATTTCAGAGCAATTTGGTTTAGTACAGTAATAAAGTTGTAAACTTACTTACTAAAACAACTCAGTTTCGTCATTTTGTCACAGTATTGAATTCTGTACCTAGAGAATAGGTATTTATTCCCACAGATTGTGGCGTATAAGTATCTGTTTAAACCACACACTAATTTCGTTGCGTCACTGTGCGAATGGATGCTATATCTCGGTTTAAACAAGATCTGGAGTTGTTAATAGTTCCGTTTTTTCAAGGCAAAATAATCCGTGTTATAAGAATGCGTCCTACATTTCCGATGACGAAACATCGAGGGAACCACAAATTCTAGCGTCCATGTCTGATGCATACACGGTCGGGCGACCGTGGGGTTGGTATCCCACTGTTGAAGGGGGCGTCACCAGACACGTCTTCGCTTGCTATCGGGACTGAGTTCGAAGTGGGACTGACCACTGAAGACAATTCTACTCCAGTCAATGAGGTTCCAGCCGAAGACTATCTTGAGACGCCCCAGGCAGAGGCGGACTGAGAAAATGACTATCATCCGCTATATGGTCCGACAATTAAAAATTTGGAAATTTGTGGTAAGGACTATGGGATCAAACTGCTGAGGTCATCGGTCCCTAGGTTTACACACTACTTGACCTACCTTAAACACACACACACACACACACACACACCCATGCCCGAGGGAGGATTCGAACCTCCGAAGCAAGCCGCTGTGCGCGAGCGGTTCCAGGCGCTTCAGTCTGGAACCGCGCGACCGCTACAGTCACAGGTTCGAATCCTGCCTCGGGCATGGATGTGTGTGATGTCCTTAGGTTCGTTAGGTTTAAGTAGTTCTAAGTTCTAGGGGACTGATGACCTCAGATGTTAAGTCCGATAGTGCTCAGAGCCATTTCATTTCGAACCTCCGACGAGGGAAGCCGCGCGAACCGCGACAAGGCGCCTCAGACCGTACAGCTAAACCGCGCGGCGGTCCGACAACTAAGAGAAATGGTGTGGGGTTCCATTTTTTTTCTTAGCAGCAACCCTTTGACTGCCGCGCGAACCGCGACAAGGCGCCTCAGACCGTACAGCTAAACCGCGCGGCGGTCCGACAACTAAGAGAAATGGTGTGGGGTTCCATTTTTTTTCTTAGCAGCAACCCTTTGACTGCCGCGCGAACCGCGACAAGGCGCCTCAGACCGTACAGCTAAACCGCGCGGCGGTCCGACAACTAAGAGAAATGGTGTGGGGTTCCATTTCTTTTCATAACAGCAACCCTTTGACTGTCATCCACGGCACCCCTACACACAGCGGTACGTCGACTATATTTTACGCCACATTTTGTTGCCATTCATGGCAAACCATTCTGGGCTTACATTTCATTAAGATAATGCCCATCCGCAGGCGGAAAGAGATTTTACTGTTTGTCTATGTGCTTGCTAAATCCCACCTTGGCCGGCGAGGTCTCCGGGTCTCACCCCAATCGAGAACGTTTCGGACACCATTGGCAGGTCTCTCCAACCATCTCGGGATTCTGACGATTTAACGCGCCAATTGGGCAGAATTTAGCACGATATCCGTCCTCCAACAACTCTGTCAATCAGTGCAAAGCCGAATAGCTGCTTGCGTAAGGGCTGGAGGCAGACCAACGAGTTACTGAACTGCTCAGTTTGTGAAGCTACTTCTCTTGACGAAATCATTCAATTTCTTTGAAACTGTAATCACTTGTTTGTCTGTAGTGCAGTCACATCTACCGATTTCCAACCCATTCGGATATTCCTTCGTGGTACCACGTTGTCTTTTCTTTTTTTCTTCTTCTTCTTAGATGGACATTCACACTTTACAGTACCCTTGCCTAGTATGTGCCACACAATATTCTAGTGCATATTCTCTTGTATATAGCTAGAGCGTGGCGCTAAAAATTAGGCTCAGATTGACAACTTTAAATCGTTTAGAAGCTTCGGAAGAACCACGGCATGTAACTAGTCACAGAAGACTAATAGTGCGTAACAATAATAAGGGAAAACAAGATGAAAAATGGGAAGAGAAAAGTTCGAAACATAAAAACATGCTTATGTTTGGGAAACAGAGCTGTAGAGTAGCCTCCAGCATATGACCAGATGAGAGGAAACGCAGGTGCCAACTAAGAACGCGAAGATGTATAAGTAATCACTTATTTATATAAAAACGAGACGTGAGCTGTTTTATAATCTACAGATGACACATAGCCAAACAAAACTATAT
Source organism: Schistocerca nitens (assembly GCF_023898315.1). Lineage (NCBI taxonomy): Eukaryota > Metazoa > Arthropoda > Insecta > Orthoptera > Acrididae > Schistocerca > Schistocerca nitens. Next base: position 50,175,730 of record NC_064620.1, read on the forward strand.
CAATCTAGATGGTTCAGATAGTTCAAATGGCTCTGAGCACTATGCGACTTAACTTCTGAGGTCATCAGTCGCCTAGAAGTTAGAACTAATTGAACCTAACTAACCTAAGGACATCACACACATCCATGCCCGAGGCAGGATTCGAATCTGCGACCGTAGCGTATCAATCTAGATCCCACTGATGATGCTTTAAAGTGAAAAAGGCGAAACGCGTCTGGGAGGAATAAAGTACAGTGCATCAAGAAAAGGCGGTTTTCATTTACAAAAGAAAAATTTCTTCGCTACTTATTAACTGCCAGTAAATGCAGCATTCTTATCTGAAATTGAAATTTTCTATTACCATCCTGGAAACACCACATATTGTAACTGAAAAGTGTTGAGACACTACTGGGTGAGGTGGACAGTTATAAGACACTGAAATAATGAAACTTTGGTTCTAATCCCTGTCCAGCTATCCGGATTTAATGGTTCAAATGGCTCTGAGCACTATGGGACTCAACTGCTGTGGTCATAAGTCCCCTAGAACTTAGAACTACTTAAACCTAACTAACCTAAGGACATCACACACATCCATGCCCGAGGCAGGATTCGAACCTGCGACCGTAGCGGTCGTGCGGTTCCAGACTGTAGCGCCTTTAACCGCTCGGCCACTACGGCCGGCCGGCATTGTTCATCCCAGAGCAAATAAACTTCAATAAAATTTTCTTTTTTAAGATGTTTTCAAATCCATAACTGCTAACCATGATAAGTATGAGCGTAAGAACGGGGAACAAACTGCCAATATTCAAGTATTGAGAACTTACATAATTTTTTCAGCAGAAGTAGCTTTTGAAGGGCTACTATTCTAAGACAGAGAAATGAAACATCAGTACACTGATCCTCGGTTAATTCACGCTGCAGTACCACCCTGGAGAACTGAAAACAAATTACACTTTGGTTATTTCTATAGAACTTCAAATTAACAGCATTATTTTCGTCTGCTCGGCATTAGTCGTTAATTCTATGTAGATCAGAATTAACTGTGAACCATGTGTGCTAGTAGTATTGTTATCCTACGTCACCGAACGTTGCTCCCAAAAATGTAAGAATATTGCAGTTAAATACTTGTAACTGTAACGAAATACAGTAATAGGCTGTCTGGAATGCAGTACGAAGACTGCATGATCACTCGCATCATCCCTCCCTAATGCGAGATTTTTCTCCGTCTCCACTGATGCTGACGGGACATTAACTACAATCTTAATGATTTCCGAAATTCTCCCAGCAGTTAGCAGATTTTAAGCAGGTTTGGCAGTTATTAAAATTATGTCCGAAACAGGTAACCTGTTATTACGATGAAAGCAAACACTCAATAATTTGATACGTATTCCAGTTAAGCTGTTTTTACCAGCGCTACGTTTAGGCTCGCATCATCGATTGCAATCGCTTTTTTCCAGGACAACCATGAACTGGATGCCAACATTCTTTTGGTATCACAGGGGGTGGCTTTAATAGACTTTTCTCGATCTTGTAGCAGCTTTGTAAGGACAATACTGTACATGTTACAGCTGCTATATACACTGATGGAACCAATACTATGATTTATCTGCTTTGATAGTGCGCTGGTCCACATTTGGAACCCAGTATAGCGTGGCAAACTTTTTACAAGTCTTTGATAGATTTCCGGAAGTAATTCGCAACAGGTTACACTGTCCCCTAAATTACGGTTCGGTGGTTTCTGGTTCAAATGGTTCAAATGGCTCTGAGCACTATGGGAATTAGCATCTGAGGTCAATAGTCCCCTAGAATTAGAACTACTTAAACCTAACTAACCGAAGGACATCCCACACAGCCATGCCCGAGGCAGGATTCGAACCTGCAACGGTAGCAGCAGCGCGGTTCCAGACTGAAGCGCCTAGAACTGCTCGGCCACAGCAGCTGGCGGTTTGTGGTAGTGGAGCTGAACTAGATAGCGTCATAGATGTCTTCCATCGGGTCCAGCGCATGCCAGTTTTGCGGCCAACTAAGCAACGTATGTTCACTATCATGATCCACAAACAACTGTAGTGCCATTCTGAACTTGTGATAGTAACATTTATCCTGCTAGAAAGTGCCAGCGCTCTCTTGAAAGACCTTAAGAATGAAGGGATGCAGGTGGCCACCAAGAATACTCACGTAGTCCGTAGTTGTCACGGTGCCCTCTATTACTGGCACAGTTCCCATAAAAACTAGATGAATGTCGTCCACTGCAGAATATCTGAGGCGTTGTGTCTCTACCAGACAGCGGTTCGCATGGATGACAGCGTATCTGGGTACCCCTTCACCCATACGACTGTAGACATACTGTACCAAGTAACGTGATTAATCTGACCAGGCGACATGTCTCTATTGATCCTCGGGCAGTTAGCGATGATCCCGAGTCCATTGGTATCGTAATTGAGATGTCGTTGCGTCAACATGGGAACCAATCTGGTTTGGCAGTTGAAGACAGCAAAAGGAAGGCCGAAATTTTATATTCCACGTTTAAGAAATCGTTCACGCTGGATAATCGTACAGACGTACCATCGTTTGACCTTCGCACAGAGTCCCGTGTGGATGACATAGTAATGCCGGCCGGAGTGGCCGAGCGGTTCTAGGCGCTACAGTCTGGAATCGCGTGACCGCTACGGTCGCAGGTTCGAATCCTGCCTCGGGCATGGATGTTTGTGATGTCCTTAGGTTAGCTAGGTTTAAGTAGTTCTAAGTTCTAGGGGACTGATGACCTCAGTAGTTAAGTCGCATAGTGCTCAGAGCCATTTGGACCATTTTTTTTTTTTTGACGTAGTAATAAGCATCCCTGGCGTAGAGAAACAGCTGAAGGATTTGAAGAAAAGTATGTCCACAGATCGGATGGCAACCCAATTCGGTTTTACAAAGAGTACTGTACGTCATTAGCCCCTTACTTAGCTTGCATTTATCGCGAATATCTCCACCAGCGCAGTGGCAAGTGACTGAAAAAAGCGCGTGACTCCTGTGCATGAGATGGGTTAAAGGGGGGACCAATTACGGACTAATAACTTTAACACCAGTTTGCCCTAGAATGCTATACCATATTATGAGTTCGAATGTAATAAATTTCCTTTTTTTTTCTTTTTCTTTTTTTTTTTTTTTTTTTGCGTCATCAATATTCTGACTGGTTTGATGCGGCCCTCCACTAATTCCTCCACTGTGCCAACCTCTTCATACCAGAGTGGTACTTGCAACCTACGTCCTCAATTATTTGCTGGATAAATTCTAATCTCTGTCGCCCTGTACATATTCCCCTCTGATACCGTGGAAGTTCAAAAATGGTTCAAATGGCTCTGAGCACTATGGGACTTAACTTCTGAGGTCATTAGTCCCCTAGAACTTAGAACTACTTAAACCTAACTAACCTAAGGACATCACACACATCCATGTCCGAGGCAGGATTCGAACCTGCGACCGCAGCGGTCGCGCGGCTCTAGACTGTAGCGCCTAGAACCGCTCGGCCACCCCGGCCGGCGATACCATGGAAGTCATTCCCTGGTGTCTTAACAGATGTCCTATCATGTTCTCCCTCCTCCGGGTCAGTGTTTTCCACATATTCCTTTCCTTTCCAATTCTGCGCAGAACTGCCGCATTTCTTATCTTACCAGTCCACCTAATTTTCACCATTTTTCTGTGGTATCACATATGAAATGCCCCGATTCTCTTCTGTTCCGGTTTACCCCCAGTTTCACTACCATACAATGCTGTGCTCCAAACGTACATTCGCAGAAATTTCTTCCTCAAATTAAGGCTTACGTTTGATACTAGTAGACTTCTCTTGGGCAGGAATGCCCTTTTTTTCAGTGCTAGTCTGCTTCTGATATCCTCCTTGCTCCGTCTGTCATTGTTTACTTTGCTGCCTAAGTAGCATTCTTCCGTAACTTCATCTACTTCTTGACCATCAATCCTCATGTCTCTCTATTCTTATTTCTTCTACTTCTCATTACTTTAGTCTTTCTTCGATTTATCCTCAATCCATATTCTGTACACATTTGTTCATTGTGTTCAGCAGCTCATGTAATTCTCCTTCACTTTCGCTCAGGATAACATTGTCATCAGCGAATCGTATCATTGATATCCTTTCACCTTCAATTTTAATTCCACTCCTGAACTTTTCTTTTATTTCCACCATTGATTCTTGGACGTACAGGTTGAACAGTAGGGGCGAAAGACTACAACCCTGTCCTACACCCTTTTTAATTTGAGTGCTTCGTTCTTGGTCGTCCACTCTTATCATTTCCTCTTGGCTCTTGTACATATTGCATATTACCCGTCTCTTCGTATAGCCTGCCTCTATTTTTCTCAGAATTTCGAACATCTTGCACCATTTTGCATTGTTGAACGCTTTCTCCAGGTCGACAAATCTTATGAACGTGCATTGATTTTTCTTTAGTCTTGCTTCCACTGTCAACCGCAGCGTCAGAATTGCCTGTCTGGTTCTTTTATCTTTCCTAAAGCCAAAGTGATCGCCGTCTAACACATCTTCAGTCTTCTTTACCATTCCTCTGTAAATTATTCTTGTAAGCGACTGGGGTGCATGTGCTGTTAAGCTGATTGTGCGATAATTCTCGCACTTGTCGGCTCTTGTAGTCTTCGGAATTGTGTGGGTGATTATTTTTTCGAAAGTCAGATGGTATATCGCCAGATTCATACATTCTACACACCAACAAGAATAGTCGTTTTGTTTCCACTCCCCCCCAATGATTTTAGAAATTCTGATGGAATGTTATCTATTCCTTATGCTCCAAAGTTATCTTAAATTCTAATTATATTTCTCGATTCCCTATCTCTTCTATATCGATTAGAGACCGGAAAGCCCATGTCCATGAAACAGCACGGCTTCAGAAAGCATCGCTCCTGCGAACCCAGCTTGCTGCTTGTACACATACTGCGAACTATGGATGAAGGAAAACAGGCAGATTGCATATTTCTGTATTTCCGTAAAGCTTCGACACCGTACCCCATTGCAGACTGTTAACGAAGGTACGTGAATACAGAATAGGCACCCAGATATGTGACTGGCTGGAAGACTTTTTAAGTCATTAAACCCAGTATGTTGGCCTTGACGGCGAGTCTTCATCAGACACAGGGGTAACGTCAGGAGTGACCCAGAAACTGTGGTAGGACCGTTGCAATTTTCTATATACATAAATGATCTTGCAGGCAGGATGGGTAGCATTCTGCGATTGCTCGCTGATGATGATGTGGTGTAGAGAAAGATGTTGATGAAAAGTGACTGTAGATTGATGCAGGATGATCTAGAGAATATTTGTAGTCGGTGTGATGAATGGCAGCTGGCGTTTAGTGTATAAAAATGTAAGTTAATGTGGATGATCCAGTAATGTTCAGATAGACCATTAGTAGTGCTCTTCTTGACGACGTGCTTAAATATCTGGACGTAACTTTGCGAAGGGATATGGTGAGGAATGAGAATGTGAGGATTGCGGTAGGGAAGGCGAATGTCGACTTCGGTCTGTTTGGAGAATTTTAGGGAAATGTAGGTCATCCTGTAAAGGAAATCACGTATAGGACGCTAGTGCGACCTATTTTAGAGTACTGCTCGAGTGTTTGGGACCCGTTCCAGGTCAGAATGAAAGAACACATCGAAGCAATTCAGAGGCGAGTTGCTATAATAGTTACCTGTAGGTTGGATCAGCATGCAAGTGTCACGGATATGCTTGGGGAGCTAAACTGGGAATCCCTGGACGGAAGAGGACGTTCATTTCGAAGAACACTACTGAGGAAGTTTAGAGAACCGACATTTGAAGCTGACTGCAGAACGATCCTACTGCCGCCAACATACATTTCACGTAGGGACCACGAAGATAAGATGTGAGAAATTAGGACTCATACGGAGGCATATAGAAAGTCATTATTGTTCTATCTGCGAGTGGAACAGTAATGGAAAAGGCTAGTTGTGGTACAGGGTATTCTCGCCACGCACCGTTTGGTGCCTTGCGGTTTATGTATGTAGATGTAGGTGTAGAGATAGGAGTCGTCTGCTGGTAAGCCCCAAGTTGAACGATGTTTACTGAAAGGTATGTTCCATAAGATTTGTGCCTCCAGAAGACTTGTACTCTTCCGTTAAAATCGTTAAATCTCCTACCTATCACGGCATACGCTACTTCATAGAGCGGACAAGTCATCGACCTACACGTTATGTGAACAGGTGTGAACGTCCAACAGTTTGTCGTCCACTCGTCGTTTCGCCGTCCTCCAAACCGTTCTACAGATACCCGTACTCGCAGTAGCAGCACACGAATAACATACTAGTTTCGCCGTTTAGAAGATGTTCTGTTCTTTCCCAGGCTCTGGGTCATTATAAAATGCTCTTTCTCATTGTCGCTTATGTCAGCAGATTTTCCCATTCGCTGGGATGATACCTCATCCGTCTTCTCTCCGCCTACACATAGCCCTTACCACGTCACACACGTGCAACGCCACCACGCCACATTTAGTCTATAGCTGAGCAGTGGTGATAATGTTCTTGCTCGGCAGTGTACCTCACTTTAATTGAAAAAAAAAAGGAAATAATAATGAAGCAGGCACTCGAGACACTGCCGGTAGAACGAATTAACCGCAGGACCGCACGCTATCCTCAAGACAGATAAGGTGTTCGGTCATTTAGGGAGCAGAGTTCTGCCAACATAACCACACGGTTCAAATGTAGCGCCTTTTCCTATCACCTGCGTAGGAAACTATTTCAAGATGGCACGGAGATCACCGCCTAGCTGAAGTGTTGGTATTCTTGCCTCTAGGAGCTACTGCAGAAGGTGCAGCTTTCGTGGTATTTCACTTCTGTTTAAGACAAACACATTCTGGGTTACACCCCTTCAGCATTTTTTCCGAGAGCTAACTCTTCTTCCGCTTGTTCGAGTTTATCTTCTGAGAAAGTATTCCCGACCAGGCTACTGTATCCCTCGGAAGTTTTTCTCTTTTAGCCGTGCTGAATGCAGTGTCAGTTCCGTCTTACCGTCTGTTCATGTAACGATACAACACCATACGGTAGCATATAAACTCTTATTAACCAGGCGTGAAAATATGGAGTAGAAGCACACTCTAAGACAAAATCGACGCACCGTGAAGGAATTATCCTAGTTGGATGGAAATAGGTAGATGTGATGTGCATGTACAGACAAACAAAGGATTACAACTTCAGAAATAATTGCATGATTTATTCAAGAGAAAGAACTTCACAAACTGAGCAAGTCAATAAAGCGTTGATACACTTCTGACCTTTATGCAGGTAGTTATTCATCTTGCCTTTGATTGACAAAGTTGTTGGATGTCCTGAGGGATATCGTGCCAAGTTCTGTCCTGTTGGCGCGTTAGATCGTCAAAATCTCGAACTGTTTGGAGAGCCCTGCCAGTAATCCTCAGCGCGTTCTCAGTCGGGGTACGATCCGGCAGCCTTTCTGGCCAACGTACGGTTTTCCAAGCGCTAAGACAAGCAGTAGATACACTCGCCGTGTGCGGGTTGGCACTGTCTTGCTGAAACGCAAGCTCAGGATGAGTTTGCTATGAAGGGCAACAAAACCGGGCGTATAATATCGTCGACCTACCGCTGTCCTATAAGGTTGCCGCAAATGGCAACCAAAAGTGCTTGTCATGAAAAGAAATGGCATCCCAGACCGTCAGTCATGGTTGCTGGGCGACAGGTTGTTTTCCCACCGCTGAGTCGTCAGCATAGGTAGCTGATATGTGGAGGACCCGGGATCGATCCCAGGCCTTGCCAAGGAGTTTTCCTTGGTGGTAGGACTGGTACGGGGTGTAAACGGGATCTTGTGATGCCAAATGGAAAGCTGCTTGACTGAGAAGTAGCCGCTCCAAGATCTGGGAAGTCGGCAAAGCGTCCGGGAGAACTGTTTTCTGACGACATGGCTCTCCATACCGCATGTGCATGACACCCCATGGTTGAGGACGACACGGAGGCTGGTCGACATCCCTTACGCCTTCAAAGCCTGGACCAAAAGTTTGTTATACCTTGGTCCTCATCGTAGCGTGTATCAGCTCCTAAAAGAAGCGTGATATCTGTTCAAGAGGACTGTAATGGATAGTTGTCTTTCTACATCTACATACATACTCCGCAATCCACCATACGGTGCGTGGCGTAGGGTACCTCGTACCACAACTAGCATCTTCTCTCCTTGTTCCACTCCCAAACAGAACGAGGGAAAAATGACTGCCTATATTCCTCTGTATGAGCCCTAATCTCTCTTATCTTATCTTTGTGGTCTTTCCGCGAAATGTAAGTTGGCGGCAGTAAAACTGTACTGCAGTCAGCCTCAAATGCTGGTTCTCTAAATTTCCTCAGTAGCGATTCACGGAAAGAACGCCTCCTTTCCTCTAGAGACTCCCACCCAAGTTCCTGAAGCATTTCCGTAACACTCGCGTGATGATCAAACCTACCAGTAACAAATCTAGCAGCCCGCCTCTGAATTGCTTCTATGTCCTCCCTCAATCCGACCTGATAGGGATCCCAAACACTCGAACAGTACTCAAGAATAGGTCGTATTAGTGTTTTATAAGCGGTCTCCTTTACAGATGAACCACATCTTCCAAAAATTCTCCCAATGAACCGAAGACGACTATCCGCCTTCCCCACAACTGCCATTACATGCTTGTCCCACTTCATATCGCTCTGCAATGTTACGCCCAAATATTTAAATGACGTGAGTGTGTCAAGCGCTACACTACTAATGGAGTATTCAAACATTCCAGGATTCTTTTTCCTATTCATCTGATAGAATACGAGATTTTTCGGTGGAAAATAATCGCTCTGGAATTTTGAACTAATGTTTTATAGGTCGCTGTCTTCTGCAGTTTTACAATTTATGCATAGACCGTTGAATATGTCACTTTCGCTGTAACACAATCATGAAGACGCAGTACTGTCCACATAGTTAATATTATAAGGCACATTATTTTGTGTTTGCATGAAATGTTCAAGTATCCTATCGCTGTCAACATAATTCACAAAAATGTGTACCTAATGTTGGTGTCTGAGTCCACGTCAGAAAAGAGAGAAGGAAAGAAAAACCAGTTTCCATCGATCGTAGCTCCATTCCTGGAACGAGGTGATACGCAAATTCTTTTCCGGTCCGGTGACACAGTTGTTGGCGTGGGTCGGTGAGAAAAATGCAGCTCTGATCCTCTTACTTGGCCAAGCCGTACCCGCCTGCCCGCCTAACCGGAGAGTCACCGTGTCACAGGTCACCATTAGCAAAATTGGGGACACAGCACTGCGTCCTACATAAACCTCTGGCGCCGAATCACACCTCTCTCTCTCTCTCTCTCTCTCTCTCTGCGGAATTCTCTCTCTCTCTCTCTCTCTCTCTCTCTCTCTCTTCTTCCAGCCCTCCCTCGTTCTCTCTTTCTCTCCGTTGCAAGTTTCACCGTCGTAAGCTGCCGATCCATTAACAAGCCATGAATGATTAAAGCGGTCTGAACTTCCAGACTAAAGAGATAACTACCTTTAGATTGTGTTAACGTGGGCTATATGAGTCAGCAGGAAGGGAAATTTCTCCCTTTCGACCTGTGAAACAATGAAGCTGATTCAGATATACAGTCGAAAGAAAAGTGATCGACAAAATTATACCCACAGGGTAGATAAATGCAAATATTTCATTGTGGCCCCATGTAGACAGTGGGTAATCGAATCGAAAGTACTCTCAGATTATCATCTAGACTGGCAAGAAAGTACTTTTCATTTGAAGGGAGAAACTCAATGAATAGCTATTTAGATGGGACTCGTTCTTCTACTTAAGAGTATTTCTGACAAAGCCAAAATGTCATTCGAGATACAGTGCAACATGTAATCCTCCACCTATTTTCGTCTTATTCAGATTCCAAGTAAACAACGTTGTTCTGCTGTCATGTACAGTAAGGATGAACAGAACACATCGTTCTCTTACGCTTATGAGTTACTCTGATTGACGTACTACTCCTCTCTCACCGAAACACAATTTCTTCTGTATTCAAACCATAAACATCACAATAAGAAGACAAAATCGGTTGTATGATCACTAAAATACACCACCAAAGCAAATTTTCAATATTCGCTGTATTTATTAACTTTGTCTTATTGATATGATATGCTATGATGCCTAATTAATGTTATACCTTTTTTGCCGTTATGATGAAAGACAATTAAACAGAGTGTCATCAATAAAAACTAATGTATTGAAAGCGAATACGAGGGTGCGTTTCTATAAAGATAATACGAGATCGAACGATCGAACGATAAAATACTAACGGCTTAGGAAAAAAAGTTTTCCAGATCCATAGCTTAAACGACCATTTCCTCCAGGTTATTATTTCGTTTATGTTAAATTCTCCAGCTATGTAAGATTCATAAAGTAAATTAGTAAGACTTCTCTATGTCTCTCACTAACAACTTCCCTCATCCCAAATCCATGCTGCACATAGCAACGTTAGAAGTACAAAGCTGCTTATCAGTGACAGTGCTTACAAACTTCCATGTTCTCTCAGTAAGCAACTATCATCTGTCTAGTAACTGTAACAGACCTGAAAATCATACTTCACCAAACCCACAGTAGGAAATATTCAAGCTAAGTCGTAATTATTATGGGATATTGATTTATCGATTGAAAATTACTCAACTTCACGTTGTACAAATTTCATTTACATTATATTCGGTTCTTATAACTTCTCCACTGTAGTCCTAGTTGTATTATAAAGTTATCGTTACCTCGTAATATCACTAGAGTCTCCAAATTTCAAGTTTTATCAAATGGTTCAAATGGCTCTGAGCACTATGGGACCTAACATCTATGGTCATCAGTCCCCTAGAACTTAGAACTACTTAAACCTAACTAACCTAAGGACATCACACACATCCATGCCCGAGGCAGGATTCGAACCTGCGACCGTAGCAATCGCGCGGCTCCGCAAGTTTTATCCTTAGAGGTGTGGACTGGGCAATGATGACTCAGTGAATCAGTCTGGCCCTCTTTCGCCCACTTAGGAGTTGAACTTTTAAAAACAGTTAAAAGCGTATTTCTTCATTTCTAACTGAGAAGCCAAAAATAAATTCTTCCCAATTTCACCCCACTTAGGGCTTGAATTCGCAAAAATAATGAAATGCCTATTTTTTTAATTTCTAACTGAGAAGCCCAATACCAATTTTCAAATATTTAGCTTCAAAAATGATTGCATAAGGAAATATTCCCATATAAATTTAGATCCCCTATTTCACCCATATAGGGAATGAATTTTCTTAAAGAGTGAAAAACTTATTCCTTTATTTCTAACTGCGAAGTCATATTCAAATTTCAATACATTTAGCCTTAAAATGCTTTCATAATGAAACATTTTCTTAAAACATTTCGTTATGCTATTTCACCATCATAGGGGTTGAATTTCTAAAAACACTTAAACACATATTTTTATCTACGATAACGATGAACATATTTTTTATTTGTAACTGAGAGGCCACGTACCAAATTTCATACGCGTAGATTTAAAAACACTTTAGCATTCTTTATTAATGATTTATTTTGAAAAACGCTTTCGCCCACTGTTTCTCTCACATAGGGGTTAAATTTCCAAAAATGCTGAAACATGTATTTATTCATGACAGAGAAACCAAATACCACTTTTCGTAGGTCTAGCTTCAAAATTGCCTTTATAGTGACATATTTTCAAAAAATCTTTCATTCCCTATTTCAGCTCCTTATGGGAGGAATATCGAAAATCCCTTCTTTTACGCCGCCTACAATATAAGATCCACGCCATCTGAAAATTTCAATTTTCTATTCTTAGTGGTTTGTGTCAGTGAGTGAGTCAGTCAGTAGGGACGTTGCCTTGGATTATCATTAACGGACAATTCCAAATACAGAGATTCTACTAATTATGTACCACAGTTACTCTCACACGAGTAATCACGCTAGATCAGGCTATCTTCCATAATCTCTCCTTCACATATAACAGTCGTACCTTTGCCCTGTCACTGACAATAGTCACAACACGGTTTTTACGTCGAGACTTCCCTGCAGTTACGGCTAGGCTTGTACATACCATATTCCAGTCAGCGGGAGAGAATAACCGCTTTAACGCCATACGCTCACTACCACTGATATAATTAAAAGAACAAATAAATTCAGTTGTCTCTGAAACACAGACTGTTTCCATACGGGGAAAAATACGACTAACAGTGAGATAAAATCCCTTGATGAATACCACAATGACTGACGTCAAAGCGTTATTAATAACGCAGTATACTGCTATTCACTCAAATCTCACAGCGGGACATTGTATAGAAACAGAAGAGTACATATGAAGTGAAAGACTCGTGAAAAACAATTGACAGTGTACAGTACCGTTCCAAAGTATTCGAGTATCAATGATTAAAACTATATACTTCATCTCAGAGTACAAACACATGGTAAAAACTAAATAAACCAACAAAATAATCAATTTTCTCTTTCTGTCATTAAGTGCAAAATATTATAGTTTAGATTTTAGCCTGTGTAAAGTACCCACACTACCCTCAGAAGAGCTTCGCGAACTCTTTTGTAATGGTTTTGCAGATATTGCAATCCAACGCTTAGGTAAATTCCTTCATAGATCTTCAACATCAGATGACCTCACTTTTCTGACCTCCCTGGCAAGTTCATCCCAACAAAGTTTAATGGAATTTAAGTCACGTAAATGACTTGGCCAAATTATATTCTTCAGTTCCCTACATTTCTATTTTATACTGACGTACCTATTGCACAATTCAGGAACATGTTTGGGATCATTGTCCTAGTGCAGAAGCAGCCCACGACCAATAAGCTTCTTGCCAGATTGAACGACATTTTTTGATCAGTATATTGTGATAGTCTTCCTTCTAAAATGTTCCATTAATTCTGGATAGATTAATGACTTTTTCACCCGCAAAAAATCACCACATCATGAGCGACCCTCCACCATACTTCACAGTTGGCGTCACTCACCGACTCTTCACATGTTTTCCACGAAGTCAACGAACAGACGAACAAACATTCGACGACAGATTCCATTTACTTCAGTTTTAGATTCTTCCGTGCTTCCGTGAATAAAACCTTGGAACATTCCTGCACGATCCAGTTTTTACGTTACCACACCCACGGCTATCTTTTCACATTATTTCGTTTGCGTACTAAAGGTTGAAGGTTGTTTGGCCGCTACGCAGCCCTTTAAACTTTCTTAACGAAGACGGCGTAGCACTGTTGGGACAGAGCTTGGAGATGCTCGCGTACTGTTTACTTCCTCACGAATTTCAGGCAAAGTACCAGTTCTATAACGTTTACTCTGCACGCATGTTAACGTATCTTCCTTTATGTTGTTCATCGGTGTCCATCAGATTACGAGACACTTGCATTAACATCATTTTGCTTCTACTGCTGCAACGTATACACCGCAGCAAGTGGGAGTATACCAACTTACGTTACTCTTGTTTTATGAGAGTAGCCTTGCTAACGCAAAGCTGCAATTACCGCACTTTTTTTAATTCCAGTCCCCTATTTCCGTCCCATTAGGAGGCAATACGGTATGAACCTGACCATGTATACAAACCCATAGCTTGATGATCACAGTGTACTGTAAACTAATGAGAACAGATTGCTACACAGACAGATGAAAGAAAGGAGCCGTCGTAGGTAAAGCCACGCCACTGTTGTTAAGGATACTCACCAGCGCCCCTCTATGCAAACATCCAGCCGAATACATAACAAATGCGCTTAGTCTTGGTATGTTTAATCTTTTTACTTGTTTTACTATCACAACGGGGATATGATAGAGTATTAAAAACGAAATCCTTGTTTTAAACGCAAATCCATAGTTGTGATAAATGATCAAAACCTTTTGACTAGTAGTGTAAATGTGATAGAAAATGGAAACTAATAGTTTCAAACTGAGTCTATTCTAAAAAGTTGAAAATTATCTTAAACTAGTCACTTTTAATGAAATGAATTTTTTGTGCATAATATTCTGTGTGAAACAGGATAATAATAATAGCGATTGTTTTTTTTTTTTGATAGATCATGGCTTAAACTGAACTGTTGTTGTCGTTGCCTTTAGTCCGAAGACGGATTTGATGCTCTTCTCGCTAGTCTATTCTGTACAAGTCTCTGAATTTCTGCATAACTGCTGCAACCTACATCCATTTGAATCTGCTTACTGATTTGGTCATGCAGTGCACTATTACTAAAACACTACGCGAAACTGAGCTATTCATGCTTTAACCACCACAACATGAAAATCACAGTTGCGCAGAGTACTGTTTTCAATTTCATAGAAACACATGTGTGGTGCTTCCTTCGCTACGGTAAAGAGCGAGATAATGTTGAGAATATCGTTAATAAGTGCATCCGATTACAAGTCAAACACAAAGATAGATAAGCAAGAAGATAGTCCTTACCACCACAGGAACTCAATCAGTGATATTGGTTTCAAAGATTTTCATTGACACTTCTTTTTATTATGAAACATGCAAAGCAAGAAACTCACTAATCCAAGTAGAAGCTGGAGAACTTGTTCACCTGGAAAAACTGCGAAGAAAAGTTACACACATACCAAATAAAATACCTGAGTTAAGTTTGAGTGGTTCTACGTTCTAGGGGACTGATGACCTCAGAAGTTAAGTCCCATAGAGCTCAGAGCCATTTTTGAACTATTTCACCTCTCAAAGTTACCTATCCCTCTTCTACTCTATAGCCCTCTCCTTCTTTTGTCAACCGCTGTCTCATTCTCCCTCTGAAACTCGCTACAAGCTCTAGTAGTTTCAACTTATCCACGTCCCATCTCCTTAATTTTCTACCTTTTTCCAATTCCTTCAGTTTTAATCTAGACTTCATAACCAGTGAATCCACATCTGCACCTGGAAACGTCTAACAACTTAAAATCTGGTTCCTAAATCTCTGTACAATTAGTCTGAAACCCTACGGTGTCTCCAGGTCCCTGCCATCTACATGACCTTGTTTTATGATTCTTAAACCAAGTGTTAGCTATGATTACATTATGCTCTGTGCAAAATTCTACCAGACAGTTTCCTCTTTCGTTATTATTCCGCAGTCCATAATCATGTACCATTTTTCGTTCTTTTACTTTTCCCCCATCATAATTAAATTTTGGTCTCCTTCAGCTATTTGGATAATTTCTTTTATCTCATCATGCATTTCGTCATTCTCTTCATCGTCTGCGGTGCTAGTTGGCTTGTAAACTTGTACTGATGTGGTAGATGTTTGCTTCGTTCTGTTCTGGCTACGATAATGATTCACTATGCTGATCATAGTGGCTTACCCGCATTCTGTTTTCTTATTCATTATTTAACCCACTCCTGCGTTAGCCCTATTTGACATTGTATTTATAACAATGTATTAACCTGACCAGGTTCTGTTCCTCCTGCCACCGAACTTCAGTAACTCCCACTATATCTAACTCCAACCTACACATTTTTCCGTTTTAAATTTTCTAACCTACCTGTCCGACTAAGAGATCTAAATTCCACGTTCCAGTCCGTAGAATGGCTGTTTTGTTTCTCAGGATGACGCCATCCTCCTGAGTAGTCCCCGCCAGGAGATCCGAATTAGGGACTATTTGCATCTTCTGAACACTTTACCCAACAGTACACCATCATCATTTAACACCACAGTAGCGCTGCAAGTCCTCGGGAAAAATTACGGCTGCAGTTTTCCCTTGCTTTCAGCCGTTCGCAGTACCAGCACTGCAAGGGCGTGTTGGTTAATGTTACAATTCTAGATCATTAAATCATCGAAACCGTTGCCCCTGCAGCTACTAAAAAGAATACTGCCCCTCTTCAGGAACCACACGTTTGTCTGGCCTCTCAACAGATACCCCTACGCCGCGGTTGTACCTACGGTACGGCTGTCTGTGTCGCTGAGGCACGCAAGCCTCCCCACCAACGGCAAGGTCCATGGTTCGTGTAGCATTAATTGTATTCTTCGGACGCATGCTGCCGTGGAGAAACTGACGGAACTTCACAATATCTGGCTTTCCTCATCACTTTCACTATTTTATACTTTCGCATGATATTTCCATTCTTTAACACAGGAACCAGCAGTAAACAATGTTTTTCGTCGTTTATTTCTTCGTTTTGTTTATTTATTTATTCCAAAAACCGTTGCAGAGACTACGAGAAATCTGTTTTGATTTTGCTTTTTGAGTCTAATTTTCGTTGCTCCCAGACTTCCTTCATTCTTCGACAGTCATTCCTTTTCTTTCCTGGTACACTTTCTTCCTTTTGCAGACCTATTTTCTTCCTGAAATCCCGCGTTTTTTTTTCTTCTCTAAAAACTATTCTGTTGTCTGTTACGCTCATTCTAATTACTGTTTGTTTCGTATCTTTTTCAATTTCGGTGAATCATGTGGGTTTTGATTTGTAGCAGTTAAGCAAGTTGAAGATCTGCTTAGTCCGTAAAACTGCAGTCTTCTTTTCCTCATTACGTCAGTTAGTGTTTCCATTTTCGATTAGAGCTCTCTGTTGGATCTTAATTTGCATTCAACGTTACTATTACATCTAGGTCTCAATATTTTCCTTAGAATTCTTCCTTCAATTTTTCCCAGTATTTCAAAATCCCCAAATCCTGCTAGTTTCAGCGTTTCTGCTACATTCAAAGTTCCAGGCCTTATCACTCTTTGATAGTGTCTTAGTTTTGTGTTCCAGGACATAAGTGTTTCGTTATATGCTTTTTGTCATTTGATATTGCCTTTCCATTTACGTACTCTGTTTTCTGTGGCTATCTTTTCTTTTGTGTTACTTGTTATCCATTCTCCCAGGTATTTAAAACAGCAAACAGCTTCTTTTAAATATTGTCCAAAATATATTTTTAGTCCCATTTTTTCTGCTTGTTTCTGTAGTTCCGTGATCTGTTTTTTTGGCAGTATCCCGTGAGTCAATAATTGACACGTCATCTGCACAAGCTAGACAATCTATGATGTTTTTATTTGGGTTTCCTCCTAGTTGATCACACTTGGTATTGGTGAATTTTCTCCAGTCTGTCACTACCTAGTACTTTTTAAATGTATTCAACACTGTTTTCTTTATTTTGAAGTAACCATCTTCGCTGCTCTTTTAGTAGGTATTACTGTTATCCTGTGTACAGGTGTCGTTGTCACTATTTTGTTCAGTTAATCTGGAAGCGAGCGTGGTTGAATGCAAGCCTTATTCCTTTGAGTAATTAATGTTAATATTTATGATTGTTTCCTCCACAAATACTATCTGGTGAAAACAACTTAAGGTCGTTACAATTTAAATATCAACTAGGAGCTACAAAAGTTAGAAACACTGTTAAGTGTGCACGTCATAAATTGTGAAAATATCTGCTGCCTATTCTTATGATAAGAGAAAAAGCTGGAAACTGCTCATTGATTACTGCCAAACAGTTTTAATAACAGGCTTCCGAATCTTAATTGGTGGAGTTGATTTATAAATGTCGGAGTGAGGAAACTTGCTGAGACTTTTCTTCGACAAAAAGTTTGCCTACAGAGGACGTTCAATATTATTTCACTGTGGTGGAAGAGATTTTATACATTGTCGGCAGTTATTCTTCTGTCTACAAAAAGACTCAAATTTTATCAAGATTGAAACTGATCTGACTCATTAAAGTACTGCATCTCTTTTGTAGTTGGAGTACCGTATCAGATGGTTTTCATATTTTAACTTGAGTCGCACGAAAATATATTGTTTCCATGCCACGACCCATTAAAGGTTTCCCAAAAGACCGTCGAGTTCGTTGCAACATTCACACGAAAATACTTCATATTATAGTAGCTACTTTTTTCGCAGTAGTGTACGGTTAGCTGCTAATTTCAAATTCATTACTCTCGGTAAAGATCATAAATTTATGTCACAAGGCCTGATGCATCAACGAATGACTAGTGGCATTTAATGTCCATGCCGGTCGTGACACCAGTACAGCCGCGAGTTCATTTACACAGAGCGAGTTAGGATCAAACAAAAACACTGCATAACACGCACAGCTCAAAGACCACACGAGTTATATGTCAACCGCAGAGCGTGACCGACGATGTAGCCTCTATTTATGGAAATCGTTTTAAACTGGTATCATGGCTCGCTCATTTAATAAACGTCGATAGACAATCCAATCTGCTGTTGCAAAATATAGTATACGTTGTTTTGAACTGTGCTTTGATGCAGTGAGGGGCAGAACAGAGGTAAGATGCGTTGTAAACATGAGAAGGAAGGAGAAGAGGACTATAATGAGTCATGTCAACGGCACCAATTGTCTGACTGGACGTTTTGTGAAGTTCTCGAGAAAGACCTGCTCGTCGCTGATCCTGAAGGACGACTTAGTCACCAAAATACACCACTAATCTGTGAGGAAATTGTGAATACTTGAAGAAATGGTTCAAATGGCTCTGGGCACTCTGGGACTCAACTGCTGTGGTCATAAGTCCCCTAGAACTTAGAACTACTTAAACCTAACTAACCTAAGGACATCACACACATCCATGCCCGAGGCAGGATTCGAACCTGCGACCGTAGCTGTCGCGCGGTTCCAGACTGTAGCGCCTTTAACCGCTCGGCCACTCCATACTTGAAGACTAAACAGATTTGGTCTACTGCTTCATTAAATCATCCGTCTAATTAGAATATGGTGCTTCTACTGTTCAAGTGGGAGAAAAATCCTTAATAATAGTTTGTAGCTAATTAGCTACCGGCGTCAGTATGCTATGAATGCACGGCATTAAGTAAACAAACGCGTTCGGCTCTCGAAATGACGTCGCTACCTCTGACGTGGTTAAAGCGATAAATTATTCAAATTCGCAATGAAACGCAGAAATATTTTCGTATTATTGATTATTGTTTGCAGAAGGACAAAAACATTACTTTGAAAGAGGTACAATCCTGTGGTGAACACCACAATACCGAACGCTGAAACACTGTTAACTGCATCGTATCCTGCTATTCATTGAAATCTAACAACAAAACATCCCACAAGAACACAAAATAACTTACAGAAGAAAGTATTACTATACAGTGTGCTAAGAAACCGTTTCACTCGATGACTTCGGTTGTTTCGAACTGGTATTGTGAATTTAAATTTTTAAACAGGATTTTGTAATTGCAGCAAGGCAGCGATCGGTATAAAATGCAAAAAATAAATAAATCTGTCTCGTTCCCGTTTTCAGATTTTTAATCTTTGACAATGGGTTTCAGCCCTTTCCTCGTACCATCTTCAGGCTTTTCTCCGCCATTATGGCTGCTGATGGAGCTACATCTGTAGGAGTAAGGACGCAGTGATATATATATATATATATATATATATATATATATATATATATATATATATAGGGCTGAGGTCAGAAGAATGGGCAGGCCAAGTTATTGGCCCTTCTCCGACCAATCCACTGTTCCTGAAAGACTCGTGTTGTGTGTCTCCTCACCTGACGATGAAAATGAACCGGTGCCTCATCATGCAGGTAGCACATCCCCAGTTCATATAATGGCACATTCTCGGGCAACACAGGTAAATGGTGTCGAAGAAAGTGCCAAAGTGACACTACCTAGCTCCATTCAGTATGGTACCGTATCTCATGAATAATCTCCATGCCGGCAGGAGTGGCCGAGAGGTTCGAGGCGCTACAGTCTGGAACCGCGCGACCGCTACGGTCACAGGTTCGAATCCTGCCTTGGTCTTAGGTTTGTTAGGTTTAAGTAGTTCTAAGTTCTAGGGGACTGATGACCTCAGAAGTTAAGTCCCATAGTGCTCAGAGCCATTTGAACCAGTAAACACCATCTTCGAACTGCAGATCTTGAGCACACCTTTGGAGAAACCACTGGTAGAACTGCAATCTGGTGGGCCAATCGTGTGGAAACAGAACTTGGACTCGCTGCAGATGATACGGTAAAGCAAATGTTCACGGAGAACTGTCCACATAACAGACTCAGAAACACCATCCGCTGCAGCTATTATTCGCAGCCTCATTCAGAGGTTGTCTTCCACAAGTTCTAATACGCTTTTCTCCATATCAGCTGTGTGAGTTGTTGGAGGTCTGCCACGATCCCGTGTTCCTGGAGCAAAGGTTCCCTTTCCCCGAAGTTGCTGGAGAAAGGTACACTACTGGCCATTAAAATTGCTACACCAAGAAGAAATGTAGATGATAAACGGAATTCATTGGACAAATATATTATACTAGAACTGACATGTGATTACATTTTCACGCAATTTGGGTGCATAGATCCTGAGAAATCAGTACCCATAAAAACCACCTCTGACCGTAATAACGGCCTTGATACGCCTGGGCCTTGAGTCAAACAGAGCTTGGGTGGCGTGTACAGGTACAGCTGCTCATGTAGCTTTAACACGATACCACAGTTCACCAAGAGTAGTGACTGGCGTATTGTGACGAGCCAGTTGCTCGGCCACCATTGACTAGACGTTTTCAGTTGCTGAGGGATCTGGAGAATGTGCTGGCCAGGGCAGCAGTCGAATATTTTCTGTATCCAGAAAGGCCCGCACAGGACCTGCAACATGCGGTCGTGCTTTATCCTGCTGAACTGTAGGGTTTCGCAAGGATCGAATGAAGGTTAGAGCCACGGGTCGTAATACATCTGAAATGTAACGTCCACTGTTCAAAGTGCCGTCAATGCGAACAAGACGTGACCGAGACGTGTAACCTATGGAACCCCATACCATCATGGCGATGACGAATACACGCTTCCAATGCGCGTTCACCGCGATGTCGCCAAACATAGTTGCGACCATCATGATGCTGAAAACAGAACCTGGATTCATCCGAAAAAAATGACATTTTGCCATTCGTGCACCCAGGTTCGTCGCTGAGTACACCATCACAGGCGCTCCTGTCTGTGATGCAGCGTCAAGGGGTAACCGTAGCCGTGGTCTCCGATCTGATAGTCCATGCTGGTCCAAATGTCGTCGAACTGTTCGTGCAGATGGTTGTTCTCTTGCAAACGTCTCCATCTGTTGACTCAGGATCGAGACGTGGCTGCGCGATCGGTTACAGCCATGCGGGTAAGATGCCAGTTATGTCGACTGCTAGTGATACGAGACCGTTGGGATCCAGCACGGCGTTCCCTATTACTCTCCTGAACCCCCTGATTCCATATTCTGCTAACAGTCATTGGACCTCGACCAACGCGATCAGCAATGTCGTGATACGATAAACCGTAATCGCGACAGGCTACAATCCGACCTTTATCAAAGTCGCAAACGTGATGGTACGCATTTCTCCTCCTCACACGAGGCATCACAACAACGTTTCACCAGGCAACGCCGGACAACTGCTGTTTGTGTATGAGAAATCTGATGGAAACTTTCCTCATGTCAGCACGTTTTAGGTGTCGCCACCGGCGCGAACCTTGAGTGAATGCTCTGAAAAGCTAATCATATGCATATCACAGCATCTTCTTCGCGTCGGTTAAATCTCGCGTCTGTAGCACGTCATCTTCGTGGTGTAGCAATTTTAATGGCCAGTATTGTACCAAACCTGTTTACAGGTGGAGTACGGTGCCGTGGATATTTGGCAACACATAGCTGACATGCTCATAGGCTGCTCCCACTGCTTGCCAACAACAAAAGATATTATCTGCCATCTCCTATGTTGAATAGTACGCCTTCATTTCGAACTCTATGTCCAGTGGCGTCCACGGAAACAAATTAATGTACTGCTGTGTCACAACATGCAATGCGCCATACGAACAATACTGGTACATGAGATGAAAATCACATTTCTGACCGATACACTACGCACTGTAGGACGCTGAGGAATACTGTACCTGTTGTGTCAGATGCGTGCTTGATACCAGTGCAGACACGATGTGCTGCAGAAACGTCTTGTACGTAATCTGTTATCTCATGTTTGTCTCGCCAAAGTAAAACTCCAAAGGTAAGAGGTTTACGACCAACATTTGTAGGAACATTTTTTCTTCCCTTGATGCTTCCTACATCCTCTGTAAGTACTGAAACCTTTTCTTCCGGACACCCGGTATATACAATCTGAAGAAACTAGTGCTAGCCTGCGATACACCAGTCACTCCAAGGAAGTAATGGAAAGGGCGAGGGGGTGTGAGATATGAAACTCTGAAATTCATGGAGAAATTCAACTGAACTTTGTAGATATCTCGTCAGCAAAAAAGCTTTGAGATTAAGGCAGATCTAGGTGTTGTGTTCGAAATGGAAAGCAACTGGCATATAAAAATAATTGAAAACGACTGACACAATTTTTGAATTCCTTGTATCCCTTGTTGCTAAGCTAGTTGATGACAGTCCTGAAGGCAATCGATCCATGTTGGTGGGTATACGGATGAGGATGGGAATGGAAACGGGGGTGACATGTTCATTCAAAAAAATGTGTGTGAAATATTATGGGACTTAACTGCTGAGGTCATCAGTCCCTAAGCTTACACACTACTTAACGTAAATTATCCTAAGGACAAACACACACACCCATGACCGAGGGAGGATTCGAACCTCCGCCCGGGACCAGCCGCACAGTCCATGACTGCAGCGCCTCACACCGCTCGGCTAATCCAGCGCGGCTTGAATGTTCATTCCTTTCCTAATATTCGACTGGCGTAGATAACTAAACAGTCAACGCTGGGTTGTCACTTAGTGCTTCTCTAGTTCAAGACATGAGGAGGACAAAGGTTAGCGCCGTTTACGCTTTCCTCAATACTTCTTCATCTGCTCACCTTTTTTTCTTTTGTCTCCTCCGTTTTCTTCCCTGGCCACTTGAAGCAACTTCGTCTAAGGCACATTTCCACTTTTCTTAATTCGGTCTCTGTATTTAGTGCTGTCTTCAGTTTCTTTCTCCATACAAATTTCTTCTAGATATTGAACTGCTATCAAAAGCGAATTGGACTTGACATTTAATTTTTCAAAATGTTATGTAAATTTATCTTGTTAAACTGTTCGGGTTATTTAGGACGTGCCCGGTGCGGGTTACCAGTCTCTCATCGGGCGTCGACGGATGAGGGAATGGGATCAGCAGATAAATAAGGAACCCAAGAGCACGTCTTTGTCACATGATAGCAGGGATGTTCAACAGCCCCCATACCAGTTGTTAATGGCGGCTGAATAACCAGTTCTGCGGCTACGAGGTCAAGCGTAACCTTGGCAGTCGGTTCCAAAGCAACTATGCACGCTGGAAATATCTGTAGTCCGTTTTACACACACAGCTAAAAACTTTCACAAGAAAGTAAGTTTACTCGCTTCTGAGAAGTAAAGAAAGTTGCAGTATTACGTCTTGTCGGAATCGAGGACTTATACAGTCCACCTCCTGCATTATAAGAAGAAACTCAGCGCATTGTTTGTCGCACGAATCATTTTACAAAATGTAGAAAAACCGTGAAGAAACGCAATGAAAAATGCCAGAGTTGGGCTATAAACATGCTTTCCCCGGTTAAACGATACAGAACTACCTCTGTCGGCCCTCCGTAATAATTACACTGGCTATCAAAATATGTACAACATGTTTCGTTCCTGACCTGGTGGTACACAACGCTAATAATTATGAAACGGAAAAAATGAGTCCACATTGTGGTTTCAAATTTTCATATTGTCAAGAGCGACATGTAATCGGAACCAAGTGCGGAAATGAAACGTACTGGACACATAAAATATTTTAATACTCGTTTGTTTGACTCTCCTCTCGCCCCTCCCCCAAATATTTCTCTCTCTCTCTCTCTCTCGCTCTCTCTCCCTCCCTGTCTGTCAAATGGTATGCATAACATTTAAAACATTTAATACGGAAAAAAATAATTGTCTCTGTGAAAAGTGATCTCTTAAAGAGATTTTCTGCAGTTGTGAACATTATTGCACCACTGGAATGCGATAGTGAATAGGAATACATTATAAGTAAAGTTACAGCATTACAGAAAATAATTATTCCTACAACACTATTACTTTCTTACGCTTCCCATTCATTTCAAATTTCATTAAGTATTACAGGTGATGCATTTACGTTATTTACAGGTCAGTTATGTTGTTCGATGTTTAACTTATTACTTCATAGTAACAAATTCATATAACGAGTTGGTATTTTATGTGAGTTAGTCCCCCTTACAAATCTTTAAATCATAATTTCTTCCCCAGAGATCTTTTTCGTAAAAACTGAGGAATTTTCATTTCAAGGAAAAGTCCTGCGACATGCAGATACATCATACTATAGTAGCAATTGATTTTGTGTGTACAAGCGACAGTTTTCAACTGTTCTAGATGAATAAATCTGAAAATAGACATTAATACTGAAAGTGACGAGTATGTAGCAAACAGTGAAAAAAGACTTTCATGAGCGATGGTATTTAAAACTTTACAGCGTCACAGTCAGGTCTATGAGGGCGTAAACATTACTCACTCATACGAGGGCCGTTCAGAAAGTAACCTCCGGTTGATTTAAAAAAATACACCAAGTTAAATAAAAATATTTTAATATATACATCTTACAACTACATCTTTGCACTATTTTTCTACATAGTCTCCATAGCGATTGAGGCACTTATCGTATCTCTTCACAAGCTTTGAAATTCCTTCTGCATAAAAATCACCCGCTTGTGCCTGGAGCAAGCCTGTGACCGCATCTTTGAGCTCTTCGTCGTCATCAAACCGCTGTGACCCGAGCCATTTCTTCAAATGCATGAAAAGGTGATAATCACTTGGCGCCAGGTCTGGGCTGTAAGGTGGATGGTTGATAACGTCCCACTTGAAGGACTCAAGAAGGGCCGTTGTTCTGCGAGCAGAGTGAGGACGGGTGTTATCGTGCAAAAAAACGATACCGGAAGTCAGCATACCACGGCGTTTGTTCTGTATAGCCCGTCGTAACTTTTTTATTGTTTCACAGTACACGTCTTGATTAATGGTCGTACCACGTTCCATGAATTCAACCAACAACACCCCTTTGGCATCCCAAAACACCGTTGCCATCAGTTTTCTGGCAGAAAAATCTTGCGAGGCTTTTCTTGGTTTGGTAGGCGAATTTGAATGTGCCCACATCTTTGATTGTTCTTTTGTCTCAGGGTTCACGTACTTAATCCAGGTTTCGTCACCGGTCACGATTCTGTTTAACAATGGTTCTCCTTCGTCCTCATAACGTGACAGAAAGTCTAATGCAGAGGCCATTCTTTGAGTTTTGTGGTGGTCGGTAAGAATTTTGGGCACCCATCGTGCACAGAACTTACGGTAACCCAATCTTGCTGTCACTATCTCGTACAAGAGAGTCTTAGAAATCTGTGGAAAACCAGTAGACAACTCCGACATTGAGAAACGTCGATTTTCACGAACTTTTGCATCAACTGTCTGAACGAGTTCGTCAGTCACCAATGATGGTCTACCACTCCTCTCTTCATCATGAACGTTTTCTCGTCCACTTTTAAATAAACGTACCCATTCACGGACAACTCCTTCACTCATAACTCTTGGTCCGTACACGGCACGAAGCTCACGATGAATAGCTGCTGCAGAATATCCTTTGGCTGTAAAAAACCTTACGACAGCACGCACTTCACATTTGGCGGGGTTTTCTATTGCAGCACACATTTCAAACTGCCACAAAAACTAAACTAGCGCAGGTACGACGTTCACTCGACCACGGCTTGATGCCGACTGACCTGTTGAGTGCGTGAACGCCCAGATGGCGTCGCTACTCCCCCCACAACCCGCACTGTGACCAATCGGAGGTTACTTTCTGAACCGCCCTCGTATTATTCGGCCGAAATAAACACTGGTGGAACAACCATATACACTACTGGCCATTAAAATTGCTACACCAAGAAGAAATGAAGATGGAGAAATGTATTATACTATAACTGACATGTGATTACATTTTCACACAATTTGGGTGCATAGATCCTGAGAAATCAGTACCCAGAGCAACCACCTCTGGCCGTAATAACGGCATTGATACGCCTAAGCATTGAGTCAAACAGAGCTTGGATGGCGTGTACAGGTACAGCTGCCCACGCAGCTTCAACACGACACCACAGTTTATCAAGAGTAGTGACTGGCGTATTGTGAAGAACCAGTTGCTCGACCACCATTGACCAGACGTTTTCAATTCGTGAGAGATATGGAGAATGTGCTGGCCACGGCAGCAGTCGAACATTTTCTGTATCCAGAAAGAACCGTACAGGACCTGCAAATGCGGTCGTGCATTATGGTGCTGAAATGTAGGGTTTCGCAGGGATCGAATGAAGGGTAGAGCCACGGGTCGTAACATATACGGCAGTATGGCGATGACGAATACACGCTTCCAATGTGTGTTCACAGCGATATCGCCAAACACGGATGCGACCATCATGATGCTGTAAACAGAACCTGGATTCATCCGAAAAAATGACGTTTTGCCATTCGTGCACCCAGGTTCGTCGTTGAGTACACCATCGCAGGCGCTCCTGTCTCTGATGCAGCGTCAGGGGTAACCGCAGCCATGGTCTCCGAGCTGATAGTCCATGCTGATGCAAACGTCGTCGAGCTGTTCGTGCAGATGGTTGTTGTCTTGCAAATGTCCCCATCTGCTGACTCAGGAATCGAGACGTGGCTGCACGATCCGTTACAGCCATGCGGATAAGATGCCAGTTATGTCGACTGCTGGTGATACGAGGCCGTTGGGATCCAGCACGGCGTTCCGTATTACCATCTTGAAGCCACCGGTTGCTTATTCTGCTAACAGTCATTGGATGTCGACCAACGCGAGCAGCAATGTCGCGATACGATAAACCGCAATCGCGATAGGCTACAATCCGACCTTTATCAAAGTCGGAAACGTGATGGTACGCATTTCTCCTCCTTACATGAGGCATCACAACAACGTTTCACCAGGCAACGCCGGTCAACTGCTGTTTTTGTATGAGAAATCGGTTGGAAACTTTCCTCATGTCAGCACGTTGTAGGTGTCACCACCGGCGCCAACATTCTGTGCATGCTCTGAAAAGCTAATCATTTGCATATCACAGCATCTTCTTCCTGTCGGTTAAATTTCGCGTCTGTAGCACGTCATCTTCGTGGTGTAGCAATTTTAGTGACAGTAGTATAATTATGACACCAAAGATAAGGAGGAGGATATTTGTGTTTAACGTCCTGTCAACAACGAGGTCATTAAAGACGGAGCACAAGATCGGATGAGTGAAGGAGGGAAAGGAAATCGGCCGTGCCCTTTCACGGGAACCATCCCGGAATTTGCCTGAAACGATTTAGGGAAATCACGGAAAACCCAAATCTGGATGGCCGGAGACGGGTTTGAACAGTCGTCCTCCGGAATGTGAGTCCAGTCCAAAGATAAGTACCTTGTGGATTTATATCGTAAAGAGTGTCGAAGACCGACAGCACAACATTAAACAGCGAGCAGACAGCGGCTAAGCTAAATTTATTTTTTTGTATAAATCCTCCAAACAATATTCAAACTCTTGCACAACACGTGGTGCAGTGTGTTAATGCGTAATGGTAATCATTCTTTAAACAGTGGGGTTGGGAGAGTAACTATTCCTACGAAATGATATTCCAAGAAAGGTTTTGGAATGAAGTTTTTATTCTGAAAGACGGAGTAAAACTTCACACATAACATTGGTCAGAACTGTACTGTGCTTAACAAAGCGAGCACTGATTTCAATGGGTACTATGTGTAAAGAGAATGTCTATAAAAACCAATCAGCCTAATCAGTTGATTTGTTAATGCACGACTCAAGGGTATTATGTGTAAAGAGAATTTCTATAAAAACCAATCAGCCTAATCAGTTGATTTGTTAATGCACGACTCAGGGGAGCGGTGTGGTCGTTCTCTCCTCTCTGAACAAATGAACAAAGTCAACTAGCTGACAGTTTTCGTTCTAAACAAGGTGTTTGTGCAATGGCAAATCGCAGGGCCGTTCCCGAGTGTCTGACAGGCGTCGGACGCATCCGCCATAGTTTCACAAGGAGTCCGCAGATATCCGTTCACCGTGCAGCTCGACAGCTCAGCACGCCCCCGATGTCCATCTGGCGTGTGCTGCGTCGGCTTTACACATGAAATCGTATAAATTCAGCTGCTGCAAGCTCTTCGTGAAGGTGACAAACAACAACGTGTGGAGTTACGTATTTTCCTTCTTGGCAAGGTGGAGGATGACAGTTTTCTTCCACGCTTAGAGTTTAGTGACGAGGCAACATACCATGTAAATGGAAAGGTGAACCGTCATAATGTCGGAATAAGGGCTACGGAAGAACCACATGAAGTTGTCATTGTGAGAGGGACTATATAAAATTTAAAGTGTTTGGTGCAATTTTGCGGAAAAAGGTATATGGTCCATTTTTCTTTGCGAGAACATTGTTACAGGAAGCACATATCTCGATATGCTTGAGAACTTTCTTTTCCCACAATTGGAGACTGATTCAAACTACTTCACTTGCCAACAAAATGGGGTACCTCCACACTGGCACCTGGAAGTGCTGGAGTTTTTAAAACGAAGCATTACTGTACGATGGATCTGTCGCACTGGACCACATAATTTCGCCTTACATTACTGGCCTCCAAGGTCACCGGACCTAACTTTATGTGATTATTTCTTGCGGGGGTTCATAAAAGACGCTGTTTGTGTGCCTCCGTTACCAACAACAATGAATGAACTGAAACATCGCATAACAGCAGCTGTGGAAGCAAGACATGCTCGCTGCAGTGTGGGAACAACGTGAATACCGCACTGACATGTGCTGTGCGTCTCGAGTGGGGCATATCAAACACGAGTAAAAAGGCATGAAAAAGAAATTTTGAGTTTACGTATCTATGTATACTTGCTGACCGTTACAATAAATCTTGCCTCATCTAACAGATACAATGACAAGTTAGCACTCCAGACCACACTTCATCTAAGAATGTATCAGACTGGCTAGAGGCAAAGACGGTGCCACAACAAGACCAAAGGTTACTTAACAGTAACATAACTTGCTCTCTCACCCTCTCTGACGCTTACGTCGATACCTTACAAAACACAAAATGACATGCTCACATGTAAAGTTGGTTTCGTTAACTTTCGCGTGAACAGTTCGTATGTTTTTCCCTCAGCGTTGTAAGTAGGCTGTTTAGGTTTTTACGTTGGTAACGCCACGTAGCGCTCTGTATGAAAATCACTGACTGTGCTGTGTGCAGCCTGTAGCTGGTTTGCATTGTTGGAATATTTGATATTGTAGTGCTGGGCAGTTGGATGTGAACAGCGCGTAGCGTTGCGCAGTTGGAGGTGAGCCGCCAGCAGTGGTGGATGTGGGAAGAGAGATAGCAGAATTTTGAAAGCGGACGATCTGGACGTGTGTCCGCCAGAAAAAGGAAATTTGTAAGATTGGATGTCATGAACTGATATATGTATTATGACTTTTGAACATTACTAAGGTATATACATTGTTTCCTTTCTATCAAAATCTTACATTTGCTGACTATGCCTGTCAGTAGTTAGTGCCTTCCGTAGTTAGAATCTTTTATTTAGCTGGAAGTATTGGCCCTCGCTGTATTGCAGTAGCTCGAGTAACGAAGATTTTTGTGAGATAAGTGATTCATGAAAGGTAAAGGTTATTGTTAGTCAGTGCCATTCTTTTGTGGGGATTGTTGAAATTCAGATTGCGCTGCACTAAAAATATTGTGTGTCAGTTTAGTGTCGATCAGAATAAGTAAAGAGAGAAATGACTGAGTACGTTCAGTTTTGCTCAGCTGTGTGAAAATCAAATAACGTAAGAGGTTTACCAGCACAGTCATTCATAATTTCCAAAGGGGACGCTTCAGCGTAAGTCATTTCATCAGTTTGCACATATTCCTGGCTAGTACGACGCACACCAAAGGTGATCACGCATGTTTTAATTTTCGAACACCACTTTATGTTTAATATTAATCAGATTGGTAGTCTGGTTAATTCATGTCCAGCATTTTGAATTAGTCAGTCCCTAAGTATTTGATTCCGACTATGTGATTACTTATTTGCTGCTATAAAAACACTACTAATTTTCATACAGAGGTGCATCAGATGATGAAACTAAAAACGCTGCGAATCCGGTAGTGCGAGCCTTCAAGGACTTCGCTAAATACAGCTATAGTGGTTACCCACTTTAACATTTGGATGTTACTGATTGAAATCCCTGTAAATTATGTATTTCGATTTGTATTTAAACCACTGGTGCTAAGATTATAGATTTTTAGACAGTATCGATCTACAGTAATTTGATTCTGATAATTCTGAACGGAAAGAGATAGTGTTCCGGGGAATTTTCTTTTGCGTCGGTCTGAGTAGGAATCGATCACGGGGAAAGCTACCGCATGTGTGTGTTTATATTTTAGAGGGTACGCCCCTAGGCACGCCACTTTCCGTGCTGCAAAGACCTCCGGCGAACGAACTGCTGTGCTGCGGTAAATACTGAATCATGGCCCCGGGGGATTTACCAGTCCCGTCCCAGCAGGACAGCCCGGATCACGCGCTGCTTCATCAAAGTTCCCGACACGGATGACACGCTATTCCGTGGTGATGTTATACCGCTGGGAATTGCTCCAGGATCACGATGTTTGTAGGTTATATCGCCAACGTTTACCGCAGCCGTCATTGGCAGTTTCCGCCGGAAGCACATTCGTCTGATATAACGTTGCCAGGAGCGAGTGAGGTGGTGTTCCGTGACATAATTATCGCGCCAACGCACTGGTAGGGAAAAAGCCACGTAAACTTCATTTTCAATTACTACTCAGACTAGGAACTTTCAGCGCAATATGGCTTGCTTTTAAGTTGTAAGAACAAAAGTATTGCCGGCCGCTGGTGGCCGAGCGGTTCTGGCGCTACAGTCTGGAACCGCGCGACCGCTACGGTCGCAGGTTCGAATCCTGCCTCGGGCATGGATGTGTGTGTTGTCCTTAGGTTAGTTAGGTTTAAGTAGTTCTAAGTTCTAGGAGACTTATGACCTCAGCAGTTGAGTCCCATAGTGCTCAGAGCCATTTGAACCATTTGAACAAAAGTATTACTTACCGATTACTGCGTCTAACTGAATACTGTAGGTTGTCGTAAATTCTGTTCTACCTAACCAATAAAGCGGACTGCAAAATTATCTGTTGTTACAGATTATTTATGTTTCGTGTAATATAGGTGTATGGCTGGCATACAAACATAGCAAAGAGATCAGCTTCACGCAAAAATCAGCAGAGCACATAGAAACATCAGCTTCACTACAAAAACGACACACGTCCTTAGCCGTGAACGCTAACGCACGCCAATGCGGTGGCGATCGAGGTGGAAATAACCTGGTTCGAACCCTAGTTGTGGATGAAATTTTCATTGTCTGTATGGTGGCGTAAAGTTTCTCATCTTCAGGCTTGACACCATTGTCTTGGTTTAAATTCCAGACCTCTAAGCAGTGTCTCACGGAGATATGTGACGCTGTAGATGGTGATCCGTCTGTCGGCGGACACCTTACCGCTATTAGAGAAGAAAAAACGGGTGTACGCTGATCAGGCAGAACATTATCACCACCGAGCTACTATCTGTATATACCCGTCCGCGCTATAGCAGTGTCATCTGGTGGAGACTGACTGTTAGTATGACACACACATGATGCATGTAGTATCAGTGAGCCTGCTGTACGTGTGTATAATGGAGATGTGCGCGGTCTATCTGAGTTTGACCGAGGGCAGATTGTGATGGTCCAGAAGATCGCATGAGCATTTCGGCAACTGCACGACTTTTCGGATGTTCGAGGAGTGCTGCGGTGAGTAGCGAAAGCAAGATGAGACCACGTCCATACGTCGTGTGGTTGCGCGGCCACCCCTCTATGCAAATGTCAGACGTAGTAGGCTGAGCAGACTGGTAAACAGGACGGCGACGAACTGTGGCGGAACTAGCATCAGCCGGCCGGAGTGGCCGTGCGGTTCTAGGCGGTACAGTCGGGAGCCGAGCGACCGCTACGGTCGCAGCTTCGAATCCTGCCTCGGGCATGGATGTGTGTGATGTCCTTAGGTTAGTTAGGTTTAATTAGTTCTAAGTTCTAGACGACTGATGACCTCAGAAGTTAAGTCCCATAGTGCGCAGAGCCATTCGAACCATTTTTGAACTAGCATCAGGCGTTAATGCTGGGCAGAGTACAAGTGTGTCTGAACACACAGTGAACCGAACGCTCCCAGCGATGGGCCTCCACAGCCGACGAGCCATGCATGTGCCATTGTTAACGCCATGACATTGACGACTATTACTGAATTCGGCGCGTGACCGTCGGCACTAGAGATTACCGCAGTCGCAGAGAATTGCTTGGTCTGATGAATCGCGATACCTCCTTCATCATGCTGATGGGAGGGCCTGAATCTGTCGTCTCCCAGGGGGACAGTTCCTTGTCAGCAGTACTGCCGGACGGAAACAAGCTGGCGGAGGTTCCATTATGTTCTGGGGAACTCACCTGGGCATCCACGGGTCCAATGGAGCCTACGCAAGGCCAAGGAGTATTGTACGCTGGTTGCAGACCATGTGTACTCCTTCACCACTATAATGTTTCCCGATGGCAGTGGCATTTTTCAACAAGATAATGCGCCATGTCACAAGGCCAGACGTGTGATGGAGTGGTTCGAGGAACACAGTAGCGTGTTCCAGTTGATGTGCTGGGCCCCCAGTTCGGCAAAACTGAACCCGATCGAACACATCTGTGATGTGACTGAACGTGGCCTCAGAGCCCATTGCCCTTCTTCCCGGAATTTATGGTAATTAGGTGACTTGTGTGTGCAGAAGTTCAAAAATGGTTCAAAGGGCTCTGATCACTATGGGACTTAATATCCGAGGTCATCAGTCCCCTAGAACTTAGAACTACTTAAACCTAACTAACCTACGGACATCACACACATCCATGCCCGAAGCAGGATTCGAACCTGCGACCGTAGAGGTCGCCTGGTTCCAGACTGAAGCGCCTAGAACCACTCGGCCACACCGGCCGGCTTGTGCAGAAGTGTTGCCAACTCCCTCCAGCTACCTACCTAGGCCTCTCTCCTACCACGCCACCGCGCGTCGCCGCTGTTTTTCGTGCCAAAGTTGGTCACACCGGATGTTCTTTCTGATCAGCGTATGCCGATGCAGGGTTTCGCTCCCTCGCTTCCCTTCAGCCATATCAACAAAAAGCACTGCACACGTTCACGGGACGCTGATACGCACGTGACACTTCTTAACAGCTCTGAACAGGCGATGCAGGATTCCTGCGCTCATTTCCTGAGTACTGGGCTACTCTGACTTTTCTCTTATAATCTTCACCACCATCATCACACAACACAATCAGTACACTATAGACGCATCCATTACACTCACATTTACTCTAGTTATGTACATACGGGACACTACACAATTCTGACATGGAAAGAGGCGCATGTACACAGGGGAAGTATACGCTTCTGACAGGTGACTGAGCCCTCACTGCAGGATATCCCAGCCAACAATGCAATACGACATTTAGGTACATTTTTATTACCGTACAGAAAAGGAAACACAAATACAGCAACTCGTTCAGAAACTAAATGCTGCTTTATTTACCATAAGAACAGTATCTGAAATAAGTGACACTTCAACACGAAAAGTAGTCTACTTCGCATCTTTTCATACGCTTATGTCGTATGGTATTATTTTTGGGGTAATTCTTCTGATTCAAAAAGGGCATTTTTGGCTCAAAAACTGGCTGTTCGAGCTATATGTGGTGTAAGTTCGAGAACCTCTTGTCGACCCCTATTCAATAGTCTGGGAATTCTGACATTGCCCTCACAGTATATATTTTCTTTAATGTCGTTTGTTGTTAGCAACATTAGCCTATTCCCAAGAGTTAGCAGCTTTCACTCACTTAATACTAGGCAGAAATCAAATCTGCATGTGGAATGCACTTCCTTGACTCTTTTACAGAAAGGAGTGCAGTATTCTGCTGCATCCATTTTCAATAAGCTACCACAAGAACTCAACAATCTCAGCAGTAGCCCAAACTCTTTTGAGTCTAAACTGAAGAGTTTCCTCATGGCTCACTCCTTCTATTCTGTCGAGGAGCTCCTGGAAGAGCTAAAAAATTAAGCAAATTCTAGTGTTACATTGTTGATTTTCTTTATTTAAACTTACGACTTGTCACCTGAATATGTTTTTTTATATATTTCGTTTTATCTGTTTCTAATATAGTGTTATGATTTCATGTATTGACTCGTTCCATTACCATGGAGACTTCTCCTTAATTTGGTCCCACGGAACAATAAATAAATAAATAAATAAACACAACATTACCTGAATACAACGGTAACTACAAGCGTCACATTTGCAGACAATGATCAGAAACAGACACAACTATGCTGTGCAAACAAGTGAAAGAAACGCGACATTTATGATACAGACATTCAGTCACATATAAAAATCATTTTATTCAAAATCAGAAAATTTTTTATAAATTAAAACTTACACTTCAGGATTAAATGCAAATGCTGAAAACTCTCACCACTATGCATTTTTGTGCTTGTCAAATCACAATCAAACTGACTATACTCTTAACTGTAGCATCGATTGTTTCATTATTGTGGCGTACGTTTCGCGTCGCTTTACCGTTTCAAGTTCATTTCCATGAAGTTTCCCTTTTAAATACCCTTACAGATAAAACTCATTGGAGGCAAGTCCGGCGAACGAGAAGGCCACAG
This sequence comes from Schistocerca nitens, assembly GCF_023898315.1. Classification (NCBI taxonomy): domain Eukaryota; kingdom Metazoa; phylum Arthropoda; class Insecta; order Orthoptera; family Acrididae; genus Schistocerca; species Schistocerca nitens. The sequence goes on from NC_064620.1 coordinate 50,210,368, forward strand.
AGCTTTGGCTTACTGTGCACTCTTCCGTGAAAGGCTTCATCAATACGAGACAGCGATTGATGAGACGCGTGGCACATAGTTCCATTTTTCTGGAAACAGTGGCGCTACCTTTAATGTTTTTTCTGACTGAGAGTAGGAGTTTTCGAGAACTCGAAGATAATCTTCTGTATTGACAGTGGATTCAAAGAACATCGAACCGATAATTCCACCGCACCCGTGGTCTAGGGGCTGCAAGCATCGACAAAAGAAAGCGATTAGTTGATTCCAGGAAAGCTGCAATCATTGAGGCATTAGCAATGCAGCACCAGTTTGTTGTAGATATGTTCGACGGTATTGACGGACATAGGAAACGCTAGTGGTAGAAAACAAGGAAACTCCAGTTGCACCATTTCTTGAAGAAAGCTTTTTTTCGCCGAAGTCGCGCAGGCTGTATACAAAGCTATTTTACTGTATACTTTGAATCACATTTTTGTTGTAACATTTTGTTTTATAACATTTTCATTTACACACATTTACTAATTATAATCGCGTAGTTACATAAAATAAGTAAATGAAAATAAGAAAGTAACGTAAAATATAAATTATAGACCGATGGAACCCCTCCCTTGGAGGAATTTTTGGGAATAGTCAGGGGCAACGCCTGAAGAGGGATAGTTCACTTTTTTTGGCAGTGAAGGTGTCAAGTAGGGGTAGATTTGATTTTTGTTTATTTTATTTTCACACTTTTGAATATCCAAGAGTGCGGATAATTGCGTGTAAACTTGCTTTGCTGACTGACAGATGCAGCGCCGACTGTCTTCGCGAACGACGACATCAGGTCGCCGCAACATGTCAGGTGTGAAAGCCGTGCATAGTCTCCCCGACCGCTGCAAATCGTGGAACTCCGCCGAACCGCCTTCTGATTGTCTCACCCTACGTAACCAGCGACTAACTATACTTCTGTCGACAGCAGATGCTCAATAGGCTTTGCACAAGCGTTTGTGAATATTCCCCACAGCAGTGAGAAATTCAATAATGGCACGTTGCTTGTAACGTACATAACCTACAGATGCCATTTTGGAACTGTCCTGTAGCTACGCTATCTATCGGAAGCGAGTGAACCAGGGCGCGCTCACTCAGGAGACTTCAAAAAATACCCACGTATCGTTTCTCATTCGTAGCATTGTTTTGGGCTGAGAAAAAAATGTGGCGCATTACTTTCCGGGCAACCCTCGTATCTGTGACATCTGCGTACGCAGACAAAGCCACGGGCAAAAAGCACCTCCTGAACCCCTAGATTTCAACCAAATTTGTTAAACATATAACATACTATCCATATAGAAATACCATGGCAGTAGGTACAGACACTTGTTATTGTGGTAGCGGTGATAATTTGAAGAGAGAAGGGAAACGAGGAAACGGAGATAGTGACATGGGAAGGAGGAGATGGAGACAGATGGGGCCGGAGGAGATGGGTAAAGAGAGGAGGAGGGGGAATAGATGGCGAAAGGGAAGAGGAAGAGAGGGACAGAGCGAGCGGGGCGAGGACATGGATGTAGGTGTTAGGAGGAGAGTCACACAGGGCGAAGTAGCAAAGGACAGTGGGTGGGAGGAGCAGATTGAGAGGGGCAGATGTAGATGGATAGGGAGTGGGGGCAATGCAGTTGGACAGAAAGATGGCGTGGAGGAAATGGACTTAGGAGAGGGGGTGGGGAGGAGCAGGTGGAAAGCGAGAGGGGGAAGTGGGGTATGGATTAATAGAAGACTAGAATAGAAACACACCCCAGAAAAGCCGAATACTCACATACATTGAAAACGGAGGGAGTCTGACTCAGTAGACCGTCGATCGATGCATGTGAGGCGACGTGATTTCCATTTATTTTTTTCTTTATTGAATTTCGATTTCCCCCGAAGGGGGCGAGCTGGCAGCAGCTTAGTACGCCGCTCTTCAGCCTACAGACTTTTTTTTAAAAAGGTGAAGATAATACATTATATAAAACAGGCGATAAAATCGACGACTTAAAGGGTAACACGGCGAAAAAATCGTGGAACTTAAAACAGAACAAAGGGATGATGATGCTAATAAAAATACATACAAAGCAGACACGTAAAATAATAGAGAGACAATTGAAAAAACACGGCGACAGTCTGGTTTCTGTTCGCAAAGGACATCAAATGGTTCAAATGGCTCTGAGCACTATGGGACTTTACTTCTCAGGTCATCAGTCCCCTAGAACTTAGAACTACTTAAACCTAACTAACCTAAGGACATCACACACATCCATGCCCGAGGCAGGATTCGAAACTGCGACCGTGGCGGTCTTGCGGTTCCAGACTGTAGCGCCTAGAACAGCTCGACCACTCCGGCTGGCCAAAGGACATAAAATTCACACCCAGCGACAGCATGGTTTCTGTTCGCAACACGGGAAAAGATGAAAGAACACTGAACATTCACTGGAACACTACGCTGAAATATGACATACCACAGCTGAGAGCACGTGGGGGGAAACTAGACAGATGAGGGGAAGATAAAAAAGGGGGGAAGGTGAGGAAAAGCGAAGGGGGGGATGGGGGAAAGGAGCCAATGGAGGATGATGACGTCCTTTTTTTTTCCTTTATTGATTTTCAATTCCCCCCGAAGGGGGGGGGGGGGCGGGCTGGCAGCAGCTTAATATGCTGCTCTACAGCCTACAGACTTTTATGTTAAAGAACGGAAGAAGAAAAGAAACAAGAAAAACAGGTGATAAAACGGTGACGTCAAGTGAAAAATGTGGAAAGTTAGAAAGCAAAAGCGGTTGGCAACGTTAATAAAAGACACAGGAATCAGACAAGTAACATAGTACACACACAATTAAAAAAACACGGCGACAGTCTGGTTTCTGTTCGCAAGAGATAAAAGGCACACCCAGCGACAGTATGATGGCCGTTCGCAACACTTCCCAAAAAACACAACACAGAACACTCACTGTAAAACACGCACTGTAGAACACTCACTGTAGAACACTGCACGAAAGTGGTGGCACAAAGATGACACTCCCGAGCCAAAGGCAGATGGGGGAGGGGGACCTGGAGGAGGGGGAAGAACAAGGAGGGAGGAAGGAAAAAAACGAAAAAAGGGGGGGGGGGCAACCAAGGAGGGAGAGGACTAATAAAGGGGGAGAAGGACAGACACGAGAGGGAATGAGAGGAGGTAGAGGAGGGAAATGTAAAAGGACTCGGGGGAGAGAAGGGGGCAAAGAGAGGGGAGGTGGGGAAGAAAGAGGATGGAACGGGGGAGAGGGAGCCTGGGAAAAGGACAGAGGAAAGGAGGGGGAGTGAGGATCAGAGTTTATAGGAGGGATAAATGGAGGGAGAGAGGGCATCATCCGGGAAGGGGAGTTGATGGAAGCCACCTTGGGAAAGGAGATGTAGGGTGTAGAGATGGAGGATAGGGGGGACAAAACAGTGAAGACGTGGCAGGGGGCGGGGATGGGAGAGGAGAGGAGCAACCAGGGGGTGAGGGGGTTCAAGGCGGCGGGAGGTGTAGAGGATGCAGATATGTTCGAGGAATAGGAGCAGATGGAGGAAAGGAATGAGATCACAGAAGATCCGCGTGGTGGACGGGAGGCGTATACGGAAGGCGAGGCGGAGTGCATGACGCTCAAGGATCTGGAGGGACTTATAGAATTTGGGGGGATGACGTCCAATCGTCAAATACTTTTTGTAATCGCGTGCAGTGGTTTACATGTGCGGGAACGCATTCTCTACACTACGTAAAATTGACCGTAGGCGCTAGTTGCCGCCGAAACCACAGTTCTTGTGTTGTCTCCGATATTCTACAGTCCACAAGTCTTGCACGAACCATCTACCGCGTCCAAAGTCGACTGACTCGCGACGTTTTGCTGTCATCACTGCACAGTTGCCTACAGCAGACTGCTGAGATATCGAGACTGCCATACGCCGAATGCAGCCGCCGCGTACGGGCGTCAACGCGGCCTACCTTTAGATGGGGTAAGCTTTGCGCGGGTTTCGGCCTCTCACTCAGTTTAAATATTCTCCTTGAGTCGGCTTTTGCAGCGTTTCTCCGTTTGGCCGAGAAACGTAGAACCTAATGAGAAAGATTTCTGCGCTTTGAAGTGTGGTCTTGGAGATGAGTCTTCTGCACAACATAGGCACACAGAATGAGAAATGAAGTTGTGTTAAATAATTCAGGGAGGAACGAACCTCGTAAAGGACCAACGCGTACAGTGGGGATCGATCGGCTTGACCTAGGTATGGACAGTACCCTTTCATAATCAGTATCACAGCACATCTAACAAAAAATCACGGAAATTTAAAATGAACAATAGATTCAAATTCAGAGAGACTTGCATTAGACAGAGACCGAATAGACGATGCAAACTGCCGACTATCAATTTTCGGATAATTATTGGTACATAATTGTTGCACTGGAGAGCCACGATCGATAATTAGATATAATTGACACAGTTTCCTGCGTCAGTCATTAATTTGTTACATTCAGTACTTGTTACAGTATCATGTTTACGTATCAAGTAGGAAATCAGGAAAATAACGACAGTATTTTGATTGACAGAATGTAAAAATTATATTTCCAGCAATTAGCCAAGTAACAAAAGTGAAAATCAATACGGAACCAGCTCGTTATTACGCTTATAGCTTCAAACAAATGCGTGGCTGTTCCACTAATGGCAACAAGAATATAATTTACGTAATTTTTCATTCACTGAAGACGCTGCGACTTTTGAAGCATTTAGTAAATCAAATTAAATTGAGGCTGTAATTTTTTTTAAAAATCATTTCATTTATTCGGTGCTTTTAACACTGGGATGCAGCCATTTGTTTTCCGGCTTCCCAGTTACAAATGAGACGTTTTCTACTGCTATAGCTCATTCACAAGTTAGCGAATGACGCCTTTGTACAAATTAAAATATCAGGGAATGGACATAAATCCGTTCGATCCTGGAAGATATATCAGAAATTTTCACTTATTAGCTTCTTATAGAGTAGCGTATCAGTGTTGGACACCATACTTTTTTTCGTAGTAACTGCCTTCGTCACCAACATACCGTTTACTCCAATGTCAAACTGTATCCGTCCCAATATTACTTCTTTTTCCATGTATGTACGAGTATAATAGACATAATTTTGATGATGAATAGTATTGGCATGAGAATATAGCTTGTAGAACTGACCTTTACTTACGAAGTACGATCCTTTCGGGAATTCGTGGTGCAACGGTCCTATGCAACGTGCATCGAAGTTGCCGTAATACCTGCCAAGGCTATGGTCGCAGTGAAAGAGTTGGCTATATACACTCCTGGAAATGGAAAAAAGAACACATTGACACCGGTGTGTCAGACCCACCATACTTGCTCCGGACACTGCGAGAGGGCTGTACAAGCAATGATCACACGCACGGCACAGCGGACACACCAGGAACCGCGGTGTTGGCCGTCGAATGGCGCTAGCTGCGCAGCATTTGTGCACCGCCGCCGTCAGTGTCAGCCAGTTTGCCGTGGCATACGGAGCTCCATCGCAGTCTTTAACACTGGTAGCATGCCGCGACAGCGTGGACGTGAACCGTATGTGCAGTTGACGGACTTTGAGCGAGGGCGTGTAGTGGGCATGCGGGAGGCCGGGTGGAAGTACCGCCGAATTGCTCAACACGTGGGGCGTGAGGTCTCCACAGTACATCGATGTTGTCGCCAGTGGTCGGCGGAAGGTGCACGTGCCCGTCGACCTGGGACCGGACCGCAGCGACGCACGGATGCACGCCAAGACCGTAGGATCCTACGCAGTGCCGTAGGGGACCGCACCGCCACTTCCCAGCAAATTAGGGACACTGTTGCTCCTGGGGTATCGGCGAGGACCATTCGCAACCGTCTCCATGAAGCTGGGCTACGGTCCCGCACACCGTTAGGCCGTCTTCCGCTCACGCCCCAACATCGTGCAGCCCGCCTCCAGTGGTGTCGCGACAGGCGTGAATGGAGGGACGAATGGAGACGTGTCGTCTTCAGCGATGAGAGTCGCTTCTGCCTTGGTGCCAATGATGGTCGTATGCGTGTTTGGCGCCGTGCAGGTGAGCGCCACAATCAGGACTGCATACGACCGAGGCACACAGGGCCAACACCCGGCATCATGGTGTGGGGAGCGATCTCCTACACTGGCCGTACACCACTGGTGATCGTCGAGGGGACACTGAATAGTGCACGGTACATCCAAACCGTCATCGAACCCATCGTTCTACCATTCCTAGACCGGCAAGGGAACTTGCTGTTCCAACAGGACAATGCACGTCCGCATGTACCCCGTGCCACCCAACGTGCTCTAGAAGGTGTAAGTCAACTACCCTGGCCAGCAAGATCTCCGGATCTGTCCCCCATTGAGCATGTTTGGGACTGGATGAAGCGTCGTCTCACGCGGTCTGCACGTCCAGCACGAACGCTGGTCCAACTGAGGCGCCAGGTGGAAATGGCATGGCAAGCCGTTCCACAGGACTACATCCAGCATCTCTACGATCGTCTCCATGGGAGAATAGCAGCCTGCATTGCTGCGAAAGGTGGATATACACTGTACTAGTGCCGACATTGTGCATGCTCTGTTGCCTGTGTCTGTGTGCCTGTGGTTCTGTGAGTGTGATCATGTGATGTATCTGACCCCAGGAATGTATCAATAAAGTTTCCCCTTCCTGGGACAATGAATTCACGGTGTTCTTATTTCAATTTCCAGGAGTGTAGCTTGTAGAACTGACCTTTACTTACGAAGTACGATCCTTTCGGGAATTCGTGGTGCAACGGTCCTATGCAACGTGCATCGAAGTTGCCGTAATACCTACCAAGGCTATGGTCGCAGTGAAAGAGTTGGCTATATACACTCCTGGAAATGGAAAAAAGAACACATTGACACCGGTGTGTCAGACCCACCATACTTGCTCCGGACACTGCGAGAGGGCTGTACAAGCAATGATCACACGCACGGCACAGCGGACACACCAGGAACCGCGGTGTTGGCCGTCGAATGGCGCTAGCTGCGCAGCATTTGTGCACCGCCGCCGTCAGTGTCAGCCAGTTTGCCGTGGCATACGGAGCTCCATCGCAGTCTTTAACACTGGTAGCATGCCGCGACAGCGTGGACGTGAACCGTATGTGCAGTTGACGGACTTTGAGCGAGGGCGTATAGTGGGCATGCGGGAGGCCGGGTGGACGTACCGCCGAATTGCTCAACACGTGGGGCGTGAGGTCTCCACAGTACATCGATGTTGTCGCCAGTGGTCGGCGGAAGGTGCACGTGCCCGTCGACCTGGGACCGGACCGCAGCGACGCACGGATGCACGCCAAGACCGTAGGATCCTACGCAGTGCCGTAGGGGACTGCACCGCCACTTCCCAGCAAATTAGGGACACTGTTGCTCCTGGGCTATCGGCGAGGACCATTCGCAACTGTCTCCATGAAGCTGGGCTACGGTCCCGCACACCGTTAGGCCGTCTTCCGCTCACGCCCCAACATCGTGCAGCCCGCCTCCAGTGGTGTCGCGACAGGCGTGAATGGAGGGACGAATGGAGACGTGTCGTCTTCAGCGATGAGAGTCGCTTCTACCTTGGTGCCAATGATGGTCGTATGCGTGTTTGGCGCCGTGCAGGTGAGCGCCACAATCAGGACTGCATACGACCGAGGCACACAGGGCCAACACCCGGCATCATGGTGTGGGGAGCGATCTCCTACACTGGCCGTACACCACTGGTGATCGTCGAGGGGACACTGAATAGTGCACGGTACATCCAAATCGTCATCGAACCCATCGTTCTACCATTCCTAGACTGGCAAGGGAACTTGCTGTTCCAACAGGACAATGCACGTCCGCATGTATCCCGTGCCACCCAACGTGGCCTAGAAGGTGTAAGTCAACTACCCTGGCCAGCAAGATCTCCGGATCTGTCCCCCATTGAGCATGTTTGGGACTGGATGAAGCGTCGTCTCACGCGGTCTGCACGTCCAGCACGAACGCTGGTCCAACTGAGGCGCCAGGTGGAAATGGCATGGCAAGCCGTTCCACAGTACTACATCCAGCATCTCTACGATCGTCTCCATGGGAGAATAGCAGCCTGCATTGCTGCGAAAGGTGGATATACACTGTACTAGTGCCGACATTGTGCATGCTCTGTTGCCTGTGTCTATGTGCCTGTGGTTCTGTCAGTGTGATCATGTGATGTATCTGACCCCAGGAATGTGTCAATAAAGTTTCCCCTTCCTGGGACAATGAATTCACGGTGTTCTTATTTCAATTTCCAGGAGTGTACTTGTACATCTGAAGTTCCAACACTTTCTGTTACAGTCATCGGTTGAAATACGGAGGCAATTTAGCGGCAAAATTATCAACTCCATGAAAAAATTTCCTTGTTGATACTGTTGGTGGATTTTTGAAAATATTTGTTAAAAACCGCCAACATAAGAGTCTCCTACTTTTCAGTTTGATTCAGGAATCATAAATGGCGCTAAACCCGGAAAAAACTATAATAAGTCCAATCATTAATCCAAGTAACGTCATTTCAAGAATATTTCCTGTCACATCCTATTAATGAAAATTCTACTTAACGCAGTGAAAGTAATGATGAATAAAGAACTAAACTGTATCTTCAACAGTAAGGAATTTTGTATAAACATCAAGCAAGTTTTCTCAGAAATCACTTTTCGAATCAAGAAATTTTGAAGTTCCATCAGGACGTAAGGAATGTGATGGACAGTTGTGTGACACCATTGGCTGTCTTCGTAGATTATAAGTGTGCCTGTAACACCACGCTGTCTTTAAAATTAATGGTCATATCAAGTCAGAATAGGATCAATGGCGACGTGGTAAATTGGTTCTATCTATTTATGAACTACTGGTATTTCGCGATAAGACAGAAGCCGTCGACTTACATATTCTCTCGACCGAATGTAGGGCGTCCTCAGGTAGCAGCTAATAGTCCATTTCTTTTCAGTGTAATGATAACGTTCTACCATGTTCCCTGAATGAAATACTTGACATTAATACAATTCTGCAGAAGGTGGAACAAAACAGGACGTCATCTATTCCGTACACACAGAAGAATTTCTATAAAGCGGAGATATGTATGTTTTATTTTAATGACAGAAGCAATTTTCTACAGCTCTTAGTAGTTATTTAATGATGGTAAGCACATTGAAACAGCATTTAACACATCAATATTTCTTACGTCAATATGTTGAAATGTAGTTCGTCTTGAAATATGCATTGTACAATGCTCTAATATTCAGCCCCGGATTCGCTGATATATTCGTAGAATGGTATCGCTTACAGTTTCGCAGTCTTCCACAACACGAGCATGGAGACCCTCTGCTTTTTGTACCGGTGATCTATACACGGTAGTTTTCAAGCGCCGCCAAAAACCAAAACCTAGATCCGGAGAATGTGGAGGCCAGAGGATTGGTCCACACTCCAACTGGTATGTGCCGGAAATCAAAGATGTGGGAGAAACCAGTAAACAGTTAGCTATTCGTCAATAACGGTAACTTAATTGCTTGATTTTGTGGGTAAGAAAGGCTATGAGTTAGTGGACAACACTAGCAGTAAAATGAGAGCATTACTTCGGTGAACCATAGCCAAAAACACTGTTGGTTAATAACCAGGTGTATGCAAGAATGTGTATTTCTCATAATTAATTAAATATCATGAAAATACAGTTTATCCAGACACAAGCCCATGCATAACAATAAGTTATAGCCTCAAATTTTTTGGGGTGGGAGTTGGGTTGTTTGGGGGAAGAGACCAAACTGCGAGGTCATAGGTCTCATCGGATTAGGGAAGGACGGGGAAGGAAGGCGGCCGTGCCCTTTCAAAGGAACCATCCCGGCATTTGCCTGGAGCGTTTTAGGAAAATCACGGAAAACCTAACTCAGGATGGCCGGACGCGGGATTGAACCGACGTCTTCCCGAATGCGAGTCCAGTGTGCTAACCGCTGCGCCACCCCACTCGGTCGCAAATTTCTTGTTACTCTCCGTATGCTGATAATCTGACTACGTTTATCTCTTCCTAAGAACATCTGTTCACAATTATCAACCGAAATGAGTGACGTTCTGCAGGTGAAAAGTTAGAGATAAGAAAACGGGCACACCTCACACAGACGAATAAAATATTTGAAGTCGACACCGATCTGAATAAACTTTATTTCTGTTTTGAACCCTTTTTCGATAAAAGAAAACGAACGAGGACAATTTTTTTCCTTTTCTTTCTTTCCTTTTAGTTATCTGACAGAGATGATGAGCGCCGCCACAATTTCTTCTCCTTTGCCAGTCGCTTATTCTCAGAGCAGCTGTTACTTCAAACGTCAATCATTTGTCGACTAGAAGCTTTACTCTCTGCAGCCGCTTACCCATAACAGATACGCCAAGACGTTGGTATAAATTAAACACGTTGTTGACAAGGGCTGACTTTTCGAGACATGAACACACTGTTATTTGCGAGGCACAAATGAGGCCACTGTGCATGGCACTTTAAACCCTCGGTGTGCAGGGATACCCCATAAATTCCCATATGCAGAAGAAGGTGCCCACACCATGTGTGTAGCCAAAAATGGTTAAAATGGCTCTGAGCACTATGGGACTCAACATTTGTGGTCATAAGGCCCCTAGAACTTAGAACTACTTAAACCTAACTAATCTAAGGACATCACACACATCCATGCACGAGGCAGGATTCGAACCTGCGACCGTAGCAGTCGCGCGGTTCCTGACTGAGCGCCTAGAACCGCTAGACCACCGCGGCCGGCTGTGTGTAGCCCTGTTCAAAGAGTTTTTAAATTGCGAAGCACGCCGATTTTTGATTTCATCTGTGTCTTGGAAGAAAACAAGCTGATGGTGTTCTTAACGTTTTCTCCTCCATTGCTATCCTCCAAAATACGTCACAGCCTTATGCCCTGGGCACGCAGTCCCAGTTTTGGCCGTTTGTGAGAAGATTGAAGCATTTCATGCAAGATGTCATACTTCAGCACATCACTCACTGCGTTGTAGGGCTGTCGCAGATGACACTGTGTACCTTCGTTTCTGATAAATAATGCCGTGGAAAAACCGGAGAAGGCGATATTAAAATTGCACAATATGCCTTTATTTTATGCTGAATAATAATAAACGGAACGCTAAGTTTCTGTTTGTCACTGAAATAATTCAGATCGTCTCATATGTAGCTATTGCCGGTCGCTGTGGCCGAGCGGTTCTAGGCGCTTCAGTCTGTAACCGAACGACCGCTACGGTCACAGGTTCGAATCCTGCCTCGGGCATGGATGTGTGTGATGTCCTTAGGTTAGTTAGGTTTAAGTAGTTCTAAGTTCTAGGGGACTGATGACCTCAGAAGTTAAGTCCCATAGCGCTCAGAGCGATTTTTTTAATGCACCAAACATCAAGAAACATTTAGTTAACGCATTAAGCGACACCTGTAAGCACATAGAATTACAATTGGCAATGAGCAGCCTTAAAAACAATGTGAAATATGACCTTTACATAAATCAGAGGAAGATCATTTAAACTCTTATAAATAGGTAAGTGGCTGTCTTATTAAGGAGCCAGAGATCAGGAACAAATAGCCAAGCATGGAGTTACATAGAATGCAAATCACGAACGAGATAGTGTACCAATCAATATACGTAGTTTATTAATAAATGTAACTAAAACAGCAGGCAGCAAAATTGAACTTACTTTAATACTTAGTACAAAATAAATTACACATCCGAGAAGGAAAGTTGCTACTCACCATATAGCGGAGATGCTGAGTCGCGATAAGCACAACAAAAAGATTCACACAATTAATGCTTTTGGCCATTAAGGCATTTGTCAGCAGTAGACAAACATACAGACACGGACACCCACACACCCACGTAAACACAACTTGCACACACATCTGCAGTCTCAGAGAGCTGAAACCACACTGCGAACGGCAGCACCAGTATATCCAGCGCATATAATATTCACAAATTACAAATAAGGCTCAAATGCGATTGACAACCAGCTCCGAATAACAATGGCTTAAACAATTTTAGCAATACAAATTAGCGAATTTGAAACCCGTAAATTCTTTAAGTAAAATCTGGGTTAACTGAAATCTAAAACAATGCAACACAGCGTAGTTTAAAGAACCTTACGGGTAGCTCCGAATAACTGTCCGTACTGGTGACGTACTGAGTCACGCACCAAATAAGTCAAGTCGTTGACTGCTGTTCACTAATCCCATTATTACCCACTAGTCCTGTAGACACAAAAGGGAGGCAAAGCTCTAAGACACTGCATGTGTCACGGAATTCAAAGTAAGTACTGGCTGGTGCATGAGGATGATGAACACGGCGGGGTTTATTTTACGATGCAGAACAATGACAGCCCAGCGACATCTACTTCTGTATCTACATAGATACTACTCAAGACACCGTATGTTGAGTGATGGAGGTACCCTGTATCACTACCAGTCATGTCCTTTCCTGTTCGACTCTCAGACAGAGAGAAAAACGACTGAAACTTCCTGACAGATTAAAACTGTGTGCTGGACCGAGATTCGAACTCGGGACCTTTGCCTTTCGTGGGCAAGTGCTCTACCAACATTTTTTTTTGTAATCTCATTTTGTTGGTTATAGTTCGCTGAAATTGTTCGCGGTTGACGTCCCATGACGTCCGTTGAAGTCCATTATTGGTCCATTCACTCAGTCTTTTCTTTTCTTTTATTACAGAGGGTAGCTAACCCTCTGAACGAACACGCTGAGCTACGGTGCCGGCACCAGCTGAGCTACCCAAGAACGACACACGACCCGTCCTCACAGCTTCAATTCTGACCAGTAACTCGTCTCCCACCTTCCAAAGCTGTGAGGACGGGTCGTAAGTCATGCTTGGGTAGCTCAGTTGGTGTCCTTGAACTGATTTATGGCTCGCCATCGAATAAATTCCCTGGCCCTGATGGTTTGCCACGGGAATTCTATGTGCGTTTCGACCCATAATCGGACACGCATTTACAGATGTTCTCAATGAAGTGATGCGAGAGAGTGACGTGCCGGCCGAAATGAAGGAAGGTCGAATTGTATTGATACCAAAAAGCAAACACCGAAAAACCTTAGATAACTTCCGACCGATTACTTTACCCAATTTTGATTACAAAACCTTTGCCAGACCACTCAACAGCAGATTGTCTCCATTAATGAAGCAAGTGAATCACAACCATCAATCATGCTTTCCTGGTCGCACTATTATTACGCCCCTTACGGAATATAGAGATGTAATAGCCATAGCGTCAGTCTCTAACGTGAATCTCGCATTGCTGTTTATCGACTTTTGCGAGGCATTTGATTGTGTCCGCCACGAGTACCTCCTACAGCTCCTGAAGCGGTGTGGTTCTGATCAACGAGTTATTAATGTCATGCAACATTTCGTCACGGGCATTACAACCGGAGTCAGGGTAAATGGACAGCTTACTCAACCCATCGAGGTCCAAAGAGGAGTGCCGCAGAGGAGCCCGCTCTCCATGATGTTATTTCTTTTATCGCTCGAGCCGCACTACGCTCTATTCATGACAAACTTGCAGGCCTTTCGATCGCCGGAACCTCCTTCGTGGTTCGTGGTTACGCCGACGACGTCGGAGTGTTACTGCGCAACGACGGAGACGTATCAACCCTCTAAACAGCAGTAGACGAGTACTGTCGTGCTTCCGGTGCTAAAATCAACGCCAATAAATGCACCTTTGTCAACATTCGAGGATTCGACGCAGTTATTATACCTTGGGTGAAGCGTGTCGAAGCCCACACCACTCTGGGGATGATTATCGACAAGTGTCTCGGTCCGACACACAGTTTTAATCTCTCAGGAAGTTTCTTATCAGCGTACACTCCGCTGCACAGTGAAAATCTCATTCAGAAAAACGAATGTCTATAAAACTCCGTATGAGCCCTAATTTCTTCGTGCGCTTCCGATTTTATGCCAACAGCTGTAGGCAGGTACATCTCGGCGCGTGCAGAATGATGACAGAGCTGGGGAGTACAGCGGGAGACGGCGCGCAACCCCTCCTTGTGCTGGCTTGCGTCGTGACCGTTCGGTCCTAAATGAGCAATAAATTCGCCTCTATCTGCGGCGACCGGCTCTGCTTGGAAGTGGGCCTCCGTAATGAAACGAGTTCCCAATAAAAGGAAGCGGCACCGTCCGGCGTTTAATTTGTGGGCGGCGGGGGCGGCAGGGGGAGGGGGGATGCGGGGGTGGCGTGGTGCCCCGGCTCAGCCCTGGCCGGAAGGAAGCGGGCGGCGGCCCGGTGACCGGACAAAGGCGGTCGGGCCACGCGCAGACAGAGGCGCGGCGCTGAACGGGCAGGTGGCTGCTCGCCGGCCCGCCCGAGAGGCAGATGCGGCACGAGCCACGCCAGCTGCCGCCGGCACGCGCTCGGCTGTTTTCTTTCGTGTAATTTGATTCCCCCAGCAGCGCAGTGGGTCAGCAACCAGTCGTGCGCTGTCGGTACTAACAAATATTTTCGTAAGCAGCAATGCCGTAGGGTGAATAAAGGCGAGCGTATGCGTCATCTGTTGTGGACTCATTCGTCAGCAGTCTACGAGGATACAAATAAAACAGTTTGTGCGTCAGTCACTTGTTTATTTTGCCACTACGTCCTGACAAAACCATCTGGTGAGCAAGATGAATGAGACAGGCGAAATTCCCTCAGACTTCAAGAGGAATATAGTAATTTCAATACCAAAGAAAGCACGTGTTGACGGATGTGAAAATTAACGAACTATCAGTTCAATAAGGCACAGCTGCTAAATACTAACGAGAATTCTTTACAGACGAATGGAAAAACTGGTAGAATTCGACCTCGGGGAAGATCAGTTGGGATTCCGTAGAAATATTGGAACACGTGAGGCAATACTGACCCTACGACTTATCTTAGAAGAAAGATTAAGGAAAGGCAAACCTACGTTCCTAGCATATGTAGACTTAGAGAAAGCTTTTGACAATGTTGACTGGAATACTCTCTTTCAAATTCTGAAGGTGGCAGGGGTAAAAAACAGGGAGCGAAAAGCTATTTACAATTTGTACAGAAACCAGATGGCAGTTATAAGAGTCGAGAGACATGAAAGGGAAACAGTGGTTGGAAAGGGAGTGAGGACAGCAAAGGACTTGGAAGAGCAGTTGAACGCAATGGAAAGTGTCTTGAAAAGAGGGTATAAGATGAACATCAACAAAAGCAAAACGAGGATAATGGAATGTAGTCGAATGAAGTCGGGTGATCCTGAGGGAATTAGATTAGGAAATGAGACACTTAAAGTAGTAAAGGAGTTTTGCTACTTGGGGAGCAAAATAACTCATGATGGTCGAAGTAAAGAGGATATAAAATGTAGACTGGCAATGGGAAGGAAAGCGTTTCTGAAGAAGAGAAATTTGTTAACATCGAGTATAGATTTAAGTGTCAGGAAGTCGTTTCTGAAAGTATTTGTATGGAGTGTAGCCATGTATGGAAGTGAAACATGGACGATAAATAATTTGGACAAGAAGAGAATAGAAGCCTTCGAAATGTGGTGCTACAGAAGAATGCTGAAGATAAGATTGGTAGATCACGTAACAAATGAGGAGATGTATAGGATTGGAGACAAGAGGAGATTGTAGCACAAATTGACTAGAAGAAGGGATCGGTTGATAGGACATGTTCTGAGGCATCAAGCGATCACAAATTTAGCATTTTAGGGCAGCGTGGAGGGTAAAAATCGTAGAGGGAGACCAAGAGATGAATACACTAAGCAGATTCAGAAGGTTGTAGGTTGCAGTAAGTACTGCGAGATGAAGAAGCTTGCAAAGGATAGGGTAGCATGGAGAGCTGCATCAAACCAGTCTGAGAATTGAAGACCACCACAACAACAACGATTTTCGATGGTTCTCACCACCGTTTTCACGTGCACAACTCTTTATGTACAGGGGATAGGCCAAATAATGTCAACACCTGTACTTCTGGTCGTATGTGGAATATGTAAGCGGAAAGAAACAATCAATGGCTTCTCTGCACGATAGTAATTGTGATACTATCGAAGACAGTGCTGCCAAAGCAGAGTTACTAAACACAGCCTTCCGAAATGCCTTCACAAAAAAAGACGAATAAACATTCCAGAATTCGAATCGAGAACAGCTGTCAACATGAGTAACGTAGAAGTAAATGTCCCCGGAGTAGTGAAGCAACTTAAATCACTTACTAACAGCAAGTCTTCTGTTGCAGACAGTATACGAATTAGGTTCCTTTCTGACTATGCTGATGCATTAGCACCATCTTAACAGCCATGTACAACTGTTCGCTCGAGGAAAGATCCGTACCCAAAGACTGGAACGTTGCACAGGTCACACCAATATTCAAGAAAGGTAGTAGGAGTAATCCACTAAATTACAGACCCATATCTTTAACGTCGATATCCAGTAGGGTTTTAGAACATACACCCCTGGAAATTGAAATAAGAACACCGTGAATTCATTGTCCCAGGAAGGGGAAACTTTATTGACACATTCCTGGGGTCAGATACATCACATGATCACACTGACAGAACCACAGGCACATAGACACAGGCAACAGAGCATGCACAATGTCGGCACTAGTACAGTGTATATCCACCTTTCGCAGCAATGCAGGCTGCTATTCTCCCATGGAGACCATCGTAGAGATGCTGGATGTAGTCCTGTGGAACGGCTTGCCATGCCATTTCCACCTGGCGCCTCAGTTGGACCAGCGTTCGTGCTGGACGTGCAGACCGCGTGAGACGACGCTTCATCCAGTCCCAAACATGCTCAATGGGGGACAGATCCGGAGATCTTGCTGGCCAGGGTAGTTGACTTACACCTTCTAGAGCACGTTGGGTGGCACGGGATACATGCGGACGTGCATTGTCCTGTTGGAACAGCAAGTTCCCTTGCCGGTCTAGGAATGGTAGAACGATGGGTTCGATGACGGTTTGGATGTACCGTGCACTATTCAGTGTCCCCTCGACGATCACCAGTGGTGTACGGCCAGTGTAGGAGATCGCTCCCCACACCATGATGCCGGGTGTTGGCCCTGTGTGCCTCGGTCGTATGCAGTCCTGATTGTGGCGCTCACCTGCACGGCGCCAAACACGCATACGACCATCATTGGCACCAAGGTAGAAGCGACTCTCATCGCTGAAGACGACACGTCTCCATTCGTCCCTCCATTCACGCCTGTCGCGACACCACTGGAGGCGGGCTGCACGATGTTGGGGCGTGAGCGGAAGACGGCCTAACGGGGTGCGGGACCGTAGCCCAGCTTCATGGAGACGGTTGCGAATGGTCCTCGCCGATACCCCAGGAGCAACAGTGTCCCTAATTTGCTGGGAAGTGGCGGTGCGGTCCCCTACGGCACTACGTAGGATCCTACGGTCTTGGCGTGCATCCGTGCGTCGCTGCGGTCCGGTCCCAGGTCGACGGGCACGTGCACCTTCCGCCGACCACTGGCGACAAAATCGATGTACTGTGGAGACCTCACGCCCCACGTGTTGAGCAATTCGGCGGTACGTCCACCCGGCCTCCCGCATGCACACTATACGCCCTCTCTCAAAGTCCGTCAACTGCACATACGGTTCACGTCCACGCTGTCGCGGCATGCTACCAGTGTTAAAGACTGCGATGGAGCTCCGTATGCCACGGCAAACTGGCTGACACTGACGGCGGCGGTGCACAAATGCTGCGCAGCTAGCGCCATTCGACGGCCAACACCGCGGTTCCTGGTGTGTCCGCTGTGCCGTGCGTGTGATCATTGCTTGTACAGCCCTCTCGCAGTGTCCGGAGCAAGTATGGTGGGTCTGACACACCGGTGTCAATGTGTTCTTTTTTCCATTTCCAGGAGTGTATATTGTGCTCGAACATTATGAATTACCTCGAAAAAAAAAAAATCTACTGATACACAGCCAACATGGGTTTAGAAAACATCGTTCCTGTGAAACACAACTAGCTCTTCATTCACATGAACTGTTGAGTGTTATTGACAAGGGATTTCCAATCGATTCCGTGTTTCTGGATTTCCGGAAGGCTTTTGACACTGTACCACACAAGCGGCTCGTAGCGAAATGGCGTACTTATGGAATATCGTCTCAGTTATGTGACTGGATTTATGATTTCCTCTCAGAGGGGTCCCAGTTCGTAGTAATTGACAGAAAGTCATCGAGTAAAACCCAAGTGATTTCTGCCGTTCCCCAAGGTAGTGTTATAGGACTTTGCTGTTCCTTATCGATATAAACGATTTTGGAGACAATCTGAGCAGCCACCTTCGGTTGTTTGCAGATGACGCTGTCGTTTATCGACTAATAAAGTCATCAGAAAATCAAAACAAACTGCAAAACTATTTAGAAAAGATATCTGAATTATGCGAAAAGTGGCAGCTGACCCTAAATAATGGAAAGTGTGTGGTCATCCACATGAGAGCTAAAAGGAACTCATTATACTTCGGTTAATCTAATTTAAAAGCCGTAAATTCAACTAAATACCTACGTATTACAATTACGAGCAACTTAAATTGGAAGGAACACACAGAAAATGTTGTGGGATGGCTAACCAAAGACTGCGTTTGATTGGCAGGATACTTAGAAAAGGTAACAGGTCTACTAAGGGGACTGCCTACACTACGCTTGTCAGTCCTCTTTTAGAATACTGCTGCGCGGTGTGGGATCCTTACCAGATAGGACTGACGGAATACATCGAAAAAGTCCAAAGAAAGGCAGCACTTTTTATATTATCGCGTCACAGAAATGATACAGGATTTGGGCTGGACATCATTAAGAGAGAGGTAGTTTTCATTGCGACGAAATCTTCTCACCAAATTGCAATCACCAACTTTCTCCTCCGAAAGCGAAAATATTTTGTTCACACCGACCTACATAGGGAGGAACGATGAACTACATAAAGAAATGGCTCTGAGCACTATGCGACTTAACGTCAGAGGTCATCAGTCGCCTAGAACTTAGAACTAATTAAACCTAACTAACCTAAGGACATCACACACATCCATGCCCGAGGCAGGATTCGAACCTGCGACCGTAGCGGTCGGTCGGTTCCCGACTGTAGCGCCTAGAACCGCACGGCCACTCCGGCCGGCGAACTACATAAAGTAAGGGAAATCAGAGCTCGTACGGAAAGATATAGGTGTTCATTCTTTCCGCGCGCTATACAAGATTGGAATAATAGAGAATTGTGAAGGTGGTTCTATGAACCCACTGCCATGGACTTAAATGTGATTTTCAGAGAATCCATGTAGATGTAGATGTAGATGTAGATGTACTTGGCAATGATTTATTAATAAGGGGCTGGACCCCCATTTGCGCATCATACAGCTGCAATTCTTCTTGCAATACTGACATTGTACAGTCTCCAGTGGAATGTCATCCCACTCTTCGATCAGAACCTCTTCTAACTCCTGCAGTGACGAGGGATACGGAAATCTGCTCCGGAGTCTGCGCTCCCACAAGGTTTCGCTAATGTTCAAGTCCGGGGACTGTGCTGGCCAGGGAAGACGCTGCAGTTCAGTTGCATGCTCCTGATGCCACGATTGGACTGTCCTGGTTTTGTGACTGGGTCCATTATCGTCCTGCAATATGGCATCATTGTTGGGGAGCAACATTTAAATTATGGGGTGCACCTGACCACATAAAATGTTCTCATAACCGTTCGTTGTAAACACAGGCTTTGAAAGTACAAGGGCAGTTCAATAAGTAATGCAACACATTTTTTTTCTCGGCCAATTTTGGTTGAAAAAACCGGAAATTTCTTGTGGAATATTTTCAAACATTCCCGCTTCGTCTCGTATAGTTTCATTGACTTCCGACAGGTGGCAGCGCTGTACGGAGCTGTTAAAATGGCGTCTGTAACGGATGTGCGTTGCAAACAACGGGCAGTGATCGAGTTTCTTTTGGCGGAAAACCAGGGCATCTCAGATATTCATAGGCGCTTGCAGAATGTCTACGGTGATCTGGCAGTGGACAAAAGCACGGTGAGTCGTTGGGCAAAGCGTGTGTCATCATCGCTGCAAGGTCAAGCAAGACTGTCTGATCTCCCGCGTGCGGGCCGGCCGTGCACAGCTGTGACTCCTGCAATGGCGGAGCGTGCGAACACAATCGTTCGAGATGATCGACGGATCACCATCAAACAACTCAGTGCTCAACTTGACATCTCTGTTGGTAGTGCTGTCACAATTGTTCACCAGTTGGGATATTCAAAGGTTTGTTCCCGCTAGGTCCCTCGTTGTCTAACCGAACACCATAAAGAGCAAAGGAGAACCATCTGTGCGGAATTGCTTGCTCGTCATGTGGCTGAGGGTGACAATTTCTTGTCAAAGATTGTTACAGGCGATGAAACATGGGTTCATCACTTCGAACCTGAAACAAAACGGCAATCAATGGAGTGGCGCCACACCTACTCCCCTACCAAGAAAAAGTTTAAAGCCATACCCTCAGCCGGTAAAGTCATGGTTACAGTCTTCTGGGACGCTGAAGGGGTTATTCTGTTCGATGTCCTTCCCCATGGTCAAACGATCAACGCTGAAGTGTATTGTGCTACTCTTCAGAAATTGAAGAAACGACTTCAGCGTGTTCGTAGGCACAAAAATCTGAACGAACTTCTCCTTCTTCATGACAACGCAAGACCTCACACAAGTCTTCGCACCCGAGAGGAGCTCACAAAACTTCAGTGGACTGTTCTTCCTCATGCACCCTACAGCCCCGATCTCGCACCGTCGGATTTCCATATGTTTGGCCCAATGAAGGACGCAATCCGTGGGACGCACTACGCGGATGATGAAGAAGTTATTGATGCAGTACGACGTTGGCTCCGACATCGACCAGTGGAATGGTACCGTGCAGGCATACAGGCCCTCATTTCAAGGTGGCGTAAGGCCGTAGCATTGAATGGAGATTACGTTGAAAAATAGTGTTGTGTAGCTAAAAGATTGGGGAATAACCTGGTGTATTTCAATGCTGAATAAAACAACCCCTGTTTCAGAAAAAAAATGTGTTGCATTACTTATTGAACTGCCCTCGTAATTATGGGACTAGCAGAATATGGCTGCCCACACCATCACACTTCCACCTCCGTGCTTAATCGTTGAAATCAAGGAATCAGGATTGTAGGCTTCTTTTGCCGTTATCCAGACGTAAACCCGGCTCGATGTTGGAAATAACGAAAACGTTGACTCGTCGCACCGTACGATGTGTTTCCACTGATCAGTCGTCGAGGATTTATGCTCCTGACACCATGCTTTACGTTTCTTTGAGTTGGTTGTCGCCACCAGTGGTTTCCGTATGGCAGATCGTCCATGAATATTTGCTTTACGGAATTCTCGGCAATAGTGTCGATAGATACGGGGTCTCGAAAATGGCTATTGAGCTCTGCAGTCACTTTATCAGCCGTAGCTTTCTGCTGTTTTGACTCAATTCGTGCCGGCCGGTGTGGCCGAGCGGTTCTAGGCGCTTCAGTCTGGAACCGCGCAACCGCTACGGCCGCAGGTTCGAATCCTGCCTTGGGCATGGCTGTGTGTGATGTCCTAGGTTAGTTAGGTTTAAGTACTTCTAAGTTCTAAGGGACTGATGACCTCAGATGTTAAGTCCCATAGCGCTCAGAGCCATTTGAACCATTTTTGACACAATTAGTGCTAGCATACGACGATAACTGTCATTTAGTTTTGATTTTCGCCCACTATTACGTTTGCACGATGATATCTTTCCATGTTTTGTGTAGACTGTCCTGTCTGTTGAAACAGTTGCTCTTGAAACATTTTATAAGTTGGCTGTCTTGGTTGCTGAAGCTCCGGCTAATTGGGCCCCAACGTCAGCACTCTTCGGAGCTCTGTCAGGTCTTTCGTTGCAAGTCGACCTCGGCCTGTCAACGCAAATACGAAGTATGCACTACTCGTAAACAAACTGCACTGATGCCTAGTCCGTGCTGAACATGCGCAGTCCAACTCATCAAATGCCTTAACTGCGCTGTTGACCGTCAAACACAACCATCTCATTACTACCACTGTTCACATTAGTTTGCTTGTCCTCTGTACATAGCTGCTCTTAGTGAAGAGTACAGACTTATATTCACAGTAGCAGACGAAGGGTAGTGTATCTCGCATTGCGTCTCTTGCTAAGATGAAAAATGTTTGTTTACAAACGGCACTTCTGATGTTTATAAAAGAACGTGAATTTCAGACAGTGAATTGTACTTGCAGGGACGGTAGAGGTGTAAAAAGTCTGAATGCTGCTGCATAATGTGTGTCCTCTCCACTGCACATTAAGCTTAGAGTGTTACTTCAAAGATATTGTACATGTTTAAGATACTTTTTTTACATTGGATACAAAGATAAAAGATTAAATACTTTCTGGTTAAACATGTTTTTCTTCTTATGTAGAAACTATTTAATTTTCACATTCGTATCCAATGTAAAAAACAACATATCTGTAACATGCCATAGTGTAAACATAACATGCAGTGGAGACGACATACATCAGGCAGCATTAAGAGGACATTTTACAGCTCTACCGTCCCTGTAAGTACAATTTACTGTCAGAAATTCATGTTCTTTTTAACATCAAAAGCGCCTCTTCGAAACAAACATTTTTCATTATTAGCAAAAGACGCCAAGTAACCTGTACTGTCCATGGTCTGCTACTGTGTTAAGACATCTGTACTCTTCACCAATAGCAGCTTTGTAAATAGACAATTCTCCACCTGAAGAGGATGATGTGAATCATCTAAAAGCGTAGCGAAAACTGGTTTAGGCATGCGTATTCAAATACAGAGATACGTAAACAGGCAGAATACGGCGCTATGGTCGCCAACGCCTATATAAGACAATAAGCGCCTGGCGCAGTTATTACATATGTTACCACTGCTACAATGGCAGGTTATCGAGATTTAAGTGAGTCTGAACTTGGTGTTATAGCCAGCTTACGAGCGCATCTCCGATTTATTGATGAAGTAGGGATTTTCACGTAAGACCATTTCACGAGTGCACCGTGAATATCAGGAATCCGGTAAAACATCAAATGCACAACACCGCTGCGGCCTGGAGAAGTTCCAGCAAGAACGGGGACCACCTACGACTCAAGAGAATCGTTCCACGTGACAAAAGTGCAACTCTTGCACAAACTGCTGCAGATTTCCATTCTGGGCCATCAACAAGTGCCAGCGTGCAAACCATTCAACCAAACGTCATAGATATGGGCTTTTGGAGACCAAGGCCCACTCTTGTACCCTTGATGACTGCACGAAGCAAAGCTTTACGCCTCGGCCGGGGCTCCTCAACAACGAAATTGGACATGTTGCCTGGTCGGACAAGTCTCGTTTCAAATTGTATCTAGCGGATGGACGTCTACGGGTATAGAGTCATACTCATGAATCCATGGACCCTGCATGTCAGCAGAGGACTGTTCAAGCTGGTGGAGGCTCTGTGATGCTGTGGGGCGTGTGCAGTTCGAATGATGTGGGACCCCTGATACTTCTAGATACGACTCTGACAGGTGACACGTACGTAAGCATCATGCCTGATCACCTGCATCCATTCACGTCCGTTATGCATTCCGACGTACTTGGACAATTCCAGCAGGACAACGCGACACCCCACACGTCAAGAATTGCTACAGAGTAGCTCCAGTAACACTCTTTTGAGTTTAAACACTTCCGCTGCCCACCAGACTCCCCAGACATTAACAATATTGAGCAAATCTAAGATGCTTTACAATCGATATCGAACTCCGGCAGAATCACTTATGCATTGAGGCTCAAAAAATGGTCGAAATGGCTCTACGCACTATGGGACTTAACATCTGAGGTCATCAGTACCCTAGACTTAGAACTACTTAAACCTAACTAACGTAAGGACATAACACACATCCATGCCCGAGGGAGGATTCGAACCTACGACCGTAACAGAAGCGCGGTTCCGGACTGAAGCGCCTAGAACCGCTCGGCCACAGCAGCAGGCTGCACTGAGGCAATCATTACACCAACGCCCCAGGCGTAAAACACCACGTACTGCTGCGTGCCGATTTCCGGAAGCACCTGCTCTACATTCTTGTCCGACAGGCACTGTCGATCCTTCAATGTCTTTGAAGGACCGAAAGCGTGATAATCGCATGGGGTCGGATCGGGACAATAGGGCGGGTTTTCGAGTGTTTTCAATACAAGGTGGTGTAACATATTCGTTACAACATTTGCGAAATGGGACGTGCCTTATAAGAAGCAGCAGGATCACTTCTCGCAGTTTTCACGGAATTTCACCTTAATTATACACCGTAGATATTAATTAGTACCAAACACGTTGTTCATTCTTCGATGGAAGTCTACCTCTGTTTGTCCTTCGGCCTCCAGCAAAATAATACCTTCACGTTGGATCTGTTTTGACGTGTTTGGTAATAACTTCGCCAAATTTCACGTTTCCTCATTTTCCGTACGTACGTCGGAAAGGTATGAATGCCACCTTAGCCTCCTGCCTAAACGTCGATGCTTCGATTGGGTGTCTCTCTCGTGGGTCATAAGGCTCTTTTTCTCTGGTACTCCCGCAAATATTTCCCCAATTTCGTTTTTGCAAGGTGTGGCTGGAGTCAGCCAAGACAAATCCTGTTCACCACTTCTTTCATATGACGCCCAGCGTCGACGGGAAGTGTCAATTTGTTTAACGTTAAAAATAAAATGATTTTTAAATCGTAATGCTACGTGCCCATGCGATAGAGAGGTCCCAATTTAATATAGTTCGATATTCGTTGCATCTATTTGTATTACCAGGAACTTAGAACATTAATAATATTCAGTACTCCAGTGGTGACTGCGCAGCGCTTCGGCATGGCCGTAGCTGTCATCACCGGACAGGACGGTGTTGTCATTGCTGGAGTGTTCCTCATGTTTTATTGGCCCTGCTAAAACACATCTATACAACTAATATCGCAAGAGACTAATTCGGGACCGCTCTGTCGAATGGACACGTGAAACTCCACGTTAAAAAAAATGGCTCTGAGCACTATGGGACTTAACTTCTCAGGTCATCAGTCCCTTAGAACTTAGAACTACTTAAACCTAACTAACCTAAGGACATCACACACATCCATGCCCGAGGCAGGATTCGAACCTGCGGCCGTAGCGGTCGCGCGGTTCCAGCCTGAAGCGCCTTTAACCGCTTGGCCACACCGGCCGGCCTCCACGTTAAAAATCATTTTCTTTATAACGAGAAACAAACCAATGTTTTCCTTTCACGCTGGGTGTCGATGCAAAACGTGTTGAGTGGTATTTCTTTGATCTGATTCCAGTGAAAATATGGTTCAAATGGCTTTGAGCACTATGGGACTTAACATTAGAGGTCATCAGTCCCCTAGAACTTAAAACTACATAAACCTAACTAACCTAAGGACATCACACATATCAATGCCCGAGGCAGGATTCGAACCTGCGACCATAGCGGTCGCGCGGTTCCAGACCGAAGCGTCAAGAACCGCTCGGTCACATCGGCCGGCAGTTCCAGTGAGCCGGCCGGGGTAGCAGAGCGGGTCTAGGCGCTACAGTCTGGAACCGCGTGACCGCTACGGTCGCAGGTTCGAATCCTGCCTTGGGCGTGGATGTGTGTGATGTCCTTAGGTTAGTTAGGTTTAAGTAGTTCTAAGTTCTAGGGGACTGATGACCTCAGATGTTAAGTCCCATAGTGCTCAGAGCCATTTGAACCATTTCTTGATTCCAATGACACGTTGCAAAACGAAACTGCAAATATCTGCGAAACGCCAGAGGAAATGCACCTGACAGCTCTTAAGACCGTGCACCCGTTGCATGTGCTCTCCAGCAACGCTCTCAAACGGGACGTTTTGGATCGCCACGTACGTAGCTGAACCGAGTATGACTGATTCTACCTCTACATAGGTCCACAAAATAACAAGTATACAGAAATTTTTAGAATTTACAACAGTGCTCGAGCGCGGAAAAATTCTTTTTGATCGTCTGTTGTACTCTGCGAAACGTAGGAGTACGGCACATTTTACTCCTGAGGAGAGGCGGATGGGGAAGCAGTCCGGCGTCGCAATGACGTTGACCGAAGAGTGTACCATACTGAAAGCTTTGGAGGTCAGAACACCCATCCAAAATTATGCTCGCCACACCGTGATGCCTAGACCACCAAAACTATCATTTTCTACAATGTTCCTGTTTCAAGCAGTGTTGCTTGTCTCTTAGCACTGATATCTCTACGCGAAGGCCGTCAAGTGTCTCCGTCAGTGCCTCGTCGGCGGTGAGAGGTAATGCCTGAAATTTGGTGTTCTCGACACACCCTTGACACTGTGGATCTCGGAATATTGAATTTCCTAACGATTTAGATGGCAGTTATAAGAGTCGAGGGACATGAAAGGGAAGCAGTGGTTGGGAAGGGAGTAAGACAGGGTTGTAGCCTCTCCCCGATATTGTTCAATCTGTATATTGACCAAGCAGTAAAGGAAACAAAAGAAAAATTCGGAGTAGGTATTAAAATACATGGAGAAGAAATAAAAACTTTGAGGTTCGCCGATGACATTGTAATTCTGTCAGAGACAGCAAAGGACTTGGAAGAGCAGTTGAATGGAATGGACAGTGTCTTGAAAGGAGGATATAAGATGAACATCAACAAAAGCAAAACGAGGATCATGGAATGTAGTCGAATTAAGTCGGGTGATGCTGAGGGAATTAGATTAGGAAATGAGACACTTAAAGTAGTAAAGGCGTTTTGCTATTTTGGGAGCAAAATAACTGATGATGGTCGAAGTAGAGAGGATATAAAATGTAGACTGGCAATGGCAAGGAAAGCGTTTCTGAAGAAGAGAACTTTGTTAACATCGAGTATAGATTTAAGTGTCAGGAAGTCATTTCTGAAAGTATTTGTATGGAGTGAAGCCATGTATGGAAGTGAAACATGGACGATAAATAGTTTGGACAAGAAGAGAATAGAAGCTTTCGAAATGTGGTGCTACAGAAGAATGCTGAAGATTAGATGGGTAGATCATATAACTAATGAGGAAGTATTGAATAGGATTGGGGAGAAGAGAAGTTTGTGGCACAACTTGACCAGAAGACGGGATCGGTTGGTAGGACATGTTCTGAGGCATCAAGGGATCACCAGTTTAGTATTGGAGGGCAGTGTGGAAGGTAAAGATTGTAGAGGGAGACCAAGAGATGAATACACTAAGCACATTCAGAGGGATGTAGGTTGCAGTAGGTACTGGGAGATTAAGCAGCTTGCACAGGATAGAGTAGCATGGAGAGCTGCATGAAACCAGTCTCAGGACTGAAGACCACAACAACAACAACAACGATTTCCGAAATGGAATGTCAGATGCGTCTAGCTAGAACTAGAATTCCGCGTTCTAAATTTGTCAAGTCCCGTCGTACGGACACTAATCATGTCGGAAACCTTTTCACGAACATCACCTACGTACAAATGACAGTTCCGCCCATGCACAGACCTTTTATACCTTCAGTATGCGACACTACCGCCATCTCTGTATGTGCTATTCGCTGTCCCCTAAGTGTACGTGGCAATCATTTTCATTAATCTGCAAGCGAATAAAACTTTACAAGTATTTTACTTTTTCGCATCCGTGAGGACGATCTCAAATGGTTTGGAAGGAAGGAACTTTTGCATATCAGCTCTCTTGTCAATACAATTTGTTTCGTTGCATATTCTCGAGAATCGCGTTCCTACAGACGAGTCACCCCCACCTCATCCCCCTTTCTCTCCTCTCCTCCTCGCCTCCTTCCCCTTCTTCCCATTCCCGTTGTCCCCCCCTCCCACGCAGATCCTCCCAGGTTTTTATTCGGTATCACTGTGCTATGTTAGTGTTGTGTTTCAGTGCCATTCTACAGTGTCATCTATTGACGTGCGTTTTAATTGTGTGCTCGATCTGTTTATTGTCCATGACAGTTCCTTGCTACGCCGCCCGTCATGTGGCTGTTTTACTCGTTCTACGGACTTTTATACTCCAGCCGTGCTTTGCCTGGTGCCTTTTAATGTAGTGTTTTTATTTTTTTTTTGTGGAACACACTTTTTTAGATTTTTATCTCCGATTTACAGTCACCGCTTTGTATGTCTTATTTGCTTCTGTTCCGCCATTTTTGTTTCTGTATTCCGCCATGTTATCGCCTTTATATTATTTTTAAATGTCTTCCTGTCTGTTTATGTCTCTTGGCTGAAGATCAGCGCTTATGCTGCTGCTGCCAGCCCGCCCCTGATGGAGAATGGAAATGACAATAAAGGAGAAAAAAAGGTCTGTCGCCATGTGGTATGTTTCTATTAATAATAAACGGGTACAAAAAGATCGAGAAACTATCGTTTAAGCTCTAACGCTTATTTTAAATGCTGCTCGAAATAGTAAAGAAAAGATTTTACGAATTTCTTTCATCGCTGGAATTAACATGTGGCCCAATTATCATACACACCGTGAGCTCTACACTTCGTTCGGTACACTGCGTAGCTACGGCTTTGTAGACTTGCCTTAGAGAGTTTACGCTATGCATTAAAAAAATGCTATCGTGTTTCTGGTGTTCAGAGCCGCCTCTGCAAAATTGGAGGCTACGCGAAAGGAACTCGTGTTCCAGTTGGGACCGGGTCTCAAGCCGTACAAGCTGTAAACGACTTAAGTTACCGTGAAATGAGACGCCCGCTAAGCCGAGTAGAGGGCCCCAGCGCTAGCGTGAGAAAAAAACGTAAAGCAGGAACTTAAGAAGGGAGCCAGCCAGCCCCGGGCGAGGGATGGCGGCTGCGGGCAGCACTGGCAGCGGGAGGGTGTGGGGGAGTGGGAGGGGGAGGGGGCCTTATCACCTTTCACTGCCCTTAAATGATGTCCTCAGCCGGCTTAAGGTAAGCCCCCTGTTATGCAGAACAGGCAGCCGCGCGGGGAGCCGGCGTTTCGGTTTTCTTGTTGCTTTCCCACGAAAGTGGGGCGCCAGCGTCGGACAACGTTGTCAGCAAATGCGGTACGCCGCAATCGGAGGAAAACGGTATAAAAATCTTCTCAACACCTTTACCTTGTGAAAGAAGCGGAAAATACACTGCTGGCCACCGTAAATGCAACACCCTGAAGGAAGCATCCGAATCAAGTGAAATTTACACCATGGGTTTGCAGCGATGAGATATGCAACTGATTAGAATTTCAGCGCAGACGCACATCACGCGCGCCTGTGGCGCCACCTCATAGCGCCATTTAAGGCTTGGCGATTTCGACGAGTGTACGTTCGGCACGTGTGTTTACCTTGTGGTTGTTTCACAAGACGATCAGTTATGCCTCGTAGACAACAGCGAACATCTTTTGATCAAGTATCCGAGTTCGACAGAGGAAGGATAGTGGCTTACCGAGATTGTGGATTATCATACAGAGAAATCGCTAGTCGTGTTGGACGAAACCAAACAATTGTAATGCGGATATGTGACCGTTGGATGCAGGAGGGTACGACGGACCGACGTGGTCGATCGCATTCACCTCGGTGCACCACTGCACGTGCTGATAGGCAAATTGTGCGCATGGCAGTGACGGATCGCTCAGTGACATCCCGAACCGTAGCACAGCACATTGCGTCTGTAACGCATCATCCAGTGTCTGCGCGTACCATTCGACGCCGTTTACAGCAGGGTGGTCTGTCCGCAAGACGTCCATTGCTTCGTCTACCATTGACGCAGAACCACAGACGTCTCCGTCGCCAATGGTGTGATGACAGACGGGTGTGGACGGCAGAATGGAATGACGTTGTCTTTACTGACGAGGCACGCTTCTGTCTGCAGCACCACGATGGTCGGATTCGAGTGTGGAGACACCGTGGAGAGAGGATGCTGGACAGCTGCATTATGCACCGCCACACTGGTCTTGCACCGGGTATTATGGTATGGGGCGGTATTGGATATTACTCTCGCACGCCTCTAGTACGCATTGCCGGTACTTTAAATAGCCGGCGCTACATATCCGAGGTGCTGGAGCCAGTTGTCCTTCCTTACCTTCAGGTCTCGGCCACAGCCATATTTCAACAGGATAATGCACGACCACACGTGGCACGCATTGTCCAAAGGTTCTTCGTCAATAACGAGATTGAATTGCTTCCCTGGCCGGCTCGCTCTCCGGATCTTTCGCCGATAGAAAACATGTGGTTTATGGTTGCTCAACGAGTGACCCAGATTACATCCCGAGCTGCCACACCAGATGATCTTTGGCAACGTGTGGAAGCTGCTTGGGCTGCTGTACCCCAGGAACACATCCACCGTCTCTTTGACTCAATGCCGAGACGTGTGGCAGCAGTGATCTCCAAAAATGGCGGCTACTCTGGCTACTGATTCTGGCAGGAACCACATGTCACAGACGTCTGTAAACGTAATCATTTGATACTTGGTCAACAGGTTATCTATAAAATAAATCTTGTTGTGCTACCTCTTGTCTTTCTTGGTGTTGCATTTACGGTGGCGAGCAGTGTAACAGTGCTTCGATTATTACCTACAATGATTTCGTCACGAGAAGCTGATTGCTGTAGTGGGTGCTATGGAACCTGCATCATCCTCATGTCTCATAAATGAGAGAGGAATTAGCCACCATCATGGAATTGCAGGAAACATGGCCACGACAGGCGATAAAGGAACCTGTTTCACCGAACTGGTACGGTCGCTATCATCTTACTTAAACCATGAACTGAGAAAACTTGGTTAAGGTACAACAAACGCAGAACAATAGTCATTAAACTGCAACACGTTATAAACTGCAGCCAGGATAAGTACGTAACAAGTGAAATAATAATGGAAGTCAGAACTCGCCATGGTTTCATGGTTTCATTCTGAGAATGTTATGAAAACAGAGAATGCTACAGTTTCGGTACAGAAGAGACTCCAGTGAAACTGAGAAACCTCGACAGCAATTCAAGGATCTGTATGAAGGGCCATGCGTCAAGGGTGCAGTAGTTTTCACAAACAGATCCTGTCGAAAGATCCGTAAAAATTCTAGGAAGTTACGTTCACAGATACTACAGTCGTCGGAGCCCCGGAACAGTTCCTTAACATAGGGCGCCCAGTTCTTCCTTCGTACCTGTCTACTACTCAAGAGGACGTCGTTATCAGGAGAAAGAAAATTGGCGTTCTATGTATCGGAGCGTGGAATGTCAGATCCCTTACACGAGCAGGTATGTTAGAAAATTTAAAAAGGGAAATGGATACGTTAAAGTTAGATATAGTGGGAATTAGCGAAGTTCGGTAGCAGGAGGAACAAGACATTTGGTCAGGTGAATACAGGGTTATAAATACTAAATTAAATAGGGATAATGCAGGAATAGGATTAATAATGAATAAAAAATAGGAGTGCGGGTAAGCTACTACAAACAGCATAGTGAACGCATTATTGTGGCCAAGATAGACACGAAGCCCATGCCTACTACAGTAGTACTAGTTTATATGCCAACTAGCTCTCCAGACGACGAAGAGATTTATGAAATGTATGATGATATAGAAGAAATTATTCAGGTAGTGAAAGGAGACGAAAATTTAATAATCATGGGTGACTAGAATTCGAGAGTAGGGAAAGGGAGAGAAGGAAACATCGTAGGTGAATATGGATTGGAAGTACGAAATGAAAGAGGGAGCCGCCTGGTAGAATTCTGCACAGAGCATAACTTAATCATACCTAACACTTGGTTCAAGAATTATGAAAGAAGGTTGTATACATGGAAGAATCCTGGAGATACTAGAAGGTATCAGATAGATTATATAATGGTAAGACGGAGATTTAGGAACCAGGTTTTAAATTGTAAGACATTTCCAGGGGCAGATGTGGACTCTGGCCACAATCTATTGGTTATGAATTGTAGATTAAACCTGAAGAAACTGCAAAAAGGTGGGAATTTAAGGAGATGGGACCTGGATAAACTGACTAAACCAGAGGTTGTACAGAGTTTCAGGGAGAGCATAAAGGAACAATTGACAGGAATGGGGGAATGGGTAGCTCTGAGGGATGAAGTAGTGAAGGCAGCAGACGATCAAGTAGGTAAAAGACGAGAGCTAGTAGAAACCCTTGGGTAACAGAAGAAATATTGAATTTAATTGATGAAAGGAGAAAATGTAAAAATGCAGTAAATGAAGCAGGCAAAAAGGAATACAAACGTCTCAAAAATGAGATCGACAGGAAGTGAAAAATGGCTAAGCAGGGATGGCTAGAGGACAAATGTAAGATGTAGAGGCTTATCTCACTAGGTGTAAGATAGAAACTGCCTACAGGAGAATTAGAGAGACCTTAAGAGAAAAGAGAGCCACTTGTATGAATATCAAGAGCTCAGATGGAAACCGAGTTCTAAGCAAAGAAGGGAAAGCAGAAAGGTGGAACGAGTATATAGAGGGTCTATACAAGGGCGATGTACTTGAGGACAATATTATAAAAATGAAAGAGGATGTAGATGAAGATGAAATGAGAGATATGATACTGCGTGAAGAGTTTGACAGAGCACTGAAAGACCTGAGTCGAAACAAGGCCCCAGGAGTAGACAGCATTCCATTAGAACTACTGACGGCCTTGGGAGAGCCAGTCCTGACAAAACTCTACCATCTGGTGAGCAAGATGTATGAGACAGGCGAAATACCCACAGACTTCAAGAAGAATATAATAATTCCATTGCCAAAGAAATCAGGTGTTGATTGATGTGAAAATTACCGAACTATCAGTTTAATATATCACAGTTGCCAAATACTAACGCGAATTCTATGCATATCAATGGAAAAACTTTTAGAAGCCGAACAAGGAGAAGATCAGTTTGGATTCCATAGAAATGTTGGAACACGTGAGGCAATACTGACTTTACGACTTATCTTAGAAGAAAGATTAAGGAAAGGCAAACCTACGTTTCTATCAATTGTAGACTAAGAGAAAGCTTTTGACAATGTTGACTGGAATACTCTCTTTCAAATTCGAAAGTGGTAGGGGTAAAATACAGGGAGCTAAAGGCTATTTACAATTTGTACAGAAACCAGATGGCAGTTATAAGAGTCGAGGGGCATGAAAGGGAAGCAGTGGTTGGGAAGGGAGTGAGACAGGGTTGTAGCCTCTCCCCGATGTTATTCAATCTGTATATTGAGCAAGCAGTAAGGGGAAACAAAAGAAAAATTCGGAGTAGGTATTAAAATCGATGGAGAAGAAATAAAAACTTTGAGGTTCACCGATGACATTGTGATTCTGTCAGATACAGCAGAGGACTTGGAAGAGCAGTTGAACGGAATGGACAGTGTCTTGAAAGGAGGATATAAGATGAACATCAACAAAAGCAAAACGAGAATTAAGGAATGTAGTCGAATCAAACCGGGTGATGTTGAGGGAATTTGATTAGGAAATGAGACACTTAAAGTAGTAAAGGTGTTTTGCTATTTGGGTTAGCAAAATAACTGATGATGGTCGAAGTAGAGAGGGTACAAAATGTAGACTGGCAATGGAAAGGAATGCGTTTCTGAAGAAGAGAAATTTGATAACATCGAGTATTGTTTTTCGTGTCAGGAAGTCGTTTCTCGAAGTATTTGTATGGAGTGTAGCCATGTATGGAAGTGAAACATGGACGATAACCAGTTTGGACAAGAAGAGAATAGAAGCTTTCGAAATGTGGTGCTACAGAAGAATGCTGAAGATTAGATGGGTAGATCACATAACTAATGAGGAAGTATTGAACAGAATTGGGGAGAAGAGAAATCTGTGCCACGACTTGGCTAAATGAGGCAATGGTTGGTAGGACATGTTCTGAGGCATCAAGGGATCACCAATTTAGTATTGGAGGGCAGTGTGGAGGGTAAATATCGTAGAGGGAGACCAAGAGACGAATACACTAAAGAGATTCAAAAGGATGTAGGTTGCAGTAAGTACTGGGAGATGAAGAAGCTTGCACAGGATAGAGTAGCATGGAGAGCAGCAGCAAACCAGTCACAGGACTGAAGACCACAACAACAACAATATTTACACATACATGGTTTAAATGGCTCTGAACACTATGGGACTTAACAGCTGAGATCATCAGTCCCCTAGAACTTAGAACTACTTAAGCCTTACTAACGTAAGGACGTCACACACATCCATGTCCGAGGCAGGATTCGAAGCTGCGACCTTAGCGGTCGCGCGGCTCCAGACTGAAGCACCTAGAACCGCTCGGCCTCTCCGGCCGGCTCCCAACCTAAACAAACTGTCGCTCACACATCTTATGTTACAACCAATCGCCCCCTTCCCTCCCCACAAATACACACACTACATTACAGCATTACTCGGGTCTTCTTCATCTCGGGTCAAACAGTGAAACTAAGAAGGGTAACCTAAAATGACAATATATTTTATATGAAATACATTGGTAAAACGAACTGCAGTCGTACCAATTAGGAGTGACTGGGTTGAAAGGAATGCAAAGGAAACAGGAGAGGTAAGAGATAGGAAGGTAATATCGACTCCCAATCGCGACTGGGCACTGCATCAATGCAACGGCGAGAGCTGAAAATTGGTGTCGGACCAGGACTCAGAACTGGATACTTCGTAATACTGGAACGGTTGCATTACCCCTTCTCGGCTGTCTAGACACGCTTCCCGTCACACGCAAATTCCCAACTTCCCGCTCACCACACCACAATGATCCCCACCGATTAACCCCCTATTCGCTGATTTCTGATTCCGGTAGGATTTCGGACACCGGTTGTGCATCCGCATTGAAACTTTTCCATGAAAGAGCCGTCGCGCCGTAGAATTGTAGGTATGACGACGCCACTTACATCCATAGAAATTTTACCCCGATTTATCCATATATGAAAACAGCTATTCGTCCCTACACCACTATAGATAACAAATTAAGCACTCTATCCAATGAGCATTTGAAGTAACACAAAACCAGTCTGTTTGATGTGAGATTATGTATGTAACCAGTAAGACAGTCGTTTTACATGAAATAAAGAATTGAGGAAAGAAAGGGAAGAGACGGGTGAAAATTCGTGACTTCCAGTCCCAGTGGGCATTGTAATGCAGTGATGAAAGTTGAAAACTTGTCTCGGTGCAGGACTCGAACCTCCATTACCGCTTCTCGTGAGCGGTTGGCTCAACCGCTTCGGCCATCCGGACACGGTCCCAGACCGACTCAAATTTCCAACTTACCACGCGTTGCAGTCCAGCGTCCCTCGTCCATATACCCCCACCAGCAAACTATTGATTCCAGACGGAGTTCGTACGATATTAGCGCATTCCTGCATCCGCACTCAAAAAGTTGTCAAGGAGACATCGCGGTCTTACACAAATTACACACTCACGCACACACACACACACACACACACACACACACACACACACACACACACACACAAAATGGTTCAAATGGCTCTGAGCACTATGGGACTTAACTTCTGAGGTCATCAGTCCCCTAGAACTTAGAACTACTTAAACCTAAGAAATCACACACATCCATGCCCGAGGTAGGATTCGAACCTTCGACCGTAGCGGTCGCGCGGCTCCAGACTATAGCGCCTAGAACTGCTCGGCCACCCCGGCCAGCACACACACATTGTGGTGTGCGTACTATAAGACCTTCGGTACGCACACCATCAGATTATTTGGCTTGTCGAACTAACGAAGTAGGCGAGTGTCAGCAATATGTCTCGTGGTCTTATTGTGGCGTCTTTATCTTCTGCCGTTAGGTCAGACGATAGAAATGCCACTTGCACGCTTAGAGTAGCAGATTGACGGTGACCAACTTTAAACAGAACTTGATTAATTTTCACACACGTTTATTAAAATAATAAAAGATATAGACATTACGTAACTTGATTCTGGATGCTGTTTACAACTGACAATCTGAAGTTCCTTTGGCCTTGGTACGTTAATCTTATTCTCACATATCTCTGATACTTGACAAAGTGTCTATACATTTATCTTCATGGCTATGTACAAGAATATGGTAATCTTATTAGGCGCAGACAAACTTGACTATAGACTGGTACAGACTAATGTAGACTGGTACAGACAGGTGCAGATAAATGCAGACTGACTAATCGGAGGTCTGTACACTCGTTATAATACCTTGTGCGTTCAGGTATCACTGCGCGAATATGATTCGCGAGGAGAAAAGGTTCTACGTTAGCAGCAATCTCATTGGCTGCGTTACATACACTCCTGGAAATGGAAAAAAGAACACATTGACACCGGTGTGTCAGACCCACCATACTTGCTCCGGACACTGCGAGAGGGCTGTACAAGCAATGATCACACGCACGGCACAGCGGACACACCAGGAACCGCGGTGTTGGCCGTCGAATGGCGCTAGCTGCGCAGCATTTGTGCACCGCCGCCGTCAGTGTCAGCCAGTTTGCCGTGGCATACGGAGCTCCATCGCAGTCATTAACACTGGTAGCATGCCGCGACAGTGTGGACGTGAACCGTATGTGCAGTTGACGGACTTTGAGCGAGGGCGTATAGTGGGCATGCGGGAGGCCGGGTGGACGTACCGCCGAATTGCTCAACACGTGGGGCGTGAGGTCTCCACAGTACATCGATGTTGTCGCCAGTGGTCGGCGGAAGGTGCACGTGCCCGTCGACCTGGGACCGGACCGCAGCGACGCACGGATGCACGCCAAGACCGTAGGATCCTACGCAGTGCCGTAGGGGACCGCACCGCCACTTCCCAGCAAATTAGGGACACTGTTGCTCCTGGGGTATCGGCGAGGACCATTCGCAACCGTCTCCATGAAGCTGGGCTACGGTCCCGCACACCGTTAGGCCGTCTTCCGCTCACGCCCCAACATCGTGCAGCGCGCCTCCAGTGGTGTCGCGACAGGCGTGAATGGAGGGACGAATGGAGACGTGTCGTCTTCAGCGATGAGAGTCGCTTCTGCCTTGGTGCCAATGATGGTCGTATGCGTGTTTGGCGCCGTGCAGGTGAGCGCCACAATCAGGACTGCATACGACCGAGGCACACAGGGCCAACACCCGGCATCATGGTGTGGGGAGCGATCTCCTACACTGGCCGTACACCACTGGTGATCGTCGAGGGGACACTGAATACTGCACGGTACATCCAAACCGTCATCGAACCCATCATTCTACCATTCCTAGACCGGCAAGGGAACTTGCTGTTCCAACAGGACAATGCACGTCCGCATGTATCCCGTGCCACCCACCGTGCTCTAGAAGGTGTAAGTCAACTACCCTGGCCAGCAAGATCTCCGGATCTGTCCCCCATTGAGCATGTTTGGGACTGGATGAAGCGTCGTCTCACGCGGTCTGCACGTCCAGCACGAACGCTGGTCCAACTGAGGCGCCAGGTGGAAATGGCATGGCAAGCCGTTCCACAGGACTACATCCAGCATCTCTACGATCGTCTCCATGGGAGAATAGCAGCCTGCATTGCTGCGAAAGGTGGATATACAGTGTACTAGTGCCGACATTGTGCATGCTCTGTTGCCTGTGTCTATGTGCCTGTGGTTCTGTCAGTGTAATCATGTGATGTATCTGACCCCAGGAATGTGTCAATAAAGTTTCCCCTTCCTGGGACAATGAATTCACGGTGTTCTTATTTCAATTTCCAGGAGTGTATTAATACGCGGATCGGCGGAAGCAGAATTTGGTCCGTCTCTAAGACAGCGCCATCTTGTAGTGCGGAGACGGACGAGCGCTGTGCCTGCGCTGTTGTGCTTAGCGGGGCGCGCTCTAGTGGGAAAGTTGTGTACGCGCTGACTACACGGAACTATGTACACAACACACACACACACACACACACACACACACACACACACACACACACACATATATATATATATATATATATATATATATATATATATATATATATATATATTGTGTGTGAGTGGTGAGTGTGTGTGCGCATCTCTTATATACAAGAGGCGGAGGGGCGTTTCTTCTGTAGCAAAGATGCGCCAGCCGCTTCATCACATTAAAAATTAATTAATTGCAAGACTGTATAAAGTCAGAAAAAGTGAAATAATTTCGAATACTGTATCAGATGACAGAGGACAAAAGAAGATATATTTTGAACATGGCTGCACTACAGCAACGGTTAGAGAAAGCAGTTGTAAGAGACAGCCAACCAGTTGCAATAAATGGTGGTTTTCAAATAACCTTTACCATGGTTTAGACGGATTCAAACCCGTCTTCTTCAGACGGAAAAACAAATTTAACATCAGCAATCAGTCAGTAAAACTACCTACACATCACATGTGTTGGCAACGGTCTGTATAAAGGTTGAGTCCCCTAGAATCAGGGTGTTGTCACATTAGTAAAATCAATCTCTTAAAATAGTAGACCATGTTAATAGCTATATTCCGACTGCAGTAGCACGTAGCTATTAACGCGGTCTGTTATTGATTGTAGGGGCCTTATCTTTTAGTGACTGACTGCTGATGTGACGTTTGTTTGCCCTTCTGAGGGAGACTGGTTTAAATCTGTCCAAAGCATGGAAAAGTTTATTTGAAAACCACCATTTTTGCAGCTGATTGACTGTGTATTACACCTGCCAAAAATGTAATGTTAAAGAATTACTTAGGTGTGAATATCCTTTTAATAATGTAAAATACTAATCAAATTTAAACTCTTAGTGATCTAAATTCTGGTCTTTCTACGATGAAATTTTCCTCCTCCTTGCCAAAGAATCACAGTTCGTTACTTTAGAAAACTCTACATTCCGCACTCTTTCATTTTATACATGCACGTGCAAATATTCATCTAAACTGTGAGAGTCACTACAAGTTGCGTAGGAGAGGATTCAGTTTATTGTACCGTCTACTGGGAGCATGGGAAAACCCTTTGTAGACCTCCATACAAACTGGTTTTTGCAACATCTTTACAAAATAGATACATAGGGGGCTGAAATCCATTCCAGATCACTGAGTAGAATTGTTGAAATTTTCCAAGCACGTTGTTGAGAGATTTAGTGTTTCTTTATCGCAGTTAACATGTTTCATCATTGCTGTTTCACTCTCTCGCCAGTCAAACAATCCTGCGAGTGTTCGCACCGTCCATCTAGTAGGGACAGTATTGCCTGATCAAGTTTAGAATGCAAGAATTTTTTTAAAATATTTGCAGACAGCTATAGGTTCTGTCAACATCAGGGCGGCTCTTATACGTTGAGATAATAGCAAAATCTTCTACCGCAGACATTACGTTATAAAGGGCGCCGCAGGTGAAACGGTCAGTTTTCAGGGATATGACAGGAACGATCATTCGAAGCAAGTAAAACTAGTAACCATTGACCCACAAATGCATACCCTAAAATCTATGAGACCTTCTTCATCTTCGATACTGTAAAACTAATCTCTTCTATTGCAAGCTCTTTGATTTACGTATTTTGAGAGGTGGTAGAATGGACTAAGAAAGGAAAAAATGTTCAGTAAACACCGGCTCTAAAGTGCATACCGTACGAGCCATAAGCACTTGTTCATAGCCGTTACTGTGAAACATATGTCCTCTACTTGACAAATGCTCTTAACTTACAAGATATGCGTTTCAGAGCTCATGTTTTCTAGCCAATTTTATCTGGCTTTGGTCCATGCTACCTCCTCCAGAAATATCGAGAACAAAGAACTTGCAATAAAAGATGTTTGATTCACAGTGTCGAAGATGAAGAAGTATAATACGTACAGCATTTTAGAGTCCGTGTTTACTATACTTTATGTTTCGAATGATCAAATGGTTCAAATGGCTGTAAGCACTTTGGGACTTTACGTCTGAAGTCATCAGTTCCCTAGACTTAGAACTACTTAAACCTAACTAACCTAAGAACAGCACACACATCCATGCCCGAAGCAGGATTCGAACCTGTGACCGTAGCAGCAGCGTGCTTCCGGACTGAAGCGCCTAGAACCGCTCGGCCACAGAGTCCGTCTTCGAATACTAGTTTTACGTTGGATTTAAAACTTGCTTTGCCACATGTCAGATATTTTATGGTATTGGGCAAATGATCAAAATTTTTATTCCTGGACATTGAACTACTTTCTGAACCACTGTCAACATTAATAATGGGTAATAAGGTCTATTTTTTCCTCTTGTTGAAGTTGTGGATATCACTATACTTCCCAAATTGTGATGGATTATTTATTATGAATTTCATTAGCAAATTATTATTTTAAATCGATTCTGAAACACGGTGCAATTCGGCATTTGCCACATTAACGAATATTGCCAAGGGTGAAAGGGAAGTGAAAAACGTCACGTCAATATCCCACATTCGCCAGATACAGAGGTCGAGACATTTGGATTTTCAGTCTTCCACTTTATCACTGAGCCACCGAAGCACATTGATGGAGGATGTATGTTTCACATATCTTTAACACAGATTTTCGGAACAATTTTGTTTAGTTATACATAGCGAAAGACTTCTCTTGACCGATAGAGTGTACATTTTCTTCTACTTCTCATTTCCATTTTTAATTTCCCTATTTTTTTCCTTTCGTTCCTTCGGGTGCCAGTTGACCATTATACTCAAGGGAATTTACACGGTCGCCCTTGGTTAGTTACACCCTTGTTGTTTGGATAGTTTTATTAACTGTGTGGTGATCATTTTCCTCTAATGCTCTTGAACTAAAAACAAATCGCGACGTGACGTAAAAATCAACAATACAGGAGTCGTTGCTGTGACCCACGTCGTTGCTTGGCAACAGTTCGAGGCGACTGGAATGACGAGCAGCATGAATGTTTCTTTCCGCGTTCAACAAAATCTGAAGAAAATGTTGAACTGCAGCAAGACTACCGAGTAACGATAGGAGTGGGAAGGTAAGCGGTCCCCAGTCATCCAAGTTCTTGACAATACAAGGCATTCAAAATGTTGTCGTCTAATGTATGGTATCTTTCTGCTGACGCACAGCGTGTATTCTCATAAGCGTGTAGGTTTAAATGAATTTGGATATTTAGACACAATCCTTAGAGTCACAGTAAACTGAGTTTCGAAGTCTGTCAGCCGCTTTTCGAAGTCTGCCAGCCAGACCGAGTCTCACAGTTTGTCTGAGGAAGTCTGTGTTGGACAAGAATGAATTTTGTAAATCTTGTACTTGCAGAAAAACTAGTATATCACAAATTATACATTCTCATACGGCGTTTCAGTGCTAAATGCTTTTTGTATTTGTTCCTATAGATAAGGTTCAACTAAAATGAGTGTTGAAATATGTTTCCCATGCACTATTCGTAATAAATACTACATTATCACAAAAAATTTTTTGACGCACCATAGACGATTTCATTCATCAAGTTGTATTTTTGCAAGCAAACTAATTTTTTTTTTTTTTTAAAAAGCGTCTAATTAACGGAACGAAATAGTTTTTCTGCTGGCGAATATTTATAAAAAGTGGATCGTTAATAACTAATAGTAATAGTTGAGTATATAAAAACCCTACGTATGACTCCAGAAAACGTCGGTGTACACATTGCCACGCATTTCACGTTAATTGCGTAAAGAAATGTTATATCAGCACGGAGGGGGGGGGGGGGGAGGGGGGGGAGGACAATAAGAGTCTTTAACCGTTGGATCACCTATACCGTGCCGTGTTTATGCCCGTGCAGTTCATATCATGGATCCCAGTACAGTGCGCTCAAATTTCCTTCGATTCTCGTATCCCTAATAATAAGTCGGTATAAGTCCCTGCAAGACTAGAAGTTAATATATTGATTCCTCGCGCTATCAGCTTTCGCAATTAAATAATATCGTGGGCAGTAGGACTGCCGCTATCGGTGCCTAAAGCTGTGTTTCATTTTTGTGATTAGTAATTTATCGAAGAAAGTATTATTTGTGCACCATCTATCACGTCTTCTGTAAGACTCTGATGTGACTTATTACGTAATTCCGTCTATGAAGAGTTCATTGGGGCCCCAAACAAGAAACATGTATCGCAGGCAATCTTGGGAGCTACAACGATTGCAGTAGGGCACACACTTCGATGACACCACACGTTGGCGATTTTCCAGGCGATATGAACCAAATTTCGAACATCACTTCTTCTGAAAGTTCTCTTACAGTACATAAAATTATCTTCAGTTTAAAGTAAAACTGGGTATGCCAACTAATATTCGTAAGAAAACAGAAACTCAAATTATCACTTGTTTCGATATATATATTTTTTTTCAGAATTAAATTGTCTTCCACTTACGTAAAATTTTAGTACCGTCTTTGATCAGTTATATATTTGCGGTTAAAGAAATTTCCTTATTGTTATTTACTATGTTCCAAATAGTTTATATCTTGTTGCTGTACATATTTACTTTTTTCTTGAAAATATCTGCAGGGATAAGACGTAAACTCGTATTGGGAAGGACAGCGACTCAAATTCCTCAGATTTAAAGTCTGTGGTGATTTTCTTAAATCTTTTCTTCCTCTCCTACACTTCCCCAGTTAAGACGGCGAGCTTCCTCTAACGACTTCATCGTCAACGTGACAGTAAACCCAAATCTTTCTTGGTTCTTCCAAAACAGATACATTTTGACTGTATGATGATTTTGTTTAGAAATTTACTATTTAATCTGTGATGTAATTTAACTGTGTAATCATCGAAGTCCTTTGATGCTTGTTCTACATGATATTCTGAACGTGTTTGCAGCCTGAGATTTATAGCCATTTGACAAATATACACAGGTTAATTTTTGGGATACCTGTTTCCAAAAGATGCAGCCTCCACCTGTGT
Organism: Schistocerca nitens; assembly: GCF_023898315.1. Lineage (NCBI taxonomy): Eukaryota > Metazoa > Arthropoda > Insecta > Orthoptera > Acrididae > Schistocerca > Schistocerca nitens. Next base: position 50,252,993 of record NC_064620.1, read on the forward strand.
TTCGGATTATATCATTTACATCACATTTCCACCCCGTATTTCACCCGTATTTCACAAATACGTCTTGAAGTTAGAAAGTCCGTCATACAACTGACTGCAGCATTTGCTCACGTTATATTCCTTCCTGTTTATATGCTCAGTTAACTAATGTTGGAGTCCAGCGTAAACTGATCTTTGACCTGGGTAAAGGAGGTAAATGATTGGCATATCTTTACCTCTTAAATGTTTCCAAACAGGCCGCGCGGGGTAGCTGCGCGGTCTAGGGCGTTTTGTCACTGTTCGCGGGGCTCCCCCCGTCGGAAATTCGAGTCCTCGCTCGGGCATGGGTGTATGTGTTGTCCTTAGCGTAAGTTAGTTTAAGTTACATTAAGTAGTGTGTAAGCTTAGGGACCGATGACCTCAGCAGTTTGGTCCCTTAAGACCTTACCACAAATTTCCAATTTCCAAAACAGACTTTGATTCTTTTAACGTATGGAAGGACCACTCGACTGACAACTTTACTAATTTTCCACTTTTCCCTGATACACTAATGTTTCCTTATTTTCTTCTTTCTTGCATACGCCAGGGGCTGCTTATCAGCGGCAGACCCGCTGCAATGCCTCTGTTGACCCACATTGGTTACGCCTCTGGTCGAAGGACGGGTAAAAACCTTTCCATTCAGTCTCTGGTTTTATCGTCTGATGTTGAAACTGTTGGCAGCTGACAGAAAGCAGAAATATTTGACCCTGCTTCTAAAAATGTATTTACGAGTGAGAGATACTACCGTACCAGGGTTTGACCGCCACACAGAATCACAAAATGGTTCAAATGGCTCTGAGCACTATGGGACTTAACATCTATGGTCATCAGTCCCCTAGAACTTAGAACTACTTAAACCTAAGTAACCTAAGGCCACCACACAACACCCAGTCATCACGAGGCAGAGAAAATCCCTGACCCCGCCGGGAATCGAACCCGGGCGTGGGAAGCGAGAACGCTACCGCACGACCACGAGCTGCGGACACACAGAATCACAAAAGAGAGAACAGTATTCCCGTATTAAAAAAAGAATCTGGGCTTCTAGAAGTGATTAAGGCACCAGTTGCCCACGGAAATGCAGTTACTGTTTACATTTGATTACGGTACGGAAGTAGCTGTTCTACAACTCACGTTGTTGTTGTTGTTGTTGTTGTTGTTGTGGTCTTCAGTCCTGAGACTGGTTTGATGCAGCTCTCCATGCTACTCTATCCTGTGCAAGCTTCTTCATCTCCCAGTACCTACTGCAACCTACATCCTTCTGAATCTGCTTAGTGTATTCATCTCTTGGTCTCCCCCTACGATTTTTACCCTCCACGCTGCCCTCCGATACTAAATTGGTGATCCCTTGATGCCTCAGAACATGTCCTACCAACCGATCCCTTCTTCTGGTCAAGTTGTGCCACAAACTCCTCTTCTCCCCAATCGTATTCAGTACCTCCTCATTAGTTATGTGATCTACCCATCTAATCTTCAGCATTCTTCTGTAGCACCACATTTCGAAAGCTTCTATTCTCTTCTTGTCCAAACTATTTACCGTCCATGTTTCACTTCCATACATGGCTTCACTCCATACAAATACTTTCAGAAATGACTTCCTGACACTTAAATCTATACTCGATGTTAACAATTTTCTCTTCTTCAGAAACGCTTTCCTTGCCATTGCCAGTCTACATTTTATTCCTCTCTACTTCGACCACCATCAGTTACTTTGCTCCCCAAATAGCAAAACTCCTTTACTACTTTAAGTGTCTCATTTCCTAATCTAATACCCTCAACATCACCCGACTTAATTCGACTACACTCCATTATCCTCGTTTTGCTTTTGTTGATGTTCATCTTATATCCTCCCTTCAAGCCACCATCCATTCCGTTCAACTGCTCTTCCAAGTCCTTTGCTGTCTCTGACAGAATTACAATGTCATCGGCGAACCTCAAAGTTTTTATTTCTTCTCCATGGATTTTAATACCTACTCCGAATTTTTCTTTTGTTTCCTTTACTGCTTGCTCAACTCACATTTTTCTTAAATATCTTTCGCAGCCATAAGTCTGGCGTAAATGTACTTCAAGCTCAAAAATTGTGGTGGGTGGTCCTATAGGATGAAAGCTTCTCTCAATAACGTAGTACGAATTCATGAAAACCACTCGTATGAGCAAATCATGGTTCATTCATAAACAACATTTTCCAAAGAGCGTATGCAGGTGAATGCGTAGAGTCCGTCTTACTACATTTAGAAAAGGTGTTAGAAATTGTATCAAATGACTACTAATCAAGATGCTGTCATACGGGCTACCTTCTAGGTATGAGATTAGCTCGAAGATATTTGACTGTTGGGACCCACTGTCGTTTGTAATTTTAGTTGTAAAGACTTAAGGCTGTACAAGTATATGTGCCTAACATTTTGTCTTCTAATACTCATCCTCAAAGATTATAAAAATTTTGTTTGTTAAATTGGAACTCAAATAAGTTTAGCATGCACGAATGTTTGTACTGATGTCATCGGGCTGCTGACGCAGATCGCAAATTGCGCTGGACTGTATTACGGAGCTTGTGCTTCAGAGAAGTCAGCGCTGCTTGCTTCACTTAGCTCCGTATATGAACAATAAGAAAAATGTCATTGTTTGCTATCCAGCGTGGGGTCGCAAATTAAACTATACGCAAATTATGGATAGAACAGCGGTTTGTTTCACATCAGAAGGTCCCGAATCTGTCAGCTGATTTCACATTCATTACTTATTTATCAATTCATCCTAGCGCGGTCGCCCACGAGTTCGTCACAGCATGTGGCCTTATGGGGATAGATTCTGGTCATGTCCGCGAATGCAGCTTCTCTCCGTCCCCGAAACTTCCAACAACGATGAAAGGTAACGTTACATGCAGTGAGTTGTGGTCGTCACAAACTTACAGTTGCAGATTTTCGTATAAAGATGTGTACTGCGTAAGGAGGAACGAAACCAGACTTTGAAGGGCTCCATGTTATTCGTTGACGAGGGCTAAAGATTCTGCAATCATTAGAAACATTGCTCGATATAAGCTACCTCTTTTGCAAGTTTCTGAAGTGATTAAGTCACAAATTTTAAGCGCCTCTAATTTTTGTTAATAAACCTAAGCGAGATAATTTTTGAGTGCGTCTCGCGCCGTCCCATTTACAGACCGGCGGAACGAGAGCGATGATTCCGCTCGAGTGGGTCTCGGATTTTAGGTAAGGAGGGCGAGAGGCGCGGGGATTAAAATCAGCAGCAGCAGCAGCAGCGTTAAAGCGAGCTGCGGACGCGATGCGAATTAGGGGGGGCTTAGCGCGAAAGGCGCGATGCCGGTGCGGTTATCCTTTTAGCGGCGCTGCGTCGCAGGTCGATATTTAATAACGAAACAAGCGAGTCGGTCGGCGGAGGAAGAACGCTTAATAACGGCTTAATTAAGAAGTGGGGCACGGTACGGCTGTGTGGCCGCGAGCGAAGAGCCGATCCAGTAGTCTAGTGGCGGGGATTGTGGGGGTGAAAAGTGTGGAGGGAGAGGCGCAGACCGTCAGCCTTTGTTCGACGTGGGCTCTCCGCGAAGCGCGCTGTATCGTCCCCCCCCCCCTCTTCAACCCTCACTGATTCTCCCCCCACCGCCCTATCCCCCCCCCCCCCCTCCGACTCCCTCTCGTCGACACATACACACCATCTTCATTATCTCTGCTGGAAACCCACGTTACTGCTCTTGTCGGCCGTATACCTTTAGGCAGTGTGTCCTCACTGTGTGGTAACGCTCCCCTACGGATTGGGTGTTTCGTAGGTCTTGTAGGAGTACAGACTATACGCTTCTCTCTTTTTATATAAAGCTTTGGAAAAGTGGATGTTTCTCTGACAGAGTTGGAACTTTCCTGTATTTATGCCAATGACATTTACGAAACTCGTTCAAGGCGAGACAAGGATGAAATTTAAAAATTTCGTGATGAAAATGGAATCTTTTGAGGGCACATTCAGTATACAGGGTGGTCCATTGATAGTGACCGGCAAAATATCTCACGAAATAAGCATCAAACGAAAAAACTATAAAGAACAAAACTCGTCTAGCTTGAAGGGGGAAACCAGATGGCGCTACGGTTGGCCCGCTAAATGGCCCTGTCGTAGGTCGAACAGATATCAACTGCGTTTTTTAAAATAGGAACCCCCATTTTTTCGTGTAGTACGGAAAGAAATATGAATGTTTTAGTTGGACCACTTGTTTCGCTTTGTGATAGATGGCGCTGTAATAATCACAAACTTATAAGTACGTGGTATCAAGTAACATTTGGTAACACGTAACATTCCGCCAGTGCGGACGGTATTTGCTTCGTGATACATTACCCGTGTTAAAATGGACCGTATACCAATTGCGGAAAAGGTAGACATCGTGTTGATGTATGGCTATTGTGATCAAAATGCCCAACGGGCGTGTGCTATGTATGCTGCTCGGTATCCTGGACGACATCATCCAAGTTTCCAGACCGTTCGCCGGATAGTTACGTTATTTAAGGGGGTTAAGACGTCAAACGGACCGACTTGTAGCAGGATAGGCACCACAGGACATTTTAATTTCCACTGTCTATACTTTTATAAAAAAAATTCATAAAACATTGTCAGCATGACCAGGAAGGATTCAGAATTCACACTCATAACAGTGGAAGTTCGAAAACATAACGAAATAATTTTTTTACATGTGAAATTTCATAATTTTTTTACTTACTAATGGCAGTATTTGTTGCTATAGGCACATAAGTTCATAAGGTTCATAAGTAAGAGAGATTCTTCGATGAATTGTGCACAGCATACAAACCATACTTAAAGGTGTATCAAACTCTAGAATTTTCGAAATCTATTAAAAACTGTGGTAAAAATTGAGGTAATCAACTATAAAATTTGTGTTTTTCCTAAACATGAAGATTAAAATATAACAGTTCATTCGTTTTTTCATAAATTAAATAAATTCTAGAGTTTCATACACCTGTGCGTATGGTATGTATGATGTGCAAAATTCATCGAAGAATCTCTCTAACTTATGAAGAAAAGTGTACCTATAGCAACAAATGCAGCCATTAGTAAGTGAAAAAATGATGAAATTTCACACGTAAAAAAAATTTATTTTGTTATGTTGTCGAACTTCCACTGAAATGAGTGTGAATCCTGAATCCTTCCTGGTGATGCCGGCAAATTTTTATGAATTTATTTGTAAAAGTATAGACACTGGAAATCAAAATGTCCTGTGATGCCTCTCCTGCTCCAAGTCGGCCCGTTTGACGTACTACCCCCCTTAACCCTTTCGTGGTTGATGGGTCATATATGTCCCACTAACTTCGAGCGCCAGTTCGAGTGTCGGGATATATGTTACCCAGCTCTGCACGGTGCTGCCATCTAGGGAAGACTGTACTGAACCGAAGAAAAAAATCGGGACTGCACTGCAAAGGCAGTAGAGAAGCGGTGACTACTTTTGTTGACTGGCGTGTACATATGGCCGCTGCAACGCCACTTATTTGTGTCATTCTTCAGTTTTCATCATTTCTCACCTTCCAGAGATGTCTGAAGTAAGTAATTCATCTTATTATTCACTTAATAATCATTTTTTAGTACAAATACAGTGTGGAATGTCCTTCTCAGCGACTCTACTGTCTTATAATCGAAATAAAATTAGTGGGACACATGTGTCCCAGCAGACATTATTTGTAAAGATTAGCAAGACAATTGATTAATGGGTATTCATCCAGGAAAAAGAGGGGATCAATGCCCACTTTCTTCCCAGCGAAGAGAGGAGTCTCTAGTGTGCCAGATGACGTCCGGCTCGTGAATGTAGGCAAACATGTACCGAAAGACAGTGGCACTAGGAAGCGATGCAGATTCTGCAGCACAAACTCTAAAGAGAAGAGAACAAAAGTTGTTTGCACTGCTTGTGGTGTACCACTCTGTGCCACACCATGTTTTTCCAAGTTTCATGGCATGTAAAGTTTTGTAAGTATTGATCATGTATCATGAAAACTGAAATGTAATGAAAATTTTTTACACTGGCTCTACACAAATAAAAAGATTACATCCATGTGTAATTTGTAGTTTATTTATTCTCTTCAAAATCCTGTTTATGACTAAAAAAATAAAATTACAAAATCAGTCAGTTTGCAGAAAAGGTATCTTGCGTTGGTTCATGGGACATGTGTGTCCCACTTCCTGTTGTGAAAAAATGGAGAACTTAAAAAAATATTTTGGTGCTGAAAATATAATAATGGGACTGAAAAGAAACTGTTATCTCCTTAATATTTTAAAAATCTGTAAAAAATGAATTTTATCCATGAAAGGGTTAAGGAAACAGGAAGTGTTCAGCCACATGTGAAACGTCAACCACGACCTGCAACAAATGATGATGCCCAAGTAGGTGTTTTAGCTGCTGTCGCGGCTAATCCGCACATGAGTAGCAGACAAATTGCGCGAGAATCGGGAATATCATAAACATCAGTGTTGAGAATGCTACATCAACATCGATTGCACCCGTCTCATATTTCTATGCACCAGGAATTGCATGGCGACGACTTTGAACGTCGTGTACAGATCTGCCACTGGGCACAAGAGAAATTACGGGACGATGACAGATTTTTTTACACCCGTCCTATTTAGCGACGAAGCGTGAATCACCAACACCGGTAACGAAAACCGGCATAATATGCACTATTGGGCAACGGAAAATCCACGATGGCTGCGACAAGTGGAACATCAGCGACCTTGGCGTCTTAATGTATGGTGCGGCATTATGGGAGGAAGGATAATTGCCACCCATTTTATCGATGGCAATCTAAATGGTGCATTGTATGCTGATTTCCTATGTAATGTTCTACCAATGTTACTACAAGATGTTTCACTGCATGACACAATGGCGATGTAGTTCCAACATGATGAATGTCCGGCACATAGCTCGCGTGCGGTTGAAGCGGTGTTGAACAGCATATTGCATGATAGGTGGATTGGTCGTCGAAGCACCATACCGTGGCCCGCACGTTCACCGTATCTGACGTCCCCGGATTTATTTCTGTGGGGAAAGTTGAAGGATGTTTGCTATCGTGATCCACCGACAACGGCTGACAACATGCGTCAGCGCATCGTCAATGCATGTGCGAACATTACGAAAGGCGAACTACTCGGTGTTGAGAGGAATGTCGTTCCACGTACTGCCAAATGCACTGAGGTTGACGGACATCATTTTGAGCATTAATGTGGTATTTACAGGTAATCACGATGTAACAGCAAGCGTTCTCAGGAAGGATAAGTTCACAAAGGTACATGTACCACATTGGAACAACCGAAATAAAATGTTCAAACGTACCTACGTTCTGTATTTTAATTTAAAAAACCTCCCTGTTACCAACTGTTCGTCTAAAATTGTGAGCCATATATTTGTGACCATTACAGCGCCATCTATCGCAAAGCGAAAAAAGGGATCCAACTAAAACACTCATATTTTTTAGGTACTACACGAATATGTAATAGAAATGGGGGTTCCTGTTTTCAAAAACGCAGTTGATATCCGTTTGACCTATGGCAGCGCCATTTAGCGGGCCACCCATAGCGCCATCTGGTTTCCCCCTTCAAGCAATACAAGTTTCGTTCTTTGTAGTTTTTTTCTTTTGACGCTTATTTCGTGAGATATTTGGCGCGATCGCGATCGCGATCAATCGACCACGCTGTATAGATCGTGCCTTTAGATACATCTACATTTACAAGGTGTCCCTCCAAAGAGTCGTCAGGCGCATTTTCTCGGGTGTTTCGGCATATATTTGCAGTTTCGTTTGTGTAGTATGTAGCTGAAGTCAGTCCAAACAAACACTGCTCACCAAGTCTAGAGCGATATCGATTTTGGCGGTAAGTATTGAGAGGGGCAGTGAAACACGATGAGTAACCGGTGTGTCAGCAGCGGCTGAGCAGCACTGATGTATCGCGGCAGAATGCAGCGTGGGCCAGGGCGGCGGTGTCCCTGCTGGGTTATTGGTACTGCCCTATGTTTTAGTGTCCCTGTTAATACGTGCCGCTAAAATGAGAATCGCACTAGACGTTATGAGCAGTATGTGTTTGGGCGGCCTCCGGCTACGTATTGAGAAAACGGAATTGCAAATATCTGCCGAAACAGCAGAGAAAATGCGCCTGACTGCTCTTAGGCCTTAGATAATCACTATGGAGAGTATGGGAGACATACCATTCGTTGGTACAGCATGCGACGAACGACTGCTTCTGCATCAGCATGTTCATGTACATCTACATCTACACTTCGCACGCCACCTTACGGTATCTCACGGAGGGTAATTTGTGTACCGTTCTCATGTCTACATCTACATCTACATCCATATTCCGCAATCCGCCTGACGGTATGTGGCGGAGGGTACTTCGAGTACCTCTATCGGTTCTCTCTTCTATTACAGTCTGGTATTGTTCGTGGAAAGGAATATTGTCGGTATGCTTCTGTGTGGGCTCTAATCTCTCTGATTTTATACTCATGGTCTCTTCGCGAGATATACGTAGGATGGAGCAATATACAGCTTGACTCCTCGGTGAAGGTATGTTCTCGAAACTTCAACAAAAGCCCGTACCGAGCTACTGAGCGTCTCTCTTGCAGAGTCTTCCACTGGAGCTTATCTATCATCTCCGTAACGCTTTCGCGATTACTAAATGATCCTGTAACGAAGCGTGCTGCTCTCCGTTGGATCTTCTCTGTCTCTTCTATCAACGCTACCTGGTACGGACACCACACTGCTGAGCAGTATTCAAGCAGTGGGCGAACAAGCGTAATGTCACCTACTTCCTTTGTTTTCGGATTGCATTTCCTTAGGATTCTTCCAATCAATCTCAGTCTGGTATCTGCCTTACCGCCGATCAACTTTATATGATCATTCCATTTTAAATCACTCCTAATGCGTACTCCCAGATAATTTATGGAATTAAATGCTTCCAGTTGCTGACCTGCTATATTGTAGCTAAATGAGAGAGGATCTTCCTTTCTATGTATTCGCAGCACAATACACTTGTCTACATTGAGATTCAGTTGCCATTCCCTGCACCATGCGTCAACTCGTTGCAGATCCTCCTGCATTCGGGTACAATTTTCCATTGTTACAACCTCTCGATATACCACAGCATCATCCGCAAAAAGCCTCAGTGAACTTCCGATGTTATCCACAAGGTCATTTATGTATATTGTGAATAGCAACGGGCTTTCGACACTCCCCTGCGGCACACCTGAAATCACTCTTACTTCGGAAGACTTCTCTCCATTCGCGAATGGCTCGCGGGAAGAAAGGCTGCTCTGTGTCTCTGTGTGGGTTCGAACCTCTCTTAATTTTACCTTCACGGCCTTTTCGCGAGATGTACGTTGGAGGAAGCAATATATCTGTTGACTATTCTTGAAACGTATATTCTCGGAACTCGAACAGCAAACCACACCGCAATGCGTAACATCTGTCTTTGCCATCTGGCACTGGAATTGGTTGATCATGTCCGTGACGCTTTTGAGCTTATTACAGAAACCTGTAACGGACTACACTGCTCTTCTTTGGATCTTCCATGTTACCTTTGTTAATCCAATCTGGTGCAGATGCCAGACAAACAAGCAGTATTCAAGTACTGGCCGAACTAGAGTTTTCTGAATTACCTACTTTGTGGGTGGACAATATTTCCTGAGGAGTCTTCCAACGAATCTAGGTTTCACATCTGCAATACCTGCGATTAATTTTATGTGGCCGTTCCGTATGCGTACTCCCAGATAGGTTATGGGGGTGCCTCCTTTCAGTGATTGCTCTGCTGTCGTGCCATCACACAACAAATGGCCTTTCTGCCTGTATATTCGCAATACTTTAGATTTGTTTGTGTTGAGGATCGATTGCCACTGCCTGTACCAACAGTCTATCCTTCCTCCTTCTTCCTGCACTTCGCTACAGTTTTCTGTTTGTAGTGGGTTTGTTGACTGTTCGGTGAGGAGCGCGTAGGAACTGTAACTCATGAAATTTTAGTTCACTTTATTACTTTAACTAACGAAAGCTTCACTTGAATTTGATGCAGTTCTTTGCTGTAAGAGTACTGGATAATGTACAACTATTACTGAATTGGAAAGTATCATTTGCTGCAATAATTTATGACGTTTTTTCACGAGGTACAATGTTCTACCTTTACTAAAGTACAAGTTCTCCAGAAACTTTAACAACTTACTGGTCCTACCCTATGATGTTGAGTCCTTCAGATGCTGTCACGAACTGGGCAGAGCGCTTCCATGCATGCCTCTATATTTGCCTCTGGTACGATGGCGCTGCTGTGCCGCGAGAGGAGGAGTGGTCTTGAGTAGCGCCTCCCATGCGTCATTGCTTATTGCTACCATGTGTGGTGTCGGTGTGAGTTGCTGACTATGGGGTGCCACCGGCATCTCTGGACGATAGAACACTGGTGTCGCAACGTCTCTGCATGCAACAGCATCACTGCGAATAGCCTAATGCAACTTCCGACGTTACGTGTTAGGTCATTTAGGTATAATCTGAAAAGTAATGGTCTTATAATATTCCCCCGAGGCGTGCCTGTGGCCACTTTTACGTCTGAAGACTTCTCTTCGTTCAGAAAGATATAACTTGTTATTTTTGCTAGAAACTCTTCAGTGCAATCACACAGGTGATCTGATATTCACTTGCATTATGTCAATTCGTGGGAGTGCGAAACTTTATCGAATGCCTTCAGGACGTCAAGGAACACGGGTTCTACCTGGCCGCCTGTATCTATTGCATACTCGGTCGTATGGCCGAACAGCATGAGCTGGGTTTTGCACTACTGTAGTCTTCGCAACTCATGCTTGGCTCTACAGAACAGAACTTCTGTCTCCAGAAACGATGTAATAAGCGAGCATAAAACGTGTTCTAAAATCCTGCAACAGATCGACGTCAGAGATATAGACCTATAGTTTAGAGTGTCTGCTCGACTACCCTTCTTGAAAATGGAAAATGAATTCTATGCAATATTAAAGTCTGTCCTGTACAGCTGTTCTCTATATAGTTCCTCTTGTTGTTTCCCACTGTCATACCAGTGACATGTAGCCTGCCATTTGCATATGTATAACTAATCGTTTGTTATCGTTCCACTCTATATCGCATTGTTACCCTTCTATCAAAGATCTACCTGACATGTCATTCCAGTTATGAGTCACTGGATGCGAATCCTTTACTATTTTCAGGCGAAATGGTTTTCATTTCACGAATACAATCTGACTGTAATACAAGCCAAGGCGAAAACCTGTTGGTACTGTATAAACAGGAAAACACGTGTTTCCTATAAGGGGAAATAACGGTAAAAAATCGAAACTGAAACCGGAAGGTTGTGAACGTGCTGTTTCACTCCAAATATAGCATATTTACAGACTCGTTTTTATCTTAAAAATTCAAATAAATTTAAAATTTAGCACTAACTCAACCTTCCAGAAATTTAGTCGAGGTGTAGATTTCTTGACATATCCTAATCAAATAACTATGATTAAAATGATTAATATGCTTGAATCATTCAAATATGGTGTGTGTGTGTAACGCCAGTGTAAGGTGTGTTCATCGAAATGTGATGCTGTTAACCATGGTGCTTTTCAGCTCCTTACGAAGTAAAAAACAGTTAACATACTGCAATTGTAAACCATGCATAATCATGCCCCTATTAAGGGACGTTCCATACAGATAATGATATTAAATTTTGATTAAGAGCACATTGACGTTTGAATTTCTAAGACCACAGAGTTTAGGAATTTATAATCAGTGATTCAAATTGTGGCGTTAAAAGTATATTGTAATACAAAAAGTCAAAATTGTTATCCATTGTTGAAAATCTATCTAAACCATTCACTTTACTAAAGAAAGGTAACGGGGTACGATCAGAGTTGATAGAATATCCAAGAAAGTTACATCAACTCAAGAGACGGTCAACCACTGATTCACCTCTCTATAAAAAGACTGATAAAGCAGAAGCTTTGGAAATATATGTTACATCATACTCGTCTTAGTCGGAAGACTCGTTACACAATAAGAATATAAAAATGATTTCAGAATGTCCACAGAACTAAGCAAGGGAAATAGGAAAGGTAGTTGTCCGTGAAGATAGCCTTACTGAGCATTTGCATCGAAATGGTGTATAACCATTGTGTTAATGTGTGATTTATAATACAGAAGTTATTACTAATTGTAAGAACTGGCACCATTTTTAACATTTGGAATTTTAGAACAACATAAAACCCCATCAGATGAAACACTGTGCTGAGATGCCCGGGGGTAAATAGGAATTTAACACTGTTGAAAGCATTACATACATTAAATGTAACTTTACTGCATATCTGCGGTTCTGCAAGTGTGGGGGACGATTTCTCATAAACAACTGTGCAAAGCGTTATGACATGACAGGTATGTCAAAAGGTATGGTAAACCTCAGATAGACGGAAAGGAACGCCCGTGAAGCAGTACTAATACAACACCCCGAAACGCGTCTGCTAGTTTTGTGGCTGATTTCTTCCCTTTTATATGGGTTTCTGTCACTTTGATCGCATTTGAATGCGAGAATATAAAAGAATAACACAAATAATTGTAACGAGAAGTAGTTAGCTCTCTTATATCTCGTCCAATTCTGGATAATTAGGTGCACCTCTTGCACAGGCAGTGTTGAGCAATTTAAATGTCCCTTTATGTAGCGAGAGTATGGTCCACACCTAGGCTGGGTAAGTGTTGCTCCGATCCGATGATTGAGTTGAACGGAAGTTGTGGAGCTGTAGTTTCAGTTAAGCATCGGTTGAGTATTAGAGTCTTTACGGTGAAATTTCAACTAATTAATACTTCTTTGGCGATTTTCGAGTGAATTTTGTCTCAGTTTCTGGGTGAGTTTTTGTGCACGTGCTCCCAGGTGGTTAGTTACGATATAGCTGACACAGTGCTTCACATTTGGGGTTTTTCATTGAATTAATATTTGTATTTCGCTTCAGAATAATCCGCATGTTATTGTTTTGTCCAATATTAGATTTTTCTTTGTGATGAGGGTGCACGTACATGAGATGGCTCTTCGACGTTCCTTGCTATTTCAACCGTCTCAACTTTTTGTCAGTCATAATCATTCTTTTGGTCAGCGCTATCGTCTCCAGTAGTTTTTCTTCGAGTAAATTTACATTTTATCGATTTCTTTGTCGTCCTCGCACGTATTTAGCTGAAAAGTGCATCACGGTTTCTCATGTCTCTCTACATGCTTCCTTTGCCTCATCTAATTTCTAGTGGTTCTTTTCACGATATATTTTACGAATTTCTTTGGATTTCGTTGTGCAGCCAGAACAAGTGGTGGAGTTCAGATCGCTTTTATGCAGCTATTTTCAAAATTCTTATCGTCACTATGGGCTTATTTACAAGCTATTTATTGAACAGTGCGGTTTTTATTCTCTTAAGACCTGACTAAACGACTTTTGTTGAACGAATTGATTGCTCGTACAATGCCAGAAGCACTCAATTAATTGGTTTCGCATTTCTTTCCAGTACTCCCGGCTTAGAGGATGCAATTATTCCTGTGCTGCAGACGAAAGTACGTTCGAGAGACAACCATTCAGGCAATATTTTCGTTCGTTTCCTCTTACCCTGCCACCCACTCATAAGATTTTTTTAAGGAATACTGCATCCAGAAACTTTTTATGTATTTTTATCCATGACAGTACGCTTTCCGGGCTATCATACATCTTCGTATCGTGTAAGTACATCGTTAAAACATTGACGGAATTTATCATATGTTACTCATCAGGTACACCTGTTTACTTTCTGCTCGGCTTCTTGGTATTCAAGTTTTCGCTCTTATAGACGTAGCACAAACACTTTCTCACATCCTGCAAAAAACAACGCAGTATCCCTCATGTTGCAAACTGACATCTTTGTTTACACTGGAAAATTGTATCTATAGTCAAAGTTATATTTTACTTAAGAGGTTCTGAGAGTACTATTTCTAGTTGAAGCTTCTGTATGACTAAAAAAAACTGACTTTTTTTAGCAAGAATGTGCTGAATGCTCTGATGGTTATTAAATAAGTGCATTAGTGCTTCTGTAATTACGCTATATTGTATTATAAAAACATTATACTATATTTTATATAAAAAATAATGAATATTTACATGTTTTACTCACAGTTAGAGTGACATTTACAAATAATAAAGACAGAATATTCGACCTGCATGAGGTAGAACACCCTTGTATTGGCTCACATTAAATGATGGCTTTTCATGTCATTACCTGGTGTGTGGTTGTATGAGCAAATTATGGAAGTTCCTCAAAAGTGTTTTGAAATCTGTCTCATGTAATCTCAATGATTTTCCGTGTGTGGGTGTGCTTGTTGAATATAAATATCCCCAACGTGGATTTTCCATATGTGTAAATGTTAAAAAGTAAACTTGAATTAATTGGAAATTTTTCTCTCATCAAATCCGTATTTAAATTGTCATTCCCCCCTCTCCGATATTTATTGATTTTCCGGAACCGGAACCCATTATTCATGTACGAGGGCCTTACCATTCTTTTTTGTTTTAAATCCGTTGCGCAAACCTGAATTTTAAATTACGTGTTTGAATGAGCGGGGAACATTGTGAGTGCTAGGAAGTCCAGCCGCTACCAGACTCATTACAGACGACAAATTCCGTCAGCTCACGCGCTGACTCTTTTAAAGTTAACCCATGAGCCCTCCAAATTATTCAAAGAAGGAAAGCATATAATAGAATACTAACAATTCCCCAAAAAATATTTCCGAATGGTTTTTATTGGGAAGAGCAACCAGGAGTTACTAGGTTCACGTTGACTGATATTCTGCCTCATTATCAGAACGTATACACTCGCTAATATTAATTACATTTTTATTTCATCTTCAAAAATTTTAGTGGTGTCTTTTAGGAATGACGTTAAAATTTCTGGGATACAAGAAAACGTTGACAATTTTTTTGTAAGTACAGTTATTCAAAATGATACGTTGAGGATTCAGTTTCTTCTTAAAATTATTAAGCTTGAGGAAGTTCTTGGTATGTAGCGTGCAACGATCGAATGTTATGCAGCGGTGTTGTTGGACAAAGAGTATTCCATACCCTTTTTCCATTACATCTAAGTGATTTTCTTGTGCAGTGTGGAGAAGAGCGTATTTGAAGCATTTTTCAAGTGCACTGTTTTCATTAGCGAAATGCGTCCCACAGGTTAAGTACACGGTTCGAAAACTGTGGTTATGCAAACTGACGTTAGGGGTATACTCAGTTCATTTATTCTAGATAATACCCTTTTCTACTGCAAAAATTTGTCGTGAATAAGGGCATTCATACATGGGTCAACGTCTTTATCGAGTGCTTAAAACTGATAAGGGTGCACTGCTTTTAGACGAATTTTCCCCTTGCCTCTCACATGACACCACTGCTCATTTCTGTCGAAAGTAGCATAAAATTTTATAGTTACAGGATTTCACTGTCCACTTCTCCTAGATAATTTCCTCTTATGTCGCAAGAATACTTTACACCATTTTCAATCACACGATATCATAGTGTCGAATAATGTCGCTATTTCAGTATTTGTGCGTTACAACCAGAAGGACATCGCTCGTGCAGATATACGTTTTATACGGAACATAACACAACCTGGTTAACAAATACCAATATGTCGAGTTTGACTGAACAAAGTAATCGGCAACAACCTTACGGACTCGAAAGCATAGCCAAATTTTGTTTGTTGAGTTTCATATGCTCTGTTGCAATGACGAAACGAAACGGTGCTCTATCTGCATCTACATCTACATTTATACTCCGCAAGCCACCCAACGGTGTGTGGCGGAGGGCACTTTATGTGCCACTGTCACTACCTCCCTTTCCTGTTCCAGTCGTGTATGGTTCGCGGGAAGAACGACTACCGGAAAGCCTCCGTGCACGCTCGAATCTCTGTAATTTTAAATTCGCGATCTCCTCGGGAGGTATGAGTAGGGGGAAGCAATATATTCGATACCTCATCCAGAAACGCACCCTCTCGAAACCTGGTCAGCAAGCTACACCGCGATGCAGAGCGCCTCTCTTGCAGAGTCTGCCACTTGAGTTTGCTAAATATCTCCGTAACGCTATCACGCTTACCAAATAACCCTGTGACGAAACGCGCCGCTCTTCTTTGGATCTTCTCTATCTCCTCTGTCAACCCGACCTGGTACGGATCCCACACTGATGAGCAATACTCAAGTATAGGTCGAACGAGTGTTTTGTAAGCCAGCTCCTTTGCTGATGGACTACCTCTCCCTCTGTCTCGAAGGACTCCGACGACGCACAATTTATCTTCAATGTACGTAGTTCAACATCTTTCTGCTTTGTCACATCGCATACATTACGAAAGACTATCTTGCAAACGGTGGTTGTTTGGTGCTTTAAGCAGGAGTAATTTTGCTACATAATCCAAAGGCGCGTTAAATGGCGGACAGCTATAATACGATGTGGAAAGATATTTCTTAATTTCATTACAGCGCGAGATTTATTTGTGCACTCGAGCATTTAGCGAAGGATCTCGCCATGGTCAAGATTTCCAGTCGTACTAAGAGAGTGTGTGGACTTTTATATGTTGTTGGCCGAATTATGTGACAGAAATGCCACGGAACTACCGTATACTACCACAGATTATGTCGATGTTTGTGATGGATGAACTATTGTAGTTGTGCTCACTGCGATAGGAGTAAGTTAGCTTAGTAGTTCATGGAAATTGGCGTTCGATGCTGCGTTGCTATGGAGAACTAAGCTGGCTCAGCATCACTGCTCATGACACTTCATCATAGACGTCGACATAGTCTCTGGTACCAAACGGAATTTCCGTGACTTCATGAAGTAAGCGAGCCAAAAGTCGACCAACAACACACGAAAGCAGTTGCTCCGCTCTATGACGAGAGCGGACGCTGTTGAAAGCTGTGTACGAAAAAATCTGACACTGCGGAAAAGCCAAGAAACATCTATCCAAGAAAGTCTCCGCGAAAACCTACGTTCTCAAAGGATACGAGGTAATGGAACTATAAAACAATTATAGTGTTTCTGTTTAATGTAAAATATTAGAATATTTGCTTAATTTCGGTGTTTCATTTTCGACAAACTATACAGACTAATTTGTAAACTGAAGATGTTGACTGACATTCGGATAATCTATCACATTTTCAGTATAACAAATAACAACATTTTAGATATGGCAAATTTTAATTTTGAAGCTGCTTGACAAAGTAGCGGCATTGGCACCAAATCGAAATTACTCCAGAGACTTACATCTGGTAATAAATGTCAATAGAAAAGCTACGCAGACAACCACGGGATATGTACCTAAATACACTCCTGGAAATGGAAAAAAGAACACATTGACACCGGTGTGTCAGACCCCCCATACTTGCTCCGGACACTGCGAGAGGGCTGTACAAGCAATGATCACACGCACGGCACAGCGGACACACCAGGAACCGCGGTGTTGGCCGTCGAATGGCACTAGCTGCGCAGCATTTGTGCACCGCCGCCGTCAGTGTCAGCCAGTTTGCCGTGGCATACGGAGCTCCATCGCAGTCTTTAACACTGGTAGCATGCCGCGACAGCGTGGACGTGAACCGTATGTGCAGCTGACGGACTTTGAGCGAGGGCGTATAGTGGGCATGCGGGAGGCCGGGTGAACGTACCGCCGAATTGCTCAACACGTGGGGCGTGAGGTCTCCACAGTACATCGATGTTGTCGCCAGTGGTCGGCGGAAGGTGCACGTGCCCGTCGACCTGGGACCGGACCGCAGCGACGCACGGATGCACGCCAAAACCGTAGGATCCTACGCAGTGCCGTAGGGGACCGCACCGCCACTTCCCAGCAAATTAGGGACACTGTTGCTCCTGGGGTATCGGCGAGGACCATTCGCAACCGTCTCCATGAAGCTGGGCTACGGTCCCGCACACCGTTAGGCCGTCTTCCGCTCACGCCCCAACATCGTGCAGCCCGCCTCCAGTGATGTCGCGACAGGCGTGAATGGAGGGACGAATGGAGACGTGTCGTCTTCAGCGATGAGAGTCGCTTCTGCCTTGGTGCCAATGATGGTCGTATGCGTGTTTGGCGCCGTGCAGGTGAGAGCCACAATCAGGACTGCATACGACCGAGGCACACAGGGCCAACACCCGGCATCATGGTGTGGGGAGCGATCTCCTACACTGGCCGTACACCACTGGTGATCGTCGAGAGGACACTGAATAGTGCACGGTACATCCAAACCGTCATCGAACCCATCGTTCTACCATTCCTAGACCGGCAAGGGAACTTGCTGTTCCAACAGGACAATGCACGTCCGCATGTATCCCGTGCCACCCAACGTGCTCTAGAAGGTGTAAGTCAACTACCCTGGCGAGCAAGATCTCCGGATCTGTCCCCCATTGAGCATGTTTGGGACTGGATGAAGCGTCGTCTCACGTGGTCTGCACGTCCAGCACGAACGCTGGTCCAACTGAGGCGCCAGGTGGAAATGGCAGGGCAAGCCGTTCCACAGGACTACATCCAGCATCTCTACGATCGTCTCCATGGGAGAATAGCAGCCTGCATTGCTGCGAAAGATGGATATACACAGTACTAGTGCCGACATTGTGCATGCTCTGTTGCCTGTGTCTATGTGCCTGTGGTTCTGTCGGTGTGATCATGTGATGTATCTGACCCCAGGAATGTGTCAATAAAGTTTCCCCTTCCTGGGACAATGAATTCACGGTGTTCTTATTTCAATTTCCAGGAGTGTATGATATTTAGCACTTAACGCTAAAATGTTAGCCCATCACTTTCCTCTCTACGTTATGGATCTTCTAGAAAGTGCCTCGACAACCATGTGCGTTTCGCGGTGTATATCGCGCTAAGCTAGAAATCCTCTGTATCGGACGATTATTCCCGAAAACACCCCAGAGACGTTATTGTTCGTCTCAACTGCGTCCCGCCTACGCACGTCTTTTTCTCTGCGCCGGGATGCCGATGTGTAATATAGGAATATTTTAGCGAGGACTTTTATTTTTACTCAACTTCAAGAGACAATATGGAAGCTCCCATCTGATCGATTCTGGGTGGGATGGAGGAGCGTGGCCAAGAATGCTATGGTTAGAGGGAAGGAGAGAATATTTCGGAATCCTAGCGAAGGAACCGCAGGTCACTTTAATGAGATTAACTGATACACCTAGGGTGTAGCATTTATAGCTTTTTTTGGAAATATCTGGAAAACAGCAAATCAGATTTAAAAAAAAAAAAGGTTGTAATAGAAGTTGTTCGTCTCGAAGGGTAATATCCAGTGACATATAACTCGAACCCCTGCCCCACAGCCAGGGTGCGAGGAGGATCTCAACTTCGAAATCTTAAACTGGAAACCCCATTTATTATTGTGAATTCCGATTCTCTGGGAAAAAATACCCAACTTTTTATTTAATTTTTTTTTTCATTGAGTCGTGGATGGCGCTAAAATCGACGATATTCAAAATGGGTAAAATCTATTGAAAAATTGTAATACCTCAAGAAATATAAATCACATTAGGATCACAGGAAGTTAGAAATGTAGTTACCCTAAAATCTTTTGTGAGAAACCGATATTTTATAGCAGCTAACTTGATTCTACAGAATGTAATACATTTCTTTGCCCAAATTATTGGTGTAGCTTCGTGTAAAGATGTTGCTGATATGGAAAGTAGTTGCAACAATTCATTGGTTTGTTCATCAGTTAATTAAAAACTACTTTCAGCGTTACGCAGGGGCTTTGAATAAAATTACATCAATAATGTCCACGAAGTAATGTACCATGTTCTTGAGAATCGAGATTTTTCCAACAAAATACCGGTTTTTCTCTAAACGTTTTAGAATAACTGCCTTTATTACTTCCTCGGACCCTAATCTGGTATGTATTTCTTTAGATACTATCGTTCAAAGTTTTTAACGCATTTTGATTTTTTTAATTACAGTGCTATCTATCACGCGAAACCAACGTATATTTTTCCAGGAAAATCCAAATATGCGATAAACAATTGCGATTCCTATTTAAGATTTCTAAACTGACCTCCCTCCGTCCCCTGATGAGGCTGTGACACGGTGGATATAATTTGGAGTCACTGGATGTCCGCTTGGAGCCGAACAACTTTTGTTACAACCTGTCTTTAATCCGAATGATAGCTTTCCATGTATTTCCAAAAACAGTTTTAAATACCTACTGTATTACGACGGTTGCCTCATTCGGTTAAATAATATTACGATCATATGATGTTTCTTTTCCATTCAAGATTTTCTATTGTGAAGTATTTTTTTTTTTTGTACTTAATTTTATACTCAAATCAATTCAGATTTAAGCTTTCTGTGGTTTCCCTAGACCGCTTAATGTCAGTGGCTGAATGATTCCTTGAAAATGGACACAAGTGATTAGATCGGTATGCCTCTCCGATCTACCCCTGTAGTTTATCTCACATTATCAAGTATCAGTTGCACATTACACTTAATCTTCCTCCACTTTTATATTATGCAGTATTTACAGTCTCCCTGGATTTATTTTTATTGGTGTTGGTTGCAAAGGACTATGTAGGTTTTGAATTATTTGCCTCACACTGCCGCTTTTTTATTCTAAGAAAAAAATTTCTAATTCTGCAACTCGCACTGAATAACCTCCTTCACGCCCACAGCACGAAAATATCATGCATATATACTCTCTCCCTCCCTCTCTCTCTCTGCCTCCCTTTCACTCACTCACTCTCTCCCTCTCTCTCTCTCTCTCTCTCTCTCTCTCTCTCTCTCGCTCACTCGCGCGCGCGCACTCGCTCCCACACATATAACATAAAAAATGAATAGACGTTAGTTTTGAGCATATACTTTATTAGGTTGGCTACATGCACGTAAACAAACCGAAGAGGATGAGACACAGAGTGAATTCACTGTAGTCACTTCTTGAAAGCACTGTTTCCCATCAAATATCTGTAACTAGTCACAGAAGACTAATAGTGCGTAACAATAATAAGGGAAAACAAGATGAAAAATGGGAAGAGAAAAGTTCGAAACATAAAAATATGCTTATGTTTGGGAAATAGAGCTGTAGAGTAGCCTCCAGCATATGACCAGATGAGAGGAAACGCAGGTGCCAACTAAGAACGCGAAGATCTATAAGTAATCACTTATTTATATAAAAACGAGACGTGAGCTGTTTTATAATCTACAGATAACACATAGCCAAACAAAACTGTATCAATCTAGATGGTTCAGATGGTTCAAATGGCTCTGAGCACTATGCGACTTAACTTCTGAGGTCATCAGTCGCCTAGAAGTTAGAACGAATTGAACCTAACTAACCTAAGCACATCACACACACACACACACACCCATGCCCGAGGCAGGATTCGAACCTGCGACCGTAGCGGTCGCGCGGTTCCAGGCTGTAGCGTAGAACCGTTCGGCCACCCCGGCCGGCAGTCCCCTAGAACTTAGAACTACTTAAACCTAACCAACCTAAGGACATCACACACATCCATGCCCGAGGCAGGATTCGAACCTGCAACCGTAGCGGTCGCGCGGTTCCAGACTGATGCGCCTAGAACCGCTTGGCCACTCCGGCCGGCTGATATGGTGAATCGGGTGAAATGGTGAACTGCTTTAATTCCCTACTGGTTAAACAGATGTCTCCGTATGTCTGCATGCCGACTGTCTCTGATCATCTGTGCAGTGTGCACGTGTTGAAAACCAGCTCCGTTAAAAAAATAAAAAGTAAATACTTTGTACAAAACTGTTTTCGATGCTAAATAATTTTTATATGCTGCATGTATTGGTAGACGTTACTACAGGTAGCGTAGTCCGCGGGGTATTTTTTGATATATTCTGTTTCTTATACTGCTTATGTACTACATTACCTAGAAATCGTTGCATCTAGTGTTTCGAACTTCTTGCCGTGCTATTCACCGTTTCACCAATAGCAAATGGGAGAAATGGTGAACTCGGGCAGGGGTGATACGGTGAAGCACTTTTCTTATGTGTACAGTGTAAAGCTTTTATTTAGGTACATCCCAACCCTGGGTTTTTGACACGTCACGAAATTTTAGCGTTTCGCATCCCATGCAAAAGTTATATTCTGTTTTATCCGACGTCTCAATACAATCGTTAATTTAAAAAATTTGTTTTTATATATATTTTTTGCTAGTACAGTTTGGTTTGTCAGTGATTAAAAAAGTAAATGTTCTAACTACCGCCATTGTTCCAGGCTAAGATACCTACAAATTTACAAAAGACAAAAAGGATCCAGCCGTGCTGATTGGACAGAGGAGCAACTTGACGATGCCGTAAAAGCGGTGCAAAATGGAATGAGCCTGAGTAAAGCCTCAAAGGAGTTTCACGTTCCATGGTCAACGCTGAAGAGACGATTAGCAAACGGGTGCTTTACGAAAAAACCTTGTGTGTTCCGCCTGTACTAACACAATAATGTGAGAAAAAGTTGGTAAAACAAATCATAAAATTACAAAACTTTGGATTTGCACCGACAAGGACAGAAGTACGTACCATGGCATATAAACTAGCTGAGAAATACACTCCTGGAAATGGAAAAAAGAACACATTGACACCGGTGTGTCAGACCCACCATACTTGCTCCGGACACTGCGAGAGGGCTGTACAAGCAATGATCACACGCACGGCACAGCGGACACACCAGGAACCGCGGTGTTGGCCGTCGAATGGCGCTAGCTGCGCAGCATTTGTGCACCGCCGCCGTCAGTGTCAGCCAGTTTGCCGTGGCATACGGAGCTCCATCGCAGTCTTTAACACTGGTAGCATGCCGCGACAGCGTGGACGTGAACCGTATGTGCAGTTGACGGACTTTGAGCGAGGGCGTATAGTGGGCATGCGGGAGGCCGGGTGGACGTACCGCCGAATTGCTCAACACGTGGGGCGTGAGGTCTCCACAGTACATCGATGTTGTCGCCAGTGGTCGGCGGAAGGTGCACGTGCCCGTCGACCTGGGACCGGACCGCAGCGACGCACGGATGCACGCCAAGACCGTAGGATCCTACGCAGTGCCGTAGGGGACCGCACCGCCACTTCCCAGCAAATTAGGGACACTGTTGCTCCTGGGGTATCGGCGAGGACCATTCGCAACCGTCTCCATGAAGCTGGCCTACGGTCCCGCACACCGTTAGGCCGTCTTCCGCTCACGCTCCAACATCGTGCAGCCCGCCTCCAGTGGTGTCGCGACAGGCGTGAATGGAGGGACGAGTGGAGACGTGTCGTCTTCAGCGATGAGAGTCGCTTCTGCCTTGGTGCCAATGATGGTCGTATGCGTGTTTGGCGCCGTGCAGGTGAGCGCCACAATCAGGACTGCATACGACCGAGGCACACAGGGCCAACACCCGGCATCATGGTGTGGGGAGCGATCTCCTACACTGGCCGTACACCACTGGTGATCGTCGAGGGGACACTGAATAGTGCACGGTACATCCAAACCGTCATCGAACCCATCGTTCTACCATTCCTAGACTGGCAAGGGAACTTGCTGTTCCAACAGGACAATGCACGTCCGCATGTATCCCGTGCCACCCAACGTGCTCTAGAAGGTGTAAGTCAACTACCCTGGCCAGCAAGATCTCCGGATCTGTCCCCCATTGAGCATGTTTGGGACTGGATGAAGCGTCGTCTCACGCGGTCTGCACGTCCAGCACGAACGCTGGTCCAACTGAGGCGCCAGGTGGAAATGGCATGGCAAGCCGTTCCATAGCACTACATCCAGCATCTCTACGATCGTCTCCATGGGAGAATAGCAGCCTGCATTGCTGCGAAAGGTGGATATACACTGTACTAGTGCCGACATTGTGCATGCTCTGTTGCCTGTGTCTATGTGCCTGTGGTTCTGTCAGTGTGATCATGTGATGTATCTGACCCCAGGAATGTGTCAATAAAGTTTCCCCTTCCTGGGACAATGAATTCACGGTGTTCTTATTTCAATTTCCAGGAGTGTATAACCAACATCACAAATTTAACCGAGAAAAGGAAATTGCTGGAATGGACTGACTACATTTATTCTTAAAAAGAAATCCGGAACTCTCAATCCGCAAATCGAAAGGAGTTTCACAAGCACGTTCAAGGGGTTTAGGTACGAAATAGGTTTTAGACTATTCTTCATTGGTGCAGAACATCTTGGTAGAGCATAACCACCTTGATAAGCCGAGAAATATATTCAACGTAGATGAGTCCGGACTTCAGCTGAATAACAGATCAGGTTACGTGTTGGCAGCAAAGGAATCTAAGAGCGTTCCAGCGATAACATCCGGTGAAATGGGTGAAACCATATCTGTAATCGCTTGCTGCAATGGAGAGGGCAT
This sequence comes from Schistocerca nitens, assembly GCF_023898315.1. Taxonomy (NCBI): domain Eukaryota; kingdom Metazoa; phylum Arthropoda; class Insecta; order Orthoptera; family Acrididae; genus Schistocerca; species Schistocerca nitens. Next base: position 50,277,348 of record NC_064620.1, read on the forward strand.
GTTTTTTTCCCCAAGCTTGTGTTTTTAAGGGAAAAAATTGAAAAGGCCGAGTACAAGGACGGTATGCCACCGGGTTCTACGATTTTCATGTCACTATATTTTCCTTCTGTGGCTAAATAACCATTTTGCACCGAGGAAGCCTGAGGGAACAATCGTGCTTATTTTGGATGGACATAGCTCTCATTGCTGCAGCGTGGATACATTAGAGTTTGCAGAAGAAAAAAGCATAATTTTGCCCTGTCTACCCAGCCACACCACACTCTATCTGCACCCGCTAGACAGAGAATTTTTTAAAGCTCTGAAATCCTATTATTACAATGCTTGCAATTCGTACATTAAAATGAATCCAAATAGAAAAATTTCCAGACTAGTGTTCGGAGGACTGCCTACAAAGGCACGGGTACAAGCAGCCACGACAGAGAATGCAATATCGGGGTTCAGAAGCACAGGAATCATTGCGTTTAATCCTGATGTCATCCCCGAATACGCGCTTTTAACATTGGCTTCATATCAACATCAGGAAAACGACGAACGACATGAAAACAGACCTACTTCACCTCGACCAAGTTGTTCGCACTGGCAGGAGATACCTAATCCCTCGGAAGAAGAAACTGCAGACGTAGATAAGGATCCGGGACTTGAACAAATACAAGCTTCAACACAACTGGGCTGTTCGCAATGGGCGGAAAATCCACAGGAAAACATGCAGTCTTCATCAGAAGCAACAGACATGACCTCGACAGTGGCAACAGAAGAATCTCAAGTAACCCCTGGCAAACTCTTGGACCATATTTCGCTGATCCTAGATAATGTTGCATCTGCAAGAAAGAAGTGGCAGAGCTTTAGATGAGGCTTTGACTCTCCAGAAAACATCGACAACCTGCGAAACAGAAAACGACAAAATGAGTCAGTGAAGAGTAGAGCAAATGCTAAAAAGAGGACCAAAGGAGAAACCGTAACCAAAGGGAAAACCGTAACCAAAGGAAAAACCGTAACGAAAGAGACTACCAAAGGAATTATCAAAAAGAAGCAACCTAAAAAACGAAAGCGTCTACCACTGACACCGAATCCGAGTCGTCGCTGGATATCCAATTACAAGCCGATGATGACGATGCGGATAATGAGAGTGTTGTTGTGTAGGGTGCGGTGAACTGTACAGTTGCAATAACAAGCACGTGGATTTGATCAAATGTATTACCTGCCAACGGTGGCTGCATGAAGACTGTTCAAAATATGAATCTATGTGTGACGTATGTGGCAAAAAGCAGGGGAAATAAGTTCACCATTTCACCCAAAGGGCATTCGCCATTTCACACATATACATGAGTGAAATGGTGAAATTGATAAAAATAAGTATTTTTTTTAACTTTTGTAGTGCCTTAAAGAGGATATGGTACCGTTAATGTGTTACTTGTGTATTTTGTGAAAGGAGAATGTTTTTATTTTGTTTAAATAAACAATTTCTTGTCTTCTACGAGGCCCAAATTTTTATTCACCATATCACCCCTATTTACCCTATGTATTAGTTAATTTCATCCTAATCTTGCTCTGAACTTAGTGGCACCTTAAAACGGTGTCCCGGATCGGGTACGAGTGCCGGTCTGGCACGAAGTTCTCGCCTGTCAGGAAGTTGCAACTGAGGGCACACTCCGCTGCAGAGCGAAAATTTATTGTCTGATCTTGCTCCTTCTTCAGTTAGCCACACTACAGCCCTTGATGGTAATTCATGGCGTGCATGAGAATTTTAAAACAAATTGTAGATGTTGCTGGTAAATCGCGAAACAAAAGCACAGAAGAGAAAAGTTCGTAGTAAAATGGTGGCCACATCGACATGCATGCGCCAGTCAGACAAGGCGGTTCTCTGCACTGCTGCTTAATGAGTTTCCTGTCATGCTTTGCGGTGCATGCTAGCTGCCCGCTGCCCCCCCCCCCCCCCCCAACACTTCCAGCCATCAATCCTCGACACTGTCGTGACCAGAACGTTGCGTGTCCGTGTCCTTTATTCTTCTAACGTCATTCATATTCAGAATCCGTGACTCTAGTACATAAACAGATGAATGGTTAAACACTAGAACCATTCACGTTAAAATGAAATCTATTGTTACAAGTTTTCATATCTTTACCGGTTTACATTCTCATTCTAACCCTTAGCCCGTTACTACCTTCATTTGCTCTACGTACCTGTGTTAATTTCTGTTAACAAGGAAAAGTTTGTGATGTGCACTAAATAAACCAAATAAAATAACAAAAATATCGAAGCAGCCACGTTGGGGGGGGGGGGGGGGGGCAGCACTGTGCAACGAAGTTTTCTGCCAGTTGTGAAATTAACGGAAAATATTGGCCAAATGCGAATAGGACACTCGCTCTTAGGATTCCGTACAAACTTAATTATGTTTATAGGTAGTTCATCCATTCCGTGAATGGAAAATCTCTACAACTTTTGCATGTTATCGATATCGGAACTGGCAGGTATCAGTCCCGACAGTATCAAGACTTTCGAGAATGTTTTGATTATGAGTTTTAAGTTTAAACTTTTCGTGTAATTCGGAATTTGCTTTTGTAATTGCTGAGAAGAATGTGTCTTAACAGAAGGATAGGCTGACAGCTCAATGAGAAATGATGAAGTATATGTTATATTCGTTTGGAATAGTTACAAACTAACAATTTTCAGATTTTCTGAAGAGATAGTCGGATAGCAAAGGGACCCCATAGGGCTTCCATTTTGACCAAATGAGGTACGGAACCGTAAAAGATGTCCACTGTCGTTGATATTTTATACCATTAATTACAAACAAGCACGTTAAATTCTACAAATGTGATGAAATGCGATGCTCCACACATCTGATGAAAGAAATGCCCATTTTAATTATTTGTATAAAAATTTGGAAGTGATATTTAAAAAGACTACAGTTTAACGTCCCAGCGACGATGCAGCTATTCGAAGCGGAAAATATGCACTAGCTGGGGATGGGTCGGGAAGGAAATCGACCTTGTTCTTTTCACATATACCGTCCCGCCATTTGACGTAAGCGATGTTAGGGTCCGACAGACAATCTAAATCTGGATGACAAGGAGCCGCTTTTGAGCCGCTGTCCAGAATGGACAACAAGATAGTCGGATAGCAAAGGGACACCATAGGGCTTCCATTTTGACCAAATGAGGTACGGAACCGTAAAAGATGTCCACTGTCGTTGATATTTTATATCATTAATTACAAACAAGCACGTTAAATTCTACAAATGTGATGAAATGCGATGCTCCACACATCTGATGAAAGAAATGCCCATTTTAATTATTTGTATAAAAATTTGGAAGTGATATTTAAAAAGACTACAGTTTAACGTCCCAGCGACGATGCAGCTATTCGAAGCGGAAAATATGCACTAGCTGGGGATGGGTCGGGAAGGAAATCGACCTTGTTCTTTTCACAGATACCGTCCCGCCATTTGACGTAAGCGATGTTATGGTCCGACAGACAATCTAAATCTGGATGACAAGGAGCCGCTTTTGAGCCGCTGTCCAGAATGGACAACAATTAACGTAAAGTGAAAGTCACATGTAACCATGCTTATCATTTATGAATTTGTCTGAGTTATTTCTGAAGATCTTTCAATGTGTACAATTTGATCTACAGGCACAGTGGTTGAATTAGTATTACTGTTGGAAATGTCTTGAGACGGAGAGCGTCGAGAGCATCATAAAAACTTTTGTGTTCAGAAAACCCTGTTCGGTGTACGGATATTGATACTATTGCTGCTTTTCTTTTTTAAATCACTGTTATACTTGTCCAAGGAGCATTTTACAAGGTTCTACCAGCTTAATACAACAAAAAGATAAGTCAAATACAAAATACATGAGATGTTTACTACAGCAGAACACAGAAACACTAGAACAATGAATTTCACAATTTCAGAGGGACTGTTGTCTTTTCCGTGATTGCCTTTTTTTACTTGTTCACACACAACCGTATCACTTACGTGAAACAGCTCTAATAATTTGAGAACCATTTTAGTAGGCTTTGCTTTCACATTTTGTCAATTATCTACTGCCAGGTATGATGGAGACAATTTGCGGGAATTCCTTGATTACGTAAGCAGCATGTTGCAAAGTTTTCCTTTGAACGGCATCCAGGCGTAATTTTGTGAAAGAGGACCATGTAAACCACAGCTTTTAGATCGATAGTTTTTATGATATTTCACAAGATTCAAAGCGCACCTTTTACTAAAACCTGTTACAGTATTAATTTTTTGTTCACTGTACGAGGTAAACCCTCATTACAATGAAGCAGGTTGAGGCCTAGAAAGACCACACATCAATACTCAGAACCAAATGCGTCGTAAATGTTGTCTCGAAGTTAAGAATACTTCTGTTTATAAACCAACGCTTTTTCAAAGTAAATCACGTTTCCAGAAATTTCACAAGTTTGTCTAATGTAACAATCGATATAATATAAACAACAATTACGTTCCTGATGGTTCCAGTATATTGCTGAAACGTATTATACAAGTAATTTCTCACCTCCATCAGATCTGATGACTAGGAAACAAGAAGTAACTCGATTTTTTTCGACAAATTTGTGAAAAACTGCAAAAAAGCATACTGTCTAAGTGAATTTCTCACTATAGAAGACAACTTGATTCCCTTTAGAGGAATTTCTCACTGTAGAAGACAACTTGATTCCTTTTAGAGGAAATTGAAACAACTTTCTGAGGAGTGCGACCAGTGTTCAGTATCATTGTGAATAACAACAAAAAACACTGAATACTCAATAACTACTTAAATTTCACGGGTAACATGGAGATTTACTGTGGCAAACAGCAGTAAGTACCGAGAATAATCCAAAACATCCAGGGAAATTGTTCAATGGTTGTTGGACGATGCGAAAGAAAGGAACAGAAATTTCACATGGGAAAAATGGCACTTCAGCGCCATTTTTTAGGACTCTTAAGAAGAACAAACGGAAACTACCTCAAGAATTTATGGCAAGTTACAGAAGAGCTGTACGGTCCTCTACTTTCGGATTTCAAAAGGATGCTACTCTTGTATCCCGTGTACCAATGAATGGGAAATATTTTGTACTGATATCCACAATGAACGATAATGAAGCTTTGGCTCCAGACGTGCACCATCTCCTTTTATAATTCAACCAAAGGTGGTGTGGATACAATTGACCATTTAGGCAGCAACAATTCCGTTTCCAGAAAAACTATAAGATGGCCTCTGTGTGTTGTCTATTCACCTATTGAACGTAGTAGGAATCAATGCCAGTATCATTTACAATTTTTATCTTTAGGAGAGAGTTTTTGAAAACTCTGAGATCAGGATGAATGAAGTGCCATATAAAATCAAGAGCCAAAAGCATGTTTCTTGCAGGGTATATAAAGGAATCTGTAAACAGCTTTGAATACAAAGGAAGTGAATTGCCCATTGAAGAAACACCACGAAAATAGCAGAAATGAGAACGGCGACGAACTTAACATCAGAATTAATAATCACGAAGTAGATGAAGTTAAGGATTCTGCTGTATAGGCAGCAAAATAACACATGATGGACGTAGCAAAAAGGATGTAAGAAGGAGACTGGCACACCCAAAAACGGGTGTGCTAGTGTGCTAGTACCAACCATAGGCCTTAATTGGAAGAAGAAGTTTCTGAGAATGTACGTCCGGAGCACAGAATTGTCTGGTAGTGAAACATGGACTTTGGGGAAACTGGAATAGAAAAGAGTCGAAGCATTTGAGATGTGGTGCTACAGAAAAATGTTGAAAGTTAGGTTGACTGATGAAAGTAAGGATTGAGGATGTTCTCCACAGAATGGGTGAGTAAAGGTATGTATGGAAACACTAAAAAGAGAAGGGGACAGGATAATAGGACATCTGCCAAGACATCAGGGAATAACTTCCATGCTACCAGAGTGATTTGCAGATGGTAAAAACTGCAGAGGAAAACAGAGATTGGAATACATCCAGCAAATACACTACTGGCCATTAAAATTGCTACACGACGCAGATGACGTGCTACAGACGCGATATTTAATCGGCAGGAAAAAGATGCTGTGATATGCAAATGAATAGCTTTTCAGAGCATTCACACAACGTTGGCGCCGGTGGCGACACCTACAACGTGCTGACATGAGGAAAGTTTCCGACCGATGTCACATACACATACAGCAGTTGAGCGGCGTTGCCTAGTGAATCGTTGTTGTGATGCCTCGTGTAAGGAGGAGGAATGCGTACCATCACGTTTCCGACTTTGATGAAGGTCGGATTGTAGCCTATCGCGATTGCGATTTATCGTATCGCGACATTACTGCTCGCGTTGGTCGAGATCCAATGTCTGTTAGCAAAATATGGAATCGGTGGTTTGAGGAGGGTAATACGGAACGCCGTGCTGTATCCCAACGGCCGCGTATCACTAGCAGTGGAGATGACAGTCATCTTATCCGCATGGCTGTAACGGATCGTGCAGCCTCGTCTCGATCCCTGAGTGAAAAGATGGGGACGTTTGTGAGACAAGAACCATCTGCACGAACAGCTCGACGACGTTTGCAGCAGCATGGACTATCAGCTCGGCGACCATGGATGCGGTTACCCTTGACGCAGCATCACAGACAGCAGCGCCTGCGATGGTGTACTCTACATCTACATCCATATTCCGCAAGCCACCTGACGGTGTGTGGCGGAGGGTACCCTGAGTACCTCTATCGGTTCTCCCTTCTAATCCAGTCTCGTATTGTTCCTGGAAAGAAGGATTGTCGGTATACTGAACGATGAACCTGGGTGCACGAACGGCAAAACCTCATTTTTTCGGATGAATCCAGGTTGTGTCTACAGCATCATGATGGTCGCATCCGTGTTTGGCTACATCACGGTGAACGCACATTGGAAGCGTGTATTCGTCATCGCCATACTGGCGTGTCACCCGGCGAGATGGTATGGGGTGCCATTGGTTACACGTCTCGGTCACCTCTTGTTCGCATTGACGGCACTTTGAGCAGTGGACGTTACATTTCAGTTATGTTACGACCCATGGCTGTACCCTTCATTCGATCCCCGCGAAACCCTACATTTCAGCAGTATAATGCACGACCGCATTTTGCAGGTCCTGTAAGGGCCCTTCGGGATACAGAAAATGTTCCACTGCTGCCCTGGCCAGCACATTCTCCAGATCTCTGACCAACTGAAAACGTCTGGTCAATGGTGACCGAGCACCTGGCTCGTCACAATACGCCAGTCACTACTCTTGATGAACTGTGGTATCGTGTTGAAGCTGCATGGCCAGCTGTACCTGTACACGCCATCCAAGCTCTGTTTGAGTCAATGCCCAGGAGTATCAAGCCCGTTATTACGGCCAGAGGTGGTGGTTATGGGTACTGATTTCTCATGATCTATGCACCCAAATTGCGTGAAAATGTAATCACATGTCAGTTCTAGTATAATGTATTTGTCCAATGAATACCCGTTTATAATCTGCATTTCTTCTTGGTGTAGCAGTTTTAATGGCCAGTAGTTTAATTGCAAGCTTTACTCTGAGTTGAAAGTGTTGGCACAGGAGAAGACTTCGTAGTGGGCAGTATCAAACCATTCTGAAAGTCGATGACTCAAAATAAACAGATAAAAATTAAATAAAATAAAATAAAGAATCAGGTTGGTTTTAGCATTTGATTGTCCATTCATCTGAAATGCTATTTACACTTCTGTAGAAAATAATAGTTTCTCTCTAAGTAGGCCACGTAGCTTGAGGCCTCTTTGCGCGAATTGCTGCGGGAAGGCCGCTGTGTGTTGACGGGACAGCGGACGGTTCAGCGGGCGTGCAGGTAAGCCATGGCAGTGCGAGGGGGGGGGGGGGGGGCGGAGGTGATACGGTAGGCAGAGCCGTGGCGTCGCCGCGGCGAGACGCGCTTATCTGCGCCACGCGCTCCGGCCGACGAGCGCCGGCTATTGTTTTCCAGCGACTGATAAGGCGGCAGTGCGACAGTCGGCAGGCGGGACCGGCCGCGTTATCTCTGCGCGGGGCGGTCCGCCTGGGAGGCTGCAAAGTTGGCTGCACTGCCGGCCCCACGGGGCGCACGGCGTTTAAGCGGCGCAGGTGGATGGGAAGCGAGGCGGGAAAGTGGAAGGGAAAAATACTGGCCCGCCGGCTTAGGCGCGCGGAATTACTGCGAAGCGCGCCCGGCGAATGTGCCGAGGTGCGCCCCCGCCGGCTTGTTGGCTGGCATACATAATACAAGAATATATCACGCGCCGAGATGAGCTGCCGCGACGCACCACCACCCGACTCCTTCCTGCACCTCGTCACAACTTTCCCCTGACGCCCCGTGTGCGTCCGCTTCCTCTCCCAGACGCGAATAAACGCATTACCGCTGCAGCAGCCGTACCCTCCCGCACCCTCTCTTTGCCCGAGGGCAAAGTAAATTGGGGTGTGACGGTAACCTGTGCTTTACCTTCTCTTCCATCCCACAACATACATTTTTGTCTATATCCACATCCCTGTAACACAGAAATGAAATATCTGCAGGCATATATACAGCGCGTTAGAGGAATAATATCCTCATATTTCTGTTGATGATTCAGGATAGTGTTCTAAATAACGTTACATGATTACTTTATCTGCAGACTAATGATTATACCAATTAGAGTAGTAGATTTTTTGGTTGGTTAGTACTTCCAACTACACCTGTCACCAGCAAGCAATTAATGTTTACTTTAATTTTCCTTTAATTTACGTCTGTGGTCGCAAACGTTTCGTTATCAGATTACCGGTTTCGGTCTTTAATGACCATCATCAGATCTGTTTCATAAAAATAAAGTCCTAATGTACTGCAGCCATACTGGCATCGTCAAATGTTAAATGCCAACATTTGACGATGCCACTATGGCTGCAGTACATTGCCGACCGGTGTGGCCGAGCGGTTCTAGACGCTTCAGTCTGGAACTGCGCGACCGCTACCGTCGCAGGTACGAATCCTGCCTCGGGCATGGATGTGTGTGATGTCCTTAGGTTAGTTAGGTTTAAGTAGTTCTAAGTTCTAGGGGACTGATGACCTCAGATGTTAAGTCCCATAGTGCTCAGAGCTATTTGAACCAATTTGGTTCCAGAGTGAAGCGCCTAGAACCGCTCGGCCACACCGGCCGCCAATGGTCACAGAATATACTTCGAATATATGTTCTCTAAATTTACTCAGCATGGTTTTATAGGAACTATGTCGTCTTTCTTCCAGCTCACTGAGAATCTTCGTTACAATTTGGTGTGAGCTGTGCTTATCTGTTGAAGTAATAGCAGAGTGACACTGATTCAGTTTGGTGTCTGTGGTCATGCGTGCTTGGTAGAGTCTACAAACAGTGGAACAATTTTCTAGAGTCAGGTACCATAGCATTTTGTATTCGATTTGCTTTACATACACATTGTACTTTCCCAGAACCCCTATACCTAATCTGTCTTCCATTCACCTTCCCTAATACCGAATTTACACTACTATTCCATATCATATAGCTCTTTGATATTACGAAGGGCTTTCGGCAAGTAATGAGATATGGTTTTTTTCTGAAAGAAGGTTGGTTTTTATTAAGGATTCCAAAACGCCATACTATTCCTTACTCTTTTAGCTACAAAACTCCATTTTTCAGCATAATCTCGTTCAATGTGATGGCCTTACGCTACCTTACTGGGAGGGCCTCTATGAACGCATGGTACAGCTCTACTGGTCGACATTAAAGTCAACGTCTTTGCACCTGAATAACCTCCCCACCACCCACGTACTGTCTCCAACGGGGTGCATCTTCATTGCTCGAAAGAAATGGAAGTCGGGAGGTGCGAGATCTATGCTATATGGTGGATGAGGAAGAACAGTCCAATTATGTTCTTTGAGCTCCTGTCGGGTTAGCGGATTTTTGGGGAGGCCTTGCGTTGCAATGCAGAAGGAGAAGTACGTTCGAATTTTTTTGATGACGAACGCGCTGAAGCTGTTTTTTCAATTTACTGAGGGTAGCCCAGTACACTTTGGAGCTGATCGTTGTGCCATGAGGGATGACGACAAACGGAATAGCCCCCTCGTCTTCGCAGAAGACCGTCGCCATGACTTTTCCGTCTCAGGGTGTCTTAGAACTTTTTCTTCGGGATGAGAGGTACTGTGGCGCCACTCCATGGAATGCCATTTCCTTTCCAGTTTGATGTATTCAACCCACGTTTCATCGCGTGTGACATTGTTCGAGAAAAAAATTGTCATGATTAGCCTCGTAACGCGCGAGCTGTTCCGCAAAGATCATTCTTCGTTGCTCCTTATTGTCTTCAGCTGGAGGCGAGGAACCCAACGTGCACACACCCTTGAATAGCCCAACTGGTGGACGAATGTATCAGCACTACCAGCACAGACGGCCAGCTGCGCAGCGAGATGTTTGAATGTGATGCATCAGTCAGCTCGAATGAAATTGTCCGCACGTTCCAACACTGCAAGAGCTACAGCCGTGTGCGGACACCTGGATGCCGAACAGGTCTGTGTGATATTGTTGCAGTGATGAAAGACGCCCCTTCCAACGGTTCGGCGTGCTCCCGTTCACTGTTCGATCTCTGTAGACATTCTTTACGCACCTGTGAATACCTTCGATGTTCCGGTACTCCACCAAAAGAAACTCAATGCCAGCTCTGCACTTCCATTACAGGGGTCTGTCTGAAGGCTACGTATAGCACTGCCACCAATCCAAACTTCATAAAATTATAGGGACTGAAGCGGGAACACTCTACAATGTCCTACAAGAAATTACGCATTTTTTCAACCGAAATTGGCCGATAGAAAAATTGGTTAGCATTACTTATTGAACGCCCCGCGTACGAATGCCGTGTGACGTCCTCAAGATGTTCGCAACTAATCTTATATTTTGAAACTGTCGGGTTCTTTCTCTTTTTACAGGCATTATCGTATGTTTATTCCAATTTGAAGAAGATACCATTGACTACACCAAGTGCATATTTTTGTCGAAGTGATTGGGACTGTCCTAAGACGATATTTCTCTGCAAAGAACAGCATCGTCAGCGAATAACCCAGCGTATTGTTGATATTGTAAGATAAATCATTATTCATGTTGGAAACACCAAAGCATGTACTAATTTCTTACTCAGACCACAGAGAAATTATAAACATGCAAATCAGAATGGATGGAAACATAGAGTCAGACCACTACCAAACTACATTAAAACCTCAGAGGTCCACGAAAACGAAGACACAAATCCCCAATATTTTACACTAGCAGGATGCAAGCATCTCCCACGGAAGAACTGGAGAAAAAGCAGTCAAACAACAGGCCACAAGTCAAAATCAAGTTACTCCGCAGAAAAAAAAGTACACACGGTGGAATGAAGAGTGTTATTATGGCGTTGAATCTCGACAGAACGTATACAACAACTGGAACAGCAATAAAAATGAATACAACTACAAAAATGTTCCTAACAGTGACGAAAGACACAGAGAGATTAGTCTGTTGGGGTTGGCTTGTTTGGGGGAAGAGACCAAACAGCTAGGTCATCAGTCTCATTGGATTAGTGAAGGATGGGGAAGGAAGTCGGCCGCGCCCTTTCAAAGGAACGAACCCGGCATGTGCCTGGAGCATTTAGGGAAATCACGGAAAACCTAAATCAGGATGGCCGGACGCGGGATTGAACCGTCGTCCTCAGGAATGTGTGTCCAGTGTGCTAACCACTGCGCCACCTCACTCGGTAGATTAATCGGGAAGATCAAAAGGAAATACGAAAGGGATTAACTATTTGCACTCGAGACAGAATTGGAAAGAAACAACACACAAAATTTATAGAAAAACTCCATAACTAAGCTCATAGGATATCAACTGCAAAGTCTGTGATTCAAGAAAGAAAATCGACAGTTAGTTCTAGACATCAAGAAAATTTCAAGGAACTTGCCAGATGTTTCTAAGAATACTTAACTGTCACGAACCACCACGTAGATTCCCACCACAAGAACCTGAGAACACAAGTCGAAATTTTTTAACACCACATGAAGAAGAAATAGGCAGATAGATCATGAGACTTGAAAACAATAAATCAGCTGGGGGAATATTGAATCATAGGAGAAATCCTGGAGTCCGCAGGCTCAGACACTACTAAAAAACAAATTTAAAAAAGGCCCATGCAAGACATATGACAAATAGAACAAATTCCAAAAGACTGCAAAATGCGTTAATTTGCTCTTTGTACAATAAAGCAGTCAGAACAGATATAAATAACTACAGGGGAATCTCACAGATATAAGTTGCATACAAAAAAATTAACTCGGTGTCTTCTCGATAGAGCACGGAAACAGCTTGAACAAGAAAACTGGACAATATCAGGCAGGATTCAGACCAGGCCGTGTGTTTCCAGAGCAAATCCTAAACCTAAAGCTAGTTCTAAAACATCAAGGTATTAACAGCAAAAATTTAGTCTGCACCTCTGTTGAATTCAGAAAAGCCTGTGGTTCAGTTGACCTCCGATCACTCTACCATATAATAAAAGAACAAGATCTGTGTTGAGAACATTTGTAATCATAAAAGAGGCACTGACATATACAACGTCCAAGGTTAAGTTTATGGGAGAGCTCTTATATTCTGTCGAAATCAAAACGGGAGTAAGACAAGAAAGGGGCTATCTTCATTACTTTTCAACAGTCTCCTTGAGACGTGAGACAAGAATGCCACAAACGAAATTAATTCCTCAAAATTGGCCAGCCACTCGCTTTACGCAGAGACAAGTTACCCATAGCTCGCGTGAAGCTTTGCAATATTAATTCGTGACATTTCATAAGCCCAAAATCAGATTGAAGTCTTGAAGGAAACTGCAGAAAAGATTTGTCTCAAAATACACTCCTGGAAATTGAAATAAGAACACCGTGAATTCATTGTCCCAGGAAGGGGAAACTTTATTGACACATTCCTGGGGTCAGATACATCACATGATCACACTGACAGAACCACAGGCACATAGACACAGGCAACAGAGCATGCACAACGTCGGCACTAGTACAGTGTATATCCACCTTTCGCAGCAATGCAGGCCGCTACTCTCCCATGGAGACGATCGTAGAGATGCTGGATGTAGTCCTGTGGAACGGCTTGCCATGCCATTTCCACCTGGCGCCTCAGTTGGACCAGCGTTCGTGCTGGACGTGCAGACCGCGTGAGACGACGCTTCATCCAGTCCCAAACATGCTCAATGGGGGACAGATCCGGAGATCTTGCTGGCCAGGGTAGTTGACTTACACCTTCTAGAGCACGTTGGGTGGCACGGGATACATGCGGACGTGCATTGTCCTGTTGGAACAGCAAGTTCCCTTGCCGGTCTAGGAATGGTAGAACGATGGGTTCGATGACGGTTTGGATGTACCGTGCACTATTCAGTGTCCCCTCGACGATCACCAGTGGTGTACGGCCAGTGTAGGAGATCGCTCCCCACACCATGATGCCGGGTGTTGGCCCTGTGTGCCTCGGTCGTATGCAGTCCTGATTGTGGCGCTCACCTGCACGGCGCCAAACACGCATACGACCATCATTGGCACCAAGGCAGAAGCGACTCTCATCGCTGAAGACGACACGTCTCCATTCGTCCCTCCATTTACGCCTGTCGCGACACCACTGGAGGCGGGCTGCACGATGTTGGGGCGTGAGCGGAAGACGGCCTAACGGTGTGCGGGACCGTAGCCCAGCTTCATGGAGACGGTTGCGAATGGTCCTCGCCGATACCCCAGGAGCAACAGTGTCCCTAATTTGCTGGGAAGTGGCGGTGCGGTCCCCTACGGCACTGCGTAGGATCCTACGGTCTTGGCGTGCATCCGTGCGTCGCTGCGGTCCGGTCCCAGGTCGACGGGCACGTGCACCTTCCGCCGACCACTGGCGACAACATCGATGTACTGTGGAGACCTCACGCCCCACGTGTTGAGCAATTCGGCGGTACGTCCACCCGGCCTCCCGCATGCCCACTATACGCCCTCGCTCAAAGTCCGTCAACTGCACATACGGTTCACGTCCACGCTATCGCGGCATGCTACCAGTGTTAAAGACTGCGATGGAGCTCCGTATGCCACGGCAAACTGGCTGACACTGACGGCGGCGGTGCACAAATGCTGCGCAGCTAGCGCCATTCGACGGCCAACACCGCGGTTCCTGGTGTGTCCGCTGTGCCGTGTGTGTGATCATTGCTTGTACAGCCCTCTCGCAGTGTCCGGAGCAAGTATGGTGGGTCTGACACACCGGTGTCAATGTGTTCTTTTTTCCATTTCCAGGAGTGTATGTTATAAAAAGACCGAATACATGACCTGTAACAAAAAAGCCCCAAAAATCATGGAGACGAAGTATTACAAAACTATATAACTTACGCCATTTAACTATCTCGGTGAAACCATTTAGGAGAACAACGACAAAAGCGAAATCGTGAGAAAAAATCTACGTTCAAAATTTTTAGACGAACAATACCGAGTCACGAACAATCCGGAATCAATTAATACACAAATATCCATAGTGACACTAAAATATGCAGGTTAAGATTCTATGAACATGTTAAGAGAAGGAACCTAGACAGACTTACAAAACAAATAGTCGATTCTTTTGACAACAGGAGCAAAGCCAAAACGGACACGATGAGTTGGGTTAGAGAGATCAAGACTGATCTGAAATTGGCAAGAACTGCTTCAGAAAAATTCCAAAACATTGAGGTTCTCAAATCCAAAATTCACAATTGGCAAGTTGACCAAGACGAAAAACCAAACAGTACGGCTGAAAGTACGTGTTCCGAAGCGAGAAAACAAGACCACAGGAAGAGGGATGAAAGAAACTGGACAGAAAAAAGGTAAATTTCCACCTGTAAGTACTTTGCGTAGTCCTGATCGGCCTATTCGCAAATAATAATAATAATAGCAATACATGGGCTCAAATTTCTAGATGTTTCTTTCAGTTTTATTTCTGAGTCTGGAAACTAATTTCTAGATGTTTCTTTCAGTTTTATTTCTGAGTTTGGAAACCATTTTTATAAGAACTGACTCAGTTATGGACAAGTAAGTTGAAGTCCCACAAGCCAGGTAACGAAAAATCCTTTTAGAAATACGTATTCTATGCCTAAATACTGTCATTTCTAAACAAATTTATTTTATTGCACTAAAATCACGCAAAGGGAGAACTCGTAATTAATCATTTAGTACAACACCAGATCTGATAAAAATCACGTTATTCGTTTCGTTTTGATGGAAGATCAGTTGAACGCAAGGCATAGCGTCCTGAAAACAGGTTGTAAAATTAACATAAATAAATGTAATAGAGTGAAGTCGGGTTACGTGAGGTAGTTCTGGGGTATTAGGTTCGATAGTAAATCGCTGATAATATTAAACGAGTTTTTCTGTTTGACGAACAGAATCCTGACGTTAACAGAAGTGAAACGCAAGTATGTTGATCGGTAATGGCAAGAAAAATTTTTGAGAGGAAAGGGAGTACTTAAACACCGAATGTAAATGCAACTATTACGAAGTCTTTTAGAGACTGTATTTACAATGTTGTCTCAATGCAAGTGAAGCATGAGTGACAAACTACACAGACGAGAGGAGAATAAAAGGTTTTGAAATACGTTGCTGAAGATTAGATAGGTAATATTAATAACTAATGAAGAGGTATAGAAATGAATATAGAAGAAAAGAGCTTTATGGCTCAACGCAAACAAATGGAAGGATATTTCAATGGGAAACATTCGTTCATAGTTAATTTGGTACTGGAAGGCGTTTTGAGAGGGAGTGGGACTGTGTTAAAATTAAAAGAAATGTAACAAAGCTTGAAGTAAACAGTTTGAAATGAATGTAGTATACAGTGAGTACCCAGGAAAGAATATGACAAGGGACAGATAGAACTTCAGTAAATCAGTTTTTGGTCTAAAGACTACAGCAACAATAAAAGCACATTTGAGACAGTAGTGACTCATGAATACTGTGTCCAGCTCCTGAAATTGACTGGTTGCTCTGTAGCTTCATCTGATCCAGAAGTGTTCTGTAACTTAACGAAACTGGTTATCAGAGAGGAATAGTGTGACAGAAGACTGCAGTAAGACATTTTTATTACATGTGTTTGGCAAAATTACATATTTTGCTTTGCCATTCGACATATTTGTTAACATGTTTCCTCAGTGTTGTACAACGCCCTCCTTTTCCGTTCTAAGAAGCGCCAAGTTTCCAAGAATGTTCCTTTCTAAAATAAGCTTAGACTATGTAATGTACTGTTCAATATTATCAGCTGAAGTCTGATAACAAAGTATGCTACAGAGTTAAAAATCTTATTATTTTCTTACATTAGTGATTTCGTGTGATTTACATTTATCGTTCGATACCTTTGATACCCTCCTTCTCGCCTTCAAATTTAAGCTATCTCGTGTAAATACGGGACCTTTGGTCGGACTTAAAATGTTACTCCGCCAAGCCCTTGTGGCACGTAATCCTGTGTTCGTGAAATATGACGAAATGTTTGTGTTGTATCCAACAATTATGGTCATGTTGCCTTACAATGCTCTGTTATTGTTCATAATGATAATCTCAAAGACCAGCTGTCCATCCAAACGATTTTAAGCATGAGGTTTTTATCTTGATTATCAAAGTAATTCAAATGAAAACTGAAGTTCATGTGCTAGGTCTAGCAGAATAAGAAAGTCTCGTCATCATTACCATCTTCTTACTTTTAGAGTTTATATTCTAATCAGCTTGCATATTACCGATATCACTTTCTTTCTTGCCTTGCTGCACCGTGAATTTAGGGCACGGAGTGCACCTTTGCTACTGCTCTGTAATTATTTCTAACAATTTTGAAGTACAATAACGGAGTAGCCGCTTGACCTTCCCTGTCATTTCTTTCAGTTTGTGCAGCTTCTGCACGAGATAATACAGCTGTAGTAGCTACGTGGTTAAGTGTCTCATTATCAGGGATTCACACGTGTGCTTTTCCTAGCGTTCTCCTCTTACTTTGCTCTTGTAATATTCCCCGCTAACGTTATCCGTTGGGAGGTTCATTAGCGAGGCAAACGAACTGTCAAGCTGGAGCTCCTGGTACCTTACACAAATGTGAATTTGGCAGAGTCCTAACGCTGATGTGGGATTTCACCAACAGTTTTATGCACACTGTTCGCACAGCATTATGAGATTAAACTACGAGTGCTAGTCACAAAATTTTTACACTAATTTCGATACTATCTAGTTACGATCAGGATGGTTTTAGTTTTTTTTTGTACACATTGACCTTTCAGTGCGAGGTATTTCTCAACGATGGACGGCTTGACTGAGATCTTGGTTGTAGAAATCTGCACGCTGGCTGATGAGAAACTGTTGCAGCACGACAATCACATCACCGTCGTTCTGGAAGTGCCTGTAACGCATTGTTTTCTTCGCCTGAAGAAAGAGGATGAAGAAATCGTGTGCCGTGTCAGAAGATTGTGTGCTTAAGGCGAAATTTTTGGCGCTATAGAAGCGGAGTGTGTGACTGTGTCATGTCTACAAAGAGCTGGGCCGTTGACATCGCGAAAACAACCCCACTGAATGCTTCCTGCCATGCCACCTCTTGACTGCCAGTTAGTTGCAAGTTCCATAGATCATTTGAACGATTCTTTTATCGAAATGTTGTGTAATGAGTCAAGTTACAGGACGTGTATACATTATTAGCGATAGCATTAATTAACATTATTATTTTTATTCCTACTCATCCAGCTACACTTAATTGCTTTGACTGGCTGCCAGTTTTTATCAGAAACTCGTGACCGGAATAGAGGGCATTGGCCGGGAGTAATGATTTCAAATAACATTTACAACCTGCTTCGCTGCCTGTCAGACATTTTATGTTATTGGGCAAATAATTAAAAAAAATTGTGCTGTATATTGACCACTCCTCGCAGCCACTGACAGCCTTAACAATAGGTAATAAAGGTTTTTTTCCTTCTACTGTTGCAGTTATGTACATGACCGTTCTTCTCAAATTGTGATGGATCATTTGTGATGGATCATTTGTGATGGATCATTTGTGATGGATTTCATTAGCGTATATTTGTGTTGTGACGGCGCGGTTAAAATGCCTATCTCCTTGAAAAGGTCCCTACAAGACGTCCATGTTTGAATACCCCCTATTATTCTTACTACCGCTTTTGTGCAATCAGTGCTTTCTTTCTGAGTGATAATTTACCCCAGAAAATTATCCCTTACGTCGTTACTGTGTGGAAATATGCAAAATATGTCAAGAGGCTGATACGTTTATTTCCAAGATTAGCAACTACACAAAGAGCTAAAGCTGCTGAACTTAAGTGTTTGGGAAGCTTAGTACTCTACCAATTCGAGTTTTCATCAGTACGTACACCTAAATCTTTGAAGCATTCTATCCTCCTCACTGGCCTCTCAAATGTGCTACATCAATTGTTGGTATGACTACTTGTTGCACAGAACTGAATGTAGTGCGTTTTCTCAAAATGTGGGAAGAGAACCGCTAAATAATTCTTTGGAAAACGTGACTTACCTCCAGTTCTGCTGCTTTCTCTCTAATGGAATTTATTATAACGCTAGTATCATCTCCAAAATACACCAGTTGTGCTTGGTGAATGTTAAGAGCGACGTCATTCACATGTGGGGGATTCCCTTTGTGATTTTTTCCAGTCACAAAATTTTCTACCTTTCCGACATTGTTTGAATTATTCAGCATAACCTTATGTATTCTGTTTGTCAGGTATTATTCAGATCAGCTGTGTGTAAAGCCATCAGTGGCATGAAATATGACTGTTTAGTGCCTTGAAAAGATCTCAAAAAATACCAACTGCTGATAAATTATTATTTAAGGCTTTTACTGTTTGATGAGCGAAAGTATAAACAGCATTCTCAGTCGAGGAACCTTTCTGGAATCCACTATTGAGTACATTACTTTTTCGAATGTTCCGGAAAAAGACGTCAGTAAGGAAATTTTACAATAATTGTTTAGCCTGCCTCGTCTCCTTCCTTATGAAGTGGTTTAATAATTCCGCATTTTAACCTCTCTGTAAAAATTCACCGTGCCAGAGATACATGACGTATCCACTATGGTCACGACTTATTAAGTTGGAAAAACTTTTCAGAATTCTGTCTGAAATTCTATCAACTCCTCAAGAGCTCTTGTTTTTTTTCTAATTGTATTAATTGCAGCGAACCGGTGACTGCCTCCCACAACCCAGTCATGAGATTTTGACTGTATGCTGCAATCACGATTTGCCAATTACTTGCTCCTTCTGTTAGCAACACGGCTGACGCTGATTGGGTCTTCGTCTCCTTCGATTTTGGGCATTCCACATGTTTCCACTGATTGCCTAGGTCCTCTGTCTTGGGTTCACAGTGATGCAACATGCACTCGCTTGTAATTGTAAGGCAGTTGAAGACACTCTTGACTGACTTGCCACAGTTGCAACACTTTCAGTGCTGCCTGTGTTCAGTGATCTTTTAGAATGGGTGCAAGCATTTGTGGAACAACAGCAGGCAGCGATATGTTCAAAATTTCGTACGAAGTCTTGGAAACTGAACCATGACTGATATGCAATTCTTACGTTGCCGCCTCGCTGTGATACGCCAGTCTTCTAGCACGAAGACCTCTACTTGTCTTGTAATTCCTGGTTCTACATAGAGAGCTGGCCTGCTATTTAGGTTCTTCAACAGGTCTGTTAGAGAGCAATGGAACCGTCTACGTCATCAGATCAGTATGTCAGATGATTGTTCTTCGTTCTCGTACACTTCCACCAACTCAGCATGCACTGTTGAAGAGTCCTTCTCCTTCAAATAGAGGAAAAACTACGTACTACCGTACAATCATCTACTTGATCAGTCGACTGTGATGTTTTCGTTTGGTTCATCTGGCAGCATGCAGTGGCTCTAGGTTTTCAATTTTTATAGGGACTGCAGAAAGAGACCTGCAAACAGCAACAAAGTTAATTTCTTTAATTTTACGAGTTGATAGTTAATCGCATGACTCTGTTGGTAAGGCGGGTACCAGGTTGAGATTCATTGGGAGAGTGCTTAGAAAATGTAGTCCATCAACAAAGGAGGTGGCTTACAAAACACTCGTTCGACCTATACTTGAGTATTGCTCATCAGTGTGGGATCCGTACCAGATCGGGTTGACGGAGGAGATAGAGAAGATCCAAAGAAGAGCGGCGCGTTTCGTCACAGGGTTATTTGATAAGCGTGATAGCGTTACGGAGATGTTTAATACACTCAAGTGGCAGACTCTGCAAGAGAGGCGCTCTGCATCGCGGTGTAGCTTGCTGTCCAGGTTTCGAGAGGGTGCGTTTCTGGATGAGGTATCGAATATATTGCTTCCCCCTACTTATACCTCCCGAGGAGATCACGAATGTAAAATTAGAGAGACTAGAGCGCGCACGGAGGCTTTCAGACAGTCGTTCTTCCCGCGAACCATACACGACTGGAACAGGAAGGGGAGGTAATGACAGTGGCATGTAAAGTGCCTTCCGCCACACACCGTTGGGTGGCTTGCGGAGTATAAATGTAGATGTAGATGTAGATTTACTTGCAGATATTACCGTTTCTGGATTTTCTGATTCAGTATCTGACAACAAAAATAATTTCAACAGTTCGTAACATAATTTCTCGAGCAGTTGTTCACTTTAAACGAAATTCTTTTTTTGCTTCCCTAAACTGATGAGGCTGTAAAAATGTTATGTATTAACAAATCTTCCTCCCATCTCGTTTTAGGTGCAATGGCTTGGACACTACAGTGCAATTTAAATTACTTGATAGTTGACACTTAGAGCGCTGGAGCTGATTTCCTCCAGTCGGAGGGGGTTAAGGTCACGCCTGAACTGTTTGCAGTCGCCAGACTGCCACAAGAATTGGTCAGGTCACTTGTCTGGCTGTCTTTCTTGAAGTGCTTGGATCCCGAATCCTGGATCTGGCCTTTTATTTCGTCTTTCATCACACGTAATAACCACACTGAAAGCAACACACACACACACACACACAAACACAACGATGCTAATGATACACACGTGTTTCATTCACAGCACTAACCAAACGCTACTGAATCGTTCCGCACGAGACGTGATCTAGGCGGCCGCTGTGGCCGAGTGGTCCTAGACGCTAGGATTCGAACCTGCGACCGTAGCGGTCGCGCGGTGGCACACTGTAGCGACTAGAACCGCTCGGCTACCCACGCCGGCACCCTGTATCATTTCATCAGTAAACAGTAGTCTAACCTTCTTCATATTAACGTTGCGGATTACCCTTGTATGCCTGTAGTTGATAACGCGTTATGTAGCAGATTGTTTCGGCAGTAGTTCTTGCATGATTCTGAATCTGTCGTCGCAGCAGTTTCGAAAGTGCGTCACCAGTGACACTGTCAGACTTCCTTCAGTATGGAGATGTGGAGTCAGAGCGTATTACGTTCGCCAGCGCACGCAGGAAGCAGATGTACGCACGTCGTTCGCGGACTTTTCCCCGGGACGGAAACACTTGAGAGGCTGCCTCTGGTGGCCGTACAGCGGAGCGTAATGGCGCAAGGTAGCGGGCGACAGATGCGTGGGCAGATGTCGACGGGAGAGGTGGCACGCTAGCCGCGCTGGTGGTCAGGCGTGCGTCCACCCTTGCAAGAGGACGCCAGGGCAGCTGCCGGCAGCGCCAGCTTGCGTGAGGAGAGCGCGTCACACCTGCGCCGGCCCACCTCGTGGGGCGGTCAGGGGGGTCTGACCGGAGACAAATGACCTCTCAGACCACAAGAAAGATGCTTTAATTCATTCTCTGTGCTACTATTAGATCACAACTATCTGTGATCGCAGAAGATTCTTACAGAAAGGGACTCTGGCAGCGAAAGCCTACGACCATTTATTTATTGATCATCATCATCATCATTTAAGACTGATTATGCCTTTCGGCGTTAGTCTGGAGCATAGCCCCCTTATAAAATTCCTCCATGATCCCCTATTCAGTGCTAACATTGGTGCCTCTTCTGATGTTAAACCTATTACTTCAAAATCATTCTTAACCGAATCCAGGTACCTTCTCTTTGGCCTGCCCCGACTCCTCCTACCCTCTACTGCTGAACCCATGAGTCTCTTGGGTAACCTTGCTTCTCCCATGCGTGTAACATGACCCCTCCATCTAAGCCTGTTCGCCCTGACTGCTACATCTATAGAGTTCATTCCCAGTTTTTCTTTGATTTCCTCATTGTGGACACCCTCCTGCCATTGTTCCCATCTACCAGTACCTGCAATCATCCTAGCTACTTTCATATCCGTAACCTCAACCTTGTTGATAAGATAACCTGAATCCATCCAGCTTTCGCTCCCATACAACAAAGTTGGTCGAAAGATTGAACGTGCACAGATAACTTAGTCTTGGTACCGACTTCCTTCTTGCAGAAGAGAGTAGATCGTAGCTGAGCGCTCACTGCATTAGCTTTGCTACACCTCGCTTCCAGTTCTTTCACTACGTTGCCATTCTGTGAGAATATGCATCCTAAGTACTTGAAACCGTCCACCTGTTCTAACTTTGTTCCTCCTATTTGGCACTCAATCCGTTTATATTTCTTTCCCACTGAAATTGCTTTCGTTTTGGAGATGCTAATCTTCATACCATACTCCTTACATTTCTGATCTAGCTCTGATATATTACTTTGCAAACTTTCAATCGAATCTGCCATCACAACTAAGTCATCCGCATATGCAAGACTGCTTATTTTGTGTTCACATATCTTGATCTCACCCAGCCAGTCTATTGTTTTCAAAATATGATCCATAAATAATATGAACAACAGTGGAGACAGGTTGCAGCCTTGTCTTACCCCTGAAATTTACTATCTATTGTTTAGTGCATTTATTTCTCGTAGGACAGGGGTTCCCAACAAAGTTTTCTCAAGGACCCCCTCATCGAGCAAGATTGGTACCTTGTCATATCACAGTAACAAGTACCTAAAAAGCCAAATTAAGAGTCATTTTATACGTTTTTATTTTTGCTACTTAGAAAAACATTTCATATTCATTATTGAAAAAATATTGAGCTTTATACTTTTTCAATTTAGCCATCATTGTTGTTGTCAAATTTTTGATTATTGCTCAAAATTTTTCTCTTCAAATCTGGGTGTTTAGTATAACAAACTACACAAAAAAAATAAAAATTGAGTATGAACTGAAAATGAAAGGAAAAAATTAAAACTGAGTGTATTGGTCTTTCAAGTGTACTACACTTGAGATTTCATTGAGTAGACATGTATGAGAAATAAGTCATACAGCAGAACTATTTGCCTCTATCTAATGCTAGTTTGCGCTAGAGTGTGCTAGTGTCAGTTGGCTCTAGGAAGACGCTAGACGCAGTTGTTAGCGTTCGCTAAAGCTCTGCTCATCCAGGAAGCGTCCAAAACAAAAAAAAACTATCATACGAAATATATTTAATATATTTTTATTCTAATAGCATCTTTCGGACCCCTCTGTCATAGCTCGCGGACCCCTGTTAATGTTATTGACATTGTGTTAAACAGTTTCCTTATTGCGCTCTTGTGGAATTTAACGACATCTTAACAGAAACGTATGGTAGCAGCACAGGAGAAATCAACAGTAAAGAGAAAGTTCACAGATCAGAGGAAGAACGAGAAATAACAGGATATGATTAGCAGATGAAGTGGAAGGCAGAAAACAGAAATAGATAGCGACAAGAAAGGCAGGGTCAGTACTGACATTATGACATAGATACTGGTTAAGTATGGGACAGAAAAAAACAGTTGGGATGTACCGAAAGGGAAGCTACGTTGATGGTAAAAGATAAAGCTGTTACCTTTTCTTGCACGCAGGGTGGTTTTGGACGACGCACATGTTTCCAGTGGCTGGAATGAAGAAGGGAATGGATACAGGTTTAGTGTGATGGACAGATACAACTCAGATACTGAATGTATCGGGTCCGTTACTGCAATTAGGGAATGATGGTAGGCATCTGATATGTCAAAATATGCAATGCAGATACCAGTGATTAAGAAACTGATGAAGAAAACAGAGTGGATTAAGAAAACGTCGCTTTCTGGTCACATCTGCCTAAAGTACAGACGTGATCCCACAGTCGAATGTGATTTCTTATGCAGATATTCATTACCAGTTCGAGTCGTCCGGAGTTTTCTCTAAGTGTGCCGTGTTGAGCTACACTGCGGTAGCAAGGTTTTGGCGCGTTAAATAGTGGACTAATTTTTGCTTAATTTGAACTGTAAATATTTTTCTAAACGTTTAAATTGCATTTTAGCAAAAGAGACATTTCCTTTATTTTGTAACAGCTCCTTCTCGATAATTTTGATGCTCACACACTTAGCTGAGATCTTTTACTGCTTTCTCAGGTGGCCATCGGATTCCATGTTGGCTCTTGAAGGAAGTGTCTCAGAAACTCGTCTTCTGGTGAACTTTTGGTGTTACATGATGATGACCAACGACTGCTTATGGTTTAGTTTAAAACTCAGGTCTTTCACACACCGTGATATCGAAGAACGGTGGTCATCTGGTCCGCATACGATAGTACGGGTAGCATTGTTCTTAGGGTTTTTGTTTAGGAACAAGATACATTTTTTGTATGATAAATTGCCTCAGTCAGACGTTATGTTCTCACAACGGTCGGTGTCTTTTTCAGGACTGGGTATGTTTCAGGCCTGTAAAGCCCTGAAGTGATACGTGCCGGTGATTCGTCTCCACGTGTGACGAATTCACTGAATGAAAAGGTGTGGGGTACGATCGTCCATATAACAATTAAAAATTAGTGTAGAAATAGGGTGGTTGATTCCTGTCCGTGATCACAAACATATCCGCAAGTCCGTCACTCCTTCCTGTAATTTTTCAAATAAATTAGGGATTACCTGATAGATCTGATTTTCTCCCTGTACTTCAGCATCGGAATCCACATCCTCCACCACGTGTTTCAACAGTGACATATTTGAGCTTTTTAGTGACGGGGGAAAAACAACAGCCAAGTAACAGAGAAGCTGGTTCTCAATCAAAAATCCGTATACTGATGTAAAACACATGGGAAAAGCCGACTCAGGGTTCACAGGTGGGAAAAAAACAATAATCTATAATTCTGGACTACTTTTGGCGTGACCAACCTGCCCACGGGAAAACGATACATAAAAGCACACAAAGAAAATAACTGTGGAAGTTGGATCCAGCCCTTGGGAAAGATTACTGTATGCATCGAGAGAGAACTAAACTGAGGGAGACAAGTAAGTAGTTACTGAGCGACGAGAGCAATACACTCCTGGAAATTGAAATAAGAACACCGTGAATTCATTGTCCCAGGAAGGGGAAACTTTATTGACACATTCCTGGGGTCAGATACATCACATGATCACCATCGAGTCCCAAAGATGCTCAATGGGGGACAGATCCGGAGATCTTGCTGGCCAGGGTAGTTGACTTACACCTTCTAGAGCACGTTGGGTGGCACGGGATACATGCGGACGTGCATTGTCCTGTTGGAACAGCAAGTTCCCTTGCCGGTCTAGGAATGGTAGAACGATGGGTTCGATGACGGTTTCGATGTACCGTGCACTATTCAGTGTCCCCTCGACGATCATCAGTGGTGTACGGCCAGTGTAGGAGATCGCTCCCCACACCATGATGCCGGGTGTTGGCCCTGTGTGCCTCGGTCGTATGCAGTACTGATTGTGGCGCTCACCTGCACGGCGCCAAACACGCATACGACCATCATTGGCACCAAGGCAGAAGCGACTCTCATCGCTGAAGACGATACGTCTCCATTCGTCCTTCCATTCACGCCTGTCGCGACACCACTGGAGGCGGGCTGCACGATGTTGGGGCGTGAGCGGAAGACGGCCTAACGGTGTGCGGGACCGTAGCCCAGCTTCATGGAGACGGTTGCGAATGGTCCTCGCCGATACCCCAGGAGCAACAGTGTCCCTAATTTGCTGGGAAGTGGCGGTGCGGTCACCTACGGCACTGCGTAGGATCCTACGGTCTTGGCGTGCATCCGTGCGTCGCTGCGGTCCGGTCCCAGGTCGACGGGCACGTGCACCTTCCGCCGACCACTGGCGACAACATCGATGTACTGTGGAGACCTCACGCCCCACGTGTTGAGCAATTCGGCGGTACGTCCACCCGGCCTCCCGCATGCCCACTATACGCCCTCGCTCAAAGTCCATCAACTGCACATACGGTTCACGTCCACGCTGTCGCGGCATGCTACCAGTGTTAAAGACTGCGATGGAGCTCCGTATGCCACGGCAAACTGGCTGACACTGACGGCGGCGGTGCACAAATGCTGCGCAGCTAGCGCCATTCGACGGCCAACACCGCGGTTCCTGGTGTGTCCGCTGTGCCGTGCGTGTGATCATTGCTTGTACAGCCCTCTCGCAGTGTCCGGAGCAAGTATGGTGGGTCTGACACACCGGTGTCAATGTGTTCTTTTTTCCATTTCCAGGCGTGTAGATACGAGAAGGAGTGCACTGGTGCACGTGAGAGTAGCTTACCATGAAATCATCGGCGTTCTGATGGTAGGCTACTTGCAGAACCGGCCGCGGGCGCGTGTTGTTACAGCAACCGCGGAAATCGCGTGCGTCTTCTTCAGATAAGACCGGATTACCATCGTGTGTTTCCGACACACCTGTGTCTCCCTGGTAATGAAGTTCGGCACTTGTTGCAACTAAGATGACGGCAGATTGGCACGCCAATGTTCAAGATGAACCGAAACCTACCGGCCGCGAATAGATACTACTCCAAAGTGTTTCATCATCCGATTTATTTCCTTGTTTCGTGTGCCTGCCCTGAAACATCTAGGCTGCGCTGCCCGCCTTACAGGGGAGGCGGCGCTAACCTCTCCTGCAGCTTTATTGCTGCGTGGAAGAGAGACTCTTTGGTCTTTGCATCGACAAAGCCAGAGTGGCGTCAGTCTAGAGAAGCTGGAAAAAAAAAAGGTGTTATCCCGCTGTTCCTCGACGGTGTGACCGGGAAATAAGTTTCAGCGCAACGGTTTCTTTCTTCGTTTTGGACGATCATGCCGCCTTGGAACTGATTTAATAAATTGATTTCAAAGAACCACAAAATTATCCGGACAATTTCAAACTGTGGCACTTCCCCTTGGAAACATTTACTCGGTTCGGAGTCGTGCAGAAAATTATTTTCGTGGGGGAAATTAGGCTAGTAAATTTATCGGCTTATTCATTGTGGTCACAACTGACCCTTGACTCCGGCCATTTGGTTCGTAATCTCTTCTAGATTTCAGTTTGTGATTATATTTTACATTAATTAAATATTTAAAAACTTCTACTTACTAAGGAATGGACGAAGTGTTCGGGGTTTCTCCACCTGTTTTCGTGAAAGCTATAAAGCTTGCAGTTCACAAATAGTACAATACAATCAATCATAGGCCCCCTCTGGTTTCCATGTCAGTAATGGCAAAAAATATTCCACCAGCACGTAGGTTAGAAATTTTGAGCTCATTGTTATCTGCTCATCATTTTTTCGTATCAGTTCCTACTGTGCTCTTTTAATACAGTTAATTGTTTTCCTGCAACTAAATATTTCATATGGATAACAGCTGCCACATCATGCGATTCATCTCTTTTCAAATCGGTTTGGGTGGGAACTACACCGTGTTCGCGCTCACACACAACAAGCAGGATAATGCGTAACATAAAACTGGCAAGTTTTTAGTTCCAGTTTTATGTGGTTGTGTTTTAACTTCCATCTGTGACCCACCAATTCATTCGTTTAATATTGGCAAGAAGGAACAGTGCAACTGCCTGTAGGTGAAACGCAACAGTCTTGCTCAAGAATGCATTCATACACGTTGGAAACAAATTGATGGTTCTTCTTCTTAATGTCATTGCCGCGTGACTTGCTGTTGTTAACTTGTCCCAGCTGTGCGTGTTAAAACGTCGACACTTCGCATCGGTGATGTATCAGATTTAATGTCCAGCTGTGAAACAATGGTTCAAATGGCTCTGAGCACTATGGGACTTAACTTCTGAGGTCATCAGTCCCCTAGAACGTAGAACGACTTAAACCTAACTAACCTAAGGACATCACACACATCCATGCCCGAGGCAGGATTAGAACCTGCGACCGTAGCGGTCGCGCGGTTCCAGACTGTAGCGCCTAGAACCGCTCGGCCACTCAGGCCGGCGAAACGTTGATATTAATTCTTAGATTCGTTTCTAAAACTACATGAAAATATTTAAGTGCTCGCTCCAGTTGTTTCACCACATGTAGAAAAGTTTTGTAACTGTAAGTGCATGTTGTCAGACCAACGGACGTTCCCCTATTTCGGAGAATTTGTGCACGCTGACACTCGTACACTGCAATAGTTCTAACATGGATGTACAAGTTTCGTACACGTTCAAAAATGATATTTCTTGAATAGAAATATAGTGATTCACATTAATTTTTCTTTTTGTAATTTCAGTTCCAACCTCCTGCCATGTTTCGTTACATGTGTTTTATATCATTCTTACGTCATTCTGTCCGTATTTTCAGGTCATTTTAGTCATTGATTATAAAAGATTCCGTTCCCTGCTGCTATACATCCTTTTTCATATTCGTAAAATGAACGAATTCTCACTAGGGGCAACAGCACCCGCTGCTCTACCGCATCCCTTCTTCTCCTCCTTTCCCCATGTGGGCACCACTGTATAGCACGTTTTGCTGCATACTTCACATTAATTCTCAGAATATCGATGTAGAGTTAGACGTGCACTATGTCTTGGTGCCATGCAGTCCAATATAAAGTACCCTCTGCCATGCGTTTTACAGTAATTCTACGTCTACACACATGCTCAGCAAGCTAATGTATGGTGTATGTAGGAGATTTCCAGATACCACTAGTACTCATTTCCATTTCTATTCAACTCTGAAATGAAGAAAACGGCAATCTGTACGCCTCCATAAGAGGCTAAATTTCTCATAACTTGTTTGCGTGATCCTTATCCGAAATGTACCTTGGCGACAGTAAAATCTTTCGGTAGTCAGATTAAAATGTCCGTTCTCCAAATTTCTCAACTGTGTTTCCGGAGAAGAACGTGACTTTCCCTCCAGGGATTCCCATCTGAGTTCAGGAAACACTCGGTCTTGATCGAACCTACCAGTAACAAATCTAGCAGCACGCTTCTGAACTGCGTCGACGTTTTTCCTTTAATCTGACCTGATGGGGACCCCAAACAGTCCAGTAATACTAAAGACTGGGTCGCACTACTATTCCATATGCGGTCTCCTTTATAGGTAAACCACGCTTTCCTAAAATTCTTAAAAAAACCGAAATCGATTATTCGCCTTCTCTATTTACCGTGCTTTCGTGTTCGCTCCATTAAGCGTCTCTTTACTACGGTACGGCTGGATACTGAATAATTCGTCAAGCAGCACACAACCAGTACTGTATTCGAACATTACAGGAGTGTTCTTCCCACTCACTCCTATTAACTTTATTCTTCATTAAGGGGCTCCGGAACGCCCTATACTTGCAATGTTAAAATAACGCTTATAAATTACATCTTTCCTCACAAAGTATTTGAGGTAGGAAGTTGAACATCTTACAGATTATTTATTGGAATATGGGCTACAACTTAACACAGCGATTTTACAAAATTTTAGTTCAGTTATTAAAGATGATTTTTTTTCAATTGTAATAAAAATTCACAACATTTTTTGCAATTTTTATTTATGTATTCAAAAATATACAGTTTTTTGGAAAAAGGCTGTGTTAAATTATGCAGAAGATACTGTGTAACATTTACTGAAAGTTTGAAACAAATATGTTTGGAAGATCCTTAGAAAACATGTAATTAGTATGAGAAAATAAAAGTTTTGGGAATCGAGCGACAAAGATTGGATGAACTTTTTAGTGCATTCCAGGTCCATAGGATGGATTATCTTCATCCTCTGCAAACTCCTCCTCCAGCTTCCTCTTGTTCCTCCTCCTGTTTACTCTTGCTTGTATTTCTAGACTTTTTACAGCCCTGTCTGCAGCCCGAAGGCGTTCCTTGTCTAAAGCAAGCATCGCTCGTACCATGTTAGAACCTATCTTCATTCCCATATTTCTAAATACCTTGGCTTTCCAACATTTCTCCTTTTCTTAAAAGCCTTCAGAGGATTTCTAATAACTTTACTTTTACTCATTATTATACTTCAACAAAACAGAGACTCAAGAAACAGAATTACGAATATTTTCGAGATAACGACAGAGTAAATAAACATGAAACAATCGACAATCACACCAGCGATATATATTGAACCATCACAGGTTAGCCACAACACATACTTTATCTCACATCACTAAAATGTACCTGATGAACACGGACGTTAATAATAACACCATTTGACAGCAGTTTAACAGCGCCACAGTGGGTCACGCCCATGTAGAACACATTTCAAAAAAAATTTAAAAATAGTTGTAGTCTTCGGAATTGAGTAAATTATATATCTATTAAAAGGTAATAGTCTGCAGATTCAGAAAACGAAAAAAGCAAAAATTGAACTTTTCATGATTTTGAGCCTTTCCGGAGCCCCTTAAGGCAAGCTGCCATTCGTTACACTAAACAGAAATTTGCTCTACGTCATCTTGCACTCAACGTTTTGCTCAAAGGCTATGATAACGGAAGCACACGCTCCATATGGCCGTCAGCCAACACATCCTCGGCTGAAATCAAGAAAGAGCTTGTGTCAACATTTTGAGAAACGGATGGTTTCAAGGAAGAGCTCCCTTTTAGTCATTCACAGAAGTGGACAAGGTGGAAGGCTCTCTACAGACTACACTCTAGTACCACCTAGTACCACGGGATGCAAAACCTATATGTAGAAGGGGAGCCTTCCTGCGGTGTCGGCTTTCTGCAAGTATCGTTCTGTACAGACCAACGATCATCTACTACAGCGTTCTTAGTCCGCAGCCACATGCACCATTATGGGGGCGGCAGTGAATACACTGGACGTGGACAATTTATTGTAAACCATTGTACAAACTGACGTCACCGAATAATTTCCTTTTGTTGATTATATTCCTTATGCTTCTGACACCTCTGGAAATGTGGAACCTACCATTTGCCCTTTATCTATAAGGCACCGATATACTGGGGCCATTCAGTTAGTAATGCGACACATTTTTCTGGAACAGTTTCGGTTGAAAAAGAGCAGAATTTGCTGTGGGACATGGTGCAATAATTCTGCTTCAGCCCGTATAGTTCCACAAAGTTCCGATCGATGACGGTGCTATATGTAGCATTCAAAATGGCGCCTGCAACAGACATGCTTTCCAGGCAGAGATCTGTCACTGAGTTTCTTGTGGAGGAAAACCAGAACATCGCACTTATGCATAGACACTCGCAGAATTTCTACAGAGATCTGAACAAAAGCACGATGAGACTTCAGGCGAGGCGTCCTGTTATCATCGCAACAAGATCGCGCAGACCCGTGCGATATCCCCCGTGACGTGCAGCCTCTCACAGCTGTCGGAGGTTCCATGCGGCTTTTCACGGATGATGCTGTAGTATACAGAGAAGTTGCAGCATTAGAAAATTGCAGCGAAATGCAGGAAGACCTGCAGCGGATAGGCACTTGGTGCAGGGAGTGGCAACTCACCCTTAACATAGACAAATGTAATGTATTGCGAATACATAGAAAGAAGGACCCTTTATTGTATGATTATATGATAGCAGAACAAATACTGGTAGCAGTTATTTCTGTAAAATATCTGGGAATATGCGTACGGAACGATTTGAAGTGGAATGATCATATAAAATTGATTGCTGGTAAGGCGGGTGCCAGGTTGAGATTCATTGGGAGAGTCCTTAGAAAATGTAGTCCATCAACAAAGGAGGTGGCTTACAAAACACTCGTTCGATCTGTACTTGAGTATTGCTCATCAGTGTGGGTTCCGTACCAAGTCGGGTTGACGAAGGAGATAGAGAAGATCCAAAGACGAGCGGCGCGTTTCGTCACAGGGTTATTTGGTAAGTGTGATAGCGTTACGGAGATGTTAACAAACTCAAGTGTCAGACTCTGCAAGGGAGTCGCTCTGCATCGCGGTGTAGCTTGCTGTTCAGGTTTCGAGAGGGTGCGTTTCTGGATGAGGTATCGAATTTATTGCTTCCCCCTACTTATACGTCCCGAGGAGATCACGAATGTAAGATTAGAGTGATTCGAGCGCGCACGGAGGCTTTCCGGCAGTCGTTCTTCCCGCGTACCGTACGCGACTGGAACGGGAAAGGGAGTTAATGACAGTGGCACGCAAAGTGCCCTCTGCCACACACCGTTGGGTGGCTTGCAGAGTATAAATGTAGATATAGGTGTAACTGTGACTCCTGCAGTGCTGGAATTGAGCGTATTCTTCGCCACAAAAATACTGTCGAACTTCTCCTTCATCATGACAACATAAGGCCTCACACAATTCTACGAACCCGACGAAAGCTCAGAAAACTTTGTAAGGTGTCAGGCAAATCCAACACCTTCCATGAAAACCCTGACATGATAAGCAAAGCCAGTAGTATGTCACATAGCTCCGAATAAATCGTGACATTGTATTAACCAAAGTAATACGAGTAACGAGTGAGCAAATGGAATACCACAGACTAACACAAGAATGCCTAAATGCATGTCATACCTCGCCACCGTGAGACAGGCGCAGCTCCGTGGGGAGAAACGAGAACAGAAGCCGAGAGCAGAACCGTGTTAAGCTGGTAGGCCCTACGATAAGGGACGGACGAACACCCACGTCGCCAGCTAACCGCTAGGACCACACCACCCGCAAGTTTTAGCGTGAGACTTTTTCGCGTCTCTGTTACGTTAGGACCACCCCCCAGCCCATGTTAAAAGCTAGAGCCCTCCAGAAGAACAGTATAGAACTTACGATATCACAAAAAGGGCCACACCACCCGCAAGGTTTTAGCGTGAGACTTTTTCGCGTCTCTGTTACGATGCAAACTTTAAAAACATTCCCCCACCACGAAAAGTATAACGTTTCTCATTGGATGGACAGAATTTTTGTAGGCGGAGCTTAAGGTTAACATTGAGACCCTGATTGGTCAGTTTTTTTCAAACCAACTTCGGTAAATTGTAGTAAGGAGAAGTTAGGAGAACAGAGTTGCTCTCGAGACAGTGAGGTGAGCGGAGCTGTGCTGCCCGCCGCCACCTGACGAACACCGACAAGGTAACGAATGCACGCGATGCCGCATTTTTGAGCGCATAAGGTTTCACTCAGAACTGCAGAAGTCTCATCTGTTACATCCCCTTTTTGCGTAATACTAGTGTCGATCGTCAATTAAAGCTCATGGTGTTCACATTTGCCACTTGAAGTAAAAATCTGAAACGCGATGATTTTTCTGTTATATAGTTGTTGAGAAGCCACATTACCCACTGTAATTTACGACAAGTTAGATAAGTACTCAAAGATAATTGAGGGTCACTGTAGACCATTTTGATAGTTTTCTCTTTTGTGAAACTTAATTTAAACCTAGACTATAAATGTGATATGGCATAGGTCATCCTTCGATCCATTGTAGAACTTGGAAACCCATTCACGGAATATTCGTTCACATTTTTGTTGAACGCAGTTGGTTTTTACCATCCTGTATTAAAACATTTCCTTTTATCAATAGTGAAATTTACAAACGATGTTTTGTGAGTAGAATAAAATTTCCAGTGGTAAACTTAACTGCTTTTTCGATGTTATTTTACCAGCTAACTAAAAATAGGAAAGCCTTGAACCCCTTCCACTAAATTTAGTTAGTATTAAGATTCTTTTACAGGGAGTGCTGTGGAGCTGACGCTGAAATCATTAAGTATTTGGTTATATCATCGCTAGTCTCACTGAACTCTTCTGAATTCTACATGTCATGTGTGACCTGCGTCTCCTTACCAGCAACAGGTCCCAGGTTCAAACTAGTCAATTCCCTAAAAAAACACGCTCAGAGCGTCGTTGCGCGAAAGTGGTAGGGAGACACGATATAGAACAAACAGACACCACGCAGAATGTTTAGAACTTCACTGGACTCTTCTCCCTCGTCCAGCCTCACAGCCCGAATCTCTCACCATCCGACTTCCATCTGTTTGGTTCATGAGGGAAGCACTCCGTGGGAGTCAGTACGTGGATGTGGGGAGGTTACTGATGCAGCAGGACTATGACTACGTCGTCGACCAGTAGGGTGGCACTATGCACGCACATGGGCCTTCCCATGTAATGTGAAGTAAGGCTGTGGCACCGCACAGAGATTATGCTCAAAAATAGGGTTTTGTTGCCCACAGAGTATTGGAATCTTGAATAAAATCAAACTACTTTCAGAAAAAAATTAATAAAGTTGCGAGGTGCCGGGGCTAGCAGTATTTTTAACACTAAATTCTTCTAGAATCTTCATATGGAAATGATGCTCTAAGCCCCCCCCCCCCTCCCCTTTTCTAACTCCGAGTTTTGCTGTTGCACATGGATTAAGAAGAAACGCGAACTGACTGTAATCGACCCTGCAAGTGGAGTAGAAAAGACTTTGGCAACTTCAATAATTTAATTTGATCGAAATTAATCTGATAAAGGGAAGTTTCATTAACGTAGTGAGGAATGAAAGGGTTGCTCTACTGATCAATAGAATGAAACTTCTGTCCAAAATAACAATTTCATTTATTATGACTAAACTCAAAATGATAAACAAACCACATGAAACATGTACAATACGTCAAATTGGATACTCAAATAAACGCTGTAAAAGTGAAGTTGTCCATAAACTAGATTGTGACATTTATAACCAAGTGGTATGTGGTGCCAATTCCTTGCAACTCAAATCTTAAGAGAAACACCCAGCCAACCCAACACTAATGGCTGATACAGTTGTGAGAACTCAGACAATGAATACCCAAAACAGAACCACATTATAAAAGACGGGAACAAGCACGCTCTGCTGACTCTGAATGTCACAGAGCAAAATTCCATAATCTGCCGGTGCTGCAGACATACATTACCAAGTTGTCTTCTTAACTGCAAGGACACGATCTGGCATAACTCCCCCCCCCCCCTCCCCAGATGGCTAGTTGCTTCGACGTCCCGTCGTGATGATGATTATCCTGGTCTGTTTGTTCCAGACTAAAGACTTCCTAGAAACACAAATTCGCCTCTGACAGAGATGAAGAAGTCTCTCTACACAACCACTGACGGTACTGTGATTGATTTCAAGAATCGAAGTCACACAGTAACTCCGATACAGTCAACTTTAGCAAAAACTGCTCAAGACGGACAACATAATCCGCTTGTACGCAGAACGCTCAATTGCCAACTGTACTCGCAAAGGTACGTTGAAGTCAAAACTTCAGCAACTTTGTCAAACAGTTACTTACATGAAAGTATATTAGACACCCAATGGAAGGCAGACTGTCCAGAGCAGCGAGAGCTCACTCTTGTAACCTACTCCGACCGAAAGGTGAGAGCCGACTCTTCTCAAGAGCACCTGCACAAGCCGAACACAGATCATTCCCGCCCCCACGACAGTGGCCGTGGTTAAACTTTCGAATCAGCAACTCGAAAACCAGCGGAGAATTCCACTCTATTGCCGAAGCACTACTATTCCACCAATGGAGATACTTGGCACCATAATTTGCGCCGAGTTTGCTACGTCATGGAGCTATCACTGAGCAAGCCAATCACAGTTATGATTTTGCAGAAAACGCTGGAATTTGCCCGCCAAGACGGCCTGGGAAAACAAGTCAGTGCCACACCTCGCTGGTAGCCATCAGAAAGTGTTTTCAGTAAGTTTCTGCGAAGTAACAGAATCTCTAGCCATAGCCGCTCCTTCAGGCACCTGTGGGCATGTCGCCCCCACTCTTATGACAATGTCAGCGTCTGAAAAGCATCCACTCGACTCTCTCACACCCGTCGGGATAACCCTTTCAGGATCAGCAGAACCCGCATGTCACCGGACCACCCGGGTGACGAGAGGCGCTGCATGGGTAGTCCGCGTGTCAAACAATAGCAACTTTTCACTGCATGCAGTTGTTGTGTTGTTGTTGTGGTCTTCAGTCCTGAGACTGGTTTGATGCAGCTCTCCATGCTACTCTATCCTGTGCAAGCCTCTTCATCTCCCATTACCTACTGCAGCTTACGTCCTCCTGAATCTACTTAGTGTATTCATCTCTTGGTCTCCCTTTACGATTTTTACACTCCACTTTGCCCTCCAATACTAAATTGGTGATCCATCGATGTCTCAGAACATGTTCTACCTACCGATCCCTACTTCTAGTCAAGTTGTGCCACAAGATCCTCTTCTTCCCAATTCTATTCAATACCTCCTCATTAGTTATGTGATCTACCCATCTAATCTTCAGCATTCTTCTGTAGCACCACATTTCGAAAGCTTCTATTCTCTTCTTGTCCAAACTATTTATCATCCACGTTTCACTTCCATGCATGGCTACACTCCATACAAATACTTTCAGAAACGACTTCCTGAAATTTAAATCTATTCTCGATGTTAACAAATTTCTCTTCTTCAGAAACGTTTTCCCTGCCGTTGCCAGTCTACATTTTATATCCTCTCTACATCGATCATCATCAGTTATTTTGCTCCCCAAAAAGCAAAACTCCTTTACTACTTTAAGTGTCTCATTTCCTAATCTAATTCCCTCGGCATCGCCCGACTTAATTCGACAACATTCCATTATCCTCGTTTTGCTTTTGTTGATTTTCATCTTATACCCTCCTTTCAAGACACTGTACATTCTGTTCGACTGCTCTTCCAACTTCTTTGCCGTTTCTGACAGAGTTATAATGTCATCGGCGAACTTCAAAGTATTTATTTCTTCTCCATGGACTTTAATACCTACTTCGAAGTTTTCTTGTGTTTCCTTTATTGCTTGCTCAATATACAGATTGAATAACATTGGGGATAGGCTACTACCCTGTCTCACTCCCTTCCCAACCACTGCTTCCCTTTCATACCCCTCGAATCTTATAACTGCCATCTGCGTTCTGTACAAATTGTAAATAGCCTGCCGCTCCCTGTATTTTACCCCTGCCACCTTCAGAATTTGAAAGAGACTATTCCAATCAACATTGTCAAAAGCTTTCTCTAAGTGTATAAATGCTAGAAACGTAGGTTTGCCTTTCCTCAATCTTTCTTCTAAGATAAGTTGTAGGGTCAGTATTGCCTCACGTGTTCCAATATTTCAACGGAATCCAAACTGAACTTCCCCAAGGTCGGCTTCTACTAGTTTTTCCATTCGTCTGTAAAGAATTCGCGTCAGTATTTTGCAGCTGTGACTTATTAAACTGATAGTTCGGTGTTTTTCACATCTGTCAACACCTGCTTTCTTTGGGATTGGAATTATTATATTCTTCTTGAAGTCTGAGGGTATTTCGCCTGTCTCATACATCTTGCTCACCAGATGGTAGAGTTTTGTCAGGACTGGCTCTCCCAAGGTGTCAGTAGTTCTGTTGGAATGTTATCTGCTCCAGGGGCCTTGTTTCGACTCAGGTCTTTCAGTGCTCTGTCAAACTCTTCACGCAGTATCATATCTCCCATTTCATCTTCATCTACATTCTCTTCCATTTCAATAATGTTGTCCTCAAGTACATCGCCCTTGTACAGTCCCTCTATATACTCCTTCCATCTTTCTGCTTTCCCTTCTTTGCTTAGAACTGGGTTTCCATGAAAGCTCTTGATATTTATGCAAGTGGTTCTCCTTTCTCCAAAGGTCTCTTTAATTTCCCTGTAGGCAGTATCTATCTTACCCCTAGCGAGACAAGCCTCTACATCCTTACATTTGTCCTCTAGCCATCCCTGCTTAGCCATTTTGCACTTCCTGTCGATATCAGTTTTGAGACGTTCGTATTCCTTTTTGCCTGCTTCATTCACTGCATTTTTATATTTTCTCCTTTCATCAGTTAAATTCAATATTTCTACTGTTGCATGCAATTAGAGAGGAAAATAAGCATATCTTCTGAGTTCTCAATCCTAGCTTTGTAATGGCCATACTCGTTTATAATTCCCCAAATCGAATTACTCAAAGTAAGATAGAAATATGAGAGGGGACTCATGCCACCTCTCAAAGTAAAACGTGTTGCATTACTTATTGAAGGCCCTTCGTAGACGAACATTACGCCTGGCTTTCTTCCGGTAAAAGTACCGCCTACCATTCGCTTTACAGCAGTTTGCAATCGATACAAATGTAGACGTGCAGTGCGGTTGAATGTCAGGCAGAAAAAAATTTAAGGTGGATATTTAAGCGCCTATGGACGGCTGCGGCCTGATGCGTGGTGCCATATCGGTTTCACAACCGTCAGCATCGGCTGACCGCTGGCCAGTAGCGTTGTGGAGCGCGCGCATGTGTGCGGCCGGTGACAGGCATAAATAATAGCGGCGCCATATATCACGATGAAATGATCTGCAGCGGCGGCGCGCGCGCCCCCACACCCCCATAAACCGGGTTACGGGCCGCGCACGTATAAATGTGTTACTCCCCAGCCGGTCCGACCGCCACCGCAGCCACGCTACGGCCGGCCTTTTTAAAAATGGCCCTGCCGAGCGGCTGGTGGTGGGGTGAGGATAGGGTGATGGGGGGGGGGGGGGGGTTGCATTTTAAAACCGAGCCGGTCCGGGGTTTTGTGTCCCCAGGGCAAGGAGCCGGTGAGCGATGCGGCAGATTGTGTAAGAGCGGTGTTTAACTCGGCCGCTGCCGTTAAAAGCCCAGCCGCTTAAGTACGCCCTTCATTACGCAGTGTCCCGGCCGCCGGCGGAGCGTATTTTAGGTTCATTAGAGAGGCGAGTATATTACGCCCACTTTAGACGCACTGCCTTAAGCCCCGTGTTCATCCCCTTGGCCGCACGGCGTGTCCTATTTGAAGCAGACTTAAAATCTCAAGAGGCGCTCTGGCCTCTGGGGCGTGACACTCCGTTACCATTCTAGGAAACCGGTAGCTTTTCATAAAGCCTTTACGTATTAAATTAGCACGATTCCTCGAAAGATCGTATGGTATTTACGTAGGTCATTTCACATCACAGCACCTAAATGTTTTATACAATGAAGCATAATACTGTTTCGGTAGTTAGGTTGACCTGACAGCAAAAATTTTAAAAATACAGCTGGTCTTCATAATGTGCATGCCACTTTGTGTTAGCATTGTTGATTCGTCAAGAAACGCCGCCCGGGATTAGCCGAGCGGTCTATTGCACTGCAGTCATGGACTGTGCGGCTGGTCCCGGCGGTGGTTCGAGTCCTCCCTTAGGGCATGGGTGTGTGTGTTTGTCCTTAGGATAATTAAGGTTAAGCAGTGTGTAAGCTTAGGGACTGATGACCTTAGCAGCTAAGTCCCGTAAGATTTCACACACATTTGAACATTTTTTCGTCAAGAAACAACTGTATAAATACTGACGTAGTTGTAAATGAAAGTGGAAAACTGTCCATGATTTACAGCAACAATTTACGTAATTAATCACTTTTTGGTTTACGACGCCACCATCAGACTATAAACAAGATCCATCTTCCAAGATGATACACTATTCTCACAGTCACGGACGGAACTCTCTGGTGCGAAACTTTTAATCGTTCGACAGTTGCAGCGACAGTAGCGCTCCAAGCGGTGAAGCGACGACAAAGCAGTCACATGCGTCGTAAGGATAATGTTATTTTTAATTGATTTTCACTTATGTATCGAGATATTTATTACTATTTTCAGTTCCATGTGTTAGTAAATTAGCAAGAGACATGAAATATCGAGGAACACATGTAAAACCAGCCGAATCACACCGATCCAGTGACATAAGCCACAACTTATTCATGCAGAAATGTCTTAGAACATGTGTCTATTTGCAGGCAATTCCTCTGAGAGTAAAATAATATAAACATAAATTTCATGCATGAGAAACATGCATTTCTGTTCTTATTATAATGGGTACTTTTCTTGGCACTTAAAAATTTTTATGCAGTCAAATGACTTGCTCATTGTTACACTTCGCACGATTTTCCTGTACACGAAAGTTTTTGTAAATGTAATTACTTTCGCTTCAGCACCGGATGTGTTGAAGATATTAATCTTTTGTGGCTTAAATTTAGCAACAAGTGTGGAACTGATTTCTTCTGTGTTGAGAAAGAGTTTTATTGTTTTGACGATTAGGTATTACATTCCACATACGAGGGTAAGTCAATTATTATCTGCAAAGGAGTTATAAAATTTTATTGTAATCAAATAGAAAACATACAAGATCATCATTTTTCGATATAGTCTCCTTGCGTTTCAACACACTTGGTCCATCGTTGTACAAGCTTCCTGATGCCCTCATAAAAGAAGGTTCTCGGTTGTGCTGCGAGCCAGGAATGCACCGCTTCTTTCACTACTTCGTCCGAGGCAAATCGACGGCCCTTTGATGACTGTTTGAGTGGACCAAACAAGTGATAGTCACAGGGGGCAAGATCGGGACTATATGGAGGATGATCCAGTACTTCGAATTTGAGTTTCTGCAGCGTTTCAGCAGTGTGGACAGCAGTATGCGGACGGACATTGTCGTGCAACAACACAACGCCTTTTGACAGCAATCCTCGGCGTTTGCTTCTAATTGCAGGCTTTAGCCTGACAGTAAGCATCTCACTGTAACGTACACTGTTTATTGTTGTATCCCTTTCGCCATAATGTACCAGTACTGGACCTTGTGCGTCGAAATAACCGTAAGCATCAGTTTTCCTTCGGACGGTTGGGTCTTGAACTTTTCCTTGCACGACGGATTTGGATGTTTCTATTCCATACTCTGCCGTTTACTCTCCGGCTCGTAATGATGGATCCACGTTTTGTCACCAGTAATGATCCTGTCTAAGAAGTTGTCCCCTTCGTTAACATAGCGATCCCAATGTTTTTTGCAGATGTCCAAGGGCGTTTGTTTATGCAGCTGTGTGCGTTGTTTTGGGACCCATCTTGCACAAACTTAATCAAACTCAAGTATGTTGTGGATGATTTCGTAGGCAGACGAAATGCCACTTCGTCAATAGTTAATCGTCTGTCTTAAGAGAATCATTTCACGTGAACGCTCGATGGTTTCTTCATTTGTGACGGTAAACGGTCGTCCGGTTCCTTCATCGTGTGTAACACTTGTGCGACCGTTTCGGAAATTTTCAATCCATTCGTAGACACTCCGTTGTGCCAAACACTGTCCTCGCATTGTACCGAAAGTCTTCGATGAATTTCTGCCCCTGATACGCCTCCCGACCAAAAAAAAAAAAAAAAAAAAAAAAACGGATCACTGAACGTTGCTCTTCTTTGGTGCAAATAGACAGCGGAGCAACCATGATTAACAGCACGGCAGCGATAATGAATCTAACCTAGCAGCTTGAGAATTGCCAAGATATAACAACAAATAAACAAAGTATGCGTCGTCAACGTAAAACCGCAATACTACCAAAATAAACAAAAATATAACTAAATAGCGGATAATATTGACTTGCCCTCGTAGATTCCCTAGGTTCCAAATTCACTGATTTGGTTGAAGGTATAGCGAACAAAACTCCACTTTATTGGGTTGATATACACCGTCTTCCTGCGAAACGTGAGGTCTCCTAATGTTTACCAGAAATTTTTCGGTATTAAAGGAAAATATCTGTACGTTACAAGGTAATCATAATTTAATTTTTCTTTATTGTATGGTTCCATACATCCCATACGTCCTTAGAAAACTGAAGTATGACATATGTGGTGCCATTTTGTAGTTATTGTCAGTTTTTTGGCACTACATACACTCCATATCGTAAAAACTATGTTACAAAGTAATATAAACATTAATCTTCGCAGTCAACCCATATCGTATTCAGATATGTCGCTTGCTGGCCCCTTGGGACGCCGCTATCACTGTGGGTAACAAAAACGAGACGTAATGTCGTGACTGTTATGTTAGACTGTGCGTTTGGTAATCAGTATTGCAGAAGATAATACGCGTGGAGACTAAGGTATACACAGGACAAATGTAGTGTTCTAATCGTGAAAATGAAAGCTAAACAATAAATAAATGCGAAGGAATCCAAATAGAAAACATTAACATTAAGCACTGAGAAACGTGTGTGTGTGTAAAGCAAAATGATTATGGATAACGTGTGGAGCTGTTGTGGTGGGAGATCAGAGCAGTGTAAAGCAACCTAACAGCCGATTTAGCAGTTTTAATTAAATTAACCGTCTCAATAAGATGAAGGAAAAATACAAGTCAAGACTACAGGAGAATTTCTCACATATGAAACACGATGCAGAAATAGAGTAATAGATACTACCGACAATTGTGACATGTACACTTGAAACCTTCCCGTCTCCTCTATATCTCTTTTATTACGCAATCTTCCATTCTACAATAACCTGTGAAACTTTCCCTTAGGATTTCTATCTCTTGCTTAATAATAACTAATGAAATCTTCCGTTTGAAATTAATTCTCTTTCTCAATCTTCGGATACAAATTTAAATGCTGCTTACTAAAAGTGATTTGCAGATTATTTCGACGAAACATAGAATGTGTCGTCTTCGTGGCCCTCAGTCGTTATCCGCAATAATCCAAAACTGTTCCTTACCTTTTTTACTGTTACTGGATCGCCATCTGACTGCTACATCGAACTGCGACATGAATATACTTACTCTGGTTTACTATACTCTATTAGCTGCTGGTGGGCTTTCATAATAATGACTGTATTTATTACCAAAGCGGACGTTATTCTTTAATAGCAAAGCTGACGCTATTCTTTCATTAATTTTACTGAAGTTACGTAATTCATATTTAAACTTTTTCTTGACAAGAATAAAATTTTTGCAAGGTTTTACGTTGATCGTTTTTGGGATGGATTATAATCAGTAATGCAAT
Organism: Schistocerca nitens; assembly: GCF_023898315.1. Taxonomy (NCBI): domain Eukaryota; kingdom Metazoa; phylum Arthropoda; class Insecta; order Orthoptera; family Acrididae; genus Schistocerca; species Schistocerca nitens. Next base: position 50,320,133 of record NC_064620.1, read on the forward strand.
ACTGCTGGCAGAAATTAATTATATTCTGAATGAAATGATTTTTACAAACGTTCAAATGGGACTTACTTTTTACAATAATCTTACAACTAGCATTGCGCAAACATACCTCAGTAGTCTTGAGTTTCTCAAAAAAAAAAAATAATTCGATAATATTAGTTCCTATTATGATCATAGTTAGCTGATGTCTCTGTACATCCATTTACAATCTTTTGTAAATCATAGCTGGTGGCTGGCAGGCACACCGCTCCTCTCAACCTCTCGCTTCAGACCTGCTACCGACTCGCTTCACTTCTCGCTTACTACTGACTTCCTAAAGTACGGTCTCTCCTGCCAACAATGCTTTCTGGTGCAGACAATCCCTGCTACCATTACAAAATGTATCAATGCGCGGTCTTTCCCGCTCCTTTCTTAAAATGTATCCGTACTCGGTCTCTCCCGCCGTTTTTAAAATTATATCAATGTGCGGTCTCTCTCGCCTACAACACTTTGATGCAGACATTCCCTGCTACCACAATTATTTACGACGTGACAAATATTAATTATTCCTACCTAATCTCATTAATAAAATATAAACATCTTTCATAAATTGTGGTTTGACAATAGACAATTGAAATATACATGTCTTACACACTTTATGATGAGAAGTATTGAGACACCTGTCGTTGGATGTTAATATGGAGTGTGTCCTCCCTTCGCTTGAAACTGCTGTCATCACTTTCAGTGAGGCGTCTGAATGGATGAATAGCAGCCCACTCTTGCCCGTGAGACGAAATCAGAGAAAGTAGTAAAGTTGGTCTCTCGGGTCTTCAGCGAAGTCGAAATTCTAACTCATCCGAAGGATGGAGGCAAGGACTCTGGACAGATCACTTCGTTTCAGGAATATCAGTGTGCACAAACCAGTGCTTCACTGATGCTGCTTCGTGACAGGGTGTATTGTTAGGCTGATAAAAACATCGTCTCTGACGTTTTCCTCTACTACAGGCAGAGCAGAGTGTTGTGAAATGTGTTCATTGCCTTCCGCATTTAGCAGTTGTTACGCACGATAAGGGGGCCACAGTCAAATAACGGAAAACGTCTACTCATATACATCTACATACATACTCCGCAATCCACCATACGGTGCGTGGTGGAGGGTACCTCGTACCACAACTAGCATCTTCTCTCCCTGTTCCACTCCAAAACAGAACGAGGGAAAAATTACTGCCTATATGCCTCTGTACGAGCGCTAATCTCTCTCATCTTATCTTTGTGGTCTTTCCGCGAAATATAAGTTGGCGGCAGTAAAATTGCACTGCAGTCAGCCTCAAATGCTGGTTCTCTAAATCTCCTCAGTAGCGATTCACGAGAAGAACGCCTCCTTTCCTCCAGAGACTCCCACCCGAGTTCCTGAAGCATTTCCGTAACACTCCGTGATGGTCAAACCTACCAGTAACAAATCTAGCAGCCCGCCTCTGAATTTCTTCTATGTCCTCCCTCAATCCGACCTGATAGGGGTCCCAAACGCTCGAGCAGTGCTCAAGAATACGTCGTATTAGTGTTTTATAAGCGGTCTCCTTTACAGATGAACCATATCTTCCCAAAATTCTACCAATGAACCGAAGACGACTATCCGCCTTCCCCACAACTGCAATTACATGCTTGTCCCACTTCATATCGCTCTGCAGTGTTACGCCCAAATATTTAATCGACGTGACTGTGTCAAGAGTTACACTACTAATGGAGTATTCAAACATTACGGGATTGTCTTTCCTATTCATCTGCATTAATTTACATTTATCTATTTTAGAGTAAGCTGTCATTCTTTACACCAATCACAAATCCTGTCCAAGTCATCTTGTATCCTCCTACAGTTACTCAACGACGATACCTTCCCGTACACCAAAGCATCATCAGCAAACAGCCGCACATTGCTATCCACCCTATCCAAAAGATCATTTATGTAGATTGAAAACAACAGCGGACCTACCACACTTCCCTGGGGCACTCCACATGGTACCCACACCTCCGATGAATACTCACCATCGAGGACAACGGACTGGGTCCATACCTTAAGAACGCCTCCTCCGTACTTCACAGCTGACATTGCACATGGTGGCAGGTACGGTTTTCCAGGCATTCACGAAATCTAAATCCCTCCATCGGATTGTCACACAGTGAAGCGTGATTCATTATTCCAAAATCATTCGTTTTGTGTCATCAGATGCACAGTGCCGTCGCTCTTTACACCATCTTAAGCGCCGTGCAGCAAGGACTTCAGGAATGTGTAGCTTACAAGGAGCTGCTCGGACACTGTGCCCCTGTCTTTGTAGCTCTCCACGCACAGCCACTGTGCTGGCTGGACTGTTGACCGCACTTTGGGACTCACGAGTGATTCCTCCCGCTGATCTCATACAATTTTATTACAACCACTCTCCTCAGGGCTCGACGGTCCCTGTCAGTAGGTCAGGTCCGCCTGGTCTTCGTTTAGCTATGGCTCCTTCTCCACGTTTCCGCTTCACAGTCGCATCACCAAAAGTCGATTTGGGTACCTTTAGAAGGGTTGAAATTCCTCTGATGGTTTCGTTCCTCAGGTGACATTCAGTGACTAGTCGACGTGCCAAATCACTCACCTCTCGTAACCGACCCATTCTGGTGTTCTGTTTCCCTACTGGAGTGCTCCCGCCTCCTTTGACACTGACTGATCTGCCGCTAATGGTCTCCAGAGCCAACTCCGCCTCATTTGTGAATGTCCGGAAACTTTTGATCAGACAGAGTATGCAGGGTGGTCAGAAACAGTCTGAAAAGCTTGTTAGGCTGTTGCAGGGGATGATGTGCTCAGAAATAATTGGTAAGAAAAAAAAATCGACACTTTGCGCCGTTTCAGAGTTATTCAGCATCGAAGTTAGCTAATCACGTCGTCGTCGCGGGCGCAAATTCAAGCGGCGTGCCAGAGGCGGTCTTGCCAAAAGTGTTCTTAGATGGGTTTCCTCAAGCCAAACATACGAGGGTTGTTTTTTAAGTAAGGGCCGTTTTTATTTTAAAAGAAAGATACAAATACTTTTGCAAAAAAACTTTTATTTTCTGATTCTACACACTTTTACCTATTTTTCTACATAGTTGCCTTGTTTATTTAAGCACTTGTCATACCGTACAACTAAGTTTTTAATTCCCTCTTCAAAGAATTCGGCCGGCTGCTCCGACAGCCAAGAGTTCACGGCCGCTTTCACTTCATCGTCGTCATTGAAGCGCTGCCGCCAAGAAGGTGTTTCAGGTACCGGAAAAAGGTGAAAATCGCTAGGAGCAAGGTCGGGGCTGTATGATGCACGGTCCAAAACTTCCCAGACAAAAGAATCAATCAAATCCCGAGTCTTTTGAGAGGTGTGAGGCCTAGCGTTATCTTGCAGGAGCAAAACTCCTTTTGTCAGCATGCGGCGCCTTTTGTTTTGAATTGCTCTGCGGAGCTTCTTTAGAGTTGCACAATAGGCATCTGAGTTCATTGTCGTTCCTCGTGGTATAAAGTCCACTAGCAAAGCACCGCGCCGGTCCCAGAACACAGTTGCCATAATCTCGCGCTTTGACAGCATCTGTTTGGCTTTGACCTTGACGGGTGAGGTTGTGTGTCGCCATTCCATCGATTGTCGCTTGCTTTCGGGAGTGATATGGGATACCCATGTTTCATCTCCAGTGACAATTTCACTCAACATGTCATCCCCTTCTTCCTCGTAACGAATCAAAAAGTCCAATGAAGTGGCAAATCTCTTCCCTTTGTGGTCCTCTGTGAGGAGTCTGGGTACCCACCGAGAACACAGTTTCTTAAAGTTTAGGTTTTCAGACACAATTTTGTACAAAACCGATCTTGAAACTTGTGGAAATTCCAAAGAAAGAGTGGAAATTGTGAATCTTCTGTCCTCACGAATCTTTGTTTCGACTGCAGCCACCAAATCATCAGTGATCACAGAGGGCCGGCCTGAGCGTTCTTCGTAATGGACGTTTTGACGGCCATTTTTAAACTCTCTAACCCATTGAGGCACTTTATCTTCACTCATTGCATTCAAGCCATAAACTTCTGTTAACTGACCATGAGTTTCTGCAGCTGATAGGCTTCTAGCGGTCAAAAAACGTATCACTGACCGTATCTCACACGCGGCGGGCGATTCAATAATCGTAAACATTATGAAGTAGCACAGCGATGCGTACACGTCAGCTACAGAGCTGCAACTTGCATCAGTGTGAACGGGAAGGATGCCCGCAAGTGGCGCGGTGGCTTGATGCGGCGTCCGCGCGAACTACGGGACTATACGCGCGAACGGCCCTTACTTAAAAAACAACCCTCGTAAGTAGCTTTTGTTAATCTAGCTGAAATTTATCACTTCTGAAAAAGGCCCATTTTAACTAGTAATGGGCATTTCAACAAGTGGCTACTTATGGACCCGTAGACACTACTGCCCATTAAAATTGCTACACCACGAATATGACGTGCTACAGACGCGAAATTTAGCCGACAGGAAGAAGATGCTGTGATATGCAAATGATTAGCTTTTCAGAGCATTCACGCAAGGTTGGCGCCGGTGGCGACACCTGCAACGTGCTGACATGAGGAAAGTTTCAAACAGATTTCTCATACACAAACAGCAGTTGACCGGCGTTGCCTGGTGAAACGTTATTGTGATGCCTCGTGTAAGGGGGAGAAATGCGTACCATCACGTTCCCGACTTTGATAAAGGTCGGATTGTAGCCTATCGCGATTGCGGTTTATCGTATCGCGACATTGCTGCTCGCGTTGGTCGAGATTCAATGACTGTTAGCAGAATATGGAATCGGTGGGTTCAGGAGGGTAATACGGAACGCCGTGCTGGATCCCAAGGGCCTCGTATCACTAGCAGTCGAAACGTATGAAACAGAACTACCAGTCTCATGAACGCAAAGTACAAGTTGTTACAAAAAAAGATAAATATTTTAATCAGGCTAAGGAAAATACTGCATCTTCAGCTGGATATAGCGCTAAGGGCTAATTGCAAGCCAGGAATGAAATTATATAAAAACTGTGAATTTAAGTTTAGTCTGCGATGGTACATTTTGAACAAACGTTTGACTAAGTTGACCAAAACCTGTACATGCAGACTTTCTGAAATAAGGCGTCAGTTCAACAAATGTTATTGCCCTTATAAACATGTATCTCAGTTCTACACCGTCTACTAAATTTCGCATGGAATAACTACGTTCAGCCATAATTTGACGTTATCAAAACAGCTCGCTGATGCATGGCATTACTTTCATTTTGTTTGTAAAGGCTTTATCTGGTATTAAAATATTGTACTGATTAATGTTCCTGAAGTAGTAAGTGACTTAATTTGGCTATGTTTATTATTTTAGTATTTCGATTTTGCTGTAACAAACGGCAGAGCCGGCTGAAAAATTTTGTTTTTCTTGTTCTACCGTTCAATGTAAACACCGAATGCCTACAGCTGTAAAATATAATTCATGGTTGATTATCGCTGTTATGGATTAGTTTTAAAATAACGTACACGTTGTCATGAGCATGATATATTTTGATAGTTGTGCCAGATGATGATCTACAAGACTGACATAGTTGCAGAGTAATAGAAACAAAAACTTTTACCAGTTTCTTTGGTATATTACAACAAAAGGTGTTTTATAAAAACTGTGAAGCACGATTTTCAGATTTTATTTCAGTATTACCTGTAATATAACTTTTTACTCGCAGTAGATGTCTGTACCGAGGTTGTTGACAACCTGCGTCGGCTTCACTACAGTTATAAGACTGATATGTAATTTAGTGGAAATGATACGAATTGACTCACGTGTTATGTGCGATGGAACGTTTTAACATATCACTACGAACTACGCATACTCCTATCAACAAATTAGTTTGACTTCTTGAGTACACAAAACAGCGAAGTATGTGTGTATTGGGTAGACCCACAGATGTCCACTATTGTAAACGTATTGAGTGTGTCTCGTTTAAAAAAAAATAGATAATTAAAAGCAAAATTAAGATGTGTTGTTTGAGGTTTTCCCGACGGACTAGTTTTAGAAATAGCACTTGGGAGAAACACCTGATGTCGTTCTGAAATACCCACATTGTTTCATCGTTCAGTTACGGCGATGAAATATTGTAGATATTTTTCAAAGACATTCGACTTTTCGTCCGAGAACTGTTTCCACAAAACTGAGATGTTTTTTCGATTATATTGTGCACAATCAAAATTTAGCGGAATTATTTCGAGATTGTCCGTTAAGAACATTGTAGTCTACAAGAGTCAATCTGTTATCTGTCTTGTAAATACAACCAATCTATTTTGAATGAAAGCTGATAGTTCATTACTGCATAAACAAGACTTTTGTCGAATGATTTTATATGTTCTAAAATGCTTCACATCCATTCTTGACCTCGAAGTCACGTGAACATTTCTGCGCTACGTACTACGAGATACTCATGGCTATACCGGGTTCTGTGGAGAGCAAATTATCGGAATCGTGTTTGCAGCGACTATTGGGGATTAAAAGGGGCTTCTACAGTCTGTCTCTCTCTCTCTCTGTCTCTCTCCTTCTCTCTGGGCATTCGGTACTGGAGCGTCCCTTATTAGTGGGCACCTCCAGACCGATTGTTCGCTCCGATAAGCCTCACTTGCATCTGGCTGCTGTAGGCTTTACATATAATGGGCTGCCTCGCAGTAATAACGCTACGAATAGACCCCAATTGTTCGGTGAAAATTGGTGTTAGCGCTTCAGATGTATCTTGTTTAGACTCGATTAGCGCTTCAAAGGCAGTTCATTTTAATTGGTTATACATGTCTTTCACCGCACCATATCCTCTTGGATGAGTGTTTCCCCCAGAAAGACAGGTCGATATGTAGAGAATACTTTCTTAAACCACCTATAGTGAGCGAGTAACACCAAGTGGTCAGTAGTAGCTTTGTGGAGGTAAATGGCGTATTTTACTACATTTCCTTCTTAACACAACACATGAAGTGGTTGGAATAGGTATATAGGACGGATTATCTACGATGTGGAAGAAATGATACAGTTCAGCAGGTGACTGAAACTTCCATCGATCAATTAAACGGAAACAGACAAGTTATACATTCAGTTCTTTATTTATAAAATTTCCAAGTAGTTTTCTAATCCTTTGCTTCTCAGTTAAACACATACAGAAGCTGTCTTTAAGGAATATTTATACGAAGCAGTAATTCCAACATTGATATCATACCGAAATAGTGTCACCCACAAAAAAAAAAAAAAAAAAAAAATATATATATATATATATATATATATATATATATATATATATATATATATTAAATTCTTTCTAATTTCCTGCGCCTAGTTACTAGAAAACTAAAAGATAGATTTTTGTAGTAAGAAGAATTCCAGTCTACTTTAGACTGTCAATTTATAGATACTCAAATTGGGAATTACTCTTAGTACAATTTACGCATAATTCCGTTGCATATAGCAAATAATAAATCAAATTGTCCATATTAGCTACACTTTTTCACTCTTGAAGCAACATTCAAAAAGAAGAAAATTACAATTCACAGGTATTAAATCCAAAAAATTCTGTTAGAGGTAAATTTCTGTTACAAGTAAACTTCACATAATCTACACTTCACGTATCATACAATGGGATACTTAAGCTGTGTGCTGGAGATAAAGTTAAGAGATTGAAAGGTACTCTGTACGAGTTAGTTTTCTGTCATGGACAAAAAGCCAGCAAGATATGGTTTGCTGATGGTACAGTATTTATCGCCGAAAGCAAACTGGAATTCATTCGTCTACTTGAGAAAATGGTGACGATACGTATACAAACAAAAAGAAATTGTGAAATGTAAACTTTAACGGCCGAGATATGACACTAAAATTTACAGGTATCATACCGTGATGGAAGAATTTCTTGTTGACATCGAACATTTCGTCCCCATCTACGGAGGACACTTTCAAGAGGACTAGCAGCTCTTTCGAGAATGCGATGCAGATCCTGGTTCGCCTCTGACTGAAGTAGAATCCCGTTTTCGCGACCTCCCCCGCATAGCCGTCATGTCACATGTTTACAAATTTAGAGTGTCATTAACCGCTGTCGTTTGTTGTCGCACGATATTGTTGTCATCCTATGGTGTAAGGCTGGTATACACCTTCTCAGCACTGGAATCCATATGTCATTCGCAATCTCGTCCGCCCGACTAAAATTACTATGGTGTTTAGTAACTCTCTGAATAGCCATTTGTAGTATTCACTTGTGGCTGTCAGTACCTGAATGTTATCAAATCGAATACAATGGTCTCTTGATTCATAAGCATTTCCTACAAGAGCTGATCTGTCTGTTTCTTCCACATTACACTTGCCCTTGTGTTCTTATATTCATTCTTTGACATCTTTTTAGTAATACTAATGTACACGTTTCCACAAATACGTAGTGGCCTGTAAATTCCTACTTTTTGCAGCAGTTTGCGAGCATACTTAGTCGACTTTAGGTGTTCCTGCATCTTCCGGATGGTTTGTTGGATACAGTCATATTCCGTTTCGTCAAGATGCGGTCAGTAACATTTCCGATACTCACTAAAAATATGATATTTCACAGACGCCTTTACCTTGCTATGAACTTCACGTGTTGTATTTATGCCCTTTTTGTACAGTGTATCGGAGAAAAGTTACGACCATCCAGTTCAAATGTGTTTGTGTCCACATATTTTCGATTTTTAATGGACGGTCATCAGCTGTGCCACATAGTAGACAATTATTGTGCAACAACGCAGGATATTCTACAATAATACCCTTGTACGTAGTTTTGATGCTCGCATAAGCCATAATCGTAGCTGCGTCTTTGGCGATTGTTCGGCTGTCGATGATCAGGAAGCTCGGAATAAGAATATCTAGCGCTACAGAGAAAATTTCACGCGCAAATATAGGGTGTTTCAATTTTTATTAAACTGTGAAACGTAGAACTATGAAACGTGGGACACATATTTACGACTCTCACAAGTTCTGATTACAAATGTTCACTGTTTCCTCCGCCAGCGATACGAACAGCATCACTTCGTTGCTTAAATTCCTGACTTTTTAGGATAAGCATGTCGTTCGTCACCTGTTGTTATGGCCGTACGGATCCGGTTCTTCAACTTTTGTAGGTTGTGTGGTAGTGTTCCGGAGGAAGAAGTCACAAGGCGTCAAACCCGGTGACCGTGGAGACCAGATGAGAAGTGATGTATCCGGCAGTTCGACGACCAATCCGATGGCTCGGTAGAGTTCAGATATTCACGTACTTGGCGACTTCAGTGGAGGGGTGACCCGTGTTGATGAAAAATGAAGTTATCCTCATTCAGCCTCTGAAACAAGTTTTGCAACATAGCAAGATACTGATGACTGTTGAACCTGTTTCCATCAACTAAGAATAGGCCGCAGACAGATGAGAGGGATATCGCATAAAATAGATTACTTTGATTGAATCTCGTACGTATATGGTCAGTGCTTGCAGATAACTTCAATAGGTCACAAATTCTTAACTCTGTGTGTCTACTATCCCACTAAGGTGGAAAATTGTTTCATCAATGAACACGATTCGTTGTGCGATAGTGTTACCCTAGTCAATAGCATCATGAAGATCGTCAGAAAATGCCGCACGGTTGCATTTGTTGTCAACACGTACAGCCTGTGACAGATGTAACTCGTACGGCTTCGTAAAAAACCTGTGTATCAAAACACGCCAAATTGTTCTTGTAAGCAGTTGTAACTACCAACTGACACAACGAACTGATTTTGTCTTGCTACGTTGGAAAGCAGTTTGAGTTCGTGCGATATTTTCGTCGGAAATGCGAGGGTGGCTAGGACTCTTCCTTTACATACACATCCTGTATCAAAAATGGTTCAAATGGCTCTGAGCACTATGGGACTTATCATCTATAGTCATCAGTCCCCTAGAACTTAGAACTACTTAAACCTAACTAACCTAAGGACAGCACACAACACCCAGCCATCACGAGGCAGAGAAAATCCCTGACCCCGCCGGGAATCGAACCCGGGAACCCGGGCGTGGGAAGCGAGAACGCTACCGCACGACCACGAGATGCGGGCATCCTGTATCAAGAAGCAACGACACAATCTGTGAATGTTCCATCCATTCTGAAGATCAGTTTGATACCTCAGCCGGAAACGTCTTTGCACTGTACTCACGGAATTACGCTTCGCAAAATCGAGAACACAAAACGAATACTACTGCGGTATAACCATAGGCAACCAAGCAAACAGATGACAGCCGACATCTAGCGGCCTTATATAAAATAGACACTGTATAATTTCCTCCAATAACGCAGCGATCGATTGTTTTGACATCGTATTACTTTATAAGATGTACAGTATATTCATTTTGAAATACTCTGTATTCCTACGAGAAACCGGTGCATGACGAATTCCATTGGCTTTGGCATCTTCGGATCCATTCATCTCGAAAATCCAGTAACTGACAATCGAAGAAGATAAACTAATGCCACCTGAGATAAGAGATGTTCTTTCCAAACCATCTTCGATCGGACAAAAAATGGTTCAAATGGCTCTGAGCACTATGGGACTTAACTGTTGAGGTCACCAGTTCCGTAGAACTTAGAACTACTTAAACCTAACTAACCTAAGGACATCACACACATCCATGCCCGAGGCAGAATTCGAACCTGCGACCGTAGCGGTCGCGCGTTTCCAGACTGTAGCGCCTAGAACCGCTCGGCCACTCCTGCCGGCTCGATCGGACAACCCAGCAGCAACCATTCTGGTAGCGGTAATAAATCAAGCAACGATTGTGACTGGGGTTACGACTGAAAAGTGTAAAAAAGTCGAATGAAACGTTTTAATACGGTGATTTCGGCTTCTAATCCGTTAACAGTGACCTCAAAATATTTATACCCGAAACCGCACTCGAACCCGCTAAATTCATAACTTTTGATCCTCCAAATTGGATCGGCCATTTTGAATTTTGTAATTCCGACCTCGGATTCGTAATCAGTGACCTAAAGGAATAAAAAAATCACAGTTTTTGTAGAATTATGTACTTAGGTTTTGAAGCGAGTGGCCGCCTGTGCTCCTGGAGTGTCGCCCTACCGTCGCTGCACGCGCAGTGCTAGCCTAATACGGTACGTCTCCCAGCGCTTCCCGGTACTGCATGGCGTTTTGTACCAGATTAGCACAAGGTGAATTCCCCTACTCGTGTCTTCGTACGCTAGCCTAAAATTTTCTCATCGTTCTCATTTACCAGAGGATTAAAATTGACGCACTAACGGTCGCCATAGGCGAACCGTTCCGGAGTGTTTAAAAATTTGTGGAGGTTTTCGACTTATACTGGGTCAGGTTGACGCCATTTTTCTCCACTTTCGAAAGGTGTTCGACTCAGTTCAGCTCTGTCGCTTGCTACAAAAAGTGCGCGCTTGCGGTCTGTCCGATGACATATGCGGTTGGATAGAAGGTGTTCTAACAGACAGGTAGCAGTATATCGTCCTGAACGGGGTAACTTCAACAGAAACAAGCGTAACTTCGGGTGTGCCCCAGGGCAGTGTAATGGGTGCTCTGCTTTTTAAATGGTTCAAATGGCTCTGAGCACTATGCGACTTAACTTCTGAGGTCATCAGTCGCCTAGAACTTAGAACTAATTAAACCTAACTAACGTAAGAACATCACACACATGCATGTCCGAGGCAGGATTCGAAACTGCGACCGCAGCGGTCGCTCGGCTCCAGACTGCAGCGCCTAGAACCGCACGGCCACTCCGGCCGGCGATCTACTTTTTACGATTTACATAAACGATCTGCTTGATGGTATTGACAGCGGCCTTAGACTGTATGCCGATGATGCTGTAGTCTACAGGAAAGTAGTATCACACAAAAATTGTGAACAAATCAATGTCGATTTGCAGAAAATAAATGCGTGGTGTAATGACTGGCAGTTATTTCTCAGTATTAGTAAGTGTAACCTACTGCGTATGACAAGGCAAAAAACCCGGTTAATGTACGAGTAAAAAAATAAATGCCCAGTCTTTGGAAGCGGTAACGTCCGTCAAGTATCTGGTTGTGTCTATTCGAAATGATCTCAAATGGAATGATCAGATTACACAAGTAACGGGTAAGGCGAACTCTATATTGCGGTTTATTGGTTGAATCCTGCAGCGATGCAGTCCTTCAACAAAGGAAATAGCATACAATAAGTTAGTTCGTCCAGTCTTAGAGTATTGTTCGTCTGTATGGGACCCTTACCAGTTAGGTATGATTCAAGAGATTGAGTAAGTCCAAAGAAGACCGGCAAGATTCGTGACTGGTACATTTAGCCATCGCGAGGGCGTTACAAATTTCATAGAAAGTTTGAAATGGGACACTCTTGCAGATATACGACGCACTAAACGGAAGGGGCTGCTCACTAAATTCCGAAATCCGATCTTCGCCGACGAAGTAGAGCATATATTATTACCACCAACTTTCAGATCGCGCAATGACCAGCATTCAAATTTAAGGGAAATAAGAACTCGTACTGAGACGTTCAGACAGTCGTTTATCCCTCGCGCGATCCGCGAGTGGAACAGAAGGGGGGAAATATGACTTTGGCCCGAATTGTGCCCTCCGCCACATACCGCTTGGTGGCTAGCGGAGTATATTTGTAGATGTAGATGTAGAAACTTAGTACACAGAGGTATGGCTGGTCCTGCTGAGTCCTGCCGACTGTCGGCAGGACTCAGCAGGACCACCCTTACCTCTGAAGATGAGAGGTGGCATGAGCCCCCTCTCATATTTCTATCTTACGATTCTCCTCTCTAGTTGCATGCGGTGGAGGGTTGCTTTTCCTTAACACGCGTACTTCCCACGCAGCGTCTCTCGTCACCCGGGTGGGCCGGTGACAGGCGGGCTCTGTGGAACTGGAGAGAGTTAAGCCGACGTGTGTGAGGCAGTCGAGTGAATGCTTTTCAGACGCCGACATTGTCAAGAGACACGCCCGCTGGGGTGTGAAGTAGCGGCTGGGCTAGAGGTTCCGTTACTTCAGAGAAACTTTGCGAAAACACTTTCTGGCGGGCTACCAGCGAGGCGTGGGAATGACTTGTGTACCCACGCAGTTGTGGCGGGAAAATTCCCGCACTTTCTGCAAAATCAGCACAGAAATTGGCGCCAAGAATCTCCATTGGTGGAATGGTAGTGCTCCGGCAATGGAGTGGAATTTCCGCCGGTTTTCGAGTTGCTGATTGGAACGTAACCACGGCCACTGTCGTGGGGGCGGGAATGTTCGGTGTTCGGCCTGTACGGGTGCTCTGGGTAGTCGGCAGTCGCCTTTCGGTCGAGGACGTCGGAGCAACCAGCCCTCGCCTGCGGTACGCCAGATCGTGTTCTGGGAGATAAGAAGACTGTTGGTAATGTACGTCCGCAGCACCGGCAGATAGGGATTTTCCTAGGTGATAATCAGAGCTCAGCAGAGCGCGCCTGTTCATCCTTTTCTAACTTTGTTCAGTTTCGAGTAGCAGCAATTACTATTGGGTTAGCTGTGTGTCTCTCTTGAGATTTGAGTGGAAAGGAATTGGCTCCACATACCACTTCGTCTTAAACCTCACGATCTAAGTTAGGGACAACTTCACCTTTACTGTGTTTGTATGAATCTCCAATTTTAGCCAATTTGATGTTTTATATTTCCTGTGTCTCTTTTACTATTCTGCGTTTAATCTTAATAAATCATATTGTTATTTTGGACAGAACTTTCTTTCTGTTAATCAATAGAGCAACCCTATCATTCCTCACTATGCTAATGAAACCTTTGTTTATTTAACTTATTTATCAAATTAAATTATTGCAGGTGCCAAACTCTCTTCCACTCCACTAGCAGGGTTGATTAGAGTCAGTTCGCGTATTTGTTTTATCCTTGTGCAACAGCAAAAGTCGGAGTTAGAATAGGGGGGGGGCTTAGAGCATGATTTACACATGTGGATTCTAGTAGAATTTAGTGATAAATACACTACTAGCCCCGGCACCTCGCATAATATGGCGACCCTTGGCCTCGGATCTTTCCTGTGAATCTCTGATAAACAAACAGGATTCTTAGTAGGAACATTCAATTTTTTTTCTCTCTATTTTTTTTAATGATTAATACCCAAGTTTTTTTTTGGTAGTTCCGCGTTTAGTTTTAAGTAGCGGCGCATGACTACAGTTTTTGTTTTCAGTGTATATATTTTTTGTTCATTGTTTTTTTTGTGTTTCGCTGATGTGGTGTCTGTACCGCATCGCACTTTGTCGGATTTGTGTGCGGTTTCTGTACCACATCAAATTGTGTTTGTGATTACAGCGTTGGAACAGCGTTGTTGAAATTTTATGTTTATGTGTAAAAAATATATGGAGTAGATTAAATTTATTGTGCATTTTAGATGAATTTGTTTTTATGAATGATAACGAGAAGTAAGGCACGACTATTATCGGGCGAAGCTAAAACAAAAGAGGATAGCATAATGGATAAGGGGCAGTTTACTGACGGGAATAGGTTCGGAGATGAGATGGGCACATTTTTAGCAGGACAGGACGCCAGGGGCATTGATGAGGAAGGTGATTTGGACGCGATCTCAGAGCAGCGTTGCGGCCGTGATTATGATAGTGAAGTAGAGGATGAAACAGAGACAGGCACACAGGTCGAGACGGTAGCAGAAGTTTATAGTCAAACGAACGAGTGCAGACAGAGGCCAGCTCGGTCACGTCAGAGCTCTAGCGCCCAGGTGTCCAGAGTTACATCGCCCATGTTTGAAGAGGATCAAGAAGATGACGTAAACCCAATACTGAGCTTCCTACGATCAATGAAAGAAGAAGCTGACGAACAACGTAAGAAGGAGAAGGAAGAAGCTGACGAACAGCGTAAGAGGGAGAAGGAAGAAGAGGAGAAACAACGTAAGAAGGAGAAGGAAGAAGCTGACGAACAGCGTAAGAAGGAGAAGGAAGAAGAGGAGAAACAACGTAAGAAGGAGAAGGAAGAAGAGGAGAAACAACGTAAGAAGGAGAAGGAAGAAGCTGACGAACAGCGTAAGAGGGAGAAGGAAGAAGAGGAGAAACAACGTAAGAAGGAGAAGGAAGAAGCTGACGAACAGCGTAAGAAGGAGAAGGAAGAAGAGGAGAAACAACGTAAGAAGGAGAAGGAAGAAGAGGAGAAACAACGTAAGAAGGAGAAGGAAGAAGCTGACGAACAGCGTAAGAAGGACACGGAGGCAATAATTTCGCATATAGGGGAAATTCGTGGGGAATTATTAACAATAAAGAAAGAATGTGGAGAAGCAAAACAAATGTCAACGGTAGCACAAAAAGTAGCAGGCCTTGCCAAAACTGCAGCAACAGGGGCAATGAAAGTCGCGGAAGCAACTTCTAAACTCGCAGGGCGCTTGCGACGTACAACACAATCCCACTCAAAATCCCTAGCATTCTTAAAAACTCAAGGTAATATCGCGGTTGCGAACTCCACGAAACGAATGGAAGAAGTAGAGAGTCGGATAGCAAAACTAGAGCAAAACGGGCACACGAGCACTGCGCGTTCGGATACCCACGATGGAGTACACAGAATTGTGTCTCCGAGGAAAAGCCCGCCGTGCTCTAGCCCAGTGACAGAGTGCGGAACTAACAATGCACACGCAGAAACAGCAAGTAATAGCTCCAATAATTATAGCCCACTTAGGAGAGTGAATTCTGAGTGCCACTTCCACTGTGATACAGAGGTTGCACATCACAGTTATCAGCAAGATAGAACAGGACACTCAGCAGACGTGCAAGTATCGGAAACGAGTGACAACACCAGTGCGAGGATCAGACAGGATTTTGATCACAATCACTTCCTGTCGATACTGAAATTCCAGAAGTTCAAAGAAAATGGAGGGTCGATGCATCCGAAGAGCTGGGTGATGCAGTTTACAAATTCATTACCGGCATCATGGCCAACCCAGGCAAAATTAGAATTCATGTGTGGACACATCGAAGGCCAAGCCGCGGAAAAGATGCGGGGTGTGGCAGTGACGTGTCGGACTTATCAGGAATTTGTTGGTGCATTCCTGCGGACCTACTGGTCAAAGGAAACGCAAGATAGGATTAAAGAGGAAATAATATTTTGTCCTGAACTGGAAGTGTCCGGGCATAGGAGCGCAACCAAATTTCTTGATGATTTACTCAAGAAGAATCAATTTTTAGATAGTCCATATAGTAACGGAGAAATCATTAAATTTTGCTTTTCCAAATTGCCAGTTAGGTACCAACAGACACTTGTCGGCAAGTGTGGAGCTGACATAGAAGCATTCAAGATTCTATTGCGCGAACTCGAAGTAGTCTTTGATAAACAAGACGCAAAGGACAGGAAGAAGGGGCAAAGTAACAAATACCACCGGCCAGGAACAGAAGACGACAGCAGATTGCATAATCGCACTGGTCAGTTAGGAAACCAGGGTTACGGAAGTCAAGGTTACGCTATTCAAGGTTATGGAAACCAAAGACACGGAAACCAGAACGTCAGGGAGCAGGGTCAATCTAGACAAGGAATCTGGGATAGAAGGAATAACGAACGGCAAAGCGACCGTAATTGGAGAGAGCGAAACCAAGGACAACGGTGGAACCAGGAGATTGAAACCAGACCCGCAAATCCTAATGCACGTCAGAGGAGGGGGAGCCTAACTAGGGATTGACGCCAGACTAGTGCGAACACAGGCCGCCGGAATTTCGCACGTAATCTCGGACCTGGCCAACTACGGATGATACATTACGAAGATTTATCAGAAATCCTGCTTGAGGAACATAAAGCAACTCCTCGACATGATCGGCAGCCTCTTAGCACAGTAGCAATAGCTGAAAAGAGTCTGAATGCGATAATAGATAGTGGAAGCTACATAACAGCAATATCTGAGGCAGCATACAAGAGGTGCTCTCAGGAGATGGACTGGCCTGTCCTATCGGTTAAGAAAACCAAAATAAAAGGGGCATTAGCGGGTAAATGTACGGAGGTCACCCAACAAACAAGACTGGAATTCTCCTGCCAAGGACACAAAATAGAGTCTAACTTCTGGATCGTGCCAAATCTGGCGATCGACATGATAATAGGAACGGACTTTCTAAATGAACATGAAGCGATAGTTGATCTAGGACGAGGTGAAGTGGTTTTGAGGAAAGGGAATCCCGTCCACATTAAGTTCGACGATCAGCTGATCCCAGCTCAACTACCGTCTAACTGTGTTCGGATAAACTATGCGTGTCTGAAAGACAGAAAGGAAGAACAGGACGACGTTGCGGATAGGGGAGAGGACACGGATGAGAATGAAGTCGGAATAATGGGAGAAATAAAGGAGAAAATAGGAGAAAAAGTGGAAGCAATAAAGAATATAAGGGGCGAACACCGCAAAGAACTTCATAAATTACTAGTAGAACATGCGGAGGTCTTCCTTCCCAAGACAGGATCAATAAAGAACTTCCAATATGAATTTCGTGTACGTCCGCACAACCAGTTTCGTGTGCCACCCTATCCAATCCCCTTGGCATATCGACAGAAAGTAGCAGCTGAAATTACGCGAATGCTGAGTGAAGGAATAATAGAACCTACGGCTTCAGCCTATAATAACCCGTTAAGAGTAGTCGAGAAGGCAGATGGTAGTATTCGTTTAGTCTTGGACTCGCGACAAATTAATACCATAATAGAACCCGAAACAGACAGACCGGAACGATTAGAGGAACTCTTACAAAACTTCCATGGAATATCAATATTCTCATCAGTTGATCTAAAATCGAGTTTCTGGCAGATCGAGCTCCATCCAAATTGCAGACAGTACACAGCCTTTTTAGCATTTGGAAGATGTTACCGGTTTCGTCGTCTACCATTTGGTTTGAACGTTTCATCTGCCGCATTCATTCGGGGGCTGGACGGCATACTAAGCGATAATTTGAAACGTCATGTCACCAGCTATGTGGACGATTTGCTGATCGCGGAGAAATCTTGGGGAGAGCACAATGCGGTCCTCGGTGAACTCCTAGCGACATTCAAGGAATACGGTGTGACTATCAATATCGAAAAATCGAATTTTGGGACGTCCTCTGTGAAATTTCTAGGACATATCATCACGGGTGAGGGCATTGCGCCAAATCCCGAAAAGATCGAAGCGATTGAAAAGTTTCCCATTCCTACGACAAAGAAGCAGTTAAGGGGGTTCTTGGGGATCATAAATTTTTACAACCGCTTTATACATGTCAAAACTCAGAGCAGTCCTCGGTTGCATCAACTTACAGGAAAGAAGATTCCTTGGGAATGGGATGAGGCGGCCGAATCCGAATGGAAAACATTAAAATTCGCATTATTACAAGCACCCATCCTATCACACCCTAATTTAGCTGAAGAGCTTTGCATAGTAACGGACAGTTCATACTCCGGTCTGGGTGTCATGGTGTTCCAAGACTATGTACATGAAGGAAACAGGGTGTGGAAGACAATTGCGTTTGCTAGCAGAGTACTAGCCAAGAGTGAGAGGAATTACTCAGTAACCGAGTTAGAGGCGCTGGCTATTGTATGGGCGTTTGAAAAATTCAGATACCTTCTGTTTGGTCGCAAGACGAGGGTCTACACAGACCACAAGGCACTCGAGTTCTTGATGACTGCAAAGCTTAATCACAGGCGGCTCATTAGGTGGGCATCGTATCTACAGCAGTACAATTTTTCGATAGAATATATCCCCGGCAGTCAGAACATCATTGCAGACGCCTTATCACGGTCACCGATCGGATTTGAGCACAACATGGAAGAAGATCTGGAGGAAAATCACTACTGCCTTTACTATATGCAGAAAGTAGCCTTTGAAAATTTTATTACCTGTAGTATGCAGGACATCAAGGAGGAGCAAGACAAGGACCCTGCCCTAGTGTTATTGAAACAGAAATGGATAGACAGAAGACACGCCACCATCAGGCAGTTCTACCTCTTGCGGAAAGGCATAATTTTCCACCGAAATTATACCAATGACACTGAATGGGGGGTATGCATCCCTGAACACCTAATAAACAAGGTTATATGGCATACTCACCTCAGCTATGGACACTTCGGACCACGCAAGTGCAATCTCAAGCTAAGGACCATGTGTTACTTTCGAAACATGGAGCGTCGAATTCGGAGGGTACTGTCGGTGTGTAAAGACTGCCAAAAGGCTAAGCACACTACTGTGAGCATGCAGGCACCATTATACCCAATCGTACCGACCAAATTAAGACAATTAGCAGCAACAGATTTGATGGGACCTTTGCCAAGAACAAGAAGAGGATATACTTACGTATTAGTGTTTGTTGAACTAACGTCCAGATACGTTACCTTTACGCCACTGAAGAGGGCGACAGGACGAACTGTATCACGAGCCCTCATCCGGGATTTCCTACCACAGGTTGGTCATGTGAGTAGAATCATTTCTGATAACGGGCCACAGTTTAAGTCAAAAACATGGAAGGAGATGTTGCGTCGATGTAAAATTGATCCCATTTTTATATCTTCACACCATCCGAGCTCGAATGCTGCAGAACGGGTTATCAAAGAACTCGGAAACTTGTGCCGGTTGTACTGTAACAAACAGCACACGACATGGGACGTTTTCCTTAAAGACTTCCAGGAGGTGATCAATGAGGCACCCCATGGGATAACAAAATTGGCACCCATTACAGTACTGAAAAACCGGATTCCTAAGGACTTGATAACCAAGGTCGTAAACTTCCCACCAAGGGCGCGAACGCAGCACCAAGCCATAGTGGATTTGGCTCTCAAGAGGATACGGGCTGCAGCAGAGGTCAGGAAGAGACGTGCCGACAGGGGAGCTCGTCTACGACACTTCCAAATTGGACAAAAGGTGCTCGTTAAGTCTTTCCGACTTTCGAACAAACAAAAAATGAAATGCCAAAAATTCTATTCTGTTTACAACGGCCCGTACCGTATAAGGAGAGCAGCTCACCACAATGCTTATGAATTGGAGACGCTGAAAGGAAAGAAGTCCATAGGACTCCACCACATATCTCACATAAAGGAGTTCGTAGAATAGTAGTAGTGTAAGAAATGTACATAGTAGAATAGGCAAATATATGAACCTTTGTTCGGGGAACAATAATCGTTACATTAATAGATTAAGATTGCTAAAGTATTAACACGCTGCGTTGTCTTGCATAAGAATTTACTGCTGCTATCCTCTTTTTGTTTATGTTTGCGATCTCCAATGTCGATGGAGTAGGAGACACTACCTTTTCATGAGCAATGTTTTTGTCCTTTCCTATCTGGTGTCCATGTTAAGGGATAAGGATGAGTGACGAGACGTCGCACAAACGGGCGCATACAAGAACGTGCTCTTAGAAGCGTTCTGAGAGGTCGTGATACGCTCCATAGCGGCCACAACCAGTTCGTGAGACGTTCAGACCAATGCTTGCAGGCACGCGTCAGTGCACTGCACGATTGTGGTATATTGCGCGATTTCGAGGGTGAATATGGGCAGTATAGTTTTTGCAGAGCTGCGCCGGTATCGTTGTCTTGCAAGTCGGGGTGAACCTGTGAGCATTTGACTCTAATGGTGCCCTAGACGAGAGAAATGAGGGCATAAAAGCCTACCATGCTAATGTGCTGGTTGGGGATTTAGCGTGCTGCTCGTTTTTGTCACAGATGAATCACCAAGGAATTGTACTTGGATATTCGTGACATACTGTGTAGCTGGCGTGTGTTGGGTGTCTGA
Source organism: Schistocerca nitens (assembly GCF_023898315.1). Classification (NCBI taxonomy): domain Eukaryota; kingdom Metazoa; phylum Arthropoda; class Insecta; order Orthoptera; family Acrididae; genus Schistocerca; species Schistocerca nitens. The sequence goes on from NC_064620.1 coordinate 50,340,834, forward strand.
ATCCTCAACAGGAACCAGTCCTGGCTTGGTCATATTACATTGCTTCTGGAAAGGTGTACTTCGATCGCGAAAACCGCTTCACATAGAGAAGGAAGTTGCAACTATAAATTTATTGTCGTGTATAGCCATGGCTAACCCAGTCTCTGGAGTTTCAGTGAGGCGTAATGAAAACTCGGAGGTCATGTCGTACGGCGCGCACATCACTGTCGTCAATAGCGGCGAGCAGCAAGACATCTCAGCGTAACAGGAACTATGTAAGGGTATTGTATAAGGTAAATAAAAAAAAAAAATAAATAAATAAATAAATAAATAAATAAAATAAAATAAATAAATAAATAAATAAAAGGGAAAGTACGATACTAGGATAAGTTAAACTGTAGGATTTAACAATAACTAGATTAATATTGTGGGGGTTTTCTACCACAAGTGTGGCGCGCGCCTGTTGAGTTGCTATTTTTCAGGTCACCAAACCACAGACCCGAGATGGAGGGACGACGGGCGAGCGAAAGTAGCGTAGTTGCATGTTCTTTATAGCACAGTAAAACTTAGACCTGCATAACAACATAATTTAATTAAAAGACGTAGAATGTAGATCGTTGGGATATGGTAGTTAATTCTTGAAGCATGTCTACTGTCGATCTATATAATTAATAGTAATATTAGTGCGGGCCCGCACATTTAGTTGTTCATCCACTACAAAGCATCAGTTATCACACACCATGTACTTACTGAGATCGGTCTCTACACGTATATCAAAATAAATTATTTCCATGTCTAGATTAGATGTTATAATGATTGCCATAGATTAATAACTATAAAAGTAAAATAAGAGTGTCTGAAATGACAGACCATCAATGTTTCATTAGGTAAATTTATTATAACATAGAAGGTCATGGGAAAAAGTTAGGCATAAGACTTTTGTAAGAATTGTACAGATGACGAGGAACGTGGCAATGCAGAGGCCAGCCAGCGCAAAAACAAGAGGTCTTCGGCTACCTGCTAGAGGGCGAGCGTCCCGTCCTACACGCTGACAGTCACCCGGCTGCCTACCTGAGGGATTACACGGGACCCTTGCCCCGCCACAAGCGAAAGTGGGGCTGGCCGTTGACCCTGACACGCGACAGCCTGCTAGCTCTCCGGACGCGGCAGCCGCTTGGAGGGATTCCCTGCGGCAGACCAAGTTGTCGTGAGTACACGAAGAACATCACATATCGTGTCAGAACCTGCGCCTCATATGCCTCAGGTCAGAAAGGGACGCTCTATACTCACCTGTTTGGGTTTTTACAACTCACTAGCATTGGCCGATCTGCATACACAAAGCAGTATCGTGCCACACTAACAAATGTATGGTCTCATGTCTTACTTCTCCTCTCTATTAGAGAGCAGTTTTTAACAATAGTCGCTCCTAGTTCGATCCTGTATGGATGACCTCACACACTTGTGGAGTCACTCCACGTGCCATCATCCCTCGTCGAACTGCAATATTGGGAAACATAAAGTTCTGTCCAGCGAGAGAAGAGACCTAGACTAGTGATGTATCCCAACGAGTAGACCTCAGAGACAATTAATCGACGTGAGGAGAGCCTATCACTGTGTCTTCCTACCATACGGCCGTGATCATATGCGTGGGTCTGACTACAATCTCAACAGCGTACTGCAGACACTCCAGAACTCCCGATTGCTGTTGCCACAACGTAGCAACTACAACCGACGTTTAGCCTTATGTGATGTCAGTACAGTGGAATCAGTGAAGTGCCACGGATATTTCTAACAATGTGATTTAGTGCCTCATTCTCAGCACAGTCGTGAACTTTGTGCAATGTGCACGCACAATTTGATGCCCCATGAACCTTGTTTTTTTTGTTTTTCTTAAATTTCTTTCTCTTATGTTGTTTCTGTAATGTATGTTATACCTTGTATGCGTTTGTGTTTTACACTGTAATTCTTATTACAGATTACTGTATTGTTCTCCACATCATGTTTTTTTTGTATTTTGTGTTTATTGTTGTGTGTATGCTAACAGTGTGCCTGAAGTCCCCATAAACTGAAGCAGATACCACCACTGTCATTGTGAATGGACCATCAGTTCAGGGAACATTTTGTAAAGGTTATTCTTGCTGCAGGGAGACAGAATGAATCGGAGGTTGTAACTAGATTCTGAAAACTCACAAAGAGATTGTTAACTTAAATATTATCATGTGTGAGTGAGGTCAGGTTAGTTTAATGATTAAAATTGTTGTAACATCTTGGGCATTTAATTGCGGAGCACTCCAACTCTGATTGTAAAGAATAAACTGCTCCATATTTGGCTCAGATGCCCGGGCCATGTTTAGAGCGTGAATGTCTGCGTGAATCGGTGTTTGGAAGGGGCTCCCTGGGTATGGATGTGTGATGTGAGTGTTAGTGTTCCATATTAAGAAGGTGAAGTTGGCTACATCATAAATAATCCTCCCTCTATGAGTTGCATTTTTCAGTTGCAATGATCTTTTTTATAGAGTGCGGTATGTGGAGTCACTTTGTAAGATTGTTCTTGGGCGATTGACTCACTACCTTGCTCCTAAGTGAGCCAACCGCTCACCAATTACAATCTAAAATGGCGTAGGGGCAATGAGAGGTGGCATGAGCCCCCTCTCATATTTCTATCTTACGATTCTCCTCTCTAGTTGCATGCGGTGGAGGGTTGCTTTTCCTTAACACGCGTACTTCCCACGCAGCGTCTCTCGTCACCCGGGTGGGCCGGTGACAGGCGGGCTCTGTGGAACTGGAGAGAGTTAAGCCGACGTGTGTGAGGCAGTCGAGTGAATGCTTTTCAGACGCCGACATTGTCAAGAGACACGCCCGCTGGGGTGTGAAGTAGCGGCTGGGCTAGAGGTTCCGTTACTTCAGAGAAACTTTGCGAAAACACTTTCTGGCGGGCTACCAGCGAGGCGTGGGAATGACTTGTGTACCCACGCAGTTGTGGCGGGAAAATTCCCGCACTTTCTGCAAAATCAGCACAGAAATTGGCGCCAAGAATCTCCATTGGTGGAATGGTAGTGCTCCGGCAATGGAGTGGAATTTCCGCCGGTTTTCGAGTTGCTGATTGGAACGTAACCACGGCCACTGTCGTGGGGGCGGGAATGTTCGGTGTTCGGCCTGTACGGGTGCTCTGGGTAGTCGGCAGTCGCCTTTCGGTCGAGGACGTCGGAGCAACCAGCCCTCGCCTGCGGTACGCCAGATCGTGTTCTGGGAGATAAGAAGACTGTTGGTAATGTACGTCCGCAGCACCGGCAGATAGGGATTTTCCTAGGTGATAATCAGAGCTCAGCAGAGCGCGCCTGTTCATCCTTTTCTAACTTTGTTCAGTTTCGAGTAGCAGCAATTACTATTGGGTTAGCTGTGTGTCTCTCTTGAGATTTGAGTGGAAAGGAATTGGCTCCACATACCACTTCGTCTTAAACCTCACGATCTAAGTTAGGGACAACTTCACCTTTACTGTGTTTGTATGAATCTCCAATTTTAGCCAATTTGATGTTTTATATTTCCTGTGTCTCTTTTACTATTCTGCGTTTAATCTTAATAAATCATATTGTTATTTTGGACAGAACTTTCTTTCTGTTAATCAATAGAGCAACCCTATCATTCCTCACTATGCTAATGAAACCTTTGTTTATTTAACTTATTTATCAAATTAAATTATTGCAGGTGCCAAACTCTCTTCTACTCCACTAGCAGGGTTGATTAGAGTCAGTTCGCGTATTTGTTTTATCCTTGTGCAACAGCAAAAGTCGGAGTTAGAATAGGGGGGGCTTAGAGCATGATTTACACATGTGGATTCTAGTAGAATTTAGTGATAAATACACTACTAGCCCCGGCACCTCGCAAAGATGTCCTACGTAGTATTGGACGAAACGTTAGGAATAGAAGAATTCCATGGACCACGGCCATATAACCCGGACGAATTATCAACAACAATACCATCCGGTCGTGAAAGCCTTCATCGTATGATTAGCACACATAGCTGCCATTCTCTGGCAGCAAAAACGGCTCTAACCAGGTTCCGTACCGAGTAGAAATGGGCTTTGGTCATAGGAATTGCGACATCGTTCCATGCAACCTCAGTTCTATACTGGAGTTCATGAATCGTAGTGGATATCAAGTGGCAGAGTCCCACTCTCTGGACAACCCATGACCAGATGTTTTCACTGGATAAGAGGACTGGAAAAGGTGCTGGCTAGAGCAACCAGTCGTATGTCGTACACCCTCTGTATCCAGGAAGGTCAGGATACAACAGACTACGTGTCTAGCATTATTTTTGTGACTCCATAGCTCAGCCGCTAAAAAAGAAACCTTTACAGGATGGCTTTGTTGTCCGTTTATGTCTGTCTGTCTGTACGACTGCTCAAAACCCTTTTTCTCAGGACCGGGTGGACGTATAAAGTTGAAATGTAAGTCATATGGTCCTTTGGCGGTATGATAAACGTTAATTTCTAAGGCAGTGCAATCAAAATATACGGCCTTTTATGTCACATATTTTGATACAAATTCACTCATAAAGCGTTCAGGGTACTTTCCATTGCCGTAGAATCATTAAATTTGGTAAGAAGAATGGTTTCACAGTAAGGTAAAGAAAAATATTATATGATACGAAAAACAGTTTGCTTTTGTCATTCGTTACCCGACTTCACACTTGATATTAAGACATTCTCGAAAGTCTTGGAATGCCTGCGACCGATATCTTGCCAATACCAATGTCGATAAGAAGCAAAAATCGTCGAGATGCTTGATTCTATGAATGGTTGAAGTGTCTGTACACGTAATTATGTTTGTACGGAGCCCTCAGTGCGCGAGTATTACTTCAAAAATGGCTCTGAGCTCTATGGGACTTAACTTCTTTGGTCATTAGTCCCCTAGAACTTAGAACTACTTAAACCTAACTAACCTAAGGACATCACACACATCAATGCCCGAGGCATGATTCGAACCTGCGACCGTAGCGGTCGCGCGGGTCCAGACTGTAGCGCCTAGAACCGCTCGGCCACTCTGGCCGGCGCGAGTATTACTCGCACCTTGCCAATTTTTTTATTTAGTTTATCGATAACGCTACACAAACTTCGAAGTCAAGGCACAGCTACTGTAAATGTAACAGTTACTGTTCAGATTACCAGCTATGTGAGCCCCAGGTGATCGTTCTGCGTATGCAGGAGCACCCGTTACCAAAATGGCAGGTGCTGAGTCGTACTTCTTCCAACGTGAAGCTGTATGCAGAACCGGCTCTGTGCAGTGCTGCTTTGGAGCACACCAGTGTTGAAACACGTATGTTGTGCGGCAGCGATGCTGAGACATTGTAGAATCTCTGACCAGAGCAGTTGCGCTCGACTCGCAGTAGCGAGCAGTCAGTCAGTCTGCAGTAGTCAGTCCTCAGTAGTGCTTGGAGTCGGTTGCTAGCAGTAGCGGAGAGCAGTCGGCGGGCGTCGGCATCGCAATGGTCGAGATTCAGGACGAGGTATAATTTATTTAAATAAATAATCATGCAGCTTTGCGCTCATCAGATAATGTAACGAACAGTCATTGTAATTTAACTTTCAAAAATCGCCCCCAATAATAATTTTGATTTAAAAGCAATTTTAGAGACAATCATTCAAATTTCCTTCCATTTCCTTTTAACAAAGATTTTTAAAAGGTACTTCCAATGCTTTTCATGCAAGCAACAGAGAACAATAAGAGCAGAATTTTGACATGCAGTTTCACTAAGGTAAGAAATTTATTCTCGTTTCGCACAGGGCAAACACCGACTTTTCGGTTGAATTGAGTTTAGGTTATCATTACAGTTTCATTATCATGGGATTAGCGTTCATTATTTAATGGGAACTTGTACTTGAGTCAGATAGCGAGCTTTCATTTAATTGTCTTTGCCATTAATATTCTTGTGGGAGTTTATACTTAGCTGTGGCACCATTTCTAATAAATATTGTTTTTAAAATTTCTGTGGGAAGGTCACACTTAGCTGTGGCTCCATTACTAATAAATATAGTTATATTATAAGAATTTGTTGTGGAAAGGTTACACTTGGCGACACCCGGTCCAGGATCGTATTTCGTAGAGAATCTTTTGAAAAACAGTCAGATATTTGCTCTTATTTGCTTAAATATAATTATAATTTGGCGCAACGCTTTTACTAATTTGTGACCTTCTCTCCTTAGATCATCGGCAATTTGTTGCTCTGTTGTATTTTGTTTGTTGCTTTTGCATTGTGTTTATTTGTTTTGTGATTTATTGTGACTATTGTGAAAATGCCGCGAAAGACTGTGAATAGTGTATCGCGAGGTATTATGAACGAGACAACCGAATTAAATGACTTCATCAATAGTACCAGTGACACGCAGTGTAAGGATGATAATCCTGCGTTCACTAACAGTCAGTGCGTTTCAACCACTTGTCTTACTGCTGAACATATAGCATTTTTGCAACAAATGTTTAATCAACTTAATGAAAGTTTCAAACAGACGCATGAAACGTACGACAGACTTAATGAAAGTTTCGACAACCATTTCAAACAACTTAATGAAAGTTTCGACAACCACTTCAAACAACTTAGCGAAACAATTAATGAAAGTTTCAATCTGGCGAACGAAAAACAAGACAACCTTAACGAACGGAACAAACAAGTTAGTGAACAGAGTACAGCTGTTACCGTGCAATGTCAGGACATTAAAGAACCATTACGTGTGGATACTAAGGCTTGTGCTAGTAACAGTAATAAAGAAATTGGCACTGTTGCACAAGAATTAAGTAGTGCACGTGTAGGTACAACAGAATCACAGAAAGTCGAAATTAATGCAGTCACTGAACAATGCCCTAAAAACGCAGTACAGATACGCGACGAGTTTAATTTAGAGTCACTGGAAGTTAAACACACTCTGAATACGGAAGTCGATAGTAAAAGTGAACCACATAACAACCAAATTGACGAAAATATTAAAGTAACAGAATTAACAACTATTTCAGTCACCAATACGTCACAGAATCTGCCACGTTGCGAGCATTTGTCAGAGTCACGTAGCGCGTATAATGTGAGCAATTTACAGAGACTACGCGACTTAAAATCCGAAAAGCTACGCGACTTAAAACCTGAAAAGATACGCAATTTGAAATCCGAAATGGCACAGACAAACAGATTCACACACAAAACTGAACGTGTTCTCAAATTCAGTGGCGAGAACGTAGATTACGAGCAATTTTTATCCGTAAGAAAGTGTAAGGAATTTAATAATGACAGAGCACAGATACACGATTTGCACTGTATGAGACAATTTATGTTTGTATTTTCACCGCTATTGCCTGTAATGCAGAAGCTGGCTTTGAACTGGATACGACAATTTATTTTTGTATTTTCATCAACATTGCCTATTTTACAAAAACTGCAATTAGCATGGATACAGCAATTTGCTATTGGATTTTTACCGCTATTGCCTGTAACACAAAAACTAAAATGTATTTGCAGTGCGTAATTGACCTCAGGGGATTCATTACGCTTTAATGAATATGTGCCGTAGCGAGCATAGGGCCCCGAGCTGTAGTAGTGCTGTTTCATCTTTAGTTTTCTGCACTGCTGCCTTCTCTTCTACTATCCTTTATATCTATCAAAACAGCTCTTTAACTTTTGCTCTACCTAGAATTAAGAATATGTACTGAACACCGGATATGACAATTTTACCGAATGTGACAATTTTCATTAGGCACTGCAGAACTACCACCGTAATTTTAATATCAGATAAAATTTTAATCATCAGTATGTACAAAATTTTTAACAGTCGCAACCACATTTTTAGTAACAATAGACGTTTTTCACCACAACAGCATGAAAGTCAGCCGCTTAGTATGCGTAACCAACAATGCAGTCTACAAGGTCAACATAACTTTAATGTTTCGCCGCGTGCACGTATAGTCCCAGCTACAATAAATAGTAACGCACAGCAGAGAAATAACTACGTACAGAAAACACACTATTTCGACTCGTATCGCAATGCGCCGTATAGAAGTGACTGTCATGACAGACGTAAAAATAATGAGCTCAATTTTCAGCGTACATTTAATATCAGTCGATCCTTTCAGCAGCAAGAACATCAGCAACAACATATTATAACGAATGAAACAGACAATAGGTGTCATCCATAGCGTAAGATGTCAGGAAGAAATAATAGTACAGTTTAAATAGTCAAAATACCACAGCATCGTCCCGTAAATAATAACACGTACGACAGAATTTGACCAGACACAGTACAGGTAGTCTATTCCAGTAACGTAAGCAATACTTATTGACACGCAGAATTTTGTTCACGAGAATGTTATTTGAAATATGCTTTGTTGAATGCTCGACTTTTATCGTACCCAGACCTTACTAGAAATTTTTCCATTGCCACCGACAGTTCCAACACAGCTTTAGGCGTACACATTTTTCAGGAAATTGAAGAAGATGGCTCAATAGTAATTAAAAACATCGCATTTGCAAGCCGCATTCTGTCACCTGCTGAACGAAATTATTCCGTCACAGAATTGGAAACGTTATGTGTTGTTTGGGCTTTTACGAGATTTCGGCACTTTCTTTATGGCAGACATACCACCGTTTACACAGATCACAGAGCTATACAATTTTTACTTTCAGCTAAATTTACTCACGACAGATTAAGCAGATGGAAACTGTATTTACAAGAATTTAATTTTACGATTGTTCACATTCCCGGCACACAAAATGTTATAGCAGACGCACTTTCTCGTTCTCTCAGCAACAATCAGCAAGACGTAGCAACCAACTTCTGCAAAGCAAATTTCAGCGTCATGTACATTCAACAAGTTGCATTTGAAAATTTTATTTCATCGTCATTACAGGACATAGCACGAGAGCAAAGCAAAGACAATGTGTGGAAAGAAATTAAACACCTTTGGCAAGACAAGAATAATGTTACGATTAGAAACCACTACACTGTACGCAATGACATTCTGTTTCGCCGCTCTCATCCAGACAGTAACAATTGGTTATTATGCATTCCTGACGAACTGGTTAACAAATTAATTTGGTACACGCATTTAAGCTACGCACATTATGGAGCAAGAAAATGTTTTCTGATACTGGGACAGAACTGTTATTTTTCAAACATGGAAAAACGTATACGACGAGTTTTAGCGTCATGTAAAATTTGCCAGAAAGCTAAGTCTGACACCACTTCACACATTCCTCCATTATATCCCATTGTACCTGTTAAATTAAGACATATGGCCGCAGTAGACATTTTTGGTCCAATTCCGAGAACTAACAGAGGTTTTTGCTACATCTTTGTCGCTGTTGAACTCACTTCAAAATTTGTTACCTTCACTCCGTTACGCAAAGCTACTGCTAAAACTGTTTCGAAAGCATTTGTAAAGCATTTCTTATTTCATGTAGGGCATGTGATGAAAGTAATTTCTGACAATGGATCACAATTTCGTTCTGTCATATGGACACGCATGTTACGAGCTAGAAACATTTCTCCGATTTACATATCTAAGTACCACGCTTCTTCGAACCCTTGTGAACGACTAATGAAAGAAATTGGTAAACTGTGTAGAATATACTGCCACAAAAGACATGTTAATTGGGACACACACGTACACTCATTTCAAGATGTAATTAATTCCATTCCAAATGAATCCACTATGCTATCTCCGTCTGTTATACTGAAAAACGTTGAACCACCCAACAAAATCAAAAAGTTAGTAAATTTTCCTACATCTCGTCGATTACGACACCACGAAATAATTGACATTGCGCTGAACAACATCAAACGTGCCGCAGAGCGCCGGAGAAGACAGCAAAAACAGGTTTGTAGACACCGAGACTTTCACGTTGGACAGAAGATATTAGTACGTACACACTATTTATCCAGCAAATTAAAAGGTAAGTGCAGTAAATTTGAACTTCTATACGCAGGTCCATATCGGATTCGCAGCATTCCTCACCCCAATGTTGTACACGTCGAAACTCTGAGAACCAGAAAATCGAAAGGCAACCATCATGTGTCAAACATTAAACCCTTTATCGAATGAAACCACTTTACGATGTAACATGCTATGAGGCCGTTTACACATTTTATGACCACTTATGCAATTATATTCACATGACTAATTACTGATGATTATCGTATTTTTTTCTTGGCAAGTGCCCGGCAAGGTAAGGTTAGCAGGTCGCTTTTCTTGTCGTTACACATCAGACCGTGCACATTTTTTCAGATGAATTTACACATTTTATGACCACTTATGCAATTATATTGACATTACTAATTACTGATGGTTATCGTATTTTTTCTTGGCAAGTGCCCGGCAAGGTAAGGTTAGCAGGTCGCTCTTCTTGTCGTTACACACTAGACCGTGCATTTTTTCAGATGAACTTACGCATTTTATGAATAATTATGCAATTCTCTATAATGACGCATTAATTTTATCAAATTCTCTCTCCATTGAAGTCTTTAATTATCGCATCTATTAACTACACTACATATAAGCTGAACACAACGAATGTCACATTTTGTCTTTCTTATGTATGTACGATTGTTTTTATGTTTTGTTTGTATGCACTGTGAACTAGTTAAGGTATAACACACACCATTTGACTTTGACATTTTGCCTTGTGATATCTCAACATCGTGACTGTTTTACATTTTCCTTTTTTGCTGCTGCATTGTGATATTCTCTATACATTTTTGCCTTTGAACACTGTCTATGCTTTTGACATATTACGTTTTCTGTCATGTTATGCTGTATGCTTAATTGTGTCACCATTAACCAGTCATTATTTAATGGGTATATGATTTAAATGCAAGACATTAATCTTTGTTCATCAATTTCAGAAATAAATGATGCGTTAAGGAAATAAATTAAACAGAAGTGGGAATTTCACCTACGGAATAAACGAAAGAAGATGCAATAAGCTAATGAGGACGAGTAAATGGATCAGAATTAACAAGCATTAACCAGAATATATTATACACATCGCAGAATAGCAGTCTTAACTAATTTTTTCTTTCAGAATACAAAGCGATTGATGCAAGCTGTCAGACAGAACTACACATTTTAGTTTTAAGTGATGAAATATGCTAGGGATTAGGAATAGTTGTGTGATGAATAATGAAATGATTTTTGCAGATGATAATGAATGCTGATAATGAACAATGATGAAGAATATGGTACTATGAATAATGAAGTTTTTGTTTACAGGTGATGATAATGATGGAGTTATGATGATATGAATAATGAAGTTTTTCTTTACAGATGAGGATAATGTTGAAGTTATGTATTTATGCTATGTAGTTATTTAAGTATTTGTTGCAGTTTGCTTTGACAGCAGGTGTTATATTGCATAGTAGGATGACTGAAGATTTTGGAAAGGACAGCTATGGAACACATTTTTTATACACATTTCACTACCTGTTAATTCGAAGTTCACTACTTTTCAGCATAGTCTGCGTTTCTTCTTTCAGCTCAATAATCCATTTTGTATTTTTCTTTCAGGAGAAGCTTTTTATGATACTTACTAAACTTGTTACTTATTATACCTGTTCTAGTACTTGCATTTTTCTTACCCACTTGTGTCTATCATTTATAAATGTGATAACCTTGCTACAGCTGACTCATGACGAATGACGTTACACAATCTTTTCATTTATAGGAACAACCTAGAAGCAATTTTTTCTCTTATTTCTTCTTGCTTTCCCTTATAATTACCCAAAGCAATGCATTGCTAGCAGAAAAAACAAAATGTATTAACAGTCCCAGATAATGTCACTAGTTATGATAATTCTGAATAACACTGATCAGCTCTGAATTGTATGTCACTTGAATAATGACTTCTTAATGATACCTAAACATAATTGCCACTATCTATTGTAATGAGAGTACTTATTATGCCCATGCTTATTAATGCTACTAATGTTTTGTACTATTCAATACTTGCTGGCCACTGAGTGCCCATAATTAATGTAACTTATAATGCCCATGCTTATTAATGCTACTAATGTTTTGTACTATTCAATACTTGCTGGCCACTGAGTGCCCATAATTAATGTAACTTATAATGCCCATGCTTATTAATGCTACTAATGTTTTGTACTATTCAATACTTGCTGGACACTGAGTGCCCATAATTAATGTAATTACTTATTATGCCCATGATTATTAAGGCTATGACTGTAATTAACTGATTTCTAATAATGATTTCTTAATGATATGAAGAATACTGAATGATGAATAATGTTTTATACTATTCAATACTTGCTGGCCACTGAGTGCCCATAATTAATGTAACTTATAATGCCCATGCTTATTAATGCTACTAATGTTTTGTACTATTCAATACTTGCTGGCCACTGAGTGCCCATAATTAATGTAACTTATAATGCCCATGCTTATTAATGCTATGACTGTAATTAACTGATTTTTCTAATAATGATTTCTTAATGATATGAATAATACTGAATGATGAATAATGTTTTATACTATTCAATACTTGCTGGCCACTGAGTGCCCATAATTAATGTAATTACTTATTATGCCCATGATTATTAAGGCTATGACTGTAATTAACTGATTTTTAATAATGATTTCTTAATGATATGAAGAATACTGAATGATGAATAATGTTTTATACTATTCAATACTTGCTGGCCACTGAGTGCCAATAATTAATGTAACTTAACGTTTTGTTAGTGTTTTCAATGATGACTTCCCATATTAATACTGAATGATGATAAATATTTTGTACTAATCGAAAGTTGCTAGGCCACTGAATGTTAATAGTTACTTGTAAATATGTCATTTGAATGAGGAAAAATGTTTTGTAATACTCAATACTTGATGGCGATTGATTACCACTCTTGTCTTTAAATTAATTAATGAACATTTTTCTGTAATACTACATTCATGGTACAGAAATGTTCAATGACTAGAGTATGGATACCGCAAACTACTTATGTAATCACTAATCAAGACTTGTGTGTTAGTTAATGTCCTTCACCTTCTGACCTAACTACCTGAAATTATTGTAACATCCATTTGTCTTGTCCATCCTCATTATCATGGAGCACTATATTTGGTTTTTGCACTAATTCTACGTTGGTGTGCCGCCTCTTAAAAGCGTGGTGTTGACACGACATGCTGTCCACCACTGTAGGCGAAGAAACTACTTATGTAATCACTAATCAAGACTTTGTTATGGAGCACTGTGTGCCGCCTCTTAAGAGCGTGGTGTTGACACGACATGCTGTCCACCACCGTAAGCGATGAAGACGTTATTCTGGTCCCACTGTTTGGTGTACCTGGTATACTGCCAAATGATAGTATGGAATACTACTACGACGTTTCACTGTCTTGATAAGCTGATAAATACTTCTGGGAACGGAACTGCAGATTGTATCACTTAGTTGTGATTCTGTGGAAAGATATGGACTTTCAGTGCAGCTATGTGCAAACTAAAGTGCTACAACCATGATGCAATCCTTCCTTTCCTATCCTAATAGTGAAAATCATTTTTTACTAACACCATTTATGTTCATGGCCTATACATTTTTTTTCTCGATTTGTTGAACTCTAGTGCGAGTACACTTGTGTCACTTGTCGACATGATTTTTGATTTGCAGTATGTGTGCACTCTTGTCATCTATATTGTATATACTTTTTGTGATTTGATGATTTTTTCTACTCTTGCGTTTATTTGTTATAAAAATGTTCAAAAGTTTTCAGTGCATGTGCACTTATGTGAATATGTTTTCAACTGAACTACAGTGCCTGTGCACTCTTCTCAATTTTCGATATGATTTGTGTTCATTCTGTATACCTTTTATGATTTATGTCATTTGTTACTCTTGTATATACATTTCGTCTTTTACTGATATGTTCTCCACTGCAGTGCATGTGCACTCATGACACTTGTCAACATGATGAAACTGCTAAAGAATTTTTCAGTGTGTGTACACTTTGTTATCTGTCAAATAATTTGTATATACATTTTTCCTGATTTGTTTTGTACTTATATTTTGTCTTGTCTGTGCATGCGCACAACATTTAATTCAGGTGATACATCTAAATATTTTGTAAATGTTAATTAATTAAAAGAAAAATTTGTTACGATGGCAAGTCCAAATGACTCACCATCGCTGCCAAATTTTTGCCCCCCCAGTGGAGGGTTATGAAACACGTATGTTGTGCGGCAGCGATGCTGAGACATTGTAGAATCTCTGACCAGAGCAGTTGCGCTCGACTCGCAGTAGCGAGCAGTCAGTCAGTCTGCAGTAGTCAGTCCTCAGTAGTGCTTGGAGTCGGTTGCTAGCAGTAGCGGAGAGCAGTCGGCGGGCGTCGGCATCGCAATGGTCGAGATTCAGGACGAGGTATAATTTATTTAAATAAATAATCATGCAGCTTTGCGCTCATCAGATAATGTAACGAACAGTCATTGTAATTTAACTTTCAAAAATCGCCCCCAATAATAATTTTGATTTAAAAGCAATTTTAGAGACAATCATTCAAATTTCCTTCCATTTCCTTTTAACAAAGATTTTTAAAAGGTACTTCCAATGCTTTTCATGCAAGCAACAGAGAACAATAAGAGCAGAATTTTGACATGCAGTTTCACTAAGGTAAGAAATTTATTCTCGTTTCGCACAGGGCAAACACCGACTTTTCGGTTGAATTGAGTTTAGGTTATCATTACAGTTTCATTATCATGGGATTAGCGTTCATTATTTAATGGGAACTTGTACTTGAGTCAGATAGCGAGCTTTCATTTAATTGTCTTTGCCATTAATATTCTTGTGGGAGTTTATACTTAGCTGTGGCACCATTTCTAATAAATATTGTTTTTAAAATTTCTGTGGGAAGGTCACACTTAGCTGTGGCTCCATTACTAATAAATATAGTTATATTATAAGAATTTGTTGTGGGGAGGTTACAGTGTCTGCGCACAACTCTCTACTGCCGCATCAAGATAAGCGGCAACAATGGTCCGTTGTGCTCCGGACGATGGTGTGGTTACGCATCTCACTGCTAACAAACCCATTTCTGGACTAAAGGTACGTGACTTGAGTGTACGGATGCAGAGTGAGCAATATGTCCTTCTTCTTAGATGACTGCAGCCTGCGGCACTTGAGATCCTCAATGGCATTCAACATTTCTCTCTTTAGAAAGTCAGTCGCATATTTACGTGAAAGTCGTAGACTGCCGAGCAATGTGACCAGTAATATCACGGAACTATAAACTGCAATATTTACGGGCCAGGATAATGTCGCTGTGGAAAAATGTAAGTTAATGCCGATGAGTAGGAAGATGACATCTGTAATGTTCGGATCTAGTATTACTAGTGCCCTGATTGACACAGTCAGGTCGTTGAAATATCTGGACGTAACGCTGCAAAGCGATATGAGAAGGGTCGAGCTTGTAAGAACTGTGGTAGGGAAGGCGGGTGGTCGACTTGGGTTTCTTGAGCGAATTTTAGGAAAGAGTGGTTCAAATGGTTCAAATGGCTCTGAGCACTATGGGACTCAACTTCTGAGGTCATCAGTCCCCTAGAACTTAGAACTAGTTAAACCTAACTAACCTAAGGACATCACAAACATCCATGCCCGAGGCAGGATTCGAACCTGCGACCGTAGCGGTCGCGCGGGTCCAGACTGCAGCGCCTTTAACCGAGGAAAGAGTGATTCACTTGTGAAGGAGACCGCATATAGGAGGCTGGTGCAACCTATCCTTGAGTACTGCTCGAGTGTTTGGGATCCGTACCAGCTCCGACTGAAGGAAGGCATCGAAGCAATTCATAAGCGGGCAACCAGATTAGAACAACACGTAAGTGTTACGGAGATGTTTCGGGAACTGAAAGGGGAATCCTGTCTCGAAATCTGGCAGAAAACCCAAAGAGATCCTGGTCATACATAAAGGACACCAGTGGCAAGACGCAATCAATATCTTCACAGCGCGATAACAACGGTGAAGTCACTGATGACAGTGCCACTAAAGCAGAGTTATTAAGCACGGTCTTCTGAAACTCCTTCACCAAAGAAGACGAAGTAAATGTTCCTGAATTCCAATGAAGAACAACTGCCAAGATGAGAAACATAGAAGTAGATATCCTCGGTGTAACAAAACAGCTTAAATCGCTTAATGAAGGCAAGACCTCCGGTCCAGATTGTATACCAGTCAGGTTCCTCTCAGAATATGCTGATAAAATAGCTCCATATTTAGCAGTTATATACAACCTCTCGCTCACAGAAAGATCCGTACCAAAAGACTGGAAAATTGCTCAAGTCACACCAACACCCAAAATAGGAAGTAGGAGTAATCCGCTGAATTATAGGCCTATATCACTAACGTCGATTTGCAGTAGGGTTTTCGAGCATGTACTGTTTTCGAACATTATGAAGTACCTCGAATAAAACTATTTATTGACATGTAGTCACCACGGATTCAGAAAATATCGTTCTTGTGACACACAACTAGCTTTTTATACTCATAAAGTAATAAGTGCTCTCCGACAGGGGATGTCAAATTGATTCCATATTTTTAGATATCCAGAAGGCTTTCGACACCGTTCCTCACAAGCGTCTTCTAACCAAACTGCGTGTCTACGGTGTATCGCCTCACTTGTGCGACTGGATTCGCGATTTCCTGTCAGAAAGGTCACAGTTCGTAGTAATAAACGGAAAGTCGTCGAGTAAATCAGAAGTAATATCCGGCTTTCCCCAAGGAAGTGTTATAGGCCCGCTATTGTTCCTGATCTATATTAACGACATAGGTGACAATCTGAGTAGACGTCTTAGATTTTTTGCTGATCATGCTGTCATTTACCGTCCTGTAAAGTCATCAGATGATCAGAACGACTTGCAAAATGATTTAGATAAGGTATCTGTATGGTGCCAAACGTGGCAATTGACCATAAATAAAGAAAAGTGTTAAGTTATTCGCTTGAGTACTAAAAGAAATCAGCTAAATTTCGATTATGCGATAAGCCACACAAATCTGAGGGCTGTAAATTCAACTAAATACTTAGGAATTACAGTTACAAATAACCTAAATTGGAAAGATCACATAGATAATACTGTGGGTGGAGCAAACCAAGGACTGCGATTCATTGGCAGAACACTTAGAAGGTTCAACAGTTCTACCAAAGAGACTGCTTACACTACGCTTGTCCGCACTATTCTGGAGTATTGCTGTGCGGTGTGGGACCCGCATCAGGTGGGATTGACGGATGAGATCGAAAAAGTACAAAGAAGGGCAGCTCGTTTTGTATTATCGCGAAATAGAGGAGACACTGTCACAGACATGATACGTGAATTGGAGTGGCAGTCATTAAAATAAACGCGTTTTTCGTTGCGACGGGATCTTCTCATGAAATTTCAATCACAAGTTTTCTCCTCCGATTGCGAAAACATTCTGTTGGCACCCACCTACATAGGGAGGAATGGTCATCACGATAAAATAAGAGAAATCAGGGCTAGCACAGAAAAATGTAAGTGCTCGTTTTTCCCGCGTGCCGTTAGAGAGTGGAACGGTAGAGAGACAGCATGAAGGTGGTTCATTGAGCCCTCTGCCAGGCACTTTATTGTGAATAGCAGAGTAATCACGTAGATGTAGATGTTCTTTTCGAGAAACACTACTGAGGAAATTTAGAGAACCGGCATTTGAGGCTGACTGCCGAACGATTCTACTGTAGCCAACATACGTTGCGCGTAAGGACCACGAAGGTAAGGTACGAGAAGTTAGGCATATAGCTAATCGTTTTTCCCGCGCTCTATTTGCGAGTGTAACAGGAAATGTAATGAGTAGTAGTGGTACAGGGGTGCCTCCGTCACTCACCGCACGGTGGTTTGCGGACTATGTACACAGATGTAGCTCCAGGAGATGCAGAATACTGACATCTGCTGGTAGTCTTTTCCCTTCTGACACCAGCTTGAGCACCATCCTCTCACAGACAACAGCACTCATATGTGATTCCTAGATTCCTTAACCAGACGCCTGCTGCGAATTTTTTCCTATATACGGAATGTAGCTGGCGTTACTCGTGCCTATTATGTACGATTACGCCAGTTTGGCGACTGTTGTATTCTGTCTTCAAGCTGTTGAAGTTTTAACGGCCAACAAATTGCCGTGTGGCAGCTCATCCCCAATCTGTAGTCGAAACTTCTAGGCTGCATCATAAGTGGGGACAGTATTCAGGTTTCCAGTGACTGCCCAGCTAACTGCGCCATCTCTTCGCTTCCCTTTAATACAGTGAGTGGGCTGCTATTTCTGCTGTCTCTAAAGCTGCCTGGCTGACTCTGGCGACATAGAAGTTTACTTAAAAGGGCCAGGAGGGGCTATAACCGTGTCCAGAGCTGAGAACCGTTCTCCAGCGACAGCAGACAGTACAGAATTAGTTTTGGCCCATCTTGGCACACCAGGGCGTCCATGAGTTGGTCTGGGTGTCATAAGATATCACTGTACGACACCTAAAATAATCCTTTGGAAAGGTGACGTACGTAGCCAGGTGCAGATGCCAGAACTGGAGCAGTGTGGGATTCGTTGTTACTCTGCAGTCGTGGGACGAAAGGATGTTAGTTTGAAACCCTTGCAACAGATTCGATGCCGTTTGATAGGCCAGGGTTAGAAACTTGTCAAGGACTGGGAGAGATTTTCTGCCTCCCCCCCCCTCCCCCCTCCCACACCCCACGCCATGCCATCATTGGGTAATCATGACACAGAATCCGTGAGAGTAGGAGTTTGTTGACCTTATATGGAAAGTAATTATTAGACATAAGCCGCAATGTCTCCTGCAGTTAGCCAGAGAGATTCCTACACTGGCAGAAACAGCTGGCTTCAGTAAGTTAAGTAAGAGGACACTTGCAGACACACGATAAAAGAGAAAACAGTGACTGCCGGGGGAGGGAAGAGGAAGACATGCTGCCAGCTGATCAATGAGACGTGACGTTCTGTGGTACAGAAGGACGTCTCCAAATCAGAACAAGCTTCAGAGGTTGAGTCAAAGTTTACAGGTTTTACTGTCACCATCTTCCACAGTCACACGTTGTAGGAGTGGTAAGAATGAGCAGGCGATCCAATCACTGAATCGAGGGGTACACAAGGCTAATTAACTTTTATCGGGAAATAATCGCACAGTTATAGCACTCGTAGCCAGCTAGGTCTTCAAATATGCTACTGGCCTTCATGCTTATTTTTTCATGTTCTTTCTTTAACCACCAACAATTCTCACAGTCACTGGCCATATCCACTACTTAGTTCCAAGACTGTGCTTTTACTGTCTTCACCCACCTGTGCCAAGGTTGGATTTCTTAATTACAATCCTTTATCGATTTATTAAACTTCAAAACATTTCTCAGTGAATTATTCATGTGCTAATGCTTTGTGGTAAAAAACCAAATTGTTACTGTAACCAGTTACTTCTGTTGTAGACAGCAGAGCCCCTTCTTTAATATACACATGTGTGGTGTGGTACCGGTGTTTCTAACGTTGATTCGTCCACCAGTAATAGTTACTATTCAGTAAGATATTTCTGTTGAATCATATTGCATTTTTCTGAATTCTGGATTATCTTATGGAGAGATCCCCTTCTCTCAGGTCACCAAGGATCGGAAGCATAGCATCTTAGCTGTATTCTTAACTGCTCAACCAGCACCTCACAATATGTAAGCATATAAAAAAATAAGTTGACCTAACAAAACACACATTCCCAGATGAGTTAATATAGCGCAAAGGGGAAGTTCGGTGCCCCATGACACAAGTGACTACACATCTCACCAGGCAGCTCGTTCAGAAGATGCATTGAGTTATGTATTGAGGGTAACTGACATTCACCGAACCCCTCACTTAAATGAACATTCCGACAACAGAACATCCATCTGAACACAGTGTACCATATTGCGTCCACCCTGGCATCAGGAAGGGCATCCGGCAGTTAACAGCCGCTAACATTACCTAAACCCATATAAAATTAACGACCACATGAAGATGTAGGAAAATACGGGGAAGAAGAAGATGATATTGCATCAACACCTCCATCTCTGAACATTTCTCGCTGCCTAACTAAAATTGATGCCAGATTTATTTTGAATTGATGTATACACAAGTGGCTTAAATGCAACAGCTACATAATAGAAATAAAATGATGTATTTAAAAAATTATAATTCATTGCTGTAACTCTCTATGTTGTTGTTGTGGTCTTTAGTCCTGAGGCTGCTTTGATGCAGCACTCCATGCTACTGTATCCTGTGCAAGCTTCTTTATCTCCCAGTACCTACTTCAACCTACATCCTTCTGAATCTGCTTAGTGTATTCATCTCTTGGTCTCCCTCTACGATTTTTATCCTCCACGCTGCCCTCAGATACTAAATTGGTGATCGCTTGATGCCCCAGAACATGTCCTACCAACCGATCCCTTCTTCTAGTCAAGTTGTGCCACAGACTCCTCCTCTCCCCAATTCTGTTCAATACCCCCTCATTAGTTATGTGATCTACCTATCTAACCTTCAACATTCTTCTGTAGCACCACATTTCAAAATCTTCTATTCTCTTCTTGTCCAGACTATTTATCGTTCATGTTTCACTTCCATACATGGCTACACTCCATATATATACCTTCGGAAACGACTTCCTGACACTTAAATATATACTCGGTGTTAACAAATTTCTCTTATTCAGAAACGCTTTCCTTGCCATTGCCAGTCTACATTTTATATCCTCTCTACTTCGACCATTATCAGTTATTTTGCTCCCTAAATAGCAAAACTCCTTTAGTAATTTAAGTGTCTCATTTCCTAATCTAATTCCCTCGGCATCACCCGACATAATTCGATACATTCCATTATCCTCGTGTTGCCTTTTGTTGATGTTCATATTATACCCTCCTTTCAAGACACTGTCCATTCCCTTCAACTGCTCTTCTAAGTCCTTTGGTGTCTGAGACAGAATTACGATGTCATCGGCGAACCTCAAAGTTTTTATTTCTTCTCCAAGGATTTTAATACCTACTCCGAATTTTTCTTTTGTTTCCTTTACTGCTTGTTCAATATACAGATTGCATAACATTGGGGAGAGGCTACAACCCTGTCTCACTCCCTTCCCAACCACTGCTTCCCTTTCGTGCCCCTTCTCATTACTAAAACTAAAATTAGTAACATTTTTCACGTGTACCTGTCTAAGTGAATATTCTTTCCACTTACGATTTCGTATGTTACAGAGAAAAAAAAATGCATCAGAAACACGCTGTGGATCGTGCTGATGGCTGTTAGATGTGAGAACCTGTACAATCAGTGGTAGTTACTTTCCAGTGCGATGTTTCCCAAGAACGTCTGCTACTCCCAGGAAGGATGCAAGATGCAAGGGAGTTCGTTTTGTGGGTCGCTCGTGTCGCCACGCGATGTCCAGCGCTACAGAGGACGGACGGTCGACACAGCTGCGTAACGAGCCCCGAAAATCGACCGCTGTCCTGCAGCGGGTTGAGAGGGTGGGAGGAGCGGCGGTCTCCCTCGCCTGCTCCGTCCTCATTAATCTAATCACCGCCGGCTCGCCGGGCCGGGCCGGCCGGCGGCGCCGTATCACTCGTTTCATTATTTCAGCTGCCGCGTCCATTAGCCGGCGTGTCCCTCTCGGCCCCAAGTCCGCCGCGCACCAATCAGCTGCCTGCTATTAGCTTTTCATTCAGCCGTCCCGGTGTGTACTCCCGGGCCCGCGGCCGACCTGGATCCTGGCAGGGTCGCCAGCCGTCCAGCTGACCGCGACACGCGCGCCTGTGCCTCTGTGTACGGGAGGCGCGTGCGCTTTGAAAGCGTTTTGTTTTCTGGCCAGCGACTGCGGCAGGCGTCCAAGTAATGGAAGGTAAACACCGTACCCTGGCACCGCCGAGACGGCACGGGCGAAGCGCTTGATGGAGCACTAAGTAATAGCTGACCAAACTAGTACGTACGACGCGACAACACGCTGCTGTCCGAACCAATTATCGGTGTTTATGGAGAGTGGCTGCACGTGCCTTGTACGATTGATGCCTCGGGTTTCGTGAGTCGAAAACCAGCAATTCATTAAGCGATGTTTACCGTAGAACCTTGTGACTTGCCGCTTCCGCCTCCGAGGTCCCTAACGGATGTAGTGGTGGTGACTGGCGGTGGAAGATGTTTCCAAAACGAAAGGATCAGAAGTTTCTGAGCACACTATAGTACACGTCCGAGCTGTTGTTTCCATTTTATGCACATTGACACACTGGGTTACTTGGCGCTTCGAGTTGTGCTCGCAGGACCTGAAGAAGACGACTGCGTTCGTCGTCGAAATTTTCTACAAGATGCAAACAACAGCTCGGACATGCACACGGAAGTACACCATTACTCACTCAGGTCAAGAAAACCACAGGAAACATATTATACGCTTAGTTGGCAGCACGCCCATATCCTCAGTTTCTTCGTAGTGTTTCATAGACATCTGGAAAGGTAAAGTTGTTGACGATTTATATGCGAGCGGGCCGGAGTGGCCGAGCGGTTCTAGGCGCTACAGTCTGGAATCGCGAGACCGCTACAGTCGCAGGTCCGACTCCTGCCTCGGGCTTGGATGTGTGTGATGTCCTTAGGTTAGTTAGGTTTAAGTAGTTCAAAGACTAGGGGACTGACGTTAAGTCCCATAGTGCTCAGAGCCATTTGAACCATTTGATGACGGCTTTAAAATACTCTGCTGATCACAAAATTATATAGCTCGGAGGGGAAATACAGGAAAAATTATATAACCTACAAACTTACTGAGAGCCACAGTCACGGACCAGCCTTAGGCATAACAAGCTGTAAAAATTGTAAACAAATTTATAACAATTCACTACATGGCTGTTTCGACTTTTCATCCACTGTCGAGTGGCATGATGTGAGACATGTCTGTCAAGAAGTAATGTCTACACTGACAGTCTGTAACATTTTGAATCGTATGTATTTTTAAACAGGTGGGCATATGAACTGAGTAAGACATGACAATGTACAAGGATGAAGCTAAAAACAGACAACTGTTAACATCAGCGAAATACAGTTGTAAGATAGTCCACTGATCGGCCTGATGATTACGTGTAATCCTTCGAAACGCCTTTTGGACTCAGATAAAAGTGATTATCCAAGATGACAATTTTAACTTATTTATTTGTAACTCAGTGCTAATGAACTTGGAAATGGTGCTACGTATCAATTTTTTTCTTAACAATTATTTCTCAGCACAATCTACCCTGTAACACCCTGACAAGCAATTCCGCGTCCGGCCATCCTGATTTAAGTTTTCTGTGATTTCTCTAAATCGCTCCAGGCAAATGCCGGGATGGTTCCTTGGAAAGGGCACGGCAGACTTCCTTCCCCTTCCTTTCCTAATCCGATGAGACCGATGACCTCGTTGTTTGGTCTCTTCCCCCAAAGAACTCCAACCCTTACAACTTTTTCAGACTACTTCTGACCACCCTGTATACCTCTGTCTGAGTGACGATTAGGGAGGTGAAGTATGTCCACACATTTCTTGAAAATGTGAACAGGTTTTACTGAAAAATGAAGTATTTACCTGCTGTATTTTGCAATATTTCTTCGACACACTTGTGTCCTGTGTGAAGTGTTTTCACCTTCACCGTATTTTAATAACCAAGTAGAGTCTAACATAGGCAGCCAAAGCTATACTTATTTTTTCTAGGGAACCTCTGAGATGTCCCAATGCTTATGATTGCTTTCTTTTGGCCTGCAGCTATGAGTGATGAAAAGATAATAACTGTGTTATTTATAGGCAACAGTAAACAAGCATTGTAATTAAGGTAAGAAAACAAAGTCCAACTACCTCCTCTACAGCTGTATTTATCCATGAGAGACTTCCAAAGCAGTTCATTAAGAACGGTTGTTAACGTCTCTTCCTGGTTCCTGAGCCAAATATCACAAAAGGGTCGAACGAATATTTTATGTGAACGTATCGATGTGGGGATGACTAAGAATGATTAGGATCTAAGTGCCTGACCACTGCTCTTTGTTTCATTATTCACATGTTTCGCTCGTTTAATGGCGATCGGTACGAAAGTAAGCTGTAACACTCGCGATCGTAAGGGCCGTCCACAAATAACCAAGACCATGTTAAAAATTTTGAACTGAAAAGTGTGCTGATCACCTGAGGAATATATTTTATTCGTAGAAGATCAGTATGTTAACAAAGGAAACAGTTAGCCGCACCGGTGAGAAAAAATCGAATTTTTTAATACAGGCGATACGATTAATTGTTACAAAATAAACATTGAACTTTCAGAAGCTAAATCTAGAATAATATTTGGCGTAATACATAAGAAGCCGATTCGAAACTTTCTTCCGAAGTTCCGAAAAGGTTTAAAAGTGGCTCTATTCTAATGACAAATTTATGAAAGAAGACAAGGTATGTCAAGGAGAGGTACTTATACACTTGGATATGTTTAGTAAGAAAGGAAAATATTTGAAGATGATTTAACGAATGTGTTGGGAGTGGTTACGTGTATTTTAATTAGGGATTGGAACTGAAATTTAAACGTAAGCTATTGACTTTTAACGCACAGAAATGCGCTGAGAACTGTTTATTACTAGCGACAACAAACGTCTGGCATTTAGAAACTGTGTCCCTAAATCTCTTTATTATAAAGGAGAAAGCAGATATCCTTCACCTTATCGCTGTTAAACATCGTCAGAAGAAATCAGTCAATTCCGATACCGCGTTATCTCACTTATTAAAGAAATTCTGCATTGTCATTATGTTTTTTTTACGACTGCTTTGTTCATTGCTGTACTTAATCTGTACAGTAATGCAGTTTCATATACAGGGAGCCTCCAGCAACAATTTAGCTGAGGAATTTCTTAATGAGGAGTAAAAGACAAACTACAGGGTGTTTCAAAAATGACCGTTATATTTGAAACGGCAGTACAAACTAAACGAGCAGCGATAGAAATACACCGTTTGTTGCAATATGCTTGGGACAACAGTACATTTTCAGGCAGACAAACTTTCGAAATTACAGTAGTTACAATTTTCAACAACAGATGGCGCTGCCGTCTGGGAAACTCTATAGTACGATATTTTCTACATATCCACCATGCGTAGCAATAATATGGCGTAGTCTCTGAATGAAATTACCCGAAACCTTTGACAATGTGTCTGGCGGAATGGCTTCACATGCAGATGAGATGTACTGCTTCAGCTGTTCAATTGTTTCTGGATTCTGGCGGTACACCTGGTCTTTCAAGTGTCCCCACAGAAAGAAGTCACAGGGGTTCATGTCTGGCGAATAGGGAGGCCAATCCACGCCGCCTCCTGTATGTTTCGGATAGCCCAAAGCAATCACACGATCATCGAAATATTCATTCAGGAAATTAAAGACGTCGGCCGTGCGATGTGGCCGGGCACCATCTTGCATAAACCACGAGGTGTTCGCAGTGTCGTCTAAGGCAGTTTGTACCGCCACAAATTCACGAAGAATGTCCAGAAAGCGTGATGCAGTAATCGTGTCGGATCTGAAAAATGGGCCAATGATTCCTTTGGAAGACATGGCGGCCCAGACGAGTACTTTTTGAGGATGCAGGGACGATGGGACTGCAACATGGGGCTTTTCGGTTCCCCATATGCGCCAGTTCTGTTTATTGACGAAGCCGTCCAGGTAAAAATAAGCTTCGTCAGTAAACCAAATGCTGCCCACATGCATATCGCCGTCATCAATCCTGTGCACTATATCGTTAGCGAATGTCTCTCGTGCAGCAATGGTAGCGGCGCTGAGGGGTTGCCGCGTTTGAATTTTGTATGGATAGAGGTGTAAACTCTGGCGCATGAGACGATACGTGGACGTTGGCGTCATTTGGACCGCAGCTGCAACACGGCGAACGGAAACCCGAGGCCGCTGTTGGATCACCTGCTGCACTAGCTGCGCGTTGCCCTCTGTGGTTGCCGTACGCGGTCGCCCTACCTTTCCAGCACATTCATCCGTCACGTTCCCAGTCCGTTGAAATTTTTCAAACAGATCCTTTATTGTATCGCTTTTCGGTCCTTTGGTTACATTAAACCTCCGTTGAAAACTTCGTCTTGTTGCAACAACACTGTGTTCTAGGCGGTGGAATTCCAACACCAGAAAAATCCTCTGTTCTAAGGAATAAACCATGTTGTCTACAGCACACTTGCACGTTGTGAACAGCACACGCTTACAGCAGAAAGACGACGTACAGAATGGCGCACCCACAGACTGCGTTGTCTTCTATATCTTTGACATCACTTGCAGCGCCATCTGTTGTTGAAAATTGTAACTACTGTAACTTCGAAAGTTTGTCCGCCTGAAAATGTACTGTTGTCCCAAGCATATTGCAACAAACGGTGTATTTCTATCGCTGCTCGTTTAGTTTTTATTGCCGTTTCAAATATACCGGTCATTTTTGAAACACCCTGTACGTGCTACTCAGCCACGATATTATTGGTCCTGGCCGTCGTAGCAAGCACGAGGTGACGATACAGTAACCAAGCACTGTGGTGACTAAGGAAAACGCGTCACTCTGTCAATGATATCCTGTCAGTTGTGTATGTACACTGACGGAAAAAAATCACAACACCAAGAAGGAGTTGTGTGACATTAACGAAAGTTGGTAAGCGTGTTTCTACATCTTACCGATGATGTCTGCTCAAATTTCCTGCCAGTCGCCTAAGTGCGGGGCCAGGAGCGCCGCTGTGAGGATGCAAATAAGATTTGCTTCAAATGTACCCTGCAATGGTGGTGAAATTTAGTTAATTTTGAGGTTGGACGTGGTGAGTTGGCGTTATTCAAGAGCGCCTTAAGGCAACAAACACTCCAATTAGATTAGATTAGATTAGATTAGTACTTGTTCCATAGATCATGAATACGACACATCGTAATGATGTGGAACGAGTCAGGTTAATAAAAGCTGTCTATACAACATATTACATTACACAAAATATTACATGACATTCAATATTATTAATCTTTTTTTGTGGGGGTTGGGGAAATTACCCACTTATCTTGAGTAGTGAAAATGAGCCTTGCTCCTAGTGTTGTAGCCATGTACACTGCTGTTACTTTTGAATTCGTTCGGATTGTTAATTACAAATTTCATAAGTGAATATATATATATATATATATATATATATATATATATATATATATATATTTATTTATTGTGAGGCTACAGTGAAGATCTCTAGCTCTTTAAATAAGTGTCTGCAGGATGATCTTGGATGAGCTCCGGCAATTATTTTGATTACACTCTTTTGTGCAATGAATACTCTTTCCTCAATGATGAGTTACCCCAGAATATGATGCCATACGAAAGCAGAGAATGAAAATAGGCGTGGTAAGCTAATTTCCTCAAGTGTATATCTCCAAAATTTGCAATGACCCTAATAGTATAAGTAGCTGAACTCAAACGTTTCAGCAGATCTTCAGTGTTTTTTTTTTTTTTTCCAGTTCAACCCCTCATCAATGCATACAGTTAGAAATTTTGAATATTCTACCTTAGCTACCGATTTCTGACCGAAGTCTATATTTATTAATGGTGTAATTCCATTTAGTGTATGGAACTGTATATACTGTGTTTTGTCAAAGTTTAATGAGAGCCCATTTGCAGAGAACCACTTAATAATTTTCTGAAAAACATCGTTTACAATTTCATCAGTTAATTCTTGTCTGTTGGGTGTGATAGCTATACTTGTATCATCGGCGAAAAGTACCAGCTTTGCATCTTCCTGGATGTAGAATGGCAAGTCATTAGTATATATTAATAACAGATGGGGTCCCAAGACCGAACCTTGCGGCACCCCATTCTTGATTGTTCCCCAGTTTGAGAAATCACCAGCTGCATAAGTAGCTGAACTCAAACGTTTCAGCAGATAAGCAGATCTAGACCTCACTGCGTTTGAACGAGGTATTGGACGAGGGCGACGACAAGCTGCAAGTTCCTTTTACGTAATGCAGAAAGATTTGGCAGGAATGTAGCTACTGTGCGTGATTGCTGGCAGCGGTGGTCCCGGGAATATACGGCCGCAAGAAGACCCTGCCACCACACAACACTACAGAGAGGGAAGACATCGTGTTCGGAGTAAGACAGGCGCATCGCACTGCATCTGCAATAGCAGTTTGAGCAGCACTTGGCACCACAGCAACACAACAAACTCTTACAATTCGGTTACTTCAAGGACAGCTCCGAGCCAGACGCCCTGTAGAGTGCATTCCACTGACGCTACACCACCGCCACCTGCAGTAGTGTCGAGTGGGAGCTCATTTGGAGGTAGGGTGTGGGGGGGGGGGGAGGAGGCGGGGGGCAGGGTGGAGGTCAGTTTCGTTTCTTGATGGAAGTTGGTTGTGCTTCGGTGCCAGTAATAACCGTGTGTCTGTTAGAAAGGGGCTAATTGAGGGACTGCAGCCAACCTGTCTGTATGGAACTGGTTCAAATGGTTCAAATGGCTCTGAGCACTATGGTACTTAACATGTGAGGTCATCAGTCCCCTAGAACTTTGAACTACTTAAACCTAACTAAGCCGGCCGAAGTGGCCGTGCGGTTAAAGGCGCTGCAGTCTGGAACCGCAGGACCGCTACAGTCGCAGGTTCGAATCCTGCCTCGGGCATGGATGTTTGTGATGTCTTTCAGTTAGTTAGGTTTAACTAGTTCTAAGTTCTAGGGGACTAATGACCTCTGAAGTTGAGTCCCATAGTGCTCAGAGCCATTTGAACCATTTGAACCAAACCTAACTAACCTAAGGACATCACATTCATCCATGGCCGAGGCAGGATTCGAACCTGCAACCGTAGCAGTGGCGCGGTTCCGGACTGAAGCGCCTAGAACCGCTCCGTCACAGCGGCCGGCCGCGTGGAACTGCAGCTGGAATTGTGGTCTGGTGAGATTTCGTACGACAGCAGGAGTGCTCTGGTGCTCATTCCACGCACCCTGACTGGAAATTTGTGCTTCAATCTGGTGATTCGGGCCGTTGTATTCATGAACGGCATTTCAGTGGCTATTTTCCAACGGGATAACGCTCGCACACGTACCGTAGTTGTAACCAGCATGTTCTACGAAATGTCGACATGTTGTCTTGGCCTGCTCGATAGCCAAAATTGTCCCAACCGGGCACGTATGGGATATCATCGGACGATAACGCCAGCTTCCAGGGTCACCCACATCCACCAATAACCGTCCCTGTACCGGCTGGTCAAATGCAGCAGGCATGGCATTCCATCCCACAAACGGACATCCAGCACCTGTATAACACAACTCATGCACGTTTGCATGCATGCTTTCACACTGTGGCGGTTACACCGCCTATGAATGTACCAGCATTTCATATTTGGAATGGTTTATCTGGAAGTAATCTGTGATCTTGCATAGTTGATCACTTAAATATGTTACCTGGTCAATGTGTTGTCAGAGTTCCATTACTCTACATTAATTACTTTTTGGCGTTGCGATTTTTTTCTGTCATTGTGTTATCAGCCCCAATTATGCGCTGACTCACTTTAAGATGACGGTGTAGTCCTCACATACTGATGTAATAAAACTTTACTTTTTATGTAGTTCGTTGGCACTTTCCTGCTTAACAAATCATTATTGGCCAAAAGTATCATTCACTCTAATCTCATTCATTCGAATCTGTTTTCTGTCCTCCATTATTATCGTAAACTGTTTATTGAATTCGGAAGTCGGTAAGAGAACTTCAGTGCATCGTTTACCATGCAAGTGTTGAATGTCGTTTACGTACCAGAAGGGGCGCAGTGAAACTACCAACTGTCAGTGGTACGACAGTGGAGAAAAATAATTGCAGTGAAATTGTTCAGGAATCTTCAACGGTAATGGAGCGCTGACATTAAGAAGGTTTTTCACATATGTCAGAGACCTGCACTCGTGTCTCAGACGCACTTGCCCCCTTGACCCTTTCACTCAGATGCGCTGGGCAACTGTCTGTGTATTCGTGTGCCTACAAGATGGAGACATAGGTCTACATTTCCCGAAACACGGACCTAATCAGAAGACAGAAATTTGTACAAGTCCTTGCAATGATACATAATAGGACACTCCCTCTACTGAGGCACAAAATCAGACACACGGAAAAATCTGCATAAACAGAAAGCAACCGAGTAATTGCAAACAACATAGTTGTCGGTCAGACATAACAATCTGCAAGTCTTTTTTTATGTCGTTTTATGTAAATGACTTTAACTATATGCAGTGCAAAAGTTGTATTCGATGTATCCACACTGACCCAATTTTATGTAGTATTAGAGAAACTACCTCTACGTTTCTCAACATAATTAAATTTAGTGTGGGACAGCTGGTATGAACAATCCAAATGAGGTTTGTTGAAAGTACTGAAGTTAAAGTTAACCTCTAGACAGTGCTCGAAGAGTGGAGTTCGGGCTATCTGGCAGCACTGCGCTGTGTGCTCCACGAACGGCTTGACTTTTACACCAATCGAAAGGCTCCACTTTATATTTTCTAACTCGTTTTTGACAATAGGTTGTTAACAATAATACTAAATGAGAAGAACAAATATGCTGAACGCTTATATGTTCACATGCGGGTGTAGCGAAACAACTGTTACATGTGCACTGATGGGTACCAGTCAACAATGGAGATTTCTCTTCTTTGTTCGCAATATCATTCTTACAAGGCAAGGTTCAGAAACACGCTTTTGAAATGTATTATTCAAGGAAATAAACTCTTGAACCATCTGTTTTCCGAAAAATGTTGTGTGTGCCAAAAACTTCAAATTTTTGATATCTTGCAATTGCGATAATCACATTATTTGAGGAAAGTGCACCGAAACTTATCATATCACTCCGAACTTCAAGAAAGCGCTGTGAGGTACAGGAATAATTACTCGGGTGGGAATAGGTAGCTTCCCAAGAAACAGCCCCGTCAATGGGTTAACAGTCGAAGTGTGTTGCCTATAGATATCATTTATACGCACTGAAATTCTAGTGACTTAACTTTTTCAAACACCGCAAAAACATAAATAGACAGAGAAGAGCTGGAACGACGACAAATCGAATATTTTACCCCGCATTGAACCAGGGACCTCCAGAGTCGGAGACTAGCGCTATAACAGCTAGCTGGACTACTACGGCTAGCGTTGCGAACACGTACCCCACGTGAACTTGTTTCTGCGAAATAGAGCTGAAGATTTATATGACGTACACTTGTTCGTGACCTGAACTACGCGTGCATCTTGGATGGAACATGCTATCTAAGGTTATCGATGACAGTACATTCACCTCAGCTTGTTTAAGTTTGTGAAGTTTTTATACACCCTAGCCAAGTAAAGCTTGTATTTGTAAAGATACCATTGCTGCCCTTAATTCAGTCACCGTTGTAAAATTCTGAGAACAATTCTCTCACTGCGGTAAAAAAAAAGAAAAAAAACTAACAGCGCCATCTGTTGGTTCTTTGTTGTACTACGCCGTGATGATTGTGTAGCTGAGGGAAAATTCCGAATTACTAAGCTGGGCAGATTTCTAAAACTTTAAACTGAGACAACTTATGTTTCGTGACCCGGTTTTGATGAAATAAAGCCTATATATTGCCCAAGCTACTCTCAAGTTACCAGTGAAAATTTCACGAATTTGTCCAGTAGTTATGGAGAGTAGAGGTTTCAAACAGAGAAACAGAAAGACAAAATTTTTGAAAATACTGTTATTGTATTCTGTCAGACTCGCTAACCCGCAGTTTTTGGCAAATATTTTCTTTGTACAGGCACAAAGGATTTACAGTTTTATTACTTGTATAGATAGAGGGAAAACAGAACCAGACTACTCTCCCAGTTACCGGTTTACAGAGTAACAGAATCCACATCTACATGTACATGGATATTCTACAAATCACACGTCAGTGCCTGCCAGAGGATTCGTCGAAACACATTCGCAATAATTCTCTATTATTCCACTCTCGAATAGCGCGCGTGAAAGATTAAACAGGTAGCACCTATACCTTTCCGTGCGATTTCTGAATTCCAATATTTTATTATGATGATAGTTTCTCCTTATGTAGGTCGGCGTTAATGAAGCATTTTCGCTTTCGGAGGAGAAAGAAAGTTGGTGGCTGAAATTTCGTCAGAAGTTCCCGTCGCAACGAGAGACGCTTTTATTTTAATGATGTTCACCCCAAATGCCGTATCATGACCATGACCCTCTCTCTCCTATTTCTAGATAATACACACATCAAAAAAGTTTTGCATCACCTCGGTTACGAGAGTTCCGGAACCTGTACAGAAAATTGGAATAGTGGACAACATAAACATCATTTCCGCCCTTTTTATTGCTCATGAAAACCACATATGGCATGTTGTACCACCATACAGCGACACCTTCACAGGTGGTGGTCCAGATTGCTGTACACATCGGTACCTGTAATACCCAGTAGCGCGTCCTCTTGCATTGATGCATGCCTGTATTCGTCGTGGCATACTATCCACAAGTTCATCAAGGCACTGTTGGTCCAGATTATCCCACTCCTCAACGGCGATTCGGCGTAGATACTTCAGAGTGGTTGGTGGCTCACGTCGTCCATAAACAGCCCTTTTCAATCTACCCCAGGCATGACCTATAGGGTTCATGTCTGAAGAACATGCTGGGCACTCTAGTCGAGTGCCGGCCGCGGTGGTCTAGCGGTTCTAGGCGCGCAGTCCGGAACCGCGCGACTGCTACGGTCGCAGGTTCGAATCCTGCCTCGGGCATGGATGTGTGTGATGTCCATAGGTTAGTTAGGTTTAAGTAGTTCTAAGTTCTAGGGGACTGATGTCCACAGATGTTAAGTCCCATAGTGCTCAGAACCATTTGAACCATTTCTAGTCGAGTGATGTCTTTATCCTGAAGGAAGTCATTCACAAGATGTGCACGATGGGGCCGCGAATTGTCGTCCATGATGACGAATGCCTAGCCAATACGCTGCCGATATGGTTGCACTATCGGACGGAGGATGGCATTTACGTATCGTACAGCCCTTACGGCGCCTTCCATGACCACCAGCGGCGTACGTCGGCCACACATAATGCCAACCCAAAACAGCAGGGGACCTCCACCTTGCTGCTCTCGCTGGACACTGTGTCTAAGGCGTTCAGACCGACCGGGTTACCTCCAAACACGTTTCGGTCAAGAGAACGTGATGCCAATCCTGAGCGGTCCATTCAGCATGTTGTTGGGTCCATCTGTACCGCGTTGCATAGTGTCGTGTTTGCAAAGATGAACCTCGCCATGGACGTCGGGAGTAAAGTTTCGCATCATGCAGCCTATTGCGCATAGTTTCAGTCGTAACACGATGTCCTGTGGCTGCACGAAAAGCATTATTCAACATGGTGGCGCTTCTGTTAGGGTTCATCCGAGCCATAATCCGTAGGTAGCGGTCATCCACTGCATTAGTAGCCCTTGGGCGTCCAGAGCGAGGCATATCACCGACAGTTCCTATCTCTCTGTATCTTCAAATGGTTCAAATGGCTCTGAGCACTATGGGACTTAACATCTGTGGTCATCAGTCCCCTAGAACTTAGAACTACTTAAACCTAACTAACCTAAGAACATCACACACATCCATGCCCGAGGCAGGATTCGAACCTGCGACCGTAGCAGTCGCGCGGTTCCGGACTGAGCGCCTAGAATCGCTAGACCACCGCGGCCGGCTCTGTATCTCCTCCATGTCCGAACAACATCGCTTTGGTTCACTCCGAGATGCCTGGACTCTTCCCTTGTTGAGAGTCCTCCCTGGCACAAAGTAACAATGCGGACGCGATCGAACAGCTACATTGACCGTCTAGGCATGGGGTGAACTAGAGACAACACGAGCAGTGTACCTCTTTCCTGGTGGAATGACTGGAACTGACAGGCTGTCGGACAACATCCGTTTAATTGGTGCTGCTCATGTGTGATTGTTTACATCTTTGGGCCAGTTTAGTTCAAAAATGGTTCCAATGGCTCTGAGCACTATGGGACTTAACATCTGTGGTCATCAGTCCCCTAGAACTTAGAACTACTTAAACCTAACTAACCTAAGGACATCACACACATCCATGCCCGAGGCAGGATTCGAACCTGCGACCGTAGCAGTCGCGCGGTTCCGGACTGAGCGCCTAGAACCGCTAGGGGCCGGTCTAGTGACATGTCTGAACAGTCAAAGGGACTGTGTCTGTGATTCAGTGTACACAGTCAGCGTCTATCTTCAGGAGTTCTGGGAACCTGGGTGGTGCTAATTTTTTCTGGATGTGGGTACAAAACTTGCTGCACCGCTTTGAACTTCCCGGTGTACTCCGTTAATCCTGTCTGGTAAGGGTCTCATACCGCTCTGCAGTACTCCAAAAGAGGACGGACAGGCGTGGTGTCGGCAGTCTCTGTACTAAATCTGTTGTATTTTCTAAGTGTTGTGCCAATAAAACGCAGTCTTTGGTTTGCCTCCCCAAAATATTTTCGGTGTGTTCTTTCCAATTTAAAATGTTCGTTATCGTAATTCCTAGGTATTTACTTGAATGTACGGTCTGTAAGGGGTCCGTAGGCCCTTACTATAAATTTGCACTCGGCACAGGTCGATAGGGCGAACAATTGATTGTGTCGTGTTGCGAGAGCGAGTGTGGAGTTGAGCCAGTGTCACGTTGCGGGTAGAGGTGTGTGGAGGTCGTTGTTGAAATGCAAGGCTTTAACGGAGAAGGCAGTCGCCATCGCCGTGGTTAGACCCCTTTGTACTAGAAATAATACCGGGAAAGTGAAGAAGTATCATTACGGAAGTGGTCAGTGACATTTCTAGTGCCGATATTTTGGTTTCGCGTCTACCGCGCCGGCATCTCCTTGGATTGCAGTGTTGGATTGCAGTGTTGGATGCAGTGATGGATTAGCGTGTGACGATAATGGAAAATGAAGAAGCCTGTGCTGAGATTAATCGTAATTAGATATGTATGACGAAGGCAGTGGCTGTCTCCTACTTTTTGTGTTTTTGCGACGAATATAGGTTCGTAATTAGTGATACTGTGTTGGTGTTTTTCTTTTTATCAGACATTTCATTATTACAGTATTGAGAAGGACGAACTGGAAAGTAACAACTTCCGTAGCAGTCAATTCCGATTGCCAGCCCCATTAGGTACACGGTCACATTAATAATATTTATTGGGCTGCTATTCGATCAGATCAGGACGAGATAAATAAACGGAGGTGTTACAGGTCTTTAGATTTGATTTATTTATCGTGTAACCGAAGTTTAACAGATTCCTTTTAGCACTCATCTGGATGACCCCACACTTTTCGATAATTAGGGTCTATTGCCGATTTTCGCACCATACAGATATCTTTTCTGAATCGTTTTGCATTTGGTTTTGATGATCTGAAGACTTTGCCAGACGATGAACGATACCATCATTTGCAAACAACCTAAGACGGCTGTTCTGATTGTCTCAAATAAAAAAAAAAAAAAACAGCAATGGGCCTATAACACTAAATTAGGGAACAAATCACTTCTGTGTTACTCGATGACTTTCTGTCAGTTGGTACGATCTGTGACCTCTCCGACAGGAAATCGCGTATCCAGTCACATAACTAAGGCCATATTCCATAAGAACGAAATATGATTACTAGCCACTTGTGATGTACGATGTCAAAAACCTTCTGGAAATCTGTAAATAGGGAATCAATTTGAAATCCCTTGTCGATGGCACTCAACACTTCGTGAGAGTAAAGAGCTGGTTGTGTTTCACAAGATCGATATTTTCTAAATCCGTATTGACTGTGTGTCCAGAGGCGAAATAAGTGTTTCACTCTTCATTGGCCCATCGTACTGGATAGTTGCTGTTACGCCTCTCTCGTACAGAAACTGGTAGGAGAGCCCACACGGTGCACCACTGCAGGAAGACAGGGTTGGCACCAGGCAGAGCCCTGTTGCTGTGGGGGTGGGGGTGGGCAGTGCGCCCCGCCGCGGCTGCGGCTCGCAGCCCGAGACCGGTGCGTCGGCGCCGGGGCGGCCCCTGTGTTGATCGGTCCGTGTCGCCGCTCGCCGGAAGTCCAATAGACTATACTTCCACCGCAGGTCTGAGGAAACCATCACGTTCGCTTCACGTGATTCCGGTAGGCACCGCTGACGTATAGTCGCCCTCGCTCTGCTCTCGTGCTGAGACGTCTACCCCCCTAGCAGCCACTCACGCATCATGGCTTGACCTCCCTGTTGACCAATGAAAAACGAACCGTTTATTTCGTCCGTCTCCTGGATCTTTCGTGGCGCTGTGTGAAATCTCAATCGCGGCTGTGACTAAAATGCACGGACTCTTGGGAACGTGGGACGCGCGAGACATATTACGTGACATACCGCTCATTAGATTTAAGGTGGGATTCCTATGCCGCGTTTGACGCATGCGGCAGCCGTTGTGCGTCTGACGTAGTGCGGTTGACGCATAGCTGGCGATTCCTGTAGAGCAGCGGCCGCACAGTGTTTAGTTGGTCTGCTGTGTCTGTGCCGAAAAGATGAATGAGAGCGATTTGTTTTTTTTATGTAATGTTAGAAGACGTTGAAGATGAAGAAATTCAGCTTCAGCTATGTGAGGGAAATGCTGAAACACATCCGATGTCGTGACATATGGGAAAAAAGGTGACAGTTTTGATAAAAGAAATATAGCGAAAATGTTTTGAAGTGGTAAGATATTTCCTAAGCCAACCAAGCTGCCGGATTCGGACATACACTCCTGGAAATGGAAAAAAGAACACATTGACACCGGTGTGTCACACCCACCATACTTGCTCCGGACACTGCGAGAGGGCTGTACAAGCAATGATCACACGCACGGCACAGCGGACACACCAGGAACCGCGGTGTTGGCCGTCGAATGGCGCTAGCTGCGCAGCATTTGTGCACCGCCGCCGTCAGTGTCAGCCAGTTTGCCGTGGCATACGGAGCTCCATCGCAGTCTTTAACACTGGTAGCATGCCGCGACAGCGTGGACGTGAACCGTATGTGCAGTTGACGGACTTTGAGCGAGGGCGTATAGTGGGCATGCGGGAGGCCGGGTGGACGTACCGCCGAATTGCTCAACACGTGGGGCGTGAGGTCTCCACAGTACATCGATGTTGTCGCCAGTGGTCGGCGGAAGGTGCACGTGCCCGTCGACCTGGGACCGGACCGCAGCGACGCACGGATGCACGCCAAGACCGTAGGATCCTACGCAGTGCCGTAGGGGACCGCACCGCCACTTCCCAGCAAATTAGGGACACTGTTGCTCCTGGGGTATCGGCGAGGACCATTCGCAACCGTCTCCATGAAGCTGGGCTACGGTCCCGCACACCGTTAGGCCGTCTTCCGCTCACGCCCCAACATCGTGCAGCCCGCCTCCAGTGGTGTCGCGACAGGCGTGAATGGAGGGACGAATGGAGACGTGTCGTCTTCAGCGATGAGAGTCGCTTCTGCCTTGGTGCCAATGATGGTCGTATGCGTGTTTGGCGCCGTGCAGGTGAGCGCCACAATCAGGACTGCATACGACCGAGGCACACAGGGCCAACACCCGGCATCATGGTGTGGGGAGCGATCTCCTACACTGGCCGTACACCACTGGTGATCGTCGAGGGGACACTGAATAGTGCACGGTACATCCAAACCGTCATCGAACCCATCGTTCTACCATTCCTAGACCGGCAAGGGAACTTGCTGTTCCAACAGGACAATGCACGTCCGCATGTATCCCGTGCCACCCAACGTGCTCTAGAAGGTGTAAGTCAACTACCCTGGCCAGCAAGATCTCCGGATCTGTCCCCCATTGAGCATGTTTGGGACTGGATGAAGCGTCGTCTCACGCGGTATGCACGTACAGCACGAACGCTGGTCCAACAGAGGCGCCAGGTGGAAATGGCATGGCAAGCCGTTCCACAGGACTACATACAGCATCTCTACGATCGTCTCCATGGGAGAATAGCAGCCTGCATTGCTGCGAAAGGTGGATATACACTGTACTAGTGCCGACATTGTGCATGCTCTGTTGCCTGTGTCTATGTGCCTGTGGTTCTGTCAGTGTGATCATGTGATGTATCTGACCCCAGAAATGTGTCAATAAAGTTTCCCCTTCCTGGGACAATGAATTCACGGTGTTCTTATTTCAATTTCCAGGAGTGTAGTAGTGCCATATGTTTTTGTAGGCGAAGAGGCATTTCGATTACATCCAAACATGATGAAACCTTTTTCTCCTCGAGTTGCTAGTACTGACAAAAAAAAAAGCTATTTTAACTACCATCTTTCACGAGCACGTAGAGTTTCTGAGAATGGTTTCGCTCTGTTAACTCAAGTATTTCGCATATTTTATTCTCCGATCAGTCTGAAGCCAGAAACGACTGATAATTTGGTTATCGTTGATTGCTGTTTACACAATTTACTTAGAGATGCATTCTTAGAGAAAAATAACGAGCCTCATTTTGAATTAAACAGAAGTGAACCACTACCTACTGAAAATCTTGGAGCATTAGCAAGGAGTGGCGGTTAGGCAGATGCTGATGGATTTTCTGTGCGAGATTCATTTACAGAATACTTCAACAACGGTGCAGGTGCAGGGATGACACCGTGACAAAGTGATCACGTTAGCAGAACTAAGTAGGCTTTGAACTCCCTAGCGTTTCTAAATTATCTTTAAAAATTTGTATGCAAATTACAATAAATTGGACTTTTATGACATACATCAGGTTTTGGTTTTCACTTTGTGTTACACTTCACTATTATTATAATAATAACTAAATATTATGTGAGACGATGCTACGTATTCTTGTTTATTACAATATGCATTATTTGTCTGACAACTAAGTAACAAACATTATGAAGAAACAGAAAGTATCCTACTTATCTTACTTGATCTTTCCACGTATTCCGCTATCTCTCTCCAAGCATTATCCTTCACATTTTCGGTAGCGTTCTCGCTTCCCACGCCCGGGTTCCCGGGTTCGATTTCCGGCGGGGTCAGGGATTTTCTCTGCCTCGTGATAACTGGGTGTTGTGTGATGTCCTTAGGTTGGTTAGGTTTAAGTAGTTCTAAGTGCTAGGGGACTGATGACCATAGATGTTAAGTCCCATAGTGCTCAGAGCCATTTTGAACATTCACATTTTGGTCCTTGTATACTGGTAACGATACATCGTAGATACAAGGAAATTTAGAAACCATTTGTACCAGTCTCTCATCTTCCGTCACCGTGAACAGGACTTTTCCCTCGGACATGTTGTCGTGTTCTCCTTTGCGGCTGCGTCTAGACCGCTCTCAGACCGGCTGGGCCGCAGCCGCCGTGGGACACAGTCCCGTTTAACACCATCTGTAGCAGTACAGTGCGGCAGACGCACAACGGCGGCCGCATGCGTCTCACGCTGCATAGGAATCCCACCTTTAATCGGAAACGATTGTTGGCGGATCCAGACTAGTTCTCTACAATGCTCGACTATTGAGTCAGTACAAGACTCAGTAAACTCTACACAACTCCAAAGTAAGTTATTAACGTGCTGCAGCATCCAACTACTTCGAGAAAGATTCCGATATTCTATAACTCTACTCGAATAGTAAAGTACTTCTGTCCAGAGGTAAGTAGCGCAGGCGTAGCTTTGAGTGGAAACATTTGCGTTCGACACTCCACTTGAAATCGTGTGATTAC
The DNA here is from genome assembly GCF_023898315.1 of Schistocerca nitens. Lineage (NCBI taxonomy): Eukaryota > Metazoa > Arthropoda > Insecta > Orthoptera > Acrididae > Schistocerca > Schistocerca nitens. Next base: position 50,380,454 of record NC_064620.1, read on the forward strand.
TTTAGGATCAGTACCGCACTTCGTTTCCAAAAGAATCTAATTACACGTTCGTCTAAAATTCCAGGGGGAATGGTTGCACAATCGATTTCATCACCATTCAGGAAAAGTTAAGATTAAAGTCGCAGCTTGCAATAATTCTTGTTTCATCCATTTCGTTAATGACAGGAGCCGCTCGGCTTCATCTAATCTATTGTGGCATAATGTGATGTAGTAAATGAGTATGTTTACTTCATAAATATTTTTCTATTAATATTTTATTTCGTTTGTAAAAAAATAATTTTGTAATTGCAGTATAAATTTTTAGGGCCAATACTTCTGAAGAAAATATTTTTACACATATCGACACCATGGTCAAGGGAAAATAAACGTTTATTTTTCCATCTTTTTCGTGCTGAATATTACTCGCTGTTCTTTATAGTGTTGCTGAAACAACCAGCGAAGCTGTTATTATGTGCTCGGCCTAATACATATTATCTCTCAATTTGTTTGAAGATGTCAGTCAAATTCAAATTAAAAGACACCAAATTTTAAGTATTTAGTATCTTCAATTAAATGGCATCAAATAGTTTTTACTCTTTTCCCAATAAATAATGTATTTCCGTATCCAGCACCTACTGCACAGTAAAAACCATATTCTGTCAAATCATTTCGAGAATCAGAGATGGCAGTACTTTTCACTGTCCGTAATATCCACTATTCTTATCCTCTTTCTTTTGAAACTCAGCAATCTGCATATTTAACGGTCACGGTGATACAAACAAAATTGCCGGCCCGAGTGGCCGAGCGGTTCTAGGCGCTGCAGTCTGTAACCGCGCGACTGCTACGGTCGCAGGTTCGAATCCTGCCTCGGGCATGGATGTGTGTGATGTCCTTAGGTTAGTTACGTATAAGTAGTTCTAAGTTCTATGGGACTGATGACCTCAGCAGTTAAGTCCCACAGTGCTCAGAGCCATTTGAACCATTTTGAACAAACAAAATTAAACTTCCAGGTAGGTATAAATTTCGTAAGCAATTCCATAGTGGAGACAATATTTTTTGTATCTGAACACAGACTTCAAGCTGTTTCATGTTACCACAGACTATAGACAAAGCCGGCCGCGGTGGTCTAGCGGTTCTCGGCGCGCAGTCCGGAACCGCGCGACTGCTACGGTCGCAGGTTCGAATCCTGCCTCGGGCATGGATGTGTGTGATGTCCTTAGGTTAGTTAGGTTTAAGTAGTTCTAAGTTCTAGGGGACTGATGACGAAAGTAGTTAAGTCCCATAGTGCTCAGAGCCATTTGAACTATAGACAAACCCACGCATTAAAAACTTGATGCTCAGTTATAACATACCCTGCGTGCCGTAACGTTACTGTCGCGGTGTGAATTTACTGTCACATATCGCTACGTGATGTTATTTCATTTTTCTACGGCTATTTTGAAGTTATCTAGCGATTATACTGGAGCACTGTGTCTGAGAAGGCAGCCCTGCGCTCCCTACGGTGGGTGGTGTGCCCCTGGGAGCATCTCTATAGCCTCCTTTGCCGGCTGAAAGACAATCGTTGAATCTCATTTGGCCGAAAGGGCTTACTTAATGGAGGGTGTGGGTGGTGGTGGGGGGTGGGGGATGAGGGAGGAATAGGCAGTTCGCGGAACTCAGGCAAAGAGCCTGTCCATGGCTACTGAGAGCCAATCTGGCACCTGCACGCCGTGAATCCGTGTATGCCACTGCCAATCCACAGCTCCCAGAGAACTATTGAGCATTACGTTCTTCCTCCTTCAAATGTTCGGATACCGTGGCACCATCTCGCTAGCATGGAAGAGTCTGCTGCGTTTGCTCCAAAAATTTGTCTCAGCTAGTAGTATTGCGTCACCCTGGACAGAGTTCTTGGCGCTTAAGGTTGAACAGTCACGAAGATACTGCCTCGGCTGACAGCCAGCGTTCGGTTAAAAATGTTTGTCTTCTATGCAAAAAAGTGAAGTTCGTGCCCTTGCTTTTTCATGAACTTAGCAACAATTCTCGTCCATCATATTGGCAACAGCATAAACTCCATGTAGAGTTTTTAGAAAGTTGAGGATTGTGAAATTGGAATCTGGACACACTGCAGGGCGTCATATCTGGCCACCCTTTGGTGCTGGTCGGCGAATGATAACTGTTTAAGGGGCTCCGGAACGCCCTATACTTGCAATGTTAAAATAACGCTTATAAATTACATCTTTCCTCACAAAGTATTTGAGGTAGGAAGTTGAACATTTTACAGATTATTTATTGGAATATGGGCTACAACTTAACACAGGGATTTTACAAAATTTTAGTTCAGTTATTAAAGATGACTTTTTTTCAATTGTAATGAAAATTCACAACATTTTTTTGCAATTTTTTATTTATATATTCAAAAATATACAGTTTTTTGGTAAAAGGCTGTGTTAAATTATGCAGAAGGTACTGTGTAACATTTATTGAAAGTTTGAAACAAATATGTTTGGAAGATCCTTAGAAAACATGTAATTAGTATGAGAAAATAAAAGTTTTGGGAATCGAGCGACAAAGATTGGATTAACTTTTTAGTGCATTCCAGGTCCATAGGATGGATTATCTTCATCCTCTGCAAACTCCTCCTCCAGCTTCCTCTTGTTCCTCCTCCTGTTTACTCTTGCTTGTATTTCTAGACTCTTTACAGCCCTGTCTGCAGCCCGAAGGCGTTCCTTGTCTAAAGCAAGCATCGCTCGTACCATGTTAGAACCTATCTTCATTCCCATATTTCTAAATACCTTGCACCTTACAATGTTGCCATCATTCAAAGTCGCAACAGCATCATACACACCAAAGTGAAGTGTTTCTATTCCAACAAATACAGTCTTGGGGATTCTCGACCATATAACACTATTTACACTTTCATTGGGGTTTTGAGTTTTTCCGTGAATACACTTTTTCAACAGTTCAGGTGCTGCTAAGTCTCTGAAAATAGGTTTTATAACCTCCATTATTGCATGAGGAAGACTATGCTTATGAGTGTACACTTCACCAGTTAGCAATCCTTTGTTATATTTACACCAACTGTCTTCTTCTTTGGGACACAAGCTATGTTGGGGATTTTCATCGTCTTTATTGTTTACAGTAATAACACATACCTTTGGCTTTCCAACATTTCTCCTTTTCTTAAAAGCCTTCAGAGGATTTCTAATAACTTTACTTTTACTCATTATTATACTTCAACAAAACAGAGACTCAAGAAACAGAATTAATTACGAATATTTTCGAGATAACGACAGAGTAAATAAACATGAAACAATCGACAATCACACCAGCGATATATATTGAACCATCACAGGTTAGCCACAACACGTACTTTATCTCACATCACTACAATGTACCTGATGAACACGGACGTTAATAATAACACCATTTGACAGCAGTTTAACAGCGCCACAGTGGGTCACGCCCATGTAGAACACATTTCAAAAAAAATTTAAAAATAGCTGTAGTCTTCGGAATTGAATAAATTGTATATCTATTAAAAGGTAATAGTCTGCAGATTCAGAAAACGCAAAAAAGTAAAAATTGAACTTTTCATGATTTTGAGCCTTTCCGGAGCCCCTTAAGCGAAAGCAAGCAGTGCATTTGCAATAGCGCGATAAGTGTTTCGTGTAGCTCTTTACTTGCATATATTGCCGCGCAATGGTGTTGCCTATTTTGGTTATATCTGTAGCTTCTTGCTGTAAACGTTGTCTTTTATTTTGCTTGCCGCCCAGATAAGGTGATCTTGTTGTGCCACCTCATACAGTCCTCCTCAATTTTTGATACATCCCACTGTATACATTGCTAACAGATCGTACACTATTTCCGACTAGTTCATGCCATTTTCTGCCGATGAGCTTCATAACCACAAGATACGATTATAGTTCGGTGGCAGTAAGTCAAACGACATGCCAAGGAACACACTCAAATTTCCGAAAACATCTGGAATTACCAGAATGAGATTTTCACTCTGCAGCGGAGTGTGCGCTGATACGAAACTTCCTGGCAGATTAAACCTGTGTGCCGGCCCGAAATCCGAACTCGGGACCTTTGCCTTTCCCGGGCAAGTGCTCTACCATCTGAGCTATACAACCACGACTCACGCCCCGTTCTCACAGCTGTACTTCTGCCAGTACCTCGTCTCCTACCTTCCAAACTTTACAAAAGTTCTCCTGCGAACCTTGCAGAACTGGCACTCCTGAAAGCAAAGGCAAAGGTCACGAGTTCGAAACTCGGTCCGGCACACTGTTTTAATCTGCCAGGAAGTTTCATATGGAATTAATTTGCTTCAACTTAACCTCGTAAAGTCCACTTCGATCGGTGAACACTGCCTCCAGCTACCTGTTGGCTCTACAGTCTATAATATAAGGTGCCATGTAGAGCACTTACGGACTGGACAGAACACGACTGTTGTATTCACGGACCCAACCAACCAACCAACTCGCGCACACGCGCCCTGACCGTGACATCGCTGGCCACAGTTCTTGTCGCGACCGTCGGCGTCTCAGGACGGCTACCGCCGACGGAAGAGGTCGCGCCATGGCTGAGCTCGGGTCCGCAGCGGCCTCTGCCTTTTGCATATAAGGAGGAGCGCTGGCCGTGAGATGGACAGTCTATTGTCGATTGTCTATTGCTAGTCTCTCGTGGAGTTTATAGCGGAGGCATTGCAGTGTGAAATTTGCTATTGTATTCGACTAGGCTCGGTACACGGATTACTCTTGGATATTACTTGGACTTGTATTGCTGGAGCACGTTTCGTCAGAAATAAAGATAAGTTATCTCTTCATTCTAGCTGACGCAATTCTTGTCATTAATCATTTTTCGGCCAACAGGTATAGCTACATCCTGGTCTCTACCCACGCTTTATACAATTTGTGGTGGCTGCCCCAAAAGTACCGCCGAGGACCTTGGATTTCGGAGCCGTTACAAAAACGACATCCTGCATATGAGCAAACTTCAGTTTCTTACGGTCTCCCCATTTTTGAGCACTAACTTCGTTAATCATGAACGATCACTATCTCCCTAGTTCAGTTAACCACTTAAAACTCCAAAACACTGATCCGCCCTAAAAGCCTCTCGGCTGGCCACCTTACCTCATGGGATTCATGAAATGTATTCGAAGCTGGGATTACTAACAACCATCACCTGTATAATGGAAACACGACAATGTAAAATTGTGCCTGACTGTGAGTCGAATCAGAATCTCCCGCTTTACGCCAGCGATCGCCTTAACCACCTTGAGCCGGCCGCTGTGGCCGAGCGGTTCTAGACGCTTCAGTCCGGAACCGCGCAACTGCTACGGTCGCAGGTTCGAATCCTGCCTGGGACATGGATATGTGTGATGTCCTTAGGTTAGTTAGGTTTAAGTAGTTCTTAGTCTAGGGGACTGATGACCTCAGATGTTAAGTCACATAGTGCTCAGAGCCATTTGAATTTCAACCGCCTTGGCCACCCGTGCACAATTCACGGCCAGACCCAATCTTCCATATGTCGCCGTTCCTGCGTTACAACCTGTACTCGTACACACATCATGTAACTCACGTACAGGCGAAGAAATTTTAATTAAAAGTTGCTATTTCGTATCGGCGGATAAAGAACGGTATTTTGTTGCCTGCGTTGTGAAGAAGAGCGACGAATGCATGCATGCCTATCCGAAGAAACACTGCTTCCCATTTCTAACCAATATAGGCACTACTCTATCGTATTGTACACCTTTATTCCTCATGTCTACATGTTTATTTCTCAACGTGGTCACCCAGGCGTCAGATATTTCTTCCAGCAAGAGACGGTTGACACGGTCACTGTAGGATGTTTGACTTTTAGACGGAGACACAACATCAACTCTGCTTTCTCCAATTCATTAATGTCAAAAGTGATGTCCTCAAAGGTGTTCTTTCCATTTGGAAACAGATGAAAATCAGAGGAGCCCAGTCGGGACCGTATAGATGGCGATCGATGATTGCGAACCCAAAGCGTCGGATGGTTGCAAATGTCGCAGCTTTCGTGTGTGGTCTGACATTGTCATGCTGAAGAAGAGTGTGCTCGGTGTGTGGACGAACTTTTCAAATTTAAAACTCGATTACAGCACGCTGTTTCTCACGCAGACGCGCGGGGTAGCCGCGCCGTCTGACGCGCCTTGTGACGGTCCGCGCGGCTACCCCCCCCCCCCTCCCCCCAGGAGGTTCGAGTCCTCCCTCGAACATGGGTGTGTGTGTTGTCCTTGGCGTAAGTTAGTTTAAGTTAGATTAAGTAGTGCTTAAGCTTAGGGACCAATGACCTCAGCAGTTTGGTCCCGTAACACCTTACCACAAATTTCCAAAAATTTCTCACGCACTGACTTAGTTACGTTGCACACCGCCATGTTACGCGATACAATTCGGAGCCTCCTAGTGGCAGTCGAGTGCAAGTCCATAGATATGAAAAATAAAATTATAGAACGTTCATAATGTTTATTTTTATTTAAAATACTTTAAGAGTTTTCACATAAGGTGTTATGTCCGCACTATAACACAACAAATATTCCGTGGTAACCAAGTTTATTTGACCTTCTGTCACTCAAAACAAAACTTAAGTTCGAATACACAACACTTCGCTGGCTGTAGCGCCAAGTCCAAACCACTGCCAACCAGTCGATACCGACGCTTCGCAATTTTCCAGCCAGGGAGGCCGCAGTACGGTTCGGTCGTCGTGAATCCAGCAGCCTGGTAGTAACACAGTCATCGGCGAAGATTGAACTGGTTAAACGGGCTCAGGGAGCTGGCGTAAATCCGCAGGTCCGGCCAATCAGAGTGTTGGTTGATGGCGCCCTTATACGGTTGCTCACTCTGGTGGCAAGGGCAGCGCCGCCAGGGTAATCCGTATCGATAGTGGTGTGTACGCTGCCGGTAACCCCGCGACGACGTGCCGCGCGTGTTGCAGCACGCCGCGCCGAGTTGACGGCTGCTGTGCGGCGGCCGATACGACATAAAGAAATTCGGAGACACTACTTTTCAGCACGCCCTCCTAAAATACGATAATTCACATAACACTGTTTGCGCAGTCCCACACACGACTTCACACTCTTAGGTTAACTGACGTCTCGGACGATGAGACGGTAAAAATACACTCCTGGAAATGGAAAAAAGAACACATTGACACCGGTGTGTCAGACCCACCATACTTGCTCCGGACACTGCGAGAGGGCTCTACAAGCAATGATCACACGCACGGCACAGCGGACACACCAGGAACCGCGCGACAGCGTGGACGTGAACCGTATGTGCAGTTGACGGACTTTGAGCGAGGGCGTATAGTGGGTATGCGGGAGGCCGGGTGGACCTACCGCCGAATTGCTCAACATGTGGGGCGTGAGGTCTCCACAGTACATCGATGTTGTCGCCAGTGGTCGGCGGAAGGTGCACGTGCCCGTCGACCTGGGACCGGACCGCAGCGACGCACGGATGCACGCCAAGACCGTAGGATCCTACGCAGTGCCGTAGGGGACCGCACCGCCACTTCCCAGCAAATTAGGGACACTGTTGCTCCTGGGGTATCGGCGAGGACCATTCGCAACCGTCTCCATGAAGCTGGGCTACGGTCCCGCACACCGTTAGGCCGTCTTCCGCTCACGCCCCAACATCGTGCAGCCCGCCTCCAGTGGTGTCGCGACAGGCGTGAATGGAGGGACGAATGGAGACGTGTCGTCTTCAGCGATGAGAGTCGCTTCTGCCTTGGTGCCAATGATGGTCGTATGCGTGTTTGGCGCCGTGCACGTGAGCGCCACAATCAGCACTGCATACGACCGAGGCACACAGGGCCAACACCCGGCATCATGGTGTGGGGAGCGATCTCCTACACTGGCCGTACACCACTGGTGATCGTCGAGGGGACACTGAATAGTGCACGGTACATCCAAACCGTCATCGAACCCATCGTTCTACCATTCCTAGACGGGCAAGGGAACTTGCTGTTCCAACAGGACAATGCACGTCCGCATGTATCCCGTGCCACCGAACGTGGTCTAGAAGGTGTAAGTCAACTACACTGGCCAGCAAGATCTCCGGATCTGTCCCCCATTGAGCATGTTTGGGACTGGATGAAGCGTCGTCTCACGCGGTCTGCACGTCCAGCACGAACGCTGGTCCAACTGAGGCGCCAGGTGGAAATGGCATGGCAAGCCGTTCCACAGGACTACATCCAGCATCTCTACGATCGTCTCCATGGGAGAATAGCAGCCTGCATTGCTGCGAAAGGTGGATATACACTGTACTAGTGCCGACAATGTGCATGCTCTGTTGCCTGTGTCTATGTGCCTGTGGTTCTGTCAGTGTGATCATGTGATGTATCTGACCCCAGGAATGTGTCAATAAAGTTTCCCCTTCCTGGGACAATGAATTCACGGTGTTCTTATTTCAATTTCCAGGAGTGTAAAAATGAATTTGCCTAGACAGGCAGAAAATAACGCTGGACAACGTACGAGGAGATGAGCGCTAAGAAATAGAGCGAACAGGCAAAGCTTTGGCGATTAGATGGAAAATTAGAACAAAAAGAACTTTCTGTCTGGGAATTGTACAGCACAAATGAAGTAAGCAGTTTCTTTCTTTGTCTGGAGACTTGAGACAAATATGGCGGCCGGCACCCCATTTCCGCGGCAAAGCGCAGCGGTGTGTTTCTGCCGGCGAGCTCTGTTTCCGTTTGTCGTGTGGTCTACAGGCTCCAAGTGGCGAGAGGCGGATACGACCGGTCTGACCCCGGCAGCAAAGAACAAATACTGTAGTGGGGACAATCTCGGCGCGGAAGCCGTCAAAGCGACCTTTTCATTCCGCTGTACTCCGCAGAAAGGGGCGCTCGCCGCCGTGCTTGTGAAAGAGTTGTGTTTGTCCGCTTTCTGCGGCAGGTCTGCGGGAACGGGCAACGGCCCCGCCCGTGGGCCTTATTCACTTAGCTGGGGGCCGGCGCCCCTGAGCCCCGCTAAGGAAAATATCGCCACCGGCAGCCGGTAAACCACAGCGATAGCGTAATGAAACTGCAGCTTCTTTCGTAGACACTTTAAACCAGCGTCTGGCATCTTATGTACTAGAGACTTTAGTTAAACAGGTAACTAGAATGACAGGAAAATACTGTAATGTTATGAACCTTAACACTGCCAGGAAGAAAGCCGAATAGCACAGTTGAAAGACACTCTAAGGAAAAAAATTAGTCACCCTCATGAGATATCAAGGCGATACCGTATTACGCCACATTTAACGTCTATAACGCTTAACTCAGGAGGTGACATTTCTGTAATTTATACCCCATCTTTAACCCGAGAGTTAGGGCACACAATCATTTGAAATTTTTAATTTTTACAATTATATAACTGTTGTTTAAATATTCCTTGTTGATTTTATTACCCTAAACAATTCCTGCAATCAGGTTGCCCTCCATGGGGTGGGTGCACGCAACAACTGTGGTTACATTGGGTTAGATAGAGCAGCAATCAGTCGTGGAATTAAGTTGCTTTAATATGACATTTATAGTCACAACGCAGATCAGATTTCGACCTGTGTCAGGTCATTATCAATGCAGTGCGGAATTGTAGCAGTTGTTCGTGCTCAAGTGAATGCTTACACAGTTCAACCATTACTCTCCCACAACACATACCAGTAACGCATTTCAGCAACTAGGACCTACTAGTTCAGGAGTCATTGATTATGAACTAGGATATTTGTTTGAACATACTTGGTGCCGATCTGTTGACTATTCTTCCACATTTTCATGATGAATATACATCTGGACACTCCGTCTTCCAAGATCGCAAAAGGCGTGATCACATGGTTGAGTGAAACTGCATCGCACCTCCACCGGTCCGTTAAATACCCCAGTGCAAATCCGACAGCAAATGTCTGGGAACAAGACCCGGAGAGTGGCAATAAATATCCCCGCAATATCTTAGCTGTAATGTATCTAATTGTAAATGGATGCTTCAGAATTGTATGGCATTCGTGGAGAAACTTGTAGACACTCTTTTTCGCCAAACTACGATTTTTATCCCTTACCTCATTTATCTTATCAGTTATCACTTTGCTAACTTATCCCCCTCAAGACAGCGCGAAAATTTTCGAACTCTCTTTCCGAAGACACTTTTAGCGGAATGCTTCTAAATTCCCGCGCAGTGGTTAGCACAATGGACTCGCATTCGGGAGGACGACGGTTCAATCCCGTCTCCAGCCATCCTGATTTAGGTTTTCCGTGATTTCCCTAAATCATTTCAGGCAAATGCCGGAATGGTTCCTTTTAAAGGGCACGGCCGATTTCCTTCCCCATCCTTCCCTAACCCGAGCTTGCGCTCCGTCTCTAATGACCTCGTTGTCGACGGGACGTTAAACAACACTAACCTAACCCAACCTTCTAAATTCCCGTTACCTTCCTTCTATCTCAAATCGTTCAAATGGCTCTGAGCACTATGGGACTTAACATCTGAGGTCATCAGTCCCCTAGACCTAGAACTACTTAAACCTAACCAACGTAAGGACATCACACACATCCATGCCCGAGGCAGGAATCGAACCTGTGACCGTAGCAGTCTCGCGGTTCCAGGCTGATGAGCCTAGAACCGCTCGGACACGACGGCCGGCCCTTACATCTACAATCCTATAATGTTTTGTTGTCGGTTGCATTACTACCTTCTTTGGTTCACCACAGTTGCCTCGGCACCGGTTTTGGATACTGCCATTTCGCCATGCACGGTATTCTTTCACTACGTCACAGTTCACAAGCTTAGCCGTTTCAGAAATGCTGCAACCATACGCCCGAGAGCCAGTCACAATGCCCTTTTGGATGTCGGATGAATCAATCCGTTTCCGCATTACGACAATGACCGCACTGCTTTCCGCGTTCCCCCGACGCGTTTTATGTACCGTCACTGCTAGTGCTGCCACCTGCCATCTGTGATTGGTTACTGCACGTTGACTTCGAACTTAATGTGACCGGACAGTGTAAATTCACATGGATGTACGAAATACCCCTGACAGGATTGTGTGTAACTATGTAAAATGTATACAGGTAGTATGTCTTCTCATATTTTATTTTCAACTACACTCATGCTTATAAATTAAGGATAATACTGATACATGGTGAAACAACGCTCTGGTGGGCGGTTTGCGGGTTTTGAATCACCTCGGAGTATGACCATAGGGTGCATTTGACCTGCGGTCGTCGCACGGTGGCACTGGCAGCAATCCACATACGCACAGATGTGTTGGTGCATGTCAGAGTACAGTGCAGCGAGTAAGTGTGCAGACGTACTAATGGTGACTGTGTGTTGAAAATGGCTCAAAGAACACCTATTGATGACGAATACTAGGGCGACTGGAGGCTGGTCAAACACAGCAGGTCGTAGCACGGGCCCTCCGTGCGCCGCAAAGTGTGATCTCAAGATTATGCAACGATTCCAGCAGACAGGAAACGTGTCTAGGCGCTACAGTACGGGACGTCCACAGTGTACAACACCACAAGAAGACCGATATCTCACCATCAGTGCCCGCAGACGGCCACAAAGTACTGCAGGTTGCCTTGCTCGGGACCTTACCGCAGCCACTGGAACAGTTGTCTCCAGACACACAGTCTACAGACGACTGAATAGACATGGTTTATTCACCCGGAGACCTGCAAGGTGCATTCCATTGGCTCCTGATCACAGGAGAGCCCGTAAAGCCTGGTGTCAAGAACACAGCACAGTGGTACCAGGTTATGTTCACGGACAAGTCCAGGTATAGTCTGAACAGTGATTCTCGCCGGGCTTACATCTGGCGTGAACCAGGAACCATATACCAACCGCTTAATGTGCTTGAAAGGGACCTGTATGGAGTTCGTGGTTTGATGGTGTGGGGTGGGATTATGATTGGTGCACGTGCACCCCTGCATGTCTTTGACAAAGGAACTGTTAACAGGTCAGGTGTATCGGGATGTCATTTTGCACCAGTATGTCCGCCTTTTCATGGGTGCAGTGAGTCCCGCCTTGCCCCTGATGGATGATAACGCACCGCCCCACCGAGCTGCCATCGTGGAGGAGTACCTTGAAACAGAAGATATCAGGCGAATGGAGTGGCCTGCCTGTTCTCGAGACCTAAACTCCATCGAGCACGTCTGGGATGCTCCCGGTCAACATATCGCTGCACGTCTTCAAACCCCTACGACACTTCAGGAGCTCCGACAGGCACTGGTACAACAATGGGAAGCTATACCCCAACAGCTGCTCGACCACCTGATCCAGAGTATGCCAACCCGTTGTGCAGTCTTTGTACGTGTGCATGGTGATCATATCTCATATTGATGTCGGGGCACATTCGTAGGAAACAGTGGCCTTTTGTAGCACATGTGTTTCAGGACGGTTTTCTCAACTTAGTACCAATACCGTGGACTTACAGATCTGTGTCGTGTGTGTTCCCCATGTGCCTATGCTATTAGTGCCAGTTTAGTGTAGTGCCACGTTGTGTGGCACCACATTCTGCAATTATCCTTAATTTATGGGCATGAGTGTATTTAATTTGATACTGGATTTAGAAAAAAAATCATGTATTTTATGGCAAGGAAATCCCTTTAAGCGTACATAATAACTAAAGCTTTCCCCGATACGATGTACGCAAAGGTAGAATCATGCCAGTATTAAAATACCGTTATTGTCCAAGGCTACGTTTACTTCGAAACACCGCTAGTGAGGTGTGAATTACAGTGTGTTTGGAATGACCTTCGTTTGATTTTATCTTCATTCCGGAAACTTACGTACTGGTAAATAGCGTTTCGACAGCGAGTTTATCGGCCAACCCCTTGGCCTTCCACATCCGCCGACTCAGACTCTTGGATTTTTGTGAAAGCGGTGGTGTATTCCAGCACAGTTGATGGTGTCGATGAACTCCGGGAACGAGCTGTGGATGGTTTTTAGTGCAGCCGGAGTATGTCTGGGGTTTTCGAATGTGCTCAGGCATAGGTTAGGACACGTGCTGAAGCGTGTCAAGTGCATTTGTGGATTCTCAATCCTCGAACTCTAGCTGTTCATGTTCTCAGCCATGATATATCGTAATGGGGAAACTATCGGTTTCCGGATCAATGTTTATTAGGATTATTTGCATGTTTTATTGTCCCCCAGTAGCCTCTTGTGTTGGTACCTATAGATGTTAAACACCGCATTTAAGTGACTTGAGGAATTGCGACCATCCGTAACTAGTTGCCTATGGACTAAAATTATTGTAACATCTTTTGGAAATTCCACGATGCCGTTCTACACTGACAGGAAAAGAAAGCGCAAAACCAAGAAGGAGTTTTGCGGCATAAACATAAGTTGGCAGGCGTATTTCTACATCTGCAACACCGACTCGCTTTCGGGAGGATGTCGGTTCAAACCACCGTTCTGCTATCCTGATTTAGGTTTTCTGTGATTCCCCTAAATTACTCCAGACAAATGCCGGGATGGTCCCTTTGAAAGGACACGGTCGACTTACTTTCCCACCCTTCCCTAATCTTATGAGTCCTATGACCTCGCTGTTTGGTCTCCTCCCTCAAATCAACCAACCAACCAATATCTGAAAGATGATGTCTTTTTTCAGGTTTCGTTCCAGCCCTGTAAGAGTGGCGGTAGTACCACACCTATGAGGATGCAAATCAAGTTTGCTTTAAGTATAGGCCGCAACGGTAGTGAGTGTTGATGTTGGTCAAGAACGCCTTTAGCAACACCTCATTGCGTTTGAACGAGATTGACAGCCAGTGTGACCGAGCGGATCTAGGCGCTTAATTCCGAAACTACGCTGCTGCTACGGTCGCAAGTTCGCATTCTGCCTCGGACATGGATGTGTGTCATGTCCTTAGATTAGTTAGGTTTAAGTAGTTCTAAGTTCTAGGGGACTAATGACCTCAGATGTTAAGTCCCATAGAGCTCAGAGACATTTGAACCATTTGAACGAGATCGTGTAATAGTGTTACGAGAAGCTGGATATTCCTTCTTCAGTATTGAAGAAATACTTGGTAGGAATGTGTCCGCTGTGTTAGTAGCAGTGGTCGCGAGACTGTACGGTATCCACTGTGCATGACTGCTGTCAGGAGTGGTCACGAGAGTGTACGGTCACCAGAAGACTGGGCTCCGGACGGTGACATGGCACTGACGACAGGGAAGACCATCGAGTTCGGCGTATGGCTGTGGCGCATCGTACTGCATCTGCAGCAGCAATTTAAGCTGGAGCTGACACCACAATGACACAGCCAACTGTTACTTCAAGGAGAGCTCCAAGCTAGACGCCCTTTAGCGTCCATTCCACTGACCACAATCACCGCCATTTCCGATCCAGTGGCGTCAAGCATATTGGATAACAACAGCGGTATGTGAGCGGGTGTTCTTTGTTGCAAACCACTCTCTGGAATTCTGTTAATGAATGGTAGCACAACAGGTCGAACCACCAGACTGACGTATATATTCGCAGTTAGGAAGTTTGGGACAACCACGAGACTGTCCCTGCTGTCGTACGAAATCGCACCCCATACCATAACTCCAGCTGTAGGACCAATGCGTCTAGCACGCGGAGAAGATGGTCGCAGACTAACCAGCGTCCTTCTACCCAACACATGTTGGAGGGCACGATGGAGATCTCTTGTGTTTTCTGATGAAAGCTGGTGCTGCCTCGCGGTGCCAGTGTTGGTTAGATGGGCGCTGGCTGAGGATCTGCGACCATCTTGTCAGCGTGCTAGACGCACTGGTCCTACACCTGGAGTTAGGCCTGGAGAGCGATTTCGTATGACAGCAGGGGCACTACGGCAAGAAAGGAAGAATGAATTGATTGTTGGTGTTAATAACGATCATCCTCCTTTACCTCCTCTGCATTACTGCAGATGACGTCACACTGAGTACATTTGTTCTGTGCATGCAGTACACGTGAGGCGCCTAGTTGTTTCCACTGCACTGTGTGGAATACGAAGGTTCGGAGACGAGGAATCCAGTGGGGGATCCACGAACGTCTGGAGGATTTGGATTTTGCAGACGACATAGTTTTACTAGCTCCAAGGCTGACTGATATGCAAGCTAAATTAAACTTGCTGAAAGAAGAAGCAGAGACTGCTAGCCTCAAGATAAATATAGGCAAAACAAAGGAAATGAGAATAAATTCAGGGAACATGGAGGTGCCATTGTTAATAGGTGAGCAGCGGGTGGAAACTGTCGTCAACTCATTCCTGTATCTGGGTAGTATAGTGGCGGAAGATGGTGGAGCTGGAGATGACGTGAAGACCCGCATTAAAAAGGCAAATGCTGCCTTCATACAATTGTATCCAATATGGAAAAATTGAAATATCACGTACAAAACAAAAATCCGTATTTTTAATACAAATGTGAAGGCTCTCCTTCTGTACGCCAGTGAAAGCTGGAAAATGGATAAAAAGATAACATCCCAGTTACAAAGCTTCATAAATAGATGTCTTCGACGCATCATGAATATCTGGTGGCCAGAAAAAGTATGTAATGAGGAGCTCTGGCGAATAACAAACCAGATACCTATAGAAGACCAGATACGAGAGAGAAAGTGGGGCTGGTTGGGGCACACCTTAAGAAAACCAGATGGAGCCATCGAGAAAAAAGCATTGGAATGGAATCCCCATAGAACAAGGAAGAGAGGAAGACCAAGGGGCACATGGAAGAGGACAGAGGAAGGGGACGCAAAAAGAGTTGGCAAGACCTGGGCAGAATTGAGGCAAATGGCCAAAAACAGAGACGGATGGCGAGTTCTCCTGGATGCCCTATGCCCCCATAGGGGCCAAAGGAATTAAGTCAAGTCAAGTATGTTACAGTTCACTAACCTGCTATCTTCAAGTTGATGTCCCCAGCGCAAAAAACAGCACGCAGGTCGTAGCTTCTGTATCTTGACGCTGAAACTGACTTTTAGCGAGGTTCTGTTTTGAAATAATGTGTCACTTCTTTGGGATTCCACTTTCGTATTTTAATATAGCCACACGAGAAGACTACACGATCTTAATACAACACCTTCTGAGACAGCAAAGTACACTCTTTGACATAAAACTTGACCGGCGGCCGGCCGCTTCAGAGGCTAAGTCCGCGCCGATCGCGACATGGGACAAAAAAACTGGCCAACTCGCTAATTCTCTAAGTCCGGTTATCTGCACAATCTGGCAACACTGTAGACTGCGGCACTTCCTGGAGGAAAACTTGTCCCATGATAGAGAAACTCTAGGCTGATTACGCCTGTGGTCTAGCGGTAGCGTGCGCTGTTTCTGTTCATAATGTCAGTGGATCGAGAGCAGCTGGCATAAAATATTTTTTATAGCCTCTTCTGTCTGAATGCTGAAGACGTGAATGTAATGGTAGCGCAGATTCAATCTGTTTCGCTTTGTGACACACCGATATCAAAATTTTATCCAGTAACGATTTTGCGGCAGATTTCCTGCAGACTGTCCTCCTCTGGACGCCGTATGCGGCAAGGCTCCGGGATCCATTTGCTGGCTACTGGCAGCGGCCGTGGCGACAGCAGCGGCGCTGCACTCCGCCGTTCTTTATCGAAAGCGCCTGCTACCGCTCATCGCTTTTGATGATTTAAAACGCTTTATTATTAAATGTTGCTCCACAGAAAATTTCTACAATTTCCATTCACGCTCAAAAGCAACGGAGACAGACGCCCTGATTAGTAGGCGAGTATTATATTACATTAATCGGCAAGAGCTGAGTATGGTCCGAAATTAATTTTATAGACTGGGACGAAATTAAACCACCTCACTACATTCGATGAATTTATAAATGCTTCATACCTCGTTTCTTTTCCTTTCAAACTCAATTATTTGTGCAACTTTTGGTCAATGTTTGGATGTTTTCAAAATGGTTCAAATGGCTCTGAGCACTATGGGACTCAACTGCTGAGGTTATTAGTCCCCTAGAACTTAGAACTAGTTAAACCTAACTAACCTAAGGACATCACAAACATCCATGCCCGAGGCAGGATTCGAACCTGCGACCGTAGCGGTCTTGCGGTTCCAGACTGCAGCGCCTTTAACCGCACGGCCACTTCGGCCGGCTTGGATGTTTTCGTCAAGCCAGAGTGAGCGTCTGTGGTGTAAAGTGTATTACAGTTCTTGTTTCATTCCTTATGGTAAGTCTATGCGATAAACTGTGTGAATACCTTGCAATGCAAGCTCTGTAGCAGTGCAGGAACACTGCACATTTGGAGTGCCACGTATGGGTTCATGAAGTATTTATTGTTGATCGGAAGTGATAGTTAAGGTCATCAGATTTAAACCAGAAAAATTTGTCGTTTTGAAGGTTTCAGAGAACGGAAAGGAATTGCTAACGCCGGTGTTAGAAAACGTCTACAGTTAAATGCTATTGCAAAAATTTAGAAGAAGGGAACTATATTAATGAACATGTGCACTTCATAAACAACCTTCTGACATGTTAGACCTATATGACGAACAAAGCTCAAATTTATATCGTTGACAGTCGGTTTGAATCTTTTCAGGGTCTATTTTACAGTGAAGCACCTTGGAATTTGCAAAGCAGAAATCCATGATATTAACTTAATTTACTAAGTCGAAATCGGACGAAGATTGATTTTTAAAGACATTCTTCAGATTTCGCATAATAAATTTTTACTAGCAGTTTGCAACTCCATTAATTAAAATGGAAAATAAAAGGTTGTAGTCAGCGGCTTCTACCGTGATTCGAACTGCTCTGTTTTATAGTACAAGCACTGCAACGCACAAGGGAACCTCTGAGCTAACGACACACTGGCGGCCAGAGGCAGAATATAGTCACTGCGATGTTGCCTGAGCCTCAAAACGCAACCTTAAACACACGAACAGAGGAGGTGGAGATTACTGTTTTAGCGTCCCGTCGACAACGATGTCACTATAGACGGAGCACAAGCTCGGATTAGGGAAGGATGGGGAAGGAAATCGGCCGTGCCCCTCCTAAGGAACCATCCCGGCATTTGCCTGAAGCGATTTAGGGAAATCATTGAAAACCTAAATCAGGATGGCCGGGCGCGGGATTGCACCGTCGTCCTCCCGAATGCATACACAAACAGGTGTTCCTTATGTGAAGAACGCCGTTCTTGGAGTCCAGAAATTAAATATACTTTCTAATTGTGTCATCTTGCAGTGGATTATATCGTACGAGTCTTCGATGTGGAAAACGAATGTCAAGTGAATTTAGCGAGGTAACGCCGACCTACACCCGGAAGTAAATGCACTATCAGAGTGTTGACAAATACTTGCTACGACGCTGCCATTTCTAGGCTCTCTGACGAGGCAGCTCTTCAGCGAAATGCTTGCCGTGATTCTCCGATACGGTTCTTCAGAGTGGAGACGCGCGCGCACGTTTGGTTTTTATGCGGCGTTCTCCCCTGATGGTTTCTGACGTCGCCTTGTGGGCTATGTATACATATGAGACATTCAATTATCATTAATCCAGAATCATACAAGTTTCAGCTTCCGGCGTGGAAGAAGGCTGTTGACGCCGACATTATATCATTTCAACGTAGGGAAAGCAAAACGGATCATTCAATGTTTCTCATTCAACATAAAGCATGTGAGATAATTTTCCGTAACGTTCATAATCATCTAAAAATACAAACGAAGTAAAAATACACCGGAAGCTTATTCGAATTGAATATAACGCTTTGCACCTCGATGTCGAATTTGTCCACTTGCAATCTTTTGCAGCATACACATAGAATGTCATGATTACCACGAGAATGAAGAAATATGTTGGTAAGGATGGAAACAAGAAGAGACGCAGTCAACAAATATTCTATTCCTCATGGCATTCATTTCATTTGACACGTAAGAAGAGGTAAAGCGGGAATTTACTTTCGTTAACACGAAAGATATGCCGCACATATTGATAACGAGGAAGTCTGCGTCTTCATACGTTTCTCCTTGAAATCTGTATGCTCTATTATATACTAAGTAGCCCGATCATTGTTTCAGTAATGTTACCCTCTTGTTTGACCCCGTAACGATGAACAGATTCCAAATGCATGTCTCCCTTCCTGGGTTGTTTTTTGTGTTTTATTGCTTGGAATTCCTGAAGCAGACCACTGTGCCTTCCCCCCTCGTGGGTTAGGTCGCAAAACTAAACCGCTTTGTATCCAATGGCATAATTTATTCAGACAGCATCAGCATAAGACAACAAACAAAGCCTTCCATTTACAGTTGCAGCACTCTAACCAGCACTGACCAAAGTGTAATCCACGGTCATGGTCCTAAATTACCAGCTGTCTGCTACTGTGGCAAAGTCCGTACTACACTTTCGATTCCGCAGCACCATTTTATCTGTTGCACAGTTGAGCTACGAGGTCTGTCCTCACACTGTCACCTTTATGTATCTCACTTCTCCTGTAGCGTAGATCACGAGGAGCCGAAGTAAATGAGTGTATTCTGCATGACGTAACATTCAGTATTCCCTTCTTTCCTAGCCACTCTTCATGTGCATCGATACCAAATAGGAATGCGAAAACTCTTGCGAGTGAGAGAATGACAATAACAATCGTAACAAGAACAAGCAAAAAATGAATGATGTTTATTCCAACGCAGAACGAGAATGGCATTAAATATAAAAATCTGTATCTATATCCATATCTATTGATCTTTGAGTTGGCACAATGCAAATATATTCTTAGCATTTAGTTACTGAATTTAGTTCTGGATGTTTGCAGAGAAAAGGAAAAGTCGGTACTTCTCGCTAGTGTAATATAATGTGAACCATCAACTACCCTTTCCTTAGAACACGACTCAAGCAGGTCCTCAAGTAGGTAGCAAGGCACTGCTGCATTCTGTTCCCTGACATTGCTCTGATGACGGTTAATGCAGATAGTTCCGATTATGAAATACAAAACGTATTGCAGGCTAGTTCCTAGGATAGTAACATTAAATTTGCGTTGTAGACGGCACATGAACGTGACGACTATCCATATTACTCATCAATATAAAAAGACAATATTTTGGGAATTTAGCAGGATTACTCAAAATGAATTCTGAAATTGGGTGACTGACTGCACAGGTGCTAAACGTCGTCAAGAGTATACGATGTCCTAATCGCATTAGGAATATGAAGATCGTCTTCGACAGCTCGCAACTTTCACATTGCTATCTCCACCCTACTCCAGACAGCCCTCGGTGGAGTTGCACTACGTTGCCGATGTTATGGAAGGCCTTCAAACCGACAATAGACCACATATTGAAAAATACAAGCGAATTCTCTTGCAGCGTAAGCTTATTGTAACTAATCTAAAAATTATTGGAGAGGAACATTGTCCTATTCAAAAAAAGTAAAATGTTACACACCGTTGACGTCAAACGGATATTATCTATGTCCTGTCTTGTGTCCTACTCATCTATAATATCAAGTGTACTATGAAAATGATTATATATAATGGATGATAGGGTAATGCATTGATACCAGATGGTGGGGGACGGCCGGTGTGGCCGTGCGGTTCTAGGCGCTTCAGTCTGGAACCGCGTGACCACTACGGTCGCAGGTTCGAATCCTGCCTCGGGCATGGATGTGAGTGATGTCCTTAGGTTAGTTAGGTTTAAGTAGTTCTAAGTTCTAGGGGACTGATGACCTTAGAAGTTAAGTCCCATAGTGCTCAGAGCCATTTGAACCATTTGAACTATTTAACACAAAATGACATTAAAAATTAAAGTTATTCACGAGCAGCTAGTTGAGAATATGTATGAACATTAAATGACACGACGAACTGAAATAATATGACGAAGAGTTCAGCGCTCACTGGGAATAGAGCCCCACACATATCGTTATTGACTACACACAAAGAGACGTCAGCTACCGAATTTTTATCCACCAGCTGCTCAGAATAGCATCTTGAACTTACAGTCATCTCGCAAATAGTTCTGTGTCTCACTGGGAGTTAAAAACGTCAGATATCGTTAGTGTTGACAACGAATGAAAATACATTAAAAATCAAAATTATTATCCACCAGCAGATAGGTGTTCTCATGATAGAGCTTGATAATACATAATTAAATCTTTAGTGCCGGGCCAGGATTCGATCTCATTCACGCGTAATATGTGAAGGTGTTGAGGAATCTGCAGTTTTGAACAAACAATAAATTGTAGCCGAGCTGTATTGCCACGAAGGGATCAAATTCCGCGTTAAGGGCGGTCTGAGTTGCATTCCCAGTTTAGAACCAATTTTATCGACATACAGAAGCTCAAATAAAAGATGGAATAAGTGTCCTGTGACCATACATAGCGTTTGTGTCGTCACTTGAAATAAATAACTAGTATAAGAAAGGTTACTGGTGATAGAGTTTCTACATGTCGCCACTCCAGACTTTATTGTGGTTCAACCTACCGTCTACTTGGTAAAGAAGGAATATCATCTTTAATGTGAAATTTCAGACCACGCAGCCATTATATCTCCTTCACTTGGTGTAGCCAGGAGAGAATGGAATCTGTCTCTCCCTATCTAAAATCATTGACGAAAGTGGGAATCGAACCCAGACCATAGGTATAACAACCTACCATCCGTCCAACAGACCACGAAATCCTCTTCTCTGCGAGTCATTTTTCTATCGTAACGCAGTTGCGCCACACTGGATGAGAATTCTGACACACAGGCTCCCTGTAGTAATTTGCAGCATGTTCAGTAAATTCATTTACTTGGTTGACCGAATCACCATGAACTAGCTGCCTCGGCTACCCAGTGCATACATTCGACTATTTTGTAATCACAGAAATAAAATCACGTAACTGCCACCTACACACAACTGCCAACAGTGTAGGATGCAGAAGTTTAAATAGGAAGTGTTCCTTTCCACTTGACCTATTCTATTGCGCTATCTGTTACTAGAAAACGTCGTTCAGTCCAAAAGAAAAGCTGTAACTGTTTGTCTCTCAGAAGTCAAGACCTGGCCGTATGCATAATCTCACAGTGCTGTGGAATCCAAAAGTTCTGGAGGAATAGTTGCCGAGCTCTGGAGCTGCTGTAGCTACGTGTCAGCTTGTAGCATAGATAAGATGTCGCGAGTTCGAATACATTCAGTGCTACATTTTTTAAAACGCAATTCTGCTCTCTGCTGAAGGTATCAATCTAATGGAACTTTGAACATAATTCCCTTCACTTCTCAACCCAAAGTAGTCGCATGTGGAAAAAGGGCTAACTACTGTGACATTTTGTTCTATTCAGGTTTAATAGACAGCAGGCAGCAGATGCATCTCGAAGATGTGCAGGGAGAGCGCATCGTGCCATAATATGTCAGAAAAGTATTTTCTACATTAGCCGTCGTGTGGTAGTGATATTTTATTCTTCTTCAAACTTTGTTTGACAGCTTTAACTCAGAACAAGTTTTCTACATGCATGTAATCAATAAACTGCATGTGCATTGTCAGACTGTCATAGGTAACATCAGAGAATTCGCATATATCGTTGATGTTTAATTTCTCTCTCATGTTTACTATTGTTTTAACAACACTAAAGGAAACCTTACGAAAATTGTGCACTGTATTATAAGAAATGAAATAAAACTAACCATGATAACCTTACGACGAAAGTATCTGTACACAAGCATGCCTCTATCGACACGAATTAGTAAAATACTACTCACTTAGATTTTGATTAGGTCTGTGTTTAATTGCCATGCTATGTCATACTCAAGATGTATGCAAATGTGGCATTTCATAAATAAAGTTATGTATTCCTAGAAACCCAAAATTTGCTTGTCAACAGCGGAAGGAGGCCTTACCTGTTGTGCAGCATTGTAAGTTTTTCAACATTGCACTATGAGCTGAAAGCATTTTATTGCGATTTCCTTATTGATGTTTGATCTGACTGCTTGTAGCTCTTTCACAGAAGGGATAAAAACGTTACAGTCAGTGAGACTGGAACTGCGAACCGTAACAGACGCTTTTTCACAGGTCAGCACGTATCCACAGAGCTGGCGAGGAGGTATGGGTCTTACCTTCCTATTACGAGGGCAATAGCAACTAGAACTCGTAAACCGCTATTTGAAGGTCGAGATTAGTTGCGGTTTCCACCTGCAACGACTTTCCTGGGCTGAAAACCGTAAATTTTCAATCTATTGTTACCCTTCAAGCGATAATAACTCAGATTATTCAATGGAAATGACAGGTAAAATCAAGTGAACTTTGAGGCTTAATTCCGTGCACACCAGGAAGTAACTCGTCGATCACAGAGTTGCCAAACATACGTTGCCTTGTTGCCAAATCTCAGTTACAGTACCAGCAGGAAGAAGACGAACCGATGTGATCCTACAGCCGTCTGGGAAGTGACCATAGCTGGTGTCTCCAAGTCGCGGCTGCTACGGCCTGGAATACGTAATGCGTCTGATTCGCTTTCTGTAACTAGGTTTAGGGACTGGAGCGTAGTTACTAATAATACTCAGAACTGACTGAAAACTGAGCATCATAAATCAGTAACTCTCATTGTTGTTTTTATATTTCTTTCGTAAGTGTACTCAAAACTAAGAAAGTCATTCACAGGCGTTTTCGTGCCTCGCCGATAGTCGAGCACAACATACAAATAAAAATAAAAAAGAATGTGTGTGTGTGTGTGTTTGTGAGAGAGAGGGAGAGAGAGAGAGATAAATAAAAAGCAATGAGAGAGTGTAAAAAATTGTTGTAAAGAAATTGAATCATGGTATTTAAAGAAATCTTTCATTAAAATGACACGTTCCACATCATTACGAAATGTCGTATTCATGATCTATGGAACAAGAGTTAATCTAATGTAAGCTAATCTCATCACATCATATTGATGATTAGCCATGAAGAGTCATGAATTACCGAAATTTTGGCCAATACCAGTAACCAAATCTAAACTTGAAAATAAAAGACGACAATTTTTGTAATAAACCGTGACTCCTATCAAGACCCTTTCGTCCCTGTTATCTAACCACGAAAGATGTCTGATATACCTCCATTCTGAAGTAACAAAGTGTGCATGCATTTAAAGATGAAGTGCATGATGTGAAGTTCTGTGACGGAGATACGAACCCAACACGTAATCCGATTGTTAACTAAGAAAAATCAAATGTTACGTATCGGTTTTTCTTACGAGCCGCTAGGTGTCTGAATCTAAAATAAGGATACAAACTTTTGTGCCTAAGCGACAATCGAACTGCACACCTACCGTGCATCCACGAATACAGCTTAAGTATCAGTTGCTTACTCATGAACAGTAAGATGTGTGCGTGTTTGACCAGAAATAACGACACCTGTTGCGATTGTTGGAAACACATGAACAGACATTGAAATTGCGCGTTAATTTTCACTAGCAGGTGGGTGTGCACTTGATAAAGCTAGAAATGAAATTATGAATATTTTTGTACTGGATCAGGTTTCAGACCCACATACTTACCTTTGGAGGAGACCTAGAGAAGATTGCAGTCTTGGGAAAAGGAACGAAATGACTGAACTATACTGTTCCGAGAGATTCAGATCCTCGAAAGAGGAGATACGAATTCGAATCACAGTCCAGCACCAAATTTTTAAACGTCTCTAGTTCAATCAAGTACAAGTAAAATAAGAGCCCTGTCCCTTTAAATGGCTATCGGTTCATCAAATAAAATAAAATTTCCTAATGTAAGTAAGCTTACTGGCGACTGTATTTCTGTTTACCATGACTTTCGCTGTGTCATTTCCCAACGTAAACCGGCTCTGCCCAGTTGGTAATGAAGGAACGTGATGTTTAACGCGGATTCTGGATTATAACGTCTTTCTCTTGAGGTTACCAGAGGTAAAATAAATCTGTTTGTGCCTCTTAAAAGTAAATGCCTGAACCCACGCATTGCACCTGTGATAGCTCGTTCCACCATACCATTGTGGCCACATTACCCAGCCCCAAGAGTGTGCTGTAACGGATGATGTGCTTAGCTTACAAAATTAGTCACGGTGGAAAAAATGCGAGTCTATTAAATGGTCAAGTAGAAGCAAGCTTCTGACGCAGAGATTATGCTATTCTCATGTCAGCAGGATGTAAAGACTCTTCTAGGCATCATAGGCTGGATGTGAAGCCATTTTGATTTTTCACAAATTCAGCAAATTTCTTAGTTCGAGAAAATCCACTGTGAAGTGTGAAGTTGCCGGATAATTCGATTATTACTGTTATTATTACTATCATTTTATTCATACCGCTGCTGGAACACGACCGTAGTCTTCAGGTAAAACGCGAGACCAGCTAATGTGACGTCTGGCAACCGAAAGCACATATCGACAAAATTTTTATCGCCCCTTTCCTCTCGGTGCTGAAGCTATGAGTGTAATTCAAGCGAATCTACAATATCATATTAACTGGTCTCGCGTTTTACCTCAAGACTACGGTCGTAGTCAAGAGTAATGTACTAAGACTGGAGTCAAGACTTCCTCTGGGAAGTGCCGCAGTCTACATGTTGCTAGATCGAGCATATTGCCAGACATAGAATCCTGAGAGGAGCACGACTGTATTGTCCACCTTACGTGAACGACTCGGCGGTCAATTTTTGGTCTGAGACTGTATCTACAACACATATTGCACGCTGAAGGCCCAGAAGAATTAAAAAAAAAAGTAGTTTATGAGAGCAACGTTAACCATAGCGTTCGAAGTATTCATAGTATTGTATACGTGTGTGTAAACGCCTTCCAATGACCACTCAAGAAAGACAAGGATACACAGTCTAGCTCCAATATTATAAATACGCCTCAGTTTGTGGATGAACTCAGACTTAAGTTGATAATAATTGTGAAAATTTAGCAGCACTGTACCCATTGGTGTTAAACTCGTTTTCAACCAATGATTCCCACAGCTACAGGGATACTACTTGTGATACCTCTTAGACAAAATACTTAAGCAGTGTTATCAGACGAAAAGATCAACCTGACACAAACTGTGGGAAGTTTGTTTTACAACCTTCGTACCTGGATATTCAGCTTTTTCCTATTTGAGATATCTGTGAACGTTGCTGCTTAAGACGATTTAAGCAGAAACTAAATTCCCTCAGCTTCGACAATGTTTAAAGAAATCGTCTTATTGGCACTAAATCGTGGTTTGTGAATTGTTTACCGGCCGTACTCTGCCGTATTTTGCCGGTTGGAAGGCAAAAGCTTACTGACAAATTTCACACAGAAATTACTGTTACAGTGTACTTATGGAGCCAAATGAGTGAATTGTGTATTTTCCGGTGAGAAAGAGCACTGGCAAACAGTCTTCGCTACATTAGGTTATTTAAACTGGTGTCACTCTGAGCTAGAATGTATGGTCAGCGACTAAGTGTAAGGTCAACGTTTCGGATGCGAGTTTTGCGACTGTGAAATACTTTCCTACATTATAGAAGCGAATATTAAATTTGAACTAATATTGCGAAAATTTTGTACTTGGACAGCTTACAATGAAAATACTTCTGTTTATTTCAAAGGAAAACAATACATTTTCTAAAACACTGTCTGTCATACACAACTTGAAACAGGTCATGTCGACCAAATCCTGTGGAAGAACTAACAGCAACGTATATCGGAAGGCAGTAAGATCTCTTGCCTTTTGGTTTGTCAGTACTCGATAGCCATTTCTAGGCGAAAGTAAATGAAGAAAGGACGTGCGTTTTTGTTACCAAGTAACGTCTTCGTCAATTACGTTAGTTTTAAAGTAATCTACGACTAATTGCTGGTGTTTGATATTAACATGAAAAGGATTCCGTAGACAGGGAAAGAACCTGTTCTTGGGAAACTACATCTATAGTGACCAAAAGGCATTAAATGATGTTCAAGCACTTGTGTTACAGCAGCGGTATGAATAGAATGATATTAATAATAACAGTAATAATCGAATTATCCGGCAACTTCACACTTCACAGTGGATTTTCTCGAACTAAGAAATTTGCTGAATTTGTGAAAAATCAAAATGGCTTCACATCCAGCCTATGATGCCTAGAAGAGTCTTTACATCCTGCTGACATGAGAATAGCATAATCTCTGCGTCAGAAGCTTGCTTCTACTTGACCATTTAATAGACTCGCATTTTTTCCACCGTGACTAATTTTGTAAGCTAAGCACATCATCCGTTACAGCACACTCTTGGGGCTGGGTAATGTGGCCACAATGGTATGGTGGAACGAGCTATCACAGGTGCAATGCGTGGGTTCAGGCATTTACTTTTAAGAGGCACAAACAGATTTATTTTACCTCTGGTAACCTCAAGAGAAAGACGTTATAATCCAGAATCCGCGTTAAACATCACGTTCCTTCATTACCAACTGGGCAGAGCCGGTTTACGTTGGGAAATGACACAGCGAAAGTCATGGTAAACAGAAATACAGTCGCCAGTAAGCTTACTTACATTAGGAAATTTTATTTTATTTGATGAACCGATAGCCATTTAAAGGGACAGGGCTCTTATTTTACTTGTACTTGATTGAACTAGAGACGTTTAAAAATTTGGTGCTGGACTGTGATTCGAATTCGTATCTCCTCTTTCGAGGATCTGAATCTCTCGGAACAGTATAGTTCAGTCATTTCGTTCCTTTTCCCAAGACTGCAATCTTCTCTAGGTCTCCTCCAAAGGTAAGTATGTGGGTCTGAAACCTGATCCAGTACAAAAATATTCATAATTTCATTTCTAGCTTTATCAAGTGCACACCCACCTGCTAGTGAAAATTAACGCGCAATTTCAATGTCTGTTCATGTGTTTCCAACAATCGCAACAGGTGTCGTTATTTCTGGTCAAACACGCACACATCTTACTGTTCATGAGTAAGCAACTGATACTTAAGCTGTATTCGTGGATGCACGGTAGGTGTGCAGTTCGATTGTCGCTTAGGCACAAAAGTTTGTATCCTTATTTTAGATTCAGACACCTAGCGGCTCGTAAGAAAAACCGATACGTAACATTTGATTTTTCTTAGTTAACAATCGGATTACGTGTTGGGTTCGTATCTCCGTCACAGAACTTCACATCATGCACTTCATCTTTAAATGCATGCACACTTTGTTACTTCAGAATGGAGGTATATCAGACATCTTTCGTGGTTAGATAACAGGGACGAAAGGGTCTTGATAGGAGTCACGGTTTATTACAAAAATTGTCGTCTTTTATTTTCAAGTTTAGATTTGGTTACTGGTATTGGCCAAAATTTCGGTAATTCATGACTCTTCATGGCTAATCATCAATATGATGTGATGAGATTAGCTTACATTAGATTAACTCTTGTTCCATAGATCATGAATACGACATTTCGTAATGATGTGGAACGTGTCATTTTAATGAAAGATTTCTTTAAATACCATGATTCAATTTCTTTACAACAATTTTTTACACTCTCTCATTGCTTTTTATTTATCTCTCTCTCTCTCCCTCTCTCTCACAAACACACACACACACACATTCTTTTTTATTTTTATTTGTATGTTGTGCTCGACTATCGGCGAGGCACGAAAACGCCTGTGAATGACTTTCTTAGTTTTGAGTACACTTACGAAAGAAATATAAAAACAACAATGAGAGTTACTGATTTATGATGCTCAGTTTTCAGTCAGTTCTGAGTATTATTAGTAACTACGCTCCAGTCCCTAAACCTAGTTACAGAAAGCGAATCAGACGCATTACGTATTCCAGGCCGTAGCAGCCGCGACTTGGAGACACCAGCTATGGTCACTTCCCAGACGGCTGTAGGATCACATCGGTTCGTCTTCTTCCTGCTGGTACTGTAACTGAGATTTGGCAACAAGGCAACGTATGTTTGGCAACTCTGTGATCGACGAGTTACTTCCTGGTGTGCACGGAATTAAGCCTCAAAGTTCACTTGATTTTACCTGTCATTTCCATTGAATAATCTGAGTTATTATCGCTTGAAGGGTAACAATAGATTGAAAATTTACGGTTTTCAGCCCAGGAAAGTCGTTGCAGGTGGAAACCGCAACTAATCTCGACCTTCAAATAGCGGTTTACGAGTTCTAGTTGCTATTGCCCTCGTAATAGGAAGGTAAGACCCATACCTCCTCGCCAGCTCTGTGGATACGTGCTGACCTGTGAAAAAGCGTCTGTTACGGTTCGCAGTTCCAGTCTCACTGACTGTAACGTTTTTATCCCTTCTGTGAAAGAGCTACAAGCAGTCAGATCAAACATCAATAAGGAAATCGCAATAAAATGCTTTCAGCTCATAGTGCAATGTTGAAAAACTTACAATGCTGCACAACAGGTAAGGCCTCCTTCCGCTGTTGACAAG
Organism: Schistocerca nitens; assembly: GCF_023898315.1. Taxonomy (NCBI): domain Eukaryota; kingdom Metazoa; phylum Arthropoda; class Insecta; order Orthoptera; family Acrididae; genus Schistocerca; species Schistocerca nitens. Next base: position 50,409,632 of record NC_064620.1, read on the forward strand.
CAAATTTTGGGTTTCTAGGAATACATAACTTTATTTATGAAATGCCACATTTGCATACATCTTGAGTATGACATAGCATGGCAATTAAACACAGACCTAATCAAAATCTAAGTGAGTAGTATTTTACTAATTCGTGTCGATAGAGGCATGCTTGTGTACAGATACTTTCGTCGTAAGGTTATCATGGTTAGTTTTATTTCATTTCTTATAATACAGTGCACAATTTTCGTAAGGTTTCCTTTAGTGTTGTTAAAACAATAGTAAACATGAGAGAGAAATTAAACATCAACGATATATGCGAATTCTCTGATGTTACCTATGACAGTCTGACAATGCACATGCAGTTTATTGATTACATGCATGTAGAAAACTTGTTCTGAGTTAAAGCTGTCAAACAAAGTTTGAAGAAGAATAAAATATCACTACCACACGACGGCTAATGTAGAAAATACTTTTCTGACATATTATGGCACGATGCGCTCTCCCTGCACATCTTCGAGATGCATCTGCTGCCTGCTGTCTATTAAACCTGAATAGAACAAAATGTCACAGTAGTTAGCCCTTTTTCCACATGCGACTACTTTGGGTTGAGAAGTGAAGGGAATTATGTTCAAAGTTCCATTAGATTGATACCTTCAGCAGAGAGCAGAATTGCGTTTTAAAAAATGTAGCACTGAATGTATTCGAACTCGCGACATCTTATCTATGCTACAAGCTGACACGTAGCTACAGCAGCTCCAGAGCTCGGCAACTATTCCTCCAGAACTTTTGGATTCCACAGCACTGTGAGATTATGCATACGGCCAGGTCTTGACTTCTGAGAGACAAACAGTTACAGCTTTTCTTTTGGACTGAACGACGTTTTCTAGTAACAGATAGCGCAATAGAATAGGTCAAGTGGAAAGGAACACTTCCTATTTAAACTTCTGCATCCTACACTGTTGGCAGTTGTGTGTAGGTGGCAGTTACGTGATTTTATTTCTGTGATTACAAAATAGTCGAATGTATGCACTGGGTAGCCGAGGCAGCTAGTTCATGGTGATTCGGTCAACCAAGTAAATGAATTTACTGAACATGCTGCAAATTACTACAGGGAGCCTGTGTGTCAGAATTCTCATCCAGTGTGGCGCAACTGCGTTACGATAGAAAAATGACTCGCAGAGAAGAGGATTTCGTGGTCTGTTGGACGGATGGTAGGTTGTTATACCTATGGTCTGGGTTCGATTCCCACTTTCGTCAATGATTTTAGATAGGGAGAGACAGATTCCATTCTCTCCTGGCTACACCAAGTGAAGGAGATATAATGGCTGCGTGGTCTGAAATTTCACATTAAAGATGATATTCCTTCTTTACCAAGTAGACGGTAGGTTGAACCACAATAAAGTCTGGAGTGGCGACATGTAGAAACTCTATCACCAGTAACCTTTCTTATACTAGTTATTTATTTCAAGTGACGACACAAACGCTATGTATGGTCACAGGACACTTATTCCATCTTTTATTTGAGCTTCTGTATGTCGATAAAATTGGTTCTAAACTGGGAATGCAACTCAGACCGCCCTTAACGCGGAATTTGATCCCTTCGTGGCAATACAGCTCGGCTACAATTTATTGTTTGTTCAAAACTGCAGATTCCTCAACACCTTCACATATTACGCGTGAATGAGATCGAATCCTGGCCCGGCACTAAAGATTTAATTATGTATTATCAAGCTCTATCATGAGAACACCTATCTGCTGGTGGATAATAATTTTGATTTTTAATGTATTTTCATTCGTTGTCAACACTAACGATATCTGACGTTTTTAACTCCCAGTGAGACACAGAACTATTTGCGAGATGACTGTAAGTTCAAGATGCTATTCTGAGCAGCTGGTGGATAAAAATTCGGTAGCTGACGTCTCTTTGTGTGTAGTCAATAACGATATGTGTGGGGCTCTATTCCCAGTGAGCGCTGAACTCTTCGTCATATTATTTCAGTTCGTCGTGTCATTTAATGTTCATACATATTCTCAACTAGCTGCTCGTGAATAACTTTAATTTTTAATGTCATTTTGTGTTAAATAGTTCAAATGGTTCAAATGGCTCTGAGCACTATGGGACTTAACTTCTAAGGTCATCAGTCCCCTAGAACTTAGAACTACTTAAACCTAACTAACCTAAGGACATCACTCACATCCATGCCCGAGGCAGGATTCGAACCTGCGACCGTAGTGGTCACGCGGTTCCAGACTGAAGCGCCTAGAACCGCACGGCCACACCGGCCGTCCCCCACCATCTGGTATCAATGCATTACCCTATCATCCATTATATATAATCATTTTCATAGTACACTTGATATTATAGATGAGTAGGACACAAGACAGGACATAGATAATATCCGTTTGACGTCAACGGTGTGTAACATTTTACTTTTTTTGAATAGGACAATGTTCCTCTCCAATAATTTTTAGATTAGTTACAATAAGCTTACGCTGCAAGAGAATTCGCTTGTATTTTTCAATATGTGGTCTATTGTCGGTTTGAAGGCCTTCCATAACATCGGCAACGTAGTGCAACTCCACCGAGGGCTGTCTGGAGTAGGGTGGAGATAGCAATGTGAAAGTTGCGAGCTGTCGAAGACGATCTTCATATTCCTAATGCGATTAGGACATCGTATACTCTTGACGACGTTTAGCACCTGTGCAGTCAGTCACCCAATTTCAGAATTCATTTTGAGTAATCCTGCTAAATTCCCAAAATATTGTCTTTTTATATTGATGAGTAATATGGATAGTCGTCACGTTCATGTGCCGTCTACAACGCAAATTTAATGTTACTATCCTAGGAACTAGCCTGCAATACGTTTTGTATTTCATAATCGGAACTATCTGCATTAACCGTCATCAGAGCAATGTCAGGGAACAGAATGCAGCAGTGCCTTGCTACCTACTTGAGGACCTGCTTGAGTCGTGTTCTAAGGAAAGGGTAGTTGATGGTTCACATTATATTACACTAGCGAGAAGTACCGACTTTTCCTTTTCTCTGCAAACATCCAGAACTAAATTCAGTAACTAAATGCTAAGAATATATTTGCATTGTGCCAACTCAAAGATCAATAGATATGGATATAGATACAGATTTTTATATTTAATGCCATTCTCGTTCTGCGTTGGAATAAACATCATTCATTTTTTGCTTGTTCTTGTTACGATTGTTATTGTCATTCTCTCACTCGCAAGAGTTTTCGCATTCCTATTTGGTATCGATGCACATGAAGAGTGGCTAGGAAAGAAGGGAATACTGAATGTTACGTCATGCAGAATACACTCATTTACTTCGGCTCCTCGTGATCTACGCTACAGGAGAAGTGAGATACATAAAGGTGACAGTGTGAGGACAGACCTCGTAGCTCAACTGTGCAACAGATAAAATGGTGCTGCGGAATCGAAAGTGTAGTACGGACTTTGCCACAGTAGCAGACAGCTGGTAATTTAGGACCATGACCGTGGATTACACTTTGGTCAGTGCTGGTTAGAGTGCTGCAACTGTAAATGGAAGGCTTTGTTTGTTGTCTTATGCTGATGCTGTCTGAATAAATTATGCCATTGGATACAAAGCGGTTTAGTTTTGCGACCTAACCCACGAGGGGGGAAGGCACAGTGGTCTGCTTCAGGAATTCCAAGCAATAAAACACAAAAAACAACCCAGGAAGGGAGACATGCATTTGGAATCTGTTCATCGTTACGGGGTCAAACAAGAGGGTAACATTACTGAAACAATGATCGGGCTACTTAGTATATAATAGAGCATACAGATTTCAAGGAGAAACGTATGAAGACGCAGACTTCCTCGTTATCAATATGTGCGGCATATCTTTCGTGTTAACGAAAGTAAATTCCCGCTTTACCTCTTCTTACGTGTCAAATGAAATGAATGCCATGAGGAATAGAATATTTGTTGACTGCGTCTCTTCTTGTTTCCATCCTTACCAACATATTTCTTCATTCTCGTGGTAATCATGACATTCTATGTGTATGCTGCAAAAGATTGCAAGTGGACAAATTCGACATCGAGGTGCAAAGCGTTATATTCAATTCGAATAAGCTTCCGGTGTATTTTTACTTCGTTTGTATTTTTAGATGATTATGAACGTTACGGAAAATTATCTCACATGCTTTATGTTGAATGAGAAACATTGAATGATCCGTTTTGCTTTCCCTACGTTGAAATGATATAATGTCGGCGTCAACAGCCTTCTTCCACGCCGGAAGCTGAAACTTGTATGATTCTGGATTAATGATAATTGAATGTCTCATATGTATACATAGCCCACAAGGCGACGTCAGAAACCATCAGGGGAGAACGCCGCATAAAAACCAAACGTGCGCGCGCGTCTCCACTCTGAAGAACCGTATCGGAGAATCACGGCAAGCATTTCGCTGAAGAGCTGCCTCGTCAGAGAGCCTAGAAATGGCAGCGTCGTAGCAAGTATTTGTCAACACTCTGATAGTGCATTTACTTCCGGGTGTAGGTCGGCGTTACCTCGCTAAATTCACTTGACATTCGTTTTCCACATCGAAGACTCGTACGATATAATCCACTGCAAGATGACACAATTAGAAAGTATATTTAATTTCTGGACTCCAAGAACGGCGTTCTTCACATAAGGAACACCTGTTTGTGTATGCATTCGGGAGGACGACGGTGCAATCCCGCGCCCGGCCATCCTGATTTAGGTTTTCAATGATTTCCCTAAATCGCTTCAGGCAAATGCCGGGATGGTTCCTTAGGAGGGGCACGGCCGATTTCCTTCCCCATCCTTCCCTAATCCGAGCTTGTGCTCCGTCTATAGTGACATCGTTGTCGACGGGACGCTAAAACAGTAATCTCCACCTCCTCTGTTCGTGTGTTTAAGGTTGCGTTTTGAGGCTCAGGCAACATCGCAGTGACTATATTCTGCCTCTGGCCGCCAGTGTGTCGTTAGCTCAGAGGTTCCCTTGTGCGTTGCAGTGCTTGTACTATAAAACAGAGCAGTTCGAATCACGGTAGAAGCCGCTGACTACAACCTTTTATTTTCCATTTTAATTAATGGAGTTGCAAACTGCTAGTAAAAATTTATTATGCGAAATCTGAAGAATGTCTTTAAAAATCAATCTTCGTCCGATTTCGACTTAGTAAATTAAGTTAATATCATGGATTTCTGCTTTGCAAATTCCAAGGTGCTTCACTGTAAAATAGACCCTGAAAAGATTCAAACCGACTGTCAACGATATAAATTTGAGCTTTGTTCGTCATATAGGTCTAACATGTCAGAAGGTTGTTTATGAAGTGCACATGTTCATTAATATAGTTCCCTTCTTCTAAATTTTTGCAATAGCATTTAACTGTAGACGTTTTCTAACACCGGCGTTAGCAATTCCTTTCCGTTCTCTGAAACCTTCAAAACGACAAATTTTTCTGGTTTAAATCTGATGACCTTAACTATCACTTCCGATCAACAATAAATACTTCATGAACCCATACGTGGCACTCCAAATGTGCAGTGTTCCTGCACTGCTACAGAGCTTGCATTGCAAGGTATTCACACAGTTTATCGCATAGACTTACCATAAGGAATGAAACAAGAACTGTAATACACTTTACACCACAGACGCTCACTCTGGCTTGACGAAAACATCCAAACATTGACCAAAAGTTGCACAAATAATTGAGTTTGAAAGGAAAAGAAACGAGGTATGAAGCATTTATAAATTCATCGAATGTAGTGAGGTGGTTTAATTTCGTCCCAGTCTATAAAATTAATTTCGGACCATACTCAGCTCTTGCCGATTAATGTAATATAATACCCGCCTACTAATCAGGGCGTCTGTCTCCGTTGCTTTTGAGCGTGAATGGAAATTGTAGAAATTTTCTGTGGAGCAACATTTAATAATAAAGCGTTTTAAATCATCAAAAGCGATGAGCGGTAGCAGGCGCTTTCGATAAAGAACGGGGGAGTGCAGCGCCGCTGCTGTCGCCACGGCCGCTGCCAGTAGCCAGCAAATGGATCCCGGAGCCTTGCCGCATACGGCGTCCAGAGGAGGACAGTCTGCAGGAAATCTGCCGCAAAATCGTTACTGGATAAAATTTTGATATCGGTGTGTCACAAAGCGAAACAGATTGAATCTGCGCTACCATTACATTCACGTCTTCAGCATTCAGACAGAAGAGGCTATAAAAAATATTTTATGCCAGCTGCTCTCGATCCACTGACATTATGAACAGAAACAGCGCACGCTACCGCTAGACCACAGGCGTAATCAGCCTAGAGTTTCTCTATCATGGGACAAGTTTTCCTCCAGGAAGTGCCGCAGTCTACAGTGTTGCCAGATTGTGCAGATAACCGGACTTAGAGAATTAGCGAGTTGGCCAGTTTTTTTGTCCCATGTCGCGATCGGCGCGGACTTAGCCTCTGAAGCGGCCGGCCGCCGGTCAAGTTTTATGTCAAAGAGTGTACATGATCAAACACAAGGTTTACGAAAATGTATCTTTACACTATTTGTGGCAAGTGTCTGTGCCTCTTGACTACCGGAGTGAATCTTTTAATACTGAATACTGGCAAACACATCCTGCCACAGATAACATGACTGTACATCTCGACTGCCCAATCCAGAGTCACCAACAGGAACTTAAATAAAAATTGGAAACACATCCTACAACAGACAACATGTCTGTTCCTCTCGACTGCCTAATCAAGAGTGACGAACAGCCCGAAACACTTCGCACGCCATACCAGAAAAGGCGTGACCCGAACGCTTCCGAAGTGCTTCGTCGGCAATTTCGTCAATCTTTTGTTTTTGATTTAAATTGTTTTTAATAATTCTAAAATGACTGACTGATAGTCAGCTGTTGAGAGATATTTGTATTAAAAAGTGAAGTCATTCCAATGAGTAGTTTAACTAATAGTAATAACTATGCTTTAACGTTTTGGCGCCATTGCTCCGAACACAGCAGCCAATCACAGAGCAGTAGTATTATGCAGGCGGTCTTTTCCACAGGAATGGTACCGAATCTAACATCTGTCACAGGTACCTCACACCACATTTCGTCCTCTATATACTTCTTGCATCTCCACTGCTCTGGGAACAGCTTCTTGGAGCCTAATATGATGGCTGACTAAGCCAGAAATATTACAGCACTCTCGTGGCTATCCCAAACTTCCTAACTGCAAATATGTACGTCAGTCTGTTGATTCGAACTGTTGTGCTACCGTTCATTAACAGAATTGCAGAGGGTCGTTTGCAACAAATAACACCCGCTCACACACCGTTGTTGTAACCCAATATTCTTGACATGTTGCTGTTGCCTTTGGTTGCTCGATCCCCCGATCTCTCACCAGTCGAGCACATATGGGACATCATCGGACGTCAGCTCCAGCGTCATATTATCATTCGTGACGTTGGCTAGATTGGACTGTGTAAAAATTAGGACTTCTTACGGCCGATGATGACCGCGCAGTCGAGCGCCCCACAAACCAAACATCATCATCATCCAGCGTCATCCACCAACATCATTCACCGTCACTCTAGTGACTGACTAATTGCAACAGGCATGGAAATCTATCCCACAAATTGACATCCGGCACATGCACAACACAATGCATGCACGTTTGCTCACATGCTGGCGATTACACCAGTTATTGGTGTACCAGAATTTCACATTTGCAATGGATTATCTCGCGCTTACATTAACTTCTGGTTTTGTAATGATAATCACTTAAATATTTTACCTGAAAAATTTATTCCCGGAATTTCATAGTCTATATAATTTTTTTTGCTGTTGCGATTTTTTTCCCCATCAATGTATAATATACTGAAGCTATGCGACACTGTCAACAGAGAATATTTGAGAGAAGAGACTAATTACCATATACAGAGGGGCCCAAAAAAATGTATCCACTGTTTAAAAGTCCATAAATGGCAAACTATTTGACGGAGTTGTCTCATCTTTGGTAGTGTAATAGTTTGTTGTTCCGGCAATCGCCACACCAGCGTTGTATTGCGTTGTTTTATTTTGTCAGATGACAGTCGCCAGATAGTCAGTCTTTTGTTCTTACAAGGGAACCTCCCCATCGCACCCCCCTCAGATTTAGTTATAAGTTGGCACAGTGGAAAGCCCTTGAAAAACTGAACACAGATCAATCGAGAAAACAGGAAGAAGTTGTGTGGAACTATGAAAAAATAAGCAAAATATACAAACTGAGTAGTCCACGTGCTAGATAAGCAACATCAAGGCCAATTAGAATTCAGTAGCGCCGTGGTCACGTGGTTAGCTTGAGAAACTGCGGAACGAGAGGTTCTCGGTTCAAGTCTTCCACCAAGTGAAAATATTAATTTTTTATTTTCAGTTTGTGTCAGACTCTTATGTTTTCATCACTTTTTTGGGAGTGATTATCATATCCACAAGAACACCTAAATCGGGCAAGGTAGAAGAATCTTTTTACCCATTCGCCAAGTGTACAAATTAGGTGGTCGAAAACATATTCCTGTCATGTGACGCACATGCCGTCACCAGTGTCGTATAGAATATATCAGACGTATTTTCCTGTGGAGGAATCGGTTCACCTATGACCTTGCGATCAAATGTTTTCTGTTCCCATTGGAGAGGCTCGTCCTTTCGTCTACTAATCGCACGGTTTTGCGCTGCGGTCGCAAAACACAGACACTAAATTTATTACAGTGAACAGAGACGTCAACGAACGAACGGACAGATCATAACTTTGCGAAAATAAAGAAAGTAAAATTATAAGTCGACGGAAGACTTGAACCAAGGACCTCTCGGTCCGCAGCTACTCACGCTAACCACGGGACCACGGCGCTCCTTGACTCCCACTGTCCTTGATGTTGCCTATCTTGTCATGGACTACTCAGTTTGTATATTTTACTAATTTTTTTCATAGTTCCACACAACTTCTTCCTGTTTTCTCGATTGATCTGTGTTCAGTTTTTCAAGGCCTATCCACTGTGCCAACTTATAACTAAATCTGAGGGGGGTGCGATGGGGAGGTTCCCTTGTTAGTAGCACCTAGTTACTCGAGCAAACATGGCTGGTGCAAGGCTTACATTCGATGAAAGAAAGTCAGTTTTGAAGTGGTATTTTAAATACAAAAACATTAATGAGGTTCAACGGCAATGGTGAAGTGAGTATCAAACAGAGCCACCGACACATGTAACGATTCGTCGCATTCGAGACAAATTTGAAGCCCAAGGCTGTGTTAAAGATGTACACAAACAACGACCTGGACGACCTGTACCAGTAACAAGTCCAGCTAACTCCCGTCGTGTGTTACAACAATTTACTCGCTCACCACAGAAGTCTGTGAGACAGTGTGCCCGTGAAACTGGAGTGAGTCGCTCAAGTGTTCGGCGAATTTTGAAGACAGCGAAGTAGAAGTGCTACATCCCACGATTGCTACAGGCAATGAACGGGCCGGTCGTAGTGGCCGTGCGGTTCTAGGCGCTACAGTCTGGAGCCGAGCGACCGCTACGGACGCAGGTTCGAATCCTGCCTCGGGCATGGATGTGTGTGATGTCCATAGGTTAGTTAGGTTTAATTAGTTCTAAGTTGTAGACGACTGATGACCTCAGAAGTTAAGTCGCATAGTGCTCAGAGCCATTTAAACCATTTGAACCAATGAACGAGGACGACCCAGATCGTAGAATGGAGTACTGCGAGTGGTTTACAAACATGGTGCGCAACGATGAAGAGTTTGCAGAGATAATTGTGTGGTCCGATGAGGCACAGTTCAAACTCAATAGTACAGTAAATCGCCACAATTGCATCTACTGGCAGCCGAAAATCCGAACGTCCATGTAGACAAAGCCGTGCATTTGCCAGGAGTAAATGTGTGGTGTGGGGGTGTCTTATCGAGGCTTCATTGGGCCATTCTTCTTTGACGGCACAGTTACCGGTGAGGTGTACCTTCAGAAGCTTCAGACATCCATTTTACCTCCCATCCGAGACGTGTATGGAGACGGAATAGTTTACTTTTAAAAGATGGTGCCCCAGCCCACTACCAAAATCGTGTTAGGGCGTATTTCGACGAAAATCTACCAGGAAGATGGATAGGCCGTAGAATTGCTGTGGAGTATCCACCACGTTTCCCAGACCTAACTCCTCTGGACTTTTACCTGTGGGGAACACTAAAGGACGTCGTTTATCGACAAAAGCCACGCACATAGGATGAACTTCGAGAATCCATCGTACATTCATGTGCAAATATCCAACTGAACACGTTGCAGTCAGTAGTTCGTGCTGCAATTCGGCGGCATCGTTTGTGTGTGGATGTTAATGGTGACCATTTCGAACACCTTCAGTGATATCTTTAAGTTGTACCTTAAGCTACACTTTCACCAAAAATGAGACAACTCCGTCAATTAGTCTGCACGTTATGGACTTTTAAACAGTGGATACATTTTTCTGGACCCCTCTGTATATTCTAAGCTGCGACTGGGTGTTTTCTTTGAAGTAGTGTGTTGACTTGCTCTAGAAGCGTCCTAAGCAATATTCAGCGTCCCTCTGCCGTTGATACTCTGTACTGCGACGCAGTCTGTCTCCCTACCAGCGGTGTTCGTCATTTTGTCGTCCGACTCTGGAACATCGTATGGAAAACTTCACTTTACTGAAGCGTGGACGACGGCCCGAATGTGTGGCTGTGAGCCAGCGCTGTCATGCTGATTTGTGTACGCACACAAGGAATGATGATTCAAGTGTGTGTGTGTGTGTGTGTGTGTGTGTGTGTGTGTGTGTGTGTGCGTGTCCATCAGTTTCTGTGTGTGCCCCGCGCACCACGCTTGCTGCCTCACCGCAGAACACACTTCGCATTGCTCCACAGGCTACTGACTGTCCGCAGAAAAATGCTCCCTCCGGGGAAATTTCCCGGAAAGACGTCTGCCAATTAGCGTGGAGAGCCTTCCAGCTGCGCTCGGACAGATGGGAGCACGCACGTTGCCGGCAACGCTTTGAAACCGTTACGTGAGTCGCGTAAAATGATTCGAACCGGCATAAAGACACCGATAAAAGGGAGATAGCGAAGCACTCTGCCCTTTCCTTTTGACACACGTCTCTAGCTGCATCAACATTTACGTCGATTAATTGGGCCGACACAGGCGAGTTTCGCTGTAAACGGTTATTCATCCAGGAACTGATCTATCAAAGGCGCCAGCTACCCTCGTTTCCTAGAGCAGTGATGTTGATGTATCTGCTAACAGGAAAGTCCTTTGGAAATTACTGTCCCTTTTGTCAGCGGGTGTAGTGTATAACTACTACTCTTATCAGTTTTACCCGTTAGCAGCGCTTGGAAAGCCAAATGCTGCAGTTCATGCAAAGACTTTGTAAACATTAAGACCTTAGGTTTGAAATTGTCAGATTAAATCTGTGTACCGGATCGGCACACGAGACCAGAAACTCTCAATTCACAGACGATGTCGCACCAAGTAAGTTATTTACCTAGACTCCCGACCCGTCCAGGCAGCTGCAGTTCTAATGGTACCTCCATCCTTCTTGTCAGACTTCACAGAAAGAAAAGAACAAGATGTAGCTAGGAGACAGCCCACGTCCGTCCGTACCTCCTCCACCGCTCACCCCCGCCCCACATAGATAGGTTCACCTGCTTGAACAGCAAAGGTTTTCTAACTCTGCAAATACCGGATCTGTTCTTTGTGGTGTGCAGCTTGCGTCTTAGGTAGGACTGGTGACTATAGGTTTCAATGGGTGCGGTATGGTGATCAGGAGCTTTACATCACCACTGTGCGTCTTTCAGCCAGCGAAAGCTTGTTTCAGCAGCAAAATTCAAGCCAACTACCTCACACGCGAACACCAAGAAGAAAGGGTAGTTTACCCATACCCTATGGAATGCTTTCAGAATTGATATTCCTCTCCATCCTATTTTGAATCATGAACAAGGTTCTGTGGTGAAGTTTCGAGCCCGACACAATTTTGATATTTGATATCACTTGACTGTCCTACAATATTTGTAACCTGCGGCTCATGTCGTCCAAAAGGAGGGCTTCAGTTTATGAATAGCCGGCCGTAGTGGCCTTGCGGTTCTAGGCGCAACAGTCTGGAACCGCACTACCACTACGGTCGCAGGTTCGAAACCTGCCTCGGGCATGGATGTGTGTGATGTCCTTAGGTTAGTTAGGTTTAAGTTGTTCTAAGTTCTAGGGGACTGATGACCTCAGGTGTTAAGTCCCATAGTGCTCAGAGCCATTTGAACCATTTCAGTTTATGAATGCGTCGATGACTTTGCCAGTTCTAACTCCAACGGACTTCAGAATTACTCTGTTTCGAAAATCTTGAATGCTTGGTACTCCACAGCTTTCCAATCTTTAGTAAAGGACGTCTTCTGTGCACCATGAGCCGCACTAGAAATGTTTATTTGCAAACACCGGTTTAGAGGTTTAGAACCCATCACAATGAGCCCTCAGTCTTGTGAACTGCGATCCAAAGCCAGTATTCAAAAAGAACATGTTCCTGTCAGACATATTGTTTATTGTGTAAACAATCAAACTAGCTTATTAAGCAAAAAGCTTAATGTCAGCATTACCTCAAATCATGCGTTTGAGAAAAAGTTTACAATTAGTAATTCAGTAGGCGTGATAAACCCAGTCAAATATATTCACTTCTCAACTTCTCTGCTTCTTCTTAGATGTCACTAACATCCCTGTCACTTAAGCTGCATCCATTATCAAAACGAACTTATCCAAATTCAGTATAATGAGCCAAATATAAATTAATGAACTGAGGTGACATTAATGAATTAGTTCTGTATCAGATATATTCCAACCTCCTGCGGCCGCAAAGAATAAGGTTGCCATCACTGGACCAGTTTCATGGAGGGACCATCGCTATATTATTGTTTGGTCCGCAGGTGCTGCCATCTGGCTATGCCGAACCGACTTACCAGTTGAGAACCATTCCACCATCTTAGTATGAAAATTGTGGGTTACTGTGAAGACCAGATGTAAATCTAAGAAGAAAAGTGTGTAGTTTGAAGCTGCGTCTTTCGAGTTGGATTGTGTATGGTGCTAACGTCGGTTATACCAGGCCTGCTTGGTGTATACCATTCGTGTGTGTGTGTGTTTGAGGTTTACGGGCGCTAAACAGCGGGGTCATCAGCGCCCAAACGCATAAAAACAGGAACACATGCAGTGAAGGGACTAAGACGGACAGCGAGCAAGGAGAACGGCTAAAAGACACAGACGTGACGCAGTTTCAAATCCTCACATACAGAGGCAAAACAAGAGGAGAAGGAACACACTAAAAAGGAAGGGAAACAAGGAAAAGAGAACAGGAACCGAAGGGAAACAAGGAGGTAATCGTGACTGGCTGACCTCTTACCTAAAACCTGGGTGAGCCAGTCACCCAGCAGCACATTAAAACCCTCTCCCTAAAATCCGAGGCAACAAATTGGACAGGACACAAAACCGTAAGACCTTAACGACAGTCGTTGCGCCATCTTGTAAAATAGAGGGCAAATCCGGTGGCAAAGAAACAACCGCCCTCTGGTCAGAGAATAAAAGATAGTCAAGTAAAATGTGGCGGACAGTAATCTGGACGCCACAAGCACTGCAGATTGGGGGGTCCTCCCGCCGGAGTAAAAAACCATGCGTTAAGGGACTGTGACCGATGCGGAGGCGAGTGAGGAGAACCTTATCCCGCCTGCATGACTGGTAGGACGTACGCCATGGCCGCGTGGTGGCCTTGACCAGACGCAGCTTATTTTCACCGACTGCCAGCCACTCCTCTTCCCACTGACGCAGAACGCGAAAACGCAGGAGGGAGGTAACAGCATGGAGGGGGACGGCACATGCAAAAACGTGAGGGAGGGAACACGCATCTTTGGCAGCCACATCCGCCAGTTCGTTTCCCCTAATACCCATGTGCCCCGGCACCCAGCAGAAGGGAACCTCCGTCCCCTGCCGTTGCAGGTGGAGTAGGGCATCATGGATGTTCTGGACGACCGTATCCGCTGGGTAGAAGTGTTGCATGGTCTGAAGGGCTCTCAGAGAGTCAGAACAGATGAGGAACTTAGGACGGGGAACACATCTCATCTGCTCCAATGCCCGCAAGATCGCAAACAATTCGGCATCAAAGATGGTAAACGTATACGATGGTATACCATTCGTGAATGAATCTTATCTACTTTTCATGGAGATATTAGTTTTTTATTACCTACCGCTACTGTCTATCTAATAGCGTACATAGTAGACCTTAAACCGCTGCCAGCTCCCGTGGGTGGACCGTAAAGTTGCGTAAGGATATCATGTGTGCAAACAATAATAGAGTTTAGAATGAAATTTTCACTCTACAGCGGAGTGTGCGCTGATATGAAACTTCCTGGCAGATTAAATCTGTGTGCCGGACCAAGACTCGAACTTGGGACCTTTGCCTTTCGCGGGCAAGTGCTCTACCGACTGAGCTACCCAAGCACGACTCACGCCCCGTCCTCACAGCTTTAATTTGCATGGTAGGAGACGAAGTACTGGAGGAATTAAAGCTGTGAGGACTGGGCGTGAGTCGTGCTTGGGTAGCTCAGTCGGTAGAGCACTTGCCCGCGAAAGGCAAAGGTCCCAAGTTCGAGTCTTGGTCCGGCACACAGTTTTAATCTGCCAGGAAGTTTCAATAATAGAATGTATTTATTTCACTGGCAAGAAATACGTACAAGAGCCCATTCTTGTTCTTGTGACAGGCACATAAATGTAACTAAAAGTACACATAGTAAACTGTAATTAAATATTTAACAAATGATGTTGAATTGTTCCACCTCATTAAAATTATTCTAACGAGTTGAGTTAAAAGCAGCTGTGAATTACATTTAATACTACAACATTGCTCTCACACCCACTGTTTAAATGTACTGGAATGAAAAAAAAAAAAAGTCACACTTCACAGCTGCACAGTTATGTTCGAATGGTTTTAAAGTTTACCACGCAGAAACCCAACAAAATTTTCATGGCTTTGAAACTCATTTTACAAGTAACGTTTGCTTTATGATTACTTGAAGCATATGTAACCTATCCTTTTGAAGTTTTAAAAATAGCGGGAGGAGTTAAATATGGAAGATGGAGAGAAGAGAAAACGCAGCGAGCAACTGGTGCTGTGCGAAATGGTGATCTCGGTTTGAATGGTGCTGCAAAGCAGTATCGTGTTCCCAAAGCAACTCTCAAACGTCATCTGAATTACAATTAGAAGAGTGTATGTTTGGGATCACGCCTATTGGCTTACCAACGATAGCATTCAAAGTTGCAGAAAGAAACAATGAACCGCATATTCAACCGTGAGAAAAATATGGTCGGTAAGAAGTGGGACCACAATTTTACGAAGAGGCATAGAGAACTCTCGTTGTGACAACCATAGGCTCGTGCCACTGATTTCATCAAAGAGAAAGTTGCAGAGTTTTTTCAACATTCTCGTGAAGATAATCGAAGATAACGTGTCGGAAGCTTCAGCAGTTTTTAACGTCGATGAAACTGGGCTTTCCAAAGCACAGAAAAACACAAGGAAAGTAATTGCTAAGAATGGAAAACAACATGTTAGATCCACATCGAGCGGAGATGATGGTGTTACAACAACCGCTTTTTGCTGCGTCAGTGCTACTGGGCATTTTGCACAGCCGATGCTGATCTTCAATCGTGCTCGTGGTAAAGATGAGCTGAAGGATGGAGCATCTCCTGAGACAGCCTTCGCTTTCAGTCCGGATAGCGGAGAAAGAAACAAAGAAGTATTTGTGAAATATCGGGAACATTTTATTGCTTATGTGAGATCTTCAAAGTAGCATAAAGTTCTTCTTCGCCTTGGTGGTCATACAACCCATACAAACAAATGCGGTAGTACTGCATCTAGATCGGGTGAGTGGAGTTATATTGTTTTCTCTTCCCTGGCACAACATGCATAAACTGCAGCTGTTAATGTGTCTACAAACCGTTAAGTAATTACTACATACACGAAATGGAAAAATGGCTACGAGGATATCCGGGACGTGCAGTGGCCCAGTTGCAAGTTTCAGCAATTGTTGCAGAAGTATATGGGAGGGCAGCAACTATAGAGACGGCAATTAATGGATTTGCTCGTTCAGTCGTCTATCCTGTGGGTAGAGATGTCTTTAAGGATTATCACACTCCTGCCAATATTGCAGAGTTAATGCAATAATGAAGACTTACCAGTAGTGAGAGTTATGGAAAGAGCATTAGGTTTAACATTTTATTCACACACCTCAGAAAGACCACCAACAACTGCAAAGTACATCGGAAAAAAATCCTACAGAACCCAGCCGTTTGGCTGTTTACTTAGCAGACTTTTGTCTTATTCAAACAGCTATCACGTCACTGAATGCCATCTTAAGAGACGGCACAAAAAAAGCTTTACTACTGATACGTTCTCCACACAGGGACCAATTAGAACGTAGCGCTAAAGCTCCCGCTGATCTAAAATGAAAGCTGCTTATTGTGAGTCAAACGAAAGAGATGAAAAGCAGCAAAGGAAGCAAGTGAAGAGCACTAGCACCACCATTGAATTTGCCAGCTACGGAAAAATCGATCAGTGGAAAACATGATTCAGTGCATGGCATGTAGAAAGTAGATGCATGAAAACTGCGTTGGAGTTAGGAAGTACGCAATAAAGTAACCAAAATTTCATTTACTTTCATAATAACGTCATATTAGAATTGCACAGTACTTTAGTATTCGTCCAATTTAGTTCTTTTCTGTTCAGAATAAACATTCTTAGTTCATGTTAAATTAATTTCCACCTAATACTCCTCTTATTTTCTGAATTATGCCGTGGGGCCGTATTGAAATCCATCCAGCCGTTGTAGTCTCGAATAAGGGGTATTTAATCATGAAGTATCGAATATTCATCTAATGGTGCATTCATGGAACTCAGATGCTGTATTAACGGAAACGGGTATCCATGCATGGACCTTTACGGAAAATATTTCAGGAGCCTTTCCTGATGTAGTTAATGTTATTTCAGGGACAACAGCTATACAGTGAAGTATAGGTCACCTGAAGAATTCTGACATTCAGTTTCACAACATTTGAAGCATTGAGTTTCCTTCAGTTCGAGACAAAAGTTAACTGGTCCGTTGATAGCAACCTTACCCCATATGAACAAAAATAAGTTCTAGCTTTCAGAAACACTTGCCACTTTATTTTGAGATCATATCGAAAACAGATTTTTTTGAAAATACCTGGGACCCAACTAAGATAGTCATTCACATTTGCTGTTGCGCAAATGATATACTAGTTTTTTTCGATGGTACTCCTTAAAAAGTGAAGACATATTACCACCGATGTAATCAGTCACGTAAAACATCACCATTACCACAAAACACCAAGAAAATGGAAGTATTAACTTTTTGGACCAGACGTTTGAAAGAGAAAGAGATATCTCCCTTTTCAACATATTCCTGAAACGCACAACATGTGACTGCATCCTCAACAACAGTTCTTGACGTCCCCCATCCCATAAAGAAGCCTATTTCTGCTCAGCGACTTACAGGTTAATCAAATACCCTTTAAACGGGACGAATATTTATGCTGAAATACACACAATGGAGAAGGCAACATATCACAATGCTTATGACCCAAAATTAGGTATAAAATTACAGACAAAAATCAGAAAGAACATAGTAACAACAAAACTCAGATCACGTTAGTAAAGAGCCAGAAAGTAGAAAAAAGATTATAAACTAACTTTACCTTACTATAACTTTACCTTACTGAGTTCAAATTTCCGACACAATAAATCGTTTGTTTCAAAAAACAAATCCGTAAACTGGCTTCAGGACAGAGAAAAATATAAGATCGCGTCATATACACAGTATAGATCAGGGATGTACAAATTCTCCTTTCAGCCTACCTTGATGGAAATAGGAAATGGAAGTCTCAGTGGATTTAAAAAAAAAAAAAAAAACACATTCTGGTGGTATGCAACGGGGAAGGAAGCTTGTTATGACAGAAAAGCTTCATCTTGAGAGGTTTCCTTTTTAGACTGACATAAAATGATAACCAAACTTTTTGTTTACTAAAATGCATTTGGAGAATTCAGAATGAACTATTTTGGCCACTTAGTATGAATTCAGCGAAGTCACAATACACAGCCTCGCAAAACTAAATATAATGGATGTAACTGGGGCCATATTTGGCTGAAACGCATTAAGCCTACATAAATTAGACTTCCAAAGAATTACTTAGGTTGGTATTGCGGTGTAATAGATATCTTCAGGTTCTTGGGTGCAAAGGGGCGCGACTTCCAGAGATGATTCTGCTTGCTACAGAATACATGTTAGGGGTGACTTGTTGAAGGTTCGAACTGAGAATAGCCAGCACTAATCGAAAGACAGTTGAGGTTGCAGAGAAAAACCATTCATAGCCAAATAAATAAATAAGCACGAAATACGCCAAAAATGAAAAAAAGGACAAATAAAATCCGTCATTTGCTGGCCTTGAATAACTCAAAATGAATATCCATTTCATTGAGCCGTCTTGCGATACTCGGGTAAAAAACATCTTTTAATCAACATCCGAATTGTACTCGTAACACTACAGTGAAAGCGCACGGAAAGATGTGCTACGCAGCGTAGCACAGCGGGAAGACGGCCAGGCAAGCAGGACTCCTTTGCCTGTCTGGGTTGCGCATAGCTTGGCTTGGATGGGAGTAAAGCAGTGTGCCGTCCTGCTTATAAAATGCGGCCACCTTCCTTCCTGGGTGACAGGCAAGCAGGGCGGGTTAAAAGCAGAGTGTGTGCATATCTGATATGTACTGTAGACACGAGCAAACATGTAACATAGTTGTGTATAAAACAAGATGTAGTGGATGTGATAAATTTTATGCTGGGAAAACAGGGGAGAGACTACAAAACGAGGTTTAGATAACATATTAATGTTATCAAAGCCAATTCCTCAGAATTCAGTGCCAATTTAAGAGAATATGCTAAAGACATTGACAAAATAATTACCATTCTCTGTATAGCAGAATGTCAGATTATTAAATGTTATATAAAATAATAAAAATATCCACCCACGTTCACCGGATCTGACGTCCCCGGATTTCTTTGTGTGGGGAAAGTTGAAGGATTTTTGCAATCGTGATCCACGGACAACGCCTGACAACATGCGTCAGCGCATTGTCAATGCATGTGAGAACATTACGGACGGCGAACTACACGCTTTTGAGAGGAATGTCGTTACAAGTAATGCCAAATGCATTGACGTTGACGGACATCATTAATGTGGTATTTACAGGTAATCACGCTGTAACAGCATGCGTTCTCAGAAATGATAAGTTCGCAAAGGTACATGTATCACATTGGAACAACCGAAATAAAATGTTCAAACGTACTTACGTTCTGTTCAAATTGCTCTGAGCACTATGGGACTTAACATCTATGGTCATCAGTCC
This sequence comes from Schistocerca nitens, assembly GCF_023898315.1. Classification (NCBI taxonomy): domain Eukaryota; kingdom Metazoa; phylum Arthropoda; class Insecta; order Orthoptera; family Acrididae; genus Schistocerca; species Schistocerca nitens. Next base: position 50,429,058 of record NC_064620.1, read on the forward strand.
CCTAGAACTACTTAAACCTAACTAACCTAAGGACATCGCACACATCCATGTCCGAGGCAGGATTCGAACCTGCGACCGTAGCGGTCACGCGATTCCGGACTGAGGCGTCTAGAACCGCACGGCCACACCGGCCGACTTACGTTCTGTATTTTAATTTAAGATACCTAAATGTTACCAACTGTTCGTCTAAAATTGTGAGCCATATGTTTGTGACTATTACAGCGGCATCTATCACAAAGCTAAAAAAGTGGTCCAACTAAAACATTCATACTTCTTTACGTACTACTCGAATATGTAATACAAATGGGTGTTCTAATTTAAAAAAACGCAGTTGATATCAATTTTACCTATGGCAGCGTCATCTAGCGGGCCAACCATACAACCATCTGGTTTCCTCCTTCAAGCTAGACAAGTCTTTGTAGGTTTTTCGTTTGACGCGTATTTCGTGAGATATTTGGCCCGGTCACGATCAATGGACCACCCTGTATATAAACGTGATCGTGGAAATAACTAAAGATGGGTAATGTAGACTCTTTGACAGGTCAGTTTCATGTTAACACAATATGGCAGCTATGTCAAACGTTATTGAGAATTGTCACTGCCTAAGATTTGACAGCAGTAAATACGTGGCAACCTATATACCATGTGGTAGGACAGAGTTCAGATCCTATCGTATTAACTGACGAGCATTTCACTGCTATAGAGGTACATAATGAAAGTAGACTTATTTAACTGCTGCTATATACACATTTTGTTGAAATCGGGGAATCGATGTTGTTTGTTCCTCTGTATCAGATGCCACTGATGGTGGGCTATAAACCCGAAAACCGGTTTTGGAAATAAATGTTTCTCCAGTGTAGCTCAGGGTGTATAGAAGGTGTCTTTATTAAACTTTTGCCTGACGCAGTTTTGCATTATATCATTCAAACATATTTACTGTCCCATCATCTTCAGTTTAAGTCTGGTATTGTATAACTGTGTATTTCCAGATCGATTTGATCTTAAAATTGATGTACACATTCTTTACAGTGTAACGTATTTCAGTCAATATGAGTTGACACTTTAGAATAAGCTTGCTGGGAAACGACACGCCAGGTAACTATGTAACATGCATGCAGTTAAGTCCCATAGTGCTCAGAGCCATTTGAACCATTTGAACTGCCAGGGAAGATGGGAACAGGCAAGAAGGTGCATATCATACGCAGACATCATTCTCTCTTTCTCTATCTCTCTCTCTAATTCCACATCTCCGCCTAAACCTTATATATATATATATATATATATATATATATATATATATATATATATATATATATATATATATATACTGCTGAAAAGAACACAAGAGCAGCTGGAATGCCAAATTGGTGATTATCAAGTAGGCTTCCGCCCCGGTCGCTCATGCATAGAACAAATATTTAATTTAAAAACAATATTAAAACACAAAGCAATTAGAAATGCCCCCATAATTTGTACATTTGTAGATTTTAAGAAAGCCTATGACTCAATTGACTGGCAATCTTTGTTTAACATTTTAGAGGAACTTGGACTTGACTCCAAAACACTAAGGCTTATCAAAGAATCACTGACAGACACTGTATCTAAAGTTAAATTCAGGGGAGAAATCTCTGAACCTTTTCTCATAAAAACTGGAGTACGTCAAGGTGACGGGCTATCTCCAGTTTTGTTTAATATAGTCCTGGATAAAGTCATTAAGGAATGGGAAAAAGAATTAAAAAATCAATCCTACTGGAAACCAATCCATCTTGGTAGAACCAAAGACAACGTGGAGATATCTTGTTTAGCATTCGCGGACGACTTGGCCATACTTGCAGATGATGAAGAAATCGCCACCAAACAAATAGAGATCCTTAAGGAATGCGCGGATAAAGTAGGTTTACAAATTTCGTTTCAAAAGACAGAATTTTTCTGTACAAAATTCCATATACACAGTTTGAACACAAAATATGGAAAAATAAATAGAGTAAAGCATTTTAAATACCTAGGTGAAATTTTGGAGCCAACCGGAGGAGAGAAAGTTGCACAGAAGATCAGACAACAGAAAATGAAGAGAGCATATGGTATGACACATGAAATATACAATAAAAAATGCATCTCCTCGAACACAAAAATCAGACACTACTGCGCAGTAATTAAGCCAGCAGCACTATATGCTAGTGCAACGCTCACACTCCACACAAAATGTGATTTAGAAAAAATACTAAAAGAAGAACGAAAAATTATGAGAAAGATTTTAGGTCCAAAATTAACAGAAGAAGGATACCGGATACAATCAAGAAGAACCACAGAAACTATATAAAACCTGGCAGCAGACATAAGAAGGCGAAGATTAAAATTTTATGGACATGTCACTAGACACTCACCAACAGAATTCTCACTTACATAGAAAAAGTCAAATCAACAACACCATGGATTATCCAAGTAAAATTAGATTTACAAAAAGCAAATATTGAACTTAAAGATGTCAAAGATAGAAAAACTTTTAGAAATAAGGTGGAAAAGTGGAATGTATTGTCGGAGAAGGAAGCACTAAAGAGACCAGGAACAAAATGGACAGAAGAAAGAAAAAGAAAACGTGGAGAACGAATGAAAGAAGTATGGAAGAAACGACGTCAGAAAGCTTTGCGTGAACCTTCTGGGTCCATTCGCGATATATATATATATATATATATATATATATATATATATATATATATATATATATATATATATATATATATATATATATATATATATATATGAGATCTGAGTACCCGACATTGCCTAGATACGTATTTATCCCAATTCTGTTGGTCCATATACTGTTTCCTCCTCTCTCTGTCCATCTTCTCGTCCCCCAAAGTGAGTCAATCTCCTCCTCTCCCTCTCTGTCCGACTCCTTCACTCCCTCCCTCTGTATTCCTCCTCCCGCCGCCTCTGTATCCTCCTCTGCAAAATGTGTTGTGAATAGAGTCGTCAGTAAAGAAGTAATAAATTAAAACTACATGCATGACGCAACAGTTTCTCACGCATCTCATTGCTTATGAAGTCATGTCTCTTGAACTAAGTGTCGTACAGTGATATATTTTTGCCGGTACATTCACTGGTAAACGTTAATACTGTCTGGTAAGTTTATTGCGAATAAAGTTATTAGTAGAGAAGTAACAAAAGATCATGCCTGATGCGAAAGTTTTATTGCATACAGCCAAAATCTAGTAAGAGATAATTTTTTTCTTTCGTTATTTTGTAGGGGGTATGAGCTAGAAAAAACCTCGCCAAGGTTTTTAGTTACGTGTAAAGTTTATTATTAGTCACTACGGTCTGTCATTCACAGATACTGGATGAATGTAGTCTGGCTATTTGTGCGTCGTGAGCTATAGAGGTATGTGGCTCTTACACCACAGTGGTTCTTTCCAGGCAGTAACTTACATGTAAAAGCTTTGGTTGAGATCGATCCAGAGGTTTAGGAGGAGAAGTGTTATAATAGAGAGAGATAATGATGTCTGCGTATGATATGCACCTTCTTGCATGTTCCCATCTTCCCTGGCAGTATTGTAAAGTTCAGACAGCCATACATGGCGACGAACTACTATGTCAATGAAATTTGGTCAATTCATAGTTTTTATATTCGAGTGCTGTGCGTTCTATTACGGGCAGTGAGTCGAATTAGTCAGTTGTAAGACAGTTTTTGCATACGTGAAAGTTAAAGGAGTGGTGTTACTTGTAATAGTAATATACAGACTAATCCGAATTTTCACTGACTTAGTTTTGCTTAGAAACATTTTATGAGTGTTTTGATATCAGGCACCAATGGTCTCTGCTGACACATTGGAGAGTAATTGTATTTCATTTAATTTCTTAGTCCCTTTTACTTTCGAATCTGTGTTGCACTGAAAATTTCTATTGAACACTGTAAATGTCAACGTTCTAAGTTGTGCGTCTTGTTGGAAACAAACTTGTGCCATTCCCTGACAATAGTTGCTGCTGATAACAGAAAGGCTAACTTTAGCCTTCACTTTTAAACTTGCTTTCCTGCTACTTAGTTCTGTCTCAGTTTGTGTTATATTTGTTGCATAAGGGGCAGTCGAATGAAAACGAGACAGTTGTGACGGAAGTAACGAAACTGTTTATTATTTCAAAAGTAGTTGTCATGATTATACGTTTATTCTACCGTGACACAAAGTTGTCAGTGCCCTTATGGGAAAATGTCTGCTGTACGCTACGGAACCATGGTTGTACTTAGGCGTGCACCTCTTCGTCCGAAGCAGATCGACGACAACGAGTGTCTTCCTTCAGGGCGTTGTCGAAATAAGCTTGGCAATGTGTAGGCAACAGAAAATATTTTTACATTAATTTAATGTTTGTCTTGTCTCACAGTGGGATAAATGCATAAACAGCTATAGTCATTACTTTTAAATTTACATTTTTTCCACTTTTCTCATTTTCATTTGACAGCCTCATATATTACTGCGTACTTTAATTGTATGTTTCCTTAAGACTGTCTCGAAGCTGATAAGTCATGTTTTACATATATTTATAGCTGTATATAAAATTAATTATACGAGTGCCTAACTTGGCTCTTTAAGTACATTTGTCATTTGGTGTTTCATATTCTTATAGTAATAAAATGGGTCCGGAACGGCTGAATCTGGTAATGAGCCAGATTAAATCCATGCTAAAATTCGAATAAACAACCAACAGTTGCTGCAGCTGTACACAGGTTGTCCCGCGAGGAATGGCCAATATTCTGGGATATGACAGCAACGATCATTCGAAGCAAAAAATGGTTCAAATGGCTCTGAGCACTACGGGACTTAACTTCTTTGGTTATCAGTCCTCTAGAACTTAGAACTACTTAAACCTAACTAACCTAGGGACATCACACACATCCATGCCCGAGGCAGGATTCGAATCTGCGACCGTAGCGGTCGCGCGGTTCCAGACTGTAGCGCCTAGAACCGCTCGGCCACTCCGACCGGCATTCGAAGTAAAACAGTCTCGTAAACATGGGCTCTAAGGTGCATGCCCTTGAGATCTGTGAGTACTAGTTCATCTGCTCTACTGTCAGACACATCTCCTCTAATGAATAAGTGATCTAAGTATTAAGGCATGCATTTTAGAGCTCATGTTTATCACACAATTTTTTCTTGCTTTAGCCATTACTACCTCTTCGACAAATATGGAAATCAAAGAGCCTCTAGTACAAGATTTGTTTCACTGTATCGAAGGTAAAGAAGTGCTCACAGCTCTTAACGTATACATTTTAGGGTCCATGTTTACTAGACTTTTTTTACTTCAAAAGATCGTTTGCGTAGTACCCCTGAGTACTGAGCACTCCTCCTGGGAGTTAAATAAGTAATGCACCACATTTTTCTCAGAAATTAGGTTGATTTTACTCAGGAGAGTGTCCGCACGTTCTGCCATTGTAGAAGCCACAGCTGCTGCAGCCGGCCGGCAGGCGGGAGATCGAACAGGGTTGGGCATCGTTGTTACGATGCTTGCTCAATGACTGACCGTGCATTAGTTCAGTGCATTTGTCACCGAAGACATTCTGCAATCTCATATGAGTGTCTGTGATGATCTAGTTTTCCGCCAAAAGAAACTCAGTGACAGCTCTTTTCTTCGAACGTAACTCCGCTACAGAGCCTCCATCTATCGGAACTTCATGGAAGTGTAGAGGCTGAAACTGGGATATCCCATGATGTCCCACAACAAATTCCGCAAATAGGCAGAGAAAAAAATTGTTGTGGTAAGTATTGAACTCCCCACGCATCCTTCCTGAGACTGATTAGCAGGTTAGATGCGAAAAATACACAGTTGGAGGCACTGTATTCAAGACTTGCCCACACACGGGCAATTGACAGCTCAGAAACCGGTCTCGAAACGCTCTGTTCCATGTATTTTTCGTGTTTCTATGTTGGTCCTTTGCATTTGAGTACGTGCAGCATTGCACGACGCAACGCTTTTTTCCCTCTCAAGGGCTCAGGCAGATCCCGTGGGTTACGCGTGAGCGCCCGCAGTGTGCTAGCTACAGTGGAACGGAGGGCCAGCCGGGCTGCGCTCTGCCCTCGCGGCCAGAGCCCCTCGTTTTTCGCTGCCGCTGCCGCAGCCGAGGCCGGCGCACACTTGAGCACGCGCGGGCGCCGCGCCAGCCCCTGCCCCTGCCGCAGCGGCAACCCTCCTGACGCAGCGGGCGCCCGTTAAGTTGTCCTCGCCCCCGCCGCCGCACTTGCTGCGCTGCCACCCTATCCTATCCGTGTCCTCTCCCCGCCTCTACACGTACACAGCGCGCGCCCCATTCAGCCGCAATCAGCTCATCAGCGACGCCTTCACACTCTGTCCACAGTCCGTGTGTGAACTACCGCTCGGCTTTATACAGCTAGTTAAAATTTTTCTCGTGGAAACTTACAGCTCTCGTTGCGACCAGATGTCACCACGAGATCACATCCCGTTTCATATTTCTTGCTACTGCATTACAGCTGCGTTAAATGAAGTGCATGTAGCTTCCAGCACTGAGCCAATACCATGTCACAGTCAGAAATCCTCTATCTGCTAAAGAAAAGGGGGCTAATTTCGATATTCGTTGTGCTTAATACATTTGTGTAACACCACAGTTTGAGTGCCAAATGATCTACAGATGTGTTGTAACGCCGGAAATGCATATCCTCCTATTTCCATCTGTTGTACTGTAAGTTTTTTCCTTAATTTGTTACCTGAATATATGACATTTCTGTGCCTTTATATATTGTAATTGTTTTACTATTTATATATATATATATATTTATTTATTTATGTCGGTGTATAATTGGTTTGTTTCGTAAATATTATTTGTATTTTTACGCTGGGTCTTGCCTAGGGAAAACTGCTATCGAACGATTACATCGATAGGTCGTGTGAAGAATCAAAGTGTGTAGGATCTTTGGTAGTGTTAACTCTGCCGCGTGGAGCGCGGGCAGGGCAGTTGGGGTCTGGCTGGAGTAGCGAGTGGAGCAGGTGTGTGGTGTGACGCTCCCGCGAGTTGCCGCGCTTTCGGGGTTTAGCAGCATGTAATTGCGCTCGACTTGCTATGTTAGTTTCTGGCACGGTGTCGCGGACGGGAAGCATTAGCCGGCGCACATCAAGAGCCCGTTTCGTTTGGTGACCGTGTCGAGAAGAAGGCGCGCCAACATCCAGCTTCTGCAACAGCGACGGCCGACAATGAGTGACCGTCGCCACCTCCTCGATCGACGGCTTCAAACCTTCAATCAACTAACAAGGAAGACTAAAAGCACGTAAAGTTTCAGAACTGTATGGCAGACCTCAGCTTTTCAAATTGTTCCATTTGCCTCGCAAAATTACAGCAACTTAGCATGAACCTTTGTTGCTCATTGTCCCAGTTGCATTACCAAGCAGGGTCCCTTCCTTTTCCGAAATGAACCCGAGTGTCGTTGAAATTCAAACGCCAGCATAATTCCATTTCACTGGTTTAATTTCAAAGTTCAGTTAAAGTATTCATAGCTGGCTACAATACTTAGATTACACAAGCACAAATTAAGAGTGCTAGTTTTGTTACCATATTTTATCTTACCTGTGACTGCAGCTCAGCTTGGTACGTACTAAATTTTACTATTGTTAATTGTTCAGAATCATTTAATTCAAGTTCAAAGTTAAATCTCTTATTTCTAAATTGCGTAGATTCAAGTAGCTTTTGAAATGATTGTTGAGATAGTCCAAGACTAACCGTATTTTACTGAATTTCGATGTGCTTCAGAAAGAAAGCTCATTATTAACTTCAGTCACTAAATTAACTTTCGATTTTCCGGTTTTATTAATTCTTTTGCTAAATTAAGTGTAGCGAAATTTATTACTTCTGACAAACTTTCAGTTTTCACACTACACTTGTCAACCTTCAGTTGCCACGCTTCTAGTGCTAATTATATGTGTAATAATCTTTCTTTTTCGGTTACTATAGTAATTGTCCTTAGGACTGGCGACCATAATTTCCCCCAAATCTCAAATATCTAATTATCGCTAGTTGATTGTTAACGTAAAGGCCGCACATTTACTTTCTTTATTAACTTTACCCCTATTTCAAAATTAATTTCCACCAGTTTCATTTGCATTTTTCCTTTCATTTATATGTAACCCTTTCCTCCCTCTTTACCGACAAATTAACATCGGTGACGATTGCCTTTCCCAAATTTCCATTAGGTACACGCGGTTTAATATTTCACTGTCATTAAGGTCGATAAGTGAGGGGGGAGGTTACAGTGTTCAAGCATCCGTTTTAAAATAATCATTCCTGCATGTGTCATAGAATTGAACACATCGTAACAAAATACCTTCATGAAGTTTCGTTATTCTTTAAGTCTTAACCGGCGTTGCGGAGTCTCTGGGACTCCAGCGAAGTATTAAGCTGTAGTAACTTTGGTATTTGTTGACCAGGTAACATGCGCTGTTCAGAAAGTTCCTGTGGTGTGAAGACACGTCGCGTGCTCAGGCGACTTCAGTCTGTTATCAAGACAAGCATTGTAAACAACAAGCTTAGAGTCCCCAGCGATGCTGACAGTTCAGATCGAGATGGCGATCTCAAGAGCAACGTTACTGTCGAAAATGCTATTTCAAGTGATCACGAAACAGCAGGTGAACTTTCTGAAGATGAATCTGATGACGAAGATGAGATACAGATTACTGAAAGTGGAGACGAAAAGTGTGTGTTCAATGAATTGCAAATCTATAAGACTCTAAAATATTATCTCTTTTTTATGCGTGTTGTTACCACTGTCAGTACATCTGCATCTACATGGATACTCTGCAAATCACATTCAAGTGCCTGGCAGAGAGTTCTTCGAACCACCTTCACAATTCTCTATTATTCCAATCCCGTATAGCTCGCGGAAAGAATGAACACCTATATCTTTCCGTACGAGCTCTGATTGCCCTTATTTTATCTTGGTGATCGTTCCTCCCTATGTAGGTCGATGTCAACAAAATATTTTCGCATTCGGAGGAGAAAGTTGGTGATTGGAATTTCGTGAGAAGATTCAGTCTCAACGAAAACGCCTTTCTTTTAGTGAATTCCAGCCCAAATCCTGTATCATTTCTGTGACACTCTCTCCCATATTTCGCTATAATACAAAACGTGCTGCCTTTCTTTGAACTTTTTCGATGTACTCCGTCCGTACTATCTGGCAAGGATCCCACACCGCGCAGCAGTATTCTAAAAGAGGACCGTCAAGCGTAGTGTAGGCAGTACTATACTGTTTTCCTACAGAAGTAAATGTTTGCTCTTTTCTTGTACTTCAGACCTTACCAAATGTCTATTCGACAAAAAATGTTTTTATATGTCAGTATCTTCTTGGGAAATAGATGTAACAGAAAGACTATATTTATTTTTGTAATATCTTTAGCTTAAGATTTCTCGCTTTCGTTTGTTTCTAAACTGGTTATAAATATAAAAGCACGACTTTGATGATGTATACGTTCCTAAACGACAACAAAAAAGTTACCAGACACTATACAGTTTGCCGGCCGGTGTGGCCGTGCGGTACTAGGCGATACAGTCTGGAACCGCAGTGACCGCTACGTTCGCAGGTTCGAATCCTGCCTCGGGCATGGATGTTTGTGATGTCATTAGGTTAGTTAGGTTTAAGTAGTTCTAAGTTCTAGGGGACTGATGATGACAGATGTTAAGTCCCATAGTGCTCAGAGCCATTTTGAACCACTATACAGTTTTTTTGTTTTGGAGTCCACAAGACTCAACAACGCATTTAGTGTTAAACTTTTCAACCACGCCGGTTAAGGATTAACCTCATTGCAAATGAAAACTGTGGGAATCTTGTCATTTGCGGGCAGTGGTCTCACCGAGTGAGTTATGAAGGCACGACGCACAGCTTTAATTCTACTACCACCTCGCCAAATTTGACAGAAGCTGTTCTTCGTACTTTGTCCGATTACTAACTCTGTTAGGAAATATTGCACGGAGGAATGAGTAGACTGAGTCTACAGTTGTTTACTCTCTTCCAACAGTGTTTGTCCAGATAGGTATGGAAGAGAGCTTTCTGTAATGTATGGAAAGCAGAACATAGCTACTACTGGCAGAACTGAAGTTCTGGAACCAGCAGAGAGTCGTAAGCTGCGGCTTTTTATTTTAGAAAGAGCATTGTCAGTGATAGACACTGATGTGGTTTAGAGTCGCGGCCCGGTGCGCATTTTGCTACAGAGTAAATTTTTCATTCTACATTTGGACGCTTTTTAACAATGGATGCTCATTAAAATTGTATGAAACTCATAAAATATACAAACACCGACTGTTTCCGGGTGAACTGTTTTATTCTGAATCCAACTTCGGTCTTTCAGAGCATCTACAGACATAACATCACCATCATAGTGTACATATGTGTACTTTATGTTTTCAAAGTAAGTTTATGAAGTTAATCCCTGTCAACAATTTCTTAAACTCCCTTTTTACAATAGCCTCACATTACACACACAAGGAGTGCATATAATATTTCACAATACGTTTGTAAGTATCTCACGTAACATATATTGTCGAAAAACATTTCAGCTCCCCTGTTGTTTCTGATGAATTAAGTTCTACTACTCCTCATCAAGGTTCTTCAGCCCAACAAAATACTACAACCTTCATTCTGTCAATTCCTTGTTACCCCTTCGTGATACGAAAAAAGTTAGACTACTGATTTCATCTAACCGTATGAGTCACTGACGTACATTGTTTCTCCAGTCGTCACGGTTTTCTGTCCTGTATATTCGAGACGAGTGATCTGACTGCCGATATTTCTGTACGTACTGTACACTGACTGCAGGGAAGAGAGTTAATAACGTAAAACGCATTACGAAAATACCATTCTTCTACGATTCCTGGAGTCACGAGCACTTGGGGAAATCACCAGCGCACAAACATGGGCAACTTGCTTAAGATACGATTTATTGGAACTCCAAAACAACTTACATGATTTGAAACCTTCTAACATTTACCTGGCCCGACACGTCTGCTTCCTCCAGGCACCTAGCTGTGACCCCTCCCTTAAAGCTGTCTGCACAAATCTGTTTCCGCCGGGCACCTACCTGCGACTCCTCTGTTTTTTACTGCACGCGCCCGGGTCTTTTAACCAACACAGAACCTCCTACTCTAAGATATTATAGTCGTTGCGATTGGCAACTATCGACTATATTCTGGAGCTACCCTGATCAGACCTTAGCACATACCTTTCAGTTGTTCGTATGTCTCCCTTACTGATTCAGCTTTAGCTTCAGCCACGGCTCGTTTTGCCTCCTTCTTTGCACTTTTGTATGCTTGCCCATCCTCAGAACTTCCGGACACATATCCCACTTCCTCTTAGCGTCTTTCTTTTCCTTCATGGAAACATCCTGTGTATGTTGGGAAAAGAAATTTTCCTCCAATGCTACCTGTAAAATTCCTCTCGTCTCGGCACAGGAGACCCAGCTGAATAACAGAGACGCGAGCTGTTAGATCCTTAGAAGCTTTATCTCTTGATTTGCCTCTCCGTATCAGTTGTCTCATATCCTGATTTTTCAGTAGCTGTTCGTGTGCCTCCCTTACTGATTCAGCTTTAGCTTTAGCCACGGCTCGTTTTGCCTCCTTCTTTGCACTTTTGTATGCTTACCCATCATGACCACTTCCGGACATATCCTACTTCCTCTTAGCGTATTTCTTTTCCTTCACGGAAACACCCTGTGTATGTTGGGAAAAGAAATTGGCTCCCAATGCTACCTGTAAAATTCCTGTCGTCTCGGCACAGGAGACCCAGCTGTATAACAGAGAGGCGAGCTGTTAGATCCTTAGAAGCTTTATCTCTTGATTTGCCTCTCCGTATCAGTTGTCTCATATCCTGATTTTTCTGTAGCTGTTCGTGTGCCTCCCTTACTGATTCAACTTTAGCTTTAGCCACGGCTCGTTTTGCCTCCTTATTTGCACTTTTGCGTGCTTCCCATCATCGGCACTTCCGGACATATCCTACTTCCACTTAGCGTCTTTCTTGTCCTTCACGGAATCACCCTGTGTATGTTGAGAAAAGAAATAGTCCCCCAATGCTCCCTGTAAAATTCCTCTCGTCTCGGCACAGGAGACCCAGCTGAATAACAGAGACGCGAGCTGTTAGATCCTTAGAAGCTTTATCTCTTGATTTGCCTCTCCGTATCAGTTGTCTCATATCCTGATTTTTCGATAGCTGTTCGTGTGCCTCCCTTACTGATTCAGCTTTAGCTTTAGCCACGGCTCGTTTTGCCTCCTTCTTTGCACTTTTGTATGCTTACCCATCATGACCACTTCCGGACATATCCTACTTCCTCTTAGCGTATTTCTTTTCCTTCACGGAAACACCCTGTGTATGTTGGGAAAAGAAATTGGCTCCCAATGCTACCTGTAAAATTCCTGTCGTCTCGGCACACGAGACCCAGCTGTATAACAGAGACGCGAGCTGTTAGATCCTTAGAAGCTTTATCTCTTGATTTTCCTCTCCGTATCAGTTGTCTCATATCCTGATTTTTCTGTAGCTGTTCGTGTGCCTCCCTTACTGATTCAACTTTAGCTTTAGCCACGGCTCGTTTTGCCTCCTTATTTGCACTTTTGCGTGCTTCCCATCATCGGCACTTCCGGACATATCCTACTTCCACTTAGCGTCTTTCTTGTCCTTCACGGAATCACCCTGTGTATGTTGGGAAAAGAAATAGTCCTCCAATGCTCCCTGTAAAATTCCTCTCGTCTCGGCACAGGAGACCCAGCTGAATAACAGAGACGCGAGCTGTTAGATCCATAGAAGCTTTATCTCTTGATTTGCCTCTCCGTATCAGTTGTCTCATATCCTGATTTTTCTGTAGCTGTTCGTATGTCTCCCTTACTGATTCAGCTTTAGCTTTAGCCACGGCTCGTTTTGCCTCCTTCTTTGCACTTTTGTATGCTTGCCCATCCTCAGAACTTACGGACACATATCCCACTTCCTCTTAGCGTCTTTCTTTTCCTTCATGGAAACATCCTGTGTATGTTGGGAAAAGAAATTTTCCTCCAATGCTACCTGTAAAATTCCTCTCGTCTCGGCACAGGAGACCCAGCTGAATAACAGAGACGCGAGCTGTTAGATCCTTAGAAGCTGTATCTCTTGATTAGCCTCTCCGTATCAGTTGTCTCATATCCTGATTTTTCTGTAGCTGTTCGTGTGCCTCCCTTACTGATTCAGCTTTAGCTTTAGCCACGGCTCGTTTTGCCTCCTTCTTTGCACTTTTGTATGCTTACCCATCATGACCACTTCCGGACATATCCTACTTCCTCTTAGCGTCTTTCTTTTCCTTGACGGAAACACCCTGTGTATGTTGGGAAAAGAAATTGGCTCCCAATGCTACCTGTAAAATTCCTCTCGTCTCGGCACAGGAGACCCAGCTGCATAGCATAGACGCGAGCGCAGCCGCTACTCTGAATCCGCGCCGTGCCGCTCGTGTCCCCCGCGGACGACCAGCCGCCCCCTGCCCGGCGTGCCGCAATCAGCGCAGGAGTGGCTGCCCCCGGCCCGCCGTATTCCGGTCACGGAGCGCGCCGGCTCCGCAAACACCCCGACAGGTACTGCTACCAGCCCGGCCTGCCTGCCTACACACAAACACGGCTCCCGGCCGGCGGGCGGTACGCGACCGCACTCCTGCATCGAGACCGCCCGTCACTCGCCCACCTCGTCACTTGTTTACAGTTCGGTAGCCTCTCTCCACTTCTTTGATCTTCCGACCGAGTGCGTGCACTTGCCGTGGCCGCCAGCAAGACTTTGATGTCGTTTGTATTCCAGCAACTGCAGATGAGACGATGCATTTTTTAAATTTATTTATCCACTGCTGTCGACTGTCGTTAATTCGGACCTCTGGAAACAGAATTGCACGACAAACTAAACTTGTAAATTCCCTCGAAATAGCCCCGATAAGTCAAAGGAACCCTGCGGGCACGGTACTCTCGATAGATCGAAGCGATTGTCATGACTGTCCGCCCAACTAACATACTATAACGTGAACTCAGCGGCTGTCTCATACCGGATTAATTCTGACTGTTTCGTCAGTTGCTCGAATAACTGTCTAGTCATTCAAGTCCTCATAACATTCCTTTGTTTTCTCAACAATGTATAACGCACTGACGTACATAATTCAGTTTCAGAAATTGCTGCAAAAGCCATAGAAGTGTCTAACCTTCGCAGAAAAGAAGCAGGTTATTGAGGCCATGGATTGCGGGGAAGGAGAAAAAAAGAGAGGGAGAAAGGGAGAGAGAGAGAGAGAGAGAGAGAGAGAGAGAGATAGAGAAGGATGTAGCAATAATTTTCGTGATTCCGTCATCCATACTGACAAAAATTTATCTCGAAGCGGGAAGACAAGATTGGTACAGACGTGTTATAAAGAGGGACGAAGCAGACACTAACAAGGGAACCTCCCCATCGCACCCCCCTCAGATTTAGTTATAAATTGACACAGTGGATAGGCCTTGAAAAACTAAACACAAATCAATCGAGAAAACCGGAAGAAGTTGTGTGGAACTATGAAAAAATGAGCAAAATATACAAACTGAGTAGTCCATGTGCAAGATAGGCAACATCAAGGACAAGATAAGCTGAAGAGCGCCGTGGTCACGTGGTTAGAGTGAGCAACTGCGGAACGAGAGGTCCTTGGTTCGAGTCCTCCCTCGAGTGAAAACTTTACTTTCTTTATTTTCGCAAAGTTACGATCTGTCCGTTCATTCATTGACGTCTCTGTTCTCTGTAATAAGTTAAGTGTCAGTGTTTTGCGACCGCACCCCAAAACCGTGCGATTAGTAGACCAAAGGACGTGCCTCTCCAATAGGAACCGAAAACATTTGATCAAGGTCATAGGTCAACCGATTCCTCCACAGGAAAAGACGTCTGATATATTCTTTACGACACTAGTGACGGCATGTGCGTCACATGACAGGAATATGTTGTCGACCCACCTAACTTGCACACTTGGCGAATGGGTAGAAAAATTCTTCTACCTTGCCCGATTTAGGTTTTCTTGTGTATGTGATAATCACTCCCAAAAAAGTGATGAAAACATAAGAGTTTGTCACATAAACTGCAACAAATGAATGCAACAGTTTCACAGTCGCACAGTTTTCCCTGTGCTCTGTCAAAACATATGCTTTTTACGTTTTCAAATGTTTCCGTGCGTAGACCGTCAAATCCTGCATATGTCCAAGCAAATCTGAACATGTCCTGGAATTTTGGGGAGCGAAGTTGATTATGTGTGAGTGCCTGAACTTTCCTTTCGTGAAATCTTCTCGGGTGATCAGCCGAGTAAAGGCGTCGTCTTCTCGCAACGTTTCGAAGGGTTTCGTACCCATCATCTTCAAGCGAAGATGATGGGTACGAAACCCTTCGAAACGTTGCGAGAAGACGACGCCTTTACTCGGCTGATCACCCGAGAAGATTTCACGAATGGAATACGCCGAGAAAGTCTCAAATCACATTTGCCTGAACTTTGATAATTATCTGAAAATAAAAAATTAAAGTTTTCACCCGAGGGAAGATTTGAACCAAGGACTTCTCGTTCCGCAGCTGCTTACGCTAACCACGGGACCACGGCGCTCGTAAGCTGACACTCTCCTTGATGTTGCCTAGCTTGCGCATGGACTACTCAGTTTGTATATTTTGCTTATTTTTTTCATAGTTCCACACAACTTCTTCGTGTTTTCTCGATTGATCTGTGTTCAGTTTTTCAAGGTCTATCCCTGTGCCAACTTATAACTAAATCTGAGGGGGGTGCGATGGGGAGGTTCCCTTGTAAGAGGTAATTTCCTTCCCCTTCGTGAATATTAGCTGAAATGGCTACATTACTGCAGAGGAAAGAACATACGTTTCAGAGGTTACATCCTTAAAGAAAAGGGTAAGGCATTAACAATTCGTCCATTTTATTTGGACTGTAGAGCTCCTTGGCCGTGGATAATTTTATTTTACTATAAAAATAGAGCGACCAGCCACTTTTTTAATCCGTTTTTATTTATGCCAATATGCATTTCGCGTTTGCACCCATCTTCAGCTAGCAAATTACATGTATCTTCAGTTTCTACAGTGGTACAATATCGACAGCAGTTTGGATGTTGCAGCTGGCCTGTGCAAAAGCAACGATTCCAATCATTTACTTCAATTTCGCGAGTTTAAAGTAACGCACTACCAGTTGCTCATTTTAGTTACATTCTCCTCTCCTTCTTTTTTCTTGGCTTTTCTTCTTTTTTGTAACAGCACAATCACTTTTTGTCACGTATTTTACACAGGCGCACTACGTTATCCGCCATGTTGTCGACTGACAGTTTTTTGTTCATATACGAGCAGTTTATCTATGGACAGAGTTATATTTTACGAACGTTTTGAGGTTCTAGCTAGGCTACTGTTTACTAAACATTGAATTGGGTGATAGAAGTATTCTAAGTACGATGTATACATTTTTTTTTTTTTTTAAGGCATTAGCTGTTGGTCTCGGCACGGAAGCGCTCGCCAGTTCTGAGGCTTGGCTCACGAGCTTTAAAACAAAGAGAGCTCCGTTTTCAATAATACTGAAATGCCAGAGTTGATGGCGCCGTTCCTTCAGCATGGAAAATGAACGGAATTAAGTCCTCTTATGTACTTTCACACACCACGACCGCATAGAGCGCAAGATAAATACAGCCACTATTTTATTTGTGTAAAATTACTTAAAACACAAAGTTTTACGAAATTCTATGGCAAGTTCGTATAAAAACTAAATTCAGTTAAAGGAAATGTGGGTGTCTAGAAGCTGACAATCCGGAGCTGCGCGACTGCTGCGGTCGCAGGTTCGAATCCTGCCTCGGGCATGGATGTGTGTGATGTCCTTAGGTTAGTTAGGTTTAAGTAGTTCTAAGTTCTAGGGGACTGATGTCCACAGATGTTAAATCCCATAGTGCTCAGAGCCATTTGAACCATTTGAGAAGCTGACAAAGCTAGAAGTAAAAAGTATCTATGATGCATGCACTTCACCAACTGCTCACAATCAGAGAAACCGAGAACTGTCGTCAAAACACTTTAAAAGGAGCAGTTAACGCCGTAAGGACCACGTGGAAAAGTAGCATCAGCAAATGATACTGTTTTTTAACTTTACAGTAATCGAGAATGTCACACAGAATTATGTAATAAATGCTGAATCTAGTCTGAGTATAGTTTACCAGTAAAACGAAACCCTCTCTCAAACAACGCTTTTAATCTTCAGTATTCTTGTGTGGAAAAAGCCAAATGTACCTGTTATGTAACAGGTTCTCACTACCTCTCAATTTAATTACTGTTGTTATTACATCACGTCCATTACATAGCACCTAAAATGATATTTAATGTACCATTCCTACTTTGTTGCGATTTTTTAATTATGTTCGTGATACATTGTTGTTATACCTGTACTGGTACTGGAACAACTAATTCAATTTTATGTGTGCATCAGTTTAATAAGTCACAGCTGCAAAATACTAACGCGAATTCTTTACAGACGAATGGAAAAACTGGTAGAAGCGGACCTCGGGGAAGATCAGTTTGGATTCCGTAGAAATGTTGGAACACGTGAGGCAATACTAACTTTACGACTTATCTTAGAAGAAAGATTAAGAAAAGGCAAACCTACGTTTCTAGCATTTGTACACTTAGAGAAAGCTTTTGACAACGTTAACTGGAATACTCTCTTTCAAATTCTGAAGGTGGCAGGGGTAAAATACAAGGAGCGAAAGGATATTTACAATTTGTACAGAAACCAGATGGCAGTTATAAGAGTCGAGGGGCATGAAAGGGAAGCAGTGGTTGGGAAAGGAGTGAGACAGGGTTGTAGCCTCTCCCCGATGTTATTCAATCTGTATATTGAGCAAGCAGTAAAGGAAACAAAAGAAAAATTTGGAGCGGGTACTAGAATTCATGGAGAAGAGGTAAAAACTTTGAGGTTCGCCGATGACATTGTAATTCTGTCAGAGACAGCAAAGGACTTGGAAGAGCAGTTGAACGAAATGGACAGTGTCTTGAAAGGAGGATATAAGATCAACGTCAACAAAAGCAAAACGAGGATAATGGAATGTAGTCAAATTAAATCGGGTGATGCTGAGGGGATTAGATTAGGAAATGAGACACTTAAAGTAGTAAAGGAGTTTTGCTATTTGGGGAGCAAAATAACTGATGATGGTCGAAGTAGAGAGGATATAAAATGTAGACTGGCAATGGCAAGGAAATCGTTTCTGAAGAAGAGAAATTTGTTAACATCGAGTATAGATTTAAGTGTCAGGAAGTCGTTTCTGAAAGTATTTGTATGCAGTGTAGCCATGTATGGAAGTGAAACATGGACGATAAATAGTTTGGACAAGAAGAGAATAGAAGCTTTCGAAATGTGGTGCTACAGAAGAATGCTGAAGATACGGTGGGTTGATCACGTAACTAATGAGGAGGTATTGAATAGGATTGGGGAGAAGAGAAGTTTGTGGCACAACTTGATTAGAAGAAGGGATCGGTTGGTAGGACATGTTTTGAGGCATCAAAGGATCACAAATTTAGCATTGGAGGGCAGCGTGGAGGGTAAAAATCGTAGAGGGAGACCAAGAGATGAATACACTAAGCAGATTCAGAAGGATGTAGGTTGCAGTAGGTACTGGGAGATGAAGCAGCTTGCACAGGATAGAGTAGCATGGAGAGCTGCATCAAACCAGTCTCAGGACTGAAGACCACAACAACAACAACTATGTGTGCATCCTCATGGTCTTCCCAACCCTTGTGTGGAAAGTTGGTAAACCGAGCGAGGTGGTGCGATGGTTAGCACACTGAAGTCGCATTCGGTTGGACGATGGATCAAATCCGCGTCCGGCCGGCCATCCACATTTAGGTTCTCCGTGATTTCTCTATACTGCTCCAGGCAGATGCCGGAATGGTTCCTCAGAAAGGATACGTCTGATTAGGAAATCAGGAGTGTTCTCTCCACCCTTGAAACAATCCGTGCTTGTACTCCGTCTCTAACGACGGGACTTTAAGTCGTAATCATCCTTCCTTCCTTTTTCGAAAGATGATGAATAATTCCGAATGTTGGTCTGAACACCGTTTTTTTTATTGGGCATGGTCTTGTTGGAGTTGGTATGTCGTTACCATCACCAGAATCAGAACTGAGTACCGATCCAGTTACATTTGCAAACATTAACAGAGGTGAAAGAAGTGACAAGTTACAAATTAAAATCCTTGTAGTGACTGGGGATCGAACCCGTGAGCTTTGGATTCGTTGTGTGGTACTTCGGAAACAAGTGTTTAAGTTTTTGCTATCATAAACATCTAACACATCCTAGAAACAGTTAAACGCATCGCGATTGTCCAGTGCGATGGCTGCCAGTGTCACAGAATGTATTGCAGTATACACTGTTGAAGCAAAACATTACCAGCGGAAAAGTGCTGGTATTGGAGCACGAAAATGGCGACAATGCTCCTGTTTAATAAAGGACTTTGGAAAGTGGGGTGCCAGCTGTCTTATTCTACCTTCCTCAGTACCTTTAAAAATCTTTACAAATATTTTGGAATGCGAACATATTTTCGCACTTTTTAACATGCCTCTCATTTTTCACTCCCATAAGCTCCCCTAACTGTAACTCGATCACACCTACTAGTCAATTTCTGTAGGTGGCCCATACCCCTCTATTCCCACTAGCCCATTTTCTCACTCACTCATTAAACCCAACTTGTCATTATCTTTTGTGTCTCTCTAGCAGACACTGTCTCCTGTCTCACGACCACAAACTTCTTCGTTGTGTTCTACTATTACTGTCTCTTCTCAGTGTCACTGTCTGCCCTGGGCTTTCTCTTACTGCCAACATCTCATTCATTTCTTCCCGCAGATAATATCTCTCCTCATTGTGGATATATCACTCTTCCTCGTTGTCACTGCATGGACGCTGCCTCTCAACATCACTGGCTCTCACCTACTTCCACCTTCTCCTTCTCTTTATTCCTCTCCCACTGGAACTGTGACTTTCACTCTGTACCTGGCGCTGTTCTGTCATTGACAACTCTGTTCCACTACCTATGTGTCTCTCTCCTTCTCTCACACTGTCGTTGTCTCCTTCGTTCTTTCTGTACCACAACCACTCTTCCGTCTCCTTCCCATCGCCGCTGTCTTCTCCTTCAACATAAAAACGACTTATGTGTCCGCCTCGCATCCCAAAATTATTAAGCATATTTTAAAAGTGCTGAGGAAGGCAGGATGGTGCTGCTGGTACCCTTTCTTCGTCATATTGCATTAAATAGGACCATATTCGCCTTTATATCCTCCGAAATGAGCATTTTTCCATTGATCCCTCCCTTTCCCTGCTACAGCTAGACATGTCACTCATATTAAAAGAATTTATGGGCAAGTAAAATTTTGATATCTATATGTAATTTAAATATCCCAAAACTCATTTTACACCTCAGACCGGATTTTAAGGAAGCAAATAATTTTGCATGTGCTTCAGTACTACAATACGGGGTTCCAAGACTGCTTATGACGATAACGGAGACACTTTACGGCTTGTTTTTCAGTGCTGCGTCCCACTATAAAATAAGTTTTCGCCTCGCACCGGCTTTTACGTGCGTATCCCGCGTGTGCAAGTAAGGAAAATTTAAACCTCTGTGTCTCGGAAACGGATAAATATATCAAGAAAAGTTTCCAGGCCGTTCGAGATAAGAATCGTAGGAACTTATCGTACAAATTTCAGCCCTTTGCCGAGCATAGCTGACTTAGAATCCTTAGCTCGAGTTTGGTATCCATGAAACAAGTTTTTGGGATTTTTTTGGACGATGGATACAAATTTTGTAAAACGGGAAGTTGGAACATAATGATAAATTTCTAGAGAATATACCTTTAAAATTTTAGCTATTTGCTACGATTAGTTATTAAGATATCCGCTGCTGACCGCGAAAATATGGTGGAAAACACGTTTTTCGTGTTTTCACTGGAACCGCCCATGAACTAAATGCTCCATAAGCTCCCTAAGACAAACTGCAGACCATATATAATGCAAAAAGAACGAAACGGTTTCTTCTATTTACGTAAGCTGGGGGATGCGTGAAATATTCAATCTTTGACCCTGTGCTGTACGGTGGTCACAGTAAGACTGTCCTTCAGTTTGGTATGAGAAGGTTTAATAGCCCAAGGGCTATCCGGACACTTCATCCTACCTTTCTGTCAGAAGTACAACCTGAAGCACGAGTCCTGAAAAAATTTCGTTTGCCTTGCAATGTTTTGGAAGAACTAAATAGGGCATTTCGTCGCATTCGTAGGGAAGTAACCTACTCACGCCATATAAAATTCATATGCTTTCCATTGTGTGTCAGCCTAGTCCTCTGTATGTAGCTATGACGCCACGAATGTTGCGCAATACCTTAAAAATAAAGTAAATAATCTGAAAAGTTGATAGCATGTCAGGAATTATGATAAAATGATAATGTGTTAAGTTAGAGTTTAGTAACTTTAACAGTTTTCGAAATTTGGACATTTTATGAAAAAATCATCGGTGCAACAGGAAGGAACTAGAAACTTCAAAATTTGTATTCGAAATCCTTTTTCATTGTAATTTAATGGAAACAGCATGCTGGACCTCACAAAGTAATGTTCAAATGTGTGTGAAATCTTACGGGACTTAACTGCTAAGGTCATCAGTCCCTAAGCTTACACACTACTTAACCTAAATTATCCTAAGGACAAACACACACACCCATGCCCAAGGGAGGACTCGAACCTCCACCGCACCACAAAGAAATGTTTTGGTTGAACTTCATGATTTTCTGTTTTTGTTAGGAAGCAAGATAGGTTAAGTAAGTGATTAGATAAATCTAGGATGTTTAAATTTAGGTAGAATGGAGATACGCTATAATAACAAAGTTGTGCGAAGTTTCGAAAAGTTAGTTATAAAACTACAGCTGTAGCGTCTCCCCAAAGGGCAACTTCAGAGCTTATCTATTGCATGCAGTACAACTAAAATAATTCTCTCCCAAAAGTATTTAACCTAGCCACATTAGAATTTTATTACAGATAATTACCTGTGTGCACAGTGAAATCGAGAGCTTCATTGGCCTTCAGCGAATGAAGTAATTAATTATTTAGTAACTTGAAGTGGTGTTCTGTCAGCCCAGCTGTTAGTCACTAAGGCAAATTTTGTCGGCTGCGCCTTCGGCGGTCCGCACCGCGGCTATGTAAATAAGAGCGTGCCAGCTACAGGGAAGGCCCCAGTCCTCTTCAGGATTCGTATCAGCGCGCACTCCGTGTCGGAAGCCGCGTCGCGTTTGTGAAGTTGCCAGGAACAGCCTTGGATGCTGTTTTACGTAACTAGATATGCACTTAACAAAGAGTTCGCATTGCGGTAAAGCGTTAATTACGGAACGACTCCAGTGATTTAGCCTGAGTTTGTGTATGTCGTATTTTCACGTGTCGCCGCTGGACAGACCTTCTACCATTACTAGCGTGACGATTGATGAGTATTAACATCAAATTTTTGCGAGCATTCACTTTGAACATTCACATCGATAACGACTACTGAACAGTTTCGTTTCCTAGGGATAATAGGATCCGCACAATAGACTCTGAACAGCTCTGATAGTACAACAGCTGATATGGGTAATCATTTGTTTGCAATTTTACGCTTTATCGTTTTCAGAATATAGTGAAAATTGTTATATTAAACTGCATTTTCTATGAATCCCAGACATCATCCTAAATCTTCAGAGTAATGAACTTCAATAACAATAACTCCAATTCTCCATCAGAGTGGGCACAGTGAACTATAATTACAGGCATGACGTTTTTGCTGGTTGCCAACATTGTAGTTAGAGAGCCTGTGTTGAGAACGGCATTACCAACAAAATGAATAATTATTTGTCCACCCGCTGTCCCACACACTGCCCATCGCGACGCTGAATTTCTTCTGGTTGCGTTACACAGACGTGATGTGGCAAGGAAAACTACGTAAGCCAAACAGAGACGAATAGAGAGTCATTACAGCGACAATACGTTCGGAAAAAAGCACAATAAACTGACATTAACTACTTTGAAGAAGGGCAGATTGTTATGGCTTTACTCTTGGAGATGAGCGCCTCCAAACCGGCGAGGCTTGAGTACTGGTCACGTGCGACTGTCGCGGGCAGTAATGGAAATTTGCTGGAGTGCAGTGCACTGCGAGCAGTCCACCGAATGATGGGTGTATAGACCTCACCACACAATGTGGAAGTCGGAGTCTTGCCCACTCTGTAAGGGAGGATAGGCGGCAATCTGTGCCTAAATCTAATTTATTTATTTAGCGTATGTGGTTTTCAAGTACAAATGGTTTCATGTTTAAGTACATACAGACAAATAAAGATAAAATCAACATACATTATAACACATAAATTATGTCTCGTCTTATGGACATTCAATTAAGGATAAGGTAGCCATACACAGGTTGTTACAATAAGGTATCTTGTCACAGGTAAGATAAAATTATCATATAGAAATTGTTGCTATAAGGTCATTCAGCAATCACATATATGGAATCTATAGAGTCTCTTTAAAGTTCTATGTCTAGGTTTTCCATCCAGTCGACGGCTGCAGGGGAGGCTGCATAAAGTTCTCGAATGGATCTTTTAAACGCACGTTTAGGGCATTCCTGAATGATGTGTTGGATCGTTGGCTCTGGATGTCCGCAATCGCACTGTGGTGAATCTCGTATGCCCCATCTACAGAACATCTCGCCACTTCTGCCATGACCAGTTCTGAGTCTATTGAGTATAACCCAAGTCCTTCTTGGCAGGTCTGTACCAGGTAGGTTTCCACCAGGTGATATTTCATTGCAGTTCTTGGATAGTCCAGTCTGAGACCATTCATTTTTCCATGAATCCATAGCATCGTAAGACGTAGCCATAAGGTTTTGAGCTGTTCTCCATGGTGGTCTTCTAGACCTTCGTCGGGAAAGATTTGGGGCAATGTCCTGATGGATTGGAAGGTTGATATTGGAGGAGATTTTGCGCCATTCATTAACTAAGGCGGTTTGCCGCCTAAGATGTGGTGGAGCTATACTGCAGAGAACAGGAAGCCAAGGTAATGGGGTGGATTTAATGGTCCCAGTTATGGTTCTCATGGTACTGTTTAAGTGAGTATTCACTTGAGACTTGTGGCTGCTGTTAAGCCAAACAGGGCTGCAGTATTCCGCAACAGAGTATACCAGCGCTACAGAAGAAACATCAGAGTATGTACATCAGCCCCCCAGCTAGTATTGGCGAGCTTCTGAATAATATTATTTCTTGTACGTATCTTAGCAGCAGTATCTATTAGGTGTGGTTTGAATGTAAGCGATCTATCCAATTTAATACCAAGATATTTAGGGTTTGGGTTATGCTTTAACCTTCTACCAGCAAAGGTAACGTCAAGGGATCGGGTTGCCTGTTGGTTGTTTAAATGAAACACTGCAACTTCTGACTTTATTGGGTTAGGAATTAATCTCCAAGATCTGAAATATTTTCCCATTACTCCGAGGTCTTGGTTAAGGGAGTTTTCACACTGTTCAAAACTTTCACGTTGCACAGCCAGGGCCCTGTCATCTGCGTAACAGAACCTCGGCGCAATTGTTGTTGGTATGTCGCTTATGTACACATTGAAAAGTAATGGTGCTAATACAGAACCTTGTGGTAAGCCGTTGTTTGATACAATGGTTCCTTCTAGATGAACTTCAAGGGTTCTATTGCTGAGCATATCACTTAGTAATTTGTACAAGGTCTGGCAAGGGATAATCTCAAGTATCTTGCTAAGAAGACCATGCCTCCACACAGTATCGTATGCAGCGGTTAAATCTACAAATGCAACAGCTGTTTTAAGTTTCCGTCCGTAACCGTTCTCGGTATGTGTTGTTAAAGCCGGTACTTGGTCGCAACAGCTACGTTGTGGTTGAAAACCAGCCTGCTCGATGGGGATTCTTTCATTTAAAGTCGTCCCAATACGATTATACTAGAGTCTCTCCAAGAGTTTGAAGCAGGTGCTCAGGAGAGAGATTGGTCTAAAATGTTCAGGCTTGTCTGGTGTTTTCCCTGGTTTTAATATTGGCAGTACTTCAGATCTTTTGAATATCTTAGGCACTCGGTCTTCTTCAAGGATGTTATTATAGAAGTTCACGAGCCAGTTGATAACATTTTTCCCAATATACTTAATAAATTCTGGGTATAACTCATCTGGCCCAGCTGCCTTCCTAGTTTTGATGTTCGAGATAGCCGTTTTCAGTTCTTCCACTGTGAAAGGTGCTGCAGGATGTGATCTTTCAGTAGCTTGTCTCCACCGTGTTTTAATTAGTTTCTTAATGTTTCTGGCGGTTTCTTTGTCAAGAGGTGCCCTGGACATATTGGCTATACGGCCTGCAATTGCATTGGGAGTGGTTTTTGCTCTTTCACAGGGATTGTATGCACCAGATCCTAGTTTCCTGCGTAGGGCCAAGGCTTTTCGACTGGACTTTCTAAAGTCTATACCTTCCACGGTTTTTTTCCACTTTTCTCTTCGGGCGTTGTCAAGTGACTCGATAAGTTCCTCTGCCACTTCCCTGTCTCCCGATTCTTTGAAGTCGTTATAGAGGCGTTCAGTTGTTTCTTTCCAGTCAGGTGTGTATTCTTTCCTGAAACCGTGTGGTATAGTTTCCTTAGCTGATGCAATATGAGCTTTACTAAATCGTTCATAGTTGTTAATGATTGGCTTTATCCACCGTACAGTGACATCGGCACGTTTTGCGTATGACTCCCAATCAGCCTTTTCAAAATTCCATCTTGGTTTTGGAGCTAATTTTATAAGAGGGACTTGTATTCCAATGTTGACAATGACAGGTCTATGCTGGCTGTATGGGAAGTTAGTTAATACTTTCCTGCTTGATGGGTAACGTTTACCATTGTGGTCTCTACTAACAAAGCACAGATCTGGGTTGAAACCGCGTTGCCATCTAGCTGCCCAGAAGGTGTGTCTCTCTTTAGCATCATACATTAGTAGCAGGTCTTCAATATCTGCCCACTCAAGTAGGGCTTGACCATTATCATCGTTTTCACTATGGCCCCATAAACTGTGGTGGCTATTGAAATCGCCCATTAAGAGGGTAGGGTATTTTGTTTCAGGGAGTGCTCCTTTTGGCCATTGGATGTTAGGAGGCTTATATACATTGACTATTGTGAGGTTACATAGTAGTGTTTCTATTAAAATATGTTATCTGAAGAACTTGTTTTTACTGGAGCCCAGTTAACAATGTCACTACGCACGTATGTAGCAGATCCATAGTTTTCATGGTGAATAGCTCCAGCAACGGTGTATCCACTTACGAGACCTCTTTTCATGAGATCTGCCTCGTGGTTTACATGTGTTTCTTGGACCAGTATGACATGTATATTGTTGTCCCGTGCTAGTCTTGAGAGGATATCACATTTAGTCTTACTTATACCTTATATGTTAATTTGCAGTACTCGGACTGATGGACCGAGGTCTCTTGTCATGGGTTTTGAGAAGACCCATTCATTTTATTGTTTGCTTCCATTTGCACTTTTAAGCAGCGAGATGAGTTCGCACTCATCGTGCAGCGCCACGATAGTAGTAGACTTTCAGCTACCTTTCGGCATTGCCCGGGGTGTACCACTTGGAGGCAGTCTACTTTTACACCCCCCAAAATCTAATGACAGAGCGCGACGCAGGCGCGGGTACAGATGCTTAGGAGCAGCTCATACAGAAAATATTGTTGAACATGGGCCTTCGCCGCCGAAGATTCCTACTCGTTCACATGTTGACGTCAGTTACGTTTGCAGAGGCCACTGGATCACTGAGAACGGACTGTGGATCAATGGACACGTATCAACTGATCAGATGAGGGGCGCTTTTTGTGGCACCGGGTTCTGTATTCGAATCAACCGTCATCCAGACGAAGGGGACAGTATTATGCAGTGGGACACTTTCATCTAGTTTTCTACAGGACCTATGGGAGTCACTGGTCAGGTGCGGGCTACGTGAACATTACTGCGGAGCACCTGCATCTCTTCGTGCTTGGTATCTTCCTCAACGAGGGCGGCATCTTCCGACTGAAAGCGTAATTGTTTCGACGGTGGTTTGTGGAGCATTTTAATGAACTCACGTTGATAACTACCAATTTCGTCAGATCTGTTCCTGGTCTGGGACGCCATCACGTATCGGCTTTGTGCCCACAGGCAACCGGCTTGTATGTTACGAGAATTTCCTGACCTGTGCGTAGACATATGGTGCCGCATATCTTCTGAAAGCTGCCACCGACTTGTCAAATCCATGCCAAGCAGAATCGCTGCTGTACGAGGTGCGGCTAGAAAAAAACCGGACTGATGCTGGAAAAAACATTTATTTACAATTATTTACAATTTCATGTTATCTCCTTCAATGTACTCTCCTCCTCGGTCTCCACACCGCTCCATACGAATTTTCCACTGTTCATAGCAATGCTGCAGATCATTTTCGGTAAGTCCATACATTACTTCCGTCGCTTTTTCTTTTACTGCTTCAACAGTCTCAAATCTAGTTCCTTTCAAAGCTGACTTGACTTTAGGGAAAAGAAAAAAGTCGCAGGGGGCCAAATCAGGTGAGTAGGGTGGATGATCTACGATGGGAATGTTGTGTTTTGCCAAAAACGTCTTCACTGACAACGCACTGTGAGCTGGGGCATTGTCTTAGTGAAGGATCCATGACTTTTTTCTCCACAAATCGTTCCGTTTTCTCCGTACTCGCTCACGTAGGGTAGCCAGGACGCTAATGTAGTAATGCTGATTCACTGTTTGTCCCTCTGGTACCCAATCAATGTGCACAATCCCTTTGATGTCAAAAAAAACAATCATCATTGCCTTGAATTTCGATTTTGACATTCGTGCTTTTTTTTGTCGTGGAGAACCAGGAGTTTTCCAATGCATCGATTGGCGTTTAGTTTCGGGATCGTAAGTAAAAAACCACGATTCATCGCAAGTAATAACATTTTGTAAGAAGGTGGGATCACTTTCAATGTTTTCCAGGATGTCAGAACAAATCATTCTTCGGCGTTCCTTCTGTTCAATTGTGAGACACTTTGGAACCATTTTTGAACACACTTTGTTCATGTTGAAACTTTCATGAAGAATCTGCCAAACACTTTCCTTGTCAACTCCTTTTAACTCAGACACTGCTCTGATTGTTAAACGGCGATCTTGTCGAACAAGTTTACCGATTTTTTCAATGTTTGCATCAGTTTTTTCTGACAATGGTCTGCCAGTGCGAGTGTCATCACTGGTGTCTTCGCGGCCATCTTTAAATCGTTTAAACCACTCAAACACTTGTGTTCGCGATAAACAATCATCGCCGTACACTTGTTGTAACATTACAAACGTTTCACTTGCAGATTTGCCTAGTTTTAAACAAAATTTGATGTTAACACGCTGTTCTTTCTGTACACTCAACATTTTCCGACGCACAGACAAAACGTCAACTACTTAAAACAGACACCACGGGCAGACTGAGTGCAGGAGGCAGATGAAACTCGAGCAGTAGGCGGAGCGAGAGTCACGTGACAGGCCACGCGACTTTCAGCCTTATTGGATTCGTTTTATTGTTTCACCAGTACTAGTCCGGTTTTTTTCTAGCCACACCTCGTATTGCATAAAATAGCTTGTTTTTACGCACCAGTACTCACCGTGGTCTGCTCATTGTATTTTACAATTCACGAGGGACGTGGGCAGTGCCTACTGAGCAGTTTTTTCCCGTATTCCTGTACCGTCCTTTCGATGGCATCTGCAGAGCGAACAGTCTTTTGTCGGGAACAGTGGCCTGTTCTCTTTAACTTGAACGACTCATTGTCTACTGAGTTACTATCCACGGCGCTACATTTCTTAAAAATAGGATAAAGCTTGTTCTGAAGCTGTTACTGTAGATTCTCCCGGCCTTATCGGAACTATATGCGGATTCACCATGCATGAAATGGATTTCTAGAAATTTCAGTAACGGTTGGTGTTCGATCTTTGAGGACAGTAATTAACAGTTTTTATTTATTATTTAGTGTATGGCTATTGTTGTTGTGGTCTTCAGTCCTGAGACTGGTTTGATGCAGCTCTCCATGCTACTCTATCCTGTGCAAGCTTCTTCATCTCCCAGTACCTACTGCAACCTACATCCTTCTGAATCTGCTTAGTGTATGCATCTCTTGGTCTCCCCCTACGATTTTTACCCTCCACGCTGCCCTCCAATACTAAATTGGTGATCCCTTGATGCCTCAGAACATGTCCTACCAACCGATCCCTTCTTCTGGTCAAGTTGTGCCACAAACTCCTCTTCTCCCCAATCCGATTCAGTACCTCCTCATTAGTTATGTGATCTACCCATCTAATCTTCAGCATTCTTCTGTAGCACCACATTTCGAAAGCTTCTATTCTCTTCTTGTCCAAACTATTTATCGTCCATGTTTCACTTCCATACATGGCTACACTCCATACATATACTTTCAGAAAAGACTTCCTGACACTTAAATCTATACTCGATGTTAACAAATTTCTCTTCTTCAGAAACGCTTTCCTTGCCATTGCCAGTCTGCATTTTATATCCTCTCTACTTCGACCATCATCGGTTATTTTGCTCCCCAAATAGCAAAACTCCTTTACTACTTTAAGTGTCTCATTTCCTAATCTAATACCCTCAACATCACCCGACTTACTTCGACTACATTCCATTATCCTCGTTTTGCTTTTGTTGATGTTCATCTTATATCCTCCCTTCAAGACACCATCCATTCCGTTCAACTGCTCTTCCAAGTCCTTTGCTGTCTCTGACAGAATTACAATGTCATCGGCGAACCTCAAAGTTTTTATTTCTTCTCCATGGATTTTAATACCTACTCCGAATTTTTCTTTTGTTTCCTTCACTGCTTGCTCAATATACAGATTGAATAACATCGGGGAGAGGCTACAACCCTGTCTTACACCCTTCCCAACCACTGCTTCCCTTTCGTGTCCCTCGACTCTTATAACTGCCATCTGGTTTCTGTACAAATTGTAAATAGCCTTTCGCTCCCTGTATTTTACCCCTGCCACCTTTAGAATTTGAAAGAGAGTATTCCAGTCAACGTTGTCAAAAGCTTTCTCTAAGTCTACAAATGCTAGAAACGTAGGTTTGCCTTTCCTTAATCTTTCTTCTAAGATAAGTCGTAAGGTCAGTATTGCCTCACGTGTTCCAGTATTTCTACGGAATCCAAACTGATCTTCCCCGAGGTCGGCATCTACTAGTTTTTCCATTCGTCTGTAAAGAATTCGTGTTAGTATTTTGCAGCTGTGGCTTATTAAACTGATTGTTCGGTAATTCTCACATCTGTCAACACCTGCTTTCTTTGGGATTGGAATTATTATATTCTTCTTGAAGTCTGAGGGTATTTCGCCTGTTTCATACATCTTGCTCACCAGATGGTAGAGTTTTGTCAGGACTGGCTCTCCCAAGGCCGTCAGTAGTTCCAATGGAATGTTGTCTACTCCGGGGGCCTTGTTTCGACTCAGGTCTTTCAGTGCTCTGTCAAACTCTTCACGCAGTATAGTATCTCCCATTTGATCTTCATCTACATCCTCTTCCATTTCCATAATATTGTCCTCAAGTACATCGCCCTTGTATAGACCCTCTATATACTCCTTCCACCTTTCTGCTTTCCCTTCTTTGCTTAGAACTGGGTTTCCATCTGAGCTCTTGATGTTCATAGAAGTGGTTCTCTTATCTCCAAAGGTCTCTTTAATTTTCCTGTAGGCAGTATCTATCTTACCCCTAGTGAGATAAGCCTCTACATCGTTACATTTGTCCTCTAGCCATCCCTGCTTAGCCATTTTGCACTTCCTGTCAATCTCATTTTTGAGACGTTTGTATTCCTTTTTGCCTGCTTCATTTACTTCATTTTTATATTTTCCCCTTTCATCAATTAAACTCAATATTTCTTCTGTTACCCAAGGATTTCTACTAGCCCTCGTCTTTTTACCTACTTGATCCTCTGCTGCCTTCACTACTTCATCCCTCAAAGCTACCCATTCTTCTTCTACTGTATTTCTTTCCCCCATTCCTGTCAATTGTTCCCTTATGCGCTCCCTGAAACTCTGTACAACCTCTGGTTCTTTCAGTTTATCCAGGTCCCATCTCCTTAAATTCCCACCTTTTTGCAGTTTCTTCAGTTTTAATCTACAGGTCATAACCAATAGATTGTGGTCAGAGTCCGCATCTGCCCCTGGAAATGTCTTACAATTTAAAATCTGGTTCCTAAATCTCTGTCTTACCATTATATAATCTATCTGATACCTTTTAGTATCTCCAGGGTTCTTCCATGTATACAACCTTCTATCATGATTCTTAAACCAAGTGTTAGCTATGATTAAGTTGTGCTCTGTGCAAAATTCTACCAGGCGGCGTCCTCTTTCATTTCTTAGCCCCAATCCATGTTCACCTACTACGTTTCCTTCTCTCCCTTTTCCTACACTCGAATTCCAGTCACCCATGACTATTAAATTTTCGTCTCCCTTCACTATCTGAATAATTTCTTTTATTTCATCATACATTTCTTCAATTTCTTCGTCATCTGCAGAGCTAGTTGGCATATAAACTTGTACTACTGTAGTAGGTGTGGGCTTCGTATCTATCTTGGCCACAATAATGCGTTCACTAAGCTGTTTGTAGTAGCTTACCCGCGTTGCTATTTTCCTATTCATTATTAAACCTACTCCTGCATTACCCCTATTTGACTTTGTGTTTATAACCCTGTAGTCACCTGACCAGAAGTCTTGTTCCTCCCGCCACCGAACTTCACTAATTCCCACTATATCTAACTTTAACCTATCCATTTCCCTTTTCAAATTTTCTAACCTACCTGCCCGATTAAGGGACCTGACATTCCACGCTCCGATCCGTAGAACGCCAGTTTTCTTTCTCCTGATAACGACATCCTCTTGAGTAGTCCCCGCCCGGAGATCCGAATGGGGGACTATTTTACCTCCGGAATATTTTACCCAAGAGGACGCCATCATCATTTAATCATACAGTAAAGCTGCATGCCCTCGGGAAAAATTACGGCCGTAGTTTCCCCTTGCTTTCAGCCGTTCGCAGTACCAGCACAGCAAGGCCGTTTTGGTTATTGTTACAAGGCCAGATCAGTCAATCAGCCAGACTGTTGCCCTTGCAACTACTGAAAAGGCTGCTGCCCCTCTTCAGGAACCACACGTTTGTCTGGCCTCTCAACAGATACCCCTCCGTTGTGGTTGTACCTACGGTACGGCTATCTGTATCGCTGAGGCACGCAAGCCTCCCCACCAACGGCAAGGTCCATGGTTCATGGGGGGGGGGGGGGGGGGGGGTGTATGGCTAATACAGACATATCATGAAATTACATATACATATGTACATATTGACACACAAGAAACTTAAGTTTGTCTTCATAACTGAATATCCAGTCCTTCAATCCAGCGCACTGTATCTGGAGTTGCTAGCAGGAAGTCCTCTTTGGCGCCGTGATAGGCTCGAATCCTGCATTCACTGACAATGTGGTGAACAGTCTGGTATGGAGCCCCGCAGTCACAAGCTGGATCAGGCAGCTTCTTCCACTTAAAGAGAGCATCCCTGCATCGCCCATGGCTGGTACGGATTCTGTTGAGAGTAGACCACGTCTTGCGTGGTAAGTCGAATCCACTTGGAAGTTTAGCACCTGAGATGATGTTATGGAGGTGCACATCTGTCACTGCTTCCCACCGACTTTTCCATTCTTCAAGAGGTTTGAAATTCTTAGCAACCATGTCAGCAGCATCGCACAGAGTTGGATGACGTGATTTCAGTCTCTTGCGATTTAAAAGTGGCAGGTCGCTATGCACGGTTAGGTTAGAATTCCTGGAGATCTTGTGGAATTCTCTCATAAGGGCAGTACATCTGCGTAGATCAGGAGGCATTATACCGCTTAACAGTGGAAGCCAATAAACTGGAGTAGATCTGATTGTGCCATATATTATGTGCATTGTCGTATTCAGCTGGGTTTCAACAAGCCTTGTATGATGACTATTCATCCGAACAGGTGCACAATACCCAGCACTTGAGTATACCAAGCCCAGAGCTGAAGTTCGCAGGGTGGTTGCTGAAGATCCCCAGGTAGTTCCGCATAGCTTATGGAGGATCTTGTTTCGAGTCCTCAGCTTTTGAGCTAAGTTAAGAAGGTCTTGTTTGAGGCATAGTGTACGATCCAGGATGACACCAAGATATTTTGGGTTCCAGTTGTGACGAAGAATTCTGCCTCTGAAACTTACCTCCAGTTTTACGTTCGCCAACTGGTTATTTAGATGGAAGCAACACACTTCTGTTTTACTCACACTGGGTTGGAGTCTCCAGATTTTGAAGTAATTGTCTAATGCAGACAGGTCATTGGCTAATATCTCTTCTGTTGTCTTCATTTCCTGGTGTTTGACGGCTAGAGCCAGGTCATCGGCATAGCAGTATTTTCTGGACGAAGTGTCAGGTAGATCAGATAGATATAGGTTGAACAGTAAGGGTGAGAGAACTGATCCTTGAGGCAATCCGTTGTTCAGCTTTCTCTCCTTACTTATGTTGCTTCCAGTGATTACCTGGAACTTCCGATCACTTAGCATGCTGTTAATCAGTCGAGCCATTGTTCTGCAGGGTATGATGCGGAGAAATTTGTAGATAAGGCCTTCCCTCCACACAGTGTGTAAGGCGGCAGTTAGATCAACAAATGCCACAGATGTTTTCTGCTTCATTTGGTATCCTGACTCTATGAAGGATGTGAGAGACAACAGTTGGTCGCAGCAGCTACGCCCTGGTCTGAAGCCTGCCTGATTAACTGCAACGTTCTCTAAGATAGCGCTACTTATTCTGTTATATATTAGCCTTTCAAAAAGCTTGTAGCAGCAGCTGAGTATGGAAATGGGGCGATAGTTTTCTACCCTGTTGCTGGGTTTGCCAGGTTTCAGAACAGATATTATCTTCGCCTTTTTAAACTCAGATGGAAGTTGACCAGCCAGCAGGATGTCAGTGAAGAATTCTGACAGCAATTTCTTAGCTTTTCCTCCCATATGGATCAGGAATTCTGGGTGGATACCATCGAATCCAGGTGCCTTAAGAGGTTTGAGGTCCTTCAGTCCAGAGTCAATGTCTGAAACTGTGAAGGAATGGGTATACTCAGATGAGGGAGATGCCTTCTTTTTAAGGTCACGAAGCTGTCGTCTGATATGTCTTGTATGTTTCTTGTCAGGAGGTACTCTTGAGGTGGTAACGATGTGGGAAGCAATTTGGTCTGGTGTTACTTCGGAATTTTTTCTGCATGCTGGTGCACTTCCTCCCAGTTTTCTCAGAAGACTCCATGCTTTCCTGCTCGAGTGGGTAAAGTCCATAGTTTTGACTGTTTCTGCCCATTTCTGCCTCCGAGACATGTCCAAGCTGGACAATAGTTCCGTAGCTATCTCTGGGTCACCACTTTGCTGGAAGTATTGGTACAGTGTTTCACTTTCCTCATTCCATCCTGGAACATATTCTTTTCGGTATCCTCTTGGCATACACTTTTTAGCTATTGCTGTTACTGCACCAATGAAGCGTTGATAGTTATTATGTGATGGAGGTATCCATCGAATGGTCTTATCCAGTTCCGTTGAAAACTTCATCCAGTCGGCTTTCTGGAAATTTCATCGAGCATGCGGAGTTGATCGTATGACAGGAACAGTGCAGCCAATTTGTATTATTACAGGTCTGTGTTGGCTGTGACGAAAGGCATCTATCACTTTCCTTGTGGTGTTGATGGGAAAGCCAGTTTCGTTGCAGCTAACAAAGCATAAGTCAGGATTTGAATCCTTGTCCCAAGCAGCTGACCTGAAAGTGCCTTGATCTTTGGCATCAAACACTAGATGAAGATTATTCTCTTCGATCCATTCTGCAAGCATGCTCCCATTTTCATCATTTTGAGAGTACTTCCAAAGTTCATGGTGACTATTGAAGTCTCCTATGTAAATTGCAGGATGTTCTGCTGTGTGTAGGACAAAATCGGGCCATGTTGTTTTGGGTGGTTTGTAAACATTTGTAATAGTAATGCCGTGCAATTGTATGACAACTGTATGTATATCTGCCTCCACACTTACAGAAATCAGCGAAGCTTCGTTTATGTTGTTACTGACATACGTAGCAATTCCATACACCTCGTGGTAAGTTACACCAAGTGCAGAATATCCAGGAATTCGACCTCGGCTTCGGAATATTTCTTCACTGGAAACACGAGTTTCTTGAATGGCGACGACATCGATATTGTTGTCCAGCAAAAATTTTGACAGGTAGTCACAGTTTGCCCTGCTAATGCTTTCGATATTCAGTTGAAGGAGTCTGATAGTTGGTCCAATGTTTCTTGTTAATGAGCTCTGAAAACAACTGTTTCTGCTATTTAGTTGATATGTCATTGCCAGGAGATCCTATGGATAGTCTGGCTGCCTGTAATCACTGTTGCTCAATTAGCACCACCCAGGAGGCA
Source organism: Schistocerca nitens (assembly GCF_023898315.1). Taxonomy (NCBI): domain Eukaryota; kingdom Metazoa; phylum Arthropoda; class Insecta; order Orthoptera; family Acrididae; genus Schistocerca; species Schistocerca nitens. The sequence continues at coordinate 50,464,555 of NC_064620.1, forward strand.
CGTGTAGGGTATTTTAAGGTTAAACCTACGGACGTGAGCAACGCTACCTCCCAGTAATTAACAGTATTCAGTATTAACTTCCACCGTTATTACATTATTGTGGTTTTGTACCATATGTTCAGAAAGCACCACCGACGCCGATTCGTCAGAAACTTTCTTACAATGAAATCTGGTTCTCTAATTAACCTGTGTCATGTTGTTTTGCCTGCTGAGGAAACGGATAAGTACAATAAGATGGCCGGCCGGTATGGCCGTGCGGTTCTAGGCGCTTCAGCCTGGAACCGCGTGACCGCTACGGTCGCAGGTTCGAATCCTGCCTCGGGCATGGATGTGTGTGATGTCATTAGGTTAGTTAGGTTTAAGTAGTTGTAAGTTATAGGGGACTGATGACCACAGATGTTAAGTCCCATAGTGCTCAGAGCCATTTGAACCATTTTTGAACAATAAGAGCCCGCATCTCGTGGTCGTGCGGTAGCTTTCTCGCTTCCCACGCCCGGGTTCCCGGGTTCGATTCCCGGCGGGGTCAGGGATTTTCTCTGCCTCGTGATGGCTGGGTGTTGTGTGTGATGTCCTTAGGTTAGTTAGGTTTAAGTAGTTCTAAGTTCTAGGGGACTGATGACCATAGATGTTAAGTCCCATAGTGCTCAGAGCCATTTGAACCATTTTTGAACAATAAGATGCTACACTATCATCGTTTACTATTTTGCAACTTGTGAACATCATGTACCAAGTAACCGGGTGCGAATTATCAGATCTGCGAGTTATCCAACCATAATCCGATCATTTCTAAAGAAATAAAAGACAATGTCTCAATTTTGCTGTTACAATTAGGATGAATACTTTCCAGTTTGCTTTTGTTCTACACTATTACTTTTATTGTTAACCGGTTTTCGGCTTACAAGGCCATTTTCAGACATTTACTAAGTAAATGTCTGAAGATGGCCTTGTAAGCAAAAACCGGTTAACAATAAAAGTAACGGCTAATGTTCGATCTTTGACGGGCACTAATTAACAGTTTTCAGCATTAACTTCAACCGTTGGCACATTACTGTGGTTTGTGTACCATTTGTTCAGAAAGCACTAAGTAAATATCTGAAGATGGCCTTGTAAGCAAAAACCGCTTAACAATAAAAGTAATATTGTAGAACAAAAGTGAACTGGTGCTTTTCATTTATTATAATGTTGTTCTACCAAGAACCGACGGAAGATTCTGTTACATTTTTAGGCCTGTTTCTCATGTTTTATCATACCTACCTAAGCACTGAAATACGCTGATCTCTTAGGAGTGTACAGGACAACATTCATTTAACAGTGGCGACGTCTTGCCTCTCCGGAAAATAAGAGCAGTCTTCAGGCAAAAAGTTAATGAAAAGCAGAAATAGAAAAAAACTCAACGACTAGTTTCAGAAAGTGAACGGAAAGCAAGTGATACTGTGGAACTGTGTAAGTAATTTGTCAGTTTCTAGCAATTAATTTGTAAGTAATGCGGCTGGCTTTCAAATCTGAGATGCAGAGACGTTTTTGTAATTATAATAAATAGTAGATCCCGGTAAAAACACGTGAATTTCCAATTATTTCCAGATAATTGGGAGTTTGCTGTATCAGTTACGTTATGACCGCTGTGCAGAAGAAAAGGTGCTTAGCATATAGAAAGTGGAAAATATTAATCATTACTTAGGAAGGTACGTGTTAATCTGCGAAATTTTCCTAATTTTTCCTTTAATAATCCAACGGCACCCGGTTTCGTGGCTCCGGTTTCATTTACACTTGACGACAATACTTCGTGGGAGGTGAAAAAGAGTCGACCTGTTTGCACAATATTAATAAATATAAAAGGCGTCACTTGTGTGGGGTCAGGAAGGCGTCAAATGGTACGGCAGCGCCGTGAAAAACGGGCCAAAGAAAGGTGTCAGAGCTTCAGATGAAAGCGAGAAGAAAAGAAACGCGGTTGTCAGGCGAGGCTCCCTTACCGTCTCGGTACATTGTTAATGGATTTCGCTGTAATTAATCACGCAACATGTAATTATTCTGAAATACTCTTTGGGCCGGGCGGCGGGAACGGCGCGGCTCGCGCGTTAATTACGCCGCTAGTTACATTTGACGTAATTGCGGCCTATCTGCCGCCGCCTTTCCCACCTTCTCCCCGTCTGCCTCGCGCCCCCCCCTCCCCTTCCTGAAAGCGAGGAAGCGCATTCCTAATTACGCGGGTCCGAGCGCCGCGTGTGAAGTCGACCGCGACCGTGGGCTACCTGCCCGAAAGGCCCGCAGGGCGGCGAGCCAACTGGAACTGGAAGGGAAGCGGAGCTCCCTCACTGTGCGTGCCCAGCGGAGGGGCAGGTCGGGCCGCTTCCAGCGGCTGGAGCGAAAAACAAAACCGGAGAGTCGGTCTCACTTTCGTGCGTGCACACAGTCCGGTAGAATGAATAGTCAGTAATAAAGAAGGTTAACAGGGTAAATATTTATTCACCGTAAATTTCTTGTACGATAATTAAACTCTCCTGGCGAACAGAAGATCTGTAAAATTTCCCTCTATGTGACTCAGCTGTAATCCATCGTTTCACCACCTCTCTACGTTCAGCCTCATCTCAATACAATACAATCATTAAAGTTCCAAGTACGTGACTACATCCGTTTCTTAACTTGTGTGGTCATAGTGTCCACAGGGCTATGCTATTATTAAAGATGCCTGAGATCTGTCATTGCAACTGAGAGGTGGCATGAGCCCCCTCTCATTTTTCTATCTTACTCTGAGTAATTCGATTTTTCTCTCTAATTGCATGCGGTGAAAAGTTGCTATTCCTTTATACACGGACTTCCCACACAGCATCTCTAGTCACCCGGGTGGTCCAGTGACAAGTGGGTTCTGCTGATCTTGAAAGGGTTAACCCGACGGGTGTGAGGGAGTCGAGTGGATGCATTCCAGACTCCGACATCGTCATAAGAGCGGCGGCGAAAAGCCCACAGGGGCCTGGAAGTGCTGTTGGGGTTAGAGATTCCATTAATTCACAGAAACTTAGTGAAAACACTTTCTGGTGGGCTACCAGCGAGGCGTGGGAATGACTTGTGTTCCCAGGCAGTCTTGGCGGGCAAATTCCCGCATTTTCTGCAAACTCATAATTGTGATTGGTTTGCTCCGTGACGTAGCAAAATCGGCGTAGAAATTGGCACCAAGTATCTCCATTGGTCGACTAATAGTGCGTCGGCAATAAAGTGGAATTTTCCGCCAGTTTTCGGGTTGCTGATTGGAACGTTTAACCACGGCCACTGTCGTGGGGGCGGGAATGTTATGTGTTCGGCTTGTACGGGTGCTCTTGAGAGAGTAGGCTCTCGACTTTCAGTCGGAGTAGGTTACAAGACTGAGCTCTCGCTGCTCTGGACAGCCTGCCTTCCGTTGGCTGTCTAATATACTGTTATTTAATTATAACTGTTTGACGAAGTTGCTGAAGTTTTGACTTCAACGTAACTTTCCGAGTACAGTTGGCAATTGAGCGCTCTGCGTACAAACGGCCTATGTTCTCTGTCTTGAGCAGTTTTGGCTAAAGTTGCTGTATCAGAGTTACTGTCTGACTTCGCTTGTTAAACTCAATCACTGTACCGTCAGTGATTGTGTGGCGAGCCTTCTTCGTCTCCCTCAGAGGCGCAATTGTATTGCTAGGAAGTCTTTAGTCTGGAACAACCAGACCAGAATAATTTGTTTCGGGCTATACTCGCGATATTATCAGCACCACGACGGGACGTCGAAGCAACCAGCCATCGCCTCCGGTACGCCAGATCATGTTCTTGCAGTTAAGAAGAGAGCTTGGTAATGTATATCTGCAGCACCAGCAGATTAGGGATTTTGCTAGGTGATAATCAGAGCTCAGCAGAGCGCGCCTGTTTGTCTCTTCTAACTTTGTTCTGTCTTGGGTGTACATTGTCTGAGTTCTCCCTACCGTAGCAGCAATTAATGTTGGGTTTACTGTGTGTTTCTCTTAAGATTTGAGTTGCAAGGTAATGGCTCCACATGCCACTTCGTCATAAATGTCAAAATCTAGTTTATGTACAACTTCACCTTCACAGCGTTTATTTGAGTATCCAATTTGATCCAATTTGATGTATTGTAAATGTTTCATGTGTGTTGTTTATTATTTTGAGTTTAGTCACAATAAATCAAATTGTTATTTTGGACAGAACTTTCATTGTGTTAATCGCTAGAGCAACCCTTTCATTTCTCACTACGTTAATGAAACTTTCCTTTATTTAATTAATTTCTATCAAAGTCGGAGTTAGAATAGGGGGGGGGGGGCTTAGAGCATCATTTACATATGAAGATTGTAGAAGAATTTAGTAATAAATACACTGCTAGTCCCGGCACCTCGCACAATTTATTGTATTATTGACGACGAGTTGGCAGGTCTCTGAGATGGGTGGTGGAACGGAGATAGCATAGGTGAAGAGACCTCTGGGCGAGGTGTCAGTGGACACTTGGGTGGGTGCCTAGTAACCGTCGACAAGCTGTCATGAAAATCTGATTGTTAAAACATTCCTGTAGGGTTCATCAGTTACTACATCGGTGATGATAGAGAAGTCAATAGCCCAATGACGTAAGCTGCACACGGCCAGCGGCGAGGCGCGCTCCTCAGTGGGCAGCGTGGCAGTACGCAGTGTTGGCGGCCAGCAGGTGGTGACGTCAGTGATTTTCACATCAACATCTACATTTATACACCGCAAGCTACCCAACTGTGTGTGGTGGAGGGCACTTTACGTGCCACTGTCATTACCTCCCTTTCCTGTTCCAGTCACGTATCGTTCGCGGGAAGAACGACTGCCGAAAAGCCTCCGTGCGCGCTCGAATCTCTCTAATTTTACATTCGTGATCTCCTCGGGAGGTATAAGTAGGGGGAAGCAATATATTCGATACCTCATCCAGAAACGCACCCTCTCGAAACTTGGCGAGCAAGCTACACCGCGATGCAGAGCGCCTCTCTTGCAGAGTCTGCCAGTTGAGTTTATTAAACATCTCCGTAACGCTATCACGGTTAGCAAAAACCCTGTGACGAAACGCGCCGCTCTTCTTTGGATCTTCTCTTTCTCCTCTGTCAACCCGACCTGGTACGGATCCCACACCAATGAGCAATACTCAAGCATAGGTCGAACGAGTGTTTTGTAAGCCACCTCCTTTGTTGATGGACTACATTTTCTAAGGACTCTCTCAATGAATCGCAACCTGGCCCCCACCTTACCAACAATTAATTTTGTATGATCATTCTATTTCAAATCGTTCCGTACGCAGACTCCCAGATATTTTACTGAAGTAACTGCTACCAGTATTTGTTCCGCTGTCATATAATCATACAATAAAGCGTACTTCTTTCTATGTATTCGCAATACATTACATTTGTCTATGTTAAGGGTCAGTTGCCACTCCCTGCACCAAGTGCCTATCCGCTGCAGATCTTCCTGCATTTCGCTTTAATTTTCTAATGCTACAGCATCATCCGCGAAAAGTCGCATGGAACTTCCGACACTATCTACTAGGTCATTTATATATATTGTGAAAAGCAGTGGTTCCATAACACTCCCCTGTGGCACGCTAGAGGTTACTTAATCGTCTGTAGACGTCTTTCCATAGAGAACAACATGCTATCTTCTGTTTGCTAAAAAGTCTTCAATCCAGCAACACAGCTGGTCTGATATTCCGTAGGCTCTTATTTTGTTTATCAGGCGGCAGTGCGGAACTGTATCGAACGCCTTTCGGAAGCCAAGGAAAATGGCATCTACCTGGGAGCCTGTATCTAATATTTTCTCGGTGTCATGAACAAATAAAGCGAGTTGGATCACACACGATCGCTGTTTCCGGAATCCATGTTGATTTCTACAGAGTAGATTCTCTGTTTCCAGAAATGACATGATACGCGAGCAATAAACATGTTCTAAAATTCTACAACAGATCGATGTCAGGGATATGGGCCTATAGGTTTGCGCATCTGCTCGACGACCCTTCTTGAAAACTGGAACTACATCTACATCTACATTTGCATGTACATGATTACTCTGCAATTCACATTTAAGTGCTTGGCAGAGGGTTCATCGAACCACAATCATACTTCTCTCTACCATTCCACTCCCGAACAGCGCGCGGGAAAAACGAACACCTAAACCTTTCTGTTCGAGCTTTGCTTTCTCTTATTTTACTTTTATGATCATTCCTACCTATGTAGGTTGGGTTCAGCAAAATATTTTCGCATTCGGAAGAGAAAGTTGGTGACTGAAATTTCGTAAATAGATCTCGCCGCGACGAAAAATTTCTTTGCTTTAATGAGCAACTCGCATTTCATATCTGCCACACTCTCTCACCTGTTACGTGATAATACAAAACGAGCTGCCCTTTTTTGCCCCCTTTCGATGTCCTCCGTCAATCCCACCTGGTAAGGATCCCACACCGCGCGGCAATATTCTAACAGAGGACGAACGAGTGTAGTGTAAGCAGTCTCTTTAGTGGACTTGTTGCATCTTCTAAGTGTCCTGCCAATGACACGCAACCTTTGGCTCGCCTTCCCCACAATATTAGCTATGTGGTCTTTCCAACTGAAGTTGTTCGTAATTTTTACACCCAGGTACTTAGTTGAATTGACAGCCTTGAGAATTGTAATTCCAACGGATTTCTTTTGGGACTCATGTGGATCACCTCACACTTTTCGTTATTTAGCGTCAACTGCCACCTGCCACACCATACAGCAATCTTTTCTAAATCGCTTTGCAACTGATACTGGTCTTCGGATGACCTTACTAGACGGTAAATTACAGCATCATCTGCGAACAACCTAAGAGAACTGCTCAGATTGTCACCCAGGTAATTTATATAGATCAGGAACAGCAGAGGTCCCAGGACGCTTCTCTGGGGAACACCTGAAATTACTTCAGTTTGACTCGATGATTTGCCGTCGATTACTACGAACTGCGACTTTCCTGACAGGAAATCACGAATCCAGTCGCACAACTGAGACGATACCCCATAGGCCCGCAGCTTGATTAGAGTCTACCTGTGTTCTCTTCCAATCATTTGGAACCTTGCAAGGATGCTGACCACAGCAGCAGGCTGAGGCTCGCAATGTAGACTAGGGGCTGCCTGGCGCCACAGGAATGGCACGCAGCGACGTCAAAATCACGATGAGGACCCGACTACGGGTTTGCCCACACTGTGATGGTGGCTGAACAATTGCTAGTCCCCAGGCTCGGACAGTAGACCTCCAGGTTAGGAGCTTGACAATAGCTATGGTAGACCCACAGGTTGCAGAGCGCTAAGTCAACTCCTTTGGTCGCAGCGTGAGCAGCAGAGCCGCAGTTTTTGGCAGAAGAGGCCGAAAGTGGGAGGGTCTTTGATCCGAGTAACTCTTAAGCCGTCGGCATACGGACCGTGCATCCGAACGTTGAGCGTTGAGCGTGCCGAGTTTCTGACATCACAGCGTGGAATACTACGTTCGGTAGTCTTTCCGAACGTGCAGGGAAATATCTAGCATGTCAGATATACTTAGCGTGCGTATGAGCGTTGACTAACGAGATGGCACAACGCCATCTACGTCACAAGCACGTCATCTTCCTTCAGCATAGAGTTGAGGCGCCATATGGGCATTCATTTTAAGCCTATATATGCCGTTTCTGAGCACCAGCAAATTGAGAATCACTCGGAAACACGTTGTTACCTGTATGATTCGTTGCAATAAAACAATGAGAATCATCATATTTGTGGCAAAAGAATTATTGTACCTTGCGTATTATGAGACTATGACATTTAAAGGCAACGACACACTGAGGAACCACCAAAAATGCATTGTTCTTGGTACAAGTTTTTGTATATATAGTTAAGGCTCACCGGCCACTTGACCATGTTCTTCTTCTGTGCGAATGCACAAACAGTGCCCGAACTCTTACGGGAATCGGCAACGCGCCGCGAGTAACGAGTATAATGGGCGGGGGCACTACGAACGTAGTGCGGGACAATACGTTGAGAATATGGGTTTCGCGGGAGGCGTGCCAGAGATAAATCCCTGCAGTCGCGCTATCCTCTGTGTCCTCGGTGGCTCAGATGGATAGAGCGTCTGCATGTAAGCAGGAGATCCCGGGTTCGAGTCCCGGCCGGGGCACACATTTTCATCTGTCCCCGTTGACGTATGTCAACGCCTGTAAGCAGCTAAAGGTGTTCATTTCATTGTAATCTCATTCCAACGAGCTGCTTGGTCACCGATGGTATCTGTTCTTTCGGACATGTCGGACATGTCCGAAGAACAGATACCATCTTAGTAAGTATATGGAGAGATTATTGATGAACCACGACATTCGCTCCGACATCTACCAGTAGAGTGGTACCATACGAGCAAAAAGATCCTCCCAGTAAGGTGGCGTAACGCCGTCGCATTGAACGGAGGTAAAATGGAAATGCCGTGTGGCTAGGGCTTCCCGTCGGGTAGACCGTTCGCCTGGTGCAAGTCTTTCGAGTTGACGCCACTTCGGCGACTTGCGTGTCGATGAGGATGAAATGATGATGATAAGGACAACACAACACCCAGTCCTTGAGCGGAGAAAATCTCAGACCCAGCCAGGAATCGAACCCGGGCCGTGAGGTGCGACATTTCGTCGCGCTGACCACTCAGCTACCAGGGGCGGACATTGGACGGAGGTTATATTGAAACATACTGTTTTGTAGCCAGAAGAGTGGAGTATAATGTGGTGTATCGGAATCCTGAATAAAACAAACCCGCTTTCACAAAACAAACATGTTGCATTACTTATTAAATGTACCTGGTAGAGCTTTGATCCGTCCTTCTTTTTCTAGAACACCTGTTTCCATCACATAAGCCACAACAGGACCATGGCTTAACGTGGAGTAATCAGGTCACCTGTGCCATTATATACATTCCGAATAGCCCTAATATACACTCCTGGAAATTGAAATAAGAACACCGTTAATTCATTGTCCCAGGAAGGGGAAACTTTATTGACACATTCCTGGGGTCAGATACATCACATCATCACACTGACAGAACCACAGGCACATAGACACAGGCAACAGAGCATGCACAATGTCGGCACTAGTACAGTGTATATCCACCTTTCGCAGCAATGCAGGCTGCTATTCTCCCATGGAGACGATCGTAGAGATGCTGGATGTAGTCCTGTGGAACGGCTTGCCATGCCATTTCCACCTGGCGCCTCAGTTGGACCAGCGTTCGTGCTGGACGTGCAGGCCGCGTGAGACGACGCTTCATCCAGTCCCAAACATGCTCAATGGGGGACAGATCCGGAGATCTTGCTGGCCAGGGTAGTTGACTTACACCTTCTAGAGCACGTTGGGTGGCACGGGATACATGCGGACGTGCATTGTCCTGTTGAAACAGCAAGTTCTCTTGCCGGTCTAGGAATGGTAGAACGATGGGTTCGATGACGGTTTGGATGTACCGTGCACTATTAAGTGTCCCCTCGACGATCACCAGTGGTGTACGGCCAGTGTAGGAGATCGCTCCCCACACCATGATGCCGGGTGTTGGCCCTGTGTGCCTCGGTCGTATGCAGTCCTGATTGTGGCGCTCACCTGCACGGCGCCAAACACGCATACGACCATCATTGGCACCAAGGCAGAAGCGACTCTCATCGCTGAAGACGACACGTCTCCATTCGTCCCTCCATTCACGCCTGTCGCGACACCACTGGAGGTGGGCTGCACGGTGTTGGGGCGTGAGCGGAAGACGGCCTAACGGTGTGCGGGACCGTAGCCCAGCTTCATGGAGACGGTTGCGAATGGTCCTCGCCGATACCCCAGGAGCAACAGTGTCCCTAATTTGCTGGGAAGTGGCGGTGCGGTCCCCGACGGCACTGCGTAGGATCCTACGGTCTTGGCGTGCATCCGTGCGTCGCTGCGGTCCGGTCCCAGGTCGACGGGCACGTGCACCTTCCGCCGATCACTGGCGACAACATCGATGTATTGTGGAGACCTCACGCCCCACGTGTTGAGCAATTCGGCGGTACGTCCACCCGGCCTCCCGCATGCCCACTATACGCCCTCGCTCAAAGTCCGTCAACTGCACATACGGTTCACGTCCACGCTGTCGCGGCATGCTACCAGTGTTAAAGACTGCGATGGAGCTCCGTATGCCACGGCAAACTGGCTGACACTGACGGCGGCGGTGCACAAATGCTGCGCAGCTAGCGCCATTCGACAGCCAACACCGCGGTTCCTGGTGTGTCCGCTGTGCCGTGCGTGTGATCATTGCTTGTACAGCCCTCTCGCAGTGTCCGGAGCAAGTATGGTGGGTCTGACACACCGGTGTCAATGTGTTTTTTTTTCCATTTCCAGGAGTGTATATAAAGTTCCGATTGATAGCGAAATGTAAACCGCTGTGATAATCAGAAATATGTTATTTGCAACAGTTAGCTACAGCTTCGAGCTACTGCTCTACATACCCACCACTCCGACGTAGACATTTGTTGTAGCGTTGTACCAATTTTCCAGTACCTTCGTCATGGAAGGCAACCGACTGTGCTTCCCCCCTATTCTCTAAGCTCATCAATAGCTCGTTGTCTGTGCGAAAATGTTGTCTTCATAGCTAGTAGTTAATGTGAGCAGAGATGAAACACAGAGGGAGACAATTACCGGCTACAGTGCGGGTGATCAAACACTTCCCATCGAAAACGGTGCAGGAGAATTTTCATTGCCACTGCAGATTGCGACCGAGAATTGTCACGAAGTAGGAACCTTACGACAGTTCTGTAATGTGGGCTGCATAACATCAGGCGATATCTGCAACCAGGACCTCATACTGGGCGGGAGACACTATTTTCCATGATGTTCTCACCTTGCGCTCAGAACAGAAAAAAAGGCTCTGAGCACTATGGGACTTAACATCTATGGTCATCAGTCCCCTAGAACTTGTCGTTGTTGTGGTCTTCAGTCCTGAGACTGGTTTGATGCAGCTCTCCATGCTACTCTATCCTGTGCAAGCTTCTTCATCTCCCAGTACCTACTGCAACCTACATCCTTCTGAATCTGCTTAGTGTATTCATCTCTTGGTCTACCTCTACGATTTTTACCCTCCACGCTGCCCTCCAAAGCTAAATTTGCGATCCCTTGATGCCTCAAAACATGTCCTACCAACCGATCCCTTCTTCTAGTCAAGTTGTGCCACAAACTTCTCTTCTCGCCAATCCTATTCAATACCTCCTCATTAGTTACGTGATCTACCCACCTTATCTTCAGCATTCTTCTGTAGCACCACATTTCGAAAGCTTCTATTCTCTTCTTGTCCAAACCAGTTATCGTCCATGTTTCACTTCCATACATGGCTACACTCCATACAAATACTTTCAGAAACGACTTCCTGATACTTAAATCTATACTCGATGTTAACAAATTTCTCTTCTTGAGAAACGCTTTCCTTTCCATTGTCAGTCTACATTTTATATCCTCTCTACTTCGACCATCATCGGTTATTTTACTCCCTAAATAGCAAAACTCCTTTACTACTTTAAGTGTCTCATTTCCTAATCTAATTCCCTCAGCATCACCCGACTTAATTTGACTACATTCCATTATCCTCGTTTTGCTTTTGTTGATGTTCATCTTATATCCTCCTTTCAAGACACTGTCCATTCCGTTCAACTGCTCTTCCAAGTCCTTTGCTGTCTCTGACAGAATTACAATGTCATCGGCGAACCTCAAAGTTTTTAATTTTTCTCCATGAATTTTAATACCTACTCCGAATTTTTCTTTTGTTTCCTTTACTGCTTGCTCAATATACAGATTGAATAACATCGGGGAGAGGCTACAACCCTGTCTCACTCCTTTCCCAACCACTGCTTCCCTTTCATGCCCCTCGACTCTTATAACTGCCATCTGGTTTCTGTACAAATTGTAAATAGCCTTTCGCTCCCTGTATTTTACCCCTGCCACCTTCAGAATTTGAAACAGTGTATTCCAGTTAACATTGTCAAAAGCTTTCTCTAAGTCTACAAATGCTAGAAACGTAGGTTTGCCTTTTCTTAATCTTTCTTCTAAGATAAGTCGTAAGGTCAGTATGGCCTCACGTGTTCCAACATTTCTACGGAATCCAAACTGATCTTCCCCGAGGTCGGCTTCTACCAGTTTTTCCATTCGTCTGTAAAGAATTCGCGTTAGTATTTTGCAGCTGCCTAGAACTTAGGACTACTTAAACCTAACTAACCTAAGGACATCACACAACACCCAGTCATCACGAGGCAGAGAAAATTCCTGACCCCGCCGGGAATCGAACCCGGGAACCCGGGCGTGGGAAACGAGAACGCTACCTCACGACCACGAGCTGCGGACTCAGAACAGAAACGAGAGAAGTGATGCAACCGACAGGCATACTAAAGACACTGTCGAACACATATGTGCAAAGCTTTTATTAGATTTTCACAGTGATTGCCATTTCTTGGCCGATCGGAATTTACTTTCCGAATATCCCTCGGTATGTGTGTGTGTGTTAATTAAATATATTTGATGAATTTAATATTTAAATGATATAGATATTCGAACTGAATAGAAGACAGCTAAATGCATAATGACTGCAACGAGACTCGAACAAGCCATCCAGCGATTACGTCTCGAGCGCTACGGACTTTTTCCGAGCTTTATGCATTTTACACTTCACGGGAAAGCTCGTAAAATATACGCATTCGTTTAAATATTTACATCGACCAGGAATCGATTTCAGGGCCCGTTTGTGTCAGGCGAGCACAATACCACAGAGCCACTCTGCCCAACGAAACTCTGGTATAACTTCAAATTATTAAGGCTTCTCGCAGAAACTTCAAAGACAATTGCCCAAAGAATTCTTGGAGAACTGCGTCGAACTACTTTTAGAAAATTCATAATTGTGTTCTGAACTTCACATACCACAAATATAAAAAAATTAGAAAAATATTAAGTTTGTGTGGTCTACATTTAATAGCGTCGTGGTACGTCGATGTTTTGTCCAAGCTACAGTCTTCCGTACTAATGTTAGTAAGTCTAGAGACACACTGCACCTTGAGTGAAGCTCTGAAATGCGGTTGCTTAAAAGACACTCCGGCAAGTGAGAGTCGCGAGCAGTGAGGTCATGTCAGTTTAGCATCGTATGGTGGCATATATGCGTGGCGCCATCGAACGGAGAACAGCAAGCGCTTGAAAATCGAGTTCGCCCGGTAGCGCGCTGGCAGGAAACTTAAAAGTGCCGTCTCTCACGAAGTTGTGAGGCCGTAGAAGATGGCAGCGATACCCCAACATGCAATAAATAGAAAACGGAAACCGAAAGGAAACAAGCGAAAGGATTCTGATCTTTTGGGTTGAAACCAAACACCCAACCTCTACTTAAGGGCCGGCCGAAGTGGCCGTGCGGTTAAAGGCGCTGCAGTCTGGAACCGCATAACCGCTACGGTCGCAGGTTCGAATCCTGCCTCGGGCATGGATGTTTGTGATGTCTTTAGGTTAGTTAGGTTTAACTAGTTCTAAGTTCTAGGGGACTAATCACCTCAGCAGTTGAGTCCCATAGTGCTCAGAGCCCTTTGAACCATCTACTTAAGGAGTATTAAAATGGAAAAAGGTAATTAATTTAAAGAGAAAACAATCCTGTTGAAAGAACATCCGCAACTTAGGATTATAGCAGAGGTTTAAAATACCGCTTCAATTGCAAATTACTTTATTTTCACACGACCGGTTTCGGACTGTTATAAGCCCATCCTCAGGTGTTGTAGCTGTGCTGTGGTCCCCCTGCTCTGCGCTCATAGGCAGCACACCGCACCTTCTACACGCGGCGCTCGGGGACCACAGCACAGCTACAACACCTGAGGATGGGCTTATAACAGTCCGAAACCGGTCGTGTGAAAATAAAGTAATTTGCAACTGAAGCGGTATTTTAAACCTCTTTTAATTTAAAGAGATTCGCTTCAGTTCTACTAATATTGATTCAACCACGCGCGGTTTCGGGATTTTAAAATCCCATCTTCAGGTGAATGAAAGTGTTACATTTGGCAGCATGTATCATTCGGTCGGGCCAGTCGGCTGCCTCCAGCCTGGCTCTCCTTCACACAGCCGTGGTTTGCCCAGCAGCGGGCAGTTTCCGCCAACATGCAGTGGATCAAATGGCTCTGAGCACTATGGGACTCAACTTCTGTGGTCATAAGTCCCCTAGAACTTAGAACTACTTAAACCTAACTAACCTAAGGACATCACACACATCCATGCCCGAGGCAGGATTCGAACCTGCGACCGTAGCGGTCGTGCGGTTCCAGACTGTAGCGCCAACATGCAGTGACTGGAGCTCTGTCACAGACTGGCTCGACCGCATGTTACGTTACCAAATAAAATAATTTCGTACACCTGAAGATGGGATTTTAAAATCGCGAAACCGGTCGTGATTTGAATGAATATTAGTACAACTGAAACGAATCTCTTTAAATTAACAGAGGTAGAAAATACCTGAAATAACTGAAGCGTATCCATCTAAATTAATTATCATGTTTCTCAGTTGCTGATGTCCTACGTACCAGACCTTGTGAAATATGGAAAAAGCTCTCTAAAACGAAGACCACCACATGATTCGCGTCGATTGTCACAAAGAAGACAGGTTGCAGTGGTTGCATTTGTTTTATTCAAACCTTAATTGGCTTAATTTCACGACTAATAAACGGATTTGTATGGATACCAAAAGCTGATGTCATCGTTTTAGAATGTTGTCAAAGTACATTCATATGCTTTTGAAGGCTTCGTAGCCATCAGTCGCTTTCTAACTATATTGTAAGGCTGAGAGGGAAAGTAACTTGTTTGTTATCGAACAGCGGAAACAATTAGCAACGTTAAGTTCATTGTCGGTAAAGGCTACAGTACTTCACAAATTATTTCACTTTTGTACTAGAACATGGCGTTCGAGCTCTGCGTTGCTTAACAAATTAACGCAAATGGTCAGCTTTTATTCTGCCCCCTCCCGTATTACGTTCACTTTTCCTCCTCTGCCTGCTGCCTTGTCCTTATACACTCTCCTCTGCCGGGGGTATTAACAGGGACCGCGTTTTTTATGCCACTTCTTCTCCCGGAGGATTATAGCCGATCCACAAATCCTTGTTCAGCCCGGAAAACGAGGCCTGCGGGGTAGCAAGGGCAGTGCGTTAATTTTTTAAAAGCCCTGGCGCTAATCGCCCCGAGACTGCGTTCGCCAAGGACGGATTCCGAGAGTGTGTAAAAATGCGAGAGTGGTGGTGCGTACGTGCGCCCGGCTAAGAGCGTGAGAAGCACTGCGTGCGTGCGTGTGTGTGTGAGTGAGTGAGTGAGTGTGTGGGGAAGAGGCTTTGCAGTGCGCCGGCGGGGATGTAGGCGCCTGAAATATAAAGCAATGTCGCATTGCAGCGTTGGTGGAGGGGGAAAGGCAAGGAAAATCCACCGCTGTTTTCCTCTCAGCGAAGGCAATAAGAGGAAAAAAAAAAGGTTCACTCCCTCCCTGCACCCCCCCTCCCCCCACCATCCTCCGGCACTTGCAGCTGGGCGGGACGGAGGGGGGAGGGGGGGGATGAAAATAAAAACCTACCCCCTCGCAGTCAGCAGACCAGCGTCCCAGGAGCTCACTGACTCTCCAGGATTATGGGGAGTTCGCTTAATGGCTTGCGGGTACCGGTGTCCTGACCACACACTACCCCCGTCCCCCTACCCCGACTGTGCCTTGGTCCGGCGGGGCTCTCCGAAATCACGTAAGGCTATTATTAGCAGTCAATTTTATTTCCGATGTAATCCTATTTGTAGAGATTAATTGTAATGCTCCGCCGGGGCGGGTGTGAGCGCGAGCAGGCGCCTAGTACGTACTAGTTCCCCGGGCCCCGGCCGCCGGACTAAATTAAACGCTTCTGATTTATGGCGGCGCGGCTCGCCCACGCTGGCTTCTGCGGTGGGTTCGCAGCTATCCTGCGCCATGCTTGTTTGAAGTGATGAGTAGTGACACTGGAACACTAGCGCATGTTGAATTTAATTTTTGCTAGCATTACTCGACGTGCTGTTACTCTGTCCTGAATTACACCGCGTAGAAAAAAAAAATCAGAATATTCTATTATGAATAGGGAAAAGAATCCTGTAATGTTTGAATACTCCATTAGTAGTGTTGCGCTTGACTCAGTCACGTCGATTAAATATTTTGGCGTAACATTGTAGAGCGATATGAAGTGGGACAAGCATGTAATGGCAGTTGTGGGGAAGCCGGATAGTCGTCTTTGGTTCATTGGTAGAATTTTGGGAAGATGTCGTTCATTTGTAAAGGAGACTGCTTATAAAACACTAATACTACCTATTCTTGAGTACTGCTCGAGCGTTTGGGATCCCTATCAGGTCGGATTGAGGGAGGACATAGAATCAATTCAGAGGCGGGCTGCTAGATTTGTTACTGATAGGTTTGATCATCACGCGAGTGTTACGGAAATGCTTCAGGAACTCGGGTGGGAGTCTCTAGAGGAAAGGAGGCGTTCTTTTCGTGAATCGCTACGGAGGAAATTTAGAGAACCAGCATTTGAGGCTGAGTACAGTACAGTTTTACTGCCGCCAACTTACATTTCGAGGAAAGACCACAAAGATAAGATAAGAGAGATTATGTCTCGTACAGAGGCATATAGGCAGTAATTTTTCCCTCGTTCTATTTGGGAGTGGAACAGGGAGAGTTGGTTGGTTGGTTGGTTTTTGGGGAAGGAGACCAGACAGCGTGGTCATTGGTCTCATCGGATTAGGGAAGGATGGGGAGGGAAGTCGGCCGTGCCGTTTCAGAGGAACCATCCCGGCATTTGCCTGGAGCGATTTAGGGAGATCACGGTAAACCTAAATCGGGATGGCCGGACGCGGGATTGAACCGTCGTCCTCCCGAATGCGAGTCCAGTGTCTAACCACTGCGCCACCTCGCTCGGTACAGGGAGAGAAGATGCTGTTTGTGACACGAGGTACCCTCTGCCACAGACCGTATGGTGGATTGCGAAGTATGTATGTAGATGTAGAGCTGGGCTGCTAGAATTGTTACTGGTAGGTTTGCTCATCACGCGAGTGTTACGGAAATGCTTCAGGAACTCGGGTGGGAGTCTCTAGAGAAAAGGAGGCGTTCTTTTCGTGAATCGCTACTGAGGAAATTTAGAGAACTAGCATTTGAGGCTGAGTGCAGTACAGTTTTACTGCCGCCAACTTACATTTCGAGGAAAGACCACAAAGATAAGATAAGAGAGATTATGTCTCGTACAGAGGCATATAGGCAGTAATTTTTCCCTCGTTCTATTTGGGAGTGGAACAGGGAGAGTTGGTTGGTTGGTTGGTTTTTGGGGAAGGAGACCAGACAGCGTGATCATCGGTCTCATCGGATTAGATTATGGAAGTATGGGGAAGGAAGTCGGCCGTGCCCTTTCAGAGGAACCATCCCGGCATTTGCCTGGAGTGATTTAGGGAAATCACGGAAAACCTAAATCGGGATGGCCGGACGCGGGATTGAACCGTCGTCCTCCCGAATGCGAGTCCAGTGTCTAACCACTGAGCCACCTCGCTCAGTACAGGGAGAGAAGATGCTGTTTGTGCCACGAGGTACCCTCCGCCACGGACCGTATGGTGGATTGCGAAGTATGTATGTAGATGTAGAGGTTTCCAGTTCACTCAAGATTTATTGTAACAGTTGAAAGATCTCTGTTGGATTCCTTTCATGTTAATTTCTTAAATCTGTTGTCATTTACGGCATAACTTCCTCTTCTAAATTTACTGTGGTGTTTCTGACTATCTGGTAGCAGACTGAGCAGTGAAACGTGTTACTTTTACACATAAACAAGAACGATCTGTCACATTACTACACTTTAAAACACAGTTTATATGTAATTCATGTCACACAGTCTCATACGGAACCTACATCCGCTTTCTTTTATGTACTGTATATATTAAGATACTGTCATCCCCCTTCCCTTCTGTGTGAGAGGATGAATGAGCAAATGTATTTCTAGTTGCATGCTTGATGGTAGCAGACAAGCCTGTCTGCTAGAGGACAGTAGGTCCAACGTCGGAACAGGTAGCTATGCTTTCTGAAAGCAGAGAGGTTTCTATTCTTAGTATGGTCCTGTCCGTCCCTTGTCATGTTGGTATAGGAAGCTGCCTCTCTGGTCACTTCCGTTTTGTATCTGGAAGCACCCTTGGTAGGGGCCCACGGCAATCTCTCCACGGCGAGCGTCTGAAGTGGGAAGATCTCCGGCTAAGCGCGTCTCTGCTAAGTCCTTAGGACAATGGATTTCTTAAGGTCAGCCTAACTGAAAATTTAATCACCTTTATTTCAGGTTTAGATCTAAAATATCTTATGTTATCTTAAATTGCAACGCAAAGTAAATCGAGTATGAAGTTCAGATTATCTTCCAGTACTTACTTTGTCACTACTTTGTGCATAAAGTGGAACCACGTGTTGATGATACGTAACCCTTATTAAGATCATCAATCTTAAATGCTAATATGCGTGAGATTATAACGTCTCGTCTTGACAATACTTTTCAATATAGCAACTTTCCTTTATGTTCAACCCACGTGGGGTGTGCTTTGTGAGACCAGTACCACGTGCTTATACAATTGTTTGACCCATCAGGTTAATAGTAAGACGATAATAACCAGTTCGAGATTTTTCTTTTGTAAATTGCGTTTCGCTGTAATTTATGTTATTCTCATAATTATTGTGGAGTTACACTCCTTATGTAAACCAAGTTTACCACGTGAAGCATGTGCTGTAATCATCAAGTAGCCCTCAGCTATTCTTTTGGGGAAGATTTCACTGAGAGTTAGTATGAATGAAGTATACCAGTGTGTGGTAATTTCATGATGGAATGGATTGCGCTACGAACGTAACTTCTTTAGGTGAAAATTGAATCGGTTGGTTGTGATTAATTTCCTCTTGCACATGTTTCCACGTTCTTCGTGTGTTATTTTATGAATGCAGTGTTGTATGCAGTCTCCCAAACTTAGCTCCATATTAGATGTGTTCCGTAAGATTACAAACTCACATTTTCACAATCCTAAATAAGGTACCAGTTTAGTTATGAATCAAGTTAATATGCTGAAATTTTAACGGAACAATGATCAATGTTGAAATAAATGTCCAAATATAAACTGATTTATTTCTTTTTATTTAAATTGTCTTTTTATATATATATATATATCACCCGTTATCTTAAGATGACTACTGAAAGATTATAATTAATGTTAGTCTGTTTGGGAGACTGGATACCTGGTGAAACAGATGCTCAGTAATGCAAGGTTAACTTCCCGAGATAGCTCACAGCTTTTAACCCGCTTTTATTGTCTTGAATATCAGCAACGCTTTCAGAACAACTTAATGCATCAGCGTGTCCTGAGATAAGTTATGCCATGCCTGCTCGAACCGTTCGCTTAGTTCTATAGGAGTTGTTGGTTGACGAGTTGCACGAGGCAACTCGTCCCATCACATCGCACACATGCTCGATTGAAGACAAGCTCGGAGAACGTGCTGGCCGGTGGAGTTGGTGCTCATGGTACAGAGCATGTCGAGTTTTACGGGCACTGTGTCGGCGAGCGTTACCCTGTTGGAATAATACATCACTTTCCTGTTGCGAGAACGGCAAAAGAACGCGTCTAAAAGCGCATTTTACACGTATATTAGATACAGCCTCCCAGGTAGATGCTATTTTCCTTGACTTCCGGAGGGCGTTCGATACAGTTCCGCACTGTCGCCTGATAAACAAAGTAAGAGCCTACGGAATATCTGACCAGCTGTGTGGCTGGACTGAAGAGTTCTTAGCAAACAGAACACAGCATGTTGTTATGAATGGAGAGACGTCTACAGACGTTAAAGTTACCTCTGGCGTACCACAGGGGAGTGTTATGGGACCATTGCTTTTCACAATATATATAAATGACCTAGTAGTGTCGGAAGTTCCATGTGACTTTTCGCGGATGCTGCTGTAGTATACAGAGAAGTTGCAGCATTAGAAAATTGCAGTGAAGTGCAGGAAGATCTGCAGCGGATAGGCACTTGGTGCAGGGAGTGGCAACTGACCCTTAACATAGACAAATGTAATGTTTTGCGAATACATAGAAAGAAGGATGCTTTATTGTATGATTATATGATAGCGGAACAAACACTGGTAGCAGTTACTTCTGTAAAATATCTGGGAGTGTCCGTACGGAACGATTTGAAGGGGAATGATCATACTAAATTGATTGTTGGTAAGGCGGGTCCCAGGTTGAGATTCATTGGGAGAGACCTTAGAAAATGTAGTCCATCAGCAAAGGAGGTGGCTTACAGAACACTCGTTCGACCTATGCTTGAGTATTGCTCGTCAGTGTGGGATTCGTACCAGGCCACAAGTGGCCCATTGGGAACATCCGACCGCCGTGTCATCCTCAGCTGAGGATGCGTTTAGGAGGGGCGTGTGGTCAGCACACCACTCTCCCGGTCGTTATGACGCTTTTCTGTGACCGGAGCCGCTACTATTCTGTCGAGTAGCTCCTCAGTTGGCATCACGAGGCTGAGTGCACCCCGAAAAATTTCAACAGCGTATGGTGCCCTCAATGGTCACCCATCCAAATGCCGGCCAAACGTCTAATACGTAGTGGGAATATTGCACTCTACAGAACAATAGCTGAAACAATAAGGTTCTAGTTTATTTCGTATGCCATATCCTGGAAAGTATTTTCAAAATAAAGTAGAAGAAAGAATGATCGAATGTTTTCTGCTTTTTACGTACATTCGTTAATTACATCCCATTCTTATGTTCTTGGATTAATGAACGACATACCACTGTGGTAAAAACATCTTGTTTTCTGGGATTTTCAAAAAACTGAAATGTTTGCCCAGTTACGCTGATCGGTCACACATTAATTCATTCCAAACCAGACAATTAAGGTTTAGCTATTATAACTGCAATGACCTCAGTGTAGCACTGAAAGGAGGTTGTAAAAGAGAAGAATGTGCAAAGAACTTCCTCCTTTATACGGAAGCTTCTGAAATGTTTCGTCGTTTTCATATATAAGTGTTTTGATAGTTATTTTTATCTTGGGAAATTCATAGTGGTTTCACATTCATTAACACTGGAATTCTTCTTTCTGTTTCTTGCAGGTAGGTGTTTTGAGGTGTACTTCACGCTTCACATAGGAACCCTGTGGCGAGAGTTGATTCGCAGGTAAGACGCAGTATTACTTCAGTTCATAATATCTACGTGAATTATGTCGTCATAATTGTTTTCAACACCTGTAGTCATAGCAAATAAACTGTAATCATGTTCAAACTGAGATAATAAACCAAAATCTCTTGATTTATCACAGATAACGCAGTAAATGGTTTTTCGTAATTCTAGTCTTCCACACGATCTGAACTAATGGAGGCAATCAAAATCATAAAATGGTTGAGAAGCCAAAATTATTCAATACGTACGAAAGTTCTCTTAACTATCTTTAAGTCATAAAAAGCAGTGTAAAATGTTCCGCTCTAGAAAAGAAACAGTTGGTGTTTCGGCATGTAAAACTCGTGGCTTCTAGAAGTCTCTTATCAAGAAAAGAATTTTTTGTAATTATTCTACGTATGACATCGTAAAACACTTCCAATATGTCATTCCATCAACACTATAGCACTCATCAAGGCACAGGATCATGTCTCTATTTTCTTGCGGTAAATTGACTTCGATGACATAAGTTACACAATCGCTAAAATATAAATACCGACTCGACTGCAACTTAGTCCTTCAGGCAAGATGTCACCTTTATAATAATTGCTTCATCTTCTCTCCGCTCGTCTTATTTTCGTTTAATCTCAAAATACTCCTGTACAGAACACAAACAATTACTACCAAAATGGCTCTGAGCACTATGCGACTCAACTTCTGAGGTCATTAGTCGCCTAGAACTTAGAACTAATTAAACCTAACTAACCTAAGGACATCACACACATCCATGCCCGAGGCAGGATTCGAACCTGCGACCGTAGCGGTCACGCGGTTCCAGACTGTAGCGCCCAGAACCGCACGTATTACTACCAGAAAAACACAAATAGGTACAAACATACCCAGTGTTAGCTAACACAGGCATACTTTTCGATTGCAATTTCCTTGAAAAAAATATAAAAATAAAAAAATAAAATAAAGTAAATGAAATCGAATGCATATAACTGTAAACAATCTCGTTAACAGATTTTCCCTAGCAACGAGGCAAATGACATTAATGACAACCCTTCCACATACTGCGATTGCTTCTGCCATAATCACAGATGAATATCATGTGGCTGAAAATAACAATGAATTCTAGCATTGACAATCCTTTCTGTTTGTGCAGGAAATGATTAATGTAGAAAGCTATTCACTGACACACTGCATCTATGTCTGCCCAGATTTCACACCCGCGACAATTCCTGGGAGATACATGCATTCACATGAGTGGGAGTGAAGATGGGATTGGGTAAGCTGTTGAAGTATGATGATAGTCCTGCTGTGTTATGGATACTTCCCGTTTATTTGTGCAGCAACCGCAAACATTAGATACGGAACTACAAGCTTGAAATTATAACGCTTTTCAGTTCAGTAACACAGTATCCTGAGTAGCATTAGACCTAGCCAGAGTCCATCCAATAGGTAAACCGACTCTGTTGATAAGCCTGCCACTGTTTAAGATCTAGACATGTAGTGGGCACAAACAAAACTACACACACACACACACACACAAACATGAAGATGTAGTATGTAGTTCCTTTCAACATCTTGAGAAGCCTCAGAATGGACATGGGAGGGTCTATGATCTGCAGAATCACTTATATGGAAGCTTCCCGCTTGATGTGCAGCCTTCAGTGTAATTATAAATAGCATCCCTTCTACACTGGCATTCGTTGATGTAAATTACACCATCCCCCAAGCTTTGGGTCGGCATTTATGTGTAGGAGAGCCCCAATTTGACCAGGCTTCATCCTAAAGGAATAAAAGTCGATGGTATTACCAACGTTACGTCAGTGATGGATGGGGGACCCTCTGAGATGAGATGTCCATCATATCGTGCACGGAGGGCACAGCTAATAGCTGCTGGTTCAGTGTACGACTGGCTGCATCAGTAGCGAGTGCAACTGACTAATGGGGAAATCTCTGCTGCGACCAACAGTGGGTACTGTTCTGCTAGCAACCTAGAGTGACGCCTGCAGAAGAGCTGGTGTGATGGCGTGGTGTGCTGTTTAGTGGCAGACTACTGATCTAGTCGAAGGTGTCGAGTGTAATCTGGGACTGCACAGGTTTTTTCACTAACACCAGGAAAAGCTTCTTCTCTCGAAGATGAACATACGGGGTTGGCTGACCATGCATCAATTCCGTTTGGCTCATGTCAGTTGTCAGTGTGGACCTGTAGCTGCAAATAAAAAGAGTTGCATCGTGATCTGTGAGTGAGGATTGGAAAATTCTCGCTATAATATGCTTAGCCCTTTCAATGGAGTGGCGAATGGGACTGTCGAAACATCAGTACTAATTCTTTATGTGCAGAAATCCGAGTAAATGATGTAAAGTGAGGGTTTTTATCGAAGACTATACAGCAGCAAAGGTCACCTAGGGCCGAAATTTGTCTCAGTATCTGAAGAGCTAATTTGAACATGATGCCTCGAAGGTGATGATCAATGGAAATTTTGAATAGACGTCCAAGACAATGATCACATATAACTGAGAAACAGGAAAGGAGAATAAGCATGGATGCAGTTCCATGCGCTGTTGGAGGCGGCCAAGTTGACAAGCCATGCTAAGTGCCAGTTAGTAATACGTACAGTCATTGGACACGGTACAAAGAGCTTCACGTCCTTATCATCGGCAAATACATGTAATAAGGCTCCTCGATCTAGAGGTATCCAGCATCCTGCGTGTAGAAGTGACAGGTCTTTCCAGCATAAACCGTAGCACAAGGTAGGAATCTTTGTCTGTCGTAAGAGCAGATCCTGAAGGGGCAAACGATGTTTGATGGTCAAATACCCTTACTGTATGGCGATCACCCACAATCGCAGACAGCGTGGTCAACCCATTTAAAAATTTTGTTGAGCGTGGCTTCCATTTAAAACTGAGTTGCGATTATCAGAATTCTAAGGGGAATTCGTTGAGAAGGTGACAAAATTCAGATTGTAGTTTCAACGATACTACATACCTTCAGCTAAATTAGAAATTATGCCCTGCTGGAAACTTGAAGAGGCACAACCTTGAAACTTACTGGCAGATTAAAACTGTGTGCCCGACCGAGACTCGAACTCGGGACCTTTGCCTTTCGCGGGCAAGTGCTCTACCATCTGAGCTACCGAAGCACGACTCACGCCCGGTACTCACAGCTTTACATCTGCCAGTATCTCGTCTCAGTTTCATATCAGCGCACACTCCACTGCACAGTGAAAATCTCATTCCAGGCACAACCTTGTTTGAATTTTATGAGAGGCTTTAATTATACACTGATAAGAACAGTACAGTTATGTTTTATGCCATCAAATGTCTATGACAAACAGGATCTAGTGAAGGGTAGCAATAGTTTTTTATCTGTTATCAGACGAAATTTCAAGTCGTGAAGGTATGTGTGGCATTTATTCACTGTGTAGATCATAGGAATAAAATGGTTCAAATGACTCTGAGCACTATGGGACTTAACTTCTGAGGTCATCAGTCCCCTAGAACTTAGAACTACTTAAACCTAACTAACCCAAGGACATCACACACATCCATGCCCGAGGCAGGATTCGAACCTGCGACCGTAGCGGTCTCGCAGTTCCAGACTGTAGCCCCTAGAACCGCTCGGCCACTCCGGCCGGCTCATAGGAAGAGCCGCTTTCTTGATTTGAGGGTAATTGTGCGTGGCAGAATAAAGAGCTTTGTAGATAAAAGCTGTGGATTATTCTGTCCTCTCTCCCATTTATGCTTTTATGTATGAAAGTATTACCCGGGCTCCATACTGCAGTGGAACGGTAGCTGAGGCTTACAGCTCGCCATGATTGTATCGGACGCACGAATGCGCTGCTGGAGCGATTGTTTCAATTAATGAAAGTCTCAATCGCATTTGCAGTCTGTATGAGGATTTTTCATTTTTATTAGTGTTTTAAGGGCTGTGGGATCGGGCTGATACTGTAAATAAGACGCAACTGCTAATTTGCTTTCCCCATTACCGATTGCAACCGTTTTAAAATCTCTGCACTCAGTCGTGCACAGTTTGTTGACTAGCTGAGTTTGGGTCAGATGTGTTTGTGCTGGTATAATGCTGGGTTCACTACTGATTAAACTCAAATACCCATATGATTTTTTGAAGAATTAATGTCTTTGAAAATTGCATGTTAGCCCAGTTCCTGGACAGTGATGAGAAGTGTTGGTTTCAGTAATAGTACATTGCCATCTGAGATTCCATTGTATAGTGATTTTGTTTACCACAAACGTACCTTTAACACGAAGTGTTTACATTCATATTTAGCTTGACAAGCACGAAAAGAAATTTGGTTTCAAATGCTTGGTCTCTTAGTTACTGTGATTTTTGGAAATTTGTGGTAAATTCCTATGGGACAAAACTGCTGAGGTCATCGGTCCCTAGGCTTACACTCTCCTTAATTTAACTTGTACTAACTTACGCTAAGGCCAGTACAGACACCCATGACCGAGGAAAGACTCGAACCTCCTACGGGGGGAGCCGCGCGAACTGTTGCAAGAAGCCTCGGACCGCGCGACTTCCCAGGCCGGCTACTGTCATTAGGCATACATTTCAAATGGCTTCGTATCACAATACTAAAATTGCCCATGACGTTGTGATGGACTGGTTATCCGTCACAAGCAACATGGTAAATCAAAAAAATTAACACAAAACAATTTTATTTGCTTTATAATATTTGGAATATTAGCAAATCGAAAGCTAAACAAATTATCAGCTATACCTTGGTTCCTAATTAGTTCCTTAATTAAGTTTGGATCCTCTGTTCGATTTTTGTCACACTCTTTTGCGTTTTCTGTGTTTGAACTATGAAGTAACTTGCCCTTCAGAAGTTTCAAATCACTGAGTTTATAATCGACATATGAAGTAGAACTTACTTACAAAGTACAGGCAGTAACACAATCACAGAAGAGTGAAATAGACAAGTTGTGTTTTAGGACGATCTGTATGGTTAGAAATGAACAACATACGAAAGGTGTTCTTCATTCCCTACGGGAGACTGAGTCACAACAAAGGACAGGAACTGTCGGTCGAGGTACTATACAGGATGTAACGGGTATTACTGTAGATGTTTTTACAAGTAGTACCTTAATGCACTCGCTTATACAGGCGGCTCACAACCAGCCGCAGGTTTCAAGTCCGTCATTTCCCTGCCGGCTGTGAGATGGGTCGAGCAACTTCAGTTTCGTCTTGCTGTCTCTGCTTCCCTTTTAGTATAGGGCATGAAATGTTATATATCACTGGAAAGCTGAGAAATCGATCTGCTTAGTGGTGCTCAACACACTAAATTACTTCTGATATTTTGCCAGTTACAAGTAATCGTTTTCTGGTTTCATTAGGTTTATCCTTTCCAACCACATTTAGAATTTTTCAGGTTTTTTTACGTTTATCCTCCCCAGTCTCATCTAGAAAACATCCTCCAGAAATTGGTAGTGTGCAATGCTAAGAAGAAGAAAAGTGGCACATGGTATGAGTGTGAGAAATGTCTAATGGCGTAGCACTTGCCTGTGTTTTTTCGGGCACGAAATACCAAGAAAAACTTCTAAAACAATATTATCATCACTCCTCATCACTTCCATAAACGCTGAGGACGGATTAATAAAGAACGCCTACAAAAGTGTATAATTTTGAGAAAATTATATGAGACGAAATATGCCGCTATTCGTTAATTTTAGTAGTAGGTATATGGTAGACTATGGGGAAAAAGCCCGCCCGGTTGGCCGTGCGGTCTAACGCACGGTTTTCCGGTCCGGAAGGAGCGCCTGGTCCCCGGCACGAATCCGCCCGGCGGATTTGTGTCGAGGTCCGGTGAACCGGCCAGTCTGTGGATGGTTTTTAGGCGGTTTTCCATCCGCCTCGCCGAATGCTGGCTGATTCCCCTTATCCCGCCTCTGTTGCAGTATGTCGGCGATTGCTGCGCAAACAAGTTCTCCATGTACGCGTACACCACCATTACTCTACCACGCAAACATAGGGGTTACACTCGTCTGGTGTGAGACGTTCCCTGTGGTTTCACGGGAGGCCGAACCGCGCAATAACCCTGGGTTCGGTGTGGGGCGGCGGCGGGGTGAAGTGGACTGCGGTAGTCGTCGTGCGGTTGTGGACCACTGTGGCTGCGGCGGGGACGGAGCCTCTGCGTCGTTTCTAGGCCCCCATCATAAAATACAATACTATACAATGGGGAAAAATAATGGTAAGCCAGTGGGAAAAATATCAGTTCATCAATGGGAAAAGTATTAGTACCTCAATGGGTTAACAGAACTCACATTAGTGCGTAAGTTTCTTTACCTATGTGTCGGACAGTCTTCTCACACACACACCATAAACGCTACAAGTTGATGTTTTCGGCACGGTCATAACTGCATCACTAAGTGGATTACGCCTGTCAGCATAGACAGACCATTTTGTGTCCATACTTCAACACTTGAGCTGCGGCCCATGCGAAAATAACCATTAATTGGCTTGCTCTTGCCACATATACTTGGAGGTACTGACCAACCTAAAAACGTATTACTCCTGATAGCAATAATTTGTTAGCACTGGGTGATCAAAAAGTGAGTATAAATTTGAAAACTGAATAAATCACCGAATAATGTAGATAGTGAGGTACAAATTGACACTCACGCTTGGAATGACATGGGGTTTTATTAGAACCGAAAACAAAATACAAATGTTCAAAAAATGTCCGACAGATGGCGCTTTATCTGATCAGAATAGCGATAATTAGCATAACAAAGTAAGACAAAGCAAAGATGATGTTCTTTACAGAAAATGCTCAATATGTCCACCATCATTCCTCAACAATAGCTGTAGTCGAGGAATAATGTTGTGAACAGCACTGTAAAGCATGTCCGGAGTTATGGTGAGGCATTGGCGTCGGATGTCGTCTTTTAGCATCTCTAGAGATGTCGGTCGATCACGATACGCTTGCGACTTCAGGTAACCGCAAAGCCAATAATCGCACGGACTGAGATCTGGGGACCTGTGAGGCCAAGCATGACGAAAGTGCCGTCTGAGCACACGATCATCACCAAACGACGCGCGCAACAGATCTTTCACGCGTCTAGCAATATGGGGTGGAGCGCCATCCTGCATAAACATCGTACGTTCCAGCAGGTGTTTATCACCCAGGCTGGGGATGAAGCGATTCTGTAACATATCGGCATACCTGTCACCCGTCACGGTAGCAGTTACAAAATCAGAATCACGCATTTCCTCCTAGAGCAAAGGCCCGATAACGGTAGCTGTGGTAAATCCAACCCATACCGTGACTTTATCGTCGTGCAATGGAGTTCCCACGACAGTTCTAGGATTTTCGGTAGCCCAAAGTCTGCAGTTGTGGCGTTGACAGACCCCCGGAGAGTGAAATGAGCTTCGTCGGTTCACAACACGTTACTCAACCAATCGTCATCTTCCGCCATCTTTTAAAACGCCCACACCGCAAATGCCCTCCGCTTCACTATATCGTCATGTAACAGTTCATGATGCCGATGAATTTTGTACGGATATCATCGGAGGGTACGCCTAAGTGCCGACCAAACAGTAGTGTATGGAATACCGGTGCGACGTGCGACTACACGAGCGCTGACTTCACCGTGCATGGACGAACCCGCTACAGTCTCCATTTCTTCCTGAACTGTCTCAGCAGCATTACGCCTTGTGCTCGGTCGGCCACTACGAGGTCTATCGTCAAAACAACCCGTGGCTTCGAACTTCGAAATCATTCTCGCCACAGCTGCATTTGTCAACGGACCTTTACCCGTTCGAATCCCCTTCCTATGGCGATAGGATCGTAACGCTGAATTAGCACATTCCCCATTCTGATAATACAGCTTCACTACAAGCGCCTTTTCGGGTAACGTCAACATGCTGCGACTGCTGGCGCATCTGATACTCTCTCTCATTACAGCTCCTTTTATACACGATTGTCATGCGCAGTCACTGACGTTTTGCTGCCCAGCGCCATCTGTCGGACATTTTGTGAACTTTGTTTTTCTTTTGTTGTAATAAAACCCCATGTCATTCCAAGCATGTGTGTCAATTTTTACCTCTCTATCTACATTATTCCGTGGTTTATTAAGTTTTCAAATTTATACGAGGGCTATTCCGAAAGTAAGGTCCGATAGGTCGCGAAATGGAAACCAAGGTAAAAATCAAAAATGTTTTATTTGCAACAGTTAGATACACCTTGCAGCTACTTATCTCCATAGTCGCCGACCCGACTTAGACGTGTATCGTAGCGTTGTACCAACTTTCCCATACCCTCGCTATAGAAGGCAGCCGCCAGTGCTCTCCGCCAATTCTCTACGCTGGCCTACGGCTCGTTGTCTTGTGCCGAAATGTTGTCTTCATAACCAGCGGTTCATGTGACCAGAGCTGAAACTCAGAGGGAGACAATTACGGGCTGTATTGTGGGTACTCTCACATTTCCATTTGAAAACGATGCAGGAGCATCTTCATTGCCCCTGCAGAATGCGGCTGAGAATTGTCTTGAAGACGAAACAGCACGACAGTTATGTAATGTTAGCTGCATAGCTTCAGGGGAAATTTCTCACCAGGCCCCCGTACTTGGCGGCAGACACTATTTTCTAGACATCTTCACGCACTCACTGCGAGCTCAGAAATGAGAAGAGCGACGTGATGCTAACTGGGGTTATACTAGAGACACTACCCAACACATCTGTGCAAAGCTTTATCGGATTTTCATAGTCGTTTCCATTTCGTGACCGATCGGACCTTACTTTCGGAATAGCCCTCGTACTGACTTTTTGATCACCCGGTATGTAAATGGAGTAAATAATGATGTAATGTTGTTTAGTACACTGTCCTCAGCCACCAATAAAGATATCCGCACTTATACCCGTCACACACACCGTGCTGGCGGATGTCGCGCCGCAGAGGGCGCGTTCGGCAGGCAACTAGAGGCGGCGGTCGTTACCTCTGTCCAACAGTTATGTGTCCCTGGCAGCAGCGTCGGCTCACCAACAGCGCAGTGGCGCCGCGTTGGACTCGCCGAGAAATGTAATTACGGCGCAAAAATTAGATTTATCAGCGTTCGGCGTGCGCGGGGTCGCCGGCGTGGGCGCCACACGGCAGAGACCCCTTGTCAGTGGGTAGCTTGGGGGAGGGGCTCCCCGCTGGGGGAGTCCCAGAGGCCGCAGTTCGTTAGCGCCTCCCGCTGCTCGGGGATTCCCCGACGGGCGGCGGTGCCCCGGCGCCTCCCCGCTGCCCCTGTCCACCCCCGGCGACCTGCGCGCGGAGACGGCGAAACGGAAAATGCGAGACATTCGGTGGTCTCGTGTTCGTGATAGAAATCTCTCTGCTTCATCTGTAACAGGGGAGAAACAGTCGAATCTGAAGTTTGTCAGTGCAAAATAGAGTTTTAGAGCGAACAGGCAGCACACGTTTCCTTGATCCATTTCAGAAACGACTTCCAGAGGTGCAGAAATTGAATCCAGCTTGAGATTTTCACTCTGCAGCGGAGTGTGCGCTGATATGAAACTTCCTGGCAGATTAAAACTGTGTGCCGGACCGAGACTCGTACTCGGGACCTTTGCCTTTCGCGGGAAAGTGCTCTACAAAATTTTTTTTTTTTATTTATTTATATAGATATCAATGTGCGAACAGTCATAGTTAATCAAGCCTGGAAAACTAAAACAAAATGAAGACACCATCGAAGAGAGTAAACATAAATAACATGAAAATAAAGCTACCACTTCGTAGTTAGGCTCCCCAGTGACTGCGACCACTGATAAAGATTGTTCAATATATGATCGCTTGCAGTTCGTTCTGTCCTCATCTGCCACTGCCTGGAACATTCCAGCTGCACGGCGGGCTGTGAAAGGCACTCCAGAGGTAGTTTGCGAAGAATTGTCGATATCTGGTATACCCGGAAATAGCATGATGTCTTTCTTGCAAATAAAGCCAGAAGCCAAATAAATTGTTGTGTCCGTCACGACAGAGGTAATGGACCGCATGCCTACGTATCCAGGTGACAGAGTTGGTTCGAGTCTTGGGGTAAAATGTCTCATCCGGAAACAATAACGTGCGTGCAGATATATGGTCGGGCCTAACTCGCAAGAGATAAGCCAGCATCTGCCGCACTAGGTGCCAAACCGGTTCCGCGTCTCCACAGCTGAGGCGGTGCTCGTCAGAATCTACTGTATCACAACCCACACAATTGGGAGATTCTGCCATGTGCGTATTGCAGAGACGTTCTTGCGCCACCAGCTTCCCATTAACGACTACGTACCATTGGGAAACAACATCGAAATCAAGCATGGCATCGTGTACAGTCTTCCACACCACGCGCCACCGTACGTCAGAATGTTTTAGTTCGACCACATTTAGGGGGTGGCGTTGCAGCATGTCGTGATATAGGCATCGAGTTGTGGCCATTTGTGGCGTCGTGAGCGCTACATTGCAATAACTTTGTTCTAAATGGAAACGTCCTTTATAAAAGAAGGGCGCTGGGCCGTCTTGTAGTGGCACCGGCGCTCTTAGTGAAGCAGGTCGTAGCGCCGTCAGAAGCAGACTCGTGAGGCTCGTAGGACAACGGCGCAGCAGAAATAAATGTGAGCTAACATAGAGGGCAATGACCCTATCGTGGACGTTAACTAGGCCGAGACCCCCCTCTTTCCTTGGGGAATAGATGGAAAACCTCCTAAAACCCATCCACAGACTGGCCGGTTCACCGGACCTCGACACAAATCCGCCGGGCGGATTCGTGCAGGGGACCAGGCGCTCCTTCCCGCTCGGAAAGCCGGGCGTTAGACCGCACGGCCAGAGCCATCCAAGCACGACCCACGACCAGTCCTCACAGCCGTACTTCCGCCAGCACCTCGTCTCCTACCTTTCAAACTTCACAGAAGCTCTCCTGCGAAAGGCAAACGTCCCGAGTTCGAGTCTCGGTCCGGCACACAGTTATAATCTGCCAGGGAGTTTCATACCAGCGCACACTCCGCTGCAGACCGCACGGCCAGAGCCATCCAAGCACGACTCACGACCAGTCCTCACAGCCGTACTTCCGCCAGCACCTCGTCTCCTACCTTTCAAACTTCACAGAAGCTCTCCTGCGAAAGGCAAACGTCCCGAGTTCGTGTCTCGGTCCGGCACACAGTTATAATCTGCCAGGGAGTTTCATACCAGCGCACACTCCGCTGCAGACCGCACGGCCAGAGCCATCCAAGCACGACTCACGACCAGTTCTCACAGCCGTACTTCCGCCAGCACCTCGTCTCCTACCTTTCAAACTTCACAGAAGCTCTCCTGCGAAAGGCAAACGTCCCGAGTTCGAGTCTCGGTCCGGCACACAGTTATAATCTGCCAGAGAGTTTCATACCAGCGCACACTCCGCTGCAGACCGCACGGCCAGAGCCATCCAAGCACGACTCACGACCAGTCCTCACAGCCGTACTTCCGCCAGCACCTCGTCTCGTACCTTTCAAACTTCACAGAAGCTCTCCTGCGAAAGGCAAACGTCCCGAGTTCGTGTCTCGGTCCGGCACACAGTTATAATCTGCCAGGGAGTTTCATACCAGCGCACACTCCGCTGCAGACCGCACGGCCAGAGCCATCCAAGCACGACTCACGACCAGTCCTCACAGCCGTACTTCCGCCAGCACCTCGTCTCGTACCTTTCAAACTTCACAGAAGCTCTCCTGCGAAAGGCAAAGGTCCCGAGTTCGAGTCTCGGTCCGGCACACAGCTATAATCTGCCAGGGAGTTTCATACCAGCGCACACTCCGCTGCAGGGTGAAAATCTCATTCTGGAAACATCCCCCAGGCTGTGGCTATCCATGCCTCCGCAATATCCTTTCTTCCAGGAGTGCTAGTTCTGCAGGTTCACAGGAGAGCTTCTCTGAAGTTTGGAAGGTAGGAGACGAGGTACTGGCGGAAGTAAGGCTGTGAGGGCGAGTCGTGAGTCGTGCTTGGGTAGCTCAGTTAGTAGAGCACTTGCCCGCGAAAGGCAAGGGTCCCGATTTCGAGTCTCGGTCTGGCACACAGTTTTAATCTGCCAGGAAGTTTCATGAATCCAGCTGTACATAATGTATTGTGGCGACAGGAGTGGTACGAAGATAGTAAGCTGCACCTTTCTCACTTTGAGCATCTACCAAACTGCACTCTGCTTTTTATGTTACAAAGTGAAAAGTGACTCACTGTGATGCGTAAGTTTTCGCTTGATGAAAATGTAAAATACTTAATACACTGGTGTACAAAACTTAAGAACGAAAATAACTTTCGCAAGACGTGCCAAGTGACACAGCTCGATCAGTCTTGTACCATGCGTAGAAAAAACTGCTCCATTGTAGTACAGAAGGTAACTGAAACATATACGTATTAAAACGAACGGAAATGACACTTTTATACAAAGGAAGTGGTTACACTGAAGCTGCGGTGGTCCCCTGGACATCACAAAAGTTGGAACAAGCTTTTTAATAGGCTATGTGGTGGCCACGAGGGCAGTGCTTAGTTTGCAACGTGTTCCCATGCTTGTCATAATGTTGGTACGGAGTTCTCGTGATATGGCGTTCCATTCCTCCACTAGTCTGTTGTCAGACAAATGCTGTCTGTTCGTTCGCTTGCTCACATCTTCGTCTCGGTTGTCACTATATACGAGGTGTGACAATAAAGTAACGAGACTGATTTTCTTTGCAAGATGTGGCAACCCTGCAGGATTCCGTAGGTACAGTATCTTTGACCTTGTACTATATGCTGCTTCTAGTCCAAGCAGCACATCGATGCAACTGCTCAGTGGTGAGTTGTGTTGTAATAAGTTATGTGTTTGTGTCTCTCGTCACGGAAATGGAACCGTATAATATTGCGCAACGATATGCCATTTCTTTTAGGGTTAAATTGGGTGAAAACGCAAGACAAAATGCCAAAGTTTGCAATGGTGCTCAGAGGGATCACGCAGACCAAAAACAGGCTTGTATGTCAAAAGTCAAAAGTGAAATGCATGTTTGTGTTCTTCTTTGATTCCAAGGGAATTGTTCATAAAGAGCTGGTACCTCCTGGACAAACAGTTAACCAATATTACGAGAAAGAAATTTTAGAAACACTTCGGAAAAGAGTTCTTTGTATCCGTGCCAACATTGCTGATAATTGGATTCTGCATCACGATAATGCGCCATCCCATACTAGTCTGTCAGTGCACAAATTTTTAAAGTCA
This sequence comes from Schistocerca nitens, assembly GCF_023898315.1. NCBI lineage: Eukaryota > Metazoa > Arthropoda > Insecta > Orthoptera > Acrididae > Schistocerca > Schistocerca nitens. Next base: position 50,498,895 of record NC_064620.1, read on the forward strand.
AAAGAAATTTCAGTACTACCAAAGCCACCTTATTCGCCAGATATTGCTCCGTGCGACTTTTTTCTATTTCGAAGAGTCAAAACGGCTGTCAAGGGACACCATTTTCAAACAACACAAGATGTCCAAAAACCTGCGACGATGGTCTTGGAGGATATTACAGAAGATGAGTTCCATAAATGTTACTGTAGTGGACTGTTAAGGCAGCCAGTCCACAGTGAAGTAGCCGAAAGGGCACGCGTCAACTCACGCCGTCTGGCGTTAAGTCTGGAACAGGATTCGTAATGAATGTGATAAAGAAAAGAACGTAGCTACTAGAACACTTAACTTTTATATTGTCCTTTGGTATACAGCATTCTGGATGATACAAGTGAGACTCTATCTTGAGGTACATGCAACGTTACAAATGGTTAATGGCGCCTTGCTAGGTCGTAGCCATTAACTTAGCGGAAGGCTATTCTAACTGTCTCTCGGCAAATGAGAGAAAGGCTTCGTCAGTGTAGTCGCTAGCAACGTCGTCGTACAACTGGGTCGAGTGCTAGTCCGTCTCTCGAGACCTGCCTTGTGGTGGCGCTCGGTCTGCGATCCTGACAGTGGCGACACGCGGGTCCGACATGTACTAATGGACCGCGGCCGATTTAAGCTACCACCTAGCAAGTGTGGTGTCTGGCGGTGACACCACAGTTACCATCAATGGCAGAAGCACTGGAAAAAGTGTGTGTAATCAGAAGGGAACTACTTTGAAGGAGACAACAGTAAACTTGACTAAAACGGTAAGAAACATTTTTTTTTCAGATCTGTCTTATTACTTTATTGTCGCACCTTGTAAAACTTGTTCTAGGCCTCTTGTCGTTCAAATTCCCTTGTTATTTCATCCGTTGTAGACTGTCGGAAGACATTATCTACGTCTACAGAGAATCGTATCACCTACTTTGTAAAATAAATAAATGAAGTAAACGTGAACAGCGAGGTGGAGTATTTTTTAGTGGAATAAATTTCCTAATTTACCTGGTAAAGGATAATGCATAATGGAGCCTGAGAGATTATAACCTCCTGAACTACTGAATTAAAGGGTAAACAAGGACTCCGCCGAAAAGCCAGTGGTACCCACATTTGATAAAAAAAAACTATATTGACTGGGGTAAATACTTACGTCACCTTGTTATTCTGCAAATTCGCCAAACAGCCGTGTAAATTGGGAAGTTATATTATTTTCGCTACCAGTTTCGGCAATTTAGTATGCCATCTTCTGGCCCAAAATGCACCTCTAAAAATTATCGATATTGACATAGTGGGGCCGCCTGTTGCCGGATATCGTGAACTCTCAAGTGCTTCCTTCGAAGGAGAATTCACGACACCCAGTCAATATCGTAAATTTTTAAAGATGCATGGGGGCCTGAAGATGGCATAGTGAATTGGCGAAACTGGTAGTGGAAGTAAAATAAAATAACTTCTCAGTTCACATGGCTGTTTGGAAAATTTCTTTGTTAAATATTTGACCAGCCGCTGTTCCAAGTCCACAGTGAACCAACAGAAAATTGCTATTCCAGGATTAATATACTTTCTTCGGATCTATTATCTGAGTAGCTGGAATCGCCCAAAAGTAAATATAATAGTAATAACAATAACGCCGATTAAGACATTTGTTACACGTACTAAGTCCGCTCCCATAACTAAGTGCTCAGCGAGTCTTACTGCTCTGGAAGGCACCCGGTCTCTATAGCTGGTACTGGCAGGTACTTTCCCGACTTGGTAGGCTCAAATGGCTCTGAGCACTATGGGACTCAACTGCTGTGGTCATCAGTCCCCTAGAACTTAGAACTACTTAAACCCAACTAACCTGAGGACATCACACACACCCATGCCCGAACCAGGATTCGAACCTGCGACCGTAGCAGTCACACGGTTCCGGACTGCGCGCCTAGAACCGCGAGACGACTTGGTAGGATTGGAAAGGAGTCCACTCGACCTCGTGAGGCCAGCTGTGGAGTTACATGACTGAGAAGTAGCGGCTATAAGGTTAAGAAAGCCGACAACGATCGAGCGAACTTTGTGTTGACTCCATGCCTCACCATCCCGCATCAAAATGACACCATTGTCCGAGGATGATACGGCGGTCGGTCGAACTTACTGGTCCGTCTTGGATAGAAAGAGGAGCTTTGCTTTTTGCTACATATAAAACAATTTTAACAGCAGTCAGAATTATATTTGGGGTACTAACGAATTCGATAACAGTATTACATATTTCCACAGGAGTGTTTATAAGATACCTCTTCATTTCTCTATGTATGACAGTCGATTCAAAATTGTCTTGTCTGCACTTGGCGTAAATGCTATACTGGAAGAAACGGAATGAAATGTACGAGGAGGTGCTGAAAAGTAATGCCTCCAATTCTTTATGTGAAAACTGTTAGAGGTTTTTAAATAAAACAAGCGTTGTTAACATTCTACATCTTTAGTCTTCATGTCTACATATTTATTTTTCAACATCTTCACAAGAGAGACTAGTCTGTTGATACCGTCACTGTAAAATGTCTGAATTTGTTGTGAGAATCAAAGTAAAGTCCTCGTAACGGTTCTTTAAATTTGGAAACATGAAAACTGAAATCAGCACAGGATGGAGTAAGATCAATGACAGTAAACCAAAGGCATCAGACTGTTGCAGATGAGGCAGCGCTCGTATGCGGTCGGGCATTATCGTGCTGTAGGAGAACGTGTTCAGTGTACGGACGAACTTCTTTGATTCGAAACTCGACAACAGCACGCTGTTTTTCACGCACGGACATATATACGTCACCCACAGCAATGTTACACGCTACAATTCGGAGCCCTCTGCTAGCATAGGGCTGCAAATATGTGGGTATGAAGAATAAAGGTGTAGAATGGTAATAACATTTGTTTTATTCAAAAGGCTTTAAGAGTATTAACATTCATAATTCGGAGGCATTACTTTCCAGCACGGTTCCGTAAATGGTTTATGGGCATAGTGGACACCATATGTAGCCGAAATTTTGAAATTTATTGATTAGTAATTATCTGAACCACTGCAGCGACTTGGCTGAACCTGGGCAAGTAGGCTGTACCCAACCAAACATCATCGCTCTGAAAGAGAGACGCATATCAGGACATTTTTGTGTCTCTTTGTAAATTTCTAAATGACTAAAAACTACAACCAGAATTCCCGGTTACCAATGATTTAGGTGGCCATAATCTCACTCTATTTTATAACTACATGTCCGATGAAAGTACGCCGGCCAGTGTGGCCGAGCGGTTCCAGGCGCTTCAGTGTGGAACAGCGCAACCGCTACGGTCACAGGTTCGAATCCTGCCTCGGGCATGGATTGTGTGATGTCCTTAGGTTCGTTAGGTTTAAGTAGTTCTAAGTTCTAGGGGACTGATGACCTCAGCAGTTAAGTCCCAAAGTGCTCAGAGCCATTTGAGCCATCCAATGAAAGTACACAATATTCTCAGAATTTGTAGTACGGCTGACATTAAATACTTCAGAGAATCAGTGTTACATTCTTACCGACTCCAAGTATAACATAAACGCAGAAAATATTTTTAAATTTCCGCTCACATTGGGTTCAAGTCACTGTCTAGTGATCAGGATTTAGGTTTTTTTCTGATTACACTAAATCAGTCACGGCTAATGACGGCATGTTCCTTGCAAAAGGATGCAGGTTATTCTTTCCTTACCCGAGCTCGCATGATGCCATCGTCGACGGGCCGCTAAATCCTAGTCTTTTTTTTCCGTTCCTTCAACGGATTACTAAACAGAGTTAAGATGCTGAGAGTGACATACTAACTAAACTCGATTCTTTGATTTATTTTACATGATCATCATAGTAAAAATAAGTTGCAATAAACTAGTTGTAGAATGAAGTAGTGTTGTTGAAACAATTTTTATAGGCACTAAATAAAGAGACAAGTAAACTAATTCTAGTGTTTCATGATGTGCGCCACTTTTATTATGTAGAGATGATCGTGTATGCTACATGTGTCAGATGTTGCAGCTTTTCTCAGTTCTCTTTTAAAACAGCGAACTTGGCGATATGGTTGGAGGAAATTAAAATGGCTGCCTAACCTCCGATTCCCAGTTAGCAGGTACATTTAACATTACCCGACAATCTTCTGCTATCTTGACCGTGGTCAGCATCGGACCTCATCTTTCCTAGAAGGGGTTTGCGATTGTTATTTGAGGCGTTGTAGGAGGCAGTCGGGGAGCTCTACAGGCCGGAAGCCGGGCATATCTGGTAAAATCTTGTATATATTTCCTTAAGCACATACAGGGAAATGTGTGGTAGTCTGTTAAAATTAAAATATCGGATGTTAATACACATACGAACAGTACAAACCTGACACAGAAACCGTCTTGCTGCAAGACTAGACAAAGAGAACCATTTGCAATATACGAGGTGTGGCTAGAAAAAAACCGGACTAGTACTGGTGAAACAATAAAACGAATGCAATAAGGCTGAAAGTCGCGTGGCCTGTCACGTGACTCTCGCTCCGCCTACTGCTCGAGTTTCATCTGCCTCCTGCACTCAGTCTGCCCGTGGCGTCTGTTTTAAGTAGTTGACGTTTTGTCTGTGCGTCGGAAAATGTTGAGTGTACAGAAAGAACAGCGTGTTAACATCAAATTTTGTTTCAAACTAGGAAAATCTGCAAGTGAAACGTTTGTAATGTTACAACAAGTGTACGGCGATGATTGTTTATCGCGAACACAAGTGTTTGAGTGGTTTAAACGATTTAAAGATGGCCGCGAAGACACCAGTGATGACACTCGCACTGGCAGACCATTGTCAGCAAAAACTGATGCGAACATTGAAAAAATCGGTAAACTTGTTCGACACTTTCCTTGTCAACTCCTGTTAACTCAGACACTGCTCTGATTGTTAAACGGCGATCTTGTTGAACAAGTTTACCGATTTTTTCAATGTTTGCATCAGTTTTTGCTGACAATGGTCTGCCAGTGCGAGTGTCATCACTGGTGTCTTCGCGGCCATCTTTAAATCGTTTAAACCACTCAAACACTTGTGTTCGGCCGGCCGAAGTGGCCGTGCGGTTAAAGGCGCTGCAGTCTGGAACCGCAAGACCGCTACGGTCGCAGGTTCGAATCCTGCCTCGGGCATGGATGTTTGTGATGTCCTTAGGTTAGTTAGGTTTAACTAGTTCTAAGTTCTAGGGGACTAATGACCTCAGCAGTTGAGTCCCATAGTGCTCAGAGCCATTTTTGAACTTGTGTTCGCGATAAACAATCATCGCCGTACACTTGTTGTAACATTACAAACGTTTCACTTGCAGATTTTCCTAGTTTGAAACAAAATTTGATGTTAACACGCTGTTCTTTCTGTACACTCAACATTTTCCGACGCACAGACAAAACGTCAACTACTTAAAACAGACGCCACGGGCAGACTGAGTGCAGGAGGCAGATGAAACTCGAGCAGTAGGCGGAGCGAGAGTCACGTGACAGGCCACGCGACTTTCAGCCTTATTGCATTCGTTTTATTGTTTCACCAGTACTAGTCCGGTTTTTTTCTAGCGACACCTCGTAACACGTCGAGCCCTTGATGAGAGAAAGAGAGAGAGACAGAGAGAGAGAAAGAGAGGGAGAGAGTACACTGAAAGATAAATCATAATTGTTGTTATTCACGAGAAAGAATGAACTGAAGCCCTGACAGGGGCAGTAGACAGTACTATTGTGCAGTCATGGTTAGCTTAGAGCCTACCGATCGGTACAAGGAACAGTTGTGTTTGTGATGGTTCACGATCGAAGTAATTGCGGTTGTATTACTTCAACGTGCAGCAGTGCTAGCCGGAGTCGTTACATCCATGGCTGCTGCTGAGAACGGTAGGCAAGGACAAAACATACAAATACCGGCAACTTCCGTGCTACTGTACTTCACGAGCATGTCCCAACTAACAATGGCAAGCAATTAAGGACGAGAGGGCCTCTCCCCTCACTTTGTTTACCCGGAGTATCGCAAACCAGTAAGCGTCTTCCGGCAGAAAGTGTAGCCTTTAGCCAACCTAAGAAGTGTGGTGATGAAGTTTTGTTCTGGCATGAAGGCCTGGCCTTACGATCTCGAAATTGGGTTCCCTGGATTAGCGTCTGCTCGTCGAAAGCGGAAGAACAGGCTGGTGTTTCTCCGCCACGAAGAAGCCATGGTATGGAATTCAAAGTAACGGGTCGAACAGTCTTTGTGGCTGTTCGACATATTGGAAATTACTAGAAATGTTTAAATCAAGGCTCGGTAAAATGCTTCGGCCCTCTAGACAGCGTTCGTCTGGTTATGCAGGTCTTTGGTGGTATGAGAGTGACGGGGAACATAGGTTTGATATGGTTTAACTGACCATTAATTTTTTCAGCTTTCTGATTATTAATCTGATCGACCTTTGCGATATATTTACGTATAATCGGAATCTTGCGACAGACAAGTAAAATGTATTTTGTTATGACACTCCACGGAGACTAGGGAAAAGCCTCTGCTTTGCAGTGTCATGAAATAGCTTTTATTATTGTCATAATCACATTTATATATCTCTCTTACTGGCTTCAACCTACGAAACGGTTATCTGAATATGAATTTTTATGGGTTGAAACTGTTAATATAAAAATACGTGATTATTTTAGAAAATAAATGTTATTGTAATGGAAACCAATACAAAGAGAGGATGCGAGAAACATTGAAATGCAATCGTCAATCAGAGGCAATATATTCAAGATGGACCTTTTATTGCTGAAGTTTCCAACACGCGTAACTATTTTTCATTGTGTATATCGCGTAGCAGCTCTTCTAGGCGACGTGTGACAGATAACAGGTTTGTGCAAATATTTTATTACCAATTACCGTTTGTATTTTACTCTGGTACGTTCCTCTTGGTGTTGTTTGTAGCCTTGGTGCCAGCTGCACGCAAATCGCCCTTTAGAAGTAAGCCCGCGGTTGGTGCTAATCGCTAAATATGCCTCCCCTTTTCGGTGATGCATCCCTTTATTCATGAAGCCGCCTAACTGCACCCTAAACAACGCTGGAAATGCTTTCCACCGTCGCGGCTAATTATGCTTAAGAGCTGGCGGGAGATTAGTGGAGATGACTCATCGGGGTGATAATTGGGACATAGAGGGGCTGTTGCGTGTTTAGTGGCACTGTGAGGCGCGCGTCACGACGGAAAATGAAAGAGAGGGTGCCGACGCACCGTCACTGCCCCCACAAAAAGGCGGCTGCCCCACTAATTACAGCACATTCCCTCCACGTGGCGTCCGGCCTGTTGAAAGCAAATGGAGCTGCGCCGTGTTTTCTGCTTCTGACAAAAGATGTCATTTGGCAGCATAAGTCAGGAGAGATTAAAATCGGTATTTAGGAAGCCTACATTATTTATCGAATTGTTTTCTTAACTACATCCGTGTTAACATGGATCTATTTCACGAACGATATTATTTTACTGCTTCAGTCTCATTTAATACCCATATTTAATTTAGCATGAAGCGTCTCGACAGAATGATGCTATCGTCAATTGCACATCTGCTAATTGAACCAATATTTTGTATGGCTACATACGCCGCAGGTACAATGGTTTTGCTGTCGTGTTTGAAGTTATGGCTGGTCGTGAATTTATGGCGAGAAATTTACAGTGGTCTACGATACAACATGTTATTTACTTCAACTTGACATATGTTGTTTTAACAACCTGTTACTTTCGTATGACGTAAATATGTTTTCCAATTTCTGGCATAAGAGCCATAATACAAAAAAAAAAAAACATCGTGTTTATTCTGGAGTCAAAGATGATTGTGCGGGTAACTCGTTCAAGTTGAACACGAAGGTATACTACTGGCCATTAAAATAGTTACACCAAGAAGAAATGCAGATGATAAACGGGTATTCATTCGACAAATATATTATACTAGAAGTACCACGTGATTAAATTTTCACGCAATTTGAGTGCATAGATCCTGAGAAATCAGTACCCAGAACAACCACCTCTCACCGTAATAATGGCCTTGATACGCCTGGGCTTTGAGTCAAACAGAGCTTGGATGTCGTGTACAGGTACAGCTGACCATGCAGCTTCAACACGATACCACATTTCATCAAGAGTAGTGACTGGCGTATTGTGACGAGCCAGTTGCTCGGCCACTATTGACCAGACATTTTCAATTGGTGAGAGATCTGGAGAATGTGATGGCCAGGGCAGCAGTCGAACATTTTCTGCATCCAGAAAGGCCCGTACAGGACCTGCAACATGCGGGATCGAGACGTGGCTGCACGATCCGTTACAGCCGTGCGGATAAATGCCTGTCATCTCGACTGCTAGTGATACGAGGCCGTTGGGATCCAGCACGGTGTTCCCTATTACCCTCCTGAACCCACCGATTCCATATTCTGCTAACAGTCATTGGATCTCGACCAACGCGAGCAGCAATGTCGCGATTCGATAAACCGCAATCGCGATAGGCTACAATCCGACCTTTATCAAAGTCGGAAACGTGATGGTACGCATTTCTCCTCCTTACACGAGGCATCACAACAACGTTTCACCAGGCAACGCCGGTCAACTGCTGTTTGTGTATGAGAAAGCGGTCTGAAACTTTCCTCATGTCAGCATGTTGTAGTTTTCGCCACCGGCGCCAACCTTGTGTGAATGCTCTGAAAATCGAATCATTTGCATATCACAGCATCTTCTTCCTGTCGGTTAAATTTCGCGTCTTTAGCATATTCGTGGCGTAGCAATATTAATGGCCACTAGTGTAATTAGACTTGAATTACACCGAGATAACTCTTAGAAAAGAATAAATTCTCTTGTTGCAGCAGTCGCAGAAAGTATTACATAACTGTTCTACTGGGCTTAAAGTGAGGCAAATAGTACAGGTACTTTTGTTAACAGTAAATATTACATATATCGAAACATCTTTTAATTGGTTAGGGAAAACTAATTATATTTCTGTTAACAATACTAAAACAACGTAGCACCTGTGAAAAGTGTTTGAAAAATAATTCACACTAATTGCTTTTTAGCTTATAATTTATCACGTTATTTATATACTTTGTGCCATTTCTGAAGATGTCTGGTTCTGTGTATAATATTTTTACATTCTGTGTAACATTAAGGGTGTCCATTGTGGGTGTCTGTTACTGATTTGAAATAACTATTAGTGTGATATGCACTGACATTTCTGGAAATCTCTCATGATGGAAGCAGCAAACTGTGTTGTCTTCAAAATTGTTTACTTCCGTCTTAAAAGATTTTCTCAAACCACTGATCATGAATAAAACATCAGTGCACAACAACGAATATTATCTAATATACTTCAGGTTTTGTGGTGACAATATTTTATTGCTTTCATTTCAGAAGTATCTTCTGTACATTAGACTGTTACACCCACCAGAGTTACGATTCGGACCTCTTACCATTCCAGTCAGAAGGCCATTCGAGTGGCTTGAACTCTTAAGTCGACGGCAGGATATTTCATTATAGCGCTTGGTCGATCACGCTGCAGTATAGGAGCAGTGTCCGGCATGTGTTGGGGTGCCGATGTTACAGTCCTGGTCACACTTTACAATGGCATGATTAGGTCTGCAATGGATAATAGGTGTACAATAACAGAAATCCCACGATATTCAACATTAAGGAAGCTCTGCACTCTGCTGTAGCACACTGTACGAATCTGTTGCGGGCAAATGAATTCTGCTCCCGTGAATGAGCTTTCGGTAAGAGCGCTAACGCGCTGCTTCCTGGATTCGGGTAGGCGCGCCGGCCCCGGATCGAATCCGCCCGGCGGATTAACGACGAGTGCCGGTGTGCCGGCCAGCCTGGATGTGGTTTTTAGGTGGTTTTCCACATCCCGCTAGGTGAATACCGGGCTGGTCACCTCATTCCGCCTCAGGTACACAGCTCGCAGACATCTGAACACATTCGCACTATTCCATGGATTACATTAGACACAGACAGTTGGGGTACACTAATTCCGTTCTGGGGGGTATGGGGGGCGGCAGGAAGGGCATCCGGCCACCCCTTAAATTAACATGCCAAATCCGATTAACCGTGGCCGACCCTGCGCGACCGCGGGATAAGGCACAAGCCATAGAATAAAATAGAGTAGAATGAGCGCCCGGTAGAGGCGAGAGAGACGCTCCTACAGCTGGGGAAGAATTTCTAGTCTCAGCAAATTCGTACTTAGTAGAGCAGTGCAAACGATTTATTTTCTCCTTCTTAAACTCAAATGCTTCATTGAAGACAACATGTACGTCGATAGGATTCGAGGAGGAGGAGGCACCACTGCTAGTTCAAAGTTATAGACGGCAAAGATATGGCATACTCCCCGTACTGAAAGACTCTTAGTCCCCTACATTTAGCATGAAATACGACGTACTGAACCACAAGCTCGAAGTCTTCTATTAATCCCGAGGGTCCAATCTGTACTTCAATTCTCCTACGGTTATCTCCCGTCTGCATCAGCGCCTTCATTGGTCAAAATATTTACAGATAACTTCAGTACCACAGAGGACTCTGGCTTTGCTAACTTCCAATATCTTGGGCTACGTTTAAATTTCTGACGGATGCTGGAGTTTCACTGTCAAAGTTCTTGCAATTAATGAGGCACTTAGAAGAGCTTAAAATCAGTTCGATGACATCCTTTCCGTCACGTATTCGAGGAATGCACTGGCAAACCTAGAAAAACAGCAATAGGACTTCAGTACTAACCTCCATGTACTCGGTGTAATCAAGTTAATCTATCAGTGTGAAAGCCAACGTAAGTTACTGCGAATCGCCGTCTTAAGTGTCCGTGCGGTTCAAGGCGCTACAGTCTGGAACCGCATGACCGCTACGGTCGCAGGTTCGAATCCTGGCTCGAGCATGGATATGTGTGATGTCCTTAGGTTAGTTATGTTTAAGTATTTCTAAGTTCTAGGGGATTGATGACCTCAGAAGATAAGTCCCATAGTGCTCAGAGCCATTTGAACCATTACTGTGAATCAAGTGCAACTCTGGTAGCTCATGTAAGGAATCGGTGGACTACCAGGTGAAACAAAGTGTGACTAATGGTCAATCTTATCACACTTATCTTCTCTATAACGATTTTACAGTCGGTGTACAGAAATGTGCGTCTCCCAGGCATGGTCACGGATGTGCCACATCTCACAACCTTCCAGAGGAAGACATTATGCGTAATACAGCCGAGCATTCGGGAAAAAAAGAAAAATCTCCACGTAGCTACCTATTGAGTTGATGCAGTGCTTTGCACACTAGGCACTCATTCGGAAGGATGACTGTTCAAACCTGCGTCTTGCCATCCAGATTTAGGTTATCCGTGATTTCCCTACTTCGCTCCAGCAAATGCTGGGTGGTTCCTTTGAAAGGGCACGCCCGATTTCCTTCCCTATCCGTGATACAATCCAAACTTGTGTTGCGTCTTTAATGATCTCGACGTCGACTGGACATTAAACCTAATCTTCGTTCCTTCCTTTACCACGAAGTGGACGTACGGTTATAAATCGGACTCCAAAAACACAGCGAGCAAAAATTTGATATATGGCCGTTGTTGAATGTACGAAATGTATCATGAACTTTAACTGGTTGTAACGTAATTTGATATCCGTGTGATGTAGATACGATACTGTATACCATGTCTGTCAGTATCCTCTTCTCTGGCGCCGGCAGGAGTGGCCGAGCGATTCTAAGCTCTACAGTCTGGAACCGCGAGACCGCTACGGTCGCAGGTTCGAATCCTGCCTCTGTCATGGATGTGTGTGACGTCCTTAGGTTAGTTAGGTTTAAGTAGTTATAGGTTCTAGGGGACTGATGACCTAAGTAGTTAAGTCCCATAGTGCTCAGAGCCATTTGAACCGTTTTCTCTGGCTAAATAAATAATTTATAAAAAGGCCCGCGCGTCAAATCGTCAGCTGCTAAACGATACCTCTCTCGAATGAAGGGAATCCCCTAGCCACCTATGGGCGCCGATCCGGCGGAGTTAAGGACAAATTCTATACGTGGTAACTAATACCGATATCAGTACTCTTAAACTTGCCGAAAATTATGTATGTCGAGCAGCTTCTGTTGAAACGGCATGATCTACAAACACGTCCTTCCTTCATTCCTCAAATGGCTTTTGAAATTATCTGGTTCAAAATAGCTCTGAGCACTATGGGACTCAACTGCTGTGGCCATCAGCCCCCTAGAACTTAGAACTACTTAAACCTAACTAACCTAAGGACATCACAAACATCCATGCCCGAGAGAAGATTCGAACCTGCGACCGTAGCGGTCACGCGGTTCCAGACTGTAGCGCCTATAACCGCACGGCCACTGAAATTATCTCCTGGTATTCCCTGTGGTACTAAACTATCATCCAAATTCATTACGTGTGTTTATAATTCATCTCTTGAACTGCAGGAAAATCTTAAAAAACATTTTGTGACACAGGTAGAATTTTCCTGTAGTTAATTATTGTCCCATCTGCCATACTGTCTAATGTAACGTGGTGTCTACCCAAATTAATTTTGTGTTTTGTTTTCTTCATAGATCCACATCTCCAGCTGTTTCTTTTGGGAAATTTTCATTTCATCTCCTCCCATTGAGAAAAGAGCTTAAACCTAGTGAAAAAAAATGCAGCATTAATTGTCGGGGCTAATGATTAAGAGCTATGCATCAGTTCATTTGTGACAAGACAGTTAAATTTCTTTTATCCTACGTCTCCCACATAAGACGTTTGTATTCGTTTGGTCGATCACGTATCATTGATCAGAACTCACTCTTTGGGCAGTTCGATAAAAAAATGAATGAGTCTAGGGAAAATACGTATCTGTATTGCATGTTTCCCCTATAGTAAAACAAACGGTTCTTTTTTCCCCGATAACACACTGATGTAGACAAATACCGGACAATATATCGCACAACGAACATCAGTATTTACAACGGGGCTCCTGAAAATTGATGGAAGCGTTGCCCTCCGCACTTAGCGAGGAATTTTTTTTTGTCCCCTCCGCTACACGCCCCCAATTCGAAGACCAGCGAAATGGCGGGCCCCATAATTCAGCGTATCAGGCAATCTGGTTACGGTCTGAAAGCCGAGGGCGCGGGGCGGCGGACAGGTTAGTAATCGAAATATACTGCCGGACAGGCGAGCGAGCTGGTGGGCGGGCGAACTCGCGAGGTAGACGTGCAAGAGCGTAACGTCCAACGACAGCGCAAGAACCGTGGCGGACCGTAACTACGCTGGCAACAAATCACGTTAGCCTGCTCAAATATTCCATCACGCCGCGCTGTCAATACGGCGGCGGCTGCCAGCGTCCATCTGACGCGTGATCGATGGGTCGAAAGTCGCGGCCGCGCGCATTCCGTGCCTCCGCCCGCTGTCTCGGCGCGCTGCGATTGATGCCGGGGTCGGCTTCCACCGGGGCGATCGCTCACTTGCCAGACGGCTCGCGGACTCTTCCGTAGCCACGAGCGCATTATGAGGGGCTACACATACTGTGCAACACCGACCACGTGCTCAGCTATGTCTGTAGGTGCCGCTCTACCAACACAACGGTTGTCCCTACATGTGACCATTCGCCCGAATAGCGTGTTGGTTCACTATTGCATCGTATTACAGTCTCGATTCGGCGTGGCACAGACTCGACAAGTCATTGGTAGGTTTACGGAGGTACAGGGGTTGGACAAAAATATGGAAATAGCGCGAGAAATGGATGCTTGAACATAAATTCTGCTACTAGACAAGCCCGCGGGGTGTGCCTTTATATTTTACCCCAAATGGCATCTATACGATATCTTCAACACGTTGCAACTATCAGCCATTGTCAGAATAGTATTTCGTGTAGTTGTGAGTGAGTTATAATGGAGATGAGGGAATTCGAAAGTGACCAAATTGTTGGTGCTCTTGCCGGCCGGCGTGGCCGAGCGGTTCTAGGCGCTTCAGTCTGGAACCGAGCGATCGCTACGGTCGCAGGTTCGAATCCTGCCTCGGGCATGGATGTGAGTGATGTCCTTAGGTTAGTTAGGTTTAAGTAGCTCTAAGTTCTAGGGGACTGATGACCTCAGCAGTTAAGTCCCATAGTGCTCAGAGACATTTTGTTGGTGCTGTTATGGTGTGTGCTTCTGTAACCGTAGCAGAAGTATTTGGTATTTCAACAGCCAACAGTATTATACCGCGCAGAGAGATAACGGAAAACCATCTGCGAGGTGCCGGGGCTAGCAGTGTATTTAACACTAAATTCTTCTAGAATCTTCATATGGAAATGATGCTCTAAGCCCCCCCTCCCAGTTTCTAACTCCGACTTTTGCTGTTGCACATGGATTAAGAAGAAACGCGAACTGATTGTAATCGACCCTGCAAGTGGAGTAGAAAAGAGTTTGGCACCTCCAATAATTTAATTTGTTAGAAATTAAGTTGATAAAGGAAAGTTTCATTAACGTAGTGAGAAATGAAAGGGTTGCTCTACCGATCAACAGAATGAAAATTCTGTCCAAAATAACAATTTGATTTATTATGACTAAACTCAAAATAATAAACAAAACACATGAAACATTTAGAATACGTCAAACTGGATACTCAAATAAATGCTGTGAAGGTGAAGTTATCCATAAACTAGATTGTGACATATATGACCAAGTGGTATGTGCAGCCAATTCCTTGCAACTCAAGTCTTAAGAGATACACCCAGCCAATATAACAGTAACTGCTGCTGCTGTAGTGAGAACTCAGACAATGAACACTCAAGACAGAACCACGTTAGAAAAGACGGGAACAGGCGCGCTCTGCTGACCTCTGATTGTCACATAGCTAAATTCCCTAATCTGCCGGTGCTGCGGACATACATTACCAAGCTGTCTTCATAAATGCAAGGACACGTTTTCGCATACCGGAGGCGATGGCTACTTCCTTCGACGTCCCGTCGTGGTGATGATAATGTCGCGAGTATAGCCCGAAACAAATTATCCTGGTCTGGTTCTTCCAGACTAAAGACTTCCTAGCAATATAAATTCGCCTCTGACGGACACGAAGAAGGCTCGCTACACAATCACTGACGGTACAGTGATTGATTTTAACAAGCGAAGGCACACAGCAAATCCGATACAGTCACCTTTAGCCAAAACTGTTCAAGACGTGCAACATGGGCCGCTTGTACGTAGAACGCTCAATTGCCAACTGTACTCGGAAAATTACGTTGAAGGCGAACTTCAGCAACATCTTCAAACATTTAAAATTAAATTGAAGTATATTAGACAGCCAAGGCAGGCAGTCCAGACCAGCGAGAGCTCACTCTTGCAATCTACTCAGACTGAAAGGTGAGACCCGACTCTCTCAAAGCACCCGTGCACGTCGAACACAGAACATTCCCGCCCCCACGACAGTGGCCGTGGTTAAAACGTGCCAATCAGCAACTCGAAAACCGGCGGAAACTTCCACTCTATGGCCGAAGCACTACTATTCCACCAATAGAGGTACTTGGCGCCAATTTCTGCGCCAATTTTGCTACGTCACGGAGCTATCCCCTGAGCAAGCCAACCACAGTTATGATTTTGCAGAAAACGCGGGAATTTACCCGCCGAGACTGCCTGGGAACACAAATAATTCCCACGCCTCCCTGGTAACCCGTCAGAAGGTGTTTTCACTAAGTTTCTGCTAAGTAACGGAATCTCTAACCCCCTCCGCTCCTTCAGGCCCCTGTGGACGTGTCGGCCCCGCTCTTATGACAATGTCGGCGTCTGGAGAGCATCCACTCGACTCCCTCACACCCGTCGGCATAACGCTTTAAGATCAGCAGAACCCGCCTGTCACCGGACCACTCGGGTGACGAGAAACCTTGCGTGGGAAGTCCGCATGTGAAGCAATAGTAACTTTTCACCATATGCAATTAAAGAGGAAAATATTCATATCTTCTGAGTTCTCAATACTAACCTTGTAAGGACAATGCTCAGCCATACTTCCCCAAATCGAATTACTCAGTGTAAGATATAAATATAAGTGGGGGCAAGTCACTGTGTGCACCTAAAGGCATGCCACCTCTCACATCATCCACTAAGTACCACGTGGATGAAAATGTTAAACTGTTCGTGAGAGACGGTCATTGAGGATTCTGACAAAAATAAGACGACAATAGGAAATCTGGAAATTTGTGGTAAGTTCGTATGGGACCAAACTCCGGACACACCTATGCCCGAGGGTGGACTCGAACCTCCGACAGGGGGAGTCGCGCAGACCGTGAAAAGGCGCCCTAGATCACGCGGCTAAGAGGACAACAGGTGCAAAAGTCACTGCAGAACAGAACATAAAAAAAAAAGGGAGTTCCAACGGGAAAACGTGGTGCCGAAGCTATGGAATCAGAACTGTGGAGCAATTGGAAAAAGTCGTTTCTCGAATGTATATTTATTCACACTGTTTCCAACTTGTAACGCAGTTTACGTCTCACGATGCGAAATATGGCGGGGTTTCGGTGACGATCTGGGCAAGAATACCGTGGTATTCCATGGGACTCATTCGTACTCTGCAAGGTCGCAATACTGCCAACAATTATGTGACCATTTTGCGTGATCAGATTCTTCCCATGGTTCAGTGTTCGTGTGCTGTGTTCCAGGACGACGACAAAGCACCTGTTCACACAGCTGGCGTTGTCCAGGACTGGTTTTGTGAGCAAGACGACGCACTGTTGCATCTGTACTGGTCTCCACTCTCATCAGATTGCTGTGCCTTGTTGTCTACGTTGAAAATAAAAGAGAGTGATGTCTATCCACATCCATCATCGTTAGCTGAACTTAGTAATATTTCGCATGAAGAATGATGTAAACTTACCTGGTGGAGAACCCATATTTACCCATTCCGAGACGAGTCGAAGCTAGTTTGAATGTCAGTGGGCTTCCTACCCCATTTTAAGCGTGTTAATGTGATGCGTTTTTGGTGTTTCCGTATTTTTATGCAATCCCTGTATGTGATTCCAGGTGTCTACGCACACGTCAAACAATTCCTGTAAAGTACACGCTGGTAGTTTGTGGCCAATGAGCTGGTACCAGGTAGCATCCCACATGTTTTACAGAGACTTCAAATCGGGATAAGGTTTCAACATGATTTCACTGTCATGCACCTAAAACCATTTCATCACGTTTCTACCCTTTTGAGACAGGCAGTTCTTCTGCTGGATGTTTCCATCGCAATAGCGAAAGACGTAGCAGTTAGTATGGATGACAGCGTGTCTGCAGAAGGCAATCGTCCTGCTGTAATAAGGAACATTTCTTCATCCGATGACCTGACAGATTTCCCTTGATCCACGGTCCAAACTCGATACTACTGTGCCCACGGGGTCCACGACTTATACGGGCGCTGCGGCGTGCGTCACTGCACGTGACTCTACAAGTTTTACGAGCTGCATCGACCGTCTCCGTTGGGAAGTGGATTACTATTTCAAACTAGGTTAATGCGTCGTAGCTGCACGTGTAAGTGCTCTCAAGGTCTCAATAACACATGACAAAGGTACGGACTTCGGTGAGTACCTTTTCCGTAGCATATTGATTTTCCTCCTGGTCCCGGAGGTAGCACAACGTTGACGATGTTTCACGATATCTGACCAGCAAGGCAACTATTGCCCGCCCGGTTGGCCGTGCAGTCTAACGCACGGCGATCCGGGCGGGAAGGAGCGCCTGGTCCCCGGCACGAATACGCCCGGCGGATTTGTGTCGAGGTCCGGTGAACTGGCCAGTCTGTGGATGGTTTTTAGGCGGTTTTCCACCTGCCTCGACGACTGCAGTGCAGGCTGGTTCCCCTGATACCGCCTTAGTCACACTATGCCGGCGATTGCTGCGCAAACGTCGGACGGAGTGGCCGAGTGGTTCTAGGAACTTCATTCTGGAACCACGCGACAGCTACGGTCGCAGGTTTCAATCATGCCTCGGGCATGAAATCCCATAGTGCTCAGAGCCATTTGAATCTTTTTTTTTTTTTTTTTCCTGCGCGTACACCACCATTACTCTATCACGCAAACATTGGGATTACACTCGTCTGGTGTGAGACGTCCCTGGGGGGTCCACCGGGGGCCGAACCGCACAATAACCCTGGGTTCGGTGTGGGACGGCGGAGGGGTGAAGTGGATTGCGGTAGTCGTCGTGGGGTCGCGGATCACTGCGGCTGCGACGAGGACGGAGCCTCTTCGTCGTTTCTAGGTTCCCGGTTAACATACAATACAATACAATACAGCCGCGCGGGATTAGCCGAGCGGTCTAGGCGCTGCAATCGTGACCTGTGGGGCTGGTCCCGGTGGCGGTTCGAGTACTCCTTCGGGCATGGATGTGTGTGTTTGTCCGTAGGATAATTTAGGTTAAGTTGTGTGTAAGCTTAGGGACTGATGACCTTAGCAGTTAAGTCCCATAAGATTTCACACACATTTGAACAATACAATACAAGACAACTATTGTGACGCTACCAGTTCGTTGCTGGGCCAACACTTCAAAATGGTTCAAATGGCTCTGAGCACTATGGGACTCAACATCTTAGGTCATAAGTCCCCTAGAACTTAGAACTACTTAAACCTAACTAACCTAAGGACATCACACACACCCATGCCCGAGGCAGGATTCGAACCTGCGACCGTAGCAGTCCCGCGGTTCCGGACTGCAGCGCCAGAACCGCACGGCCACCGGCGCGGCCGGCTTCGCGTGCCCACTGCATTTTTAATGGATATGTAATTGGCTCAACATCGGTCGTGTGGTGGGGAGCCCTGCGTCCAACTGTGTGCCCTCAAAAGTATGTTGCGGAACACGTTCTCCTGCAACAGAATTATTCTCTTTCACCAGATTTCGCACAGATTGCCACCTGTCCAAATTTACAGATTATAGTAGCCTCGAAGTTCCACTTCCTGTGAAGAGCATTGTACGTACAACACCTTGTCGCCTCCTCGTGCTTTCGCCGTCGTTGAACCGCTTTCCACAGACGGTTACGAAATCAGCCGATCAACCTCGCCGTTTGGACAATGTTCGTTCACAGGCGCCGTTACATAACAATCTGTCCTTCGTCAGAATCGATTATCGCAGTGGATTTTCAAATTATATCCTCGCTAAGATGATTCCCCTCCAGTTGTCTCTGACCAGCAACGCCCGAGGTGGTAATCAGTCTCATGGTCACCTACGGTCACGATGGCTGGGCTCACGAATGTGTATACTCCGCAGTCCATTGTGCAGTTCCAGAATGACGGTATTCCGTACCAATATAAGCAACCGCCGGTCCTGTTCTATTCTCCCACCGAGGGATGAAAAAGTGTCAACAATTAACTCCGAAAGGTATGGAACAATGCTGGCGGAGAATACTGCGCATCAATGTTAGCTACCCTACTGGCCATTAAAATTGCTACATCATGAAGATGACGTGCTATAGACACGAATGTTAACCGACAGGAAGAAGATGCTGTAATATGCAAATGATTAGATTTTCAGAGCATTCACACAAGGTTGGCGCCGGTGGCGATACCTACAACGTGCTGACATGAGGAAAGTTTCCAACCGATTTCTCATACACAGTTGACCGGCTTTGCCTGGTGAAACGTTGTTGTGATGCCTCGTGTAAGGATGAGAAATGCGTACCATCACGTTTCCGACTTTGATACAGGTCGGATTGTAGCCTATCGAGATTGCAGTTTATCGTATTGCTACATTGCTGCTCGCGGTCGTCGATATCCAATGACTGTTAGCAGAATATGGAATCTGTGGGTTCAGGAGGGTAATACGGAACGCCGTGCTGGATCCCAACGGCCTCGTATCACTAGCAGTCGAGATGACAGGCATCTTACCCGCATGACTGTAACGCATCGTGTAGCCACGTCTCGATCCCTGAGTCAACAGATGGGGACGTTTGCAAGACAACAATCATCTACACGAACAGTTCGACGACGTTTGCAGTAGCATGGACTATCAGCTCGGAGACCATGGCTGCGTTTACCTTTGACGCTACATCACAGACAGGAGCGCCTGCGATGGTGTACTCAACAACGAACCTGTACGGCGAAATCACGGTGAACGCACATTGGAAACGTGTATTCGTCATCGCCATACTGGCGTATCACCCGGTGTGATGGTATGGGGTGCCACTGGTTACACGTCTCGGTCACCTCTTGTTCGCATTGACGGCACTTTGAACAGTGGACGTTACATTTCAGATGTGTTACGACCCGTGGCTCTACTCTTCATTCGATCCCTACGAAACCCTACATTTCAGCAGGATAATGCACGACTGCATGTTGCAGGTCCTGTACGGGCCTTTCTGGATACAGAAAATGTTCGACTCCTGCCCTGGCCAGCACATTCTTCAGATCTCTCACCAACTAAAAACATCTGGTCAATGGTGGACGAGCAACAGGCTCGTCACAATACGCCAGTCACTACTCTTGATGAACTGTGGTATCGTGTGGAAGCTGCATGGGCAGCTGTACCTGTACACGCTACACAAGCTCTGTTTGACTCAATGCCCAGGCATATAAAGGCCGTTATTACGGCGAGAGGCGGCTGTTCTGGCTACTGATTATCAGGGTCTATGCACCCAAATTGCGTGAAAATGTAATCACATGTCAGTTGTAGTATAATATATTTGTCCAATGAATGCCTGTGTATCATCTGCATTTCTTCTTGGTGTAGCAATTTTAATGACCAATAGTGTTCTTTATGTTCTATTCCACTCCCGTCTTACGTGGTTCAAAAAATTATACTGATGCAGGCTGTGTCATAATTAGTACTGAAAGCTGATACGGGTCAAATCATACGATACAAAAAGCTAAAGCATTCCATGAAACATGGGTCCTCAAACAAACCGTTGGCGAGATGATTGAATGTGCATGGTTATGTGGCACTGCTGAATTAAGCATAATACGAACTTCAATATGAAATATTGTCCTAGACAGTGCAAATGCATTTGAAATCTGAAGCTTTCTATTAAGTCCCATTTTAAATGTCATCATATATCACCACTAGCCTGCCTTGTAGTTGTTGTGGTCTTCAGTCCAGAGACTAATTTGATGCAGCTCTCCATGATACTCTATCCTGTGCAAGCTTCTTCATCTCCCAGTACTTACTGCAACCTAAATCTTCCTGAATCTGTTTAGTGTATTCATCTCTTGGTCTCCCTCTACGATTTTTACCCTCCATGCTGCCCTCCAATACTAATTTGGTGATTCCTTCATGCCTCAGAATATGTCTTACCAACCGATTCCTTTTTCTAGTCAAGTTGTGCCACAAATTTCTTTTCTCTCCTATTCTATTCAGTACCTCCTCATTAGTAATGTGATCTAACCATCTAATCCTCAGCATTGTTCTGTAGCACCACATTTCGAAACCTCCTCTTCTTGTCTAATCTATTTATCGTCCACGTTTCACTTCCATACATGGCTACACTCCATACAAGTACTTTCAGAAACGACTTCCTGACACTTAAATCTGTACTCGATGTTAACAAATTTCGCTTCTTCAGAAACAATTTCCTTACCATTGCCAGTCTACATTTTATATCCTGTCTACTTCGACCATCATCGGTTATTTTTCTCCCCAAATAGGAAAACTCCTTTACTACTTTAAGCGTCTCATTTCCTAATCTAATTCCCTCAGCATCTCCCGATTTAAGTCGACTACATTCCATTTCCCTCGTTTTGCTTTTGTTGATGTTCATCTTATATCCTCCGTTCAAGACACTGCCCATTCCGTTCAGCTGCCCTTCCAGGTGCTTTGCTGTCTCTGACAGAATTACAATGTCATCGGTGAACCTCAAAGTTTTTATTTCTTCTCCATGGATTTTAATTCCTACTCAGAACTTATCTTTTGTTTCCTTTACTGCTTGCTGAATATACAGATTGAATAACATCGGGGATAGGCTACAACCCTGTCTCAATCCCTTCTTAACCACAGCTTTCCTTTCACGCCCCTCGACTCTTGTAACTGCCATCTAGTTTCTGTACAAATTGCAAATAGCGTTCCGCTCCCTGTATTTTACCCCTGCCCTCATCAGAATATGAAAGAGAGTATTCCAATCAACATTGTCAAAAGCTTTCTCTAAGTCTACAAATGCTAGGAACGTAGGTTTGCCTTTCCTTAATCTACTTTCTAAGATAAATCGTAGGGTCAGTATTGCCTCACGTGTTCCAACATTCCTACGGAATCCAGACTGTTCTTCCCCGAGTTCGGCTTCTACCAGTTTTCCCATTATCCTGCCTTAACAAGTGATAAAAGAACGTGGAGAACACAGGAGAGGAGGAAACGAAATGAAACTTCTCTCGGAGCAGGTATACGACGTTCTTTTAGTGTTTATAAAACCAGTTTGATTTAATAAAGAACCTGGCAGTATGAGTCCACCTACCAGTACGACTTTCCACTCTCCGCTCGTCTGGACGCATGCACTGACGCGGTTGCGGCGGGCGTCATGAGGCCGTTCTATCCTCACCTGAGACAAGATGTTCTAACTGGTCTTTGACGTCGTGGATACTGGCCCTGGGGCGGAGTTGACGTCCGAGCTCGTCTCACACATTTTCTATCGGGGACGTGTCTGGTGACCTTGCTACCCGTGGGAGCACCTCAACATCACGCAGACATTTCATAGAGACACGTCCCATGTGTGCATTAGCACTGCCATGTCGAAAAATGCCACCACGGTACCGTCGCATGAGAGGTAACACGTGAGGGTACAGGATGTCCATGACGTTCCGTTGTGCCGCCAGAATTCCCTGCAGTGGTCTGAGATCGTACCCGATGTAACCTCCCCCTCACTTATCGACCTCAATGACAGTGAAAATTTAAACCGCGTGTACCTAACGTTGGGAAAAGCAATCGTCACCGAAGTTAATCTGTCGGTAAAGAGGGAGGAAAGGGTTACATCTAAATGAAAGGAAAAATGCAAATCAAATTGGTGGAAATTAATTTTGAGAAAAGGGTAAAATTAATAAAGAAAGTAAATGTGCGGTCGTCACGATAACAATTAATTGGCGGTAATTAGATATTTTAGATTTGGGGGAAATTACGGTCGCCAGTCCTATGGACAATTACTATAGTAACTGAAAAAGAAAGGTTATTACACATATAATTAGCACTAGAAGCGTGGCAACTGAAGGTTGACATGTGTAGTGTGAAAACTGAAAGTTTGTCAGAAGTAATAAATTTCGCTACACTCTGACTTCATTTAGCAAAAGAATTACTAAAGCCGGAAAATTGAAAGTTAATTTAGTGACTGAAATTAATAGTGAGCTTTGTTTCTGAAACACATCGAAATTCAGTAAAATACGGTAAGCCTTGGGCTACCTCAACAATCATTTCAAAAGCTACTTGAATCTACGCAATTTAGAAATAAGAGATTTAACTTTGAACTTGAATTAAATGATTCTGAACAATTAACAATAGTAAAATTTAGTACGTACCAAGCTGAGCTGCAGTCACAGGTAAGCTAAAATATGGTAACAAAACTCGCACTCTTAATTTGTGCTTGTGCAATCTAAATATTGTAGCCAGCTACGAATACTTTAACTAAACTTTGAAATTAAAGCAGTGAAATGGAATAATATTACTTTAATGCTGGCGTTTGAATTTCAACGACACTCGGGTTCATTCCGGAAAAGGAAGGGACCGCGCTTGGTAATGCAATTGGGACAATGAGCGACAAATGTTCATGCTAAGTTGCTGTAATTATAGTTACGAAAATGGAACAGTTTGAAAAGCTGAGGTCTGCCATACAGTTCTAAAACTTTACGTGCTTCCAGTCTTCCTTGTTGGTTGATTGAGGGTTTGAAGTCGTCGATCGAGGAGGTAGCGACAGTCACTCATTGTCGGCCGTCGCCGTTGCAGAAGCTGGACGTTGGCGCGCCTTCTTCTCGACACGGTCTCCAGCCGAAACGGGCTCTTGATGTGTGCCAGCTAACGCTTCCCGTCCGCGACACCATGTCAGAAACTAACATAGCGAGTCGAGCGCAATTACATGCTGCCAAAACCGAAAGCGCGGCAACTCGCGGGAGCGTCTTACAACACACCTGCTCCACTGCCCTCCTCCAGCCAGACTCTCCTCTGGCCGCTCTCCACGCGACAGAGTTAACACTACCAAAGATCCTTAACACTTTGGTTCTCCACACGACCTATCGATGAATTCGTTCGATAGCATAGTTTTCCCTAGGCCAGACCCAGCGTATAAATACAAATAATACTCACAAAACAAACCAATTATACATCGACATAAATGCATATATATACAAATAGTAAAACAATTACAATATACAAAGACACAGAAACGTCGTATCTTCAGGTAACAAAATAAGGAAAACATTTATAGTACACTAGGTGGAAATAGAAGGATATGCATTTCCGGCGTTACATACCCATACCATGATGCGAGCACTAAGACCGCGATGCCTCTCCAGAACGGAAGGAGAATAGGACCTCTCCCCAGGTCATCCCCATACTTGCCGACGATGGTCATACAGGGTATGGCAGAACTGCGATTCATCGCTGAACAAAATCTGATACTATTCAACATCAGTCCATGCTTCCTGGTGACGTCACCACTTCAAACGCTTCCGTTTCTGCTGTGGTGTTAACAGCAGCCACCGTGTGGCATAGTAATTCCCCAGTCTAACTCATCCTAGTCTCCCGACCAGTGGCGCTGTGTGACACAGAAGGTTACAGGGGCTCCTTGGTCTCGGACTGCAAGCGCAAGTGCGAGGGGATCACAATGTGTCTGGTGCAGAATACGACGATCCTCCCTTGTGTTAATCAGACACGGTCGATAAAAAACTTGACGAGGCGGTCTGCCCTCGAGCCCATGCAGTCGAACATCAGGCCACTGCGACATCTGAATGCCCAAAAATATCGGCATAATGTACGAGACGACCATCCAGCCAACGGGAGACCCATGACGCCCCTTTCAAAATTCTGCCAGGTGCTGACAAAGCTGTAACATACTAGTACCCCACATTTCTGCGTCTTATATAGTGATCACTCTACATCTGATGTTACTGATTACCCTTATACACTCTACGAGGCTGTTAACAACGCTAAACACAAACAACACTAAGGTATTCTGGTGGCCGACCCAGCTACAACAGAGTTACAGCTGTAACCAATTACACATCTGTCTATGTTGTGTACTTGTACGAAGTTACATTGACTTCCGACCATGTGTTTTGATGTTTCATTTTTTTTGTTAGACATTGTACTGTTGTTGTTGTAGTCTTCAGTTCTGAAACTGGTTTGATGCAGCTCTCCATGCTACTCTATCCTGTGCAAGCTTATCCATGCCCAGTAACTACTGCAACCTACATCCTTCTGAATCTGTTTAGTGTATTCATCTCTTGGTCTCCCTCTACGATTTTTACCCTCCGCGCTGCCCTCCAATACTAAACTGGTGATCCCTTGATGCCTCAGAACATGTCCTACCAACCGATCCCTTCTTCTAGTCAAGTTGTGCCACAAACTTCTCTTCTCCCCAATCCTGTTCAATACCTCCTCATTAGTTATGTGATCTGCCCATCTAATCTTCAGCATTCTTCTGTAGCACCACATTTCGAAGGCTTCTATTCTGTTCTTGTCCAAACTATTTATCGTCCACGTTTCACTTCCATACATGGCTTCACTCCATACTAATACTTTCATAAAAGGCTTCCTGACACTTAAATCTATACTCGATGTTAACAAATTTCCCTTCTTCAGAAGCGCTTTCCTTGACATTTCCAGTCTACATTTTATATCCTCTCTACTTCGACCATCATCAGTTATTTTGCTCCCCAAATAGCAAAACTCCTTTACTGCTTTAAGTGTCTCATTTCCTAATCTAATTCCCTCAGCATCTCCGTAATTAATTCGTCTACATTCCATTATCCTCGTTTTGCTTTTGTTGATGTTCATCCTAATTCCTCCTTTCAAGGCACTATCCATTCCGTTCAATTGTTCTTCCAAGTCCTTTGCTGTCTCTGACCGAATTACAATGTCATCGGCGAACCTCAAAGTTTTTATTTCTTCTCCATGGATTTTAATACCTGCTCCGAATTTTTCTTTTCGCTTCCTTCACTGCTTGCTCAATATACAGATTGAATAACATCGGGGAGAGGCTACAACCCTGTCTCAGTCCTCTCCCAACCACTGCTTCCCTTTCATGTCCCTCGAGTCTTGTAACTGCCATATGGTTGCTGTACAAATTGTAAATAGCCTTTCGCTCCCTGTATTTTATCCCTGCCACCTTCAGAATTTGAAAGAGAGTATTCCAGTGAACATTGGCAAAAGCTTTCTCAAAGTCTACAAATGTTGGAAGGTAGGTTTGTCTTTCCTTAATCTATTTTCTGAGTTAAGTCGTAGGGCCAGTATTGCCTCACGTGTTCCAATATTTCTACGGAATCCAAACTGATCTTCCCCCCGGTCGGCTTCTACTAGTTTTTCCATTCGTCTGTAAAGTATTCGCGTTAGTATTTTGCAGCCGTGACTTATTAAACTGATAGATCGGTAATTATCACATCTATCGACACCTGCTTTCTTTGGGATTATAATTATTGTACTGTATTGTACTATATTGTACTATATAATATTATAGCGAATAGTTTGAATCATTTATACTACATAAATGCTGATATGCTTCACGTGTTTCGTAATGATGATTTTAGAGCTTGGGAGTTTAACGGGTACTAAGCAAACGCTAATCAATGTATCGAATAATTAAGGCTTGAAGTACCACCCAGTTAATTAAAGCTGTTAATAGTTAGGCACTATATTGTTGAAAATGTTGTCTATTTACATACTGAACAGTTAGTAGACAGATTAATTAGATATGGGCCGTACTACGTAGAATAATGCGATGAAAACAATAAACCTTGGGACCTGCCAGTTGGTTCATGGATGAATCGGTGGAACTAACTGTGTACCAGGCGACTTGTCTTCATTAGTGCTACCAGTTCCGGAATTTGTCTGTTATATCTTAAGACTCATGCCACAATTGCGACAGCCATCAGCACAAACAAAGATTTTATGCACTTTGTGTTGTGCGTCTGGGCAAGATCTAAGACAAAAATGGAAACCGATTCCGTTACCGATGACGTTTCAGTTGTTGCAGGGCAGGTGCATTGGTAATAAATTCCAAGAGATAAGAACGACATAACATAGTAACCTGGAGACAATTCGCTCATTTCTCATTGCCATTGCAGCAAAAGCTACTGCATACAGCACCAGGCAGCAACACTTCGTATAAGCTGTTTGTGGCATGATTCTTATGAATTTTTCGCCCTGAGTATTCATTGGAGTATAGCAAGCAGTCTGGTGTATGGCATTCGACTAAAGGCTTTTAGATTCTCTGATATAAATTTTGACACACGAGCAGTTGTTTCAGATGTAATATATAGCAACGTTTTTGTTGTGTCATAAGCTAACTATTACGTTCCAATTTTTTATAATAGTAATCCTTTCACATGTATTTAACTTAAATTTTGTCGTCATATGACTAATCTTTCCCTTTCGCTGTTTTATTTATTATTTATTCACTTTTAGTTTGGAAAATCGATCTGCGCGATGCCAAAATGAGTTCACCATCAGTACCACTTTTCAATCACACTGATACGATAGGTTTCCTGTGCGACAGCTATGACGAGCTAATCCACCAGAACGCAAGCAAAAGCGTTGCACTACTAGGTTTTAGACATTTATTAGAAACGACTTAATGAAATGTTTTCGTAACTGAAACCGGAAGTCAGACTACTAGTTTTCCCACACTTGACAGAGCAAATTAAAACATCGGCAAAAACATGGATTACTTTTCATGCAAGTTTCTTAGACAAAATAGGCTTCAAATATATATTTCCTGTGTCGAATTCTGTAGTTTGAAATGCGTTACGTAAAATTCCATTCATTTTTAGGTTTGATTTTAGTACGGATCTTTCATGTATACACATAAAAAAAGGTTTGTATCAACTCGGTTCCGAGAGTTCCGGAACCTATACAGAAAATTGGAATAGAAATCAACATAAACATCATTTCCCCCCTTTTTATTGCTCATGAAAACCACACATTGCATGCTGTACCACCATACAGCGAGACCTTCAAAGGTGGTGGTCCAGACTGCTGTACACACCGGTACCTCTAATACCCAGTAGCACGTCCTCTTCCATTGAAGCATGCCTGCGTTCATCGTGGCATACTATCTACAAGTTCATCAAGGCACTGTTGGTCCAGATTGTCCCACTCCTCAAAGGCGATTCGGCGTAGATCTCTCAGAGTGGATGGTGGGTCACATCGTCCTTAAACAGCCCTTTTCAGTCCATCCCAGGCATGTTCGATAGGGTCCATATCTGAAGAACATGCTGGCCACTCTAGTCGAGCGATTTCCTTCTCATGAAGGAAGTCATTCGCTAGATGTGTACGATGGGGGCGCGAATTGTCGTCCATGAAGACGAATATCTAGCCAATATACTGCCGATATGGTTGCACTATCGGTAGGAGGATGGCATTCACGTATCGTGCAGCCGTTACAGCGCCTTCAATGACCACCAGTGGCGTACGTCGGCCACACACAATGCCACCCCAAAACATCAGGGAACCTCCACCTTGCTGCACTCGCTGGACTGGTGTCTAAGGCGTTCAGCCTGAGCAGGTTGCCTCCAAACACGCCTCCGACGATTGTGTGGTTGAAGGAATATGCGACACTCATCGTGAAGAGAACGTAATGCAAATCTTGAGAGGTCCATTCGGCATGTTATTGGGCTCATCTGTGCCGCGCTGCATGGTGTCGTGGTTGCAACGATGGACGTCGTCATGGGCGTTGGGAGTAAAGTTGGGCATCATGCAGCCTATTGCGCACAGTTTGAATCGTAACACGACGTCCTGTGGCTGCACGAAAAACATTATTCAACTTGGTGGAGTTTTTGTCAGGGTTCCTCCGAGCAATAATCCGTAGGTAGCGGTCATCAAATGGTTCAAACGGCTCTGAGCACAATGGGACTTAACTTCTGAGGTCATCAGTCCCCTAGAACTTAGAACTACTTGAAACTAACTAACCTAAGGACATCACACACACCCATGCCCGAGGCAGGATTCGAACCTGCGACCGTAGTCGTCGCGAGGTTCCAGACTGTAGCGCCTAGAACCGCTCGGCCATCACGGCCGGCTAGCGGTCATTCACTGTAGTAGTAGCTCTTGGGCAGCATGAGTGAAGCATGTCATCGACAGCTCCTATCTCTGTGTATCTCCTCCATGACCGAACAACATAGCTTTGGTTCACTACGAGACACCTGAACACTTCCCTTGTTGAGAGCCCTTCCTAGCAGAAGGCAACAGTGCGGACAAGATGGAACTGCGTTATTGACCGTCTAGGCATGATTAAACTAGAGACAACTCGAACCGTGTACCTCATTCCTGGTTGAATGACGGGTACTAATCGGCTGTCGGACCCCCTTCGTCTAATAGGCGCTGCTTATGCATGTTTGTTTACATCTTCGGGCCATCTTCGGGCGGGTTTAATGACATCTCTGAGCAGTCAAAGGGACTGTGTCTGTAATACAATATCCATAGTCAGAGTCTATTTTCAGGGGTTCTGGGAACCAGGATGATGCAAACCTTTTTTTGATGTGTGTATATTTCTCACTCTGCCTTCCTGTCAAATCGCTTCAATTGTCATCTAATAAACACTCGTAATTTGTATGTGCATTAGAACCAGAGTCCTCTGACAGTTCCTATTTCCATTATGAATTACTGCACAGTACAGAAAATTGGCTTTGAAACTAAATCTCAATATATAAAACGTTTAACGGATTAAGAGTGATCCAGTCATAATGACGTATAGTTCATGCACGAGTCACAGATTACAGGGAGCTGTATGAGATGAAAATGGGCACTGTGTATCAAGTGCTGTTGGAGACATGACGTGTTAAGCTCATATTATTTGTCCAATTGTCAGAGTAGTGAAATGACAGATTTTACGCTGGTAATACAAATTTCAGCCACGCAGTACAAAAATCATGTACTAGCTGTGTCTCTGTTAGCATTTGATGTTACTTTGGAAGTTACATACAAAAACATTTATTAAGAAAATTTATTGTCGTTGCCCACGTGACGAATAAACGACGTTAAAAATGTTGACCTATGGCGCTAGATTTGACAATGATCCAAAATGGTGGTTGAAAAGTAGAGTCCATTGTGTCCTCGAAAAGTACTTGGTCAGTCGATATACATACAATCATGGGGTTTCAGAAAACTTGCTAATAAACAATATGCTGAAACATCCTGGCACATTTAAACTATGTGCTGGACCGAAATTCGAACTCGGGATCTTTCCCTTTCGCGGGCAAGTGCTCTACCAACTGAGCTACCCAAGCACGACTCACGACCCGTCCTCACAGCTTCACTTCTGCCAGTATCTCGTCTCCTACCTTCCAAACTTTACAGAAGCTTTACAGAAGCTCACCTGCGAACCTTGCAGAACTAGCACTCCTGAAAGAAAGGATATTGCGGAGACATGGCTTAGCCACAGCCTTGGGGATGTTTCCAGAATGAGATTTTCACTCTGCAGCGGAGTGTGTGCTGATATGAAACTTCCTGGCAGATTACAGCTGTGTGCCTTACCGAGTCTCGGTTTCATATCAGCGCACACTCCGCTGCAGAGTGAAAATCTCACTCTGGAAACAATATGCTTTTTGTAGATCGTAACGTAAAGTACAAAAACCACTTAATGATAAATGTTGGCCATTATAAAGATAGAGGTAGTATGAAAGTTTCCTGGATATCGAAAAATAGTTTCGTAATCTGTCGAGTCGGTCAGTTCTGATCTGTTTGGAATTATTGCCACATGAACACGGTCTGGTCACGCTTTCTGTCAGGAAAAGACGAAGATTACAGCATTAAATTGATTTCGGCACCTTTATGAGGTGCCACAAGATGACATGCTAACTGATAACATTCCCCAGCTGAACAGTTAATTTCTCGTTTTTGTTCCATTTCCGCAAGTGTCCTAAAGTACACACAAGGACAGCGAAAACAGCCGTTGCGGTGCGGCTGTATATTGCGTAGGAGTTCCGTTT
Source organism: Schistocerca nitens (assembly GCF_023898315.1). NCBI lineage: Eukaryota > Metazoa > Arthropoda > Insecta > Orthoptera > Acrididae > Schistocerca > Schistocerca nitens. Next base: position 50,529,887 of record NC_064620.1, read on the forward strand.
GTCTTTCATTCGCAACTTGATGGACCACCAGCTCACGTATCGTCGGTGCTCATTAACCTCCCTCGTTAACCCCGCACCGTTCATCCCACTTAATAGTCTCCCTGGGTGGCTACTGATCTCTGTGACCCTGTCTTCGGTCTGGAAGAGGATACCTCGTTCAGAGCTAGAAGGCGTATTAAATGCGAACAAGGGCCGATGCGCTGCTGTGATTAAGCTGCGTATATAACAGTTGGTAGCTTAAACTGACACGGGTTGAAAGTGTACGATACTGAAATAAATAATTTTCCAGCAACCATGGGTCCCTGATCCAACCCTTTGAGAGATGCTCCTATACGCGAATGAATTGTTACATGCCGCAACATCTTTCAGTATTAAATGTTGTCCAAGCTAGTATAGCTGTATTTGAAATGTATACCTTTCGATTAAGTTCCAATCTATTTGGGGTCAGATTCGTACACATGAACTATCTTTATAATGAATACGATTCTTCTTCATAAGGTTACATGTTACAATATATAAGGGGCAGTCAAATAAATGTCTTCATGGAAAAATGTTGGCTGTTGCCTACGAAACAACAACTGTGTCCAGACGTGCACCTCTTCGTCCGAATGAAATAGACACCCACGAATGTATTTCTTCAGTCCTCCAAAAATATGGAAATCACATGGAGGAGAGGCTAACACTGCTTCCCAGTGAAACTTGTACATCGCAGTCGAAACAACCTTGGCAACGTTTGGGCGGCCATTATCCTGCAACAGAATCATGCGGCCCATCAAAACACTTGGGCGTTTGGACTTTACACCGTGCACAGCGGCACGTGTGCTCTTTGCAAAAGTTGAAGTGCGGGATCAGGTCCAAATGTCCTGGAATGTTGACGGATGGAATCATTCCGTTGCAGAATAATGCCCGCCCACATACTGCCAAGACAGTTTCGTCAATGCAGCAGAAATTGCGCTGGAAGTCCTTACGCATCCTCTATACAGTTCCCATGTGATTTTCATGTTTTTGGAGCCTTGGAGGAAAACATTCGTGGCCATTGGTTTGCTTCGGACGCAGTCGCAAACATTTTCCCATGAAGGCACTGACCGTCTTGTCACACAGTGGGTAAATGTAATACCAATTGTTGCGATTGCTTTTGGAATAATAAAGTGTACTTACTTTTTCCATCTGTCTCGTTTCCATTTGATCGCCTCTTATATTGTACAACTGTGGCATTGTAACTCTCAGGAGGCTATTAATAATATGTCTCAAGTCTGCCTGCTTGCTTACACAGCCACGATTCTGAACTCTCTTTCAAATTTTTAAAATCTTCTGCTCAGTTGAGAACTTCCACAATAGGGGTCTAATACTCCAATCCTCTTAAGAGCGCAATAGTTTATTAGACTGATGGCCTTGAATAATGCTGTGACTGCGTTTTAGTTAAAACTCTTCCCTAAAGAAATCTTAAGTTCCAAATCTTTCAAAGATTCTGTAAATTCCAGAGTATAAACATTCAGCTCAGATCTCGTAATTATTTCTTTTTTCGCAGCGAAATAAAACCGTTCAGTATTGAAATTCAGTTCAGCAAGTCCACTAAAATACTTGCAATTCTAGCTGTCAATGAGGACGAAGACAACTACTGCAACACCTTTCAAATATATTCTCAACTTTTCGTAATACACGTACTCCGTTGTATATTTCACCGTTATGTCCTTTAATATTTCATATAATTCAACACTTACTTTAACTGCAGTAAAGTTCCTGGCCTGGCACAACAGAAAAGTATTACCTCAGTAAATCTCTATATATAGGGGGAAATATCCTTAGTGATTCACTGACTCATCTCCGCCCTTCCCAAATCGTTACGGACAGAAAGTCAAAATTCGGAGAGCCAGTTCATCTTATAGTGTCGGCATCATTTAAGAAGGGATTTTTCGAAATTCCACTCCTAATGGGGTGAAACAGGAGATAATTTTTTTTAAAAATGTGTCGCTTTTGAGGAAATTTTGAAGCTAGCAATACGAAAATTGGTATTTGGATTGCTGCTGCTGCTGTGGTCTTCAGTCCTGAGACTGGTTTGATGCAGCTCTCCATGCTACTCTATCCTGTGCAAGCTTCTTCATCTCCCAGTACCTACTGCAACCTACATCCTTCTGAATCTGCTTAGTGTATTCATCTCTTTGTCTCCCTCTACGATTTTTACCCTCCACGCTGACCTCCAATGCTAAATTTGTGATCCCTTGATGCCTCAAAACATGTCCTACCAACCGATCCCTTCTTCTAGTCAAGTTGTGCCATAAACTTCTCTTCTCCCCAATCCTATTCAATACCTCCTCATTAGTTACGTGATCTACCCACCTTATCTTCAGCATTCTTCTGTAGCACCACATTTCGAAAGCTTCTATTCTCTTCTTGTCCATACTAGTTATCGTCCATGTTTCACTTCCATACATGGCTACATTCCATACAAATACTTTCAGAAACGACTTCCTGACACTTAAATCTATACTCGATGTTAACAAATTTCTCTTCTTCAGAAACAATTTCCTTGCCATTGCCAGTCTACATTTGATATCCTCTCTACTTCGACCATCATCAGTTATTTTGCTCCCCAAATAGCAAAACTCCTTTACTACTTTAAGTGTCTCATTTCCTAATCTAATTCCCTCAGCATCACCCGACTTAATTCGACAACATTCCATTATCCTCGTTTTGCTTTTGTTGATGTTCATCTTATATTCTCCTTTGAAGACACTGTCCATTCCGTTCAACTGCTCTTCCAAGTCCTTTGCTGTCTCTGACAGAATTACAATGTCATCGGCGAACCTCAAAGTTTTTACTTCTTCTCCATGAATTATAATACCTACTCCGAATTTTTCTTTTGTTTCTTTTACTCCTTGCTTAATATACAGATTGAGTAACATCGGGGAGAGGCTACAACCCTGTCTCACTCCTTTCCCAACCACTGATTCCCTTTCATGCCCCTCGACTCTTATAACTGCCATCTGGTTTCTGTACAAATTGTAAATAGCCTATCGCTCTCTGTATTTTACCCCCGCCACCTTTCGAATGTGAAAGAGAGTGTTCCAGTCAACATTGTCAAAAGCTTTCACTAAGTCTACAAATGCTAGAAACGTAGATTTGCCTTTTCTTAATCTTTCTTCTAAGATAAGTCGTAAGGTTAGTATTGCCTCACGTGTTCCAACATTTCTACGGAATCCAAACTGATCTTCCCCGAGGTCCGCTTCTACCAATTTTTCCGGTCGTCTGTAAAGAATTCGCGTTAGTATTTTGCAGCGGTGACTTATTAAACTGATAGTTCGGTAATTTTCACATCTGTCAACACCTGCTTTCTTTGGGATTGGAATTATTATATTCTTCTTGAAGTCGGAGGGTATTTCGCCTGTCTCATACATCTTGCTCACCAGATGGTAGAGTTTTGTCAGGACTGGCTCTCCCAAGGCCGTCAGTAGTTCTAATGGAATGTTGTCTACTCCCGGGGCCTTGTTTCGACTCAGGTCTTTCAGTGCTCTGTCAAACTCTTCACGCAGTATCGTATCTCCCATTTCATCTTCATCTACATCCTATTCCATTTCCATAATATTGTCCTCAAGTACATCGCCCTTGTATAAACCCTCTATATGCTCCTTCCACCTTTCTGCCTTCCCTTCCTGTAGGCAGTATCTATCTTACCCCTAGTGAGATAAGCCTCTACATCCTTACATTTGTCCTCTAGCCATCCCTGCTTAGCCATTTTGCACTCCCTGTCGATCTCATTTTTGAGACGTTTGTATTCCTTTTTGCGTGCTTCATTTACTACATTTTTATATTTTCTCCTTTCATCAATTAAATTCAATATTTCTTCTGTTACCCAAGGATTTCTGTTAGCCCTCGTCTTTTTACCTACCTGATCGTCTGCTGCTTTCACTACTTCATCCCTCAGAGCTACCCATTCTTCTTCTCCTGTATTTCTGTCAATTGTTCCCTTATGCTCTCCCTGAAACTCTCTACAACCTCTGGTTCTTTCAGTTTATCCAGGTCCCATCTCCTTAAATTCCCACCTTTTTGCAGTTTCTTCAGTTTCAATCTGCAGTTCATAACCAATAGATTGTGGTCAGAATCGACATCTGCCCCTGGAAATGTCTTACAATTTAAAACCTGGTTCCTAAATCTCTGTCTTACCATTATATAATCGATCTGATACCTTTTAGTATCTCCAGGATTCTTCCAGGTATACAACCTTCTTTTATGATTCTTGAACCAAGTGTTAGCTATGATTAAGTTATGCTCTGTGCAAAATTCTTCAAGGCGGCTTCCTCTTTCATTTCTTCCCCCCAATCCATATTCACCTACTATGTCTCCTTCTCTCCCTTTTCCTACTGACGAACTCCAGTCACCCATGACTATTAAATTTTCGTCTCCCTTCACTATCTGAATAATTTCTTTTATCTCGTCATATATTTCATCAATTTCTTCATCATCTGCAGAGCTAGTTGGCATATAAACTTGTACTACTGTAGTAGGCATGGGCTTTGTGTCTATCTTGGCCACAATAATGCGTTCACTATGCTTTTTGTAGTAGCTAACCCACACTCCTATTTTTTTTATTCATTGTTAAACCTACTCCTGCATTACCTCTATTTGATTTTGTATTTATAACCCTGTAATCACCTGACCAAAAGTCTTGTTCCTCCTGCCACCGAACTTCACTAATTCCCACTATATCTAACTTTAACCTATCCATTTCCCTTTTTAAATTATCTAACCTACCTGCCCGATTAAGGGATCTGACATTCCACGCTCCGATCCGTAGAACGCCAGTTTTCTTTCTCCTGATAACGACGTCCTCTTGAGTAGTCCCCTCCCGGAGATCCGAATGGGGGACTATTTTACCTCCGGAATATTTTACCCAAGAGGACGCCATCATCATTTAATCATACAGTAAAGCTGCATGTCCTCGGGAAAAATTACGGCTATAGTTTCCCCTTGGTTTCAGCCGTTCGCAGTACCAGCACAGCAAGGCCGTTTTGGTTATTGTTACAAGGCCAGATCAGTCAATCATCCAGACTGTTGCCCCTGCAACTATTGAAAAAGCTGCTGCCCCTCTTCAGGAACCACATGTTTGTCTGGCCTCTCAACAGATACCCCTCCGTTGTGGTTGCACCTACGGTACGGCCATCTGTATCGCTGAGGCACGCAAGCCTCCCCACCAACGGCAAGGTCCATGGTTCATGGGGGGGTGGGGTATTTGGATTATTGGTCAGAAAAAAAAACTTGTTTCTTCACTTTTAAAGGTTCAGTCCCTAACAGGGTGAAATAGTGGGTGAATTTTTTTAAATACATCATTATTAAAGAACTACTAAAGTATTTTACAGCTATATCTATGAAAACTGATATTTGATTTCACAATTAGAAATCAAAAATACACGCGTTTCGGTGTTTATCGAAATTCAACTCCTGAGGAGGTGAAATGCGGGATGATACGTTTTATGAAAATATTTCATTGTGAAAGCCTTTTAAAAGCTAAGTCTATGATATTTTATGCTCTCCGCTGGAAAAAAGTTACTTCTTTCAGTGTTTTTTTGGAAGTTCGGTCCCTGGCGGGGTGAAATTATGGGTGACACTTTCTTCGAAAATTAATCGTTATTAAATATTACTACAACTTTTTTAAAGCTACATCTCTGAAAACTGCTATTTGACTTATCGGCTTGAAATTTAAATAAGAATGTATGTGTTTCAGTGGTTCTGAAAATTCAGCTAGTGGGGAAGTGAAATGGAAATAGTTCATTACGAAAGCATTTTGAAACTAAATCTACCAAATTTTGTATTTAGCTTCCCGGTAGCAAATAAAAAATATATTTTAAGGTGTTATTGGAAATTTAACCACTAAATGGGTGAAACCTTGGATGAAAACTTTTTTTCATTATATTAAAACATTTTTCAGGCTAACTGTGAAAACTGGTATTGGACTTCTAGGTTAGAAATAAAAGAACATGTGTCAGGGAATGAAAGTTTCGAAGTTTTCACAAGAACTCAGAAGGCAGGATTAACAGAATCCTCCGACTCCAGCTACGCGAATCGGTTTTTGGTCAGAATTACGTTCGGAAAAGTCCATGGATCCATGGCCTTAATTAATCTGAAAATTTTACTATTTGCTGCCACTTTTGTGAACTAAATCAAAGAAAGCTATTTAACAATCACCACGACAAATCGACGCGGTTAGAAGAGCGTAGAAAAAAGCGGCTATTTATACATTACTTTTTCAGCAAGTCATATGTTTATAAAATTATTTTTGTTAGGATTACAACGCTAACGCGAGTGAAGCTGTGGACGTTCAGCTAGTCAGTTACATGAACGCAATAATGACTATAGATCGTTTAATTTCATATTTGCTTCACACAGTATTAGTGGCGGCCCGACGCACTACGCTAGAATGTTGCGCGATACAAAATCTCCTTATAGAACATTTTTACAACTGGTTAGCACAATATAAATCTCCAAACTTGCGATTTCGACAGGCCGCTCAGAAGTATATTTCATGCATTCTCCTATCATTTATCATTTACAGGTGGAGTGAAATTACGGTTCTAGCGGTCATTATACTCTAATCGTCACACACATCCACCTGCAGCAGATGGTGTCCCACGGTTTTTCCTCGCATTTGGATCCAATACTGCCCTCGCCTCTGCAGTGAGTTACGGATTCCTTAAAACACCCCAGGATCAACTCGCAAATCTTGGCAAGAGTTTACGATACAGTGCTTCATTTATTGAACTGTCTCGACGGAAGCGGTGTACTTTTCACCTTTAAGATTATTCCATAGAGAAAAATCTAGGGCACTGAAGTCAGATGATCTTCAAGGTACAGACTCAGCTTGATCTACCAATCTTGGACGACATCGATTAGCAGCAGCAAAATGTGACTATGACCCACTATGCGTGTACCAAATGCCCTAATCATGTGCAATAGGTGAACTTTGAGCACAAGTATATGGGATCTTGTTACAAAAATTGGCGTTTGACATACATTTCTAGTACATAGGACAAATATTTCACAGCGTTATACAGGGTGGTCCACCGATCGTGACCGGGCAAAACATCTCACCAAATAATCGTCAAACGGAAGAACTGCAAAGAATGAAACTTGTCTAGCTTGAAGGGGGAAACCAGATGGCGTTATTGTTGGGCCACTAGATGGCGCTGCCATTGGTCAAACGGATATAAACTGCGTTTTTTAAAATAGGAACCACCATTTTTTAATTACATATTCGTGTAGTATGTAAAGAAATATGAATGTTTTAGATGGAACACTTTTTTCGCTTTGTGATAGATGGCGTTGTAACAGTCACAAACATATGGCTCACAATTTTAGACGAACAGTTGGTAACAGGTAGATTTTTTTAAATTAAAATACAGAACTTAGGTACGTTTGAACATTTTTTTCGGTTGTTCCAATGTGATACATGTACCTTTGTGAACTTATCATTTCTGAGAACGCATGCTGTTACAGCGTGATTACCTCTAAATACCACATTAATGCAATAAATGCTCAAAATGATGTCCGTCAACCTCAATGCATTTGGCAATACGCGTAACGACTTTCCTCTCAACAGCGAGTAGTTCGCCTTCCGTAATGTTCGCACATACGTTGACAATGCGTTGACGCATGTTGTCAGGCGCTGTCGGAGGATCACGATAGCAAATATCCTTCAACTTTACCCACAGAAAGAAATCCGAGGACTTCAGATCCTGTGAACGTGCAGCCCATGGTATGGTGCTTCGACGACCAATCCACCTGTCATGGAATATGCTATTCAATACCGCTTCAACCGCACGCGAGCTATGTGCAGGAAATACATGTGTTGGAAGTACATCGCCATTCTGTCATGCAGTGAAACATCTTGTAGTAACATCGGTAGAACATTACGTAGGATATCAGCATACATTGCACCATTTAGTTTGCCATAAATAAAATGTGGGCCAATTATCCTTCCTCCCATAATTCCGCACCATACATTAACCCGTCAAGGTCGCTGATGTTCCACTTGTCCCAGCCATCGTGGATTTTCCGTTGCTCCACAGTGCATATTATGCCGGTTTACATTACCGCTGTTGGTGAATGACGCTTCGTCGCTAAATAGAACGCGTGCAAAAAGTCTGTCAACGTCCTGTAATTTGTCTTGTGCCCAGTGGCAGAACTGTACACCACGTTCAGAGTCGTCACGATGCAATTCCTGTTGCACAGAAATATGGTACGGGTGCAATCGATGTTGATGTAGCATTCTCAAAACCGACGTTTTTGAGATTCCCGATTCTCGCGCAGTTTGTCTGCTACTGATGTGCGGATTAGCCGCGACAGCAGCTAAAACATCTACTTGGGCATCATCATTTGTTGCAGGTCGTGGTTGACGTTTCACATGTGGCTGAACACTTCCTGTTTCCTTAAATAACGTACCGGCGAACGGTCCGGACGCTTGGATGATGTCGTCCAGGATACCGCGCAGCATATATAGCACAAGCCCGTTGGGCATTTTGATCACAATAGCCATGCATCAACACGATATCAAACTTTTCCACTATTGGTAAGCGATCCATTTTAACACGGGTAATGTATCACGAACCAACTACCGTCTGCACTGGCGGAATGTTACGTGATACCACGTACGTATACGTTTGTGACTATTACAGCGCCATGTGTCACAAAGCGAAAAAAGTGGTCCAACTAAAACATTCATATATCTTTACATACTACAAGAATATGTAATAAAAAATGGTGGATCCTATTTTAAAAACGCAGGTGATATCCGTTTGAACTATGGAAGCGCCATCTAGCGGGCGAACCATAGCGCCATCTGGCTTCCTCCTTCAAGCTAGATGAGTTTCGTTCTTTGTAGTTTTTTCATTTGATGCTTATTTCGTGAGATATTTGGCCGGGTCACTATCAATGGACCGCCCTGTATATAGCGGTTCGTAAAAACACATTCGTGGTTATCTCGCAAACACTTCGCTTACGGATCCATTAATACTGGAACATTCCTGCTTCTATTATTGTTTAGTTTAATCACTTTTCGCTATTAATTATGATACAGCCTGTATTTGCAGGTATCTGTGCAAGGTACTGAGATATATCTATTGTGGTGCGACAGAATGGAGGTGAATGAGAAAAAAAACGACACGTCTTGTGAAAGCTACACGCCAGCAGGGCAGAGTAGCGTGGAAGAAGAGGTATCGCTGTCCAAATCTGGCAGCGAACGTCCGCCGGGAGAAAACTCGATTACGGCGACTGCTAATAATTTAGGAGGATTGCGGCCAGCATTTCATTCGTAATGAGCCTTGCGCTGTCGGATGTCACTACCGGCACGGAATGGCCGTACCAGACAGGGGGGCGAGCTTATGAAACACACATAAGGGGGAAGCGACCGCAGTGTGCTTGCAGCCGACGCCGCCAATATGCAGCGCGTTTCTCCCACCTGCATTACGTTACGTCGAGGGAGGATCATAAACAAAGTATAGCCAATAACTGCGAAGCGTCGCTGCCAGTGACACAAAAGCGACTGAGTGGCCCACTGTGTGTTCCGATGAGAGAAGATATCGATCTTTAGTGTATTGTGCAGACGACGGTGCAGCTCCAGTGCATCACACCAGTATGGTAATTACAGAGGGATGAAACGACTTTAATGTTGGATAGAGGGTGCACTGTCTCGGTGATGGAAGCAGTTCGACACGTTCACTGGGCTCAGACCTCGCACTGCTCGGCAAAGCACCACAAGCGCAATGCATCTGGCGTACGCGGAATATTATAGCAATAAACAGAATCCCCATCATCGAGCTCACCATGTAGGTGCTTGGAACAGCTTCGTAATCAGTCTTAGCGGCGATCGTCATGTATATGCGTTCCCTGGTACAGCATTCCGATAATCTCGGCAAATACGCGCCACGTGTGGGAAATCTGGAATATTGCTTCGTACCTTTAACTCACTGTCACTGCGCTGGACTCTGCTGGCTGTGGATCACCACGCGTCAAGGCAAATTCAGCTATAAATACCACAACTCCGTATGTCATACATGTATTAAGCAAAATATCTCCACATGATGACAATGATGGTGATGATGCGTTCAACCCCTAATGCATGCCGTTTCATTGCAAGTTCTACGTTCTTCAGTCATTTCATTATTCTACAGTCTTCTTTGCTGGCTGCATGTGATGTTTTCTCTTGATGGAAATTACTAAGTGTTTTCCTTCTCCCTCTGGGCCTCTTCACAGTCAACATTCCTTCTACTGCACAGTCTATTAAGCACTCACTCTTGTCACGCAATATCCTAGCCAACTTCTTTTCCCCCTTACGGCAAGAAAGAAAGAATGAATTGATTGTTGGTGTTAATAACGATCATTCTCCTTTACCGCCTCTGCATTACTGCAGATGACGTGTCACTGAGCACATTTGTTCTGTGCATGCAGTACACGTGAGGCGCCTAATTGTTTCCACTGCACTGTGTGGAATACGAAGGTTCTGTTACAGTTCACTAACCTGCTGTCTTCAAGTTGATGTCCCCAGCGCAGAAAACAGCACGCAGATCGTAGGTTCTGTATCTTGAGGCTGAAATAATGTATCGCTTCTTTGGGATGCCACTCGCGTATTTTAATATAGCCACACGAGAAGACTACTGATCTTAATACAGCACCTTCTGATGCAGCAATGTATCTTTACACTATTTGTAGCACATGTCTGTGCCTCTTGACTACCGGAGTAAATCTTTTAATACTGAATACTGGCAAACACATCCTGCGACAGATAACATGACTGTACATCTCGACTGCCTAATCCAGAGTCACCAACAGGAACTTAAATAAAAATTGGAAACACATCCTACGACAGACAACATGTCTGTTCTTCTCGACTGCCTAATCAAGAGTGACGAACAGCCCGAAATACTTTGCGCGTCATACCAGAAAAGGCGTGACCCGAACGCTTCCGAAGTGCTTCGTCTGCAATTTCGTCAGTCTTTTGTTTTTGATTTAAATTGTTTTTAATAATCCTAAAATGACTGATTGATAGTCAGCTGTTGAGAGATACTTTAACGTTTTGGCGCCCTTGCTCCGAACACAGCGGCCAATCACAGAGCAGTAGCATTATGCAGGCGGTCATTCTCACGGGAATGGTACCGAATCTAACATGTGTCACAGGAACCTCACACCACATTTCGTTATCTATATACTTCTTGCATCTCCACTGCTCTGGGAACAGCTTCTTGGAACCTAATATGATGGCTGACTAAGACAGAAATATTACACCCTGCATTTCACACTTTCCAATTCTCTCGATGTCCTCATCTCAAAAACCTGTAAGCATTTTTGCTCTCATTATCCATGTTTCGGCACCATACGCTGCAACATTCCACACAAAAAACTTTTCCCTTGGTTGTTTATTCTATGTACAACAGAAAGTGCTACTCATTCTGCAAATCATGTCGTTTCCTGTAGCTAATATTGTTTTTATTTCTTGATTATATCGTGTTACTTGCTATTTTGCATTCTACGTACAGGCTGTTTTCGTGGTTTCTGCTAATACGTCTTAATTTATCTGTTTTTATCTTCCTTGTTTGCGTTGTAAATCGAATTACTTAGTAATTTCCACATTTATCTTAAGTCCGTATTCCTCACAGCTGGTGTTTATTTCTTTTAACATTTGTCCGCTTTTTAATTTTCATTTAGAAATACTATGTCTTAAGAAAATCTTAGACATTTGATTATCTTTCTTCTGCAATTTTTAACTAAATCACCTAAACAGGAATTAAACAGACTAGCACGAAAAGGATATAGGTTACTTATTATTCTCGTTTCTTTGCTGTTAACTTCAGTGTGCTTCAGAAAATCTGAAAGTGCCAAGTCAACAAAAACTACCATTTCCTAAGTAACTTTTCCCAACTATTGGCGGCAGTTCCGTTGCATCTCTTGTATCTTTGCTCCTTCTGAGGCCAAGCTGTTCTTCGTTTAGCTTTCTTCTAGCGTTATATTGCAGATGTCTGTTCATTATTGTTAGTAGAATTTTAGACAAATGTGAGATCAACCCCCCCCCCCCCCATGAACCATGGACCTTGCCGTTGGTGGGGAGGCTTGCGTGCCTCAGCGATACAGATGACCGTACCGTAGGTGCAACCACAACGGAGGGGTATCTGTTGAGAGGCCAGACAAACATGTGGTTCCTGAAGAGGGGCAGCAGCTTTTTCAATAGTTGCAGGGGCAACAGTCTGGATGATTGACTGATCTGGCCTTGTAACAATAACCAAAACGGCCTTGCTGTGCTGGTACTGCGAACGGCTGAAACCAAGGGGAAACTATAGCCGTAATTTTTCCCGAGGGAATGCCGCTTTACTGTATGGTTAAATGATGATGGCGTCCTCTTGGGTAGGATATTCCGGAGTTAAAATAGTCCCTTATTCGGATCTCCGGGTGGGGACTACTGGAGAAGACGTTGTTATCAGGAGAAGAAACTTGCACAGAATAGGATAGTATGGAGAGCTGCATCAAACCAGTCTCAGGACTGAAGACCACAACAACAGTGAGATCAAAGGTGATATACACGATTCATCTCATGGAATTAGTTTTATTCGGTATTGGCACCGTCCTGGGAAGTCACAGTCCGCAGCTCGTGGTCTTGCGGTAGCGTTCTCGCTTCTCACGCCCGGGTTCCCGGGTTCGATTCCCGGCGGGGTCAGGGATTTTCTCTGCCTCGTGATGACTGGGTGTTGTGTGCTGTCCTTAGGTTAGTTAGGTTTAAGTAGTTCTAAGTTCTGGGGGACTGATGACCATAGATGTTAAGTCCCATAGTGCTCAGAGCCATTTTTTTTGGAAAGTCACATGAGCATTCATCTCTTCGTGAGTGCTGGTACTCCAGTAATCACTGTAAACCAATGGTGATCAATGTGGGGCCCGCGGGACGCATGCGCAGACCGTGGTTCTCAGCCGTATTTTACAACAGTTTCCGTCTAGGAACTAACAGCCGAACCCAAAAGTTCATCTAACGTTAACAGCTTCTGAAAGAGCTTTGTCAGTACCTCTCAGAACAGCAATTGTTAACCATGAATTGCCACTAACTACTTCAGTTGTGGTACAAGAAAATTGAATCTTGCAACCAACAAAAGTAATAGGTCCTTGCAGTAACTCCTGTTGACCAGTCTCATTTGGTGTAATGGAAAACGTATCCACTGGCATTCTGCTCCTCCTCACGTATCTTCTGCGACGATAACCCATGGCTGTGTGCTCGCTGCGGCTGCCTCGAGTCGAATGAGCCTGCAGCTGCCTCAGAAGCGGAAGCGCTGATAAGACGTCACTTCCGCTGATAAGTTTGATTTTCGAGCAACACGGGCCTAGTAAAACTAGGGCCCGTGTTCCGTGTGCCTCGCCTGGCGCACTGGTCAGCCCTGGCGTAGCGTTCAGTGTACAGCCCTGGTCACGTGACTTACGCGGCGCGCAGCAGGCTAAGTCACACAGCCATAAGTTTGATTTTCGAGCAACACGGGCCTAGTAAAACTAGGGCCCGTGTTACTTTTGTTGGTTGCAGGATTCAATTTTCTTGTACCACAACAGAAGTAGTTAGCGGCAATTCATGGTTAACAATTGCTGTTCTGAGAGGTACTGACAAAGCTCTTGAAGGATTGGAGGCCTACAACGAGAGGGACATTATTTCTTATCGCACTTTTGTAGTTGGAGTTATACCTAACCGCAATTCCTTCTCTGTAAGAAACAAAAATACCTACAGAGACGGTAATATTTATATTATTTTGTCGAAAACGGATGTAATGAGACCGTGGCTGTCCACAAAATATAGGTTGATTCTTTCAGAGAAGAAGATAGCAACCTGCCACTATTGATAATACTATTTGCTCGCTTAAATAGCGCCGTATCCGGTTTCGAACCGACGGGTCCATCTTCATACTACTATTCACATCAAGATACACATTTGTTGACGCCCTATACTTGCAATGTTAAAATAACGCTCATAAATTACATCTTTCCTCACAAAGTATTTGAGGTAGGAAGTTGAACTTTTTACAGATTATTTATTGGAATATGGGCTACAACTTAACACAGGGATTTTACAAAATTTTAGTTCAGTTATTAAAGATGATTTTTTTTTCAATTGTAATGAAAATTCACAAGATTTTTTGCAATTTTTTATTTATATATTCAAAAATATACAGTTTTTTGGAAAAAGGCTGTGTTAAATTATGCAGAAGGTACTGTGTAACATTTACTGAAAGTTTGAAACAAATATGTTTGGAAGATCCTTAGAAAACATGTAATTAGTATGAGAAAATAAAAGTTTTGGGAATCGAGCGACAAAGATTGGATTAACTTTTTAGTGCATTCCAGGTCCATAGGATGGATTATCTTCATCCTCTGCAAACTCCTCCTCCAGCTTCCTCTTGTTCCTCCTCCTGTTTACTCTTGCTTGTATTTCTAGACTCTTTACAGCCCTGTCTGCAGCCCGAAGGCGTTCCTTGTCTAAAGCAAGCATCGCTCGTACCATGTTAGAACCTATCTTCATTCCCATATTTCTAAATACCTTGCACCTTACAATGTTGCCATCATTGAAAGTCGCAACAGCATCATACACACCAAAGAGAAGTGTTTCTATTCCAACAAATACAGTCTTGGGGATTCTCGACCATATAACACTATTTACACTTTCATTGGGGTTTTGAGTTTTTCCGTGAATACACTTTTTCAACAGTTCAGGTGCTGCTAAGTCTCTGAAAATAGGTTTTATCACCTCCATTATTGCATGAGGCAGACTATGCTTATGAGTGTACACTTCACCAGTTAGCAATCCTTTGTTATATTTACACCAACTGTCTTCTTCTTTGGGACACAAGCTATGTTGGGGATTTTCAAATGGCTCTGAGCACTATGGGACTCAACTGCTGAGGTCATTAGTCCCATAGAACTTAGAACTAGTTAAACCTAACTAACCTAAGGACATCACAAACATCCATGCCCGAGGCAGGATTCGAACCTGCGACCGTAACGGTCTTGCGGTTCCAGACTGCAGCGCCTTTAACCGCACGGCCACTTCGGCCGGCTGGGGATTTTCATCGTCTTTATTGTTTACAGTAATAACACATACCTTTGGCTTTCCAACATTTCTCCTTTTCTTAAAAGCCTTCAGAGGATTTCTAATAACTTTACTTTTACTCATTATTATACTTAAACAAAACAGAGACTCAAGAAACAGAATTAATTACGAATATTTTCGAGATAACGACAGAGTAAATAAACATGAAACAATCGACAATCACACCAGCGATATATATTGAACCATCACAGGTTAGCCACAACACATACTTTATCTCACATCACTAAAATGTACCTGATGAACACGGACGTTAATAATAATACCATTTGACAGCAGTTTAACAGCGCCACAGTGGGTCACGCCCATGTAGACCACATTTCAAAAAAAATTTAAAAATAGTTGTAGTCTTCGGAATTGAATAAATTATATATCTATTAAAAGGTAATAGTCTGCAGATTCAGAAAACGCAAAAAAGTAAAAATTTAACTTTTCATGATTTTGAGCCTTTCCGGAGCCCCTTAAGTTTTTGACTTTTTATTCCGCCTTGTGGTGAAGGCTCTTTAGATCAGTCTTAAAAATTTATTTACACAATGTTCGATCGTTTTGTGGATAGTTACGTTTAAGTAAGTCATTTCTAAGATTGTTTTTCACTGTGGGGCACCGCCATCCCAAGAATCTTTCACGACAAGCGGAAAAAAGAGCCAAAAACTTACGTAAACTTCAGTAAATGTGCACGTTATTGTGCACAGCAGTCCGATAATGGGCCCGTCGGTTCTAAACCTGTTATGGCGCTATTTATGTGAGTAAATAGCATTATCAATAGTGGTTAGTTGCTGTCTTCTCGTTTGGATGAATCAACACAAACAGTAATATTTTATAATGTGCTAAATTTCAATTGACTTAGGTGAATTCGACCGTGAGCTGAGTGAAGTTGGCCGCTTATTCCAGGGTCATAAGTATAGGAAGTTCGGCCATTGTGGGGTTAAAGAAAGTGAGAGAGGGAAAGTTGCCATTGTTTGTCTTTCAGTACACGGAACTCACGAGTGTGCGCGACTCGTATCGATCAAATACTATGGTACAAATTTTGTCACGGAAGTAACCTGCATTCGTGAATGTGCCTTACAGAAATGGTCGTCTTTAAATGCAGTACTTGTTTATAGCAACAAACGATAATATAATTAAAACATTAGTTAAAATATTAAGTAAGCCTTTCTGATCATGTCTCATATTGCACACGTTCACTCAGTGTCAAATTTTATGCCAGGGTTTATTTGCATCGGTTACTGCTTATGTTCCAAGTGGCTGGTGTTCCACCGACTTGTATCATTTTGTACTAAAAGTCGCAGTTTTATTAGCTCTGTGATTTCTAGTTCGTATTTTAACTGCCTTTCAACCAGGCTACAAGCTGTTAGACTTGCGATTATTGCCGGCCAAAGTGGCCGTGCGGTTAAAGGCGCTGCAGTCTGGAACCGCAAGACCGCTACGGTCGCAGGTTCGAATCCTGCCTCGGGCATGGATGTTTGTGATGTCCTTAGGTTAGTTAGGTTTAACTAGTTCTAAGTTCTAGGGGACTAATGACCTCAGCAGTTGAGTCCCATAGTGCTCAGAGCCCCTTTTTGATACAGGAAAAATACTATATTTTCAAGACTGATCTAAGGTGTAGCTGTATGACGCTTTACTAGTACTAGAACTGAAATTTTACTCTAATAGGCCAGAAGTAGAGAACATTTTCACTTTCCCTAGCAGTCCTTAACTATAGATGCTAAATGTACGATATCTATTGTGGCGTGTAATTTCTACGTTGTGTCCAGTATACTCAAAAACTGGAAAAAGATGATACAAAGTTACGACGGTCAATTTAAATATAAATACAATTACTGTTATTAAGCAGTTATTCATTGGCACACACAGTGAACAAAGCAACACTTCGTCAGGTTGTTACAGCTCCACTGCTTTGGGTTCGCTAAGGGCGGCAGCAACCTGACACAGGGAACAGTCGACACGGAGTGTTAAAGACTGGTGATGACTTTTAAGAAACACTCAAACGCTAATGCTCAGGGGAGGGGACGGGGGGAGTAAGGGGGGGCGGAAGCCAGCTTACCGTGCTCTTATGGTTCAAATGGCTCTGAGCACTATGGGACTCAACTTCTGAGGTTATTAGTCCCCTAGAACTTAGAACTAGTAAAACCTAACTAACCTAACGACATCACACACATCCATGCCCGAGGCAGGATTCTAACCTACGACCGTAGTGGTCTCGCGGGTCCAGACTACAGTGCCTAGAACCGCACGGCCACTTTGGCCGGCCCGTGCTCTTACTATATCTAATCTACTGTGGGCTCATAACATAATAATTTATTTAGGTTACCAATTAATAATAAGATCGATACACATGCGCCCCTAGTTGTCACCAGTCGACGCCAGTACTGGCTATTGAGTAAAACTGTTTGACTACCACTGCTCTAAATGAGTCGAATGTCATCACAGTTTCTGTGCGGAACGAGCAATTCCATCAATGTTGCTACATTACTGTTGGCAGCAACTTTGCTTACATAGTAACTAAGTAGTTACACCATCTCTATACAGAAATAAAACAGCAAGACATCTTACAACTAACGTTGAAAAGAAAATAATGTTACTTAGCGCGCTTATAAGCAATTAGCAAGACCTATCCTCGTTGCTCCGTTACCAACACGGCCCTTCAACCATTCTGTACATCCTAATCCTGGCTGCATCAGGGTGGAGGAGTAAGTCTCTCTCTGACATGCTCTTGGGGAAACATGCTGTCCTACTAACAAGGGAAACACCCCATCGCATCCCCTACCCCACTATTTAGTGGTAAGAGGTCCCAATTGACAGCCCGTCAAAAACTGAACACAGATGAGGCATTGAAACGGGGAGAAGGTGTATTGAACTGGGAAGAAAAAAGCAAAATAGGAACAGTGAGCGACCAATTACAGGAAGTGCAACATCGAGAAGTGTGACTCAGCCACAGCGTCGTGGTTAAGTCGTTACGGTGTTGGACTGCAAACCTGGCGACCCATATTCAACGCTCCCTCTCTAGTCCCACTTCTTTTTTTCATTTTTTTTTATTTTCGCTGTTCGCTCTATTCAAATTTGTGTCTCTGTCGTGGTGTACCGTCCGTTTGCAGCAGCGAACAGCGATCTGTAAGAAAGGGGCATACAATGAAAGTTGATTTTCACAACTACTCTATTAGCAGCCGAAAACAAGTGGCTTCTGAATGAGAACCGCAAACGTTTGATGACGACAAGTCACCCGAATCCTCCACCGGAAACCACGTCTGGTGTGTCATACACGACATTAGTGGCAGTAAGTGTGTCACATGATAGGAATCTTTTATTGACCCACCTAACTTGTACGCCTAATGAGTGAGTGAGGTACACCTTGCCAGATTTAGGTGTTCATATGAATGTGAATGCGATCAGTCCCAAAGAAAAGATGAAAAGATAATAGTTTGTCACAAAAGCTGCAACAAATGAAAGCAACATTTTCACAATCACACAGGTTTCCTTGATCTATGTCGAAGCATACGTTTTTAACGTTTTTGAGTTTTCGTTCCTTTTTTGACGTTTTGATTCTTGAATTCCTTTGTTGTAACATAGTTCACACCCGTTTATTTTTGTTTTCGTCTCTGTGAGACGTCTATGTGGTATCTCACCTGCTTTCACTATTCATCACATTTACTTGCGATAGTGATGTATACTCATCACATAACTAATATTATACAGGGTGATTCAAAAAGAATACCACAACTTTAAAAATGTGTATTTAATGAAAGAAGCATAATATAACCTTCTGTTATACATCATTACAAAGAGTATTTAAAAAGGTTTTTTTTCACTCAAAAACAAGTTCAGAGATGTTCAATATGGCCCCCTCCAGACACACGAACAATATCAACCCGATACTCCAACTCGTTCCACACTCTCTGTAGCATATCAGGCGTAACAGTTTGGATAGCTGCTGTTATTTCTCGTTTCAAATCATCAATGGTGGCTGGGAGAGGTGGCCGAAACACAATATCCTCAACATACCCCCATAAGAAAAAATCGCCGGGGGTAAGATCAGGGCTTCTTAGAGGCCAGTGATGAAGTGCTCTGTCACGGGCTGCCTGGCGGCCGATCCATCGCCTCGGGTAGTTGACGTTCAGGTAGTTACGGACAGATAAGTGCCAATGTGGTGGCGCTCCATCCTGCTGAAATATGAATTGTTGTGCTTCTTGTTCGAGCTGAGGGAACAGCCAATTCTCTAACATCTCCAGATACTGTAGTCCAGTTACAGTAGCACCTTCGAAGAAAAAGGGACCAAAAACTTTATTGGCTGAAATGGCACAGAAAACGTTCACCTTAGGCGAGTCACGTTCATACTGAGTTGTTTCCCGCGGATTCTCAGTGCCCCATATACAGACATTGTGACGGTTGACTTTCCCGTTAGTGTGGAAAGTTGCTTCATCACTAAACACAATCTTTGAAACGAAAGATTCATCTGTTTCCATTTGAGCAAGGATAAAATCACAGAAATCGATTCTTTTAATCTTATCAGCTGCAAACAGTGCTTGAACCAATTTCAGACGAAAAGGTTTCATAACTAACCTTTTTCGTAGGACTCTCCATACAGTTTATTGTGGAATTTGCAGCTCTCTGCTAGCTCTGCGAGTCGATTTTCCTGGTCTGCGAACAAATGCTTGCTGGATGCGTGCTACATTTTCATCACTCGTTCTCGGCCGTCCAGAACTTTTCCCTTAGCACAAACACCCATCCTCTGTAAACTGTTTATACCAACGTTTAATACACCACCTATCAGGAGGTTTAACACCACACTTCGTCGGAAATGCACGCTGAACAACTGTCGTCGATTCACTTCTGCCGTACTCAATAACACAAAAAGCTTTCTGTTGAGCGGTCGCCATCTTAGCATCAACTGACGCTGACGCCTAGTCAACAGCGCCTCAAGCGAACAAATGTACAACTAAATGAAACTTTATAGCTCCCTTAATTCGCCGACAGATAGTGCTTAGCTCTGCCTTTTGTCGTTGCAGAGTTTTAAATTCCTAAAGTTGTGGTATTCTTTTTGAATCACCCTGTATAATCAGTCTATAGTGTGACAACTGCGGAAACCACAGAACGAGAACAAACAATGCAATGAGCAGACGGACATTGCATAATGTTGTGAAAAAATAAATAAAATTAAAATAAATGTTACGAGGGAGTTCTGAACACGGTTCATACGCTTTGCAGTCCAACACCGTGACCATGTGACCACAGCACCATAGCTCTTATACTCCAGCCCATGTTTCACTTGTTAACGTGGACATTCACTCTTTTTATTTTACTTTTTTCACACTTCAGTACACCTTCTTCCTGTTTTCATGTTTGATTCGTGTTCAGTATTTGATGAGCTACCCTCTGGGCCATCTTACCACTAAATCTGAGTGGGTGAAATGGGCAGTTTCCCTTGTAAGATGGCACTCTATTAAGAATTGAGAGCCAATCACAGGGTGGTTATGTTCCTAAGCTGCTTCATCGTTCAGTTCAACAATTTCCTTGTTTTATACGTCAGTCAGGCTTATCTCGACATTACGTAACTGCGGTACATCGCTCTCTCTCCCTGCCTCTCTCTCTCTCCTCTCTCTCTCTCTCTCTCTTCCATAGTTTTTATTCCTTCTTACTAAATCCGCTGTTATGATTTGACAAATGTATTTAAATTTGTGGCCGGATGTCATTTCCATCGCCGCAGTCGTCAGTTAAGTTAAGGGAGAGAAATTTGCTCCATCTGTTTATAAATCGTGCAAAATGTGCTATGTTATCGTATTTCAGCTGTTTGTGTATCGT
The DNA here is from genome assembly GCF_023898315.1 of Schistocerca nitens. NCBI lineage: Eukaryota > Metazoa > Arthropoda > Insecta > Orthoptera > Acrididae > Schistocerca > Schistocerca nitens. The sequence continues at coordinate 50,550,795 of NC_064620.1, forward strand.
ATGTTCTATAGAAGAGACTGGGGAATGGTCCAGCATTTGCCTATACGAGTGTGGGAAACCGCCTTAAAGGCACAATCAGGCTGGACGGACCTTCCAGATGTCGTAAATACACCATGTGATTTCGATCCGGGTGCGATTCAGTTCCCTATTTCAAAAGCTACCGAGCTGAGCTTTAAGTTACAGAAGCAAGTCTATTACGTAGCTTTTACTACTTCGTTGCTGTAAATTATAATTCGATCTCCAATACGTTTTTAACTACCGGCTCGATTATTTTATAAGTGGTTTTCGCGCTAACGAATCTGACCTCCTACTCGTCTGAAAAACTGTTACACAACATCCTCTGCCGTGCACCAGACTGTGGTATTTGTCGATGCTAGAGAGTCTGACCTCTTGAGCTTTTGCAACCAAACAGAACTAATGCAAATTAACTTCTACGGAATTCACATTCTGATACTCAGTAATTTATTATTGTAGATGCAGTAGAGGCTTGTATCGTTCATCTTTGAAATGGTGCAGTCCAGTTTGTGAATGGTATTTGTGAGTTATGAGCTTTCTATAGCACTGGTATTAGTTTTTTTTCTTCAGATATGGACGAACACCGAAAAAAAACGTGAATATCAGTAAGGGGCTATTTATGTTGTGGACTCGCAAACAATTACTCACATTGTCATGTCTTTGACGCCAGTCTGCTCTAGAATTATGGAATTCGTTGTACTTCCTGGAATCCTCAGAGATATTGTGAGATTCGTCTCATTATTGATTGAGGTATAGAGGGCCGCAGATGAGAGGGTGCAGATTTAAAAGTTCTAGTTTACATAAAAATGTTTCAAATTCGTGAGTGGTCTCACGTCTTCTTACCAGACAGAAATCCACGTCCCACGCGAAATTATCATGTTTGAGGTAATTACCACAAGGAAAGGGGGCTCTTAATGGTCACTACAGGTGCATAAATGATGAGGTGGATAACCTCGAAACTTTCATGCAAATGTTTACAGGTAGCACTGTTGTGAATAAGGAAGTTAAAGTGCCAGGAAACTTTAGCGAAGTTCTAAATGGATCGTCTCTCGATGTTTGAATGTCGATTGGTCCTCAGTATAAAGAATTTTAAAGTATTACACAAGAATAAACTCAGAGACGCAGCGCTGATCGATTCCATTATAGATATGAATAACGGGAAACAAGAGTCAGTGTCTAGTAAGAGCGTTCATCTACGTATATCGACCTAGAGTATAAAAAAATTAAACTTCTCGAAAAGGACGTGCTGAGATTCGTGAAACAGATCGACGAAAGAAGTAGCTTACAAAATACCTGTTCTCTGGTAATGCTTGTCAGTTTAGGGTTCTAAGCAGAAAGAAATGCAGCAAGTTCGTTTATTAAAAGCTAGGCGCTCACAAAGTTTGATGTCCAACTCTAGTTGTAAACGCTACAAGAGGCGCATTGTTCATTATGTAGTGGTTTGCTGTTAAAAATCCAAAAGTGAACATTCAAGGAAATTAGTTTCTTGATGATTGGGTCTGCAATGAAACATATGTTTTGAAAGGACATTGTAAGTAGCCTTCCATTATCACTGCTCAAAAACTTTAGATTATTACGACAGCTGTTTCGGAAGATTTACATTTTCAAGTACGTCTACGTTGTACTGACGTATGTATAAAGTCCGGTGTGACTATATCTGGTGACTGTCACGTCAAATTCTAAAGTCTCGATTTCACGTCGATTTTGTGCAGTATTATGCAGTGCAGCGTGATATTTTGATATGATATAGTAAATATTTCATATAATTTTTTTTTACATTTCCCGTTATAGGTGTTTAAAACATCTATGGTGTGAACACTCAAAAAATTGCTGGAAATATTTACAATATTGTATCAAAATTTTACGCCACGCTGTATAAAAGAGCAAAAAATCGACGTGAAATCGAGATTTTAGAATTTGACTTGAAATGTAACGAGAATAGTCACCAGATCGTAGTTACATCGTATGTTACATGTATGTCAGGATAACATAGACGTACTTGAAGATCTTTTAAGCAATGTTACTGGAATCTTAATTGAAATTTAAAGAAATGGTAGGCAACGTATTACAATCTCCCACAAATTTCTCACGAAATGACGACGACAGGAAAATCGGAGAAATCAGAACTCGTTCGAGGACTGGCCGATCGTCATACTACCCATGTTCTGTTCGCGACTGGAAGGGGAAAGTATGGGGAAGTAGGCAGTTGAGACAAGAGTACCCTCTGTTACCAACTCTAAGGTGTCTTGCGGGATTGGATACCATGTACAAGTACTACATACTTCCAGACTACGTTTCGGTGCTCGGCGTACTCCCATGATGCTAATAAGACCTGTAAGTGGTAGACTAATCAGTAAACAGATAGCCCGGATCAAGAAATCATGTGAAATAAATTAATGAAAACCTGCGCAACGGAAACTACTGCTATCTGGGTTGACAACAGAGGTGGCCCTTTGTTGTTGTTGTTGTGGTCTTCAGTCCTGAGACTGGTTTGATGCAGCTCTACATGCTACTCTATCCTGTGCAAGCTTCTTCATCTCCCAGTACCTACTGCAACTTACATCCTTCTGAATCTGCTTAGTATATTGATCTCTTGGTCTCCCTCTACGATTTTTACCCTCCACGCTGCCCTCCAATGCTAAATTTGTGATCCCTTGACGCCTCAAAACATGTCCTACCAACCGATCCCTTCTTCTAGTCAAGTTGTGCCACAAACTTCTCTTCTCCCCAATCCTATTCAATACCTCCTCATTAGTTACGTGATCTACCCACCTTATCTTCAGCATTCTTCTGTAGCACCACATTTCGAAAGCTTCTATTCTCTTCTTGTCCATACTAGTTATCGTCCATGTTTCACTTCCATACATGGCTACACTCCATACAAATACTTTCAGAAACGACTTCCTGACACTTAAATCTATACTCGGTGTTAACAAATTTCCCTTCTTTAGAAACGATTTCCTTGCCATTGCCAGTCTACATTTTATATCCTCTCTACTTCGACCATCATCAGTTATTTTACTCCCTAAATAGCAAAACACCTTTACTACTTTAAGTGTCTCATTTCCTAATCTAATTCCCTCAGCATCACCCGATTTAATTTGACTACATTCCATTATCCTCGATTTGCTTTTGCTGATGTTCATCTTATATCCTCCTTTCAAGACACTGTCCATTCCGTTCAACTGCTCTTCCAAGTCCTTTGCTGTCTCTGACAGAATTACAAAGTCATCGGCGAACTTCAAAGTTTTTACTTCTTCTCCATGAATTTTAATACCTACTCCGAATTTTTCTTTTGTTTCCTTTACTGCTTGCTCAATATACAGATTGAATAACATCGGGGAGAGGCTACAACCCTGTCCCAAGGCCATCAGTAGTTCTAATGGAATGTTGTCTACTCCCGGGGCCTTGTTTCGACTCATGTCTTTCAGTGCTCTGTCAAACTCTTCACGCAGTATCTTATCTCCCATTTCATCTTCATCTACATCCTCTTCCATTTCCATAATATTGTCCTCAAGTACTTCGCCCTTGTATAAACCCTCTATGTACTCCTTCCACCTTTCTGCCTTCCCTTCTTTCCTTAGAACTGGGTTGCCATCTGAGCTCTTGATATTCATACAAGTGGTTCTCTTCTCTCCAAAGGTCTCTTTAATTTTCCTGTAGGCAGTATCTATCTTACCCCTAGTGAGACAAGCCTCTACATCCTTACATTTGTCGTCTAGCCATCCCTGCTTAGCCATTTTGCACTTCCTGTCGATCGCATTTTTGAGACGTTTGTATTCCTTTTTGCCTGCTTCATTTACCGAATTTTTATATTTTCCCCTTTCATCAATTAAATTCAATATTTCTTCTGTTACCCAAGGATTTCTATTAGCCCTCGTCTTTTTACCTACTTGATCCTCTGCTGCTTTAACTACTTCATCCCTCAGAGCTACCCATTCCTCTTCTACTGTATTTCTTTCCCCCATTCCTGTCAATTGTTCCCTTATGCTCTCCCTGAAACTCTCTACAACCTCTGGTTCTTTCAGTTTATCCGGGTCCCATCTCCTTAAATTCCCACCTTTTTGCAGTTTCTTCAGTTTCAATCTGCAGTTCATAACCAATAGATTGTGGTCAGAATCCACATCTGCCCCTGGAAATGTCTTACAATTTAAAACCTGGTTCCTAAATCTCTGTCTTACCATTATATAATCTATCTGATACCTTTTAGTATCTCCAGGGTTCTTCCAGGTATACAACCTTCTTTTATGATTCTTGAACCAAGTGTCAGCTATGATTAAGTTATGCTCTGTGCAAAATTCTACAAGGCGGCTTCCTCTTTCATTTCTTCCCCCCAATCCATATTCACCTACTATGTTTCCTTCTCTCCCTTTTCCTACTGACGAATTCCAGTCACCCATGACTATTAAATTTTCGTCTCCCTTCACTACCTGCATAATTTCTTTTATCTCGTCATACATTTCATCAATTTCTTCATCATCTGCAGAGCTAGTTGGCATATAAACTTGTACTACTGTAGTAGGCATGGGCTTTGTGTCTATCTTGGCCACAATAATGCGTTCACTATGCTGTTTGTAGTAGCTAGCCCGCACTCCTATTTTTTTTTATTTATTATTAAACCTACTCCTGCATTACCCCTATTTGATTTTGTATTTATAACCCTGTAATCACCTGACCAAAAGTCTTCTTCCTCCTGCCACCGAACTTCACTAATTCCCACTATATCTAACTTTAACCTATCCATTTCCATTTTTAAATTTTCTAACCTACCTGCCCGATTAAGGGATCTGACATTCCACGCTCCGATCCGTAGAATGTCAGTTTTCTTTCTCCTGATAACGACGTCCTCTTGAGTAGTCCACGCCCGGAGATCCGAATGGGGGACTATTTTACCTCCAGAATATTTTACCCAAGAGGACGCCATCATCATTTAATCATACAGTAAAGATGGCCCTAACAAACATGATAATGTGGGTTCATAACTCACATAGACAAACTGAAGAATTGTTTCGGCAGGTTGCGGAATCAGAGTAAAGGTCACGCTAGAGTTAAATTTATTACTAAAATGCAGAGGTTAGTTAATAAATATGGACTGATCTTAACACTCAGCGCAGAATGCACGGTTATTCAAAGAGATTCATAAATGGACACAGTAAGACTTTGGCACGAGTGGGTGGAAATAGGACTGCGAAGCCTCTTATTATTGTGGCTTCACAACCCTGCATGAATCTTTCCATTCTCAATAATTTCCTTCGATTCTGCCCTTTCGTTTACTTTCCTTCTCCGTCCCCTGTTTCCTAGAGCTCTGATGTTTTCTTCCACGTCGTCCAGCAATCCCTTACGTCAGCGTTTCCAAACCTGGCGTAAAATGAATTTCTCTGAGGGGTAAGAAGAATGAATTTCAATAGTCGTTTTGGTCACAAAAGTAAATTATTTTTTAAAAAAATTGCTGTTATCACTGCTTCGTAATATTGTAATACTGATTACGTAAATAACGAGCAATTAGAGTTCTAAAATTTCAAATACTAGCATTAACGTGTGACGCAACGTGGTGGAAATTAATGAATGAATATCTTCCTCACATAGAACATCCTTTACAAACATACATTGTACCATGGATGTATCACAATATATTTGAGACGTATATATCACTTATGCTTTAATATCTGATGAAAATTCCTTCTCGGACTTATAGATATTTGCTGCAGTAGACCAGAAATTGTTCCATAATTTGCTTTGCAGCAATAAACAAACTGACAACATGACGGAACAGTGCCGGCCGGAGTGGCCGTGCGGCTCTAGGCGCTACAGTCTGGAACCGGGCGACCGCTACGGTCGCAGGTTCGAATCCTGCCTCGGGCATGGATGTGTGTGATGTCCCTAGGTTAGTTAGGTTTAATTATTTCTAAGTTCTAGGCGACTGATGACCTCAGAAGTTAAGTCGCATAGTGCTCAGAGTCATTTGAACCATTTGACGGAGCAGTAATAATGTAAGAAGCAATTGTCGCTGGGGAGGGGAGTGATGCAAAGGAAGTACGTGTCTACCCCCGGTGTAAAGAGTTAGCTTCTTTTCTGAGTATAGGAGTTGTAGGTAGCATTCGCGATGCACTGAGATACACTTCATCGTGCTAGAATACCAGATTATAAATAAGCAGTACCGACTGTCGCATTGAAACCCCTAAAATAACTAGATATGGTTCACATTTCAGCATTTTAAAACTAGAAGTGTCCAAAGAAAATCTTTGTGAATTCTTAAGTTTAATTAGGCAATAATGTTGATTGCCGAAGGGTGGGAGTAGGGTGTACTTGTGCTAATGCTAATACATAGCTACCAGCTAATGGTCTCTAAATGTTTAGGAACCCCTGGTTACGTGGTCTTTCTTTTAATCTTTTTCCTGTTGGTTTCCGCTGGATGATCTTCTTAGTAGTTCTTGTGTCTTCCATCCTTCTCATGATCCAATCACGCAACTTTTTTACTTCTAATTAACCTCACATAATCAGTTGCTTGTATTTGATGATTCAGCTCATAATTGGTCTTTGTGTAGTATTCTTCGTTCAAATACTCTGGGTTCTTGTTCATCAGTGTTGGTTAACATCCATGCCTTTTGCGAACCCCCCATCACAACACGCACCGTTTGCTGCACATTCTCACCATACGCATATGCTGTAGTGGATGATTGCAGTGATGGTTGCGGAAAATAGTTCAGCATAACAGATCAGTTATATTTATGCTCGTGTTCATAAAATGAAGTATACTGATGTATTGTTGACAAAAGTTGAACAGTGGGCGGCAAACTGACTCTGATTGTGACTTTAAAAAATGGATAACGCCATCTGACTGTAAGTGATACAACTGACAGTGATTATAAGCTGCTGACTGGAACAAACTACCACAGTGCACTCAAATCACCCAGCGAATGCTACTTCTGTGAGTCCGCGGTGCAGAGAGTGAAATTCACTTTAAAGGTTCCTAGCACTGATTCTGCTAAATGTTAACTTTGTGCATGTAGAAATTTCACATGCTGTGTCCAGCGCTCCTCAGTGAAGTGGTTGACCTCTATCTCCTCCTCTCATTCGGATCCACGTTCGCACTCAGAATCCACGGCCCAAGCTTTAATCGACTTACTTCCTCCATAGCACGAGACGGAATCGACTTTTTGCTCCACGGCACCCGACAGAATTCTCTCCCTTTCCCCTTCATGCTAGTTCGCGAAACACTGCACGTGGAGTATGCGCCAAGAAGTCAAGAAACCACCAATCTAACACGGTAGCGCTCTACTGCACTGATCGCATATCACTCTGTGTGCTGTACAGCCTCTCTCCACAACGTGACAAAAAAAAAAACTGTTTCTCCAATCCTAACACATCTCGAGGCACCGAACAGGTGTTTTCCAACGTCACGGTCAGCGTCCCAATCCACACACAGTAAAATGGAGCATTTGGGAAGCAGCATGGCTTGCCTGACTATGTGCCATCGAAAAGCTGTCGTCCTGCAGTGCTGCCCATTTCGACCGCTTTGGCGCAGTGTTTTCACAAGCCTAACTGACAGCAATCTTACAGGAAGGTTCCTAAGTTATAAAGTGAGGACCCCTGCAGAAACGGCGGAATGCACTTCTCTTCAGGCGAGAACAATTGCGTTAGTCCATCGCAGCTCAGCAAAAGCAGTCGTAAAATGTTTTGCCTCTGGCCTCTCGGACAATTCGCAATGATCCACTGTGCGATCACTGCACCACGTGCTCAGTGGACCCCATGCGGCTTTGGCCATGTCCTCTGCTTTGGCTTCCACTGTGTGGAAGTGCCGGCCCCTTCGCTCTCTTTATACCTGGTCTCACGACTCGCCCTGTTCTCCAAACTGGCTTCAATAAACCTATCCTGCCACAACCGTGGCTGCCAAACAAAAGAAGTACTCAGGTCCACCACTTCTAACAACGTAGTGCATCTAGCTACCATCGGATTCAGTATTACAGCCACTGTTATCCCTCTTTAATAGTCTCGAATCATACAAACTATCTAACCTAGTAAAAGTACCTTAATTGTATGTGCCTGCTCAATTGAAGTGCAAGGAAGTTGGATCCAAAGGACTTGCTGTCTTTCACCCTTCCGACCACCCAGGTTTAGATTTTCAATGAATTCCATAGTTCCTTTAAAAGGATGTGGTTGATTTGATTTCGTTCCAAATTCTTTGCTAAGCCGAGATTGTGCACTACTGCGATGACCATGCAGTCAGTGGGACACTGAACACTGTTCTCCCTTGTTGTATTCCCTTCTCATGGTCCAGACTTCCGCCTTGTAAAGTAACAGAAATTTTAACTTCTACAACATCATCTGAGCGTTGTCATTCAACCCTTTGTTTGATTTAGCTACACCGTTATAGAGAGCTGAACGGTAAATTTTCGGGAAGCTATTCGTGAGTTGCGGAATTCATTATCCTGTCTCAAGCAAGCTGATCCAGTCACACCACGAGATCTCCAGCCTCTGTTGCAATCCATTCGTGGATACCTTCATCAGTCATAAGAGTTCCATTTTCTGTTTATTTCGAACACCGCCCCATCACCAAAACCTTGCTCAGAAAGCATGATGATCATATAGCATGACAGCACCAAGACGTGCTGCAGGGTATTTTGTAGTTTAGATAAAATACTGAGCCGATATTCATGGCGTGCGCAAACTTTCCTATATACGATAGTAAGTTGCATTTAGAAGTGCAGAAAGCTGTCAAATATTCTAATTAAATGTGATAGAAAACCAGATCCATTCGCAAGTTATAAACGATTTAAGAGTGTATGGAGGGATTTTCAGAGGTCCCAGTACAAACTTCTAACAAGGGAACCTCCCCATCGCACCACCCTCAGGTTCAGTTATAAGTTAGCACAGTGGATAGGCCTTGAAGAATCGAGGTAACAGGAAGAAGTTGTGTGGAACTATGAAACAATAAACAAAATATGCAAACTGAGTAGTCCATGAGCAAGATAGGCAACAACAAGGATAGAGCAAGATCAGGAGTGCCATGGTCCCGTGGTTAGCGTGAACAGCTCCTGAACAAGAGGTCCTTGGTTCAAGCCTTCCCTCGGATGAAAATTTTAACTTTTTATTTTCAGTTTATGTGACAAAAACTTATGTTTTCATTACTTTTTTGGAGGTGATTATCACATGAACAAGAAAACCTAAATTGGGCAAGGTAGAAGAATCTTTTTACCCATTCGCCAAGTGTACAAGTTAGGTGGGTCGACAACATACACTCCTGGAAATGGAAAAAAGAACACATTGACACCGGTGTGTCAGACCCACCATACTTGCTCCGGACACTGCGAGAGGGCTGTACAAGCAATGATCACACGCACGGCACAGCGGACACACCAGGAACCGCGGTGTTGGCCGTCGAATGGCGCTAGCTGCGCAGCATTTGTGCACCGCCGCCGTCAGTGTCAGCCAGTTTGCCGTGGCATACGGAGCTCCATCGCAGTCTTTAACACTGGTAGCATGCCGCGACAGCGTGGACGTGAACCGTATGTGCAGTTGACGGACTTTGAGCGAGGGCGTATAGTGGGCATGCGGGAGGCCGGGTGGACGTACCGCCGAATTGCTCAACACGTGGGGCGTGAGGTCTCCACAGTACATCGATGTTGTCGCCAGTGGTCGGCGGAAGGTGCACGTGCCCGTCGACCTGGGACCGGACCGCAGCGACGCACGGATGCACGCCAAGACCGTAGGATCCTACGCAGTGCCGTAGGGGACCGCACCGCCACTTCCCAGCAAATTAGGGACACTGTTGCTCCTGGGGTATCGGCGAGGACCATTCGCAACCGTCTCCATGAAGCTGGGCTACGGTCCCGCACACCGTTAGGCCGTCTTCCGCTCACGCCCCAACATCGTGCAGCCCGCCTCCAGTGGTGTCGCGACGGACGTGAATGGAGGGACGAATGGAGGCGTGTCGTCTTCAGCGATGAGAGTCGCTTCTGCCTTGGTGCCAATGATGGTCGTATGCGTGTTTGGCGCCGTGCAGGTGAGCGCCACAATCAGGACTGCATACGACCGAGGCACACAGGGCCAACACCCGGCATCATGGGTTTGGGAGCGATCTCCTACACTGGCCGTACACCACTGGTGATCGTCGAGGGGACACTGAATAGTGCACGGTACATCCAAACCGTCATCGAACCCATCGTTCTACCATTCCTAGACCGGCAAGGGAACTTGCTGTTCCAACAGGACAATGCACGTCCGCATGTATCCCGTGCCACCCAACGTGCTCTAGAAGGTGTAAGTCAACTACCCTGGCCAGCAAGATCTCCGGATCTGTCCCCCATTGAGCATGTTTGGGACTGGATGAAGCGTCGTCTCACGCGGTCTGCACGTCCAGCACGAACGCTGGTCCAACTGAGGCGCCAGGTGGAAATGGCATGGCAAGCCGTTCCACAGGACTACATCCAGCATCTCTACGATCGTCTCCATGGGAGAACAGCAGCCTGCATTGCTGCGGAAGGTGGATATACACTGTACTAGTGCCGACATTGTGCATGCTCTGTTGCCTGTGTCTATGTGCCTGTGGTTCTGTCAGTGTGAACATGTGATGTATCTGACCCAAGGAATGTGTCAATAAAGTTTCCCCTTCCTGGGAAAATGAATTCACGGTGTTCTTATTTCAATTTCCAGGAGTGTATTCCTGTCACGTGACGCACATTCCATCACCAGTGTCGTATAGTATATATCAGACGTGTTTTCCTGTGGAGGAATCGGTTGACCTATGACCTTGCGATCAAATGTTTTCGGTTCCCATTGGAGAGGCACGTGCTTTCGTCGACTAATCGCACGGTTTTGCGGTGCGATCGCAAAACACAGACACTAAACTTATTACAGTGAACCGAGACGTCAATGAAACGAACGGACAGATCGTAACTTTGCGAAAATAAAGAAAGTAAACTTTTCACCCGTGGGAAGACTTGAACCAAGGACCTCTCACTCCACAGCTGCTCACGCTAACCACGGGACCACGGTGCTACTGAGCTCACATTCTCCTTGATGTTGCATATCTTGCACATGGACTACTCAGTTTGTATATTTCGCTTATTTTTTCATAGTACCACACAACTTCTTCCTATTTTCTCGATTGATCTGTGCTTAGTTTTTTAAGGCCTATCCACTGTGCCAACTTATAACGAAATCTGAGGGGGGTGCGATGGGGAGGTTCCCTTGTAAGGATTGTAGTGGGGACTCAGTAAATAATGTCTGAATAAAGAGTCCATGTCTTGAAATGTACCATTTGGATGTACTGTAAAACAAGTTCGAAGATGGGTTCGCTTGCAAATCTCCTACTTCACGACAAGCACTGAGCGCTGTTGTGTGTACTCTATACGAGCTGCTCCAGTTAGCACCATGCTCTTCGTTCCACTAGTAGTGTCAGCGATGCCTGCTGTCATACCACAGTCCATAAATCCTGATGCGGAACCTTAGAGCACAGCAGCCATCGCTCCTATCTGAAAACATACAAACTTATCGCAGCCGTTGTTGTGGTCGGAAGAAAATTTAATGTAATGCACTGAGGCGATCCCGAAAACGTTCTCCATACATGAATTGTACAACTCTACCATTCTGTGTGCTCAGCAAAGTAGGAGATTAGGATGTTATCAGTTACTTAAATGAATTTTATTTCCAAACGGCACCTCTCCAGATATGGGCTCCTTATCAACATTGTTTCTGCTAACTTTCTTCTACAAGCCCTGGAACATTTGAATAGAGAGGTGGTCATTGAAACAATGCAAAAGAGAGACAGGTAAGTGGATAAGGAAATTTTAGCTTCCAAATACACTGACGACGCGAAATACAGGCTAAGCGTAAGAAAATGCCCAATTATTTCTACCTTTACAACATAACACGAAACGCCGGCCGTGGTGGTCGAGCGGTTCTAGGCACTTCAGTCTGGAACCGCGCGACAGCTACGGTCATGGATGTATGTCATGTCCTTAGGTTAGTTAGGTTTAAGTAGTTCTAAGTTCTAGGGGACTGATGACCTCAGCTGTTAAGCCCTATAGTGCTCAGAGCCATTTGAACCATATCACGAAATGCAACAGAAAAATTTGAACGTGAAAAGCTTACGACTGAGACGCTGGCTGGTAAGAAATAATCCTGGAGCAGCAGCCTCATGGTCTGAGGGTAAGAAAAGACACCATACCCTGAGAAAATAAAAGTAATTCGGGCACTGAAGAAGGCTACAAAGACAGTCTAAAGGGCTCTTTGTCGAACATCCAATAACCCAGTAGGGACCAAATATGGGCGAAAGCGAATATTACAAACCAAATTCTCCGTCACACACACTAAAATTTACTTTGTTTATAGCTGACCGAGAGGTGGCAGAGATAACATGTTTCCGCTGATCTCTGTGACAGATTTTCTGATTTGTTCTTTAGGAACAAAGTTAATTAGATCGGTGTGTATCTATACTGGGCGATGAACAATTTTCCTTTCAAAGGCCGTACAGTCCGGAATTGGTATGCCAGTCACACAAAATCGCCGTGAGCATTGAGGTAAACACCCCAGTGACACGCCAGGTTGAAAACAGCCGTTTCTGTAAAATTCCGTGTCCTGCTGTGTGAAGAAGTCCGTAACTGGCTGCGGCACATCCTCGTCCGGCAGTAATCGTCGACCCTTCAAGGCATCTTTCAAGGACCCATGGCTTGATAATCTAATGGGGAGGGATCAGGATTATTGGGCGGGTCCTCGAATGTCTCCCGTTTTAGTTAGCGCAACTTCTGCGTTACGACATTTGCGATAGGAGGACGTGCGTTATCACGTCCTTGTCGCAGTTTGCCTGACGTTTCTCCTCGATTGCCTAAAAATTCTTCATTATCCGGTGGATTTCTACCGGTGGTTGTCCTTCGACAGACAAGAGAACAGCACTCGTAACAGCACGTTGGTCCTGTTTGGACGCATTTGGAAATACGCTGCCACAGTTCATGTTCCCGCATTAACCGTACGCACGATGGGAGGGCGCAAATGCTGCACTGATCCCTCGCGTAGGTGTCGGTGCTTATATACACGCACCACAGCCGCGCTACGTTGCATGTATAGTTTGCAGCAACGCTTTCAAACTGAAACTTTTAGATCGCCCCTTACAGCTGGCCTTTACCGTTCGTAGCAAAAACTGCATCTCCGGCTCTCCCGAGACAGAAACCTCTTTCCGCTCCGTGCATCGCAGTCCCGAATCACGCGAACTAAACTCGTTCTGCAGGAGATCCTCCGTAGCGATAGCAAACACGTTTACCAAGTCTCCAGGACAAGCAGACATTGTTCCTCAATATCATTCATCTGTACGGCTTATGAGAAATACGTATATTTGTAGTTCATAAATAATAAATCATCACTTACGGTCGACAGGTCGGGAAAAATTGTACTTGAACTGGAATGAGTTTCTGGCGTGGGGAGGAGGGTTGGCGGAGAGGAGATTGGGGGGGGGGGGGGTGCTGAGGGAATTTTGTGGCAAGACGTCTGCACAAAGTGAGGTAATTTGTTGAAATATGCATCGCGGACGTCTCCCGTGCCAGTGACAAATATTTTATGCCGAGTTTTGCGTGCGATAAGAATCTCGAGTGTATTATGCATAACTCCGCGACGTCACGAAGAGCAGCGGCATGCGCTGATGGCACACGCCATGTGCCGGGGCCAACCATAGCGTGGAGCGGACGGCGACCATGCTCATGTACAACCGCCCCAGCGAACATGGACGTCACTCGAATGACTGAGTCTCTGTTGTGTTGAGAGCTGTTAGCTTCCGATTTTAACTAAATCATTATCTCGAAAATATGTAAATAGTTTCAAACCGCGGATCCCTTTAGAGTCATCTATCCTCTCTTCTAGTATACATCTGACCACCAGCCGTTAGAGTTTTACCAATTTTTCACTTTAAGAAGAGCTTCTCTCGCAACTACTTCATTGCGACAACATTTTTAATCTTGTATTTGCGATTTAAGGTTTCATTGACACTCGTATTTACACAGGTACACGGCACATGTCGAGCAAGCCATGTTTCATATGTGGACCCATAAACAAATGCCCCTACACGTACTCTAGGACTTGATGTTTTCGTCTGAGGGCTTACTGCCCCAAGAACTAAATTCAAAACATTTCGATTCCCTGACATAGTCAGTCTTGTAAGAGGTGATCTGTAACTGTAAATGTTGAAGTCTTCTTGTGCGTACACTTTACTTGTTGAAATCGCATTTGTTTGTAGAGTGTTGAGTGGTTTCGGAAAATATAAATTGACTTTTTCAAATCACATTAGTACTAGCAGTAACGACTACATCCATCCTGTCCGAGGCTAGTTCCCTCGTTGAAACCTGGTCGTCGATTCACAACTTTACCAGACACCCGTTAGCCGTCACATGAGCAGTCAAATTTCCTACTGTATTTCACCCCTACTTTGCGGCGTTGCCCGCCTCCACGACTTGGGAGACTGGTCTTCTGAGATGCCTGTTGACCTCATATACTTGCAGTGAGGTATCTCCAGGAGCACCACTGTGAATTTGAGCAAGACCTTGTGATGGCATTGGCGTTTGACAGCGTAGTGGAAAAAGTGACAACAAGCAGACTGGAGGAGACGTAATGTGGAGGTCTGAGTCGTGTAAAAGTGGAAAAGTGAAAGGACGGGCTGGATGCAGCAAACAAGTGGTGTGAAACAGGGCAATGCACTGTCAAGCCACCTCTTCATTGTGGTCTTGGATGAAATAATGACTAAGGGGGCAAGATCAGATAATGACCAAGGTGGCAGAAAAAAACCTGGCGAAGACAAGATGAAAGCAGTGGTATTCGCGCATGGCTTGATGATCTGGAGAAACAGGGAGGAGAATATTCAAGAACAGCTGAGTGCTTGGGAAGAAACTGTGAGACAGCATGGAATGAAATTATATGTAAAGAAATGTGAGATCCTTGTTACAACAAGAAAGATAGGTAGACCAACTAGTGTAATAAGTGTTTGAGGTAGACCGTTGAAGAAGGTGGGGAGTGTCAGGTCTTATGAAGTGTGATAGAGGAAAATAGAAGAAATAAGAAAGACGTCAGTGAACGTGGGAGACAGGCAGAAACATTCTTGCGAAATGTTAAAAGCCTGTTTTGGAACAAAGAGGTCGTACAAAAAGGCAAATAAGTAACACATAGAAGTTACTGCATCCCAATATTGACCATTTGAAACAATGATAGGGAAGAAAACACAGACATGTATAATGAAGTTCCTCAAAATAGGATAGGAGTAACAAGAGGGGTATGGCGAGGAAAGAAAGGATAAGGGGAACAGTGGAAGAAGAGCCGAGTAGGAGGCTAGGATGGCATGGATACTCAAAGACAATGCAAAACAAGAGGAATCCCAAGAAGATGCAAGAAATGGAGGTGCGAGGGAAACTACCTAGAGGAAGACAAAGGGATAAATGACTGAAAGGTGTGGAGGAGTATGAGGAAAAAACAAAAAGGCGAAGATTGGACCAGAGTGAACACAGAAAGATGGTGAGAAAACTGGACTACACTGCGTGGCTAATGTGCCAAATAATCCCAGCCTGGGGCTGTAAGCTGTACAAGATGGTGATGAGTAGCATCTGAAGCTTACATTATAGGCAGGCACTTCAATGCTCACAACGTGTACCTATAGCGGTGGTTATAGAAGCTACTCCATGCATTAATGTGATCTGGAAATGGCACTTGAAATTTGCGTAAAATAATGATCACTGTACAAACAATTTCTGTCTTGGCAAATAAAGTGCACGCTTAAGAAGACTCCACCATTTAAAATTAAAAATATTCCCCACCCCCCGATCTGATCTGAGTTTTAGCGAGCTTTCCCTCAGCCATAAGGCAATTGCTGGAGCTGGAAATCCCCTGGAAAATATTCCCAACCGCTACTCCTCTTGAGACACTACCAGGTCGTCTGGTACTTGGCTGAGACGTTCTTCTGTCTCCAATTGATCGTTACTTGAACAGCCCGGTCCACCATAAGAGTAGAAAATCAGAATTATCAAAGAAATCTAAGTTGCTAACTCTATGCAGTTACGTACTTAGGCTGTAGCCTTCAGTTCCGAATATCAGAACACATTTATGTTCAGATGGTGAACGCCTCTTCTATTCCTTATAACTGAGAGTTGCTAAGCAACGTAGTTAATTGTGTAAAGTCGTGTATATACACTACTGGCCAGTAAAATTGCTACACCACGAAGATGACGTGCTACAGACGAAAAATTTTACCGACAGGAAGAAGATGCTGTGAAATGCAAATGATTAGCTTTACAGAGCACTCACACAAGGTTGGCGCCGGTGGCGACACCTACAACGTGCTGGCATGACGAAGGTTTCCAACCGATTTCTCATACACAAACAGCAGTTGACCGCCGTTGCCTGGTGAAACGTTGTTGTGATGCCTCGTGTAAGGAGGAAAAATGCGTACCATCACGTTTCCGACTTCGATAAAGGTCGGATTGTAGCATATCGCGATTGCGGTTGATCGTATCGCGACATTGCTACTCGCGTTGGTCGAGATCTACTGACTGTTAGCAGAATATGGAATCGGTGGGTTCAGGAGGGTAATACGGAACGCCGTGCTGGATCCCAACGGCCTCGTATCACTAGCAGTCGAGATGACAGGCATCTTATCCGCATGGCTGTAACGGATCGTGTAGCCACGTCTCGATCCCTGAGTCAACAGATGGGGACGTTTGCAAGACAACAACCATCTGCACGAACAGTTTGACGACGTTTTCAGCAGCATAGACTGTCAGCTCGGAGACCGTGGCTGCGGTTACCCTTGACGCTGCAGTGGCTGCGGTTACCCTTGACGCTGCATCACAGACAGGAGCGCCTGGCATGGTGTACTCAACGACGAACCTGGGTGCACGAATGGCAAAACGTCATTTTTTCGGATGAATCCAGGTTCTGTTTACAGCATCATGATGGTCGCATCCGTGTTTGGTGTCACTGCGGTGAACGCACATTGGAAGCGTGTATTTGTCATCGCCATACTGGCGTATCACCCGGCGTGATGGTATGGGGCGCCATTGGTTTCACGTCTCGGTCACCTCTTGTTCGCATTGACGGCACTTTGAACAGTGGACGTTACATTTCAGATTTTAGATTAGATTAGATTTACTTTCATCCCAATTGATCCGTAGTGAGGAGGTCCTCCAGGATGTAGAACATGTCAGAAAAACAACAATAAATGACAAAGATTTACAACTCAAACAAATAAGCTAATGTATCATTCCACAGGTCCCAAGTGGCATGGTCGTCATTTTTTAATGAACGCTATATGAAAGAATCATTTTACAAATACTAATGCATTGAATTTAAAATAAAAAAGTTTTTTATTTATTTATAAGGTAATAAACGTGTAATACAACTACTGAATACATATTTACAGTGAACACATTACTGCACTGAAATTGTGCAGAAGTTATATTGTACTATCAGTTGGTTCTACTGAGAAATTCCTCAATGGAGTAGAAGGAGTTGGCCAACAATAAATCCTTTAGGCTTCTCTTAAGCTGAATTTCATTGGTTGTTAAGCTTTTTATGGCTGCTGGCAAGCTATTGAAAATGTGTGTTCCCTAATAATGCACACCTTTTTGTACAAGACTAAGTGACTTTAAATCTTTGTGAAGATTATTCTTATTTCTAGTATTGAGTCCATGAATTGAGCTGTTGGTTTGAAAAAAAGATATATTTTTAATGACAAATTTCATTAAGGAATAAATATATTGGGAAGCAGTAGTTAGAATCCCTAGTTCCCTAAACAGGTTTCTGCAAGATGTTCTTGAGTTTGCACCACATATAACTCTTACTGAACGTTTTTGTGCCCGGAAAACTTTAACTTGGCTTGATGAATTGCCCCAAAAAATAATCCCATATGACATTATGAAATGAAAGTAAACATATTAAGCCAGCTTTTTCATTTTTATATCCCCTATGTCTGACACAATTCGCATTGCAAACAGAGATTTGTTAAGACGCTTCAGCAGTTCTGTGGTGTGCTCCTCCCAGTTGAATTTATTATCAAGCTGTAATCCCAAGAATTTAACACTGTCCACTTCTTCTATCTGTTTGTCATCGCATGTTAGGCATCTACTCGTAGGACACCCCTTACGACCCGTGGCTCTACCCTTCATTCGATCCCTGCGAAACACTACATATCAGTAGGATAATGCACGACCGCATGTTGCAGGTCCTGTACGGGCCTTTCTGGATACAGAAAATGTTCGACTGCTGCCCTGGCCAGCACATTCTCCAGATCCCTCACCAATTGAAAACGTCTGGTCAATGGTGGCCGAGCAACTGGCTCGTCACAATACGCCAGTCGCTACTCTTGATGAACTGTGGTATCGTGTTGAAGCTGCATGGGCAGCTGTACCTGTACACGCAATCCAAGCTCTGTTTGACTCAATGCCCAGGCGTATCAATGCCGTTATTAGGGCCAGAGGTGGTTGTTCTGGGTACAGATATCTCAGGATCTATGCACCCACATTGCGTTAATATGTAATCACATGTCCGTTCTAGCATAATATATTTGTCCAATGAATACCCGTTTATCATCTGCATTTCTTCTTGGTGTAGCAATTTTAATGGCCAGTAGTGTACTTTTTATAGTAAACTAATTTTTTAACAGCTTCAGAATTGATATTTAATATTGTAAGATCAATATTATCAAGGAAGATATTGGCAAGTGTGCCACTGAGAGAACACCCAATAGCAAGGCTTAAAGAATTTACCATTAAAGGAGAGGCAATTAAAGGATACTACTAGGGACAACTGTTCTCAGTTGACTCAGTACTGTTTTGTTAATATACAGATTCACAATGTTTGACAGGATGACTGGTTACGACTATCAGATCATGATGTTGTGAAAGAACTTAATACACTGAAATACATAGCTGATAGAAATGGATTTCACAAGCAGAATGTAATGAGATTATACAACAGGAAATTAAAAGGAAAGGAAAACACTGATAATTTTGAAATTACCTTGGATAAAATAAAAGTGAAACCTAACCCAAAATATGCAGTCCTGCCTTAGGTGCCTGACAACATGAAACAGAGCCTTAAAAGAAGAAATATAATTGTATAATATCAGGAAGATAGTATGTAAAGGTCAACATTACAACATGGCATTTGACAAGCACCCATATTTGATCAATATATAGTTTACAAAATTTGTTGTAAGCAAAGTGATAAAAATCTACATTGGCAAGACAGACAGGAAACTTAGAATAAGACACAAAGAGCATGCATTCAAGTTGTTTCGCTGCTGGTAGTCAAAATGATTCGTGGTGGTTGGGCTGCCTAATATAATTGTTCAGCATTACATATCCATGCATATTTTCATATGTTGGAAGTCTTACCAAACTGTCAGTTTGTTTTTATCATAATACTTCCTAGTATCACATGACACTGCAATAGGATCATGTGACTGTCCTATTGCATGTTATTGTATAAGTATATGTATATTTTCATATGAGGTGGTTTTCACCAAATGGTTTGTTTCTTTGTTTGTATCATGTGAATTATATCATGTGACATTGTAATAGTGTCATGTGACCATCATATTACATGGTACTGTACTGGAAAGAGCGAGAAAAAAAGAAAATAAGAAAGGGGAAATATTTTCAAGAAATATTTTCTTATACAGACGCATCTTTATGTATCTGTTTTATTGTAATTAGATCGCATGTCTATGTCCCTGTGGCTGCACTATAGTGTACACACAGTTTGTAACTTCTTCTTTGACCTATGATAGTTGACTTTGGCTTGTAGCTTCTATCATCAACTCTTGTGTGTTAACCTTCTGGATCTTGTTGTGCCTGAGCAGTGGTGCTGTGCACATACTGCTGTTTCGAATGTTGTTTTCTGCTTGGTTAAGCCTGTATTATGGCGTTAAGTATCAATTTCTTACGTTTTCAAGTCAGCAAAGGTGTGTATCTTTTCTTGTTAAATAGCGTGCATGCCATGTAAAATTTTCGAAATAGATATTTTTCGTAAGTACACTTAATTTACCTGACTAATAATTCTCACGAAAATGTTTTTGTGCTAGCACTGTGAAGATGGTCCATGATCGAAATCGGTAATGATTAAATGTATTGTAATACAGCACAGTGCATATCATCATTAGGAAGAACACACTAAACGTAAATCACTGTGTCTGGTAAAAGTATAATCCGTCTTTTCAGTTACTAGGTTTTTCTTACACTCTACAGAGCCAGGTCAGTGGACCGTCTTAGAGATAATGTACTCGTTCACTTGACATGTAACGCATCTAATTTGTTCGCCAACGTATTCTGCAGAGTGGAAAAGAGTCTGCTGACCTTTAGAGACGGTGCAGTTCCACATAGTCGTGGAGCTACCCAGCCTTTGTTTTCTCTGTGTTTGTGGATATATGACTCGTGTGTATAAGAACGGAATCCCATAATTACAGACAAATATCGGCAACAACAGTTTTCTGCAAAATTTTTGAACATATCCTCAGCTAGAATATAACAAAATTCCCAGCGGACAGAAAAGTTTCTGTCCACAAATGAGCACGGTTTTAGGAAGTAACACCCGTCAGAAACTCAAATTGCCCTATTTTTACCGAATTCTAGCGATCTGTAGATGGACAACACGGAGGTTCCTTGTTCCTAGATTTCCAGAAAGCCACTGATCCGGTGGCCCACTGCAAACTGTTAATGAAGGTATGAGCACAAGGAATAGGTTCCCAAATATGTGGGTGGCTCGAAGACTTCTTAAGTAACTGAACCCAGTACATTTTCCTTGACTAAAAGTGTTCATGACAGACAAGAATGTCGTCAGGAGCTCCCCAGAGAAGCGTGTCGGGACCTCCGTTATTTTATGCATACGTAAATGATGTAGCAGACAGGCTGTGCAGTGATTTCCGGCTGTTTGCTGATGATATTGTGGTGTACGGGAAGCTATTGTCGTTGAATGACTGTAGGAGGATACAAAATGACTCAGATTTATTGTAATTAATGGCAGCTAGCTCTAAAGGTAGAAAAATGTAAGTAAATGTAGGTGAGCAGAAAAAAACCAGTAATTTTGGAATACAGCAGTAGTAGAGTGCTGCCTGACACAGTCAGGTCGATTAAGTATCTAAGCATAACGTTACAAAACGGTATGCAGTGGAACGAGGTTGGAAGGATTGGAGTAAGAAGGGCGAAGTGTTGACTTCGGTTTGTTGAGAGAATTTGAGGAAAGTGTGGTCTATCTGTAAAGGCCACCACGT
Organism: Schistocerca nitens; assembly: GCF_023898315.1. Lineage (NCBI taxonomy): Eukaryota > Metazoa > Arthropoda > Insecta > Orthoptera > Acrididae > Schistocerca > Schistocerca nitens. The sequence goes on from NC_064620.1 coordinate 50,572,048, forward strand.
ATAGGACACTAGTGCGTCCGAATCTTGAGTACTACTAGTGTATTTGGGATCCACACCAGGTCGGATTTATGAAGAGATCAGAGCAGTTCGGAGCCGGGCTGCCAGATTTGTTACCAGTAGGATCGAAAAACACGGAGTGTTTTGGGAACACAAATGGTAATCACAGGAAGGAAGGTGACATTCTTTCCGACGACCACTACTGAGAAACTTTCGACGACAGGCATTCTAAGTTGACTGCAGAACTATTCTACTACCGCCAACCTAAGCTTTGTACAACGACCACGATAAGAGAAGTTAGCGCTCGTACGAAGGCATATAGAAATTTCATCTCTCCATTTACGAATGGAACAGGAAAGGAAGTGGCTAGTAGTGGTACAGGTTATCCTACGACACGCACATTACGGTGGCTTGCAGAATATGTATGTAGATGCAGGCAGTATGTGGTAAGTGTAGTGCTACTACATCCGATCAACACAGCAGCACTTTATGTAACAATTCCTATCGAATTCGTATCATCTGCGCCATTAATTTCCACTATGCGTCCACCAGGTGTGACATGTGACCATTACAGTTCAGTGGATCAGCAGTAAGATTATGAGTGAAGATGACTTAATTCGTTAGTAATTATACAAATCAAAAATGTTTTGCATCACCTCGGTTCCGAGAGTTCCGGAATCTGTACAGAAAATTGGAATAGAGGTGAACATAAACATCATTTCCGCCCTTTTTATTGCTCATGAAAACTACACATTGCGTGTTGTACCACCATACAGCGAGACCTTCAGAGGTGGTGGTGCAGACTGCTGTACACACCGGTATCTCTAACACCAAATAGCACGTCCTCTTGCATTGATGCATGCCTGTATTCGTCGTGGCATACTATAAACATGTTCATCAAGGCACTGTTGGTCCAGATTGTCCCACACCTCAACAGCGATTCGGCGTAGATCCCACAGAATGGTTGGTGGGTCACGTCGTCCATAAAAAGCCCTTTTCAATCTATCCCAGGCATGTCCGATAGGGTTCATGTCTGGGGAACATGCTGGCCACTCTATTCGAGCGATGTCTTTATCCTGAAGGAAGTCATTTACAAGATGGGGGTGCGAATTGTCGTCCATGAAGATGAATGCCTCGTCAATATGCTGCCGATATGGTTGCACTATCGGTCGGAGGATGGCATTCACGTATCGTACAGCCGTTACGGCGCCTTCCGTGACCACCAGCGGCGTACGTCGGCCCCACATAATCCCACCCCAAAACAGCAGGGAACCTCCATCTTGCTGCCCTCTTTGGACAGTGTGTCAGAGGTCTTCGACGATTGTCTGGTTGAAAGAATATGCGACACTCATCGGTGAGGAAAACGTGATGCCAATCCTGAGCGGTCCATTCGGCACGTTGCTGGGCCCATCTGTACCACGCTGCATGGTGTGGTGGTTGCAAAGATGGACCTCGCCATGGACGTCTGAAGTGAAGTTGCGCATCATGCAGCCTACTGCGCACAGTTCGAGTCGTGACACGACGTCCTGTGGCTGCACGAAGAGCATTATTCAACATCGTGGCGTTGTTGTCAGGTTTCCTCCGACCAATAATCCGTAGGTAGAGATCATCAACTGCAGTATTAGCCCTTCGGTGGCCTGAGCGAGGCATGTAATCGACAGTTCATGTCTCCCTGTATCTCCTCCATGTCCTAACAATATCGCTTTGGTTCACTCTGACACGCCTGAGCACTTCCCTTGTTGAAAGCCCTTCCTGGTACAAAGTAACAATGCGGACGCGGTCGAAGCGTGGGATTGCTCATCAGGCATCGTTTAAATACACACAACAAATCCGTGTAACTCCTTCCTTGTGGAATGACGGGAACTGATCGGCTGTCGGACCACCTCCGTCTAATAGGCGCTGCTCACGCATGGTTGTTTACACCTTGGGGCGGGTTTAGTGACATCTCTGAACAGTCAAAGGTACTGTGTCTCTGATACAGTATCCACAATCAACGACTGTCTGCAGGAGTTCTGGGAATCGGGGTGATGCAAAACTTTTTTTGATCAGTGTATTGCAAGTGCTACTACACTCTTTTATATAAATGACGAAGACTCCGGTGAGGGCCCTTTTGAGACGAACGAGAATACATTGTTCCCTTCATAGCGAGCTTTAGGATACCATAGTGTCAGTCGTGAATAAATGCATGCAATAACAGCCAAGAAAGTAAACGCTGCTATTTCTTGCCGAAAGAATATTGTGTAAACTGGAGGAGAAAACAGCTGGCAATAGCCTCATCAGGGACCGAGGAATCCTCTCGCCAACATGTCAGAACATTGACTGTATGTGTGGTTTATAACAAGAATGAATTTGATAATGAACTGCGTTATTTACCACGACAATGCTGTAAGCCAAAATAATTTCCACCTATTTAGCATCCCTATCCAGGGTTCAGAAATGAGATTTACATTTAGGTTACCGATACACAGGATATTGGTAACCCCACATATTCAGACTGAAAAAAAGAGCCTGTTGCAGTACTGTCGTCAACCATGAGACTGGTCTGCTGATCCACTACCGAAAATTCGTAATGACACTGGATGCTGCCAAAATGACCTCCGCAAGAACTTGGTAATTTTACTATTATAGATGCTATGAAAAAATGTGCAACCAAATTTATTGAACTATAGAAATATAATGAGAAAATAACTTATGCAAGGAACTGAAGTTATGCAGGCTACTAAGTAGAGTAAGGGAGTAGATGAAATAATGTGCTGAATGTCTTACATACAAACTGAAAAGCTTGCTCTCTTCTAAAAGGACAGATACCAACCAGTTGTCAGGAGAGCACCTGTAGGATCCGGAAAACTATGGGAACTGGAACACATAATTCCTGAAAGAAGTTAATGATCATGATGGTGGTGATGGTGATGATGGTGGTGGTAGTGATGACGCTGGTAATGGTAGCCATGGTGGTGATGGAGTTGATTCTGGTGATAGTGCAAACTGTGATGGTGTTGATGATGGTAACGGTGATAATGGTGAATTTGATGATTATAGTGATGTAAGGGAAATGGTGGTCGAAGAAATTGATAATAGTTACTGTAAGTGTGATTGTTGTATCTGTCTTGCTGAAATTTTCAGTCAGATTTAATATTTAGTTGTTAATTGAAATCTGCTAGTCAGCATGGACTTGTTACATTTCTGCTTTTTTGTGAAAAGTATGGTTGTGGTCTAGATACAGGCTGAGCTGAATGGAGTTCTTGGGAATCTGTATCAGCATAAATGCAAATCACGTAAACTAACTGAAACGGAATCAAACATGCCCTGCGAATTTCTGAGCTCTCAGAAGCCCCAATGGAGTTTCTCTGCAGATTTTTATGTTCTGGTAAGGTGATAAAAGTGATACTGTTGAATCGGCCAGTGTTGTGTGAACTGAAAAATAGTATCCGAACTGAATTCCACGTATAAAAAACCAGATCACTCTATGGTTATCTCTACTGTAGATGCTAGAGTAATAGTGCTGGAGGAAGGCCATTTCAGCGTGGCCTCTTTCACTGTCACAAAACCGTTGAGGCAAACTTTCCTGTTTCTATAGCTGGTGCAATCGCAGCTAATGTTATATATAGCTGTGGTTGGTATCTGTATGGAAACTGGTAGATACTATATTTTATATGTGCAATTTTTCTTCCGCAGTGTTATGAATTTTATTTATTTCTTTATTTGTTTTAATGTGCGGCAAGTGAGTGGCATGACAACTGAGTTTTGTCGGCTCTTGTACTCGTTCGACGCACTGTCCCGACGTGAAATTTTTAAGTAAGTGAGTGACAAACTTTTAAAGTTAACCGCCTTCGTAACTGTCTAGGGGATAGCTACAAGCCTGTAGGATTATCCTCTTGTTGTCATTTTAACTTCGTACTGTTCGATTAAACTGCAGGCAGGATTGTTATTTGTTGCTGTGGGCTTCAGCCTCAAGACTAATATGAGGCAGTTCTCTGTACCACTCTACCCCATGCAAGATTCTTAATCTCAGAATAGCTACTGCAACCTACATCATTCTGAATCTTCTGCCTGAATTAATGTCTTGGTCGCATCCTGCGCTATGTACCCAGCTTCCACCCCCCCCCCCCTTCCCCCCGCCGATCCCATTCAATACATAATTCGTGATCTCTTGAAGTCTCAGAATGTGTACTATCAAACGATCTCTTCTTCTAGTCAACTTTTGCCATAAGTTTCTTTTCTCGACAGTTCTATTCAGTACCTCCATATTAGTTATGTGCTTTGCCATCTAATTTTCAGCATTCTTCTGTAGCAACACATTTCAAAATCTTCTGTCCTCTTCTTCTCTAAACTGTTTATCGTCCATGTTTCACTTCGATACGTGGCTACACTTCATGCACATTCTTTCAGAATAGACGTCCTGACATTAAAATCAATATTCTATATTAAGAAACTTTTATTCTTCAGAAACGCTTTTCTGGCCATTGCCAGTCTACGTTTTATATCCTCTCTGCTTCGGCTATTACCAGTTATTTTGCTGCGCAAATAGCCCAATTCATCAATTACATTACATATCTCGTTTCCCAATCTACTTCCCTCAGCATCATCTGATTTAATTCAATTTAATTCCGTTATTCGTGTTTTCCTTTTGCAGATATTCATCTTATATCCTCCTTTCAGGCAGAATTGTGGTTGGCGAAATGAATAAATGTCCACGACAGAAGCTGAAAGTTGTTTAGAAATTAAAACGCCTACTTCATTATTGTATATTACTGCCAGAGCAAGGACAGGTTTATTCACGTGTTCGATTACGAATACACTAAGTCCAGCTTGCTGTTCACCGTTATGTTTAAAAGTGTCTGTAGGAGATAACTTGCCGAAGTCCACTAACCTTTACTGAATACGAATCTGGAGTGTAAAGTTAAGGTTCCAGATGTATACAGAGTTTTCCAAGTCTCCGCTGATCAGAGTCATGCCCATGAACGGGAATATCGAAAACTTGTGAGTATTCCCCAACTCTGATAGAAATTCTAAAAGTCACTGGACTCGTCTCTCCACAGATTTTAAACACATTAATCTTGACTGACAGGCTGTTCATCAGCGCACACGTCTTCGCTCACCCACCTCTCACAGCGAACAGCCGCAGACCAGAATAGCGGCTGTCCACAAAATCACAAATATTGCACATAGTAGGGGAAAGCTTTGTACATAGTACATTTTCAAACTTTCGCCTCTAGCCCGCCCTGTAACAGAAGTAAAATATATTTTCTTACTTCATTTCAGAAGATGGCATTCCCTTTTTAGATGATGTTGTCTTTTTCGGAATTGCAGAATTTACTCTGGAAAATGAAGATTTCTCTAAATGTGAAAACATTTACAAAGTACAACATACTCATGTACCTAAGAGCTAACATTCGATCGAATTTTAAAATAGCTGCAATCGACGAAGTCGTGTCAGTGCTGATTGCAAAGTTTATCTGTTACGTTTACAGCGATCAAGCAGACACATTATGTCTAGGCAGGTCTCAGACGAACCGGACTGCGAATTAATATAAAAAAGAGTAAGGGGAATCGATGGACTTAGGTTAATAATAGAGTGATTCTACCGGCCAACGTATTCAGACAGCCCTTCAATAATAGCCTAAATTTGATGCTACCGAAATACGGCTGGTATATGGTAATAGCAGATGTTGACTTTAATCTAACCAGTGTCTACTACGTAAGTTATGTACATTCTAAGGGTGGTAGAAACAAACAGTCTTGGATTGTAATACTTTTTCAGGGACCGTCAGCAATGAGAGAGGAATAAGCGATATTAGTACCATTACAGGAACAATAGCAACCAACAGCAAAATACGTCGTCACGAAATCTGCAAGACTATTTGTGTTTCGTCGAACTGATGGTCACTAACAACATATTGAAAAAGTGAATTGAAACCATTCAGTTCAAATCCTGCAACAAACAGAATAATTATGATTAAAGTTGCAACCATTGTAAGCAGTGATGTAAATAAATACGTACCAAGAAAGATATCAAGGACCCATATTGGTTTAATGGGATCATTTCGAGAACATTGCATAAACAGACTGCAACACTTTCGCTACAAAAGGGACTTCAGAGGAACTTTTTTGTGTGCCATCAGTTTTCTTTTTGGTCTGACGCCCCCTATCACGAATTGCCCTTTCATCTCAGAGTAGCACTTGCATGACATGTCCTGATTTATTTCTTGCATATAGTTCAATCTTTGTCTTCTTCTTCAGTTTGCATCCTCTAAAGCTCCCTCTAGTGCCTTGGAAGTTATCCCCTGATAACTTAACACGAGTTCCTTCTTCCAATCAGTGTTTTCCATATATTTCTTTCTTCACGGAATCTGTGGAGAACTTCCTCATTCATTACCCCATCGGCACATCTAATTTTTACCATCCTTCTCTAACACCACTTCTGAAACACTTAAATTCTGTTCTTTTGCCGGCCGGAGTGGCCGTGCGGTTCTACGCGCTACACTCTGGAGCCGAGCGACCGCTACGGTCGCAGGTTCGAATCCTGCCTCGGGCATGGATGTGTGTGATGTCCTTAGGTTGGTTAGGTTTAAGCAGTTCTAAGTCTAGGGTACTGATACAATACCATACAATGCTGTGCTCAAAACGTACGTTCTCCAAATTTCTTTCCCCAAATTGATGACGACATTTGATGTTAGTGAATTTCTTTTGAGCAAGAATGTCCTTAGTGCCTGTGCTGGTCTGCTTTTTATATCTTCCTTTCTTCGTCCGTCATGTATTATCTTGTTTCCAAGGTACAATAGGACCAATTTTCCATTTCATCTACTTGACAATCACCAGATTTGATGCTATTTTTATCGCTAATCTCATTGTTTTTTTTCATTTTCCTTGGATCATATACGTCTCAGTACCTTATATCGTGGAACGTCCCAGTAGGCTTACAAAGAAAGTATGGACAAACTCTGACCATTTCCATAACTGGATTTTATAAGATTTTAATCTGCCAAAAATGTGGTATTCATAACCCAGTCATATTCATACTACCTGCTAAGAAATTCAGCAATGCGGTAGAAAGAGTTGTCAAGCAGAACACATCTGAAATTGTTTTTTTTAATTATAATTAATTGCTCAACTTCAGTTCACAAGGACAATGATGAAATATTTTGTGGCTGCATACATTGCTCCTTTATGTGCAAGAGTGAAGTTAAGTTACGGATAGCGAAGGTTATTTATGGATTACTTTTTGATTGCCACTATTATAAAATTCTGTCAAGTACTTCACGACAAACTTTGCAGGAGCGTAAAAGTATTGTGAGGCTGAGGTTTAGTACACGTAACTTCTTAACCAGTTGCCTACGTGGAGTTAAATGATGAAAAACAATACCACCTTTATGATACATTTCTGTACAATAACTATTTCTTCACTTATGCAATTGACCCAGAAAATTACTTCAAGTAACATCAGTGCATGGAAGAAACTAAAATAAGCTAATTTTCTGTATCTTTCGCTACCAAAATCAGTAATTACACAAGGGGAAAGGTTGCTGAACTCATATACTTGAGAATATCTTTGGTATCTGACTTTCAGCTCTGGTTCTGAGGAATGTAAATGTCTTGGAACTTTAAGCAATCAGTTTTCTGTATTTGCTTTTCTCCGTGCTTTACTTTTATTGGTAAGGATATATTGAGCAAGCAGTGAAGGAAACAAAAGAAAAATTCGGATTAGGTATTAAAATCCATGGAGAAGAAATCAATATTTTGAGGTTCTCCGATGACATTGTAATTCTGCCAGAGACAGCAAAGGACTTGGAAGAGCAGTTGAACGGAATGGACAGTGTCATGAAAGGAGGGTATAAGATTAACATCAACAAATGCAAATCGAGGATAGTGGAATGTAGTCGAATTAAGTCGGGTGATGCTGAGGGAAACAGATTAGGAAATGAGACACTTAAACTAGTAAAGGAGTTTTGCTATTTGGGGAGCAAAATAACTGATGATGGTCGAAGTAGAGAGGATATAAAATGTAGACTGGCAATGGCAAGGAAAGTTATTCTGAAGAAGAGAAATTTGTTAAGATCGAGTGTAGATTTAAGTATCAGGAAGTCTTTCTGAAAGTATTTGTATGGAGCGTAGCCATGTATGGAAGTGAAACATGGACGATAACTAGTTTGGACAAGAAGAGAATAGAAGCTTTCGAAATGTGGTGCTACAGTAGAATGCAGAAGATTAGATGGGTAGATCATATAACTAATGAGGAGGTATTGAATAGGATTGGGGAGAAGCGAAGTTTGTGGCACAACTTGACTAGAAGAAGGGATCGGTTGGTAGGACATGTTCTGAGACATCGAGGGATCACCAATTTTGTATTGGAGGGCAGCGTGGAGGGTAAAAATCGTAGAGGGAGACCAAGAGATGAATACACTAAACAGATTCAGAAGGATATAGGTTGCAGTAGGATCTGGGAGACGAAGAAGCTTGCACAGGATAGAGTAGCATGGAGAGCTGCATCAAACCAGTCTCAGGACTGAAGACCACAACAACAACAATGATATATCTTGTCTTGTGCAGAACTGAGTGCACTGAGGTTTATTTTTCTAAGTTGAGAGATAAACCATTTACCCAGAACCAATCAACAATACTTGTGAACACGTTATTTATTGCTCTTTCTCTTGTAGTAGTTGTGCTGCCTTCTACCATTCTCAGAGAACACTGTCCCTTCTTTATCGGTGGAGTTTGTGTGATCGAAGATCATTTCTATATAGTAAAAAAAGGAATGATTCTTAGAAACGAACCCTGCAGAACGGAAGAATCAAATTCATCCTGAGAGTTTTCTAACATGACACTTTCCTTCCTATCAGTTAAAGACGAAGTGAATCACGTACTCGTTGTACCTCTGAAGCCATAAATTTTAAGTTTCCGTAAAATAATGTGATTTGCACGGTCGAGCGCAGGCAGATTATGCAATGTCCCAATAAGTGAAATCTTGTCGTCCTGATGCACTACTAGCCATTAAAATTGCTACACCATGAGGATGTGCTACAAACGCAAAATTTAAGCGACAAGAACAAGATGCTGTAATATGAAAATGATTAGCTTTTCAGATCATTCACACAAGGTTGGCGCCGGTGGCAACACCTACAACGTGCTGACATGAGGAAGGTTTCTAACGTATTTCTCATACACAAACAGCAGTTAACTATCGTTGCCTGGTGACACGTTGTTGTGATGCCTCGTCTAAGGAGGAGAAATGCGTACCATCACGTTTCCGACTTTGATAATGGTCGGATTGTAGCCTATCGCGATTGCGGTTTATCGTATCGCAACATTGCTACTCGCGTTGTCGAGATCCAATGACTGTTAGCAGAATGTGGAATCGGTGGGTTCAGGACGGTAATACGGGACGCCTTGCTGGATCCCAACGGCCTCGTATCACTAGCAGTCGAGATGACAACCATCTTATCCACATGGCTGTAACGGATCGTGCAGCCACGTCTCGATCCCTGGGTCAGCAGATGGGGACGTTTGCAAGACAACAACCATCTGCACGAACAGTTCGACGACGTTTGCAGCAGCATGGACTATCAGCTCGGAGACCATGGCTGCGGTTACCCTTGACGCTGTATCACAGACAGGAGCGCTGCCATGGTGTACGCAATGACGAACCAGGGGGCACGATGCAAAATTTCATGTTTTAGGAAGAATCCAGATTCTCTTTACAGCATCATGATTGTCGTATCCGTGTTTGGCGTCATCGCGGTGAACACACATTGGAAGCGTGTATTCGTGATTGCCATACTGGCGTATCACCCGGCGTGATGGTATGGGGTGCCATTGGTTACACGTCTCGGTCACCTCTTGTTCGCATTGACAGCAATTTGAACCGTGGATGTTACATTTCAGATGTGTTACGACCCGTGGCTATACCCGTCATTCGATCCCTGCGAAACCCTTCATTTCAGCAGGATAATGCACGACCGCATGATGTAGGTCCTGTACGGGCCATTCTGGATACAGAAAAAGTTAGACTGCTGCCCTGGCCAGCACATTCGCCTGATCTCTGACCAACTGAAAACGTCTGGTCAATGGTGGCCGAGCAACTGACCCGGTACAATACGCCAGTCACTACTCTTTACGAACTGTTGTATCGTGTTGAAGCTGCATGGGCAGCTGTACCTGTACACGCCATACAAGCTCTGTTTGACTCAATGCCCAGGCGTATCAAGGCCATTATTATGGCCACAGGTGTTTGTTCTGGGTACTTATTTCTCGGGATCTATGCACCCAAATTGCGTAAATGTAATCACGTGTCAGTTCTAGTATAATATATTTGTTCAATGAATACTCATTTATTATCTGCATTTATTCTTGGCGTAGCAATTTTAATGGCCAGTAGTGTATTTTAGTAAGTGAGAAATAATAGTTGGCTTGCCCGATGGAACTGCAGAAAGTGTCTCAAATTGAGTACAACTCCAAAATTTGAAAAATACTGGCACGTATAGGCTAGTACGGAGTCGACATTCTTTCTTCCAGTATTCTGTCCGCGAACGGAATAGGGGAGCGTGGTTATTTACCCTCTGCCACACAGTGTGTCGTGGCTTGCGGAGTGCAGATACACGAGACGTGGAACAGCAGGTGGTACGTGACCCGGCTGGCTCGGAGCATCGCGTTCGCCACCTCGGGGAGCCCCCGCGGGGCGCAGTTAACGCCGCCACGGGCTGCGCAGCCAGTGTGCCTCCGCTGTGCCGTGCTGTGCTGCGCAGGGTAGCGGCCCCGCCAGGCGTCTGGACGTCGCGTGCCCTGGGCGATAAGGCGGACGCGCCACCCGGCGGGGCTGGTAACGAGCAGGCGGCAGCAGTAGCAGGTGGCAGCAGACGGCAGGCGGCAGGAGGCGACGCTCCCTCACCCACACCACGGCCGGCTGTCGACTTTTGCGCTGTTCACAGAAATCTCTGCGCTCTTCTGCCCCTACCTATTTCTCTAAATACATTTTTTTGGGGAGAATGTCGTGGTTAATCCACCCTAATCAGCCAATAGCCGTTGAGCGGGAGGGCAGGGCCACATAAGCACCATTCACAGTTAACAACAACAACTTTATTAACTTTTCTTTGGCCAAATAAACTTTTATCCTTTGTTGTTGTGGTCTTCAGTCCTGAGACTGGTTTGATGCAGCTCTCCATGCTACCCTATCCTGAGCAAGCTTTTTCATCTTCCAGTACCTACTGCAACCTACATCCTTCTGAATCTGCTTGGTGTATTCATCTCTTGGTCTCCCTCTATTATTTTTACCCTCCACGCTGCCCTCCAATGCTAAATTTGTGATCCCTTGATGCCTCAGAACATGTCCTACCAACCGATCCCTTTTTCTAGTCAACTTGTGCCACAAATTTCTCTTCTCCCCAATTCTATTCAATACCTCCTCATCAGGTACGTCATCTATCCACCTAACCTTCAACATTCTTCTGTAGCACCACATTTCGAAAGTTTCTATTCTCTTCTTGTCCAAACTATTTATCGTCCATGCTTCACTTCCATACATGGGGTACACTCCATACAAATACTTTCAGAAACGACTTTCTGACACTTGAATCTATACTCGATGTTAAAAAATTTATCTTCTTCAGAAACGCTTTTCTTGCCATTGCCAGTCTACATTTTATATCCTCTCTATTTCGACTATCATCAGTTATTTTGCTCCCTAAATAGCAAAACTCATTTACTACTTTAAGTGTCTCATTTCCTAATCTAATTCCCTCAGCATCACCCGACTTAATTCGACTACATTCCATTATCCTCGATTTGCATTTGTTGATGTTAATCTTATATCCTCGTTTCAAGACACTGTCCATTCCGTTCAACTGTTCTTCCAAGTCCTTTGCTGTTTCTGACAGAATTACAATGTCATCGGCGAACCTCAATGTTTTTATTTCTTCTCCCTGGATTTTAATAGCTGCTACAAATTTTTCTTTTGTTTCCTTTACTGCTTGCTCAATATACGAATTGAATAACATCGGGGAGAGTCTACAACCCTGTCTCACTCCCTTCCCAACCACTGCTTCCCTTTCATGCCCCTCGACTCTTATAACTGCCATCTGGTTTCTGTACAAATTGTAAATAGCCTTTCGCTCCCTGTATTTTACCTCTGCCACCTTCAGAATTTGAAAGAGAGTATTCCAGTCAACATTGTCAAAAGCTTTCTCCAAGTCTACAAATGCTAGAAACACAGGTTTGCCTTTCCTTAATCTCTCTTCTCAGATAAGTCGTAAGGTCAGTATTACCTCACGTGTTCCAGTATTTCTTTGGAATCCAAACTGATCTTCCCCTAAGCTGATGTTCCCCTAGGTCGGCTTCTAACTCTTTTTCCATTCGCCTGTAAAGAATTCGTGTTAGTATTGTGCAGCTGTGACTTATGAAACTAATAGTTCGGTAATTTTCACATCTATCAACACCTGCTTTCTTGGGGATTGGAATTATTATATTCTTCTTGAAGTCTGATCCTTATAATTCAAAATCCTTACAAGCATGGGCAACTGCCCTATTCAAACAACAACATTAATCTTTAGCCAAGCATTAAGTGACTTACAAGTTAATTAAATTCGATACACAGTAAAGCTCTCAAAGGGAAACTACAATAATGAGATAAAGTTTAACCAATAATGGACATCACAATTTTTTTTACACAAAATAAAATACAAACAGATACGCCCTTTCGTGAAACATTTTCAAATCAGGTGACGTCACATAGGCACCGACTAATTCAAGTATCGGAAGGGGGACCCACTGGACCCAGACCAGAGGCGTCTAGAATCAGAACCCACAGCAAGCGGGCGAGCTGGACTGGGTGCCGCACACAGTACACTATAACACACTGAAAAAAGGTCTTAGAGTCCGTGCTGCTATACAGTGTCAGAGAAAGGGGAGGGGGAGGGGGGGGGGAGAAAATTCCTCAAACGTAAAATAACTACGATGTATAAAATGATAGCCTATTTCACAATCTTTGAAATAACATAGTCAAGGATGAATCAATAACTAATGCCCTTGACGGCCTGTGTTTTGAAGCAACTATACCAACGTCTACACAGCTCACTGTACCAGGAAAATTATTACAGTTTCAACACAGTGGATTATGCCGTCCGTCACTCCGAACAGCAATAGTACCAATTAATACACCTCGCTTGCTCGGACTGTATTACATCACCAAAATCCAGATAGACCTTTAACCAAACACAATAACGCGTGTTTACTTAAACAGCACCAAATAGAGGGGACGTTTTGGTTTGAAAGACAACAGTTTCCGGTCATGGTGCCGGTACTTGGAGGGAAAGGTACAGTATAATATGCGCACCAAAAACATGACAAGCAATTCTCACCAAATCTTTTATGAAATCCTTTACAGATCCAAATCAGGGCCGCACCACTCGATTCGGGTAATGTGGCCGAGTCCAGTTCCCACACTACAAGCTACGTTCGGTCTTGAAAACGTGTCAGACACACCACAACCTCTGCGTCGTGCCCCGGCCTGCTCACCCACGCTCGCCTCCGATTCACCCGCGCCGCGCGACTCTCTGGCTGTCCCTCTCTAACCACACGCCCGTCGCTGCCAAAAGCCACGTTAAACGGCCGAGCCCAAAGATCACACCATGCCGACCCGATCGATCAATCGATACGAGCCGGCACGGCTCAGAGAATACAGAGCAGAAATGTACGAACGGGCAAAAAATTACAACAGGAAGGAGGAGTTGGGCAACATAAACGGAAGCTGGTAGGCGTGTATGTGCGTCTAAAAGATGATGCATATTCAGATTCCACGCCAGTAGCATAAGAGTGGCGCCACTATGTGGATGCAAATCAGGTACGCTTTAAATACAAACTTCAACGCACTTGAACGTTAATTACCTTTCACATTTGACGTGGTGACTTGACGTTACTTGTAAAGCCCTTAACGCGACAAAGATAGCATTACCAACGCCTCATTGAGCTAGAACGAGGACGTGAAATAGGTGTAGGGGAAATTGGATGTTCCTTCTGCGATATTGGAGAAATACGTGGCAGGAATGTAGCCTCAGTACATGATTTCTGGCAGTGGTGGTCATGAGAATGGGTCGCAAGAAGACCAGACTCCGGACGGGCACGTTGCACTATGTTCGGTGTATGGCTCTGGCGCATTGTACTGCATCTCGAGCTACAATCTCAACAGCAATTTCCACCACAGTGACACAACGAACTCTTTAAACTCTGTTACTTCCAAGACAGCTCCGAGCCAGACATCCTGTAGCGTGCATTCCACCGACCCAAAACTGCCTCAGCTTACGACTTCAGTGGTGTCAAGCGAGAGGTCACTGGAGAGCAGGGTGTATGTCTGTTGTGTTTTCTGAGTGCAGCTTATTATGCTTCGGTGCCAGCGATGGTCTTGTGTTGGTTAGAAGGAGGCCAGTTGATGGCCGCAACTAACCTGTCCGCATGATAGACACAATGGACCTGTATCTCGAGTTATGGTCTGAGGTGCAATTTCGTATGATGGCAGGAGCACTCTCGTGATTATGCAGCACACCCTAATTGCAATTTTATGATTCACTGTACTGATTCAGACTGTTCTGCTCCCATTCATGAACAGCATTCTAGGGAGTGTTTTCCAACAGGATAACGATCGCCCACATACCGATGTTGTAATCCAGCATGCTCGACAGAGTGTCTGCATCTTGCCTTGGCATTCTCGACACCACACCTGTCTCCAGTCTAGCACATATGGGACATCATCGGACGACAACTCTCGTGTTATCCATAAACAGCATTAAGCGTTCCTGTATTGATCACCGAAGAGCAACAGGCGCGGAGCTGCATCCCTCTATCTGACATCCATCACCTCCACAACACAATTCATACACATTTTCCATCTTGCATTCAACATTCTGGTAGTTACACCTGTTATTTAAGTACCAGCATTTCATATTTGCACTTGCTTGTCGCACACTTACACTAACCTGTGATCTTGTAATGTTAATCACTCACGTATGTCACCGAGACAAATGCTTTCCAGAAACTACGTTACTCTATATTAATTACTGTTGGGTGTTGCGACGTTTTATATATTAAAAAGCATATAAAATTCTCTTGCCACCTTCCTGAGAGGCAGCCTCCATTCCTCCCGTATTACGTGTTTAAGCAACTACCAAATGTGGCTTGAATTCAAAGAAATTGTATTGAATAAGTAAATTAAAAAGAGTCGCAACAGATGCCCCATGGGTAGGATACTGTTGATGAAGCAACTACAATTATAGTGGACCTCAGTACGAGACGCTTTTAATAGTTCCCATATCATAATCCTGTCTCGAAATCCGGCAGAAAGGGATATTCTGGTTGCATGGAAAGTATACCAGCAACAAGACACAACCAGTACCTTCACAGCGTGGTGGTAATGGTAACGTTACCGATGAAAGCGTCATTAAAGCAGCGTTCCTACACAATGTTTTCCGAAACTACTTTACCAAAGGATGTTGTTGTTGTTGTTGTGGTCTTCAGTCCTGAGACTGGTTTGATGCAGCTCTCCATGCTACTCTATCCTGTGCAAGCTACTTCATCTCCCAGTACCTACTGCAACCTACATCATTCTGAATCTGCTTAGTGTATGCATCTGTTGGTCTCCCTCTACGATTTTTACCCTCCACGCTGCCCTCCAATGCTAAATTTGTGATCCCTTGATGCCTCAAAACATGTCCTACCAACCGATCCCTTCTTCTAGTCAAGTTGTGCCACAAACTTCTCTTCTCCCCAATCCTATTCAACACCTCCTCATTAGTTATGTGATCTACCCATCTAATCTTCAGCATTCTTCTGTAGCACCACATTTCGAAAGCTTCTATTCTCTTCTTGTCCAAACTATTTATCGTCCATGTTTCACTTCCGTACATGGCTACACTCCATACAAATACTTTCAGAAACGACTTCCTGACACTTAAGTCTATACTCGATGTTAACAAATTTCTCTTCTTCAGAAACGCTTTCCTTGCCATTGCCAGTCTACATTTTATATCCTCTCTACTTCGACCATCATTAGTTATTTTACTCCCTAAATAGCAAAACTCCTTTACTACTTTAAGTGTCTCATTTCCTAATCTAATTCCCTCAGCATCACCCGATTTAATTTGACTACATTCCATTATCCTCGTTTTGCTTTTGTTGATGTTCATCTTATATCCTTCTTTCAAGACACTGTCCATTCCGTTCAACTGCTCTTCCAAGTCCTTTGCTGCCTCTGACAGAATTACAATGTCATCGGCGAACCTCAAAGTTTTTACTTCTTCTCCATAAATTTTAATACCTACTCCGAATTTTTCTTTCGTTTCCTTTACTGCTTGCTCAATATACAGATTGAATAACATCGGGGAGAGGCTACAACACTGTCTCACTCCTTTCCCAACCACTGCTTCCCTTTCATGCCCCTCGACTCTTATAACTGCCATCTGGTTTCTGTACAAATTGTAAATAGCCTTTCGCTCCCTGTATTTTACCCCAACCACCTTCAGAATTTGATAGAGAGTATTCCAGTTACCATTGTCAAAAGCTTTCTCTAAGTCTACAAATGCTAGAAACGTAGGTTTGCCTTTTCTTAATCTTTCTTCTAAGATAAGTCGTAAGGTTAGTATTGCCTCACGTGTTCCAACATTTCTACGGAATCCAAACTGATCTTCCCCGAGGTCGGCTTCTACCAGTTTTTCCATTCGTCTGTAAAGAATTCGCGTTAGTATTTTGCAGCTGTGACTTATTAAACTGATAGTTCGGTAATTTTCACATCTGTCAACACCTGCTTTCTTTGGGATTGGAATTATTATATTCTTCTTGAAGTCTGAGGGTATTTCGCCTGTCTCATACATCTTGCTCACCAGATGGTAGAGTTTTGTCATGACTGGCTCTCCCAAGGCCGTCAGTAGTTCTAATGGAATGTTGTCTACTCCCGGAGCATTGTTTCGACTCAGGTCTTTCAGTGCTCTGTCAAACTCTTCACGCAGTATCTTATCTGCCATTTCGTCTTCATCTACATCCTCTTCCATTTCCATAATATTGTCCTCAAGCACATCGCCCTTGTATAAACCCTCTATATACTCCTTCCACCTTTCTGCTTTCCCTTCTTTGCTTAGAACTGGGTTTCCATCTGAGTTCTTGATATTCATACAAGTGGTTCTCTTCTCTCCAAAGGTCTCTTTAATTTTCCTGTAGGCAGTATCTATCTTACCCCTAGTGAGACAAGCCTCTACATCCTTACATTTGTCCTATAGCCATCCCTGCTTAGCCATTTTCCACTTCCTGTCGTCTCATTTTTGAGACGTTTGTATTCCTTTTTGCCTGCTTCATTTACTGCATTTTTATATTTTCTCCTTTCCTTGCCAAAGGATATGCAGTAAATATTCCACAATTAGATCACAAACAGTTGCCAACACGAGTAATGGGAAAGTAGGTACCATCGACATGGGAACCAATTTAAGTCACTAAATAATAGCAAGTCTTGTCGTGCAGATATATATATATATATAAATTAGCTTCTCTTTCGGAGTATAATGATAAGAGAGCTCTATTTTTAGCAACCATATACAATCTCTTGGTAGACAAAAAACTGAAAAGTTCCATAGATCAGAGCAATATCGAAGAAAGGAAATGGAAGTAGTCCAATGGTTTATAAGCCCACATCATTGATAGCGATCTGTAATAGAATTCTAGAAAGTACGCTGTGTTTCAGTATCACGCAGTACTTCGAAGAAACGGGTCTGTCGGCATATGACCAGCATGGTTTCAGAAAATAACGTTCTATGAAACATCTATTCATACGCAGTAATGAGTACTATTGACAGGAGATCTCAAGCAGAATCCATGTTTCTAGGTTTCCAGAAGGCTTTTTACACCGTTCCTTACAAGTGACTTCTAATCAAATTGCGTAAGTATGGAGTATAGCCTAAGTTGCGTGACTGGATTCAAGATTTCCTGTGGAGAACGTCACAGTCCATCGTAATTGGCGGGAAGACGTCTAGTGAAAGCTACGTAGTATATTGGTTTACCCAAGGAAGTGTTATAGGCCCGCTGCTGGTCTTAAACTAGATGTTTGCAGAGGATATTGTCGTTTACAGTCTGGCAAAATCAAAATCATTTACGAATTATTTGCACAAGATATACACTCCTGGAAACTGAAATACGAACACCGTGAATTCATTGTCCCAGGAAGGGGAAACTTTATTGACACATTCCTGGGGTCAGATACATCACATGATCACACTGACAGAACCACAGGCACATAGACACAGGCAACAGAGCATGCACAATGTCGGCACTAGTACAGTGTATATCCACCTTTCGCAGCAATGCAGGCTGCTATTCTCCCATGGAGACGATCGTAGAGATGCTGGATGTAGTCCTGTGGAACGGCTTGCCATGCCATTTCCACCTGGCGCCTCAGTTGGACCAGCGTTCGTGCTGGACGTGCAGACCGCGTGAGACGACGCTTCATCCAGTCCCAAACATGCTCAATGGGGGACAGATCCGGAGATCTTGCTGGCCAGGATAGTTGACTTACACCTTCTAGAGCACGTTGGGTGGCACGGGATACATGCGGACGTGCATTGTCCTGTTGGAACAGCAAGTTCCCTTGCCGGTCTAGGAATGGTAGAACGATGGGTTCGATGACGGTTTGGATGTACCGTGCACTATTCAGTGTCCCCTCGACGATCACCAGTGGTGTACGGCCAGTGTAGGAGATCGCTCCCCACACCATGATGCCGGGTGTTGGCCCTGTGTGCCTCGGTCGTATGCAGTCCTGATTGTGGCGCTCACCTGCACGGCGCCAAACACGCATACGACCATCATTGGCACCAAGGCAGAAGCGACTCTCATCGCTGAAGACGACACGTCTCCATTCGTCCCTCCATTCACGCCTGTCGCGACACCACTGGAGGCGGGCTGCACGATGTTGGGGCGTGAGCGGAAGACGGCCTAACGGTGTGCGGGACCGTAGCCCAGCTTCATGGAGACGGTTGCGAATGGTCCTCGCCGATACCCCAGGAGCAACAGTGTCCCTAATTTGCTGGGAAGTGGCGGTGCGGTCCCCTACGGCACTGCGTAGGATCCTACGGTCTTGGCGTGTATCCGTGCGTCGCTGCGGTCCGGTCCCAGGTCGACGGGCACGTGCACCTTCCGCCGACCACTGGCGACAACATCGATGTACTGTGGAGACCTCACGCCCCACGTAATGAGCAATTCGGCGGTACGTCCACCCGGCCTCCCGCATGCCCACTATACGCCCTCGCTCAAAGTCCGTCAACTGCACATACGGTTCACGTCCACGCTGTCGCGGCATGCTACCAGTGTTAAGGACTGCGATGGAGCTCCGTATGCCACGGCAAACTGGCTGACATTGACGGCGGCGGTGCACAAATGCTGCGCAGCTAGCGCCATTCGACGGCCAACACCGCGGTTCCTGGTGTGTCCGCTGTGCCGTGCGTGTGATCATTGCTAGTACAGCCCTCTCGCAGTGTCCGGAGCAAGTATGGTGGGTCTGACACACCGGTGTCAATGTGTTCTTTTTTCCATTTCCAGGAGTGTATAAGTGGTACGTAAAGACGCTTACATTTATCGCGAATCTCTCGCCCAGCGCCATGTCTCAAACGAGTGGAGAAAAGCACAAGTGACGCCTGTATGTAAGAGGGGCAGAAGAACGAATCTGCCAAAATTACAGACCAATATCCCCAAAGTCGGTTTGCCACAGAATCCTTGAACATATTCTCAGTTCAAATATAATACATTTTCTTGAGACTGAGAAACTTATGTTTTAGAAAGCATCGCTCGCGCGTAACTCAGCTTGCCTTTTTCTCACATGACGTACAGAGAACTATGCGTGAAGCGAAACCGGCTGATTCCGTATTTCTAGATTTCCGGAAAGCATTTGACACGATACCCCACCACAGACTGTTAACGGAAGTACGAGCTTATTGAGCAGGTTCCTAGATACGTTAGTGGCTCGAAGATACTTAAGTGATAGAACCCAGTATGTTGTCCTCGTCGGCGAGCGTTCATCAGAGACAAGGGTATCGTCATGAGTGCCACGCGGCACTGTTGCAGGACCGCTGTTATTTCCTTAATACACTCCTGGAAATGGAAAAAAGAACACATTGACACCGGTGTGTCAGACCCACCATACTTGCTCCGGACACTGCGAGAGGGCTGTACAAGCAATGATCACACGCACGGCACAGCGGACACACCAGGAACCGCGGTGTTGGCCGTCGAATGGCGCTAGCTGCGCAGCATTTGTGCACCGCCGCCGTCAGTGTCAGCCAGTTTGCCGTGGCATACGGAGCTCCATCGCAGTCTTTAACACTGGTAGCATGCCGCGACAGCGTGGACGTGAACCGTATGTGCAGTTGACGGACTTTGAGCGAGGGCGTATAGTGGGCATGCGGGAGGCCGGGTGGACGTACCGCCGAATTGCTCAACACGTGGGGCATGAGGTCTCCACAGTACATCGATGTTGTCGCCAGTGGTCGGCGGAAGGTGCACGTGCCCGTCGACCTGGGACCGGACCGCAGCGACGCACGGATGCACGCCAAGACCGTAGGATCCTACGCAGTGCCGTAGGGGACCGCACCGCCACTTCCCAGCAAATTAGGGACACTGTTGCTCCTGGGGTATCGGCGAGGACCATTCGCAACCGTCTCCATGAAGCTGGGCTACGGTCCCGCACACCGTTAGGCCGTCTTCCGCTCACGCCCCAACATCGTGCAGCCCGCCTCCAGTGGTGTCGCGACAGGCGTGAATGGAGGGACGAATGGAGACGTGTCGTCTTCAGCGATGAGAGTCGCTTCTGCCTTGGTGCCAATGATGGTCGTATGCGTGTTTGGCGCCGTGCAGGTGAGCGCCACAATCAGGACTGCATACGACCGAGGCACACAGTGCCAACACCCGGCATCATGGTGTGGGGAGCGATCTCCTACACTGGCCGTACACCACTGGTGATCGTCGAGGGGACACTGAATAGTGCACGGTACATCCAAACCCTCATCGAACCCATCGTTCTACCATTCCTAGACCGGCAAGGGAACTTGCTGTTCCAACAGGACAATGCACGTCCGCATGTATCCCGTGCCACCAAACGTGCTCTAGAAGGTGTAAGTCAACTACCCTGGCCAGCAAGATCTCCGGATCTGTCCGCCATTGAGCATGTTTGGGACTGGATGAAGCGTCGTCTCACGCGGTCTGCACGTCCAGCACGAACGCTGGTCCAACTGAGGCGCCAGGTGTAAATGGCATGGCAAGCCGTTCCACAGGACTACATCCAGCATCTCTACGATCGTCTCCATGGGAGAATAGCAGCCTGCATTGCTGCGAAAGGTGGATATACACTGTACTAGTGCCGACATTGTGCATGCTCTGTTGCCTGTGTCTATGTGCCTGTGGTTCTGTCACTGTGTTCATGTGGTGTATCTGACCCCAGGAATGTGTCAATAAAGTTTCCCCTTCCTGGGACAATGAATTCACGGTGTTCTTATTTCAATTTCCAGGAGTGTACATGAATGATCTGGCGGACAGGGTGAGCAGCATGCTGTGGTTGTATGCTGATGACACTTTGGTATACGGAAAGGCTTCGAAGTTGAGTGACTGTAGGAGAATACAAGACGACTTAGACAAAATTTCTAGTCGGTATGGTGAATGGCAACTATCTCTAAATGAAGAAAAGTATAAGTTAATTTGGATGAGTAAGAAAAAGAAAGCCATAATATTCGGATTTAGTACAGTAGTGTCCTGCTTGACACAGTCACGTCGTCTGAATATCTGGGCGTAACGCTGCACGGCGATATGTAATAGAGCGAGCCTGTGAGGATTGTGGTGGGGAAGGTGAAATGTCGAATTCAGTTTATTTGGAGAATTTTAGGAAAGTGTGGTTCATCTGGAAAGAAGACTGCATATAGGACCACAGCAACCCTGGAGAGTTTGCAATCCGTAGCATGGCTGGATAAAGGAAGAGGTCAACACAGTTTAGAGGCGGCTTGCTAGATTTGTTACCGGTGGGTTCGAACAACACGCAAATGTTACTGAGGTGTTTCGGGAACTCAAATGGGAATCCCTGGAGGGAAGACGAAGTTGTTTCCGAGGAATACTATTGAGAAAATTTAGAGCATGAGCATTTGAAGCTGACTACAAAACGACTCTGCTGCCGTCAACATAAACTTCGTGTAAGGACCACGAAGATAAGAGAAATTAGGAAACATGCGGAGGCATATAGACAGTCATTTTCCCCTCGCTCTATTCGCGAGTGGAACGGAAAAGGAAATTACTAGTATTTGTACAAGGTTCCCTCCGTCACGCGCCGTACGGTGGCTTTCGGAGTATGTATGCAGATGTATAAATGTTGCGGCGAAGGCGAACGAAAGACTGCAGTTTATTGGCAGAGCACTTAGAAGATTCAGCAAATATACCAAAGAGGGTGCGTACACTTCGGTTCTCCGTCCTCTACTGGAGTATTCCTACGTTTAATGAGATCCTTACTAGAGGGGACTGACGTAAGACATCGAAAAAGTACAAAGAAGGACAGCTCGTTTCGTATTATTGCGAATTAGGGGAAAGCCTATCACGAATATGATAGGCGAGTTGAGGTGACACCCTTTAAAACAAAGGCGTTTTTCATTGCGGCGAAATCTTTTCAAGAAGATTTAATCAGTAAAGTTCTGCTCCGAATGCCAAAATATTTTCATCACTCCCACCTGCATACGTAGAAATGGCCATCATAATAATATAAGACGTAATACAAGCTCGTAAACAAAGATTTTGATGCTCATCTTTCCCTCGTGCTGTAAGAGTGGAATTATAAGGAAAGTTATACAACAAATCTTACGTCAGACACTTAAATGTGAACTATAAAGTAATCATGTAGATGCAGCTTTTTTTGTCATCGGGACACCAACGCTAACGTCTTCATCTCTGGGTAGCACTCATTGCATCAGGATTTATTCAGCCAATTTTATATTAGAAACGAAAAAAAGAACTGTCTGTTTAGTGTAATATCGAAAAAAATATGCAGTCGTAAAAGAAAATATGACAGTTTAAAAACGTAAGTACAGTATATAAATTAGGAAACGTAATATGCAAAACACAAATTCTATGTAATGTCTATTTAAGTCAGAACTTGATTATAAACAATATTTCTAGATACATGTCGAGGAGCTACATTTGGTAAATTCTTGGGTGCGAACACCCTAGAGCAAGCGACATAAAGTGGTCCATGAGAAGAACATGGAAGCGTCAAATACATTCCGCAGTATATAATAGACTACCCTGAGTCTTATTAATAGTAATGGCAGATTTAAGTGTCAATGGAAACTGAAGTTTCTTGAAGTGAAAGAGGAGATCTGCCGGAGTTAGAGGTGTTTCTTCAACTATGTGTCGTAGCATACATTTTTGCGGAAGTACATTTAATGCCATATTCGGATACTGTCTACGAAAGAGGTTGTGAATAGGGTTACTAGCAACGAAGTAATAAATTTAAACGTCATGCATGATGCCGCACTTCTTCACGTGTCGCAGTGCTTATGGCGTCATACCTACTGGACTATGTGTTACAAAATGATATAATTTTGTACGTACGTTCAGCAGTATACGTGAATACTGTCTGCAAATGGGTCAAATGGCTATCAGCACTATGGGACTTAACATCTGAGGTCATCAGTCCCCTAGATGTAGAACCTAACTAACCTAAGGACATCATACACATCCATGCCCGAGGCAGGATTCGAACCTGCGACCACAGCAGCAGCGCGGTTCCGGACTGAAGCGCCTAGAACCGCTCGGTCACCCCGGCCGGCTACTGTCTGCAAAATTTGTTGGGGATAGAAGTAGTACGAAAGAAGTAATAAATTTACACTTCATGGATGATGCTGTAGTTTCACTAGCAACTCATTGCGTACGACGTCATATTTCCTGAACTACCACAGATGGGTGGTTCTCACCCCCACAGCGATTGTTGCCTGATAATAAGACATATGTATACCAACTTTCGCTGAAACCGGTCCAATGGCTTAGGAGGAGATGTGGAACATACACGCGTACGGACAATCGTTTTTATAGTATGTATGGATGTAAAGAGTGAGTGGGTTCGAACACGGGACCCAAGGGTTTTGGATTAGTGATGAAAGACGCTACCCCTAGACCACTGGCCATGCAGACTATCACCGCAACACTGTGGTAATCGGTACCAGCGAATAAGTAGATGAATAAAAATAAAAATATCTTCCAAATTTCGAAGATTAATTAAAATAACCTTGTACAAGAATTAAAAGGAAATTGCAAAAAAAAAAAAAAAAAAAAAATATTCTTGCAAGTATACAGGGTGGTCAATGAATAGTGACCGGGCCAAATATTTCACGAAATAAGCGTCAAAACTACAAAGAACGAAACTTGTCTAGCTTGAAGAGGGAAACCAGATGGCCCTATGATTGGCCCGCTAGATGGCGCTGCCATAAGTCAAACGGATATCAACTGCGTTTTTCAAAATAGGAACCCCCACTTTTATTACATATTCCTGTAGTACGTAAGGAAATATGAATGATTTAGTTGGACCACTTTCTTCGATTTGTGAAAGATGGCGCTGTAATAGTCACAAACTTATGGCTCACAATTTTAGACGAACAGTTGACAACTGGTTGATTTTTTAAAATTAAAATACAGAACGTAGGTACGTTTGAACATTTTATTTCGGTTGTTCCAAAGTGATACAGGTACGTTTGTGAACTTATCACTTCTGAGAACACATGCAGTTAGAGCGTGATTACCTGTAAATACCACATTAATGCAATAAATGCTCAAAATGATGTCCGTCAAATTCAATGCATTTGGCAATACGTGTAACGACATTCCTCTCAACAGCGAGTACTTCGCCTTCCGTAATGTTCGCACATGCATTGAAAATGCGCTGATGCATGTTGTCAGGCAAGCGTTGTCGGCGGATCACGATAGCAAATATTCTTCAACTTTCCCCACAGAAAGAAATCCGGAGATGTCGGATCCGGTGAACGTGCGGGCCATTGTGTGGTGCTTCGACAACCATCCATCTCTCATGAAATATGCTATTCAATACCGATTCAAACGCACGCGAGCTATGTGCCGGACATCCATCATGTTGGAAGTACATCGCCATTCTGTCATGCAGTGAATCAACTTGTAGTAACATCGGTAGAACATTACGTAGGAAATCAGCATACATTGCAGTATTTACATTGTCATCGTCAAAATGAGGGCCAATTATCTTTCCTCCCATAATGCCGCACCATACTTTAACCCGACAAGGTCGCTGATGTTCCACTTGTCGCAGCCATCCTGGATTTTCTGTTGCCCAATAGTGCATATTATGCCGGTTTACGTTACCGCTGTTGGTTAATGACTCTTCGTCGCTAAATAGAACGGGTGCAAAAAATCTGTCATCGTCGTGTAATTTCTCTTATTCCCAGTGGCAGTACTGTACACGACGTTCAAAGTCGTCGCCATACAATTCCTGGTGCATAGAAATATGGTACGGATGCAGTCGATGTTGATGTAGCATTCTCAACACCGACGTTTCTGAGATTCCCGATTCTCGCGCAATTTGTCTGCTACTGATTTGCGGATTAGCCGCGACAGCAGCTAAAACATCCACTTCGCCATCATCATTTTTTTCAGGTCGTGGTTGACGTTTCACGTGTTGCTGAACACGTCCTGTTTCCTTAAATAACGTATCTATCCGGCCAACGGTCCGGACACTTGGATGATGTCGTCCAGGATACCGAGCAGCATACATAGCACACGCCCGTTGGGCATTTTGATCACAATAGCCATAGATGAACACGATATCAACCATTTCCGCAATTGGTAAACGGTCCATTTTAACACGGGTAATGTATCACGAAGCAAATACCGTCCGCACTGGCCGAATGTTACGTGTTACCACGTACTTATGCGTTAATGTGACTATTAGAGCGCCATCTATAACAAAGCGAAAAAAGTGGTCCAACTAAAACATTCATATTTCTTTACGTACCACACGAATATGTAATAAAAATGGTGGTTCCTACACTCCTGGAAATTGAAATAAGAACACCGTGAATTCATTGTCCCAGGAAGGGGAAACTTTATTGACACATTCCTGGGGTCAGATACATCACATGATCACACTGACAGAACCACAGGCACATAGACACAGGCAACAGAGCATGCACAATGTCGGCACTAGTACAGTGTATATCCACCTTTCGCAGCAATGCAGGCTGCTGTTCTCCCATGGAGACGATCGTAGAAATGCTGGATGTAGTCCTGTGGAACGGCTTGCCATGCCATTTCCACCTGGCGCCTCAGTTGGACCAGCGTTCGTGCTGGACGTGCAGACCGCGTGAGACGACGCTTCATCCAGTCCCAAACATGCTCAATGGGGGACAGATCCGGAGATCTTGCTGGCCAGGGTAGTTGACTTACACCTTCTAGAGCACGTTGGGTGGCACGGGATACATGCGGACGTGCATTGTCCTGTTGGAACAGCAAGTTCCCTTGCCGGTCTAGGAATGGTAGAACGATGGGTTCGATGACGGTTTGGATGTACCGTGCACTATTCAGTGTCCCCTCGACGATCACCAGTGGTGTACGGCCAGTGTAGGAGATCGCTCCCCACACCATGATGCCGGGTGTTGGCCCTGTGTGACTCGGTCGTATGCAGTCCTGATTGTGGCGCTCACCTGCACGGCGCCAAACACGCATACGACCATCATTGGCACCAAGGGAGAAGCGACTCTCATCGCTGAAGACGACACGTCTCCATTCGTCCCTCCATTCACGCCTGTTGCGACACCACTGGAGGCGGGCTGCACGATGTTGGGGCGTGAGCGGAAGACGGCCTAACGGTGTGCGGGACCGTAGCCCAGCTTCATGGAGACGGTTGCGAATGGTCCTCGCCGATACCCCAGGAGCAACAGTGTCCCTAATTTGCTGGGAAGTGGCGGTGCGGTCCCCTACGGCACTGCGTAGGATCCTACGGTCTTGGCGTGCATCCGTGCGTTGCTGCGGTCCGGTCCCAGGTCGACGGGCACGTGCACCTTCCGCCGACCACTGGCGACAACATCGATGTACTGTGGAGACCTCACGCCCCACGTGTTGAGCAATTCGGCGGTACGTCCACCCGGCCTCCCGCATGCCCACTATACGCCCTCGCTCAAAGTCCGTCAACTGCACATACGGTTCACGTCCACGCTGTCGCGGCATGCTACCAGTGTTAAAGACTGCGATGGAGGTCCGTATGCCACGGCAAACTGGCTGACACTGACGGCGGCGGTGCACAAATGCTGCGCAGCTAGCGCCATTCGACGGCCAACACCGCGGTTCCTGGTGTGTCCGCTGTGCCGTGCGTGTGATCATTGCTTGTACAGCCCTCTCGCAGTGTCCGGAGCAAGTATGGTGGGTCTGACACACCGGTGTCAATGTGTTCTTTTTTCCATTTCCAGGAGTGTATTTAAAAAAAAAAAAAACGCAGTTGACATCCATTTGACCTATGGCCGCGCCATCTAGCGGGCCAGCCATAGCGCCATCTGGTTTCTTCCTTCAAGCTAGACAAGTTTCGTTCTTAGTAGTTTTCTCGTTTGACGCTTACTTCGTGAGATATTTGGCCCAGTCACGGTCAATGGACCATAATGGAATGTAAGTAACAGTAGTAACGAAATGAAGAGATGACACTTCGCTTTCCTTTGAAGCCTTGTTGTCGGTCTATGAAATGTTTCTAGACGTCTGTGGTTGCGCAGGACTCTCCGGGGCTAAGCGGTCGACCGTTGCCACTCAGAGAGAGAGGGGTGACGCACATTGGCCAGGCGACGGCTGACTCGTGAATGGGAAATGCAGAGCTCCGCTGTGTCCCACCGGCGCCCTGCGTCTTCTGCAAAAAAGATGAAGCGTATGCGCCCGGCTGCAGACCTGTTGCTGCCGCCCCCGACGTATCGGCGCCACCCACACACACCCGTCCCGGTGTTTACT
This sequence comes from Schistocerca nitens, assembly GCF_023898315.1. NCBI lineage: Eukaryota > Metazoa > Arthropoda > Insecta > Orthoptera > Acrididae > Schistocerca > Schistocerca nitens. The sequence continues at coordinate 50,600,038 of NC_064620.1, forward strand.
CCGAGTGTGTGGAGCGAGGCTGGGTGAAAAATACGACCACCTCTCTGAGGGCAAAAATAAGTGACGGCAAGTTATAGTTCCATAGATCCAGTTGCGGCGCATTTCCTTTTAACTGCTTTGTATTTACGCCTTCGTGACTCATGGAACGAACTGATCTTACTCAGTATTTCGTAAAATTATGCACAATTAAACGTCACGTTTCTTGACTGGAGCGTGTTTTATTTTAAGTTGTACAGTGCGTTGTGATGGCCACACTATCATAATGTGGTGGTCTTAGTTGCATTTACGTGGTGAAACATGGTTCATTTTACAATATAACGAAATCTACCTGATTATGATTGTATGAACACTAAAAGGCACACAGAGCTTATATTAAGCATGAGTAGGGAAGGAAACATTTCTTTTATTAAGTAATCAGTTTCAAACCCTCTACAAATAATCATTATGAGCTTAAATTGGGATTCTAATAGTCCTCCGCAAAAATTAAGAAAAGCATTTTCGCTGATAGTAACAAAATTGTAAGGCTCGATTGTCGCATGTGTTATTGGAAATTGTACTACCTTCAGAGAAAAGTGTTCTTTTACAGCATCATCTCAAATTCTTTAGAGTTTGGCATAAAAATCTTTTACACACCCAACAGATTTAATATGCGTTCTATAACTTTTGATGTAACAGTCTTAATGCTGGATACCAAGAATAATTAATTTGTTGGATTCACGACTACCATTCCAAAAGTCGATAAGCAACCTCAAGTCTGAACTAGCATTTTATTCCGTCACTTACACTTTTTTCAGCTCTGAATATTATTTGCAAATATGTAAGTGTCAATTTGCGAAGACTATGTAGTTAGTGTTACGATTTGCCGGCCAGGGTTGCCGAGCGGTTCTAAGCGCTACAGTCTGGAACCGCGCGACCGCTCCGGTCGCAGGTTCGAATCCTGCCTCGGGCATGGATGTGTGTGATGTCCGTAGGTTACTTAGGTTTAATTAGTTCTAATTTCTAGGGGACTGATGACCTTAGAAGTTAAGTCCCATAGTGCTCAGAGCCATTTTTAGTGTTACAATTTAAAACGAACGTTCGCCACAATTGATTGAAGAAGCCAAAGAAATGTCTGGAGAGTCAACGACGTACTGCCTTTAATAGGACACTGCCTATCAGATAACTGGGTTACACAAACCAACGTTTCTAATCTTGTGTTTTACTAAAATGGAGAGAGAGGGAGAGGGAGACAAAAAGAGGGAGATAAAAAGAGTATGTAATACATGTGTGTGTGTGTGTGTGTGTGTGTGTGTGTGTGTGTGTATGTTTGTTTGTTTTACTACAAATTACCTAGATAAAAATATTCAAGAGACATTAGAAAATATTGGTTATGAAATTCATTACGATAAAATAGAAATATACTCTAGTCTTACGATAGAAATTTTGAACAACAAAAAATCTCAGAAGCTCAAAATACACGAAAGTGAAACGCTACCACATGATCGTCAAACACGAGTATCTTTAAGGCGCTGACCATTCACTTTACTGATAAAGACAGACAGTGAATAAATTCAAAAGCGAGAACAGAATAAGGTCAAGAATATTTATGTCCAAAATACACTGAAGTAAGAAGGTATAGTCTAAGAGCAATTTAGAATGACAGAAGTATACCAAAATTTACTCGGATACATAATAGCTGGCTAAAATAGAAAATGAAAAGAATGAAAAAAATCTGACTAACTAGATAAGTTATGGGGTACCACAGGACTCACAGCAGTACTGAAACTGAAGTAATATAATGGAACACAGAAAAAGAAGAAGGGGTAAAACACTATAATAATTCAATTAAAAAAAGTTTTAGGCAAACAGTTCTCAGCTGGAAAATTAACCACAAGAAAGGCCCGATTGGGCCTCAACCACATAATCTTTCAGACAAGTAAAAGTCCATTATCAGACGGCGAAAGTTATATGGACACCAAGAAAGATTAAATAAAAATCCGAAATACAGTTTGCTCTACTCCAAAAGGCTATCAAATCCTCTTTATTAAACTCTGACAAACAGAGTTGATGTTTGAACAAACTGTAATTTGACTCTGTTCATTATCTCATTACTAAAATCTTGTTTTTTGGTAGGTATGCAACACGTCTAATCTGAATGAAACGCTCCCTCGTAACTGATAGTAAACGTGGTGTTGTCATTGGAGATGTACAACATCAGGCTCACGTTAAAAATGTTGTCGTTCTACCTTCGACGTCTTCTAGAAATGTCCCTCTCGCTTCAGATAAGGTTCAGTCACTGCGTCATTTATGACGTCGTGCTGTAACGGTGAGAACCATGAGAAAATCCATAACTATCTTTGAATAAGGACAACATAAAAAATTTTCCGAGGGCTGCTTTTCCCATTCTGTGTTCTGCTTCAAGCAACAGCACAGCTGACTCTAGACACGAGGTATTCCACGATCTGCAGTACTTGACGCTCGTGAATAATAATAATAATAGTAATAGTAATAATAATAATAATAATAATAATACAAATTATGGGTACAATATTACTGGAACATACCCACACAAAATCACACACTTGCTATACATGGATGATCTAAAACTACTGGCAGCAACAAATCAACAACTCAACCAATTACTAAAGATAACAGAAGTATTCAGCAATGATATAAATATGGCTTTTGGAACAGACAAATGTACGAAAAATAGCATTGTCAAGGGAAAACACACTAAACAAGAAGATTACATATTGGATAACCACAGCGACTGCATAGAAGCGATGGGAAAAACAGATGCCTATAAATATCTAGGATACAGACAAAAAATAGAAATAAATAATACAAATATTAAAGAAGAACTAAAAGAAAAATATAGACAAAGACTAACAAAAAAACTGAAAACAGAATTGACAGCAAGAAACAAGACAAAAGCTATAAATACTTATGCTATAACAATATTGACCTATTCATTTGGAGTAGTGAAATGGAGTCACACAGACCTAGAAGCACTCAATACACTTACACGATCACAATGCCACAAATATAGAATACATCACATACATTCAGCAACAGAAAGATTCACATTAAGCAGAAAAGAAGGAGGAAGGGGATTTATCGATATAAAAAACCTACATTATGGACAGGTAGACAATTTAAGAAAATTCTTTCTAGAACGAGCAGAAAGTAGCAAAATACACAAAGCAATCACTCATATAAATACATCGGCTACACCACTGCAATTTCATAACCACTTCTCCTTTAGATCACATAACATCAACAGATACGAAGAAAGTAAATTGGAAAAAAAAAAAACACTACATGGCAAGCACCCGTATCATCTAACACAGCCACACATCGATCAAGACGCATCCAACACATGGCTAAGAAAAGGCAATATATACAGTGAGACGGAAGGATTCATGATTGCAATACAGGATCAAACAATAAACACCAGATATTACAGCAAGCATAATATTAAAGATCCCAATACCACAACAGATAAATGCAGACTTTGCAAACAACAAATAGAAACAGTAGATCACATCACAAGCGGATGTACAATAATAGCAAATACAGAATACCCCAGAAGACATGACATTGTAGCAAAAATAATAGATCAACAGCTTGCCTTACAACATAAACTTATAAAACAACACGTTCCCACATACAAGTATGCACCACAAAATGTACTGGAGAATGATGAATACAAATTATACGGGAACAGAACCATTATAACAGATAAAACAACACCACATAACAAACCTGACATCATACTCAGGAATAAAAAGAAGAAATTAACACAACTAATCGAAATATCCATACCAAATACAACAAATATACAGAAGAAAACAGGAGAAAAAACTGAAAATTACATCCAACTGGCTGAGGAAGTCAAAGACATGCGGCATCAGGATAAAGTTGACATCATACGAATTATACTATCAACTACAGGAGTCATACTACACAATATCCACCAGTACATCAATGCAATACAGCTACATCCAAACTTATAGCCGTGCTGTTCTAGGCGCTTCAGTCTGGAACCGCGTGACCGCTACGGTCGCAGGTTCGAATCCTGCCTCGGGCATGGATGTGTGTGATGTCCTTAGGTTAGTTAGGTTTACGTAGTTCTAAGTTCTAGGGGACTGATGACCATAGACGTTAAGTCCCATAGTGCTCAGAGCCATTTGAACCATTTTTGAACCAAACTTATATATACAACTACAGAAATCCGTAATTATTGATACATGTTCAATTACCCGAAAGTTCCTAAATGCAATATAACATATACCGTACAGTTAAAAGGAAGTCACGCTTGATCAAGGTCCGCGTCACTTTCCATTTTTGACCAGACATAACGTCTGAGAAAAGAAAGATAATAATAATAATGTTAACAATGGCTCAACATCATTTTACACTCTTGATAATCATACGCAACTACACTTAGTTCCGACTGGTGCCTGTTTCTGAAATTTGACACAATTTTTGAAAATAAGTGACTTAACATTCACGACCGACCTTGGCTGCGGCTCGCACCCGTCTTTCTGTGACCACAAGAGAGCTTATGTCTCAATCACAGTCCTGGAGATTTCGTGCTACGTTCTATAGACGAGGGGCAACGGCCTTGTCGCGGTGGATACACCGGTTCCCGTCAGATCACCAAAGTTAAGCGCTTTTGGGCGTGGCCAGCACTTGGATGGGTGACCATCCGGGCCGTCATGCACTGTTGCCATTTTTAGGGGGTCACTCAGCCACGTGATGCCAATTGAGGAGCTACTCGACCGAATACTAGCGGCTCCGGTCATAGAAACCCATCGTAACGACCGGGAGAGCGGTGTGCTGTGACCACCTATCAGCATCCTTATCTGAGAATGACACGGCTTTAGGATGGTCCCGATGGGCCGGTTGTGCCCTGAGGGCGGAGTGCTTTTTTAAGTAGTCGAGCACTGCTCAGCCAATATCAAGTGGAGACGATGTTTCCAATTGGGTTGTGACGCCGTACCACGTCGCCCAGACGCCACCATTGTCCTCCACCTGCACCCTGGGTCTTGTGCTCTATTGCACCTTGTTACAGTTTTCTCGATTCCGGGTACATCGTCCTGATTAAAACACTGTGTTTTCTTTAACAACCAAGGCTTCCTTTTCATATGTAATTTTCTAACCATCTAACTAGAAATAACTGTGAAATATTCAACAACAAATGTTTTACAACAAACACTAAAGTCTTATGCCAAAAGTAATCGCATTTTCATTTTTTGTTACTGGGTTATCTGCTTGAACACACTGCTTTGTTACTTGTTTCGTTCTGAATTTAAGTGAAGACTCTGCCTCACATGCACAGTAACAAGTCAGCTCAGAATATTTTTGAAATGACTTTCTAAACATTGTTCGGGAGTTGGATATCGAATTTAAATTCTTTTCGTTTTTCGAGCTGCATCGTTTCTAGTCAAATTCTCGAGCTTTTGATAGCTGCCAGCGCCATCATCAACATAGCGGTAAAACTAGTGACGGCTGTGGATTGCACTATATTCAGCTTATACAGACCTTGCAGCAGAGACTGGAACCTTCCAGACGAGGGCGGAAATAGGCGTACACGGAAGGTGAGTTGCGCAACCTCCGGCAGCTTCTTTCCGCCGAAAAAAAAAAGTTCAAATGTGTGTGAAATCTTATGGGACTTAACTGATAAGGTCATCAGTCCCTAAGCTTACACACTACTTAATCTAAAGTATCTAAGGACAAACACACACACCCATGCCCGAGAGATCGGAGCCAACGGGATACATTGACCATGCAACGAATTTGCAACGTGTCACAAGTCGGCTTGTCCGCCACACGTCGCAAACGCTCGGCTCCGTGCAGGACCCATAGGAAATCAATATTTAATTGAAAAGGCGCCCAATGAAGGTCTAAAATTTGTAGTATACTTTGACAACTTCCAAGCATATAAATACACAATCAAGAATTACTAAATTTGTCTGAAACAGTGACTCGCTCCCCGCGGAGACTGCTGCTGGCACTCATAAGACCTGTAGTGTCACGTGCTGTGACTTACGCTTCACGACCTGTCTTCCTCGTGGGCCTCGCGTGATATCGATGCCCACGAGAAAGACAGGCCGCGGCGCTCGCTCAACAAAGCAGACAAAATGCGCTTCAAAACCTGTTAACTCGCAACTGGGTGTGTACTTACTAACGAGTACTGCATCTTCTAATGGAATTTGCTATTACGAAGCCTTACTAATTACCAATCGTACAATACCGCCAGCCGGTGTGGCCGAGCGGTTCTAGGCGCTTCAGTCTGGAACCGCGCGACCGCAACGGTCGCAGGTTCGAATCCTGCCTCGGGCATGGATATGTGTGATGTCCTTAGGTTAGTTAGGTTTAAGTAGTTCTAAGTTCTAGGGGACTGATGACCTCAGATGTTAAGTCCCATAGTACTCAGAGCCAAACGTACAACAAAATTCTCGCCATAAATGGTATAACGGTTTGTTTAAGGGATTTAGTCTCTTCTGTGTAGCAGCCCTCATTTCATACAAGATGCGGTGCCTTATGCAACTAATAATCATTTTGGAATGATTACAATTTTATTGTAACTCAGTATAGCCGTAACAAATTTTTAGTAGGCCTATGAACAGCCTATCAATGTAGAACTAATAACTGTGAGATAAGTAATAGTGGATTCCAGTAGAGGATGAAATTCTCCTTTGTACATATACACGCGGCTACGAGTTAAAAAATGTAGAAACGCAGTTTGCCTGCAGAGTTGAGCCAGCGAGCCGGCCGGGGTCGCCGAGCGGTTCTAGGCGCTACAGTGTGGAGCAGCGCTACCGCTACGGTCGCAGGTTCGAATCCTGCCTCGGGCATGGATGTGTTTGATGTCCTTAGGTTAGTTAGGTTTAAGTAGTTCTAAGTTATAGGGGACTGATGACCTCAGAAAATAAGTCCCATAGTGCTCAGAGCCATTTGAACCATTTGAGCCAGCGAGCGAGCTGGCTCGGCCTACCTTCGTGACGTATGTGCCGCGGCCTGTCTTTCTCGTAGGCCTCGGCGTGATATCTAGTGACGTCACATGATGTGGCATGTTTGAAACTGCCGCTCCAACCTCCCGTCAGGTATCAAGCACCAAGCTTTAATTCCACCCGCTGTCCACAGCCCGTCCTCATGCCTTACAAAGTAAGTATTTCTGGTCTCGGTCAAAATAGTTACAATTCATATTAAACCCGGCCACCTCTACTACAAACAGTTTTCCAGAATGGCTGTTCTACAGTCTACATCTACATCTACATCCATACTCCGCAAGCCACTTGAGGGTGTGTGGCGGAGGATACCTTGAGTCGGTTCTTCCTTCCATTCGAGTGTGGTATTGTTCGTGGAAAGAAAGATTGTCGGTATGGCTCTGTGAGGCTCTAATCTCTCTGTTTTTATCCTCATGGTCTCTTCGCGACGTATACGTAGGAGGGAACAGTATACCGCTAGACTCCTCGGTGAAGGTATGTTCTCGAAACATCAACAAAAACCCGTACCGAGCTACTGAGTGTCTCTCTTACAGGGTCTTCCACTGGAGTTTATCTGTCATTTCCGTAACGTTTTCGCGATTACTAAATGATCCTGTAACGAAGCGCGCTGCTCTCCGTTGGATATTCTCTATCTCTTCTATCAACTCTATCTGATATGGATCCCACACCGGTGAGCAGTACTCAAGCAGTGGGCGAACAAGTGTACTTAACCTACTTCCTTTCTTTTCGGACTGCCGGCCACGGTGTTATAGCGGTTCTAGGCGCTCAGTCCGGAACCGCGCGACTGCTACGGTCGCAGGTTCGAATCCTGCCTCGGGCATGGATGTGTGTGATGTCCTTAGGTTAGTTAGGTTTAAGTAGTTCTAAGTTCTAGGGGACTGATGACCACAGATGTTAAGTCCCATAGTGCTCAGAGCCATTTGAACCATTTTTTTTGTTTTCGGACTGCATTTCCTTAGGATTCTTCCAATGAATCTCAATCTGGCATCTGCTTTACCGACGATTAATTTTATATGGTCATTCCATTTTAAATCACTCCCAATGCCTACTCCCAAATAATTTATGGAATTAACTGCTTCCAGTTGCTGACCTGCTATGTTGTAGCTAAATGATAAAGGATCTTTCTTTCTATGTATTCGCAGCACATTACACTTGTCTACATTAGGATTCAGTTGCCATTCCGTGCAACATGCGTCAATTCGTTGCAGATCCTCCTGCAATTCAGTACAATTTTCCATTATTACAACCTCTTGATATACTACAGCATCATCCGCAAAAAGCCTCAGTGAAGTTCCGATGTTATCCACAAGGTCATTTGTACATATTGGGAATAGCAACGGTCCTACAACACTCATCTGCGGCACACCTGAATTCACTCTTACTTCGGAAGACTTCTCTCCATTGAGAATGACATTCTGCGTTCTGTTATCTAGGAACTCTTCAATCCAATCACACAATTGGTCTGATAGTCCATATGCTCTTACTTTGTTCCTTAAAGGACTGTGGGAACTGTATCAAACGCCTTGCTGAAATCAAGAAACACGGCATCTCCCTGGAAACCCGTGTCTATTGGCCCTCTGAGTCTCGTGGACGAATAGCGCGAGCTGGGTTTCACACGATCGTCTTTTTCGAAATCCATGTTAATTGCTACAGAGTAGATTTCTAGTCTCCAGAAAAGTCATTATACTCGAACATAATACGTGTTCCAAAATTCTACAACTGATGGACGTTAGAGATATAAGTCTATAGCTCTGCACATCTGTTCGACGTCCCTTCTAGAAAACGGGGATTACCTGTGCCCTTTTCCAGTCTTTTGGAACGCTACGCTCACCTACAGACCTACGGTACACCGCTGCAAGAAGGAGGACAAGTTCCTTCGCGTACTCTGTGTAAAATCGAACTGATATCTCATCAGGTGCGGTTTGTTTATGGGATTTAGTCTGTTCTGTGTAGCAGCCCTCATTTCATACAAGATGTGGTACCTTATGGAACTGATAATCATATTGGAATGATTACAATTTTATTGTAACTCAGTGTAGCTGTAACAAATCATTAGTAGGTCTATGAACAGCCTGTCACTGTAGAACTAATAACTGTAAGATTACATAATAGTGGGTTCCAGTAGAGGATGAAATTCTCGTTTGTACGTATACACGCAGTTACGAGTTAAAAAATGTAGAAACGCAGTTTGCTGAGTTGAGCCAGCGAGCAACCTGGCTTGGCCTAATTTCGTGACGCGTGCTTCGTGGCTTCTCTTTCTCCTGGGCCTCGGCGTGATATCTAGTGACGTTACATGGTGTGCCATGTTTGAAACTGCCGCTCCAATCTCCAGTCAGGTATCAAGCACCCGCTGTCCACAGCCCTCCCTCATACCTTACAAAGTAAGTATTTCTGGTCTCGGTCGAAATAGTTGCAATTCATATTAAGCTCGGCCACCTCTCCTACAATCAGTTTTTCAGATTGGTAGTTCTACAGTCGTTCTTTCCGCGGCAGCATTCGTGCTTAGAAAAGGTAAGGGATTTATAACACAGTAGCGCCAGAAATGGACGTCGCTATACGTCGAATGATGGCTTTCAGAGTAATACATGGTGTTCCACAATTCCCACAGCAGGACTCTGGATGTTGCAGAAGGGAATTTCTAGATAAATTTTTGATAAGAATTCCATATCCAGAATCGTACCGTTTGGACGTAAAATAAATTTCAACATCAGATCACATTCAAAGGTCGCGATTCATTGTATCCACACAGTCTGGACAATGAACTTATGACCAGTGCCCTCTATAGGAGGTGCTCCAAGTGTAGATACTGCTGTATGTTGCCCAAGATGGGTCGACGACACACAGTCCATAAACCCTCGTGTGTGCTGAGTATTTTATGCTGCCGCCGGCATTTTTTACTCACACAGCGCAAAGTAGTAAAAGACTTGAAAAAAGAAAAGGTGACTATTGTATATAAGAAGGATAAAAGGGCGGACCTGCCAAATTGCTGATTCGTGTCCTTAACATCGGCATGATGCAGAAATTTGGAACACGTTCTGAGTTCGAACAAAATAAATTTCCTTGATACATAAAAGCTTCCGTCCACAAAGTAGAGCGATATTAGAAAGTATCGCTTTTGCGAAACTCAGTTTTCCCTTTTCTCATATGATAACTGGCGAACAATTTAATGAAGGGCAACAGGCATATTGCAGGCAGATTTCCGGAATGTATTTGACGCAATGCCCCGCTCCAGACTCTTAACTAAGGTCCGAACACACAGAATAGGTTCCCAGATATGTGAGTGGCTCGAAGACTTCTTAAACCCAGTCCGTTTTCCTCGACGTCGCGCTACGGTCGCAGGTTCTGATCCTGCCTCGGGCATGGATGTGTGTGATGTCCTTAGGTTAGTTAGGTTTAAGTAGTTCTAAGTTCTAAGGGACTGATGGCCTCCGATGTTAAGTCCTATAGTGCTCAGTGCCATTTGAATCATCTTTTGAACCTCGTCGTCGAATATTAATCTGAGACGGAGGTATCGTCAGGAGAGCCCCAGGATAGTGTGAGAGGACCCTTCTTTTTCTCTATACACAGCAAGTTATTACGAGATGACATTGTAAGGGGTCCGTAGGCCCTTACTATAAGTTTGCACTCGGCACAGGTCGATAGGGCAAACAATCGATAGTGTCGGGTTGCGAGAGCGAGTGTAGAGTTGAGTCAGTTCCCGGGTTGCGGGCCGAGCCGTGCGGAGGCCGGTTGCTGTGATACAAGGCTTACCGACAAAGGGAGTGGCCATCGCCGCGGTTTAACCCCTTTGTGTTAGAATGATACGGGAAAGTGAAGAAGTTTAATTACGAGAGTGCTCAGTGATATTTTTGTGACGATATTTATTTGGTTTCGCGTCTACCGCGCCGGCATCATTTGGATTGCAGTGTTGGATTACAGTGATTGAATTTGCGTGTGACGATTATGAATAACGAAGAAGCCTGTGCTGAGATTAGCCGCAATTAAATATGTATGACGAAGGCAGTGGCTGTCTCCTTTTTCTTGTGTTTTTGAGACGAATATAGGTCTTGATTAGTGAAGCTGTGTTGGTGTTCTTCTTGTCACCAGACATTTCATTATTACAGCATTGAAAAGGACAAAATGGAATGCAACGACTCCGTAGCAGTCAAATCCGATTGCCAGCCCCATTAGGTACACGGTCACATCAATTAATTGTTATTTGGGCTGCTATCTGATCCCGATCGAGCGGGATACATAAAATCGGAGTGTTACAACATTCGTTGCAGTAAGGCACGCAACCGTCTAGAACGGTGGCTGCAGGATGGCTTTTTTTTTTTTTTCGCTTTGCTCACAGCGCAGCTGACGCTGCCTGCCGTGAGAACTGCATAGCGTAACATTCAGTCGATGCGAAGATTCATACCCTATACGAATCTAAGTAATCCATATTAGTTATAATCCGATTTCGTTCAAATTTGGTACATAGCCTTTTGTTATTAATGGAATGATGATGTCAAAATTTCAGATTTTTATTTATTGTCGTTCTGTAGATAAAGAGAATTACCTAAAACTCCTAAAACCTACGCTTGGTTTTTGCGACCAATTTAGGAAGAATAACATATCGACTTTCATTATCATTTCAAGACATTGCAAAGTTATCAGTTCATAAAAATCATTTAATTAGAATTTTATTTTTAAAACTTTAGTCACTGTGCTTTACGTAATATAAAAATCGCTCAAAATTATTATTTGATTATATTTTGCATTGTGAGTGCGTGAGAATAATTGAGAGAGTGTATGTGGGACATATGTTAAAATTTAATATTTTATGTAAAACTTTGTACAAACGAACAATGGCGAAGTTATGGTGCAACCTCGATTCAGGTGACGTATGTCGATGTGTGCTTGCTTCTGTATAAAAGCAGCCAGAATGGAAATTACAGGCGGAATAAGTTTATTTGTCAATCTGAAGAATATTTCGCACTTCTTTTATTTTGATTAAACAAAATACAATAATCTGAAGTTTTGCTAACATTAATTACTGTCAAATTAGTGATTGAATAAGGCAAGATTTTCCTCGAGAATCATCTAGAAGGAACGTTCTGATTGGTAGTTAAGATCAACAGCCAATCAGAATAAAGCTGTTTCCGCGCGAAAAGAGGAGTGGGCATATAGGAGAGTACCTCAAGAGTAGAGATGGGTCGAGCTCGTTCATTCCCGTGAACTACTTCATTCATTTCACTCTTTGCCGTGAAGCGTTCAAATGAAGTAGTTCATTCGTGAAGTACGGAAGGCTGGCGAAGTTGCCCAGTTCGCCGCTCAGCCGCGGCTACGCTCGCTTCGCCTCGCTCGTACAATAAAGCTTCGTAATACTTCATAATTTTACCAACAGATGGCCGAACTGTGCAGTAACGAGAACGCAACTTTTTACGCTCTTACAGAGTCTGAGAGTTAAATAGAACATGGTCGAAGGGGACAAAGGAAAGATAAACAGAGAAACCTGTCACATATAAAGAAGGTATTACATTTAATCTTGCTCGACATTTTCTCATGAAGCGCCCAAAAAAGTCTTTATCTGCCAAGTTAAACCTATTTTGTTGTATTCATGGACTGAAAACTAGGGCTACCAACGAAATGCAGTCAAATTTTGTTCCTTTTAAAGTTTAATCCAAAATAGAATGAGTATGTTTACCACTGTTACAAAGTCTATATACCTACGTAAAGTAATTATTCAGAAGTTTTCCTGTAGATTTTATTTTTGTTGAGAATAATAACCCTCCAAATTCAAAACGTTAATTGTCACCTGTAGGCATTGGTACGATTTCAGGTAAAAACCCCCTTTATCTTCTTTGGAAAGCAGTTTTTGCGTCTGTTCACTCTTATACAATGGCTAGCAACTCGCGATCGCGTAGAAGTAGTGAGATTTGGGGTTTCTTCGCCGATTTAGGTGATGGTAAAGCAAAGTGCAATTATTGTTCTAAGTGTATTTCATATAAAGGAGGAAATACATTTAATCTAGCGCGTCATGTTCGAGTGCTGCATCCAACAGTGTCATTGTCAGTCAGGCGCTTAGCGCCCCCTGCTCCTGCATCTTCCGATATTTGTTGGATAAAAAACCCGGACAATCCGGAACCAACATCAGCAAATGCCAGAAGCGAACAGCAGTTGGTGCCAGAAAATAACAGTATCACTTCAGTATCAGAAAGCAGACCTCAATATCACGGAACATTACCCATGTATTTTCCGAAACCGCTTTCTAACAAAAGAAATCAGGAGATAGATTTCGCACTTCTGCATACTGTTGTAAAGGATTATTTGCCCTTCAACATAGTGGAAAGCAAACATTTCCAAAGTTTTGTAGGCAAACTGAATGGTGCTTACAGAATGCCATCTCGGAAGACCATTTCCAATACGTTGCTACAACAACAGTACGCCATGATAAAAGAAATTGTGAGAGCCAAAATTAATTCTGCGGAAGCGGTTGTGCTGACAATGGATGGGTGGACCTCAACTACAAATGAGAGTTATTTGTCGGTGACAGCACACTACGTTAAAGACCTGGAGCTGGCGTCTTCCCTCCTAGAGTGCTTTAAATACGACGAAAGGCACACGTCAGAAAAACTCTCGGAAGAACTGCTACGTGTCACAAGGGAATGGGGCATTCAAGAAAAAGTCGTGTGTGTCGTCAGCGACAATGCTGCTAATATTGTGGGAGCTACAAGACTCACAGCCTGGAAACACATCCCCTGCTTTGCACACACACTCAATTTAATTGTTCAGAATGGGCTTCCGCACATTCAACCCATTCTGAATAAAGTAAAAAAAAAATTGTTGAATTTTTTAAAAGAAGTTCGCAGGCCTGCACGAAACTGAAAAAAGATGCAGGAACAGTTAAAAGAGCCTAAAACAGGACACTGTTACAAGATGGAAGTCAACCTATGATATGCTGCGAAGAATAATCGAGGTTAAGAATTCCCTAATGACAGTTATCACTCTGAATTATCCGGATCTTCCAAATCTGACTGCAGAGGACATTTCAAGTGTAACACAAGCCTGTGACCTGTTGAAAGTTTTCAAAGACTGCACTGAGGAAATGTCAAGTGAAAATGTTGTCACTGCTTCTAAAGTTATACTCCTTAGTCGCTCGTTGAAAACATGGTGTTGCAGGTTTGTTAATAACACTGAAATTCATGTAGACGTGCAACAGACGGCCGAAAAGTTAGCTGAAGACCTAAAACGACGATTTAGAAATATAGAGGAAAATTCCATTTTCGCGGAAGCAACTGCATTGGATCCCCGGTTCAAATTACATGGTTTTTCTGATAAAAATTCTGCTGAGAAGGTGAAATTAAACCTGATCAGGCACTGTGAGAAATTTGTGACGAACACATCCACTGCTACTGCAACAATCTCAGTTCCAACCACTGAATCTACTTCCAGTCTCTGGCTCGAATTTGATGAAGTGTTTTCCAGGCTGCAGAGTAATCCACACCCGAGAGCTGCTGCAATAGTGGAAGTGGACAAATACTTACAAGAGCCCCTGCTACAGAGACAAGGCAATCCACTTCAGTGGTGGTCTGAACGGCTGTCAGTATACCCCTCGCTCTTTGAACTTGCAAAAATACGACTCTGTATTGTCGCAACTGACAGAAGAAATCGTCTGACAGGGAAAAAAGTGGAACAAATCATGTTTTTAAACGGAAATCTCTGAAGATTCACCAAATCCGTTGATGCTTATTCAAAAATACATGTGTGTATTTTTTTAAAATTTAATTAGGACAATCCTCAAATTGACATTTAGTGTAATTATTACAATAATGTGTACGAGATAAAAATTCCTACATGAACGATTATCTTTCAAGCGTGGATTCCACGCATGCTTCAGTTCCAGACTCACAAGGTAAGCATTTTATTTTCATGTTGGCTGTGCGTACTCACACAGCCAGCCTCTTCGTTTGTATTTTAATATTCATTTGTCTGCAAGCGCTGCCAACGGTAGCTTACCCGTTGAAGCGAAGTATAACTGCACAAATAGTCGCTGGTAATGATGTCAGCCCTGCAGGGAGCAGCTGACGCTACCTTCCCCTCGCCCCTCATCACCTAACCCCACCTATCCCTATCGTTCACCACAAACACCGCGCGATTCGTCGACAGGCAGTGGAGGGAGGACTGAAGTGAAGGGAGAATGAGTGACGTACCGCCGATGTACTGGTAGAGGGAGAGGGGAAGAGAGTGAGTGAACTAGAAAAAAGTGTGGAGTGTGCTGTCTGTGAAGAGTTTGAAGTACCAGTTCTTTGAAATTGAGTGGTTAGTTCACACTTCACTGGAGTGAAGCGTTCATTTGAACGACTCATTCACGAGCTCCCCATCACTACTCAAGAGGAGTCGCTTGCTAGCCTGTCTACGGATAACACGATGTCATATCGCTCCTTAAAAGTACTATGCAAGATGAGAAAAGAGTGAGCTAATTTTGGTTCGAACATATCGTGACTGAAGCGACTGGAGGTAAGAACATTTTAATGAAAGTGTGGTGTTTCTAAGTTAAATAGTTCGAGAGATATGAGCGTGTGAACTTTCTGGTCGTAGTAACAACTCCACGTGGCGCGTTTCGTGCTCTGTAAGGAATATTTACGCTAGCACTTCTTACGGAGAAGACCACTGGAACGACAGAATGCTTAACTCGAGAATAGTTGTGGGTCTGTGACTGGTAGAACGTGAAAATTAGTCGGGTCAGACTTACTAAAATTCTGGCTGCTTTCCGAGTGACAATTTGTTGTATATACAGTGAATCTCGAAGGATAATGTTTCACTGTATTAAATACGGACTTGGTAGCCATTTCATGTGTTTCAATATGAATAAAAAGCAGAGTTAATCTAATGTTAAACGCTTTCCTGCAAGTAGACCGAATATCCCGAAGGCCCGATTTCTTAATCATGAACTTTCAGTAACTGACTTTCAACTAGAGTTGCGCGGCCCCTGTGTGGTAGGAATTAGATGCTGGATTCATCAACGCTGCTTTACACTGCCTAGCAAGTATCTGCTACTTCAGAGTGAAGGGATATCGGCAAGAAGCCTAGCGAGGTAGATGGACTGAACGACAGTAGTAACGAAAACGCAGACGACCGACCCCTCCCCGCCGAACCAGGGTAATGTGATAGGCTCAAATGGCTCTGATGATGTAGTGGTGTACGGGAAGGTGTGGTCGTCGAGTGACCATAGAACGCTACAGGATGACTTAATTAGGCTGTGACGAATGTGATGATTGGCAGCTTCCTCTAAATATAGATATCAGTTAAATGTCTAAGCGTAACGTTGCAAAGCGATACGATATCAGACGAGTACCTAAGGACGCTGGCAGGAATGGCAAATGGTTGACTTCGGTTTATTGAGGGAGTTTTAGGAAAGTGTAGCTCATTTGTAGAGGAGACAGCGTATAGAACACTTGTACGAACCATTTTTCAGAGTGATTCGCTTCGCAGAATGTCGTATTAAAGAAAGACATCGAAACAGTTCAAAGGCAGGGTGCTCGATTTCCTACCTGTGGGTCCACAAAATGCGAGTGTTACGGAGATGCTTCGTGAATTCAAATGGGAATCCCTGGAGGAAAGAGGACGTTATTTTCGGGCAACAGTGTTAAGAAAATTTAGAGAATAGGTATTTGCAGCTGATTTCAGAACAGTTCTACTGCCGGCAACGTACATTTCGTGTGTGGACCGCGGAGATAAGAGGAATTAGGACGCGTACGGGGGCATTGGCCTATAGACGGTCGATTTTCCCTCACTCCATTTGCAGGTGGATTGGGGAAGGAAATTGCTGGTAATGCTAGATAGTGTCCGCTGCCACAAACCATACAGTGGCTTGTGGGGTATGTATGTAAATGCAGATGTGGAGGACATCGTCTTCCCACTGTACGGTGAATAAGACTGACTCTTCATTTGGCCCCAGAAACATTAATCGAGAGGTGGCCGTCGTGGCCAAGCAGCCCACCTCTAACTCTATGTTTAACCGAGATTTTCGCGCACAACGTTCCAAATGCACGGGTGCGCCATCATGATGCAAACACATTTACTGACGGGGCACCAGTGACGAATCTTGCAGTAACTCAACCAGTACCTCGCGCTGGAAAGTTGAACATTTGGGACTCGTTAGGCGGTACAGAGGAACATCATCATCATCAGTTATCTGCTATATTAGCAGGTCCTTTGCCTCTCCATTTTCTGCGATCCATTGCTTCCTTCTTAAGGCTGCTGTATGTTGTACCGTCCATCATGTCATCCAGTATCTGGAATCTCTTCCTTCCTCGCTTCCTTTTCCCTTCTACATAACCTTCTAAAACTGTTTTTATCAGTCCGTCATTCTTTCTTAATATATGCCCAATCCAATTTCTTTTTCTTCTCTTTATTACATCTAGTAACTGTCTTTTCTCTCCCACTCTTCTCAGTACCTCTTCATTTTTTACTCTGTCCATCCAACTTATACTTTCCATCTTCCGCCATGTCCAGATCTCAAAAGCCTCCAGCCTTTCTCTGTCTTTTTTCCTCATAGTCCATGTTTCAGCGCCATATAGAAGAACACTCCATACGAGACATTTTATGAGTCTCTTTCTAAGTCCTCTGTCCAGACCGCTGCAGAAGATTCTCCTTTTCTTATAAAACGCCTCTTTTGCCATTGCTATCCTTGTTTTAATTTCTGTGGTGCACTTCCAGTCGGTGTCTATCCTGCTTCCAAGATACTTAAAATTTTGCACCTGTTCTAGTGTTTCTCCATTCAGCACAATTTTTATTTCCTTATTTCCTCCTATTGCCAATACTTTTGTTTTATTTGTGTTAATTTTCATTCCATATTTTTTTCCGTTAGTTGCAATGGTGTCCACCAAATCCTGTAATTCTTTTTCCCCTGTGGCTAGAAGGACCATGTCATTAGCAAATCTCAAGCATCCTACTCTTCTTCCTCCAATTTCTACTTCTTTGTCATCTAATGAGCATTGGTCAATCATATTTTCCAAGTACAGGTTGAAAAGAGTTGGAGATAAACAGCATACGGCCCAGTAAAAGGACCATAAGCCATATCTGCAGATATACTCATACCGAACTGTTCCTGAAATACACGTGAAACTGCGAAGATCTTCATCATCACAAATGTGGCTATTCCTCACTGTTGAAGTTTCATCCGTAAATAGAACGTGGTGTGGAAATTCTGGCATGTCGACAAAATGATATAGAAATGACGTGCAGAAATTGATAAGTAGCGGAAAATCTGCCTGAGTCAATGCATGCTTTTGTTGGTGGTAAGATGTGAGCTGCTCATCATGCAGAACACGACAGCCCCTCGCCTGAGGCATGGCCAACACGTAGGTAACATTTCGAGCACTCTTTGTCTGGTTCCCTTCTACGTGACGGAGGACGCCCTCTTCAAAGGCGAGAGTGCGGCGCGTCCGTGGAACGCCACAGTGAAGCCCCCTAGATGCGACTGTTCGCAGCATTTGTTGCAGTCTGGCGAAAATATGTGATATAATGAGGCGATCCGAAAAAAGTTGTCGATAGGTGCGTTGTGCAGCTCTACAAATTACGTCCCGTTGCATCGTTACATATCAACATCTCCAACAATGAATAGTTGTGGAGAGATTTGTAAGGACATGAGGAAGAGAAACGACGAATAAACCGTTGAACGAAACTCAGTTTAATTTCCACATGAGAGGGTAACATTTGTTGAAAGAGTACCATGTTCAGGTTCCATATTACAAACATTTGCTCAATGCGGAGACCATCAGCGTCCACGGAAGTCTGAAGCCGCACTACAGATACAGTTTCACAGTTGTTCGCAGCGCTTTTCGAAACGTGGAACATGGAACGTTCAGCTGTCGTGACGCAGCTCACACACTGCTTGACAATCGCACACTGCGTCCACCAGTCTCAGCCGTGGCAACAGTAGCATCTTCAAAACTTTGTGACATAATTGACGGTCAGTCTCTCCCAGGAACAATTCCCAAATCGCCAGTTATACCGACCTTTTGAATCATGTTCTTCAACGCCGATGCGAAAAGAGGACCTCTCTGTATTCCTTTAAAGCGTAGATATTCGATTAGAGCAGCAACATTAGTGTTGTTTTGATGAAACAGTTTTGCAAATAAAGCCCCGCTCATCTTGTGCAGACCCACGTTAAATGATGCACACTGATGCCAGGTCATAACACTACTAACAACGCAAATACTGCCGCTCACATTCTGAACATCATTCCTAAAACGTTTGATACCCATACGTTAAGCGGTTTCCAGTTTACACTGGCCCAAGCTACGAGACTTTAAACATAACCACCCCGTACTCTTCAAACATGTGTTCCGTCATCCTGCACTGTCTAGGTCGTCCTTTCCGCTCATTGACGATCTGAAAAATTGGCAGAAAGCTAAAGCAGTGATTGTAAACAGAGGACATATTACGTCACGAAAATGACGACGACGCCTGTAGTATCTTGCAATTCGTCTAATACAGGGTGCCTAGGAAGCTGTTTTCTCTGATCGCTAGACAACACTTCAAGCAAATCGTATTAATGGAGTTTATTACAGTAAGTTAAACTGACAATACTTAACTTTGCACATTCACTTATGTGAGTCGCAAGCAAATAGTGACATGCAAATTGTCAATTTCCTTCGTTGTATAGAATTTTACTGCAAGCAAAACAAAGCAATTCATAAGTGACTGCTATAGCTTTTGTATGACGGCTCGCCTTCCACCGCGGCCGCGACTTTTTTTTTTCTCTTTATTATAAGTTTAAAACCTTTACAGAAAGGTAGACGGGCAGCGGCCTATCTATGCCGCTCTTCGGCCACAGAAAAAACATACATAAAACAGGAAGACATATAAACAAACATACATGGAGAGTAAAAACAGGAGACATACATATTAAAATAAACGAAGGCGTTCACGGACGCACTGTTTGTATAAAAACGTTCAGCACTGTACACAACGGAGACACAGAGTTTCACACATGAACAGAAGAGCACTGAAGGAGAGACACTGAGAAACACATGGGAAGACAAACACCAACACAGTGGCGACGATCTCTGGCGCACTAAAAACATACTGTGCACACGAAAAAACCTGGGGCCTGCCATAAGGAAGAGGTAAGGGTAGGATGGAGGGGGAAGATGCCAGTGGGAGAGAAGAAGGGAGGGAGAGGGGAGAGGTTAGGAGGGGTGTGGAAGCCCACGGAGGGGGGAGGGGATGGAGGGAGGAGGGGGGAGGGGATGGAGGGAGGAGGGGGGAGGAAGTGAGGAGGGAGAGAAGGGGAAGAGGGTGCCTGTGAGGAAAAACACAGGAGGAGGAAGGGGAGGATCAAAGCTGGTAGGAGGGGTAGATGGAGGGGACGAGGGCATCATAAAGGAGGGGGGTTGACGGAAGCCACCTTGGGCAAGGATATGGAGTGTGGTAAGATGGAGAGCGTGTGGGACGCAGGTGTACAGGCGCGGCAGCGGACAGGTGTGGGAAAGGATGGGGGAAACAATCGGGTGAGGGGGATCAAGTTTATGGGAAGTGTAAAGGATCCATATCCGTTCAAGGAAGAGGAGGAGGTATGGGAAAGGAATTAAGTCTTAGAGGATCCGCGATGGGGAAGGGAGGCGGATGCGATAGGCGAGGCGGAACGCATGGCATTCCATGATTTGAAGAGACTTGTAGAAGGTAGGAGGGGCAGAGATCCAGGTGGGATGGGCATAACAGAGGATGGGGCGGATGAGGGATTTATAGGTGTGGAGGATTGTGGGGTCCAGACACCATGTGCAGCCAGCAAGAAGCTTGCGGAGGTGGAGTCGGGAGCATGCCTTGGCTTGGATCGTCCGGAGATATGGGGTCCAGGAGAGGCGATGGTCAGGGGTGACGAGAAGGTACTTGAGGGTGGGGGTGAGGTTAATAGGACGGCCATAGATGGTGAGATAAAAATCAAGGAGGCGGAAGGAAGGGGTGATTTTGCCTACAATGATCGCCTGGGTTTTGGAAGGATTGACCTTGAACACTGCAACTTGGTGGCGCGGCGCTTATATTCTCTTCGTGTAGATGCCGCTCCAGTCATACTGTCGTCCTAGTCAGCGTACTACCGGCTGACGCCGTCCCGCAGCCCTCTCTGCTAATCGTCATGCCGGCGCTTGTCGTTGCGCCGGAACAGCGCCCACTACACATTTCGTGTGCATACCGCTAAGCAAAATAATTGAAAACTTACTTTATACCCAAACGGTAAATTTATGGACCTGGTTTTCTTTCCAAAACTTTATTTACACCAGTTGTAAGTCCCCTCTACAACCTCTAGGAGCTTGTAACACGAATTATGAAACAACGTGTATTCAGGGTGTTCGGAAAATCCCGTTATAAACTTGTAGGATTTGTAGAGGGGACTGAGGAGACAATATTTTGAATTGGAAGCCATGTCTAGAAATGTACCGTTTCCGTTGTACAACCTGTTGAAAATAAGTTTTCCAGTTAGGTATGCAACTAGGTATTTACGGCGGGGGCGAGGGGGGGGGGGGGTGCTTATGTCTGATCATCTGACGTCATTTGACGTCCATTCTACCTCTGTGACCTGCTACGAGCTTCATTCACTTGTCTGTGAGTGGTAAGAGCAAAATGGTTGAATACACGTTTGCAAAAAAAATGGTTCAAATGGCTCTGAGCACTATGGGACTTAACTTCTAAGGTCATCAGTCCCCTAGAACTTAGAACTACTTAAACCTAACTAACCTAAGGACATCACACACATCCATGCCCGAGGCAGGATTCGAACCTGCGACCGTAGTGGCCACGCGGTTCCAGACTGTAGCGCCTTTAACCGCTTGGCCACACCGGCCGGCACACGTTTGCAGAATACACCGACGTGGTCCTTCTGTATGGCGATGGTCAAGGTAGTCGAAGAGCTGCTTCTCGCCGTTATCAAGGTCGTTATCCACAACGTCCGACTCCACTGCATACCCTTCTCGCTACAATTATGCAATGGCTTCCAGAAAGGGGTAACTTCACCGTCAGCAGACGTGACTGGGGTATTCCATAGAGACGAGGCTCTCACGGATTGGACTAGGTGGCACTGTAAATAACAGCATTTTTCGAAAACTGATTAAGTCTTGTTTTAGTTTTTTCCTTATTAATGAGTCGAATTGTAGAACTATTGATATACTGAGTCAGGCCTAATAAAAATGGTAGCGTAACCAACATGTTTTCAAATGGTTGGAGCACGGAAACAGTACGCTTCCAGACTGGATTCCAATTCAAAATATTATCTACTCAGTTACCTCTACAATTCCTAGAAGTTTGTAACGGGAATTACGGGACACCCAGTATATAGAAGCAAATTACGTCTAAAAGAAATCTGGCCCCTTTAATTCAGCTGCCCACGTATTAACTCTTGAATATCAATGTGTAGGTCCGTTAAGAAAGCATGACCTAGTTTGGATAACAATTCGCAAAAAAGTGAACCAAATGTTGGATTTCACTTGTTTGAATGGAACATACATAAGGCGCTTACCTCGAAATGTTGTATAAAGGAAACTACTCCGCAAATCAAGCTGGCTTTCTGTACATATCATGAATGTTGTCTGCGAATTCATCTTTTATGTAGAGTGATTGCAGCAGATTTTGTCTGCGCTATTGCTTTTTTCGATGCGAGGTTAACCATTGTAGTTTAGTTGTAGTGGTGTGGATATCATTATCAAGTTGATAACAGTGGGTATCATGTGAAAGCAGTAATATGGTCCCAGGAACGAGGACTGCCTAGATTGTATGTCAGTATGTTTCGTAAACAGATTTTCTAAATTTGTTTATATACGAAAGCCAAAAAGATAAAAAATGACAAAAAACGTTCATCTACATCTTTGTAGTATTTCTTAAGGTAAAACTGAATACCGTACAGTTTATTTTCAGGCTGAGTGAAGAATGGACCAGCAGCAAATACAAAAATAAATGTAAAGATGGGTTCCATTAACAAGGGAGCTCGTGAGCGTAATGATCACTTATGCCAACTAATCACATACTTAATTAATTAAATAATTACACACATATGAAAAAATTCATAAATACACCAACGAATATTCAAACTATAAACGAATATCAAAATTACTAATAACGAATTGGAATGAAGTGTGAGTTAATCATTTCAGCAGTAATCAATTCACGAGAGCGTATAATGGAACCACATATAGCGAATCCCCATTTAGGTAATAAAATATTTGACTGAGTGAAGGCAACAAAGATAAAAAGTAACGAATAGCTCTTAGTGCGTAATTTTTTTAAAAAAAATTTGTCTAACTTACTGAAGTCCGTGTATTAAGTCAGCCTCTATACGCGTGTGCGTGAGAATAAAACGTGTAATTGGTATTGAATACCGTAACTGAAGAATAGTATGTATAGGTACACTAACTTAAGGCGTATAAACGTAGCTCATGAAACATTTTCTTTTCTGATTACAGGTGAGGCAAACACACGTTGTGACAAGCGTTCAAGAGTCACTGAGCAAAGAAACAGATCCTAGGTGTAAGGTAAGTAACCAGAAAACCTTGCTAATATTAACTTATGACCACGAGATGCAGAAGGTAAGAGTCGTTCTGTGTTTCGTGAGATTATAAGTGAAAACTTAAAGGAGGCCGTATCATGGAGCTTCTTAAAGTATACTTGTCTGCGTTAAAAGGTACAGTTTATCGTTGCAGCCATCGACAGATGTACTTCAGCGGTCTGCATTAAGGGGACACTAACTGGTACCGTAGTGGAACCAGGAACACAAAAAATTCTTTATCAGTAGAGAAGAGTATAAATACCAATAATTCCTTCATAACAGGTAATGACAAACAAGGAGGCATGCAAGGGGCAGGGTGATTGTGGTTGGGGCCTCTCTTCGTGTTTTCTAGATCAGGGACCCACGACCGCTCCCCCGTGCAAAGACCACACTTTTATCGCTGTGTTTTTCCAGTTTTTATATTAGGTCTACCCTTTTATGGCTTCTACTGTGTGTGCTTTTAGCTTCCTCGCTTTTGTAGTTTGACATCTCTGACTAAATCAGCCCATTTATAGCGGACTCTGTACCTTAGGCAAGTAACTTTTGAATCGCAGGACTGAGGACCTCGCAGCTTAGGTCCATAAAAAAAGTAAAATAAAAATAAGGCACTGGTGGATCACAGACTTCCAGGGTCTTGTTGTTGTTGTTGTGGTCTTCAGTCCTGAGACTGGTTTGATGCAGCTTTCCATGCTACTCTATCATGTGAAAGCTTCTTCATCTGCCGGTACCTACTGCAGCCTACATCCTTCTGAATCTGCTTAGCTTATTCATCTCTTCGTCTCCCTCTACGATTTTTACCCTCCACGCTGCCCTCCAATACTAAATTGGTGATCCCTTGATGCCTGAGAATATGCCCTACCAACCGATCCCTTCTTCTAGTCAAGTTGTGCCACAAACTCCACTTCTCCCCAATTCTATTCAATACCTCCTCATTAGTTATGTGATCTACCCATCTGATCTTCAGCATTCTCCTGTAGCACTACATTTCGAAAGCATCTATTCTCGTCTTGTCTAAACTATTTATCGTCCATGTTACACTTCCATACATGGCCACACTCCATATTAATACTTTCAGAAACGACTTCCTGACACTTAAATCAATACTCGATAGTAACAAATTTCTCTTCTTCAGAAACTCTTTCCTTGCCATTGCCAGTCTATATTTTATATCCTCTCTACTTCGACCATCATCAGTCATTTTGCTCCCCAAATAGCAAAACTCCTTTACTACTTTAAGTGTCTCATTTCCTAATCTAATTCCCTCAGCATCACCCGACTTAATTCGACTACATTCCATTACCCTCGTTTTGATTTTGTTGATATTCATCTTATACCCTCCTTTCAAGACACTGTCCATTCCGTTCAATTGCTCTTCCTAGTCCTTTGCTGTCTCTGACATAATTACAATGTCATCGGCGAACCTCAAAGTTTTTATTTCTTCTCCATGGATTTTAATTCCTACTCCGAACTTTTCTTTTGTTTCCTTTACTGCTTGCTCAATATACAGATTGAATAGCATCGGGGAGAGGCTACAACCCTGTATCACTCCCTTCCCAACCACTGCTTCCCTTTCATGTCCCTCGACTGTTATAACTGCCATCTGGTTTCTGTAGAAATTGTAAATAGCCTTTCGCTCCCAGTATTTTACCCCTGCCACCTTCAGAATTTGAAAGAAAGTATTCCAGTCAACACTGTCAAAAGCTTTCTCTAAGTCTACAAATGCTAGAAACGTATGTTTGCCTTTCCTTAATCTTTCTTGTAAGATAAGTCGTAGGGTCAGTATTGCCTCACGTCCAGGGTCTTAAAGGTTGTCATTGTTCCGTAATACACTGACACAGTGTCTCTTCAAACATTTTTATTTGCTTGAACTAATACTGTTAATTGCAATTAACAAAGATCAATAAGACTGGAATGGAGTGAACGAGCAGTCCATTGTAACTGGTCCTCCTCTATCCTGTGTATATAGATGTTTACATAAAAACATCTCCTTCCAAGTGTACAGTAGTTTGATGTACAAGACTATTCATTTGGTCCCATAAGAAAAAATCGAGAGGCGATCGTGGTCGTCAAGCAGTTGTTCCACCTTCATGTACTCACCTTTGAATGTAGGCTTGGATGAGATTTTCGCGGACTTACTTGCAAAATTCAAGGGTGCGCCATCATGTTTCTGACGTATTTGCTGATGCAGTGACAGAGGTAAATCTTCCAGTAACTTGATCAGTACGTCATGGCAGACAGGCCGAGCGGTTCTAGGCGCTTCAGTCTGGAACTGTACTGCTACTACGATCGGGGGTTCGAATCCTGCCTCGGGCATGGATGTGTGTGATATCTTCAGGTTAGTTAGGTTTAAGTAGTTCTAAGTCTAGGGGAGTTTTGACCTCAGATGTTAAGTCCCGTAGTGCTTAGAGCCATTGGAACCATAGCAGACAACGGCCTAATCATTGTATGTAACTCGACTAAAGTGTGTTACAGTCACGTCATGCATTACCGACGCGGAATTTTGTTAGGAACCCCTATAAAATATTTCGATTTAAAATTCAGAGACAATGTGCGGTTGCAGATTGACTGACAAAAGAAATGAATCACTCAGAATGGGAGAAGGAAACGAAGTGAAACTTCACTTGTTGAGAGGGTATCTGATCTTATTACAGTGATGCAAAATCGGGTGGAATTATCAAGGAATTCGGGACTATGAGCACACTTACCACTGTGGCTTCTCACCCCTTCTGATGTGGGTCAACGCAGTGATTCGGCTCGGTAGGGTTTCATAAAATCTTTGTGTTCTCTCCTGAGGCAAGATGACCCGCAGCTATTGTAGCTGGTCCCTGATACCCTGGACACTGGTGTTGGGACAGAGTTGGCTTCGGAGCCGTTCCCTCATATATTATGGGGTGGACGGATCTTGGGATTTTTCTGGCCACAGGAGTACCTTAGCATTATGCAAACTGTTCATAGAGACTTATGCGACGTAATGACGAGCATTGCCCAGGATGCTGCCGCATGACATTGGGACGCATGATGACTCTGCCGTATCGTTCTGCCAACAGCAGCGCGCAGACAGTTCATAGGAGAAGTCTCATGTCTGGACGCGCATTGTCCTGTTGAAAAATGGCACCACGATACAGTCGCAAGAGGTAACGTGAGGCTGTAGGCTGTTCGTGACGTTTCGTTGTTCCGTCACAGTTCCCTTAATCGCTACCAGCGGTGACCAGAAGTCTTACCCCGTGGCTTCCCAAACGATGACGTCGGTAGTAACACCACTAAAACTCTCCAAGACATGTGCAGACATTCAGGGGTTACCATGCGCTTGGTGTGCACAACGACGAATCTCAATGCGGTACTCACACGTGGCTCGACCGAAACCTTGGTGGTGGGAATGCCTTCACTCACTTTTCTATGTAGTACAACATGTTGCCACTGTCACATCCAAATACCACACACATCTAGACACTGCACTATTCGACCAGCCGGCCAGATCGAGAACCTCAACAAGGCCCCTTTCACACTATTTCATGTGCTGATAACGCTGCCTCATGCGAGTGCACGGCATCTTTGTGTCGTTCATAGTGATCGCTCAACTTATGACGCTGTTCATAGCCGTTATATACACTACCAGGCCTTCCCCCATGAACCATGGACCTTGCCGTTGGTGGGGAGGCTTGCGTGCCTCAGCGATACAGATGGCCGTACCGTAGGTGCAACCACAACGGAGGGGTATCTGTTGAGAGGCCAGACAAACATGTGGTTCCTGAAGAGGGGCAGCAGCCTTTTCAGTAGTTGCAGGGGCAACAGTCTGGATGATTGACTGATCTGGCCTTGTAACATTAACCAAAACGGCCTTGCTGTGCTGGTACTGCGAACGGCTGAAAGCAAGGGGAAACTACAGCCGTAATTTTTCCCGAGGACATGCAGCTTTACTGTATGATTAAATGATGATGGCGTCCTCTTGGGTAAAATATTCCGGAGGTAAAATAGTCCCCCATTCGGATCTCCGGGCGGGGACTACTCAAGAGGACGTCGTTATCAGGAGAAAGAAAACTGGCATTCTACGGATCGGAGCGTGGAATGTCAGATCCCTTAATCGGGCAGGTAGGTTAGAAAATTTAAAAAGGGAAATGGATAGGTTAAAGTTAGATATAGTGGGAATTGGTGAAGTTCGGTGGCAGGAGGAACAAGACTTTTGGTCAGGTGATTACAGGGTTATAAATACAAAATCAAATAGGGGTAATGCAGGAGTAGGTTTAATAATGAATAAAAAAATAGGAGTGCGGGTTAGCTACTACAAACAGCATAGTGAACGCATTATTGTGGCCAAGATAGACACAAAGCCCATGCCTACTACAGTAGTACAAGTTTATATGCCAACTAGCTCTGCAGATGATGAAGAAATTGATGAAATGTATGACGAGATAAAAGAAATTATTCAGGTAGTGAAGGGAGACGAAAATTTAATAGTCATGGGTGACTGGAATTCGTCAGTAGGAAAAGGGAGAGAAGGAAACATAGTAGGTGAATATGGTGTGGGGGGAAGAAATGAAAGAGGAAGCCGCCTTGTAGAATTTTGCACAGAGCATAACTTAATCATAGCTAACACTTGGTTCAAGAATCATAAAAGAAGGTTGTATACCTGGAAGAATCCTGGAGATACTAATAGGTATCAGATAGATTATATAATGGTAAGACAGAGATTTAGGAACCAGGTTTTAAATTGTAAGACATTTCCAGGGGCAGATGTGGATTCTGACCACAATCTATTGGTTATGAACTGCAGATTGAAACTGAAGAAACTGCAAAAAGGTGGGAATTTAAGGAGATGGGACCTGGATAAACTGAAAGAACCAGAGGTTGTAGAGAGTTTCAGGGAGAGCATAAGGGAACAATTGACAGGAATGGGGGAAAGAAATACAGTAGAAGAAGAATGGGTAGCTCTGAGGGATGGAGTAGTGAAGGCAGCAGAGGATCAAGTAGGTAAAAAGACGAGGGCTAATAGAAATCCTTGGGTAACAGAAGAAATATTGAATTTAATTGATGAAAGGAGAAAATATAAAAATGCAGTAAATGAAGCAGGCAAAAAGGAATACAAACGACTCAAAAATGAGATCGACAGGAAGTGCAAAATGGCTAAGCAGGGATGGCTAGAGGACAAATGTAAGGATGTAGAGGCTTGTCTCACTAGGGGTAAGATAGATACTGCCTACAGGAAAATTAAAGAGACCTTTGGAGAGAAGAGAACCATTTGTATGAATATCAAGAGCTCAGATGGCAACCCAGTTCTAAGCAAAGAAGGGAAGGCAGAAAGGTGGAAGGAGTATATAGAGGGTTTATACAAGGGCGATGTACTTGAGGACAATATTGTGGAAATGGAAGAGGATGTAGATGACGATGAAATGGGAGATAAGATCCTGCGTGAAGAGTTTGACAGAGCACTGAAAGAAATGAGTCGAAACAAGGCCCCGGGAGTAGACAACATTCCATTAGAACTACTGATGGCCTTGGGAGAGCCAGTCATGACAAAACTCTACCATCTGGTGAGCAAGATGTATGAGACAGGCGAAATACCCACAGATTTCAAGAAGAATATAATAATTCCAATCCCAAAGAAAGCAGGTGTTGACAGATGTGAAAATTACCGAACTATCAGTTTAATAAGTCACAGCTGCAAAATACTAACGCGAATTCTTTACAGACGAATGGAAAAACTGGTAGAAGCGGACCTCGGGGAAGATCAGTTTGGATTCCGTAGAAATGTTGGAACACGTGAGGCAATACTAACCTTACGACTTATCTTAGAAGAAAGATTAAGAAAAGGCAAACCTACGTTTCTAGCATTTGTAGACTTAGAGAAAGCTTTTGACAACGTTAACTGGAAAACTCTCTTTCAAATTCTGAAGGTGGCAGGGGTAAAATACAGGGAGCGAAGGGCTATTTACAATTTGTACAGAAACCAGATGGCAGTTATAAGAGTCGAGGGGCATGAAAGGGAAGCAGTGGTTGGGAAAGGAGTGAGACAGGGTTGTAGCCTCTCCCCGATGTTATTCAATCTGTATATTGAGCAAGCAGTAAAGGAAACAAAAGAAAAATTCGGAGTAGGTATTAAAATTCATGGAAAAGAAGTAAAAACTTTGAGGTTCGCCGATGACATTGTAATTCTGTCAGAGACAGCAAAGGACTTGGAAGAGCAGTTGAACGGAATGGACAGTGTCTTGAAAGGAGGATATAAGATGAACATCAACAAAAGCAAAACGAGGATAATGGAATGTAGTCAGATTAAATCAGGTGATGCTGAGGGGATTAGATTAGGAAATGAGACACTTAAAGTAGTAAAGGAGTTTTGCTATTTAGGGAGTAAAATAACTGATGATGGTCGAAGTAGAGAGGATATAAAATGTAGACTGGCAATGGCAAGGAAATCGTTTCTGAAGAAGATAAATTTGTTAACATCGAGTGTAGATTTAAGTGTCAGGAAATCGTTTCTGAAAGTATTTGTATGGAGTGTAGCCATGTATGGAAGTGAAACATGGACGATAACCAGTTTGGACAAGAAGAGAATAGAAGCTTTCGAAATGTGGTGCTACAGAAGAATGCTGAAGATAAGGTGGGTAGATCACGTAACTAATGAGGAGGTATTGAATAGCATTGGGGAGAAGAGAAGTTTGTGGCACAACTTGACTAGAAGAAGGGATCGGTTGGTAGGACATGTTTTGAGGCATCAAGGGATCACAAATTTAGCATTGGAGGGCAGCGTGGAGGGTAAAAATCGTAGAGGGAGACCAAGAGATCAATACACTAAGCAGATTCAGAAGGATGTAGGTTGCAGTAGGTACTGGGAGATGAAGAAGCTTGCACAGGATAGAGTAGCATGGAGAGCTGCATCAAACCAGTCTCAGGACTGAAGACCACAACAACAACAGGCCTAAACACAAAACCAAACTGACGTACTCCAATGGCCGTTCTACTTGTCACAGATAATTTCAACTCTAATCATTTCAAGACGTTATTGGGTTACGGCTAAGCGTAGACAGTAACTTTCCTTCTGAATCCAGTGAACCCTCTTGATATGCAGGTCTCCGCTCATCGGCTCGGATGTGTCGTGATACAGCGTGCAAACGGATTTAAGGTATTGGCTCTGACAAGTGAGCTGTGGATGTGGTGCTTGTTGAGATTAATACTGATGAAAGGAATGTAACAGGTGAAAGATCGGCTACTTTCTCAATCATTTGTTACAGAGCATTCCACAGGAGAAACGAGACACATGAAACAAAAGTAACGATAAACTCTCTCAGACAATGGAATTGAGTGGGAGATGGAGCATAAAATCCATATAGTTAATGTGATTGGCAAAAAATGAGCGCCGAAATCCACGAGGAAGAGAAGAAAATAGTCAGGTAAGTAACTCACGAGGTTTAAAATAAACTGCGTACGCGGTTTCAAATCGGATATGACAAGTGCGTCGTTCTGATGGGGTTAGAAAAATACGTGCAGCAACCCAAGGAAATGAGCTATGTTTAAGCCATCGACTGCCAGAGGGTGATTTAAAACGTGATCTCCGTACGTTTACTGAAAACGCGCCTACTCCTGCGTCATCACTAACCTCTCACCTCGCTTTGCTCCCAGAATTTTTCAACACTGAGGGGCGAAAGGGTGGGCTGCTACTTCAGCAACTGCAGAAGGCATCTGCGTTGCAAATACTGCGTTAGGACCCGTGCGTAAGCAGATGTCTCGAATAAGCAGACGTCGGAGACCTCATACCAAAGATCGTCAAGGCTGCGTCAAGAAGAGAATTGTCGTATCGTCGTTCCGACTAAACTTACCAAAAGGGCAATCATGAGCATAGTCTACTGCCAGAAAGGGGCCACGTAACGGACAGCGCCGTCTCTCTTCCTAAAAGTTTGGTCTTATATGGGCCAGTCGTTAAATTTTCTACTTTATAAAAACTATTACCCGTTTCGTTGAATAACACCGCCTTCTAAAGATGTGGGTTGCTCCGAGCAATGCAAGTCAACTCGCGCTTCGTTTATTTCGAAAGACGACGCACGTTCTCCCACTCTGGCTGATTGTTAAGCTGCCCAAGCGAAAAGCCCAGACACTCCAGACACAGCGTGTGCGATCGCCAACATTGCGCCATGCGCGATACGTTGAAATACCAAAGCAGGCTTAATGAGTTCGTGGATGCTCTCCCACGATCCCTGCAAATCCTTACTCGCTTCCCAGATTCTCCGGACTCGCCTCTGCGCTCAACTAAGCAGCACCACTCCCGATACTGAGGCCACACAGGTTGGAGGAACGTCTGCCAGAAGCCTTCCGGCAAACGCCGGTCTCCGTGCCGTCGCTCATACAGGAGAAACCCGCTGTCGATGGCTACGCCTCGTCACAGCCAGACCACAAGCCAACCCAGTATACGAAATAACTGAAAATGTGTCATTAGCGGTAAGTTGAGACATCGGCAGTCCCCATGTATGTTATGTTTAGAACATCAAACGTGCAAGATACGACAGGGGAAGAAATGTCTCTATTATTTGATTCAGTAACTAGAGCGAGAAGCGTACGTAATTATTATGAAACCTGTGGGGTCCTGCCCACTCGTCTCGTATAGGGTGCCTAAGGGATGATGCTGCGTTCTAGGAATGTTGTTGTTGTTGTTGTGGTCTTCAGTCCTGAGACTGGTTTGATGCAGCTCTCCATGCTACTCTATCCTGTGCAAGCTTCTTCATCTCCCAGTACCTACTGCAACCTACATCCTTCTGAATCTGCTTAGTGTATTCGTCTCTTAGTCTCCCCCTACGATTTTTACCCTCCACGCTGCCCTCCAATACTAAATTGGTGATCCCTTGATGCCTCAGAACATGTCCTACCAACCGATCCCTCCTTCTGGTCAAGTTGTGCCACAAACTCCTCTAGGAATGCTACACAACAATTCAAGCAAATCGCATTAATACACTCATGCTCATAAATTAAGGATAATTCCGTTACATGGTGAAACTAGGCTCTGGTGGACGGTTTGCGGGTATAAATCAACTCTGTGTATGACCTCGCGGTGCATCTGACCTGCTGTCGTCGCACGGTGGCGCTGACAGCAGTCCACATACGCAGAGGTGTGTTGGTGCATTTCAGAGTACGGTGCAGCGAGTAAGTTTGCAGACGTTTTCAGACTTGCTAATGGTGACTGTGAGTTGAAAATGGCTCAAAGAACACATACTGATGACGTTATGAGGGGTAGGATACTAGGGCGACTGGAGGCTGGTCCAACACAGCAGGTCGTAGCACGGGCCCTCTGTGTGCCGCAAAGTGTGATCTCAAGATTATGGCAACGATTGCAGCAGACAGTAAACGTGTCCAGGCGCTACAGTACGGGACGTCCACAGTGTACAACATCAGAAGAAGACCGATATCTCACCCTCAGTGCCCGCAGACGGCCACGGAGTACTGCACATAGCCTTTGCTCGGGACCTTACCGCAGCCACTGGAACTGTGTCTCCAGACACATAGTCTACAGACGAGTGAACAGACATGGTTTATTCGCCTGGAGACCTGCAAGGTGCATTCCACTGACTTCTGGTCACAGGAGAGCCCGTAAAGCCTGGTGTCAAGAACACAGTACATGACATTGGAACAGTGATCCCAGGTTATGTTCACGGACGAGTATAGATATAGTCTGAACAGTGATTCTCGCCGTGTTTTCATCTGGCGTGAACCAGGAACCAGATAGCAACCCCTTAATGTCCTTGAAAGGGACCTGTATGGAGGTCGTGGTTTTATGGTATGGGGTGGGATTATGATTGGTGCACGTACACCCCTGCATGTCTTTGACAGAGGAACTGTAACAGGTCAGGTGTTTCGGGACGTCATTTGGCACCAGTATGTCCGCCGTTTCAGGGGTACAGTGGGTCCCACCTTCCTCCTGATGGACGATAACGCACGCCACCACCGAGCTGCCATCGTGGAGGAGTACCTTGAAACAGAAGATATCAGGCGAATGGAGTGGCCTGCCTGTTCTTCAGACCTAAACCCCATTGAGCACGTCTAGGATGCTCCCGGTCGACGTATCGCTGCACGTCTTCAAACCCCTAGGGCACTTCAGGAGCTCCGACAGACACTGGTACAAGAATGGGAGGCTATACCCCAGCACCTGCTAGACCTCCTGATCCAGAGTATGCCTACCCGTTGTGCGGGCAGTGTACGTGTGCATGGTGTTCGTATCCCATATTGATTTCGGGGTACATGCGCAGGAAACAGTGGCGTTTTGTAGCACGTGTTGCGGGACGGTTTTCTCAACTTATCACCAATACAGTGGAGTTGCAGATCTGTGTCGTGTGTGTTCCCTATGTGCCTATGCTATTAGCGCCAGTTTCGTGTAGTGCCACGTTGTGTGGCACCACATTCTGCAATATCCTTAATTTATGAGCATGAGTGTATTTTCGGTTACAATTACAAGAACATGTCGCAAGCGATGAGCGACAGGCAAACATTCAGTGTCTTTCTTTATTTTTATTTATTTTATTTATTTATTTACTTATTGTTCCGTGGGACCAAATTAAGGGGAAGTCTCCATGGTAATGGAACGAGTCAATACATGAAACTATAACACGATAGTAGAAACAGATAAAATGAAATACAAGAAACGTATTCAGGCGACAATTCGTAAATTTAAATAAAGAAAATCAACAATGTAACATTGGAATTTGCTTAATTTTTCAGCTGTTCCAGGAGCTCCTCGACAGAATAGAAGGAGTGAGCCATGAGGAAACTCTTCAGTTTAGACTGAAAAGCGTTTGGGCTACCGCTAAGATTTTTGAGTTCTTGTGGTAGCTTACTGAAAACGAATGCAGCAGAACAGTGCACTCCTTTGTGCACAAGAGTCAAGGAAGTGCATTCCACATGCAGATTTGATTTCTGCCTAGTATTAACTGAGTGAAAGCTGCTAACTCTTGGGAATAAGCTAATATTGCAAACAAAAAACGACATTAAAGAAAATATATAATGTGAGGGCAATGTCAGAATTCCCAGACTATTGAATAGGGGTCGACAAGAGGTTCTCGATCTTACACCACATATAGCTCGAACAGCCCGTTTTTGAGCCAAAAATGCCCTTTTCGAATCAGAAGAATTACCCCAAAAAATAATACCACATGACATAAGCGTATGAAAATATGCGAAGTAGACTACTTTTCGTGTTGAAATGTCACTTATTTCAGATACTGTTCTAATGGTAAATAAAGCAGCATTTAGTTTCTGAACACGATCCTGAACACGGGCTTTCCACAACAGTTTACTATATATCCGAACGCCTAGGAACTTGAACTGTTCCGTCTCGCTTATAATATGTCCATTCTGTCTGATCAAAATATCAGTTCTTGTTGAATTGTGAGTTAGAAACTATAAAAACTGAGTCTTACTGTGATTTAGCATCAAATTATTTTCCACAAGCCACGAACTTATTTCACGAACTGCATTATTTGATAATGTTTCAATATTACACACAAGACCTTTCACTACCAAGCTGGTGTCATCAGGAAACAGAAATACACTCCTGGAAATTGAAATAAGAACACCGTGAATTCATTGTCCCAGGAAGGGGAAACTTTATTGACACATTACTGGGGTCAGATACATCACATGATCACACTGACAGAACCACAGGCACATAGACACAGGCAACAGAGCATGCACAATGTCGGCACTAGTACAGTGTATATCCACCTTTCGCAGCAATGCAGGCTGCTATTCTCCCATGGAGACGATCGTAGAGATGCTGGATGTAGTCCTGTGGAACGGCTTGCCATGCCATTTCCACCTGGCGCCTCAGTTGGACCAGCGTTCGTGCTGGACGTGCAGACCGCGTGAGACGACGCTTCATCCAGTCCCAAACATGCTCAATGGGGGACAGATCCGGAGATCTTGCTGGCCAGGGTAGTTGACTTACACCTTCTAGAGCACGTTGGGTGGCACGGGATACATGCGGACGTGCATTGTCCTGTTGGAACAGCAAGTTCCCTTGCCGGTCTAGGAATGGTAGAACGATGGGTTCGATGACGGTTTGGATGTACCGTGCACTATTCAGTGTCCCCTCGACGATCACCAGTGGTGTACGGCCAGTGTAGGAGATCGCTCCCCACACCATGATGCCGGGTGTTGGCCCTGTGTGCCTCGGTCGTATGCAGTCCTGATTGTGGCGCTCACCTGCACGGCGCCAAACACGCATACGACCATCATTGGCACCAAGGCAGAAGCGACTCTCATCGCTGAAGACGACACGTCTCCATTCGTCCCTCCATTCACGCCTGTCGCGACACCACTGGAGGCGGGCTGCACGATGTTGGGGCGTGAGCGGAAGACGGCCTAACGGTGTGCGGGACCGTAGCCCAGCTTCATGGAGACGGTTGCGAATGGTCCTCGCCGATACCCCAGGAGCAACAGTGTCCCTAATTTGCTGGGAAGTGGCGGTGCGGTCCCCTACGGCACTGCGTAGGATCCTACGGTCTTGGCGTGCATCCGTGCGTCGCTGCGGTCCGGTCCCAGGTCGACGGGCACGTGCACCTTCCGCCAACAACTGGCGACAACATCAATGTACTGTGGAGACCTCACGCCCCACGTGTTGAGCAATTCGGCGGTACGTCCACCCGGCCTCCCGCATGCCCACTATACGCCCTCGCTCAAAGTCCGTCAACTGCACATACGGTTCACGTCCACGCTGTCGCGGCATGCTACCAGTGTTAAAGACTGCGATGGAGCTCCGTATGCCACGGCAAACTGGCTGACACTGACGGCGGCGGTGCACAAATGCTGCGCAGCTAGCGCCATTCGACGGCCAACACCGCGGTTCCTGGTGTGTCCGCTGTGCCGTGCGTGTGATCATTGCTTGTACAGCCCTCTCGCAGTGTCCGGAGCAAGTATGGTGGGTCTGACACACCGGTGTCAATGTGTTCTTTTTTCCATTTCCAGGAGTGTATTTTTGAATCACCTGTAATACTAGAAGGCATATCATTCATATAAATAAGAAACAGAAGTGACCCCAGCACCGATCGTTTGGGAACGCCCCACTTAACAGTGCCCCATTGGGACTGAACATCACTACCACTCTCAATATTGCGGAGAATTACCTTCTGGTTTCTGTTCTTAAAGTAAGAGGCGAACCAATTGTAATCTACTCCCCTTACTCCATAATGGTCCAACTTCTGCAGTAATATTTTGTGGTCAACACAGTCAAAAGCCTTCGTTAAATCAATGTACTATGTCCATACAAGCAATGGATATGGTTCGTAATAACTGCTGTAGTAGTGCTTCACTGGCCGTCTGGTACTGTGCGGCCGAGGCTGGCAGGAGCGACGCTTATATTCTCTCGTTGTAGAGGCCGCTCCTATCGTGGTCAGCGGGCTGTTGACTGACGTCGTCTCACAGCCTTCTCTGCTCTTGTGTTCTTCATCTTCGTGCCGGCGCTTGTTGATACGCCGGGACTAAATCCAGCCTGACGGTTTACATAATTTACATACTGACTGATACTGTATATGTACACGAAGTTATTAGGGGCAGTCAAATGAAAACCGAAACCCCGTCATAACGGGACCATGGAACTGTTCCATTCGAAAGTAGTCACCAGATGCGTTAACATATCTATCCCACCGGAAGACGAGACGATCAATTCCTGTCTCATAGAATGCTGTCGGCCGCTGACGGATCCACAACAGCATCCACTTTTTCATTTCCTTGTCAGAATGCAACCGATGTTCACCTATGTCTTTCTTGAGGTAGCCAAAGATGTGAACATTAGACGTTGAAAGATCCGCCCTATCAGGAGGATGTTGCTGTCTTTCCCAATTAAATCGTTCAAGCGTAGTCTTCGTCCATTTGGCAGTGTCGGAGCAATGTTATCGTGCTACTGGGTCATTCCACCAGACAACATTCCTGGCCGTTTTGCCTTTATGACGCCTCGCAGTTTCTGTAAAGTTTCTTCAGAGCGCTGCGTATTGACTGCGGCTCCACCCTCGAGGAAATTGAAGAGCAGAGAGCCCCTGCAGTCGAAGAAGAAGAGCATCATGACCTTACCGGAACTTGTGTGAACAGCTTTGGATTCCTTTGGCGGAAGAGATGTGTGATATTTCCACTGTTGGCTTTGCCGTTTGCCCTCGGGCGGTGGGAATACTGTCGGACGGAATCATTCTGCTGCACAGTAACATCCTCTCAAACACTGCCAATCGGCCGATGGTTACGCTTCAGCAATTCGGTATCCTCCTTATAGCCAGTATCGTCCTTACAGCCAGTAACTTTCACCTTGTCACATCTTTGGTGACCTGAAGGAAGACATTCGTGGACGTCGGTTTCAGTTGGATGAGGGAGTGAAAGAGTGGGTGCGGTTGTGGATCCGTCAGCGGCCGACCGCGTTCTACGAAACAGGCACTGATCGTCTCGTGTCCCAATAGGATAATTGTCTTAACGGGTCTGGTGATTACCGTTCTATGGAACCATTTCATTGTCACGATCTGGCGCGTATTCGGTTTTTTATTTGACTGACTTTCATACATTGACTTCCCCCCACGTATTACGGGTGCTAAATTTTTTACCAGGTAGTGTATAGGCATATGAGAC
The DNA here is from genome assembly GCF_023898315.1 of Schistocerca nitens. Lineage (NCBI taxonomy): Eukaryota > Metazoa > Arthropoda > Insecta > Orthoptera > Acrididae > Schistocerca > Schistocerca nitens. The sequence continues at coordinate 50,638,117 of NC_064620.1, forward strand.
TTCTTTGTCTTCATGCCAGAAAGCAATCATAGCCTGCTCACGTATTTTTTATGCACTGTGTTGACCAGAACGTCACCTTAATGTGGTATAGGACATGTCAATATCATTTGAAGCATATCAGATTTTGCATATAGTGTTCATCGAAGAATAAATCAGGATGAAACCTGCTTCATTAGCAGACCACGTGGAGAATCGGTCTACATACCTTATACTCTATGGCAGTAACTACAATGTTCCTTCAGTAGCGATGTCGAATACCGTCTGCCCTCAACCTGTCTGAGTTAGCAACCGAGATTCCTTATACAACAATGGTCTTTTCTTTCATATGTTCGTCTTGTTTGCCGGGCCCTGTGACTGAGAGGTTCTAGGCGCTTCAGTCCGGAACAGCGCTGCTGCTACGGTCGCAGGTTCGAATCCTGCCTCGGGCATGGATGTGTGTGACGTCCTTAGTTTAGTTAGGTTTAAGTAGTTCTAAATCTCTTAGAGTCATTTGAACAATTTTTCGCCTTGTTTACAATTAAAGTTTTCCATTTTGCCTTTGGTATAGGCCAAGTGGAGACCACGTGACAATTTCAACTGCTTCTCACCAAGTATCTTATTTTCTTTCCTCAGACAATTTCGCATTTGTCGTCGTACTGTTCCTGTCTTTCAATCCTTCTGAATGCAACACTACCGTCTGAAGATGTGTTTCTGCTGCCTCTTCTGCTTTTATGTTGTGCATCTTCTTGAACCTTTTTCTCGTCTTCTCTGATCCAATTTGTTAATTTCTTCATTCAGGGATCCTTAAAGATCTGTTTTGTCAAATGGTTCAAATGGCTCTGAGCACTATGCGACTTAACTTCTGAGGTCATCAGTCGCCTAAAACTTAGAACTAATTAAACCTAACTAACCTAAGGACATCACACACATCCATGCCCGAGGCAGGATTCGAACCTGCGACCGTAGCGGCCGCTCGGTTCCAGACTGTAGCGCATAGAACCGCACGACCATTCCGGCCGGCTCTGTTTTGTCAACGTGTTATAATTCATCTTCTATAAATGTTCCTTCTTTCTGTGATTTTTATCCACCTCCTGATATATATCACGAATACCTTTTAATTACCAGGCTTCTTTACTTCCCAGTGTACCTAATATTTCTTTGTGATTCTTCTCTCTAATATCTCTAATTTGTCTGATTTACAATTATGCGCTGGCCATTCACTCTCGCCGAACCATGCTGAATCCACTACTGTGTTCTAATGCATTAGTTTGTATTTGCTTGAAATGTAATACTTACAGTAAATATTTGCGTTACTCTATTTGCCCTGGGGTGTTCTTTTATTTATAAGAAATTTTTCTAACCCATTTTCTTGAAATTTTTCACTAGATGCGTGAATATGTCTAACTTTACTATTTGACTTATACCTTTTTGTAGTACTTGCGGTGCATTTTTGAAGTTAGTTGCAAAATTTGGTTCCCTGTGCAGATAGTTTTAAACTAATGCTGAAGGTATCTGTTCCAAGAGACTGACTTTATTTCTGCCTATGCTACATTTTCAGATACTACCGCAAAATGTATCTTTTGTTTTGAAGTGGGCTACCGATGATATTTTTCAACCTTATCCTGGTGAAACCCTCTCTACAAATAATTTTTTCGAACACTCTCTACTGATAAGATGTAACACAAATCGGGAATTTTCAACAAAAAAGAAAATTTGTCTTAACCTCAGTGTATACACATACAGGGTGAAGCAGGTATGGAAAATTTGGAAATTTGTGGTAAGGTCTTAAAGGACCAAACTGCTGAGAATATCGGCCCCTAAGCTTACACACTATTTAATCTAACTTAAACTAACTTACGCCAAGGACGACACACACACCCGTGCCCGAGGGAGCTCTACATGTATAATCATCTGGTTCCAAGTTGTGCCTACGCTGTAAGTCAAAAGGATTAACAATTGCACGTGAAGGCTGTTTCTGTCATTCGTGTGATTCATCCTTAGGCCATACACAACTGCACGAGTGCTGAGAACGATTACTGTCTTTACCGGATTAAAAAGTGTTCACAGGTAATTATGACGTTAAACAAAAAGGTTGTTTTGGTTTCCCGTGCAACCTACCAGAGTTTTTCGGTTTAAATAATTTTCACCCTACATACTGACATTAATCGCTCGGCTAGCCCTTGGATCATACGCCGTCCGGGTCTGCAGAGCGTTGTTGGCAAGCAGGGTGCACTCAGCCCTTATGAGGCCAATTGAGGAGCTATTAGACTGAGAACTGGCGGATCTGATCACGAAAACTGACAACTGCCGGAAGAGCAGTGTGCTAACCACGTGTCTCTCCATATCCGCAACCAGTGACGCTTATCAGCTGAGGATGACATGGCGGTCGGTCTGTACCGTTGGGTCTTATGAGGTCTGTAAGGACGGAGTTAGTTATAGTGACGTTACGTCTGATGCTGCTTGTAGATAGCTCTGCCTCTATTTTACGTACAAATTTCAGTGCACTGTGGGCATTTGAATGCCATCAAAATCTACATCTACATCTACATTTATACTCCGCAAGCCACCCAGCGGTGTGTGGCGGAGGGCACTTCACGTGCCACCGTCATTACCTCCCTTTCGTTTTCCAGTCGCGTATGGTTCGCGGGAAGAACGACTGCCGGAAAGCCTCCGTGCGCGCTCGAATCTCTCTCATTTTACATTCGTGATAACTAGAGGGAAGCAATATATTCGATACCTCATTCAGAACCGCGCCCTCTCGAAACCTGGACAGCAAGCTACACCGCGATGCAGAGCGCCTCTCTTGCACAGTCTGCCACTTGAGTTTGCTAAACATCTCCGTAACGCTATCACGCTTACCAAATAATCCTGTGACGAAACGCGTCGCTCTTCTTTGGATCTTTTCTATCTCCTCCGTCAACCCGACCTGGTACGGATCCCACGCTGATTAGCAATACTCAAGTATAGGTCGAACAAGTGTTTTGTAAGCCTTGATGGACTACACTTTCTAAGGACTCTCCCAATGAATCTCAATCTGGCACCCGCCTTACCAACAATTAATTTTATATGATCATTCCACTTCAAATCGTTCCGTACGCATACTCCCAGATATTTTACAGAAGTAACTGCTACCAGTGTTTGTTCCGCTATCATATAATGATACAATAAAGGATCCTTCTTTCTATGTATGCGCAATACATTACATTTGTCTATGTTAAGGGTCAGTTGCCACTCCCTGCACCAAGTGCCTATCCGCTGCAGATATTCCTGCATTTCGCTGCAATTTTCTAATGCTGCAACTTTGTTTGATACATACGAGCCGGCCGCGGTGGTCTCGCGGTTCTAGGCGCGCAGTCCGGAACCGTGCGACTGCTACGGTCGCAGGTTCGAATCCTGCTTCGGGCATGGATGTGTGTGATGTCCTTAGGTTAGTTAGGTTTAAGTAGTTCTAAGTTCTAGGGGACTTATGACCACAGCAGTTGAGTCCCATAGTGCTCAGAGCCATTTGAACCATTTGATACATACGAAAGAAAAAGACACGGAAGTAAAGTAGTGTAAACGGGTACTAGATATCGTGTCACTAGTGGTTTCATTCCAGAGATTTCTGTGTACTCGTCTTGAAACTCGACAGAAGCTTATTACAATAATTAGTTAAAGTGAATTGCTTGGCGAATGCCTGTCACGTCATACCAGCAGTGCGGTGAACTGACACTGCAAACGCGGCGATGGATATACCGAACATTGCTGCGTAATGACCGCATTTATTACAGAAATGCGTTCAAAATAATCCAAGTGGCGGGCAGTTTAATAATGTTAGCGGTTGTTTGTGACCAAACATGATTATCCCATTTCCGCAGTGCAGTAAACAGAAACAAATGTGGGGCTTTTTAAAAAAATAGCCCTGGTAGGTTTGCGTAAACTTTCACTTAAACGAGGGTAATGGCTCTGTGGTACTCGTGTTTACATAATTGCTACTGTGAAACAAAATGTCTAAATGTGCATGCAGTGTTGAAAACTGGCCTTTGACGCATAAAACCTTTCAATGTTTTTCATTGTTTCAGAACTTTGGAAAGCACGGAAGGGTTGTGTTCTAACTCACAGTCATTGCACTTTCCAGTAACGCTGTACAAGGGGTATCTAGTTATTATCACCGATCAAATGACGCTGTACCATTTAAAAGATGAGGCTTAGAGCAGATGCTGCGGTGTTATATTTTGGATAGAAAGACCTTACTTACGTAAGAACTTCAGCGGAGCCTACCGAGTAATGAACTTCAGAACAGGCATATATGAGACATACCAACTACTGGATTCATTCTACAGTTTTGAAAATGGAGCGGTGTTGCAGTTTTGTAGACGAGTACTTACCTTAGAAAGGCACTATGGACTGTGTGACGTTCGATACTCGCTGATATACCTCGGTACGTGATAGACTGAACGACCCTCAGGTTTTGTTGCTGCTGCGTGTACTGCAAGGTACAGTTTGTCATTACCATGTTACATGACAGAATACGTGATTTAGAGCAACTCCGGACGGTCTCAGATTTTCCAGTAGGTAAAACGTTCATCTCAAAATAAAAAGTCCAGCTTACCAGTAGAGTGTGACTTAATACTGAATTCTTCATCGAATTGAACCCGACGAGTAATACATAGGCCGCATTTCATATTTCTAACGTAAAATAGCTTTGAATTAAAGAAAAATACAGTAATACGCAAGGCAGTACTGATCAAACAACGTATCTTAGAAAACACATTGAAGGTTGAGAATCCCACATTTAAAGCCTTTGCAAATTTACATAAATAGTTTAATAATGTTGGCTGGAAAACACATTTTGAAATTCAGAAGGTATAACGCATAAAATGCAGTGAGAGAGAGATTAACTACGACTTGGACAGGAAGTTGTAAGTGTCGAGGTATATGAAAGTAAGGCCATGGTTGAGGAGGGAGTGAGACAGGCTTGTAGCCTATCTCCCATTTTATTTTATTTACAAGCTAATCCAGTCTTCTATTAGTTTTTGTCCTCCGTCCCCCTCTCCCATTCCACCTTGTTTCTCCCCCTCTGTCCATCTGCTCCTTCTCCTCTTGCATCTCATGCTCTCCCCTCTCCACGTCCAACTCCTCCCCTCTCCACTCATTGTCCCTCTCTTCTTCCCCCTCTCTATGTCCATCTCTTCTTACCCAGCTCCAAGTATATCTACTCCTACCCACTCTTTCCATCTGCTCCTCCTCCATCTCTCTATCCATCTCACTCTTTTCTCTTTGTTTGTCAATTTCTGCCTCTCCCTCCCTCTTCATCTCCTCTTTCCCCCTCTTTGTCTTTCCATGTGCTCCTCTTCCTTACCTTTCCACACTATCAGCTCCATTTTAGTTGGACGTTCTTGGTTCTCCCCCCCTCCCCTCCCCCACTGTCTTCGTTTCCAGATTAAAGCTAATTTGTGCACCAATTTTGCTTGAGATCGATCTACGGATTTAGGAGTGGCTTTACCCACGTACTTACTTGACACCTATATTTAACATATTTCACCTGTATCTATAATGAATTTCACCCTGCTGTTCCGCTTTCACGGAGCTCTATGTTTATGACATCATGTCTCCTGAATTATGTGTCGTATAATCATATATTTTTGCAGGTACATTCAACGGAATGTATGGATAATGCGTGCAAAATGTGTTGCGAGTGGGGTTAGCAGAAAAGGAGCAATAAAATGAAACGTCACGGCTGTTACTGCAGTGGTAATGCGTAAAAAGTGAAAATGTAGTTTGCGAGAAACTTTCTTCCTTTCATCATATTGTGGGGAGTGTCAGCGATAAAAAGTCTCGTTTGAAATTATATGTAAAGTTGGTTGAAAGTCAGTAAGTGATCTTATTCTCAAATACTCGATGATTATAGTCTGCCTATTTGAGCATCACGAGCCACTATACTGTTTCACCCCCACCCCTTTGAAAGGGAGTTGGTTCTTTTGCCCACAGTGGTTCTTTCCAGACAGTAAGTGATGTGTGTACCAAGTTTCGTTGAATTCGCTCCAGTGGTTTAGGGGCAGATGGGGAACATACATACACACTTGCAGTTTTATAGTATCGATGGATATATAGACCAAGCAGTAAAAGAAACTAGGGAGAAAGTACTCAAAGGCACGAAAAGTACAGAAAGTAGGAACAGAGGATTTAAGGTGTGTCCCTGGCAAAGGAAATCTATCAGAGACAGAAAAGGACACTCAAGATAGTTGGAAGGAATGGTGTCCTCAGTAGAGGTTATAAGAAGAATATCGGAAGAAGTAATCAAAGGCTTGTGAAGCGCAGCAGAATCAAGTAGGTTTTGCTCATAGAATTAGAATGTGAAATGAGATGCTGACAGTAGCAGACTTGTGGGATAGGAAAACAACTGACGACAGCAGAAGAAGAAAGTGCCAAGGCTCTTTAAAGCGTTTACAAACTGTATGTCACTTCCCTTACCACAATAAATTATAAAATAACACCGAAAGCTAACTCAAAGATATGATTCCCCATCCATAGTCAACAGTGGCGTCTAACTCAACTATAGAATGAAAAATATTTTTGTTTGAACACTCTTGGCCGGCCGGTGTGGCCGTGCGGTCTAGGCGCTTCAGTCTGGAACCGCGTGACCGCTCCGGTCGCAGGTTCGAATCCTGCCTCGGGCATGGATGTGTGTGATGTCCTTAGGTTAGTTAGGTTTAAGTAGTTCTAAGTTCTAGGGGACTGATGACCTTAGATGTTAAGTCCCATAGTGCTCAGAGCCATTTGAACCATTTGAACACTCTTGTTCTTAAAATGACGAAAGATGAATGATATATGATTTTTGAAGGTGTTTTATTAAAACACGAACTACTGAGTCAATGAGACAACTCGTTCAGTTTATTTATAACAACATTTTCTTTAGAAAATGATGTTGTTTCTAGTGCATCGCGAGTGTTACCTGAAAACACCTTCTGAAAAAGAAAGCTAACTACCCGCATTGAGGATAGACACTTGTTACAAAACATTCTTCCTCTGCAGCACTTCTGTGCTTAATGACACCTACCATGTAGGTTATGGTAGTAGTGCAGAAATGCAGAGGATAAACTGGTATACAGAGCTGCACAAAATCAGTCTTAGAACTGAAGATGACAACAGCACCTTCAATTAAAATATACGTTTACTTAATACGTAAGAGTTAATACGAAAACGACCACACTCTTGGCCGGCCGGTGTGGCCGTGCGGTCTAGGCGCTTCAGTCTGGAACCGCGTGACCGCTCCGGTCGCAGGTTCGAATCCTGCCTCGGGCATGGATGTGTGTGATGTCCTTAGGTTAGTTAGGTTTAAGTAGTTCTAAGTTCTAGGGGACTGATGACCTTAGATGTTAAGTCCCATAGTGCTCAGAGCCATTTGAACCATTTGAACACTCTTGTTCTTAAAATGACGAAAGATGAATGATATATGATTTTTGAAGGTGTTTTATTAAAACACGAACTACTGAGTCAATGAGACAACTCGTTCAGTTTATTTATAACAACATTTTCTTTAGAAAATGATGTTGTTTCTAGTGCATCGCGAGTGTTACCTGAAAACACCTCTGTATACCATAACCTACATCCCGACCCTACACTACACACTGGCAATTCTTTGTGTCTAACCACCAATAATAATAATAATAATAATAACGGTGTGGGCACCACAGGAATGTAGTAGTCATTACATAGTTTCTATTGTATCGGGCTGTCAGCCACTTCGTTTCTCTGTTGCAACGTAAATAACAAAGCTTTTTCTGATCCATTTCGGGCTCTGCCTACAACTTGGAGATGGGATTTTCGTGAGATAATTATGCATATATGATTTGTATGACTCAGTTTTACTGTTGCCAATGGGTGGTACAAAGTATGTGTGTTGCGGCTGTACTATGAGTATATGAGCAACATGTTCATACATTCGTTTCACAAACCGTAACCTTCACCATCTTCGTCAAATTGTGTCAGAGTTAACGCTAGTAATTGACGAAAATAGCTAATTATTGGTAACATACGTAACCAGTTTTACGGTCCTATGAAAAATAATAATCGTAATGATATTTTTAAAATAATTTAGTATCGTGACGGAAACACAATCGAAACCTTTTGTTTTTACCCCCTACGAAGTTTCGTTTTACCCCTCATAGGATAATTAACACACGAGTTCGGATCGACTGATCCATAGATATCATGTTTAGCAGCGTACTTAACGTTTTTAGACACTTCAGTGCAACAAACGAAAAAAAACGAATTTGGAAGAGATTTTGAATGAGGTGTATCACTTAAACTGCACGCTTTTCAAACAGATATGAAATATTACCACGTATGGTTTATTAGTTTCCCTGCAAGATTAATGTTTTTCGTGTTTCCAGTTCTGAGCTTAAGACGGTTATTGTTTTTCGCGCGTGTTCACTCCACAGCATTTATGAATTCACATGACGACACAGCTAGTTTTCCGTGACATCACAAGTCATTTGTTGTGATTGGATGCAGGAAACAAACCGAGCAGCCACCATGACGTTATAAGTGTCTCACAAACAAACGGTCCTATGTGGTGGTTTTCGTATTAATTCTTACGTATTAAGTAAACGTATATTTTAATTGAAGGTGCTGTTGTAATCTTCAGTTCTAATACTGATATTGTGCAGCTCTGTTTACCAGTTTATCCTTTGCATTTCTGCACTACTACCATAACCTACACTGCTTGCTGTATCGAAACCTTGGTCTCCCTCTACAATTTTATCCCAACCCCCCCCCCCCACCCGCCCTCCCACCCACACACACACACACACACTCACACACACAAATTAATAACGGTCAATTCCTTGATGCCTTAGGACATCTCCTATCAACAGATTCCTTCTTTTAGTCAATTTGTGCTGTAAATTTCTTCTTCCCCTAATTCGATTCCGTACCTCCTCATCTGTTATTCGTTCTACCCCTATCATCGTCCACGTTTTAATTCACTACAATGCTACACTCCACACAAATACCTTTGAGAAGGGCTTCCTAACATCTAAACTGGTATTTGGTTTTTAACAAATTCCGTTTTCTAGAAATGTTTTTCTTCCTATTGCCAGTCTGTATTTTATATTCTGTCTACTTCGGTCACATGAGTTACTTTGATGCCCAAGTAGTGAAACTCATCTATTATTTTATTGTCCAATTTCCTAATATAATTCACTCTGCATCACCAGATTTAATTCTAATACATTCCACTACCTTTGTTTTACTTTAATTGTTGTTCCTGTAGTAATCGTTTTACAAAACACTGTCCATTCCACTGACTGCTCTTTTAAGTCCTTTTGGCAGGTTAACAGTGTGTCGGCAAACCCCAAAGTTCTTTTTTCTTCTCCCTGTAGTTAAATCTTTTTCCAGTTCTCTCCATGGTTTCCTTCACAACTTTCTCATTTTAAACAGGGTGTTACGAAAAGGTACGGCCAAAATTTCAGGAAACATTCCTCACACACAAAGAAAGAAAATATGTTGTGTTGACATGTCTCCGGAAACGCTTACTTTCCATGTTAGAGCTCATTGTATTACCTCTCTTCAAATCACATTAATCATGGAATGGAAACACACAGCAACAGAACGTACCAGCGTGACTTCAAACACTTTGTTACAGGAAATGTTCAAAATGTTCTCCGTTAGCGAGGATACATGCATGCACCCTCGGTCGCATGGAATACCTGATGCGCTGATGCAGCCCTGGAGAATGGCGTATTGTATCACAGCCGTCCAAAATACGAGCACGAAGAGTCTCTACATTTGGTACCGTGGTTGCGTAGACAAGAGCTTTCAAATGCCCCCATAAATGAAAGTCAAGAGGGTTGAGGACAGGAGAGCGTGGAGGCCATGGAATTGGTTCGCCTCTACCAATCCATCGGTCACCGAATCTGTTGTTGAGAAGCGTACGAACACTTCGACTGAAATGTGCAGGAGCTCCATCGTGCATGAACCACATGTTGTGTCGTACTTGTAAAGGCACATGTTCTAGCAGCACAGGTAGAGTATCCCGTATGAAATCATGATAACGTGCTCCATTGAGCGTATGTGGAAGAACATGGGGCCCAATCAAGACATCACCATCAATACCTGCCCAAACGTTCACAGAAAATCTGTGTTGATGACGTGATTGCACAATTGCGTGCGGATTCTCGTCAGCCCACACATGTTGATTGTGAAAATTTACAATTAGATCACGTTGGAATGAAGCCTCATCCGTAAAGAGAACATTTGCACTGAAATGAGGATTGACACATTGTTGGCTGAACCATTCGCAGAAGTGTACCCGTGGAGGTCAATCAGCTGCTGATAGTTCCTGCACACGTTGTACAGGGTACGGAAACAACTGGTTCTCCCGTAGCACTCTCCATACAGTGACGTGGTCAACGTTACCTTGTACAGCAGCAACTTCTCTGACGCTGACATTAGGGTTATCGTCAACTGCACGAAGAATTGCCTCGTGCATTGCAGCTGTCCTCGTCGTTCTAGGTCTTCCCCAGTCGCGAGTCATAGGCTGGAATGTTCCGTGCTGCCTAAGACGCCGATCAATTGCTTCGAACGTCTTCCTGTCGGGACACCTTCGTTCTGGAAATCTATCTCGATACAAACGTACCGCGGCACGGCTATTGCCCCGTGCTAATCCATACATAAAACGGGCATCTGCCAACTCCGCATTTGTAAACATTGCACTGACTGCAAAACCACGTTCGTGATGAACACTAACCTGTTGAAGCTAGTCCGCAGCTCGTGGTCTTGCGGTAGCGTTCTCGCTTCCCGCGCCCGGGTTCCCGGGTTCGATTCCCGGCGGGGTCAGGGATTTTTTCTGCCTCGTGATGACTGGGTGTTGTGTGCTGTCCTTAGGTTAGTTAGGTTTAAGTAGTTCTAAGTTATAGGGGACTGATGACCGTAGATGTTAAGTCCCATAGTGCGCAGAGCCATTTGAACCATCTGTTGAAGCTACGTACTGATGCGCTTGATGCTAGTACTGCAGAGCAATGAGTCGCATGTCAACACAAGCACCGAAGTCATCATTACCTTCCTTCAATTGGGCCAACTGGCGGTGAATCGAGGACATACTGACGAAACTAAAATGAGCTCTAACATGGAAATTAAGCGTTTCCGGACACATGTCCACATAACTTCTTTTCTTTATTCGTGTGTGACGAATGTGATCCTGAAAGTTTGGCCGTACCTTTTTGTAACACCCTGTATACTGAATCACGCTTGGCATGGGCTACAAACTTGTCTCACGGCCTTGTCAACTGCGACTTATCTTTCATGTCCTTCGACTCTTAAAACTGCCGTCTGTTTCTTGTACTCCCGGTATTTTGTCCCTGCTACCTTAAAAATTTCAAAGAGTGTAGTCCAGACAACACTGTCAAACGTTTTCTCTAAATCTAGAAAAGCGTTCGTTTAAGTTATCTTTTAAGATAAGTCGTAGGGTCAATATCGTGTTCCTACGTTTCTCCGGAAACCAAACTGATCTCTTCCGAGGTCTATCACGTTTTCCAGTCCTGTAAATAATTCGTTTCAGTATTTCGCAAGAATGACTTATTAAAGGGATGGTTCGGTAAAATTGGCACTTGTCAACTCTTGCCTTGTTGGAATCTGGAATTATTTCATTGTTCCTGTAGTCTGAGGACATATCTTGCACACCAGTTTGAATACTTTTGTCATAGCTGGCTCTCCAAAGGGTCTCAGTAATCCTGCGGGAACATCTACTGCTGCAGGGGCTTTTCAGTGCTCTGTCATTCTTCTCGCAGTATCACATCGTAAATATTTTCAACTGCTTCCCCCTTCTCTTTCTACAATACTGCCCTCAGTTTGTTTCATTTGCATAGACCATTTATTTATTCCATTCACCTATCAGGTTTCCTTCCTCTACGTAGTGCTGTCTTTCCATCCGACATCTTGACTATCATACAACTGGTCCTCTTTCTGCAAATGTCTCTTTAATGTTACTGAAGGGACATCTATCTTTCCCGTAGTTAAGCGTGCTTCCACAGGCTTGCATTTGTGTTGTAAATATTCCTGCTTAGCCAATTCACATTTTCAGTCAATCTCATTTTTTAGAATTCTGTGTTCCGTTTCGTGTGCTTCATTTAAGTGATACAGTGCATTAAGTATATCTCCAAAACTCTTCTTTCTTAGTGTGGTTTGCTGTGCTAAATGGAAATGTGAGGTCTTGGGCTGAGCAGTTATTATTGTGTTATATTCAGATTCGCGGTATGCTGCAATATTATGAAAAGAAGATTATAATATTCCACCCCCAAACGCCGTCAGCAGCAAGGAAATCCTTAGCACATGTTTCGTCACCTTATTTCCTACAAACTTTTGTGAAACTATCTTTCTGTGGTATGTTACTGCAGTGCGCTACGCCCTAGCGAGACATTTATTAACGGAGCTTGCGTCTCCTACAGTGGACGTAACTGCCAATGCAAGAAACAAAAAGTAGTATTTTTAATACCATCAGAATATTAACATTAGATATCGATTAATGGCGCATGAAAGCATAATATAAATACAGAGAGACAGAGTTTCAGCAGTGATGGTTCAGACACTTCGTTGATATTCTTTCGTTGTAAGCAAAGGAACGTGAAAACCTTGTGTAGACTGGTACGACAACCTTCGTCTAAACTAACTGAATCACCTGGAAATCCACACGAGCTGTAGTTCGTAGAGGTACCTCAACTAGAATTCACTAACTGGCATTTTAAGGTGCACCCCTAAGACCAACTACTCCCCGCTCAGAAAACGTCACTCGATATCAACATTAACCAAATAGATGAAAGTTGTTATTTACATGTTGCAAATATTTGAAATGCGTCCCGACTATTTAAATTGTCTAACACATTATTTAAAATTGCAATGTAACACCTTCTAAGATAAAAAGAAAACGACACACCACGAAGGAATTACCTGAATTGGAGAGAAATTGGTAGATGTAATAACATGTAGAGAGAAATAATTGTCACAAATCCGGCAAAAATTGGATGGTTTATTCAGCAGAAAGAGCTTCACAAATTGAGCAAGTCAATAACGGCTCTGGTCTAGCGATGATCCTTACGCAAGCAATTATTCGGCTTGACACTGATTGTTGGATGTCATCCTGAGGGATGTCGTGCCAAATTCTGTCCATCTGGCGTGTTAGATCGTCGAAGTAAAGATCTGGTTGGAGGGTCCTGCCAATAATGCTCCAAACATTCTCAACTAGGGAGAGATCCGGTGACCTTTCTTACCAAGATATCGTTTGGCAAGCATACATCCAAGCAGTAGAAATTCTCACCGTGTGAAGACGGGCTTTATCTCGCTAAAATGTAAGCCCAGGATGGCTTATCATGAAGGGCAACAAAATGGGACGTAAAATAATGTCGATGTACCGCTGCACTGCGAGGTATCGAAGATGACATACAAAGGTGTCCTGCTATGGAATGATATGGCACTCCAGACGATAACTCCTGGTAGTCGAGCCGCATGGTGGGTGACAGTCAGGTTCATATCCCACCGCTGTCCAGACACGTCTTTGCTGGTGGTCGGGGCTCAGTTCGAAACGGGACTCATCATTGAAGATAACTCTACTCTAGTCAATGCGATTCCAAGAAGAAGAAATGTCTGGAACCGCCCTGGTAAGTGGAGGGATACCAACCCGTCTCTCACCCAGCTTATGGTCCAACAACCAGAAATGGTGGTTGGAGTGCCATTTCTTTTCATAGCAGGCCCGCTGGTTGTCTTCCGCGGCACCCTTACGTCACAGCGGTACGTCGACGATGCTCCACAACCCCGTTTTGTTGCCCTTTATGGCAAGTCGTCCAGAACCCACAGCGCACGACGAGAGGTTCTACTGCTCTTCTTCATGCTTTCCAAACCCTACTTTGGTCCGCAGTATCGCCGGATCTCTTTCCAGTTGAGAACATTTGGATCACTACGGGCGAGACCCTCTAACTAGTTCAGGATTTTGAAGAATAACGCCCCAAATGGATAGAATTTAGCACGATACCCCTCAAGAGGACATCTAACAATAGTATCAATCCATGACAAGCTGAATAACTGCTTGCATAAGAGCGACAGGTGGACCAACTCAATGTCGACGTTGTCAATTTGTGAAGCTAATTCTGTAGAATAAATCATACAACTTCTCTTGAAATATAATAATTGGTCTGTTTATACATCTATCTATCGATTTCCGTCCCATTCGGATAATTATTTCGTTGTGCAGCGTATTTATTGTTTTTGCGTGTATACAGTGTGGTCCATTGATCGTGACCGGGCCAAATATCTCACGAAATAAGCATCAAACGAAAAAACTACAAAGAACGAAACTTGTCTAACTTGAAGGGGGAAATCAGATGGCACTATGGTTGGAACGCTAGACGGCGCTGCCATCGGTCAAACAGATATCGACTCTGTTTTTTTAAAATAGGAACCCCAATTTTTATAACATATTCGTGTAGTACGTAAAGAAATATGAATGTTTTAGTTGGACCACTTTTTTCGCTGTGTGATAGATGGCACTGTAATAGTCACAAACATATGGCTCACAATTTTAGACGAACAGTTGGTAACAGGTTGGTTTTTTAAATTAAAATACAGAACGTAGGTACGTTTGAACATTTCATTTCGGTTGTTCCAATGTGACACATGTACCTTTGTGAACTTATCATTTCTGAGAACGCATGCAGTTACAGCGTGATTACCTGTAAATACCACATTAATGCAATAAATGCTCAATATGATGTCCGTCAACCTCAATGCATTTGGCAATACGTGTAACGACATTCCTCTCAACAGCGAGTAGTTCGCCTTCCGTAATGTTCGCGCATGCATTGACAATGCGCTGACGCATGTTGTCAGGCGTTGTTCGGTGGATCACGACAGCAAATATCCTGCAACTTTCCCCACAGAAGGAAATCCGGGGACGTCAGATCCGGTGAAAGTGCGGGCCATGGTATGGGACTTCGACGACCAATCCACCTGCCATGAAATATGCTATTCAATAGCGCTTCAAACGCACGTGAGCTATGTGCCGGACATCCATCATGTTGGAAGTACATCGCCGTTCTGTCATGCAGTGAAACATCTTGTAGTAACATCAGTAGAACGTTACGAAGGAAATCAGCATACATTGCACCATTTACATTGTCATCGTCAAAATGAGGGCCAATTATCCTTCCTCCCATCATGCCGCGCCATACTTTAACCCGCCTAGGTCTCTGATGTTCCACTTGTCGCAGGCATCGGGGATTTTCCGTTGCCCAATAGTGCGTATTATGCCGGCTTCCGTTACCGCTGTTGGTGAATGACGCTTCGTCACTAAATAGAACGCGTGCAGAAAATCTGTCATCGTCCCGTAAGTTCTCTTGTGCCCAGTGGCAGAACTGTACACGACGTTCAGAGTCGTCGCCATGCAATTCCTGGTGCATAGAAATATGGTATAGGTGCAGTCGATCTTGATGTAGCATTCTCAACACCGACGTTCTTGAGATTCCCGATTCTCGCGCAATTTGTCTGCAACTGATGTGCGGATTAGCCGCGACAGCAGCTAAAACACCTACTTGGGCATCATCATTTGTTCCAGGTCTTGGCTGACGTTTCACATGTGGCTGAACACTTCATGTTACCTTAAATAACGTATTTATCCAGCGAACGGTCCGGACACATGGATGATGTCGTCCAGGATACCGAGCAGCATACATAGCACACGCCCGTTGGGCATTTTGATCACAACAGCCATACATTACCACGATTTCGACCTTTCCCGCAATTGGTAAACGTTCCATTTTAACACGGGTAATGTATCACGAAGCAAATACCGTCCACACTGGCGGAATATTACGTGATAACACGTACTTATACGTTTGTTACTATTACAGCGCCATCTATCACAAAACCAAAAAAGTGGTCCAACTGAAACATTCATATTTCTTTACGTACTACACGAATATGTAGTGAAAAATTGGAGTTCCTATTTAAAAAAGCGCAGTTGATATCCGTTTGACCTATGGCAGCGCCATATAGCGGGCCAACCATAGCGCCATCTGGTTTACCCCTTCAAGCTAGACAGGTTTCCCTCTTTGTAGTTTTTTCGTTTGATGCTTATTTCGTGAGATATTTGGCCCGGTCACTATCAATGGACCACCCTGTATAATGTGGGCGAGAGCCTTCAAGTGCGAGCCACTCCCCGCCAAGCGGCTTCTGCGCCCGACGCTGTTACCGCAGGAAGGGAACGAGCGGGTCGAGAACCGCAGTGAAACAACTGGGCGCGCAGCTATTTTCGGAAATGATGTCTGCGGACTGCGTTAGGGAGAACAGACCGGGCCAGGACCGGCTGGCCCTCGTTACCGGAGACCACCACTGCCGTCAAGCCTTTCCTGCACCCCTCCTCCGTCGCAAATGTTGCGGAGAAATCCCAGTAGAAGTGGCCGCTCAGCAGTTACCGCTGGCCGCAGTGGCTTACAGGACTGCGAGGCAGGACGTTGCCACAGCACAGTAGTTCCAAGCTCCTGGATCCACAGGCGGGCGGCCCACACATCGTCCACGCGTACGACGTGACGCCCCTGGATTTGACACAAGATTTCGCAGCGCCATCCTCGTATAAAATTTACCAAGTGCTTGCGGCATATCACATCTGAGCCACAACTAGAGCTGTCGAAGTGAATAATCACTTCTATCTGGGGTAGACTGCCTGCCTAGAGGAAACTCTGCTTCCTTTTTACAGTGCGTTCAAACTTCTTATTGGTCGGGTGGCGTTGCTTGATATCCCGACTCCTATCGGCGGAATGACGTCACCTGCCGAAGGCTTGATTCGCATGCGCAAATGCTGGAAGTCGGCAATGAGGCAGTAAAGCTCCACTCGCGCCTTCCTCCATCATCGGGCCGTGACTGTTTTTTTTGGGGGGGGGGGGGGGCAAGAGGTAAGGGGGAGCACGCGCCAGCATCGGCTAATGCCCGTAAGAATTACTTGTCGTTTGGTATGGTCTTCAGTCCGAAGACTGGTTTGATGGGGCTCTGCATGCTACTGTAACCTATGCGAGCCTCTTCATCTCAAAATAACTACTGCAGCCTACATCGTTCTGTACATGCTTACTGTGTTCGTCTCTTGGTCTCGCTCTACGATTTTTACCCCCAACATCTCCTTCCACTACTACATTCGTGATACCCTGATCTCTCAGAATGTGTTCCATTAACCGATCCTTTCTCCTAGTCAGGTTGTACCACAAATAACCTTTATAATCAGTTTCATTCACTACCTCCTCATTAGTTACGTGATCTACCCATCTAACCTCAAGTGTTCTTGTGTAGTACCACATTTTTCTCTAAACTGCTTATCGTCCACGTTACACATCCACACACAGCTACACTCTAAACAAATACTTCCCGAAAAGACTTTCTAACACTTAAATCTATATTCGATGTTAACAAACTGCTCTCCAGAAACGCTTTTCTTCCCATTGCCATACCTCCTCTACTTCGACCATCATCAGTAATTTTTGTGCTCAAACAGCAAAGTTCATCCTTCGCTCTAAGTGTTTCATTTCCTGATCTAATTCCCTCAACACCACCTGATTTAATTCGGCTGCATTCCGTTACCTTTGTTTTGCTTTTGTTGAAGTTTATCTTATATCCTTATTTCAAGACACTGTCTATTCCGTTTGACTGCTTTTCCACGTCTTTTGCTGTCTCTGATGGAATTACAATGTCATTTGCAAATCTCCAAGTTTTTATTTCTTCTCCCTGAACTATAATATCCACAACTAATTGTTCTTTGGTTTCCCTTCCTGTTTGCTCAATGTACAGATTGAATAACATCGGGAACAGGCTACAACGCTGTCTCACTCCCTTCTCAACCAGTTCTTCCCTTTCATACCCTTAGACTCTTATAGTTACCATCTGATCTGTACAAGTTGTAAATTGCCTTTCGCTCCCTCGTCTCCAGTGCCATTGAGAGTGTAACCTCCGTCTCTGTTAACGCTGTTCGCGCACATGCGAAATCCTACCACTTCTCTTGTTACATAGTACCAGTAAGTCCACATGTGTGAGAGGGTATTCGTATTCTTACAGTTGATCGTAAACACCTTCCGTAAGGATGATGGTGGTGAGAATTACTTAGGGCAGACAATCCGCATCGCAGCCGAGAGCTGTCCTGGTGGTCCATCAAGTATAGCAATTTGGAAAAATCACCAATAGCGATACATAACCTTACGGGAGGACATAATCAGTTTCGTGAATGCAAACGTTCCCTCTCATATATTGATGTATAACGACTCTCATAAACTTGCGTGTCCACGTGAGAATACCTACCGGTTTCTTTGTTAGAGCAGGAATTCCCAAACTTTTGTTTAGACGGAACATTTTGAGAATCATCGTATTTTGATGCACCACCTGGTATACTGGGTGATTATAGTAAAAACTAAACACTCAAACCACTGTAGAAATAACACCACTGGACAGAATGACGCCAAATTGCAACGGAATACTGTCGGAGAAGGGGAAAAACGAATGGCAGAAGAAAAATAAGTAGTAACAAAATGCAGCAAAAGAGGGCGCTGTAAGCATCATAATTTAATAGTGGTCGACTACAAATGAATCATACAACAATGACTAAGGAGTTCGTTTGACGTTAAACAAACTGTACTATTCAATGTGCAAATGGTTCAAATGGCTCTGAGCACTATGGGACTCAACATCTTAGGTCATAAGTCCCCTAGAACTTAGAACTACTTAAATCTAACTAACCTAAGGACATCACACACACCCATGCCCGAGGCAGGATTCGAACCTGCGACCGTAGCAGTCCCGCGGTTCCGGACTGCAGCGCCAGAACCGCTAGACCACCGCGGCCGGCTTCAATGTGCATGGGTGTACAGATGTGATACTGTTAATTATATAAGCCCATCCACCACGGCAAAGTCACATCACGTCGTATGGGAAAAATCGGTTTTTAATTGTTCTGTGGCCAGAACCGCATAAAAAGCATCAATCAAATCAAATCGGATTATTAATTTCCGTGTGACTGGCCCAAAACATGCTGTCGATCGTTTTCTGTAACAAGTTGAAATCGAGAAAAAGCATGTTCCACAGCTGACAGAAGTGTTTCCGGGATCACGTTGTTACGCAATACATGCCTTCAATGCAGCAGAGTTTGGCATCGGAACACGAACAGAACATCTTTCAGATAGCCCCACAGCCAGAAGTCACACGGATTAAGATCAGGTAATCGGGACGGCCAGGCTGTGGGGAAATGGTGGCTGATAATTCTAGCGTTTCCAAAATGGCGCTTCAACAGGTGCTTAACTGGATTTGCAATGTGCGGAGGTGCGCCATCTTGCGTAAAAATGATCCCATCCACACATCCACGCAGCTGGAGAGTTGGAATGACGTGGTTGTGGCCGGCCGATGTGGCCGAGCGGTTCTAGGCGCTTCAGTGTGGAACCGTGCGACTGGTACGGTCGCAGGTTCGAATGCTGCCCCGGGCATGGATGTGTGTGATGTCCTTAGGTTAGTTAGGTTTAAGTAGTTCTTTGTTCTAGGGGACTGATGACCTCAGAATTTAAGTCCCATAGTGCTCAGAGCCATTTGAACCATTTTTGAACGTGGACACTTATAGCGCTTACCAATGACGGTAAAGGTCACAGGACCGGAAGCACCTATCTCTTCGAAAAAATATGGCCCTATTGTAAATGATGCCGTAAACCCGCGCCACACAGTGACCTTCCAGGATGAAGTGGTACTGGTTGATTGGTGTGTGGAATTTCCGTTGCCCATATTCGACAATTTATGTATTGACGTATCCTCTCAGATGGAAGTGGGCTTCGTCTGTCCACAAAATCTTCCACGGCCAATCATTGTTCACTTCCATGCGAGCAAGAAGTTCTAAAGAAAAGGTCTCTCCTGATGGAAGGCCAGCAGGAAGCAACTCGTCCAATGTTCCAATGTTCGGGCAATTCTCCGTGCACTACACGTTTGCACACCACCACACGTCTCCATTCCTGTGGCCACTGTTTCCACTGAGGTCGGATTAATTCCTTTCCTGCCTCTACTAGGTTTCACACCAAAGGAACCCGTCTTTTCGAATTTCCGATTCTTTCAAACCCTTCAATGTCCGGAACTTCTGCAGAGCGGCGCGTGCGCAGACGTCATTCTTGTAATACAGGTTTACAAGCAGAGCGCGATACTGCATTGAGACAGTCATGGCGAACGTCGCAGACGCGAAAGGAGGAAAACCGTGTACCCGGATCAATTTCCACATTATTTTTTCTTCTGCCATACGATTAGCTTCTTCTCCGATAATATTTCGATGCAATTTAACGTCATTCTGACCTGTGGTGTTGTTTGTACAGCGTTTCGAATGTTTAACTGTAATAATAATCACCCTGTATTTTGCACGCTTATACGATCTTTTAAAATGAGGAAAACCTGTTTTGTTCAGTGATTATTTCAATTTTAAAACACGACTAGTAACACAAAAATGGTAGTACAACTTGCAAAATATATCAGTAGCGTCAAAATGTCGAAGGAATCGCCATACTGTTAACAGTTCTACGCGGAGCATTTACTCACTTCCCGCTGTACACGAGTGTCCAGATAACAGTGTGGGAAACGCTGTTTTAGGAAAACAGAGGTTACAATCAAAGTGATGTCCGGAGGCGGATACTTGAGTTTTAGAGTTTTAAAGAATAAACAAACAAAAAAGCTTGCTCGTAAGGGGATGTAGGGGTAGTCTGCCAACGCCTTGTGCACGTCAGTCGCCACCTGTTGTCAGTTCCGTTTCAGCCTCGCTCGCGAGTGGTCCCTGTTAACTATTGCGCTGCACTTCAGTGTTTACATCGCTGTACTTGTGCTCCGCCGAGTGCCGTCCGTCCGTTGATCTCCGTGTTCGTTCCTGTTCCTTGTGATCTGATCGCTCTTTCTGGTCTTGCTGCTGCTACTTGGAATTTCGGTTGTTTAACCGAAATTGCTTCGCTGGATTAACCATGGCTACAAACCTCAGGAAGAATACTCTGGTATTTGCTTTTGACAAGGAATCCCGTCCTGTTCAGCCGACATCCCTGGAAATAGATGACTGGATTACACAGGTAATTGGTCTAAATTCTGAAACCGTTCATACCTGGCAACTGGATCAGGAAAAATACTGTGTTTTTGTCAAGTTAATCAGTGCTTCGACTGTTGATAAAGTGTTACGAAAGTGGGGCTATGAAGTAGACTTTGTACGTAGAAATGGTTATAAAAGTAAGGTTTCCATCTATAGAGCAGGCATTCATTACAAAACCGTTCATGTCTTGAATCTTCCCATTGAAATTGAAAATGATAAGATTAAGGAAGCTCTTTCAAACTACGGAGACGTTAAATCAATTGCAAATGAAAGATGATCGCCTCACTTTAAACTGCAGTGTTTTAACGGGGTCCGCTGTGCAGAGATGGACGTTAAGACGAATATTCCTTCTCACATAACTGTTTGTGGGTATAAGGCACAAATTGTTTATACAGGTCAGGAAGCTACATGTCATATGTGTAACGAAACCGGCCACTTCAGACAGGAATGTTCGCGGCGAACTGTTGTTCTTAAAAGTAATTAGATACAGCGTCAGAAGCTTACCTTAAATGATCTATTACCAAAGAATAGCCCGGAACAACTGGTTGAGAATGTTAACGCAGCGGGCCAAGCTGATGTCTCCCTTTACGATAACAGTCAATTTCCCCCGTTAACAACAAAAGGAAACCCTGTTGCCACTACTCGTGAAACTGAAACGCAACCGAGAAAACGACCTCTGGAGATATCTGATAGTTGTTCAGAGGACGAGCTGTCTTGTCCCAATCCCTCACTTCGCAAGCAAAAACAGAGCGATGAGAAGGCAGAGGAACCTGAAGGCAAAATGCGAATGGAAACTAATGAACAGAAAGATAATACACATACGGTACCAGAAAATGAAAGGGGTGTAAGCAGCATTAATTTGCAAGAAACAACAGGTGCAGTAGCCGATTGCAAAGATCAGAATCTATCTGTTAATAAACAAATTCAGGGAGAGGTTGCAAAACTGCAGTCTCCATTTGTTTCCCTCGATCAGAAAGTGAGTGAAATTAATAAAAAACGAGGAAGTGGTGGCCAAACTGAAATCACGCTCAACACCTCAGGGTAGGCGCCGGCAACCGAAATTGCTAAAGCGTCTGCTGCTACTCCAGATAAGTCGCGAAGTAAAATACTGACGCAACCAAATGAGAATGTAGCTCGTAACCAGGGGAAGGGAAAATGCGATAGGGGCGACCCAAGCCCAAAGAATGTTCAGTCCGAAACTGTCGTACACGAAGCACTGGAGGAAAAATCAGATAGTTTACCAGGGAATCAGTCTGCTTGCGGCACAAGGAAAAACATCAGAAGTAGAAAAAAACGGGACAGTAACTAATAAACTGATTGAAGTGTTATTCCACGTTCAGCCTTCCGAGAAAACTGTTACAGCTTAACTGAACTCTGAACCACAGTAAACTAAATTAGTTCATGAAAACAACTACATAGTGGCAGCACAATGACGCAATCTTATTCTGTCACCACTATAAACATGAATAAAATCACGACCGGTTTGAAATTATCGGCCCTTAAGGAATTTTTGTACGAAACCGCGACTGATATTGCCCTGTTACAAGAAGTTCTAATTTCGGATTTGGTAATTCCCGGTTTTGTCAGTTACATAAATGTGTCTCCCGAAACAAGTGTTGGTACAGCTATTTTGGTGAGGGAAGGTATTACAGTAAGCGACGTGGAACTACAGGAGTCAGGAAGGGGAATAGGACTAAATATCTATGATGTGACTATCATCAACTTGTACGCCCCTTCAGGAAGTTCTCATCGAGCTGACAGGTCACGTTTCTTCAAAGATGACTTGATATACTTGTTAAGGAAATCGCCAAGACAGTTATTACTTGGAGGTGATTTTAATTGTGTTTTAAATCGAAAAGATCAGTTACCTAATTTTAATTTCTCAAGTGAACTAAAACAATTAGTTACTGGTTTAGAATTAAAGGATATATGGGAAATCAAATACCCCTCCGCTGTTGAGTTCACTTATGTCACGGCAACATCACGTAGCCGGACTGATAGACTATATATTTCTAAAAATCTTGTAACTTCCGTGACAAAAGTAGAAACCATTCCTACGTACTTTTCAGACCATTCAAGTGTCTTAGCTTGCATAAATCTAACAAGACAGCCGGTTCGCCGATTCAAGAATCAGTGGAATTTGAACACTTCCTTGATAGTAAATCATGATTTAGAAGATCTGATTAAAGAAACATGGGCAATATGCCTGCGAGCCCGTAGTAGATATGCCCCTGCTATTGTCTGGTGGGTTAAATTGGCAAAGCCAAAGTTGAGGAAAGTTCTTATTGAATACTGTGCCCAGAGCGCAAGGGAAATGAAATGCGCTATAGAGTATTACTAATCCGTTTTGAGAGATCTATATGATCAAGTCTCAGCAGGTTCCTCACTTCGCCGGCCGAAGTGGCCGTGCGGTTAAAGGCGCTGCAGTCTGGAACCGCAAGACCGCTACGGTCGCAGGTTCGAATCCTGCCTCGGGCATGGATGTTTGTGATGTCCTTAGGTTAGTTAGGTTTAACTAGTTCTCAGTTCTAGGGGACTAATGACCTCAGCAGTTGAGTCCCATAGTGCTCAGAGCCATTTGAACCATTTTTTTCCTCACTTCGGATAGCAGACATCAAGAAAGTCAAAGCCAAGTTACTTAATATCAAGAGAAGTCAAATGGAAGGGTTGAAAATAAAATCGAAGGCAAATACGGTGTCAGAAGATGAAACTACTTCCCTATATCATTTAGTGAAGCATACGAAAAACGGGAGAAGGACTTTTAATCAAGAAATTCGAACAAAATACGGTACGATTCTCAGAACCGAGCAGGATATCATGGACGAGATTTAACGCTGTTATTGCGAGCTATATTCTGTACATCAAAGTAGTGATGCTTTCTTGGAAGAATTCCTTGACATCCTAGCCCCACAGCTGACAGAAGATGACAACGAAAATTTTCTCGAGGTTGTCAGTGAAGAAGACGTGTATGAGACTCTGTGCGCCTCACCACCAAAAAAATCCCCAGGACCGGATGGTCTGCCAGCAGAGTTTTACATCCGTTACTGGCCAATGGTAGGTGAGAATATCACGGACATTGTAAATGAGGTTATTCAGGGTAAAATGATTCCGGCTGAGTTTTGATTATAAATTAATAGCTAGAATAATAAACAAGAGAATTTCATGCCTTACAGATAAAATTATTAGTCAACATCAGAACTGTGCGCAAGGCAGAACCATTTTTCAAAATCTAGCGGAATTCAGAGATATCATTGCAATAACTTCTGTAACAAACATAAAGTGTGTTTTATTGTTTTAAGATTTTTATGAGGCTTTCGATGTAGTAAACCATGAATATCTTCTAGAGACATTGAAGAAAATAGGTTTCAACGATAGGGTCATACAGTTGATTAAGAACATAGCAACTGGAATAAATGCTAAAATAGCGGTGAATTGTCAACAATCCAGGCCGATGCAAATACAACGAGGTGTTCCTCAAGGAAGTCCTCTGTCCATGTCGCTCTTCGCAATTTCGCTGGAACCTTTCCTCCGACATGTCCATGCTACATTAAAAGGCTTAACATTATCAGGAAATAAAACAGTTATAAGAGCCTATGCTGACGATATAGGGGTCATTATAAGGGATAATGACGAGGTAACCACGCTAGCAAAGTGATTGAATCGTACTGTAGAGCATCTGGAGCCAATGAAAACGGAAAAAATAAGATGTTAAATCTCAGAGGTTTTGATAATATCAACGTCGAGTGGGCAAAATTAGTCCGACAACATAAAACACTTGGGATCACCCTGACAGCATGCCCTATGAACATGGCGGCTTTAAATTGGATAGTTGCAGCAGATAAAGTGCAAGGAGCCATTGTAGAGAATTTAACTCGATATATGAACCAAGTTCAAAGAACACAGTATGTCAACTCATGCATCCTTGCTAGGGCTTATTATACTGCCCAGCTGTTTCCAATATCGAGAATGATAGCGAGGAGAATAATGTCCAAAATCACAAACTTTTTGTGGAGAGGTGAAGTGTTCAGAGTACCTGCTACAGTAGCCACTTTAGATCCTAAAAATGGTGGACTAGGATTAACTGATATAACGGATATAGCCTCTGCTCTTTTTATCAAAAGGCAAGTTAATTTAATAAGAGACTCGCGTGAAAGCATAACCAACCAACTTTTCGAGATCATTAAACCTCCAAGCCTGCTTCCCCCGATTGACGTGCAGAATATGAACAGTCGCTTACAGCACGTGAGGATTTTCTATGTTGAGTTTAGTTATGTCAGTGTCGAACTCAGGCAGTCACGACACTTAACATCGAGAGCCATAATGCGGGAACGAAAGAAAAGCGAAGGAAGAAACAAAATAGAACGACAGTTTCCAAACATTGAGTGGACTGAGATTTGGAAAAACATAGTTCTAATGTGCTCACGTCTAATATAAAAACGTCATGGTACAATACAGTTAACAACATAGTTAGCACCAATGAAAGATTGCACGCAATCGGACTCTGTGAAACAAATTTATGTCAACAATGCCATCTAGTTGACACAGTAATTCATAGATATACTTGCAGTGGTAACATGAATAGTTGGAAGTGGATCCGGGAGCAAATAGGTCTGATTACAAGAACATCCCCTGAGTATATATCGCTGTCATTGATACACAGGCCTGAAGCACGCTATTTCCCAGAAGCAAAAAATAACGCTGTGTACTGGTTGCTGGGAAATGTTGTTAACTACGTCCTTAACAAATTAGGATCTGATAGCATCATAGAGTTCAAGGTACACATGCTGTGTGAGTTCCACAAAATTAAAAGCTATTCGAATCACAAGAAAAAGTTCGGTAACATGCTAAAAATTGTATTTGAAAGAATGGGCATTGGTTAATATAAAAAAGAAGACTCTGTCGACAGTGATGTATTGTAGTTACCTTAAGGATACTATTTAAGATTTTACAGGATATTTATGATGTGTGCTTTTTCTACTTCAGAGAGTAGTTTTTTGAAATTTATAAGCTAATGTACAGAACCTTATCTGACATTGAGATTGTGTGTCTAATAGTGCCAAACACAAAACATTAAAGGTGCATTATTGGCTTATACTAGAAATTTGGAAATAGACAGTTTTTATAGAAATGTCCTTATCGATTGGTTAAATCATAAGATTCTATCTGATAAATGTAATATTCAATGGCTGGCACATTGCCCTGTTCATTTTTGCAGTGAAAGACTGATTATATAGATCTGACCACTTCAGATACATAGATTCAATTAATGTCTAGAAAGTGTAGTTGGAAGGCTAGTCAATTTTATTATATATCTCCTTTCCGCCAGTCTCAAGTATTTCAGAAATTGTCTAATATGATTATTAAACTGCTTTATATTTAAAATTATCCCACCAACTTGCTGATATCCATCATAAAGAACTAATTATGCTTCTGTAAAGATTGCAGCTCATAATTCAAAGTGCATATTTTACTTCTTCAGGTTGAAGTTTGAATGTCTTTAAAAATTTTTTTCTTGATGTTTAATTTAATTCTTTGTGGTAATTTAGTCAGTAACGCAATCTTCTGTTGTCTTTCCGTAACGTCAGCGTAATTGAAATGATCAAACCGTTTTGTTTAAATAACTTCATGTATGTATAACTTAGTATGTATTTGGAATGTGTAACATTGTTTTTTTTTAATAAAGGTTTTTATAAAAAAAAAAGATGCGGTAGGCGGCTTCTATATGCCTCATTGCTACTTAACTGTATAAGCATATGCCAACCCCATCGCTGGACCATTAGAAGTTAGGACACCAAGCAATGTCATCCGCCGAAAAAATGCCCTGTGACGGAGCAAACATTTTTCCTGCCACACAGTTATGAGGGAATATCGTAAAGTAACACACAACAATTTTATTGCCGAAGTATTTAGCAGGTAACAAAACAAAAAAAGTCATAAATGAACTTACATCTTTTACGTATTTTCCTACACAGATACCAATGGTCTCAACACGTATCTCCTATCGTGGCACCATTTTCAATAAGCCCTGTTTGTCGATGTCCGTTTGGTTTGTGTACAGCCGCCTGCGGACTGCTGATTTCACCTCCACATCCGTCGCAAAGCGTTGGTCGACCAGGAGTTTCTCCATGGGGCCAAACAGATGAAAATCCGATCCTACATGGTCCGAAGTGTGTGTTGGATGCTGGAGCATCTCCCACTCAAATTTGGCTATGTTCTCAAGAACAGGAGCAGCAACAGGGGACCGAGCATAATCATGAGGTCTAACACCGTCAGCTTTAATCATTTGTCACGAAGTTCACGACGCAACTTAACCAAAGTTTTGACGTAGGTTACAGCTTTCATACTGGTGCCGTGTGCAGAATATCCCAGAACACTGCAAAAGTACTTTTCTGGTAGACCGAGTCACTTTGAATTTTATTAGTACATGTTTCCACTCCACAAAGGTCTGATTGGTTCAGGGCATGTAGTGGTACGACTCATCACTAGTGACGATTCCTTCCAGAAATTCATCCCCTTTTGCGGCGTAGCGCGTTGAGTGATCCAAGCTTCTCACTATTCCCTGCCCACTGCGGTTATCTGTCAGGTTCTTAGGCACCCTGTGATCATTAACTTTGCGAAATTTCAACGTTTCATGAACACTGTCGTGCACCACACCATAGGAAATGTTGAACTGCTACGATATGGTTCGCAGTTACACGTGCCGGTCGTTCAAAATCGCTGCCTCAATGGCTCCGACATTTTTTGGGATTGCAGTTGTTACCGGCCTCAGGGAGAGCGGTGAATCACTGAAGTTCACGCGGCTCTCTTGGAAGAACGCACGCTACCTGGAGACATTGCTACGGTCCACACAGTCGTCCCCAATCATACCACCTTGTTCCTGTGAATTTCACTCGGTTTATGCCCTTTGGCCAACAAATATCAAACTTCACTTCGCTGGTCTTCACAAGTTGACGGCAGTAACATGTACGACAGGCTTCTCTCGCTACAGCTTGAAACGTCCCCTTAGAAAAATTTATGAATGTGCTGATAAACCCCTTAGGGTGTCTGATTTTCAAACAGCTGAGTAAAACTGATCTTTACTTATCCTGATCAACACTAAACTGACACACAATATTTTTAGCACAACGCAATCTGACTTTCAATAATCCCTACAAAAGAATGGCCCTGACTAACAATAACCTATACCTTTCATGAATCACTTACCTCACAGAAATCTTTGTTACTCGAACTACTGCAATACAGCGAGCGCCAATACTGCCAGCTAAATAAAAAATTCTAACTACTGAAGGCATTAACTACTGATAGGCATACTTAGCAAATGAAAGATTTTGACAGAGAACAACAATGTATTTACCTTAATAATGTTCAAAAGTCATTATATATATATATATATATATATATATATATATATATATATATATATATATATATATATCAGTTCATGATATCCAGTATTACAAATTTACTCTTTCTGGCGGACACACGTCCAGATCGTCCGCTCTCAAAATTCTGCCATCTCTCTACCCACATCCACCACTGCTGGCGGCTCACCTCCAACTGCGCAACGCTACGCACTGTTCACATCCAACTGTCCAACACTACAATAGCGAATATTTCAACAATGCCAACCAGCCACAGACTGCACACAGCACAGTCAGTGATTTTCATACAGAGCGCTACGCGGTGTTACCAACATAAAAACCTAAACAGCCTACTTACAAGCTGCACATGAAAACAAAATTATCTCTGTAGCGCAAACTTCATATAATATCGTCTTGAAATTTCAACACTCCAGCCAGAACAGTAGCGAAGAAAAAAAAGTATTGTGCGTTACTTCCCGATCTTCCCTCGTATTTGCTCATGACCTGGATGTTGATTGTCTTCGAAACTTCGAGTTCGAATTCATATTTCATGTAGCTTGAACACAGAGAAAAATCTCGGTCCCTGTTCACTTATGCGTGGCAGCTGCAGTCATTAACACTTTAAGCATGAGACCCACCAAATGTCGGACTAAAGTGAATGCTCCCTCGCTATGAGGCCCCTCTTATGAAAGTCCAATGAGAGGTTCAAATGGTTCAAATGGCTCTGAGCACTATGGGACTTTACATCTGAGGTCATCAGTCCCCTGGACTTAGAACTACTTAAACCTACCTACCCTAAGGACATCACACACATCCGTGCCCGAGGCAGGATTCGAACCTGCGACCGTTGTAGCAGCGCGGTTCCAGACTGAATCGCCTAGAACCGCTCGCCCAAAGCGGCCGGCCCAATGAGAGGGTGCGATCATTTAGTGGCTTGTCATATGATAACGAATGAAAGGGCGCCCACCCAACAAAGTTTATGATATGAAGCTAAGGCCTCCCCATGTGTGACGGAACTACCGAGGAAACGTGTCAGGTTTGAAATGCGTAGTATACTTATAGATCACAGGTTAGCAGAGATCCATCACTTCATCTACTAGGACCGTTAGTGCTCGTGAAATTGGTATTACAAACCAGTGTTCTTCGATAGAGGATAAAAATACTGGCGAAGGAAATGAGTAAGAATCCAAAAATTCATAGGTGTACAAGAAATGAAATCCGGATAAATGCGAGTGCTACTCGCGCATCGGTGGTTCCGTGCAGACTAAATAATGTGTATAGATAGTACATACATTCTGGAATCAAGAATTTCCACGTTTTTTGGCTATTATCTATATCGATAGTAGCAAGATGTCAAAATGTGTGGCATAGTTAGCCGCATCTTTTGATTGTATTGACGTAGATGCTTACATTTTATACACCGCTAAAGGATTGAAGACTTAAGCATGTGATATAAATTTCAACTGCATTCGTCGATCCCTTCCAGAGAAAAATGGGTCTTAAGTGACAGACAGACATACGGACGAATAAAAAATGACAAAAAAGTTTTTTCGTGTGATATAATTACAAATTCAAAATTTTCGGATGTTTTCCCTTACTCGTACCGTGAAATCCAGCTTCTTTCCAAATTTCATGATTGTAGCTCAACGGGAAATATCTGTGGGCTTTGGTCAGTGTATTTGAAAGTATCCCAAATATAAATGGCTGTATCTTTTGGTTTTAAGCGCAAATGTCTTACACCGCAATGGGACCATATACTATGGTATATGACATACATTTCATCTTGATACGTCTACCCCTTCCAGAAAAACAGTATTCTACATCTATATTCAGTGAAGAACCAAAGAAAGTCGTACATCTGCTTAATATTGTGTAGGGTCCAAACGAGCACTCCGAAGTGCCGCAACACGACGTGGCGTAGACTCGACTAATGTCTCAAGTAGTGCTGGAAAACTTACTTCATAAATCCTGTAGGGCTGTCCATAAATGCGTAAGAGTATGAGAGGTAGAAATCACTTCTGAACAGCACGCTGCAAGCCATCCCAGATAATCTCAGGGAGATCACTTCTGGACAGCACGCTGCAAGCCATTCCAGATTATCTCTGGGGAGTTCGGTGGCCACCGGAAGTGGTTAAACTCAAAAGAGTGTTCTTGCAGCCACTCTATAGCAATTATGGACGTGTAGGATGTCGGAAGTCCGTCTGAATGCACAATGGAAAAGAAGGGATGCAGGTGATCAGACAGAATGCTTAATTAAGTGTCACCTGTCAGAGACTATCTAAGCGTACCAAGGGTCCCATATCACTCCAACTGCACACGCCCCACACCATTACATGGCCTCCACCAGCATGAACGGTCCCCTGCTGATATGCAGGGTCCATGGTCTCACGAGATTGTCGTCATACCTGTACACATCCATTCGCTGTATACATTTTTTGGCGAGACTCGTCCGACCAGGCAACATGTCTCCATCATCAACAGTCCAATGTCGGTGTTGACGGACGAAGGAGGGTGTAAGTCTTCGTGTCGTGCGGTCGTCAGAGGTACACAAGCGGGCTTTCGGCTCCGAAATCCCCTATCGATGATGTTTCGTTGAATGGTTCGCACGCTGACATTTTCTGACGGCCCAGCACTGAAATCTACAGCAATTTGCACCTCTGTCACGTTGAACGATTCTCTTCAGTCGTTGTTGGTTCCCGTTCTTACAGGACCTTTTTCCGGCCCACAGCGATGTCGGAGATTTGATGTCTTACCGGATTCCTGATATTCACGGCACACTCGTGAAATGGTCGTATGGGAAATTCCCCATTTCATCGCTACCTAGCAGATGCTGTGTCCCATTGCTCGTGCGCCTTCTATACCTCCACATTCAAACACTCTTAATGTTGATAGCCTGCCATTATAGCAGCAATAACCGATCTAACAACCGTGCCAGACACTTGTTCTGTTATATAGGCGTTCCGACAACAACACCTCTCTGACTGTTTACGTATCTCTGTATTTAAATACGCATACCTATACCAGTCGCCGGCCTGGGTGGCCGTGCGGTTCTAGGCGCTACAGTCTGGAACCGCAGGACCGCTACGGTCACAGGTTCGAATCCTGCCTCGGGCATGGATGTGTGTGATGTCCTTAAATTACTTAGGTTTAAGTAGTTGTAAGTTCTAGGGGACTGATGACCTTAGAAGTTAAGTCCCATAGTGCTCAGAGCCATTTGAACCTTTACCCTACCCTAGACCACTACCAGATATTCTGTCTCCTACGCTACTCGTAAAGACGGAGAGGGAAAAACGACTTACTATATGCCTCCGTATGAGCGCTGATGTCTCGTATCTTATCGTCGTGGTCCTTACTCGCAAAGTGTGGTCGAGGTAGTAGAATCGTTCTGTAGTCAGCTACAAATGCCGGTTCTCTAAATTTTCTAAGTAGCATTCCTCGAAAAGAATGTCACCTTCCCTGCAACGATTACCATTTGGTTTCCCGAAGCAAGTCCATAACACCTGCGTATTGTTCGAAGTCTAGCCGCCCGCCTCTGATTTGATTCGATGGATCCCTTTAATACATCTTGGTACGGATCTCAAACACTCGAGCAGTACTCAGTAATAGATCGCGCTATCGTCCTATATGCCGACTTCTTTACAGATGAACCACAATTTCCTAGGACTTTCCCGATAAACCAAAGTCTCGCATTCGCCTCCCCTACCACAATGCTCACATGCTCGTCCTATTTCATATCGCTTTGCAACGTTACGCCCAGATATTTAAAAGACGTGACTGTGTCAAGCAGGACACTGCTAATGCTGTATTGGAACATTACCGGAAAGTTTTTCCTACTTATCCGCATTAACTTACATTTTTCTACATTTAAAAGAAGGTGTCACTCAACATACCAGCTAGAAGTTTTGTTTAAGCTATCTTCTACCCCAAAACTCTACCATCTGGTGAGCAAGATGTATGAGACAGGCGAAATACCCTCAGACTTCAAGAAGAATATAATAATTCCAATCCCAAAGAAAGCAGGTGTTGACAGATGTGAAAATTACCGAACTATCAGTTTAATAAGTCACAGCTGCAAAATACTAACGCGAATTCTCTACAGACGAATGGAAAAACTTGTAGAAGCGGACCTCGGGGAAGATCAGTTTGGATTCCGTAGAAATGTTGGAACACGTGAGGCAATACTAACCTTACGACTTATCTTAGAAGAAAGATTAAGAAAAGGCAAACCTACGTTTCTAGCATTTGTAGACTTGGAGAAAGCTTTTGACAACGTTAACTGGAATACTCTCTTTCAAATTCTGTAGGTGGCAGGGGTAAAATACAGGGAGCGAAAGGCTATTTACAATTTGTACAGAAACTAGATGGCAGTTATAAGAGTCGAGGGGCATGAAAGGGAAGCAGTGGTTGGGAAAGGAGTGAGACAGGGTTGTAGCCTCTCCCCGATGTTATTCAATCTGTATATTGAGCAAGCAGTAAAGGAAACAAAAGAAAAATTCGGAGTGGGTATTAAAATTCATGGAGAAGAAGTAAAAACTTTGAGGTTCGCCGATGACATTGTAATTCTGTCAGAGACAGCAAAGGACTTGGAAGAGCAGTTGAACGGAATGGACAGTGTCTTGAAAGGAGGATATAAGATGAATCAACAAAAGCAAAACGAGGATAATGGAATGTAGTCAATTTAAATCGGGTGATGCTGAGGGGATTAGATTAGGAAATGAGACACTTAAAGTAGTAAAGGAGTTTTGCTATTTAGGGAGTAAAATAACTGATGATGGTCGAAGTAGAGAGGATATCAAATGTAGACTGACAATGGCAAGGCAATCGTTTCTGAAGAAGAGAAATTTGTTAACATCGAGTATAGATTTAAGTGTCAGGAAGTCGTTTCTGAAAGCATTTGTATGGAGTGTAGCCATGTGTGGAAGTGAGACATGGACGATAACCAGTTTGGAGAAGAAGAGAATAGAAGCTTTCGAAATGTGGTGCTACAGAAGAATGCTGAAGATAAGGTGGGTAGATCACGTAACTAATGAGGAGGTATTGAATAGGATTGGGGAGAAGAGACGTTTGTGGCACAACTTGACTAGAAGAAGGGATCGGTTGGTAGGACATGTTTTGAGGCATCAAGGGATCACAAATTTAGCATTGGAGGGCAGCGTGGAGGGTAAAAATCGTAGAGGGAGACCAAGAGATGAATATACTAAACAGATTCAGAAGGATGTAGGTTGCAGTAGGTACTGGGAGATGAAGAAGCTTGCACAGGATAGAGTAGCATGGAGAGCTGCATCAAACCAGTCTCAGGACTGAAGACCACAACAACAACAACATCTTCTACCCTCCTACAGCTAGTCAACTTCGACACCTGACCGTATACCGCAGCATCATCGGCTACAGCCACAGATTAGCAGTCGGGCAGAGAGACAGACAGGCAGGCACTCCGTCCTCAGGCCACAAGTGCCCCATCGGGACCATCCGACCGCCGTATCATCCTCAGCTGAGGATTCAGATAGGAGGGGCATGTGGTCAGCACACCGCTCTCCCGCTCGTTATGATGGTTTTCTGTGAGCGGAACCTCTACTATTCGGTCGGTAGCTCCTCAATTGGCATCACGATGCCGAGTGCACCCCGAAAAATGGCAACAGCTTATGGCAGCCCGGATGGTCACCCATCCAAATGACTGCCACGCCCGACAGCGCTTAAGTTCGGTGATCTGACGGGAACCGGTGTATCCACTGCGGCAAGGCCGTTGCCAGAGAGACAAACAGGTGGTCAACAAAATGATTATGTCAGAGTTCCGCTTTTTGGATTGAGGTACGGACTCTAAACAAGAGTAATGGCGAAGAGGAAAAAACAACTCCCTTCTGCGTATTGCTGACGTAGTATCTAAAGTACTCCGGACAAGTGTATCAAATAAGATGCGGGCGAGGAAGAGCTGATTGTGGGCTGCCATTTGTCCTTCCCTCTGCTCGTATTGCAGCGCAGACGTATAAAGCGCGTCCCGTATTTTCCTCCACACCGTCTATTTTACTAGATTTCGAGAGGCACCACCTGAGGGTTTCCTATAAGGATAAGGTATCGGAGCAAACGGAGAAAGGCGAGAAGAGGGAGCGGATGGCACGCAGTTTCCCATTTCGGGGCGCAGGGAAGAGCGGGCCAGTCCGCGATTACACCCTCGAGTGATCATCGTAGCCTGCAGGTCCATTCCGGCGCCGGCGGCTCACGCTGGCGGGGTCGCCTCCTCCGGGTTATTGCAGCGCGGCGCTGGCGGCTGGGGTCCGCCGAGTGGACGCTCAGGCCCATTCAGAGCTGCTGAGCCTCCGCCGGCAAACACACACACACACACACACGGAAGCAGGCAGACAAACAGACGGAAAAACGGTCTCGCAGACGGGCCGCCGGCTTCTGGGCAGAAGAAGGAGGAGGGAAAGAAAAAACACGGACGCCGGTCTCAGGCAGGCGGGCCCGGCCAGTGGGGGCAGGCAGATTTCTGCCGCAGACCGCGGCCCGCATACAAAGGGGAAGGCGGAGCGGTCGGGCGCAGACGGGCCCACCTCCGCCCCTGAGAAGCACTTCCGAAGATCTCGGCGAGACAGGCTGGAACATCCGTCGACATGAGATTGAAGAAAAAAAAAAAAACACGTTTCTAATGCCCGTGACTAAGATGCAGGTAATGCCGAGATTTTCTTTTCTTTTGTTTTTTTTTTTCAATTAACAAACTGCCTCCTCTTTTCATGCTTAGCCTGTGAATATTCACTACTGGCCACTAAACTTGCTGTACCACGAAGATGACGTGCTACAGACGGGAAATCTAACCGACAGGAAGAAGATGTTGTGATATGCAAATGATTAGCTTTTCAGAGCATTCACACAAGGTTGGCGCCGGTGGCGAGACCTACAACGTGCTGACATGAGGAAAGTTTACAACCGATTTCTCATACACAAACAGCAGTTGACCGGCGTTGCCTGGTGAAACGTTGCCTCGTGTAAGGAGGAGAAATGCGTACCATCACGTTTCCGACTTTGATATGGGTCGGATTGTAGCCGGTCGCGATTGCGGTTTACCGTATCGCGACTTTGCTGCTCACGTTGGTCGAGATCCAATGACTGTTATCAAATTATGGAATCAATAGATACAGGAGGGTCATACGGAACGCCGTGCTGGATCACAACGGGCTCGTATCACTAGCAGTCGAGATGACAGGCATCTTGTACGCATGGCCGCGTCGCGATCCCTGAGTCAACAGATGGGGACGTTTTCAAGACAACAACCATCTGCACGAAGAGTTCGACGACGTTTGCAGCAGCATGGACTATCAGCTCGGAGACCATGGCTGCGGTTACCCTTGACGCTGCATCACGGACAGGAGCGCCTGCGATGGTGTACTCAACGACGAACTTGGGTGCACGAATGGCAAAACGTCATTTTCTCGGATGAATCCAGGTTCTGTTTACAGCATCATGATTGTCGCATCCATGTTTGGCGACATCGCGGTGAACGCACATTGGAAGCGTGTATTCTTTATCGCCATACTGGCGTGATGGTATGGGATGCCTTTGTTTACATG
Source organism: Schistocerca nitens (assembly GCF_023898315.1). Taxonomy (NCBI): domain Eukaryota; kingdom Metazoa; phylum Arthropoda; class Insecta; order Orthoptera; family Acrididae; genus Schistocerca; species Schistocerca nitens. The sequence continues at coordinate 50,674,116 of NC_064620.1, forward strand.
TCTCGGTCACCTCTTGTTCGCATTGACGGCACTTTGAACAGTGGACGTTACATTTCAGACGTATTACGACCCGTGGCTCTACCCTTCATTCGATCCCTGCATAACCCTCCATTTCAGCAGGATAATGCTCGACCGCATGTTGCAGGTCTTGTACGGGCCTTTCTGGATACAGAAAATGTTCGACTGCTGCCCTGGCCAGCACATTCTCCAGATCTCTCATCAATTGAAAACGTCTGGTCAATGGTGGCGGAGCACGTGGCTCGTCACAATACACCAGCCACTACTCTTGATGAACTGTGGTATCGTGTTGAAGTAGCATGGACAGTTGCACCTGTACACGCCATCCAAGCTCTGTTTGACTCAATGCCCAGGCGTATCAAGTCCGTTATTACGGCCAGAGGTGGTTGTTCTGAGTACTGATTTCCCAGGATCTATGCACCCAAATTGCGTGAAAATGTAATCACACGTCAGTTCTAGTATAATATATTTTTCCAATGAATACCCGTTTATCATTTGCATGTCTTCTTGGTGTAGCAATTTTAATGTACAGTGGTGTGTATTGAGATGACAAAAGTAATAGGATAGCGATATGCGCATATACATATGGCGGTAGTATCACTTACACAAGGTATAGTAAGCACTGCATTGGTGGAGCTATCATTTGTACTCAGGTGAGTCATATGAAAAGGTTTCCGACGTGATTATGGTCGCACTACGATAATTAACAACCTTCTAACGCGGAATGGTAGTTGAAGCGAAAGGCACCGGAATTTTCCATTTCGGAAATCGTTACGGACTTCAGTATTCCGAGATCCAAAGTGTCAAGTTGTGTAGAGAATACCAAATTTTAGGTATCACCTCTTCACACGGACTGCACAGTGGACGACGGCCTTCACATGACGACCGAGAGAGGCGGCGTGTGCTTAGAGTTTTCAGTGTCACCAGAAAAATAAGTCTACTTAAAAGTGTGGCGAAATTTGTCGTTAATGCTCTATGGTAGCATCTGACACCACGAGATCGCCTGCAACAGCTCTCCTAGGCTCGTGACCATATCGGCTGGATCCTAAATGACTAGAAAATAGTGGCCTGGTCAGATGTGCCCACACTTCAATTGGTAACAGCTGATGGTAGGGTTCGAGTGAGACTTACTCCCCACCAAGCCATTATGTCAAGGTACCGTGCAAGCTGTTGGTGGTTGCATAACGGCTTGGTCTGTGTTTACGTGGAATATGGAATCGACTTGATCTTCTGGTCCAACAGAACCAATCATTGACTCGGCTACTTAGAGATCATTTGCAAACATTCATAGACTTCATGTTCCCACGCAACGATGAAATTTGTATGGATGACAATGCACCGTGTCACCGCGGCGAAACTGTTCGCGATTGGTTTAAAGAACATTTTGGAGAATTCGAGATAATGACTTGGCCACCCAGATCGCCCGACATAAATCCCGTTGAATATTTATGGGACAAATGGTTCAAATGGCTCTGAGCACTATGGGACTCAACTGCTGTGGTCATAAGTCCCCTAGAACTTAGAACTACTTAAACCTAACTAACCTAAGGACAGCACACAACACCCAGCCATCACGAGGCAGAGAAAATCCCTGACCCCGCCGGGAATCGAACCCGGGAACCCGGGCGTGGGAAGCGAGAACGCTACCGCACGACCACGAGATGCGGGCGATTTATGGGACACAATCGAGAGATCATGACGTGCACAAAATCCTGAACAGGAAACAGTTCCACAAAATCCTGAACAGGAAACAGTTCCACAAAATCCTGAACAGGAAACAGTTCCACAAAATCCTGAACAGGAAACAGTTCCACAAAATCCTGAACAGGAAACAGTTCCACAATTATGGACGGCTGCAGAAGTAGCATAGCTCAATATTTCTACCCGGAACCTCCGATGACTTGTTGAGTCCATGCTGCTTCGAGTTACTGCACTATGCAGGGCGAAAGGTGGACCGACTGCGTATCAGGTGGTATCAAATGGTTCAAATGGCTCTGAGCACTATGGGACTCAACTGCTGAGGTCATAAGTCCCCTAGAACTTAGAACTAGTTAAACCTAACTAACCTAAGGACATCACAAACATCCATGCCCGAGGCAGGATTTGAACCTGCGACCGTAGCGGTCTTGCGGTTCCAGACTGCAGCGCCTTTAACCGCACGGCCACTTCGGCCGGCCAGGTGGTATCCCATCACTTTGTCACAGCAGAGTAAACTTCTTAAAAAAATTACTTTGAGTCATGATGTTTATAGAGGTACAGGAGTTCGACAAAAACATGTAAACGCCGCGATATATGCATGCTTTGCAGATGCTAGCCGAGCCTGTGGGTTGCACTTTTGTAGTCGACACCGAATGGTATCTGTGCAATGTCGTCTGTACATTGCAAGTGTTAGTAATGGTCTGAACAGTCTTCTGTGTAGTCGTGAGTGCGTAATGTCGCAGCTCTGTGAATTCGAAGGTGGACAAATTGTTGGGGATCGTATAGTGAGTGGTTACTGTAGGTGGCCAAGTTATTATGGAGAGTGCTCTTATTTATGTAATTTTTACTTTTAAAACAACAGTGTAAACAAAGAAAATGGCTCTCAAAGCGTTGCTTTTTTTTATATTGCTACTGGTATCATTATTACTGTCTCTGACAATCAGCAGTAATGGAAACGTTCGTCATTTGTCAGTTATACGATGTGTCTTCTCATTCGCTTATTGTTCGTTAAAAAGTGCAGTTTGCTGTATTGTAGTTTTTAAAACTGCCTATTCGTTTTCCACTAGTTTTCGTATTTAAAATATTCGAAAAATAGGAAGTGATATTTATTACGATACTTTTGCTTAATTTTTTCTGTAGATTCATATTTGTTAACGGTTAGTGTGGAGAGAAGTCAACAGTCTTCTGAATCATTTAATGTGACCAATCACGATTTGTTTCCTTGCCTAAATATGGAACAACACTTATGCCCCAAGATCTCAATAAATTCTTATACTTCTGTGTTCTGCAAAATGTTCAAATGTGTGTGAAATCTTATGGGACTTAACTGCTAAGGTCATCAGTCCCTAAGCTTAGACACTACTTAACCTAAATTATCCTAAAGACAAACACACTCACTCATGCCCGAGGGAGGACGCGAACCTCCGCCGGGACCAGCCGGACAGCCCATGACTGCAGCGCCCTAGACCGCTCGGCTAATCCCGCGCGGCTGTGTTTTGCAGCATAACTTTTTCTCTCTGCAGCCTCTTCTAGTACTACGAAGTTTAATTCCTGCTGTCTTAGCACTTATCATCTTATCCGACATATAGTTAATGTTTTCCATGTATCCATCCTTCCCCTCCTCCGATTCTACGGCAATTCTTGTCATTTCTCGCCGTTGTACTTAATTTTCACTGTCCTTCTATAACATTGCATCTCAGACGTATCGGTTCCATATTTTCCCGATTACCGCACTCAGTGGTTCACCTGCAAAGAAGGTGATTCAGCTTACCCTACCGATTCGCTTTATGCAGCCTGCACTACGTCTGTGTCAAGAGTGGTACCCAGACAGGCGGCAGCCACATAATTGATGCAAGTTACCCCTCAGAGTTTTGAACGACTGTTCGCAAACGGAAACAAGCTGAAAAAAATACAAGTCACAACTGGCTATGAGTTACATGGCATTTTTGGACCAAGATATACCTTATTTCTTCACTTCTTATCCAAATGTCTCCAGTTTCTTGATGGGTATTTAGCCATCTACTCATTCAGGTTTTGGATGTTTGTAATTTTATGGAATTTATAGCAATTAATCTTTCATAAAAGGTCCAGATGTTATATTCGTTACTTCCACACTTCCCACTTTCATACCTCCCCTTAATTTTGTTGTTTCTGACGGTGAAACACTCTTTATAAGGCAACGATTTCCTGATGCCACACACGAATAACAAATTATTACAGATTCTTTTACACTGAAGTCCCAAAGAAACTCGTACAAGCATGCGTATTCGAACACAAAGACATGTAAACAGACTCAATACGGAGCTACGGTCGGCAACGGCTATATAAGACAACAAGTGTCTGGCTCATTTTTGTTAGATCGGTTACTACTGCTACAATGGCAAGTTATAAAGATTTAAGCAAGTTCGAACGTGATGTTATAGTCGGCGTACGAGCGATGGGACACAGGAACACCGAGGTAGCGATGAAGTACGGATTTTACCGTACGACCATTTCACGAGTGTACCTTGAATATCAGGAATACGGTAAAACATTAAATCTCCGACTGCGGCCTAATAAAGATCCTACAAGAACAGGACCAACGACAACTGAAGAAATTCGTTCAGCGTGACAGAAGTGCAACCCTTCCGCAAATTGCTGTAGATTTCAGTGCTAGGCCAACAACTGTCAGCGCGGAACCATTCAACGAAACATCATCGATTTGGGCTTTCGGACCCGAAGTCCCACTCGTGTGCCCTTACTGACTGCACGACACAAAGCTTTACGCCTCGCCTTGGCCCGTCAACACCGACATTGGACATTTGATGACAGGAAACATGTTGCCTGGTCGGACGAGTCTCGCTTCAAATTGTGTCGAGCGAATAGACGTGTATGGGTATGGAGACAACCTCATGAACCCATGGACCCTGCATGTCAGCAGGGGGCTGTTCAAGCTAGTGGAGGCTCTGTAATGGTGTGGGGCGTGTGCAATTGGAGTGATATGGGACTGCTGATTCGTCTAGATACGACTCTGGCAGATGACACGTCCGTAAGCGTCGCGTCTGATCACCTGCACCCATTCATGTCCTCTGACAATTCCAACGGGCCGGCTGGATTGGCCGAGCGGTTCTAGGCGCTACAGTCTGGAACCGCGCGACCGCTATGGTCGCAGGTTCGAATCCTGCCTCGGGCATGGATGTGTGTACTGTCCTTAGGTTAGTTACGTTTAAGTACTTCTACACTCCTGGAAATTGAAATAAGAACACCGTGAATTCATTGTCCCAGGAAGGGGAAACTTTATTGACACATTCCTGGGGTCAGATACATCACATGATCACACTGACAGAACCACAGGCACATAGACACAGGCAACAGAGCATGCACAATGTCGGCACTAGTACAGTGTATATCCACCTTTCGCAGCAATGCAGGCTGCTATTCTCCCATGGAGACGATCGTAGAGATGCTGGATGTAGTCCTGTGGAACGGCTTGCCATGCCATTTCCACCTGGCGCCTCAGTTGGACCAGCGTTCGTGCTGGACGTGCAGACCGCGTGAGACGACGCTTCATCCAGTCCCAAACATGCTCAATGGGGGACAGATCCGGAGATCTTGCTGGCCAGGGTAGTTGACTTACACCTTCTAGAGCACGTTGGGTGGCACGGGATACATGCGGACGTGCATTGTCCTGTTGGAACAGCAAGTTCCCTTGCCGGTCTAGGAATGGTAGAACGATGGGTTCGATGACGGTTTGGATGTACCGTGCACTATTCAGTGTCCCCTCGACGATCACCAGTGGTGTACGGCCAGTGTAGGAGATCGCTCCCCACACCATGATGCCGGGTGTTGGCCCTGTGTGCCTCGGTCGTATGCAGTTCTGATTGTGGCGCTCACCTGCACAGCGCCAAACACGCATACGACCATCATTGGCACCAAGGCAGAAGCGACTCTCATCGCTGAAGACGACACGTCTCCATTCGTCCCTCCATTCACGCCTGTCGCGACACCACTGGAGGCGGGCTGCACGATGTTGGGGCGTGAGCAGAAGACGGCCTAACGGTGTGCGGGCCGTAGCCCAGCTTCATGGAGACGGTTGCGAATGGTCCTCGCCGATACCCCAGGAGCAACAGTGTCCCTAATTTGCTGGGAAGTGGCGGTGCGGTCCCCTACGGCACTGCGTAGGATCCTACGGTCTTGGCTTGCATCCGTGCGTCGCTGCGGTCCGGTCGCAGGTCGACGGGCACGTGCACCTTCCGCCGACCACTGGCGACAACATCGATGTACTGTGGAGACCTCACGCCCCACGTGTTGAGCAATTCGGCGGTACGTCCACCCGGCCTCCCGCATGCCCACTATACGCCCTCGCTCAAAGTCCGTCAACTGCACATACGGTTCACGTCCACGCTGTCGCGGCATGCTACCAGTGTTAAAGACTGCGATGGAGCTCCGTATGCCACGGCAAACTGGCTGACACTGACGGCGGCGGTGCACAAATGCTGCGCAGCTAGCGCCATTCGACGGCCAACACCGCGGTTCCTGGTGTGTCCGCTGTGCCGTGCGTGTGATCATTGCTTGTACAGCCCTCTCGCAGTGTCCGGAGCAAGTATGGTGGGTCTGACACACCGGTGTCAATGTGTTCTTTTTTCCATTTCCAGGAGTGTATATTCTAGGGGACTGATGGCCACAGCAGTTAAGTCCCATAGTGCTCAGAGCCAATTCCAACGGACTTGGGCAATTCCAGCAAGACAATGCCACACCCCACACTTTCAGAATTGCTACACAGTGGCTCCAGATAGCATATCTTGCTACTTGCTGTTCTTAAGAGATGTCCATCTCCCCCCCCCCCACCACCACCCACCGTACTCTTAAGGATTTATGATGGATTGCCCTGAACGATGCAGGATTCTTGTTGGCAGTTTCCTCCATCTCTACTTCAGATATTAGTTTAGTCCATGCGACGTCGTTTTGCGGCACTTCTGCGTGCTCGCGGGGGGCCCTACGTGATATCTGGCAGGTGTACCAGTTTCTTTGGCTCTTCAGTGTAGATAACAAGAAATCCAGAGTACAAGAAAATCACTAATTGTTGACGTGGTTCAGACTCATCTGACACGTATAACTCTCGACAAACGTTCAGGTGAATAGGACAATACCCTAATCTACACACGGACTATGAGAAGACCAGACCCGCGATGATCGTGCAGTGAGTTCCTGAATCCGCCAGAATACCGAAAAACTACGCATGCAGCTACCCCTTCCGATTGTGTCGTAATGAGCCTTTAATCACTCGCTTATAGCACTGTATTTCTAAATGTGGCTAATCCTCAAAGCGCACCTAGCAACACATCTTGAATCTCGCACCCTGCCTTCACAAGCAGCGACTTCTCTACATATTCAGCACTCAGGTGCGTGGAGGTAGTGTCGCAATCTGCCACGGACTGAGACTCATCAGCTCCTCATCGCATCTGCAGAGGAGTTGTCTGAGTCCAGTGACCTCTTCCATATCCCCAGCCTACGTCCGTTGGGTCGTGTTCCCAGTCGAAGTGCGTTTTCTACCGACGCAGGGTTCCGTCTCCACTTTACAAGTCTGCATAATTCTCGTGCGCCAGTGAAAACGACTGTGAGAAGTGCTGGCCAATGATTAACAAGACATCAGTCCCGCCACCTTGCAAAGCTTTTGCGACATGAACCAATCGTTACACTTTCGGGCATTCAATACTTAAACAGTTCCTAGTTATTCTCCCACTCCTCAGCCAAGTTTGACTTTTTTTAGTCAACATGATCGGCTCAGTGTCCACACTTCTCGGAATTTCTCGTCATGAATTCTCCTACTCTGCTGTTTATTTAGATCAGACAGCGAGGAGCCTTCGTACAGCTTTTTAGGCTAGAGTTTATTCACCTCGCGTAAAGCAGCGACAGTATGTTGGTCCAGTGCTTCACAAAAGGAAAGGAATTCCTGCTCACAAAGCAGCTCGGCCGCTTCTCATTGACTGCCCCTCGCATAGCATTCTCCGCGGTCGACTTTTCGGCTCTAACGACGTTCGTGATTCCAGGTATTTGCCACGCTATGTTAACTATCTCTCTGAGTACATTCCTCGCCCCCATTAACGCACAGATCGCATTAGACGAAAACTGCGGGAAGGTGATTCTCAGCCTTGAATTGGCTGGATCACTGTCCGGTACTTGATCTTAGAAGTCAAATCACCTTGCGCTATTGACCTGAAAGACGAGACGTAACCCCCAGGCTGTCGGTCCTAATGTCTGATCACCGACCTGCCAACTGTGTCCGTACTGGATAATCATATACGGAACTGAACTACAGAGGAAACTACACTAATGGCTATTAAAATTGCTACACCAAGAGGAAATGCAAATGATAAACGGGTATTCATTGGACAAATATATTATACTAGAACTGACATGTCATTACGTTTTCACGCAATTTGGGTGCATACATCCTGAGAAATCAGTACCCAGAACAACAACCTTTGGCCGTAATAACGGACTTGATACGCCTGGGCATTGAGTCAAACAGAGCTTGGATGGCGTGTACAGGTACAGCTGCCCATGCAGCTTCAGTATGATACCACAGTTCATCAAGAGTAGTGACTGGAGTATTCTGACGCGCCAGTTGCTCGGCCACCATTGACCAGACGTTTTCAATTGGTGAGAGATCTGGAGAATGTGCTGGCCAGGCACTCAGTCGAACATTTTCTGTATCCAGAAAGGCCCGTACAGGACCTGCAAATTGCGGTTGTACATTATGCTGCTGGAATGTAGGGTTTCGCAGGGATCGAATGAAGGGTACAGCCACGGGTCGTAACACATCTGAAATGAACGTCCACTGTTCAAAGTGCCGTCAATGCGAACAAGAGGTGACCGAGACGTGTAACCAATGGCACCACAACCCATCACGCCGGGTGATATGCCAGTATGACGATGACGAATACACGCTTCCAATGTACGTTGACCGCGATGTCGCCAAACACGGATGTGACCATCATGATGCTGTAAACAGAACCCGGATTCATCCGAAAAACATGAAGCTTTGCCATTCGTGCACCCAAGTTCGTCGTTGAATACACCATCGCAGGCGGATGCAGCGTCAAGGCTAACCGCAGCGGTGGTTTCCGAGCTGAGAGTCCATGCTGCTGCAAACGTCGTCGAGCTGTTCCTACAGATGGTTGTTGTCTTGCAAATGTCCCCATCTGTTGACTCAGGGGCCGAGACGTGGCAGCACGATCTGTTACAGCCATGCGGATAAGATGCCTGTCATCTCGACTGCTAGTGATACGAGGCCGTTGGGATCCAGCACGGCGTTCCGTATTACCCGCCTGAACCCACCGATTTCATATTCTGCTAACAGTCATTGCAACTCGACCAACGCGAGCAGCAATGTCGCGATACTATAAAGAGGAATCGCGATAGGCTGCAATCCGACCTTTATCAAAGTCAGAAACGTGATGGTACGCATTTGTCCTCCTTACACGAGCAAAGTTTCACCAAGCAACGCCGGTCAACTGCTGTTTGCGTATGAGAGATCGGTTGTAAACTTTCCTTACGTCAGCACGTTGTAGGTGTCGCCACCGGCGCCAAGCTTGTGTGAATGCTCTGAAAAGCTAATCATTTGCATATCACAGCATCTTCTTCCTGTCGGTTAAATTTCGCGTGCGTAGCACGTCATCTTCGTGGTGTAGCAATCTTAATGGCCAGTAGTGTACATGCAAGACAACCACAAAACACGAAATTAATGTAGACAAGTTACTCCTAGCAGTCACTGTCATTAATAATTAAAAAGTTAACTATTTTCGTAATTGATGGAAATAAAGTTCAGACAGCTATGATTTTCAATGAGTTGCTACCAGCACACGGTAAGTGCCAGTTCGGAAGTAGGCTGCCACGTATCAAAGGATTGCCTTGCTAGTCAAGAGTTATTTGATATTGTTTTTATCAAACAGGTGAGAGGATCTCATTGGAGCAAGTGCGTCACCCTCCCGGACGCAATCGTCGTCGCGGAAGTACATGAGGGGAGCCGCGGTTGTACCAGCACCGGCTGAAACTCCTGCCTTCATCCGCCCATATATTCCGCCGCAGTTGGGGCCTCCCCAGGGCGGTCCACCTGCGTCCACGTGACGGCAATCTCTGCCTGCATCTGGCGCCGGCCGCCACTTTGGGAGGATCGCCCACTAAAGCCCGCATTACCTGCCGCCACCGCGGCGCTGATCCCCTGCGAAAACACGCGCGCCGCTTTTTCGGGCCCCACTTTCTGCCCGCGTCGCAGGGCTTAGCCGGATCCCTGGGTCCGGCCTGCCGATGCTCCTACGGCCGTCTGCCTTCCGGGGGCGTTCCGCAGCTCGCCCGTGTCCGCTAAACGCCTGGTCTGGTTTCGCCGATACTCCGCCGCTGGCGTTCTCTTGTTTCATTACTGACGAAAGTGCGTCGTACGTCGCGCATGCCCCCACTGTTACGACAGCTTCTGCAAATACTTCCTTTCGTAGGCTAACGAATCTGGGATTGAGGACTTGCAGCTTCTGTCCAGAATAATTTCTGACTGTACCATACACTCGAGCTGAATGAGCTGAAAGTAACTCACAAATGACTAACAAATAATACATACATAGATGAACGGAAGAAGTATTCACAATATTAAAAACTACCGTCCTATCAGCTTGCTCTCAATTTTGTAAAAAATTTTCACAAAGATCTTGTTAAACCGAATTAGTTCCACCCTAGACTCAGCCCAAACTATAGAACAAGCAGGATTCCGAAGCAATTTTAGCACAATTGACCACATTCTGACCGTTAGTGAAGTGATAAGCAGAGCGAATGAATACCAACTGCCTCTCTGCATTGCCTTTGTTGACTTTGAAAAGGCATTTGACTCCGTTAGCCATGTAGCTGTCGTCCAAGCTTTGAGTGAGCAAGGAGTGGGAGCAGCATACATTGAAGTGCTCAGGAAAATCTACGAGAATTCTTCAGCTAATGTTAACATCGGCGAATCAACTCAAGAATTCCGCATCATGAGGGGTGTCAAACAAGGCGATCCCATCTCCCCAAAACTGTTCTCTGCTGTATTGGAAATGGCTATGTCAAAGTTGAGGTGGGAAGGTAAGGGAATTAGAATTAATGGAAGAAGGCTTACCAACTTGAGATTTGCTGATGATATTGCCTTACTGGCCAAAGACTTCGCAGAGCTCCAAAACTTAGTTAGAGATCTTGCATCGGAATGTCAGCTGGTTGGCTTGAACATGAACCTTTCCAAAACAAAAGTAATGTCCAACAAGTGGGTCCCAGCTGGAGATGTGAAGGTCAAGGACAGTCTGCTAGAAGAGGTCAGTGAATATGTCTACCTTGGCCAGATTATAAATATGAAGGGAGACATAAGGCCAGAAATCAAGCTTGGCTGGCAAGCACTTGGGAAGAATTCAAAAGTGTTCAGATCAAAAATGCCAGTAAATTTGAAGAAAGCAGTATTTGATCAATGCATTCTTCCTGTGATGACGTATGGCTGCGAGACATGGACACTGAACTCATTTACAAAAGGGAAACTTAGGACAGCACAGAGAGCGATGGAGAGATCAATGCTGGGCTATACAAGAAAGGACGGAAAAGGGCAGTTGACATCCGGTCTGTCACGAAGGTTAATGACATCTTAGAGACAGTAGGTTCCTTGAAATGGCAGTGGGCTGGCCACGTCGCAAGAAGAAAAGACAACAGATGGACGAAGCTAGTACTGGAGTGGAGTCCGAGGGAGCACCGGAGGCCTAGAGGAAGACCACCAGACAGATGAGACAAAGACATCAAGAAGATCGCTGGTAACACCTGGCAGAGAACTGCCCAAGACCGTCCCACTTGGAGAAGCCTGCTGAAAGCCTACCTGAATCCACGACTCGAAGAGGCCACATCATTTAATGATTGAATTGGCTGATGATGATGATGATGATGAGATGAACGGAAAAATTATGTCGAGTGCCCATTGCCAGACTTAATGATGCCACGTGACGTTGCGGGCACATGACATGGCAAAGGAAATACACAGGGTGCCCCCACCCCCACCCAAAAAAAATAAACACCGACAACAACGCTTAGTATTTGTACGTGAAGAAAAAAAAAATGAAATGATCGTATGGCACTGTGGGCCGGGAGGTCCCATCCGGGGACGTTCAGCCGCTGAGTCCGAGTCTGATTACATTCGACGCGACATTATGCAACTCGCGTGCCGCTGATGAGGATGATTGATGATGAGGACAACACAACACCTAGTCCAAGAGCGGAGAAAATCTCCAACACGGCCGGTAATCGAACCCAGGCCCGCTGCATGAAAGGCAAGCACGTAACAACTCAGATAAGCAGGCGGACTACGGAAAGACAAACTGATGGGTTTTCAAGTAGGAACCAATATCTGGAGATGCATGGCTCGGGTGCTGGAGAGCGTCGAAGTGTAAGATGGGTTTGCGTTCCACATTACGTCAATAAAAACAACGTGATAAGCACAACGCGCTGTCTACACCAGAAACGAGAACCTCCTACGTCAATGCTGAGCCTGCGTCGGCCGTGCTGAGCCTCAACAACATGAGCCAATGACTGCGGTGGTGTTTGAAGTATTTCAATCGTTGCGTGGACTCTAGCAATAAGGTCCTCCACTCACGTTACGGGAGTGCCATATAATACACTCTTCAAATTACCCACATAAAATAATCGCGAAGGGTCAGATGTGATGAACGTGCTGACCATTTAACTGGTGAACCCCTAACATTCCACCGGCTGGGATATGAGGCTTAGAAATGATGCCGCACATCGACATCAAAGTGATCAAAGTGTCTGGAACTTCGTCGTGTTGCAACCACATGTCCATACGAACACGTTTAGTGACGGTTCATCCAATAGAATAGGCAAAACATCTCTAATAAATTTGAGTACATCGGTGCTGTTAGTCTTTTTGGCATTAGATGTGGCACAATGATATGGTAAACACATATTCTGGTCTATATGTTAATACCGACCCCGTGTTCGTGATTTTGAGTCACCGGATTCCTGATATACACGGTGCACCCGTGAAATGGTCGTAGGGGAAAGTCTCTACTGCATCGCTACCTCGGAGATGCTGTGTCTCATCGCTTGTGCGCCGAGTGTAACACAACGTTGAAACTCATTTAAATCTTGATAACCTTCCATTGTACGAGCAGTAACCAATCTAACAACTGTGCCAGTCACTTGTTGTCTTATGTAGGCGTTGCCGACCGCAGCGCCTTATTCTGCTTGTTTACATATCTCTGTATTTGAATATGTATGCCTACACTAGTTTCTTTGGCGCTTCGGTGTGTATGCGAACAGGAAGACGAATCTTTCAAGCATTTTCGACAAAACAGAATTTTAAAACCGATGGCGTACTTATACACAAAGTGACAGCAGCTGAGCGACTAAGTGCTTACATCCACAAGTTAAAGGCCTGTGGATCGAATCTCACTGTCGGTTGTTTTATTTTCACTCCCACGTAATTACAACAACAGATTTATTATGACCGTGGATATTATCAGTAAGTAACCATTCTTAATGATTTTCCTAGTCTTTATCTTGGAAAAGGGGAAACAGTCTTAAGGACGCTGACAGTAAAAAGGAACACATGAGAATTTTCGCCGGCCGTTGTGGCCGAGCGGTTCTAGGCACTTCAGTCCGGAACCACGCGACTGCTATTGTCGCAGGTTCGAATCCTGCCTCGGGCATGGATGTGTGTGATGTTCTTAGGTTAGTTTGGTTTAAGTTAGATGTTAAGTCCCATAGCGCTCAGAGCCATTTGATTTTTGATCAAACACATGATAACGGTAGTTTTGGCATGTTTATTAAGATATGGTCTCACGATTCAACATGTGATCAGAACGGCCTTCCGACTCAGTAACGTGCTTCATCCGTAACACGGCATGGTCGATAGTTGTTCGCAGCATATCCGGTGTAATGAGAGCGATATGTCGTCCTAAGCTATCCTTCAGATCAGGAAGAGTCCGGATACATTCCTGATAGCCGCAGCGTTCTGATTTTCCCATAACCAGAAGTCACACGAATTAAGGTCGGAGAAGTGGGACGGCCACATATTTTGAAATTTGTTGTGACCAGACGAAACTATTTTCGGCGAGCCGCAACTGTGGGTTCTTTGATTGCTTGGGAGAAGGCTCATGAAACTAGGACACATAAAATATTAATTCACTTTATCACATAAATGAAATAAGATTTACTTAACTTTTGCAATGTTCTTTGCCTCAGTATCACCTTGTAATTCACAACTGTCACTGACTTTGAAAGCATCACTTGAAAAAAAAAAATGTTCAAATGTGTGTGAATTCCTAAGGGATCATACTGCTGAGGTCATCGGTCCCTAGACTTACACATTACTTAAACCTACTTAAACTAACTTATGCTAAGAACAACGCACACACCCATTCCCGCGGGAGGACTCGAAACTTCGGCGGGAAGGGCCGCACAGTCTATGACATGGCGCCTCAAACCGCGCGGCCACTCCGAGCAGCTATCGTCACCTAATGTTCAGATCAACAAGCTGTCCTCCTGCAGAACAAAATGTAAGCTTTACGACAGTACGTTTCATCAGGAACTTTAAACATGTCACTGTCCTACACGATGATGTTGACTGCCACAGCCGAGGTCTCTAACTGGGCTGAGCTGTTGCATGCTCAGCACTCCATTGACCTCAGTGTGAGGGCGCTGCTGTGCTGAGAGGGAGACGTCACTTCTCGAGTGTCTCTCAATCGTCATTGCGTATTGTGGTACCGATGTGGATTACTGACTTTTGTGAGCCACCGTGATCTCTGGACGATAACGCAAAGTTGCTTAGTGATGATGAGGTCGTTACGAAAGATTTCTCGAAGCAAATCCTTCACCTGGGAAGCGACATGTGATATCGCCTCATCTGGGGTGAAAATAGTAGTGTGGAGCCGGCCACGGTGGTCTCGCGGTTCCAGGCGCGCAGTCCGGAACCGTGCGACTGCTACGGTCGCAGGTTCGAATCCTGCCTCGGGCATGGATGTGTGTGATGTCCTTAGGTTAGTTAGGTTTAAGTAGTTCTAAGTTCTAGGGGACTTATGACCACAGCAGTTGAGTCCCATAGTGCTCAGAGCCATTTGAACCATTTTTTTAGTAGTGTGGACACAGTGGTGTCCTTCCACAGCTGGAATCACCTGTTGCAAAAGAAGGCCCTGCTATCTTGCAGATGTCACTGTACACCTGAAAGAACTGTGAGGCAATATCTCTTCGAAGAAAAACGGACCAAGAAAGAAGGGGCGAAACCACACCACACAATCACATACGGTGAGAGTATGTCCCTGCACAGCCGACCGCTGTGGCCGAGCGGTTCTAGGCCCTTCAGTTCGAATCCACGCGGCTGCTGCGGTGGCAGGTTCGAATCCTGCCTCGGGTATCGATGTGTGTGATGTCCTTAGGTTAGTTAGCTTTAAGAAGTTCTAGGTTCGATTCCTGGCGGGGTCAGGGATTTTCTCTGCCTCGTGATGGCTGGGTGTTGTGTGATGTCCTTAGGTTAGTTAGGTTAAAGTAGTTCTAAGTTCTAGGGGACTGATGACCATAGCTGTTAAGTCCCATAGTGCTCAGAGCCATTTGAACCATTTTTTAAGAAGTTCTAAGTCTAGGGGACTGATGACCTCAGATGGTAAGTCCCGTTGTGCTTACAGCCATTTGAACCATTTGTCCCTGCACTACTAGTGGCGGAGTTGAACCCCACACGCGACAGTTCTGGCATTCACAGCACCGTGCAGAGTAAAATGTCCCTCGTCCATCCAAAGAATATTCCCGGGGCACATGTCTTCCATAGCGATGTGTACCAAAAAGCCAAGAGCGAAGTCATGATGTTGCAGCCCACCGAGGGGGAACATCTGGTGCCCATTCTGGCTGTTGTAGCGATACCAGTGTAAAGTGCGTTGCAACATCGTTTGAATTGCTGACCAGCGGAGAGACAGTTCCCGTGACACAGCTCAACACTGGTAGCGAAATGCGAGGAATGTTCTGCACTGTCGGCTGTGCAATGGGAATGAGCCGCCTCGTTCTCCCTGTTCCATCATTGTTGTTGTTGTGGTCTTCAGACCTGAGACTGGTTTGATGCAGCTCTCCATGCTACTCTATCCTGTGCAAGCCTCTTCATCTCCCAGTACCTACTGCAACCTACATCCTTCTGAATCTGCTTAGTGTATTCATCTCTTGGTCTCCCTCTACGATTTTTACCCTCCACGCTGCCCTCCAATGCTAAATTTGTGATCCCTTGATGCCTCAAAACATGTCCTACCAACCGATCCCTTCTTTTAGTCAAGTTGTGCCACAAACTTCTCTTCTCCCCAATCCTATTCAATACCTCCTCATTAGTTACGTGATCTACCCACCTTATCTTCAGCATTCTTCTGTAGCACCACATTTCGAAAGCTTCTATTCTCTTCTTGTCCAAACTGCATGTTTCACTTCCATACATGGCTACACTCCATACAAATACTTTCAGAAACGACTTCCTGACACCTAAATCTATACTCGATGTTAACAAATTTCTCTTCTTGAGAAACGTTTTCTTTGCCATTGCCAGTCTACATTTTATATCCTCTCTACTTCGACCATCATCGGTTATTTTACTCCCTAAATAGCAAAACTCCTTTACTACTTTAAGTGTCTCATTTCCTAATCTAATTCCCTCAGCATCACCCGACTTAATTTGACTACATTCCATTATCCTCGTTTTGCTTTTGTTGATGTTCATCTTATATCCTCCTTTCAAGACATTGTCCATTCCGTTCAACTGCTCTTCCAAGTCCTTTGCTGTCTCTGACAGAATTACAATGTCATCGGCGAACCTCAAAGTTTTTACGTCTTCTCCATGAATTTTAATACCTACTCCGAACTTTTCTTTTGTTTCCTTTACTGCTTGCTCAATATACAGATTGAATAACATCGGGGAGAGGCTACAACCCTGTCTCACTCCTTTCTCAACCACTGCTTCCCTTTCATGCCCCTCGACTCTTATAACTGCCATCTGGTTTCTGTACAAATTGTAAATAGCCTTTCGCTCCCTGTATTTTACCCCTGCCACCTTCAGAATTTGAAAGAGAGTATTCCAGTCAACATTGTCAAAAGCTTTCTCTAAGTCTACAAATGCTAGAAACGTAGGTCTGCCTTTTCTTAATCTTTCTTCCAAGATAAGTCGTAAGGTCAGTATTGCCTCACGTGTTCCAACATTTCTACGGAATCCAAACTGATCTTCCCCGAGGTCGGCTTCTACTAGTTTTTCCATTCGTCTGTAAAGAATTCGCGTAAGTATTTTGCAGCTGTGACTTATTAAACTGATTGTTCGGTAATTTTCACATCTGTCAACACCTGCTTTCTTTGGGATTGGAATTATTATATTCTTCTTGAAGTCTGAGGGTATTTCACCTGTCTCATACATCGTGCTCACTAGATGGAAGAGTTTTGTCATGACTGGCTCTCCCAAGGCTGTCAGTAGTTCTAGTGGAATGTTGTCTACTCCCGGGGCCTTGTTTCGACTCAGGTCTTTCAGTGCTCTGTCAAACTCTTCACGCAGTATCTTATCTCCCATTTCGTCTTCATCTACATCCTCTTCCATTTCCATAATATTGTCCTCGAGTACATCTCCCTTGTATAAACCCTCTATATACTCCTTCCACCTTTCTGCCTTCCCTTCTTTGCTTAGAACTGGGTTGCCATCTGAGCTCTTGATATTCATACAAGTGGTTCTCTTCTCTCCAAAGGTCTCTTTAATTTTCCTGTAGGCAGTATCTATCTTACCCCTAGTGAGACAAGCCTCTACATCCTTACATTTGTCCTCTAGCCATCCCTGCTTAGCCATTTTGCACTTCCTGTCGATTTCATTTTTGAGACGTTTGTATTCCTTTTTGCCTGCTTCATTTACTGCATTTTTATATTTTCTCCTTTCATCAATTAAATTCAGTATTTCTTCTGTTACCCAAGGATTTCTATTAGCCCTCATCTTTTTACCTACTTGATCCTCTGCTGCCTTCACTACTTCATCCCTCAGAGCTACCCATTCTTCTTCTACTGTATTTCTTTCCCCCATTCCTGTCAAATGTTCCCTTATGCTCTTCCCGAAACTCTCTACAACCTCTGGTTCTTTCAGTTTATCCAGGTCCCATCTCCTTAAATTCCCACCTTTTTGCAGTTTCTTCAGTTTCAATCTGCAGTTCATAACCAATAGATTGTGGTCAGAATCCACATCTGCCCCTGGAAATGTCTTACAATTTAAAACCTGGTTCCTAAATCTCTGTCTTACCATTATATAATCTATCTGAAACCTGTCAGTATCTCCTGGCTTCTTCCATGTATACAGCCTCCTTTCATGATTCTTGAACCAAGTGTTAGCTATGATTAAGTTATGCTCTGAGCAAAATTCTACAAGGCGGCTTCCTCTTTTATTCCTTCCCCCCAATCCATATTCACCTACTATGTTTCCTTCTCTCCCTTTTCCTACTGACGAATTCCAGTCACCCATGACTATTAAATTTTCGTCTCCCTTCACTACCTGAATAATTTCTTTTATCTCGTCATACATTTCATCTATTTCTTCATCATCTGCAGAGCTAGTTGGCATATAAACTTGTACTACTGTAGTAGGCATGGGCTTTGTGTCTATCTTGGCCACAATAATGCGTTCACTATGCTGTTTGTAGTAGCTAACCCGCACTCCTATTTTTTTATTCATTATTAAACCTACTCCTGCATTACCCCTATTTGACTTTGTATTTATAACCCTGTATTCACCTGACCAAAAGTCTTGTTCCTCCCGCCACCGAACTTCACTAATTCCCACTATATCTAACTTTAACCTATCCATTTCCCTTTTCAAATTTTCTAACCTACCTGCCCGATTAAGTGATCTGACATTCCACGCTCCGATCCGTAGAACGCCAGTTTTCTTTCTCCTGATAACGACGTCCTCTTGAGTAGTCCCCGCCCGGAGATCCGAATGGGGGACTATTTTACCTCCGGAATATTTTACCCAAGAGGACGCCATCATCATTTAATCATACAGTAGAGCTGCATGTCCTCGGGAAAAATTACGGCTGTAGTTTCCCCTTGCTTTCAGCCGTTCGCAGTACCAGCACAGCAAGGCCGTTTTGGTTAATGTTACAAGGCCAGATCAGTCAATCATCCAGACTGTTGCCCCTGCAACTACTGAAAAGGCTGCTGCCCCTCTTCAGGAACCACATGTTTGTCTGGCCTCTCAACAGATACCCCTCCGTTGTGGTTGCACCTACGGTACGGCCATCTGTATCGCTGAGGCACGCAAGCCTCCCCACCAACGGCAAGGTCCATGGTTCATGGGGGGGTGTTCCATCATATGATTCGCCTATTTCTTCAGATGTGTTGATAACATTCTCTATTCAGCTGTTTGTGTCGCCCCAATTCCCGCAGTGCAGCGCTGCTATCGCTGCCGTTATCATAAAACCACTTTACCAGCCGTGCGCAGTCTTTCTTCTCAATAGCCATCGCGTATTATGCAGAAAACTTGACCCTTCTTAACGCTTCAAACCAACAGTTACATCACAAAATAAATCAGCACACGTTGCCAAGTGACCGACGGCATACTGATGTCAAATCAGGAAACATTTCACATTCTGACTGCATACAGTGCCATATTTTCACCTGGTGGCATGAAGTGGAACTTTTTTTTTCAGCATACACCGCGAGACCACCGACTAATGAACGTACCTACGATGTTTCAGCGCCCTACATTGTACACAGCCTACAATGCAGCACTCGGAACACCGGCAGTTTAATAATAACCACCCAGTATATAAACAGGCCTAAAACTTCCGAACTAATTTTTCTCGAAAACGGTTGACAGTTCGGTCTTACGGAAATCCTGGTCGTGCCCTACACATGCTGTCAATATGAATCAGATCAGTGAGGGGGAGTCCGTAGAGTCCTGTTTCTGTTCCTCGGAGATCCTGTGGAGGACCTTCTCATTTCCTACCGTATCAATCCACTTAATTCTTACAAGGGAACCTCCCCATCGCACCCCCCTCAGATTTAGTTGTAAGTTGGCACAGTGGATAGGCCTTGAAAAACTGGACACAGATCAATCGAGAAAACAGGAAGAAGTTGTGTGGAACTACGAAAAAAATAAGCAAAATATACGAACTGAGTAGTCCATGCGCAACATAAGGAACATTAAAGATATTGCCAGCTCAGGAGCGCCGTGGTCCCGTGGTTAGCGTGAGCGGCTCTGGAGGTAGAGGTCCTTGGTTCAAGTCTTCAATCGGGTGAAAATTTTGCTTTCTTTATTCTCGCAAAGTTATGATCCGTCCGTTCGTTCATTGACGTCTCTGTTCACTGTAATAAGTTTAGTGTCTGTGTTTTGCCACCGCACCGCAAAACCTTGCGATTAGTAGACGAAATGACGTGCCTCTCCAGTGGGCACCGAAAACATTTGCTCGCAAGGTCATACGTCAACCGATTCCTCCAAAGGACAACACGTCTGATATATTCTATACGACACTGGTGACGGCATGCGCGTCACCTGACAGGAATATGTTGTCGACCCATCTAACTTGTATACGTGGCGAATGGGTAAAAAGATTCTTCTACCTTGCCGATTTAGGTTTTCTTGTGGATGTGATAATCACTCCCAAAAAAGTGATGAAAACATAAGAGTTTGTCACATGAACTGCAACAAATGACTGCAACAGTTTCACAGTCGCACAGTTTTCCCTGTGCTCTGTCAAAACATGTTTCTAACGTTTTCAAATTTTTCCGTGTGTAGACCGTCAAATCCTGCATGTGTCCAAGCAAATCTGAACATGTCCTGGAATTTTGGAGAGCGAAGTTGATTATGTTTGAGTGCCTTAACTTTGATAATAGTCTGAAAATAAAAAATTTTTCACACGAGGGAGTCTTGAACCAGAGACCTTTCGATTCGCAGCTGCTCACGCTAACCACGGGACCACGGCGCTTCAGAGCTTACAGTGCCCTTGATGCAGCTTATCTTACACATGGACTAATCAGTTTGTATATTTTGCTTACTTTTTCATAGTTCCACACAACTTCTTCCTGTTTTCTCGATTGATCTGTGTTCAGTTTTTCAAGGCCTATCCACTGTGCCAACTTGTGATTAAATCTGAGGGGGTTGCGATGGGGAGGTTCCCTTGTTAGCATCCTTCAGTAACACAACGTCTCAAACGTTTTGACTCTCTTCTTTCCCGGTTTTCTCACACTCCATGAATGACTTCTGTATTATACTCAGGTCAAGACGTACATCTTCAGAAATTCCTTTCTAAAATTAAGGCTTATTTTTCATATTAATAGATGCCGATGTTAGTCTGCGTTTTGTAACTTCCTTGTTTTGTCCGTCTTGCGATACTTTCGGCTCCACACGAGCCGAATTTCCTCAGTTCCTCTACCGTGAGAATAAAAATTTTGCCGGCCAGTGCGGCCAGGCGGTTCTAGGCGCTGCAGTCTGGAACCGCGCGACCACTACGGTCGCAGGTTCGAATCCTGCCTCGGGCATGGATGTGTGTGAAGTCCTTAGGCTAGTTAAGTTTAAGTGTTACCAAGTTCTAGGAGACCGATGACATCGGATGTTAAGTCCCATAGTGCTCAGTGCAAATAAATGGTTCAAATGGCTCTGAGCACTATGGGACTCAACATCTTAGGTCATAAGTCCCCTAGAACTTAGAACTACTTAAACCTAACTAACCTAAGGACATCACACACACCCATGCCCGAGGCAGGATTCGAACCTGCGACCGTAGCAGTCCCGCGGTTCCGGACTGCAGCGCCAGAACTGCAAATAAAAATTTTGACATTAGGTTTATATGTAATCTCGTATGTAGTGCTCCAGAGGTCATAATCTGTATTAGAAGGTGGTTTATTTAATTGTTCCTCACTATTTTTGAAGAGAACAACGTTATCAGCAAAACTTACCAATGATATCGTTTCACCTTGAAATTTAACTCCACGCCTGAAACATGTTTACTGGCTTCATTTGTGGTTTGATGTACGATTTTGACAATAGGGGAAAAGGCTGCGTCTTAACATCCTTTTTTGTCTAAGTACTTCTCTCTTGGTCTCTTATGCCTCCATCTTGTTTCTTGTACATATTGCACATTATCAGTCTTTCATTTGTAAGTTATCAAACGATTTTTGAACCCAGTCAGATCCTTTCTGCTGCCTTTGCCTTTCCTGAAACTGTATTGATCGTCATCTAACAGATGCTCAATTTTCTCTTCAATTCTGATGTAGAATGTTTATGGCAACTACTTGCACGTTTGAGTTGTCGAGTTGATTGTGCAACAGTCCTCACATTTTCATTATGTTTTGATTTTGCTTTTAATCATCTATGCAATATTAGTACTGTAATTAGGATGAGGTGATTGATGTCGCAAAAGAATATCAGACAAGAACTACTTACACACCAAAGTAAACCTTACGAGCACAGCACTCGTTCCGGTCGGATCACGGGAGCGTCGCACACAGCAAACAGCACGCGGCAGCGGACCGCCCTTGGCCTGCGCTGGGGCCGTGTAGTAGGGTAATAGCGCGACCGCACCGGCGGAGTGCAGCGGGCGACATTAGCGGCCGTTTCCCGCGCAGCTTCCAGCCTCCAGCCTCCCGCCCCCACCTGGTGGCGTCCGCGCTGGCCGTCGCCGTCCCCCGCCTCCCGCCGCAGCCCTCATTAAGCGTGGAGACTGCCGTCTGCCCCTGCTCCGCCCCACGCTAATTACGGCCGCACCATCTGTCCCCATTACTACGACCCGCCCCCACTGTTACAACCCCTCTCACACTCGCCACACACACACACACACACACACACACACACACAAAACCTCGCCGCAGCCACCGGAAACACTGTCGTGCGATCAAGCCGAATACCAGCTGCGGTCAAGAGTCCAACGCGCGTTACACCCCGTATTCTTGTTCGTTGTCACCAGAAAACCGGGGAACACCGGCTATTGAAACCCAGAAACAAGATGGGCGGAAACGTTAACTCTTTGAGTACTGGAGGTATTTTTGAAACAGCGTCGACTTTGTCTGTTAAAACTATTTGTGCATGGAATCCACTATTGCAGTTTCGACCAACTCGATATTTTTAAAGCGCATTACAGCAAAATTTTGTGCTCTAACATTTAAAAAAAATTAAGTGTACCGGAGCGCGAATGTTTGCTGTCTCGACTTGAAAAATAACTAAACTTACAAAACTGGAATAAATAATTTTGTGAATAAATTGTTTTAACAGTCAAAAGAGCTGATGATGTCTTCCGAAATGTTTTATGTGGCTGCGAATCGCAGACAGGCAGAATTACAGTGTAGATACTGGAATTTACTACATTTTAGCCGAGCTGGAGACACACAGCGTCTGTATTGAAACTCGTTTATTATCCGACATAGTCACGCTAATTTCAAAGAAACCGACCGTTTTCGGTCATCGTCGGCCATTCTCAGATCACTAAACACTTGCTGTGATTCAACCCCACCAACGCCGAATCCTCATTCTCAAAAAATATGAGTAAACCTAATCCCCAACTGCGCTACTGACTAGCCATCCATGTACTATGGCCATGTAGCAGAAAAAATTCTCAACAAAATTTTTAAAATAGCAAACATAAGTGCTTATTATGTACAAAACTCAATTGCAAGGTCTGTAATTACTGAATTTCGTGACACAGATGCAACACATCTATAATATGTAGGTATTTTGCGGAAAAGAGGCAGACTGTATGCTAATAATTTCAAATCAGATTAATTTTAAATCTTCTGAACCGCCTATAAAATTTCGAATTGAATAAGAAGTGTCTTATACACAAACATTACTGTAAAAAGGAAACGTTGAACATATTCGGTCCTTTTACGGCACAAATGATTTCCCTTCTGAGCATCCGTTGGTTTCCAAGATTGCAATAAAAAAATTGAAGCTAATTTTTCTCCTTGTATAATACACCGATGACTTACTCTTATTTCATTTAAATACATTTCATTTGCTTCTTTACAATCATGGCTGAACTACCATTAAGGACATAAAGATCTTTCGCTTGGTACTACTATATCATGACAGAAAGAAATCTGAATTGAAAGACGGAAGGTAACATTGTTTGAGTTACTGTCAATGTCGTTTTTGAGGCTCAGCTCATGGTTTCTTCCTCTGCCTTCAGTCTGAGCTACCGTTGGTGTTAGCTGTACAAGTTCTATGTAATTATAGTCTAATACCTTAAATGATGGATTAGGGTTAGTTTTGAGTGTTAATAATTGATTTAGGAAGCGTTGTGACCGAGTGTTGGTAGAATATTGTATTTTTAAGTTTCTGTTGTTGAATTCTGTTGACCTACTTTTGATGGACGATAAGATTAGATGAATACTTAATTCTTGCCTCACTGGATATTACCAGGTAGCGTCTGTGGGTTTTCGGAGTGCTTCTTACGTGTGTGTGGAGCTTTAGAAAATGTATATTTCCTTCCGTGTACCATGTGTCACAGAGCAACATTGTTACAAGAGCCACCATTTCCTTTATTCCTTATAGGAGGAGATTCTAGTGAAACAGTTTGACTAAATCACGACTACATGCTTCAGTAGTGTATAGTGTAAATCAAAGGTGACTTTGTGGCGAATTTTGGAGCAAATGTGTTTCGAAGATTCACATCAATGGAGGTTCGTCCCTAAAAGACGAACTTTACTGTTGGGTGGCTTCCTTTGGGCTGTTCACATAATTGCCTGACATTTCTCTGGATTACTTATTTTTTTGTTTTTTATACCACTGAGTAGTTCCTTCAAGGAGACTTTACAGATACACTGTTCTATCACTTGCACCTTGTCCCGCGGTTACACAGGGTCGGCCATGGTTAATCGTATTTCGCAAGGTTAATTTAAGGGGTGGCCGGATGCCCTTCCTGCCGCCACCCCGTACCCCCTGGGACAGAGTCATTGTACCCCAGCTGTCTGTGTCCAGTGGAATCCATGAAATATTGTGAATGTTTGCAGATGTCTGCGAGCTGTGTAACTGAGGCAGAACGTGGGGACCAGCCCGGTATTCACCTATCGGGATGTGGAAAACCGCCTGAAAACCACATCCAGGCTCGCCGGCACACTGGCTCTCGTCGTCTATCCGCCGGGCGGATTCGATCCGTGGCCGGCGCGCCTACCCGAGTCCAGGAAGCAGCGCGTTAGCGCTCTCGGCTACCGTGGCAGGGCAAAATGTGTGCCCCGACCGGGACACTTTACAGGTACACTGCATTGTCATTTGTTATTATGGTTGCTGAAACGAGTGGTGCCGCCCGCAAAGAAACCGAGATAATTGATCTTAAAAGCCTGAGATTCGTATGGATACTGCACACGACAGGGTCGAGGACAGGAGCCTGAGAAACTTACGCCTTAACGTTAGTGCTGTAACTACGTAACATATACAAGGTCCAGCCACATTAATGTGACCAACGATTATGCTCGACATTAACGTGCAATAACCACTCACAGACGGTAGATGGCAGCACTAGCAGGGGAGGACGTATAAAGAAAGTCCTGATAACGAGAAAAACAGTGTATCACTGTCTAAGGCGAAACCGGAGCGAAATCCCTGACGTCCAAAACGACATGATCATTAGCTTTTGGACCAAAGGTGGATGCAATTCCAAAATGGCTAAGTTTTTAAACTTGTTGCGGCGGCTGCAGCGATGTCTACGGGCAACTAGGCGTGCTGCTGTTGAGTAACTGACCAGCCACATGATCCAAGGGGCTACCAACACTGTCTCCTCAACGACTGTTCAGCGAACGTTGCTGCATATAGGCTTCCGCAGCAGATGCTTGTTTCGTGCACCCAAGCTGACTGTATTTCATCCACGACGAAGGCTGGAATTTGGACGCGAATACCGCAGTTGGTCGGTGGCGTGTACAGCACGAAACGTCTGAAGGTAAATACCCTGCAAGAGTTACGGTCAGGAGAATTCCCTGTTTGGTCTCGTCATTCTGGAGGGCACAGCGGATCAACACAAATATGTAATATGTCCACCCATACATTCCATTTGTTTTTCTTCGGAACGATGGCATTTTCCAGCACGCTAATGCAACATGTTATGCAGCTAGCATTGTACTCCATTAGTTGAAACACAATGGAGAATCTGTGGAACCTCCTGGATTGGCCTCTTCGTGGCATGAATTCTCAACCGAGAAACCTAGCGCAGCTGGAGTCGGCATGGCTCCACATCCCTGTCACTACCTTCAAGAACGTCGTTGATTTCCTACCTGCATACCGCGCAGCGGTCAGCGCTGCAGAAGGTGCTTATTCAGCCCTTTGATGTATGGTCACAGTAATGTACTATATCAACGCTGCCCAAAGTCATAGTTCAAACGGCACTAAGCACTATGGGACTTAAGGGGCTCCGGAACGCCCTATACTTGCAATGTTAAAATAACGCTTATAAATTACATCTTTCCTCACAAAGTATTTGAGGTAGGAAGTTGAACTTTTTACAGATTATTTATTGGAATATGGGCTACAACTTCACACAGGGATTTTACAAAATTTTTGTTCAGTTATTAAAGATGATTTTTTTTCAATTGTAATGAAAATTCACAAAATTTTTTTGCAATTTTTTATTTATATATTCAAAAACATACAGTTTTTTGGAAAAAGGCTGTGTTAAATTATGCAGAAGGTACTGTGTAACATTTACTGAAAGTTTGAAACAAATATGTTTGGAAGATCCTTAGAAAACATATAATTAGTATGAGAAAATAAAAGTTTTGGGAATCGAGCGACAAAGATTGGATTAACTTTTTAGTGCATTCCAGGTCCATAGGGTGGATTATCTTCATCCTCTGCAAACTCCTCCTCCAGCTTCCTCTTGTTCCTCCTCCTGTTTACTCTTGCTTGTATTTCTAGACTCTTTACAGCCCTGTCTGCAGCCCGAAGGCGTTCCTTGTATGAAGCAAGCATCGCTCGTACCATGTTAGAACCTATCTTCATTCCAATATTTCTAAATACCTTTGGCTTTCCAACATTTCTCCTTTTCTTAAAAGCCTTCAGAGGATTTCTAATAACTTTACTTTTACTCATTATTGTACTTCAACAAAACAGAGACTCAAGAAACAGAATTAATTATGAATATTTTCGAGATAACGACAGAGTAAATAAACATGAAACAATCGACAATCACACCAGCGATATATATTGAACCATCACAGGTTAGCCGCAACACATACTTTATCTCACATAACTAAAATGTACCTGATGAACACGGACGTTAATAATAACACCATTTGACAGCAGTTTAACAGCGCCAAAGTGGGTCACGCCCATGTAGAACACATTTCAAAAAAAATTTAAAAATAGTTGTAGTCTTCGGAATTGAATAAATTATATATCTATTAAAAGGTAATAGTCTGCAGATTTAGAAAACGCAAAAAAGTAAAAATTGAACTTTTCATGATTTTGAGCCTTTCCGGAGCCCCTTAACATCTGACGTCTTCAGTTCCCTACACTTAGAACTTCTTAAACCTGACTAACCTAAGGACATCACAAACATCCGTGCCCGAGGCAGGATTCGAACCTGCGACCGCAGCAGCCGCGTGGTTCCGGAATGAAGCACCTAGAACCGCTCGACCACAGCGGCCGGCCATATCCATAGTAAACATTTTGTGTGTGTGTGTGTGTGTGTGTGTGTGTGTGTGTGTGAGAGAGAGAGAGAGAGAGAGAGAGAGACAGACAGACAGAGAGAGAGAGACAGAGAGTGTGATGCATGAAACGAGAAAGAGGAAGGAGATGATTTAGACGGTATGTAAGCCAATTATGCACCGGATTTCACAATTTACTTGAAACAAACTGAAAGTTATGCTATGTGTGCGGCAGAGGGTACTTCCCCTACCATTATCATCAAATCCCCACCTGCCCATTCCCTTCGCCAGTGGTGCGTGGCTGAACTTTCACACGAGCTCAAGATTAGATGATTTTTTTTCCACCCTAGTCATTTCGCGAGCCGTATAATGGAGTAGGGAATATGTAGCCTGACTCTCTTCGAACCTCCATTCCCAGAATTTCTGGTAAACTTTTCCTTTATTCAGAACGCATTCCCTGTATAGCTTTCATCCGGAGATCAATGAGCCTCTCCGTAAAGCTCTGGCGGCTAACAATTGAAATCTTTACGACAAGCGCCATTCTTCTTTCGATCTTCTCTCTGCCCATGGTAATGGTGATAAACAATCGAGCAATACTCGCCGAAACGTTTAGTGTGGCATTTGCTACAGCATAAATTAATGGTTCGCCACGAAAGAAAAGGTGGAGAGGAAAAATTTCAAAACCACATAAAGTTTATAATGCAGAGAAACAAGTCACATAAAATATCGGTGTGATCGTTACGTAGAACCGTAAATAACAGCACAAGATATGATAAGTAAAACAGCATCACTCCAATAGAATGATGGGTGACTTTACAAATGGGTGCTACTTCCGAGAGCGTTTTATACTGCTCACGGAGAGATTTGTACGTCCCATAATGTTTGCTCCTCCTCAAAACGTTTCCTACCACGCGACATCACAACGTGCCGCCACCTGTATATGGTAGCTGTATTACCAATCGGGTTCAATATTGCGCACTGTGTCTCCAAACTTGGCACGGCCGATGTAGCATTCGTACACCACGTCGTCAGGGTTCCTTGAAGGTTGCTCGCATTCTCTGTTTACGGGAGGATGGGTTGCCACAGCATGGAGTCGCCAGACGAATTGTTACAAACCACAGTGAGATCGTCAACTAATTCGACCCCTGTAGTGCCTCACCATCCAGGGTGTCGTGAACTTTCCGGCCTTGTACTTAGCGACCGGGACCTCTGTTGTGTCTATTTCATACAGCATAGACACAATGAGGTAGCTAGGTGCACGCTAAACTAACGCAGACGGGCTTGAAGTTCTGGAACATGAGACTTATTAATGAATAAGAGGAAAAGTACGTAGATGCGTTTAATACTTATCTTTATTCTCTTGTTGGAATACATCTCTCTTGAATATTAGTACGCTATTAGCACTGATACAATTGGCGCCTTGCTAGGTAGTAGCTATGGACTAAACTGAAGGCTATTCTATCTGTCTCTCGGCAAATGAGAGGAAAGCGTCGTACTTCTGGTCGCAAGCAATGTCGTCCGTACAACTGGGGCGAGGTCTAGTCCGTGTCTTGTGACCTGCCATGTGGTGGCGCTAGGTTTGCGATTACACAGTGGCGACACGCGGGTCCGACATGTACTACAGGACCGCGGCCGATTTAAGTTACCACCTAGCAAGTGTGGTGTCTAGCGGTGACACCACAACCTCAACGTGATGTTTCCGACCAAAAGATTTTGTTCGTGGAATTTTCACCTGTGTTACTTATAAGGAAGCCCCTTCATATTTCATCCAGGCTTATGACTGACTATGCAAATAATAGATACGCATATTTAAATGATTTTTGATTATTTTATTTTAATTTATTTTTACCTCTCTTTCTTTCTACAATTTAATGCAGCAAATGATACAACTTTTTGTTTTATTTTATTATCAGTCAACTTTTTATAGGAAAGCCAGAGGTTTTCAATGACATCTTAAGAGGTCCAAGTCACCTATACACTGAAGTGCTAACAAACTGATCTAGTCATGCATATTCATATACAGACATATGTAAACAGGCAGAACCTGGCGCTAAGGTCGGCAACGCCTATATAGAAAGGTGTGACGCAGTTGTTAGATCCGTTACTGCTGCTACAACGGCAGGTTATCCAGATTTAAGTGAGAATGATCCTGGTGTTATAGTCGGCGTACGAGCGATGTAGCCCAGGATCTCCGAGGTAGCGATGAAGTGGGGATTTCCCCGTGCGACCATTTCACGAGTGTGCCGTGAATATCAGGAACCCGTTAAAACATCAAATCTTCGACATCGCTGAGGCCGGGAAAAGATCCTGCAAGAACGGGACCAACGACGACTGAAGAGAATCGTTCAACGTGACGGAAGTGCAACCTTTCCGTAAATTGTTGCATATTTCAATGCTGGGCCATCAATAACTGTCAGCGCTCGAACCATTCAACGAAACATAATCGATATGGGCTTTCGGGGTCGAATACCCACCCATGTACCCCTGATGACTGCATGACACAAAGCTTTGCGCCTCGCCTGGACACATCAACACAGATATTGGACTTTTGGTGACAGGAAACAAGTTACCTTGTCGGAAGAGTCTCGTTTTAAATGTATCGAGTTGATGGGTTTGTGCGGGTATGGAGACAACCTCGTGAATCCCTGGACCTTGTATGTCAGCAGGGGACTGTTCAAGCTGGTGGAGGCTATATAATGGTATGGGAGGTGTGTAGTTGGAGTTATATGGGTCTCCTGATAGTTAAGAAGCGACACTGACAGGTGACACGTAATTAAGTATCCTGTCTGAATACTTGTATCCATTCATGTCCATTGTGCATGAAGACGGACAGTGCGACACCCAACACGTCCAGGCTACATGGTGTCTCCAGAAACACTCTTCTGAGTTTAAACACCTCCTCTGGCCACCAAACTCCCCAGACATGAACATTATTTAGCATATCTGGGACTCTTTGCAACGTGCTGTACAGAAGAGATCTAGACCCCCTCGTACTCTTACGGATTTATGGACAGCCCTGCAGTATTCATGATACCTGTTTCCTCCAGCACTACTTCAGACATTAGTCGAGTCCATGCAACGTCTTTTTCCGGCACTTCTGCGTGCTCGCAAGGGCCCTACACGATATTAGGTAGGTATACAAGTTTCTTTAGCTCTTCAGAGTATCTTCACCATATCTTTTAACATTTCATCAAGGTTCATGTGTCTTTTTTTATTCTTTTTTGATGAATCATACCAATGGAATTACTTTCTTTAATTTCAAATATAGCATTTACTGCTTCCTACTTCAGCTTATTTGTGAGGAAGTATACCTTGTGATGTTTTCGATTTATTGAGGAGTTTAGTTTGGTTTCACTCTTGGACAGTGTTGGTGATACTGGTCAGCTAGTTGAAACAAATCCACATTTCAGTTGTTACAACAGGATTATCCATCCATTGATTGATCATATAGTTTTCGAATTGTGTTACCTTTTATCCAGTGGGTGTTTCCTCCATTATCAGCATCCACGCTTCCTAAACACTTTTTATTGGAAGATGTATCACTGCAGCTCACATGCACAAAACAGTGTGATTTGTTCTCCATTCATGTATTGCTTTATTAGACACAGTTATTGCATTTTCTTCCACTGGACATTAATTGAACTGTAAATTGCAACCTGAAAGGGATGTTTCTGGGAATACTGTTTTCATGAGTTGTTGTCATTTCAGAGTCTCACGTTGCAGTTTTCAGTGACCACCTAGGTACCTTATTTTTCAATGCGGAAAGAAAGTATTTCATATGCATTTCGAATTTTTACTGAGAGAAAAGCAAATAAAATAGGACTTTCAACTGTTCCATTCCTCCAGTGACTACGTGTTAAGTGCGCAGTTTTTATAACTATTTCGAACAGTTATCAAATATGCTACGAATACGGAGAGATACTTTTCCACACGTGATTTCTTCACAATGAAATAACAGGATTTATTTGTAAGGAACAGATGCGTCGTCAATTTTCAATTTTCATAATATGAGTACTTTCATCTTCAGTTAATTTAAGAGCCTCTTCGCTGAGGTTAAACTCCGAACTAGATCCAGGGTTCTGAGTCGTCGCAATAGCTCCTCTTCTTGCGGTGCACAATCCACTGTTGGAGTTCTCACAATTTAGCATTTTTGCGGCGAAACCTAAACCTTCCTGAAATCTTGAAATTCTATTTTAAAACTTTGGGAAAACACAGACTGACGATTGTTTGGAGATACTTTCCCTGCACTTCAAAATGGTTCAAATGGCTCTGAGCACTATGGGACTTAACTTCTGAGGTCATCAGGCCCCTAGAACTTAGAACTACTTAAACCTAACCGACCTAAGGACATCACAGACACCCATGCACGACGCAGGATTCGAACCTGTGACCGTAGAGCGTGCACTTCTGCATTCGTTTTTTAATCTGCACATCTGTTTCGTCAGGAGGACAAGAATGTTGCTGTTCAGCCATGGTTCTGCCATTCGCAAATTTTTAATCTGCCTCGCCACTCCATTCGGGATTCATGCACAACCATTTCGAATACTAAGCACAGTTTTTCTGCATCCGGTCGCGATCAGCATCCTTGAGAAGACACGGCTTCTCTCGCGTTAGTGTAAAGTGTAAATATTTCCATTACTCACAATGTACAGAAGTCCGGCAGTGTACGAAAATATACTGAAAACGAAGGCTGACGGCGAGGAAACTGATTGACTGGTGAACGACTGGCGTAGATCAGCAGAGGCGGAGGCTCCGATCTGAAATACCACAGGGCAATACCACTTGGTCTGAAGTGCCACAGTACTCGGTGGCACCTACAACTGGATCGGAGACGTCGCGGTCGAAAAGACCACGTGTCGCCTCCCCCCGCCTCCCCCTCTAAGCGGTTGCGTGCGGTCAGTAGGATCAGCTAATGCTCACCACTTACAAATTATGGAACATTGTTAACCCGAGGAGTGAGTACCGGAATTGGACGCTGGCTTGTCTGGAGACAAATGGGGAGACTGTGACGACTCAGACGGAAATCTGACGTCTCCACACTATCGATTATCGATTTAACCTTATGGCGATGGTGTCCATTACGAGTAACAATGCAACCCTCCGCTTTCTTCCCATCCAGCACGGTGTTGCGAGAATAATGTGCTCAAAAGAATTCTAGGAACAGAACTTGGATCAATAGCTTTCGATTCTCTTCACCGACGAGTACAAGATTTATCGGATGGCTGCTGATCGTCATAGAAGACGGTAGAGGTGGCCTGATAGTGCTGCGGGCCTCGTGCATGCGGTACCGTGGTTTCAGGGATACGGTCGTTCATCATATTCTGGACAGGCGTCATGTACATATGTCGGACTCCTCTCATCACTGTCGAATGCAACGTGAGGCTTGTGCAGCATCGGGATAGGATTCTCTGACTCACTGTGCAACTGCAAGGTGAAAATTTCAGCGACGTATTCACCTTGCAAGCCACACCAGCATACCACACCCATATGATGAGTGGTCTCCTACGGGAGGCAGGCATAAATCGCATGGAGTGTCCAGCGGTATCTGTCGATATGAACCCGAACGAGTATTCTTAGAGTTCTCAGAGGCTTCTAAAATTTGTAGTGCGTCTTCCCTGGAACCCTTCTTAGACTTAGACCCTAGGAGGGGAATGGTCGAAGAGTTGGACAGACATAAGGAGCAGCTTGCAGACCATCACGGCTAGGAGTATGCAAACATATTACGATGTTTGTCATGCAACACAGTGTGCAGTGATACCGAACAGCAGAGTTTGATTTCGAAGATGTATGCCTTTCCGAACAGATTGTCGGAAGCTTGCGTACTTTTTGTCGCAGTAAAGTTAGCTTTAGTCAAATTTTTGAGCGGAACGAAAACAAGATTCACTGCAAATTATACTATTTCCGCAAATTTTTACAGGCAAACGAAAAGTAGGAAATGGGAAATTCGCTATCAAATTGACCAACGTGTGGTTTAGTTTTCAAATACTTGTTTATTTACTTGAAAGTAATCCCATAAAGTAAGAAAAAATCAATTAGTTATTTGACTGAAAATTCTTTTTCGAGCTGCCACAGCGAGACGAATAGTCGAAATGGGCAAATGACAAACTAAATTGAATGCCTTGTAGCCTTGTTTCACCAAGAAATATTTAACTGGTTAAAACTAATCACGATAATTAAGAAAAAACTGAGTGATTTAAGGGAAAATTGTGCATTAAACTTTGTCCGAATTTCCATAGCTAATGAAAGTGGAAAACGGACAATTGGGGTATAAATTTGACCAGCGTGAGGTCTAGTTCTGCAAAAATTAATTTTCTTAAAAGTAATGTTGATAATTAGTAAAAATTATCAGTTATTTGTCGGGAAAATTAAATTTTCACGAACAGCTGCTGCTAGGCGTGTAAATACGCATAAAATGTTACAATGATGTGGTATCCATCTGTCAAAAGAATTTAGGGCATTTGGAGAAGAGAATATGCTAAGGAAGGAAATGAAGCCTCATAAAGTATATTTTTTCAAGGAGTACTGATTTTTCACATAAAATGTTACATTGGCGTGACATTTAACTGTCAGAATTGTTTCCTTCGAAAAAAGTATTAAATCCTGAATATTTCGTGAGCAGAAGACGGTAGGAAAGCAAAAGAGTTGTCAATAAGATCGTTCCTTAAGAACAAGACTTGAAAAAAAGAAACTGAGAAAATTAATCATTCAAATGGTTTGTGGAATGATTCGCCGAAAAGTAAGAAATAAAAAAGGTTAGGGAAACATTTGATGTGCCTTTAAATGACACTAGAAATCATGCATAGCAGACGACGCGTCAATTTTTTTCCTAATTTATTTTATTTCCTACTTTGTCACAAAAAATTCCACCACTTTTTCTCAACTTTTTATTTTTTGAAACTTCATAAGACTTATTCTTTTATTTCCTGTACCCCCACACGTTCCCAGACCCCCACACGTTCCTAGGTACGCAGGTGGTGCAAAAACGTATTTGAGCGGCTCACTTTAAACACACTGACAAGACAACACACTCACCCAGTGACTCAGTTACCATGTGGTCAGATAAGAAAATTTTGCAGTCCAACATGCGTCATCAGTTCGTAACGGAATAAATATGGGAGAGCGTGTGTTTGATTACAGAATTTCTGACTGTAAGGCGAGACTCCACGTAATTCTAAATATCATCACAACGACAAGGCAAAGAGAAAACTAGGAATTGAACGTAAAAAATTGTGTGAGCTACATGTGGTACATAATTTGTCTGAAGTGATGTAGACGTATGTGAGCCTATCATTCATCTTCCGTATCTTTTCCACTTTCACATTCACCGAGTAACCGAGTTTCTGCGTGGTCGGATGAGAAAATTTTACCGTCCGACAGATGTTGTCATCAACTTGCCATCGAAATATGGCGAATGGGAGTGTGCGTGTTCTCTAACAGAGTTTCTCAGAAACTGATATTAGTACTTCCTCCGCCAGGAAATTTAAACAAACCTACTGCTAGACCCGAATCTCTAATGAGATCTCGACTGGCGTGCCTTCAGTCTGGATACGCCGGCCCGGTGGGTCGCGTGACGCCGAGTGAAACAGATAAGAAACCGCTGGAGGTCGCGGCCGTTGGCGCTCTCTGCGTTCTGTTGCGCGTTCCCACTAATTGGTACCGCTTTTATTTAGATAAGAGAGTCGCTAACGATTAGCATCGTATGCAGCAATAAACGAACTGAGAAAAATAGCTGACACTGTGTTATTGTTTTGCATTAGTGGGAACATACAAATAGAGAAATGGTTGACAGGGTTAAATTCTCAAGATTAAAAATTAAGAATGAATTCAGTTCTGCCCAGCGTACAACCGCTGAATCTCACAACTAGGTCTTTATTTCGAACGTGATTGTTTTCAGACACCGGAAATACACTACTGGCCATTAAAATTGCTACACCACGAAGAAATGCAGATGATAAACGGGTACTCATTGGACAAATATATTATACTAGAACTGACATGTCATTACATTTTCACCTAATTTGGGAGCATAGATCCTGAGAAATCAGTACTCAGAACAACCACCTCTGGCCGTAGTAACGGCCTTGATACGCCTGGGCATTGAGTCAAACAGAGCTTGGATGGCGTGGACAGGTACAGCTGCCCATGCAGCTTCAACACGATACTAGAGTTCATCAAGAGTAGTGACTGGCGTATTGTGACGAGCCAGTTGCTCGGCCACCATTGACCAGACGTTTTCAGTAGGTGAAAGATCAGGAGATTGTGCTGGCGAGGGCAGCTTTCGAACATTTTCTATATCCAGGAAGGCCCGTGTTATGGGACCATTGCTTTTCACAATATATATAAATGACATAGTAGATAGTGTCGGAAGTTCCATGCGGCTTTTCGCAGATGATGCTGTAGTATACAGAGAAGTTGCAGCATTAGAAAATTGTAGCGAAGTGCAGGAAGATCTGCAGCGGATAGGCACTTGGTGCATGGAGTGGCAACTGACCCTTAACATAGACAAATGTAATGTATTGCGAATACATAGAAAGGAGGATCCTTCATTGCATGATTATATGATAGCAGAACAAACACTCGTAGCAGTTACCTCTGTAAAATATCTGGGAATATGCGATTTGAAGTGGAATGATCATATAACATTAATTGTTGGTAAGGCGGGTGCCAGGTTGAGATTCATTGGGAGAGTACTTAGAAAATGTAGTCCATCAACAAAGGAGGTGGCTTACAAAACACTCGTTCGACCTATACTTGAGTATTGCTCATCAAACGGCTCTGAGCACTTATGGGACTTAACATCTGTGGTCATCAGTCCCCTAGAACTTAGAACTACTTTACCTAACTAACCTAAGGACATCACACACATCCATGCCCGAGGCAGGATTCGAACCTGCGACAGTAGTGGTCACGCGGTTGCAGACCGTAGCGCCTAGAACCGCACGGCCACACCGGCCGGCTATTGCTCATCAGTGTGGGATCCGTACAAGGTCGGGTTGACAGAGGAGATAGAGAAGATCCAAAGAAGAGCGGCGCGTTTCGTCACAGGGTTATGTGGTAAGCGTGATAGTGTTACGGACATGTTTAGCAAACTCAAGTGGCAGACTCTGCAAGAGAGGCGCTCTGCATCGCGGTGTAGCTTGCTGTCAAGGTTTCGAGAGGGTGCGTTTCTGGATGAGGTATCGAATATATTGCTTCCCTCTAGTTATACCTCCTGAGGAGATCACGAATGTAAAATTAGAGAGATTCGAGCGAGCACGGAGGCTTCCTGGCAGTCTTTCTCCCGCGAACCATACGCGACTGGAACAGGAAAAGGAGGTAATGACAGTGGCACGTAAAGTGCCCTCCGCCACACACCGTGGGTAGCTTGCGGAGTATAAATGTAGATGTAGATGTAGAACTGAGCTAAATATAATCTCTGAGGATAATGTCTACGAAATTTGAGAACAGTAGTGTATTGAGGAGTAGGGAAGAATGACACAGCTCCACGAGGCTGGGAACTCGGAGGCAAGCTCCTGATGAGCAGCAGGTCCTGTGAGGACACGATCCTATGAGGTTGGCGGCTCGCAGGTAGCCTACTCGTAACGACACGGTCTCACAGGGCGATGAGCACATGGGCAGTCACAACAGATACTGCGGAGCGATGCCCTCGCAGCGGATGGCGTGAGCGCAGCGTGGGACGTGGCACGACTCATTGGCGGGCAGCGAAGCGGCAGCAGCAGGCGGTGTCCGTAGCGGAGACCTGAGGCGACTATTGCTTGCTCGGAGCTCGGTATATGACTGTTTCTGCGTCGGCGCAGCACCGACCTAAGTACACGCCTGCGAAAGGATACCTGTGTGGTACCACGTATGTGACTGTGCGGACGTAGATTAATTCCCGCGACTGCAGAGCTGTGTGCTGACGTCTGCACGCCGCGTAGTGGCACCGTGGCGACTGCTGGTGGCTTGACTGGACACAGTACCTTACCTCTTCTGTTTACAAATACACTACTGCCCATTAAAATTGCTACACCACGAAGATGACATGCTACAGACTCAAAATTTAACCGAGAGTGAGAAGATGCTGCGATATGCAAACGATTAGCTTTTGAGAACATTCACACAAGGTTGGCGCCGGTGGCGACACCTACAACGTGCTGACATGAGGAAAGTTTCCAACCGATTTCTCATACACAAACAGCAGTTGACCGGCGTTGCCTGGTGAAACGTTGTTGTGATGCCTTCTGTAAGGAGGAGAAATGCGTACCATCATGTTTCCGACTTTGATAAAGGTCGGATTGTAGCCTATCGCGATTGCGGTTTATCGTATAGCCACATTGCTGCTCGCGTTGGTCGAAATCCAATGATTGTTAGCAGAATATGGAATCGGTGGGATCAGGAGGGTAATAAGGAACGCTGTGCTGGGTCCCAACGGCCTCGTATCACTATCAGTCGAGATGACAGGCATCTCATCCGCATGGCTGCAACGGATCGTGCAGCCACGTCTCGATCCGTGAGTCAACGGATGGGGACGTTTGCAAGATAACAACCATCTGCACGAACAGTTCGACGACGTTTGCAGCAGCATGGACTATCAGCTCGGAGACCATGGCTGCGGTTACTCTTGACGCTGCATGTCAGACAGGAGCGCGTGCGATGGTGTACTCAACGACGAACCTGGGTGCACGAATGGCAAAATGTCATTTTTCCAGATGAATCCAGGTTCTGTTTACAGCATCATGATGGTCGCATCCGTGTTTGGTGACATCGCGGAGAACGCACATTCGAAGCGTGTATTCGTCACCGTCATACTGGCGTATCACCCGGCGTGATGGTATGGGGTACCATTGGTTACACGTCTCGGTCACTTCTGGTTTGCATTGACGGCACTTTGAACAGTGGACTTTACATTTCAGATGTGTTACGACCCGTGGCTCTACCTTTCATTCCATCCCTGCGAAGCCCTACATTTCTGCAGTATAATGCATGACCGCATGTTGCAGGTCCTGTACGGCCCTTTCTGGATACAGAAAATATTCCACTGCTGCCCTGCCGGCCGCGGTGGCCGTGCGGTTCTAGGCGCTTCCGTCCGGAACCGCGGGACTGCTACGGTCGTAGGTTCGAATCCTGCCTCGGGCATGGATGTGTGTGATGTCCTTAGGTTAGTTAGCTTTAAGTAGTTCTAAGTTATAGGGGACTGATGACCTAAGATGTTAAATCCCATAGTGCTCAGAGCCATTTCCACCATTTTTTGCTGCCCTGGCCAGCACATTCTCCAGATCCCTCACCAATTGAAAACGTCTGGTCAACGATGGCCGAGCAACTGGCTCGTCAGAATACGCCAGTCACTACTCTTGATGAACTGTGGTATCGTGCTGAAGCTGCATGGGCAGCTGTACCAGTATACGCCATCCAAGCTCTGTTTGACTCAATGCCCAGGCGTATCAAGTCCGTTATTAGGGCCAGAGGTGGTTGTTCTAGGTACTGATTTCTCAGGATCTATGCACCCAAATTGCGTGAAAATGTAATCACATGTCAGTTATAGTATAATATATTTGTCCAATGAATACCCGTTTATCATCTGCATTTCTTCTTGGTGTAGAAATTTTAATGGGCAGTAGTGTACCTTCCAATGTGGGGCAAGGGTCGTACCTGGCCTGTGAAACATACACCAAGTGTGGTGGCCGATACATACAGGGGGCATCCTCACAAAATCAACATTTATAATAGCCCTTCAACCATCAACTGCTGAGCCCTTGTTCACCGCACATCTTGTATTGTTTTGGTCAGTAGTTCCTCCTCTAAAAGTGTGGAAAGCAAAGAGACGGGTTTCACAGTATCGAGCATGAACATGTGCTCATAGCTTTTCAGGTATGCTTTTTAAAGCCATTTTTTACTAGATACTATTTTCTTCTTTTGGTCCGTACTACCACCTCTCATATTTGTCTAACCTACAATCCTAGCAAAAACGGTACCGTTACACGCATTCCAGTTACAGAGCTATCAGAACGATTTTCAAAAAATGGTTCAAATGGCTCTGAGCACTATGGGTCTTAACATCTGTGGTCATCAGTCCCCAAGAACTTAGAACTAATTAAACCTAACTAACCTAAAGACATCACACACATCCATGCCCGAGGCAGGATTCGAACCTGCGACCGTAGCAGTCGCGCGGTTCCTGACTGAGCGCCTAGAACCGCGAGACCACCGCGGCCGGCGAACGATTTTCACTTGTGACTTTCGATTCGATCGGTTCCGGTCCAGTGTCTCTTACCTAAAATTGATGCATTTACCCTTCTCCATCCTTCCTGAAACTCTCTAACATCATCACGAATCATGCTGTAAATTGCTTAGGAATACGGTCGATCAAGTATTCTGAGGAATGAATATTTAGCCCAGGAAAGTAATTAGAGAACTTACGGATAAGAACTTTAAGCGTAAATAGGGTTTTCCTCAACGATATCGCCCTTGTCATGCATATTTGGGTGCCATTCGTATAATTTGCAACATCTGTGAATATTTCCTATGCACACAGAGTAATTTCCTGAGCACAAGGGTGTGATGACCCTGTAGTTTGGTCCCTTTATACTCCAAACCAACCAACTAACCATGAGCACAAATATGAACATTTGATAAGAGACAAACTGTAGAGAGAGATGACTATGCCGCTCTGTTTACCACCAGTTTTTAAGTTCGACGACTTGTTGAATGTGCAGAACATTTGTAGACACTGGCGCCGTTAAACAGGGAATGATAACCTCTTGTATGTTGTAAGCTGCTGGCCGCTGTGGCCCAGCGATTCTGGGCGCTTCAGTCCGGAACCGCGCGACTGCCACGGTCGCAGGTTCGGATCCTGCGTCGGGCTTGGACGCGTTTGATGTCCTTAGGTTCGTTAGGTTTAAGTAGGTCTAAGTTCTAGGGGACTGATGACCTCAGACGTTAGTGCTCAGAGCCATTTGTTGTGAGCTTATTTGGACACATGGTGAAAACAAACCAAATTAAGTCTGGGGAAAAAAGCAATTAATTGGACGTAACATTCAGTAGAAATTCACTCTCATCAAGAAAATATCTTTTACAATACAAAAGTGTACATTGAGGGTCAGTTATCAACTCCATGAGAATTCATTAAGTGAATACAATGAGAAAGAATATTTTAAATAACGATTTTCATGAGTCTAGCTGACTTGCTTAATACTGAGAGGTGGGATTTGTAAACAGCATGGGAAAGGATGCCAATGAAATGAGTGGTTACTCAAGTCCACATGGGCACAGGACTCTACACCATTCACAAAATCTAACTGCCAGTTTTAAAATGCAAATATCGATCAGAGAATTTAATGTATGTAACCGTGACATCGAAAATAATAAGAAGCTCTTCTGAGATGAACACAGCAGATGATAATAACATTGCATTTCCTAGTCAAAAGTATATAGCAGTCTCACCAGCACTAGAGTAGACTTAAATGCAGACAACACGCCGACTGAAAGCGTGGCACCAAACGAAACGTTAAGTCGAAGTGTAAACTACAGACCAACAGACAACTCCAGTGGATCGAAATCTCATAGCAAAGCGTCTCATTGGTTGAATGTATCCAAAGAACCCTTCTTGAGACATATCAATCGTCCGGCTACCGGCTACTCCAAAGAATTAAACAAGATATTTGTGCTTCTTAAACGACGCTGGTTACTCTGTGTAGTATCGATACATACACAGGGCGTTTCGGTAACAGTATGCAAAACTGTAACAGGGCATAGAGAATGTTCGACTAAACAATTGGAGGTTGGGATCCTGGGGTCGGAGAAGTCAGCTTAAGGAGATATGGGAGAATACTTGTCTACCACTTTGTCTACTGTGCCGTGGCGGCGGTATTCCCGATCGATTTTCGATCGTCGGGCCTCCGAGTGGTGTTTGTTTCTCCGTTGCGGGACGCCTCCTGGCGGCGGGTGGCGCCGTCTCTCCCCGGTGGCGTGTGGCCGGGCAGCCATGTTTGGGCGTGAGCGGCGCCAGCCTTGCCTTTTGCGTCGGACGGTGGATTCCTGCGCGCTGTCGCTGGCCGGGGCTGGTGTTGCTTGCTGTTCCCCGGGTCGGTGGTTGGCGTCGTCGCCTGGTTACCAGCTTTCCTGCCCTGTCCAACTGCTCCTCGCTGAGGTCTGGGTGGCGATACTCGTGCTGGATCAAATCTCTCGCGGCGATTTCCCTGGACCGCGCCTTGGCAGGAGCTTGTGGCTGTGCTCCTCCCGGATATACACTCCTGGAAATGGAAAAAAGAACACATTGACACCGGTGTGTCAGACCCACCATACTTGCTCCGGACACTGCGAGAGGGCTGTACAAGCAATGATCACACGCACGGCACAGCGGACACACCAGGAACCGCGGTGTTGGCCGTCGAATGGCGCTAGCTGCGCAGCATTTGTGCACCGCCGCCGTCAGTGTCAGCCAGTTTGCCGTGGCATACGGAGCTCCATCGCAGTCTTTAACACTGGTAGCATGCCGCGACAGCGTGGACGTGAACCGTATGTGCAGTTGACGGACTTTGAGCGAGGGCGTATAGTGGGCATGCGGGAGGCCGGGTGGACGTACCGCCGAATTGCTCAACACGTGGGGCGTGAGGTCTCCACAGTACATCGATGTTGTCGCCAGTGGTCGGCGGAAGGTGCACGTGCCCGTCGACCTGGGACCGGACCGCAGCGACGCACGGATGCACGCCAAGACCGTAGGATCCTACGCAGTGCCGTAGGGGACCGCACCGCCACTTCCCAGCAAATTAGGGACACTGTTGCTCCTGGGGTATCGGCGAGGACCATTCGCAACCGTCTCCATGAAGCTGGGCTACGGTCCCGCACACCGTTGGGCCGTCTTCCGCTCACGCCCCAACATCGTGCAGCCCGCCTCCAGTGGTGTCGCGACAGGCGTGAATGGAGGGACGAATGGAGACGTGTCGTCTTCAGCGATGAGAGTCGCTTCTGCCTTGGTGCCAATGATGGTCGTATGCGTGTTTGGCGCCGTGCAGGTGAGCGCCACAATCAGGACTGCATACGACCGAGGCACACAGGGCCAACACCCGGCATCATGGTGTGGGGAGCGATCTCCTACACTGGCCGTACACCACTGGTGATCGTCGAGGGGACACTGAATAGTGCACGGTACATCCAAACCGTCATCGAACCCATCGTTCTACCATTCCTAGACCGGCAAGGGAACTTGCTGTTCCAACAGGACAATGCACGTCCGCATGTATCCCGTGCCACCCAACGTGCTCTAGAAGGTGTAAGTCAACTACCCTGGCCAGCAAGATCTCCGGATCTGTCCCCCATTGAGCATGTTTGGGACTGGATGAAGCGTCGTCTCACGCGGTCTGCACGTCCAGCACGAACGCTGGTCCAACTGAGGCGCCAGGTGGAAATGGCATGGCAAGCCGTTCCACAGGACTACATCCAGCATCTCTACGATCGTCGCCATGGGAGAATAGCAGCCTGCATTGCTGCGAAAGGTGGATATACACTGTACTAGTGCCGACATTGTGCATGCTCTGTTGCCTGTGTCTATGTGCCTGTGGTTCTGTCAGTGTGATCATGTGATGTATCTGACCCCAGGAATGTGTCAATAAAGTTTCCCCTTCCTGGGACAATGAATTCACGGTGTTCTTATTTCAATTTCCAGGAGTGTAGTTTACAGGGGAGTACTTTTCCGTCCTCGGAAATTTGGTGGTGTTTGTGTGTTTCAGCGAGCTATGGCTAAGAAGATTATCTTCGTTGTTATGATTGTGTCGGAAACGTGGGCAAACCCCAGTGTTCGTGTTTCTCGGCATTCTGTGGGGTGACGTACCTTACTTAGTGTGTTTTTCTTGGTGTTCTATTGTGCCGTTACAGAACTTTGTTTAATCTTTTCCCTCCTTACTCTACTGCAGAGTGCCTTTGGATCCTGTGGCCTGCAATTTCGCTTGTGCCAAGTTCCGGGGTTTTGGGGGATAATTGATTAAATTATGTTTTGGAATTTATGGGATTCTGTGTGTTTGTCTAGGGTTTTTGCTGGCCTGTGCCCGTACGATTTCCCGTCTCCTCGCCCGGGCGTCGAACCTAAAGTTTAAGATGAGTGAATGTTGGTAGTTTAGTTCCCGTCCAGTGGTTCGTTGGGCTCCATGACGATATATATATATATATATATATATATATATATATATATATATATATATATATATATATATATATATATATTTTTTTTTTTTTTTTGTACCCTGCCTCTCCTACCTCCCTGGATTAAGGTTGGCTCCTCTGTGCCCGTGCACGAGTGTGTATGTGGGCGACGGTGATCGTTTCCTCACTTGTTTACCGTTTCTTGTCGACTTCTCTGCCATGTTATAGTTGCTTCAAGTTGGTTCGCACACTTCGCCTGGTAATAACATCTGCGTACGTATGAGATTGAATAATGTTTTGAACCACTGTAAGCTGGCGGTTGTCGCCTTGTGTGTTAAATTTTAACTTCTATTTGAGTTTTGGTGTAATTGTATTTTGTTAACTGAGCTAATTTTATCTTGTCTACTGCTGCGTTGTCAGGAATGTTAAAATCTAGCCTTGGTGTCGGCCGGAGTGGCCGTGCCGTTCTGGGCGCTACAGTCTGGAACCGAGCGACCGCTACGGTCGCAGGTTCGAATCCTGCCTCGGGCATGGATGTGTGTGATGTCCTTAGGTTAGTTAGGTTTAATTATTTCTAAGTTCTAGGCGACTGATGACCTCAGAAGTTAAGTCGCATAGTGCTCAGAGCCATTTTTTTTTTCTAGCCTTGGGCTCCTTCTAAATTTTTATGTTGATAACTGATGCAGCATTTTAGTGTAATGGTTTATCTTTTACGTTTTGGGGAAATTTTATCTTGGCAAATCCTTGGGGTTAAATTGTGCAACTTGTGTCTATGATCTATGGAAATGTTGGGGTGGATTGCACTTTCTCGAAAGGCCTGTCACTTATTGTTTCAAATGGCTCTGAGCACTATGGGACTCAACTGCTGAGGTCATTAGTCCCCTAGAACTTAGAACTAGTTAAACCTAACTAACCTA
Organism: Schistocerca nitens; assembly: GCF_023898315.1. Lineage (NCBI taxonomy): Eukaryota > Metazoa > Arthropoda > Insecta > Orthoptera > Acrididae > Schistocerca > Schistocerca nitens. Next base: position 50,718,470 of record NC_064620.1, read on the forward strand.
AGGACATCACAAACATCCATGCCCGAGGCAGGATTCGAACCTGCGACCGTAGCGGTCTTGCGGGTCCAGACTGCAGCGCCTTTAACCGCACGGCCACTTCGGCCGGCACTTATTGTTTCACTAAAGGCATTAAGGGATATTTGTTGAAAGTTTTTTTTTTTTTAATTTTAACAATCATAAATTTAATCTTACCTGTGAAGCCATATTTGTGGAGAGTTGTTATTTAAATTTCATTGTCTTCCCAGCTTGCCCTTTGTTACTGTATTAAAAGTGTTTGTTGTTTTGATTAATCACAGCTCCTTGCCGTAAAGAACTGAAGCTGATTTTGAAAGATTGAAAATTAGTGTAACTGTTCACTCCAATAAAGCCACCATGTTAAAAGAAAAATTTTGGTGCTACCATTTGTTTCCCCCTCGCTCCCCTTCTACGACTCGGTGGTAGCTGGTGTACAAGTTTACACGTACTGTGCAGTTTATTTACATGTACATTCTTTATTTCCTGCAGTGGAAGAAGAACGACGGGTCTGATTACCAGGAATTCATGATGCAGGCTTTGTTTACTTTCCTTGTCCGTAAGTTGGCTCTGTTGTATCGTATTTACATTGACCCCAGACAGAACGTGCTTTCAATCAACGACAGCCCCCTTCATTATCCAGTGCTATTCAGAGACGTACAGTACAATATGATGGAGCGGTACTAGTACAGTAGCCGCGCGGGATTAGCCGAGCGGTCTTAGGCGCTGCAGTCACGGACTGTGCGGCTGGTCCCGGCGGAGCTTCGAGTCCTCCCTCGGGCATCGGCGTGTGTGTTCGTCATTAGGATAATTTAGGTGAAGTAGTGTGTAAGCTTAGGGACTGATGACCTTAGCAGTTAAGTCCCATCAGATCTCACACACATTTGAACATTTTTTTTTTTTGTACCAGTACAGTATTTCCTAGTCGCTGGATTGGAAGAGGAGGTTCTATTCCGTGGCCTGCAACCGCATGACCGGAATCCCCTTGACTGTTTCCAATGGGGATATCTAAAGTCACTTGTATGTGAGATTTCAGTGCATGCGAAAAAGGAATAAGTTGGAAGAACTGTAGCTGCCTGTGCGGTGATTTGAAACACACCAGGGAAATTTGTCAGGGTATGTCGGAATCTTGTTCGCCGATGAGGTTGATGGACGTCAGTTTCAGTACATTTTGCAAGATACATTACAAATGGTACTTTCATTGTATCAGTGATGGTATTTGCTCTTAACTAATGTAAATAAAAAATTACACGGTAATCTGATTTTATTCCTATTACCTCCTTAAGCTGGCTTCTCCGACCCCAGGTTTCCAACCTCAAATTGTACAGTGGAGCTTCCTCTATGCACTGTAAAATTTTTGCTCTCTCTTACACAAAGACCCTATATACCTAAAGTCCGTTCACATGTGAAAGTTCAGTACTTCACGGAACAACGTAGGCAGAGAGGGAAAAATTGACCCAAATGCTTAAACTGACACGGGTTTTATTGAAATCAATGTTCTTTATAACTGACGCTCAGCATGTCAGTCGTCATACATCAACAGTACCTGTAGTTGAGGGACAGCGTTGTGAACAGCACTTTACGGCATATCAGTAGATATAGTGAGAAATTGCCGTCAAATGATGTCTTTAACCACCACTAATGAGGTCTGGCAATCACGGTAGACCTGCGACTTCAGGTAACGCCACACAACCAATAATCACACGGACTGAGGCCTGTGGACCTGAGAGGTCAAGCATGACCGACGTGGTGGCTCAGTATGTAATCCTCACCAGATGATGATGATGGTGATGATGATGTTTGGTTTTTGGGGCGCTCAACTGCGCGGTTATCAGCACCCGTACAATTCCCAGCCTTTGCTCAGTTCAAACTCGCCACTTTCATGAATGATGATGAAATAATGAGGACAACACAAACACGCAGACGTCTCGAGGTAGGAGAAAAGCCCTGACCCCGCCGGGAATCTAACCCGGGACCCCATACCAAACGATGTGAGCTAGAGATCTTCGACACGTGTCGTAACATCGGGTGAAACGACACCCTACATAAAGATCTTTCTTTCCAGTAGTTGCTAGTCAGCTAGGCTAGGATAGTCTGACTCCCTCTCTAACTAAAGCTTATTTTATACGCCATTCTCTTGCTGCATCACTGACGTGTTGCTGTCCAGCGGCATCTGTTGGCCAGTTTATGCACTCGCTTTTGTTTTTAAAAAAACCACGTCATTTCGGGCATGTACATCAACTCTTACACGCTATCAACATTATTCCGTGAATTAGTGCAGTCTCAAATGTACTGACTTTTGGGTCAACTTGTCAGACACAAAACTTAGTTCACAGACTAGCGTCATCTTAATTTTAATGACTATAAAACCTTATCTATGACTAAAAAGCTCATCTATTCCAATATATAAATAATATTTTTAATTAAAGTGCAAAAGAAACCATTATTTCACTTTCTCATCATCCTTGAGGATAATCAGACTTAATATCTTTGGAAGGAATATTAGCACAACATTAGCATAACATTTCTTTCGTGAATATGTAATACTCATATTTCTTTTTCAAACATGTCCCATAACTCTGATGATCTCCTGATTGTGGGTCGGTGAACTGTACATCGCAATCGGAAGTAATCTGATCTAAGAAGCTTGGAATCCTTGACACTTTGAAACCTGTTACTGTGATGTATTTCCTTTCACGACATTTTGGACATTCGCAGCACTGGACAAAAGCAAAAGCGAATATAATATTGTGTCATCGTCAAAAGAGTGGTAAATGTGTGCTATTTATGACAAATAGTGACACAAATGAGAGACTAAGACAGCCACGTCACTGACCGGAAACCAATTCCTTTATGTGAAATCATCTCTTAGGGGGGACTCTTGATGTGTTTCTGATTGTACTATGTGCCACGCCCATCTAACCGCATTTCCCTGGTGTTGATATCTGCAGGATACCGTTTCCACAGCTGCGGTGTGAACTTACATGTTGCAGACTGAGAAAGAGTTAGAGGAACAAGCTACAAAGGTAAATATTCGCTCGTTCGAGATTAAAGAACCTGACACATATCTCATGATGAATAAGACATCAAAAAGAGAAAAATATGAATATGTCCTACAACATGTAACATTTGAGTCGTCCTGCAGAATTTTTTTCTGCCCCAGTGACGGCTTACGAATATAACGTCGTATTAAATACTGGTATTCTGAAAAGAATGGTTTGCAGATGTATCCACAGGAAATCTCCAGTCCTCCTTCCTTTTGACATTACTTTGAAGGACCAACCATTGCAGGGCAATCAATTTTCGACCCTGTCTCAATGGCTACTATAATAAGATTGTAGAATAACCGACAAAAATGTTATTAGGATTAATGTATTGACAAAGTTAGTTGAAACAACGAAAAATGTATGCCCTGCCTTTTAAGGGGCTCCGGAACGCCCTATACTTGCAATGTTAAAATAACGCTTATAAATTACATCTTTCCTCACAAAGTATTTGAGGTAGGAAGTTGAACTTTTTACAGATTATTTATTGGAATATGGGCTACAACTTAACACAGGGATTTTCCAAAATTTTAGTTCAGTTATTAAAGATGATTTTTTTTCAATTGTAATGAAAATTCACAACATTTTTTTGCAATTTTTTATTTATATATTCAAAAATATACAGTTTTTTGGAAAAAGGCTGTGTTAAATTATGCAGAAGGTACTGTGTAACATTTACTGAAAGTTTGAAACAAATATGTTTGGAAGATCCTTAGAAAACATGTAATTAGTATGAGAAAATAAAAGTTTTGGGAATCGAGCGACAAAGATTGGATTAACTTCTTAGTGCATTCCAGGTCCATAGAATGGATTATCTTCATCCTCTGCAAACTCCTCCTCCAGCTTCCCCTTGTTCCTCCTCCTGTTTACTCTTGCTTGTATTTCTAGACTCTTTACAGCCCTGTCTGCAGCCCGAAGGCGTTCCTTGTCTAAAGCAAGCATCGCTCGTACCATGTTAGAACCTATCTTCATTCCCATATTTCTAAATATCTTGGACCTTACAATGTTGCCATCATTGAAAGTCGCAACAGCATCATACACACCAAAGTGAAGTGTTTCTATTCCAACAAATACAGTCTTGGGGATTCTCGACCATATAACACTATTTACACTTTCATTGGGGATTTGAGTTTTTCCGTGAATACACTTTTTCAACAGTTCAGGTGCTGCTAAGTCTCTGAAAATAGGTTTTATCACCTCCATTATTGCATGAGGCAGACTATGCTTATGAGTGTACACTTCACCAGTTAGCAATCCTTTGTTATATTTACACCAACTGTCTTCTTCTTTGGGACACAAGCTATGTTGGGGATTTTCATCGTCTTTATTGTTTACAGTAATAACACATACCTTTGGCTTTCCAACATTTCTGCTTTTCTTAAAAGCCTTCAGAGGATTTCTAATAACTTTACTTTTACTCATTATTATACTTCAACAAAACAGTGACTCAAGAAACAGAATTAATTACGAATATTTTCGAGATAACGACAGAGTAAATAAACATGAAACAATCGACAATCACACCAGCGATATATATTGAACCATCACAGCTTAGCCACAACACATACATTATCTCACATCACTAAAATGTACCTGATGAACACGGACGTTAATAATAACACCATTTGACAGCAGTTTAACAGCGCCACAGTGGATCACGCCCATGTAGAACACATTTCAAAAAAAATTTAAAAATAGTTGTAGTCTTCGGAATTGAATAAATTATATATCTATTAAAAGGTAATAGTCTGCAGATTCAGAAAACGCAAAAAAGTAAAAATTGAACTTTTCATGATTTTGAGCCTTTCCGGAGCCCCTTAAATAGAATGAGGTGAAGTTGGTGTGCAGCAGAACAGATACTGATCAAATGACAGAGCGTTGCTTTCTAGCTGTGTGCCATGAACTGTCTAAAGACGGCTAGGTCATTCGAGACTTGTCAGCAGACAGCGGTCAGATGGCACAGTGTAAGGGGCGCTTTATTATTATGTGCTAAACGCCGTGCGAAGCTTCCCAGCGACAAATGCACAGAAATACGTGAACACAGTCATTTTAGAGCGACCGCGCTTCAGAAACTGCCTTGTAACGTGTTATCAACTGTACGTTTGAAGTTATTTACAATAATTGACGAATGTTGGTATACGTTACCTTAATGAATGTCTGCCTCCGTAGATCAGTGGTCAGAGCAACTGGATACTATGATGGGGGGACCTGCGTTCTATTCCTGGTACTGCTGAGAATATTTGGTTCAAATGGATCTGAGCACTATGGGACTCAACTGCTGTGGTTATCAGTCCCCTAGAACTTAGAACTACTTAAACCTAACTAACCTAAGGACATCACACACATCCATGCCCGAGGCAGGATTCGAACCTGCGACCGTAGCAGTCGCGCGGTTCCGGACTGCTGAAAATATTTCCTTGGAAGGAGAGCAACGACAGGCTCACTCAGCCTCATTATGGCATTCGATGCGGTACCTGTGTGAAAAGCAGCGGTTCCAAGTCAAGAAAGCCGACAGCAGCCTGGATGGCGGTGTACTAGAACCACGCACCTCCGTACCACATACGAATGGTGACGATGTCATAGGGTGACACGGAGGTCGGTCGGTTCCAGTTGGCCAGAGCGTGCCAGAACGCGGAGCTTCGCTTTGCTTTATCTTAATATACGCGTTATGGACACCGTTGCCTTTCATGTACCAAGCCGTTCTTCGCATCATTATAACTCTTAGGAGCCGGCCGGAGTCGCCGGGCGGTTCTAGGCGCTACAGTCTGGAACCACGCGACCGCTACGGTCGTAGGTTCGAATCCTGCCTCGGGCATGGATGTGTGTGATGTCCTTAGGTTTGTTAGGTTTAAGTAGTTCTAAGTTCTAGGGGACTGATGACCTCAGCAGTTAACTCCCATAGTGCTCAGAGCCATTTTTCAACTCTTAGGATTTTGTAACGCAGGACTACACACGAATTCACATGAAGTTGTAGAAAGCAACATGCAATAAGCAGTAAGAGAGATCGCCTTCGTAGTTAGCGTTAATTCTCACTTTTAATTCTGAAGGCAAACTTTTTAGATGGAAAATGAATTTATCGTACCCTAAGAATCATGGAGTCTACACTGTAATTCAAAAACGTGACCATGAAACTTGTTAATCACGAATTTTGAAGCGCTTTAGGTGCGCTGTAGAGGGACCTACCCTGAATACCTGGTTAGCGGATTTTCATGCGACGGCCGCTAGTTCCCAAAAAAATCGATGTTGAAGTTTCATGCGTACGTCCTGTAACGGTTTCGTTAGTTAAGTTTCGGCCAGCAATCGTGGCGCAGCGGCTGTGGTTAATGGCTACCATGCGGATGATCGAGATTAAAATTCTGCCCGTGTACTTTTCTTTCCGTTGTTAAAATTCCAAGTATTTGGAAAACATCAGCTTCCTGCGTTTCCTAGATGTGACCTCGCCTCTTGTTGTCCCATATCCCTCAAGCAGTGTTACGGAATTCCCTAACGCCATCAGATAGACTGAAAGATTACTTCACGATTTCAGCCTTCTTGCAGATGCACCTCCAAGCACGGTTTCCGCTAATTCCATTGCGGACTGAGAGGTGGTGTCCCGCACAATACAAGATCTTCAATTAACACTTCTGGGCTGATAGGCCGTGGTCGAAGTATAAAACTCTCCCCTGACGTTTCGTCTCCGACTGCGGGAGACATCCTCAGAGGTAAAGCGGCGAACTGCGAAGAAAACTCGAGGAAGCGCTGATTATATAGGCAGTACAGAGGGCGCCACTGTCGATCACGTGGCGTTGGCTATGAGATTGTCTCTGGTAATGCCAACATTCTCGATTGAAAGTAATCGATCGTCACGCTTGCGGTGCAACGCTGACATCCCTAAAACGTACCCACAGAGGATTTTGTGGCAAATATTGAGGCAGGTATCCGTCAGCTTCCACAGCAGTCCGCTGACGTAATTAGGATGGAAACGGCTAGGATTTTACGTACATGTAAGCCACCTAATAGAAATTTGTCGCAGGCACAAAGGAAGGCGCATATATATGCAGATAAAAACATTATTGTTCTTAATGCAGATAAGGGTAATGCCACTGTCATGCTAAACAGTGAGGACTATCATGGAAAAATCAATGATATTTTGGCTCCCTCCAATTACAAAAACCTCCAGAAAGATCCGACTATGAAGATTTTAAGAATGACCAATCGACTGGTGAAAGCGTCTTCATTCGCCTCCGACGATAAGAAGCTGCTTTGTAAAACAGAAGCGTACCCACCTCGACTTTATGGCTTACTCAAAGTGCACAAATCTGAGATTCCGTTGAGGCCAATTGTCAGCGCTATAGGCGGACCAACACACTAGTTAGCTAGACACCTTGCCTCATTGTTGCAACCTTATGTTGGTAAGACGGGCAGTCATATTAAAAATTCAGCTCACTTCGTTGACAAGTTAAAGGAAACGAGCGTGGGCCCGGATATCCTCGTCCGTTTTGATATTGTGTCGTTATTTACCATGATTCCGGTAAACGAAGCTATCTTATGCATAGCGGATATTTTTCCTACCGATATTGTGGCACTATTCCGACACTGCCCCATCACAACCTACTTTCAATACAATAATAACTTTTATGAACAGGTTGACCTCTTAGTCCTGCTGTGGCTAATTTATTTATGGAGACTTTTGAACAACGGGCGTTGCAGACGGCCAGTAAGATTGGTTGGTTTGGGGAAGGAGACCAGACAGCAAGGTCATCGGTCTCATCGGATTAGGGAAGGACGGGGAAGGACGTCGGCCGTGCCCTTTGAAAGGAACCATCCCGGCATTTGCCTGGAGCGATTTTAGGGAAATCACGGAAAACCTAAATCAGGATGGCCGGATGCGGGATTGAACCGTCGTCCTCCCGAATGCGAGTCCAGTGTCTAACCACTGCGCCACCTCGCTCGGTCGGGCCAGTAAGAGACCAGCCAGATGGTATCGCTATGTGGATGACACGTTCGTAGTATGGACACACGGAGCTGAGAAGTTGGATGCTTTCCTGACACATTTAAACAGCATTAATCCGAAAACCCAATTTACTATGGAGACGGAAACGAATGGGCAATTGAATTTCCTGGATCTGTCTGCGATTAAACGATGGGACGGAACGGTGGGCCATAAGGTGTATAGAAAGGCCACACATACTGATCGTTATCTACATGACAATTCAAACCACCACCCTAGACAAAAAAGAGTTGTAATGAAAACCTTGGTAGACAGGGCGTACAAAATTGTGAACCTGTTTATTTAAAAGATTAGACCGAACATCTTCGATCAACTTTCGTGAAGAATGGCTATTCTAGCAAGGATATACATCGAGCACTTCGCTCTAGGCAGAGAATCACGAGCAACGACGAACAACAGTCGCCCAAGGGCATAGTTTTCCTTCCGTTCATTAGTAAGGTCACAGATCGCATTTGGAAAGTTTTAAGCAAGTATGGGGTGGAAACTATTTTCAGACCCGCCAGGAAAATAAAAGAATATTTAAGATCAGCTAAAGATGCACGACACCTTTTGGTTACACCGGGGGTATGTAAAATTCCTTGTAGTTGTGGCCATGTTTATATCGGTACCATAAAGTGAAGTGTGAACACCCGTCTTGTTCAACATAAGAGGAATTGCCGTCTGGGTCACACGGATTAATCGGCCGTAGCGGAACATGTTTACCAGGAAGGTGATCATGAAATAAAATTCAGCGAGACGAGCGACATATCAAAAACCTCGCATTATTATGCAGGCATGTATAGAGAGGCTATCGAGATTGATAAACACCGTAATAATTTTAACAGGAAATACGAAGGTGTTAAACTGGATAAAATGTGGATGTCAGCGTTGCACCGCAAGCGTGACGATCGATTACTTTCAATCGAGAATGTTGGCATCACCAGAGACAATCTCATAGCCGACGCCACGTGATCGACAGTGGCGCCCTCTGTACTGCCTATATAATCAGCGCTTCCTCGAGTTCTCTTAGCAGTTCGCCGCTTTACCTCTGAGGATGCCTCCCGCAGCCGGAGACGAAACGTCGAGAATTTTATACTTCCACCACGGCCTATCAGCCCGGAAGTTTTAAGTGAAGGCAATATCGGTCGTGAAAGCTTACATTGTATGATCAATACAAGATCTATTAGCTTAAAGACGAATCATCACTGTCGAGGATTTAGTGGATGTAACGCATGCCGTAACAAACATAGTTCACATTTGAAGAAAGTCTGGTGTAATGACTGACTTGTAAACTAAATTGCCACTACGGAAGTGACTGTTTCTGAATAATTTTGCATGACATATAATTTTAAACGCTTCTCTGTTCAATGAAATTGAAAACAGAAAAGTGCACAGACAAGATTTGAACCCGGACCATCAGCATGGCAGCAGTTAACCTTAGCCACTGCGCTGTACCTGCTAGCCGAAACATACGGTAACTAATGTTACCGATAAAACTTTGACATCGATTTTCTCGGAAACCTTGGGAAGTCGATGAAAAGCCTCTAGCCTGGTACTCAGGACTGGTCATTCTAAAACGTACCTAATATCCATGAAAATTTGCAGTTAACAGGTCTGATGGTCTCCTTGTCAGTGAACTGGAGACCTAACCAACTGACAACGTAGTTCACTTAGTGCTGCAAATACAGATACGTGAACGCATATAAAAATTTTGGTAGCGTGAGTTTTGACTAACACTAGTGTATAGCCCGCACTATTACCAAAACATTTTGTTACAAACGTGACGAAAATTTTCCTGAGAGACATCCAAACTAAACTTAAAACGGACTAAAAAGGTATTGTTTGGGCAACTTTTCCACTCCAGCAAAGAAGGTTTATTCAGAAACTTGTGACGTATGTAGTACAAAAGAATTGCTTACTTACCTACATCATTATGTTAATATATTTCTTTGTTTAAACTCATCTAAAAATATTATTTAACCGTATTCAAGTCTGAATTACATTAGAAAGCCTGTGAACTCAATTGGTCCACATCATTTTGGGAGACTGTGCGTACAGCCTACGAAACATTAAATAACACTACATAACTAAACAACTATTTGGACTAATAACTGTGCAATAAAGAGCATTTATCCACACTATTTGCATGGTCACCAACTTTAAAGGCGAGGTTTTTTTCGGTTTATATCAAAGTTTAGGTTTCACATTCCGTTCCTCCGGCGAGTAACGTATACTTAACTGATTTGTAGCCAGATATCTGTACAAATAAACGAGCGAAATACGTTAGAAATGTTGTAGTCAAATTTAGGGAGACGCGAAAGCACTCAGAGAGGCTAAATTTACCCGCCTCACTGTATCGGTACACGGCACGGGAGCATGCCGGTGACGTCACCGAACGCCCGCTCAGGGAAGTGTTGACACGGGCGTTGTAAACACACGCCGGGTGTGTATGCACCCAGACTGCTAATGTATCCGCAGCTTAGCTGCAGAGGTAAATTTAAATTACTCCTTGGTAGGGGTTTCTAACTAAAACCGCATCGTTTACAGTTAGAAGCCGCATAAATGTATCGGGGAAATTTACCTATGTATATGGAGGCTTAAGGAAGGGTTGGCGAAATCACATTAAACTGGTGAACTCTTTAAATGCTGTAGCATACAGAATGAAAATTAATATAGCATAGTCTGTCTAAGGCGGAGTGTAAAATATTCCGACGAGACATTCCGCTACGTGAATCCCTGTGTCGGAATGTCTGACGTTTCACCGTTTCTGTCAATTAGTGCATTTGCTTACTGTTCGTTAAAGCCTGTTAAAGAGACTTGGATATCGCTATAGAAGAGAGAAAGTCAACCTCTTACCATCTTGCAAGCGGCAGTGCGGTAATTAACTTCCTCAAGTAACTTTATTGCAACAAGAACGTGGAAACACATTGTCGATTTCAGGTTTCGTATCCGTGGGCGGATCGGTACAGTTTTATTCTTCCCGGAAGTTTGACGACCGTGATTTCTGCACTTGTTATGGGTTTACTCACAAATCTGTTTTCGGCTTCCTAGGCCATCTTGAGCTGACAGTGTATGATAGAACAGTAATTAATTATGTTCATAGTTTCTATCTGCTTGTAGAATGGAATGCGAAAAGAGAGGGAAAAAAACTGTGTTCATTGTTTAACAGGGCTCACGGAGTTCGACGCAAAGCACTCCTCAAACATTCACGATCACGGTAACTGTAACACGTATGACTGTATTGCTCAGTGTATAGAAATGATGGTTTCGCTCTCTGAGTGGACTCAGGATTTGCTAACTACTGAAATCAAAACGTTGATTTTGACGGGGAGAAATGTTCGAGTGTTCAATAATGTTCAAATGGGTGTGAAATATTACGGGACTAACTGCTAAGGTCATCAGTCCCTAAGCTTACACACTACTTAATCTAAATTATCCATAGGACAAACACACACTCCCATGCCCGAGGGAGGACTCGAACCTCCGCCAGGACCAGCCGCACAGTCCATGACTGCAGCGCCTGAGACCGCTCGGCTAAACCCGCGCGGCTTGTCGAATGTAAAAGTAGTTTTGCAGTTACCACATGACAACGTAATGGGACTGTTTCTCTCTCTCTCTCTCTCTCTGTCTCTCTCTCTCTCTGTGTCTCTCTCTCTCTCTCTGTCTCTCTATCTTTCAATCTATTTATCTATCACAGTCCATGACTGCAGCGCCTGAGACCGCTCGGCTAAACCCGCGCGGCTTGTCGAATGTAAAAGTAGTTTTGCAGTTACCACATGACAACGTAATGGGACTGTTTCTCTCTCTCTCTCTCTGTCTCTCTCTCTGTGTGTCTCTCTCTCTCTGTCTCTCTATCTTTCAATCTATTTATCTATCATTCTGTCTCCCTCTCATATGTGTGAGCAGGACAGCGACATGCATTTGTGAGGAATGGGGGGAACTAGTGGTGTATTGACATCCAAAAGAAACTGTAACACTGTATTGATAATCAGTAGCCTAACAAAAAAAAAAAAAAAAAGAAAACCATGGGCTGAACAGTTACACTTTACTCTACCAACGTAATCCGTAATTATGCTTTAAATTAATATTTTATTGGCGTAGTTTAAAAAAAAATTTCCCAAGGATCAGTTAATGGCTTTGCGTAATTGAAGTATTTGCCCACCAAAATTGAAATTAACCTTAAAAAAATTTTTCAGCAGATACAACTACGATCCCTCCCTCCATCAATGTAAAAGCACTCATATTTACTCATATTAACCGTTTCCACTTCGTGCGCACAGTATTTACAATCTCTTAAAATTGCAAAAAATAATAAAAAAGAAATAAAACTACTAAAATTTACAATAAAAATTAGACGTACAGATCATAGCTTGAGGGAAATGAGTCAAAATTTGATATTAGTTACTGCCCGACAGTTGTTACGCAGAAAACCAATTTACAACTACATACATAGCATCTTACAGTCTTCTTTTGTATGTCCACAAATTATATTCTACCCAGGGACGAACAAATAATTACTTAAGAGTTGCTCACTACTTTGACCGGTAAGGCCCCAAAATTACTCTGACCACCTCCATCTGGCCTGAGCATCAACAAGGTATCTCTAGCCATACACCACAAGACACAAGTCAGTTCGCCGCGCCACAAGCTGTCATGAGGTAGAAGGTAGTGTAAATGAACGCACTAGCTTTTTGAAATACCCATTACAAAACTCATTAGGTCAATAGCCACTGTTCTGTCGCACTTATCTACATCACCAGTTCCTTTAGCGAGAGTTAAACACGAAACACACTATTCGAATGGTTACAATGCCTCAAAAGGTCCAGTGTCTACATACTTTATATCTGTACAACGTAGTCGACAACCACTCCCCGTCTTCTGCATTCACGATGGCGACACTTTATCCGTGTGCGTTCCTTGACACACCATGGACCCGCTACCAGCTCCCGCACAGGGTCCAAGCACCATCTCGTTTCGTCCACCTCTCCTACAGGCACACTCACCGCGCGGGGTAGCCGCGTGGTATAAGGCGTCTTGTCACGTCACGGTTCGCACTGCTCCCCCCGTCAGAGACCTCCCTCGGGCATGGGTGTGTGTGTTGTCCTTAGCGTAAGTTTAAGTAGTGTGTAAGCTTATGGACCGATGACCTCAGCAGTTTGGTTCCATAGAACTTACCATAAATTTACAAATACGCAGGCACATTCCACTCTCGATGCGAACGCAGCGGGACTCGCCGTCACAGACCAGAGCCACTCTCCAAACAATACTGACACTGATCTGTCTCCTCGTTCGAGCCTTAATCCAGGAGTTACATTCCGCAGTCCACACTGAACGGATTTGAAAGAATGTCATTGGAGACGCCTCAGACATATTAAAAAAAAGATCGTATAACATGATTTATTTATTGTATGATGACAGAGAAAAACAAACAGTTCCTAATAGTATATATATATATATATATATATATATATATATATATATATATATATATATAGGGTGTTTCAAAAATGACCGGTATATTTGAAACGGCAATAAAAACTAAACGAGCAGCGATAGAAATACACCGTTTGTTGCAATATGCTTGGGAGAACAGTACATTTTCAGGCAGACAAACTTTCGAAATTACAGTAGTTACAATTTTCAACAACAGATGGCGCTGCGGTCTGGGAAACTCTATAGTACGATATTTTCCACATATCCACCATGCGTAGCAATAATATGGCGTAGTCTCTGAATGAAATTACCCGAAACCTTTGACAACGTGTCTGGCGGAATGGCTTCACATGCAGATGAGATGTACTGCTTCAGCTGTTCAATTGTTTCTGGATTCTGGCGGTACACCTGGTCTTTCAAGTGTCCCCACAGAAATAAGTCACAGGGATTCATGTCTGGCGAATAGGGAGGCCAATCCACGCCGTCTCCTGTATGTTTCGGATAGCCCAAAGCAATCACACGATCATCGAAATATTCATTCAGGAAATTAAAGACGTCGGCCGTGTGATGTGGCCGGGCACCATCTTGCATAAACCACGAGGTGTTCGCAGTGTCGTCTAAGGCAGTTTGTACCGCCACAAATTCACGAAGAATGTCCAGATAGCGTGATGCAGTAATCGTTTCGGATCTGAAAAATGGGCCAATGATTCCTTTGGAAGACATGGCGGCCTAGACCAGTACCTTTTGAGGATGCAGGGACGATGGGACTGCAACATGGGGCTTTTCGGTTCCCCATATGCGCCAGTTCTGTTTATTGACGAAGCCGTCCAGGTAAAAATAAGCTTCGTCAGTAAACCAAATGCTGCCCACATGCATATCGCCGTCATCAATCCTGTGCACTATATCGTTAGCGAATGTCTCTCGTGCAGCAATGGTAGCGGCGCTGAGGGGTTGCCGCGTTTGAATTTTGTATGGATAGAGGTGTAAACTCTGGCGCATGAGACGATACGTGGACGTTGGCGTCATTTGGACCGCAGCTGCAACACGGCGAACGGAAACCCGAGGCCGCTGTTGGATCACCTGCTGCACTAGCTGCGCGTTGCCCTCTGTGGTTGCCGTACGCGGTCGCCCTACCTTTCCAGCACGTCATCCGTCACGTTCCCAGTCCGTTGAAATTTTTCAAACAGTTCCTTTATTGTATCGCTTTTCGGTCCTTTGGTTACATTAAACCTCCGTTGAAAACTCCGTCTTGTTGCAACAACACTGTGTTCTAGGCGGTGGAATTCCAACACCAGAAAAATCCTCTGTTCTAAGGAATAAACCATGTTGTCTACAGCACACTTGGACGTTGTGAACAGCACACGCTTACAGCAGAAAGACGACCTACAGAATGGCGCACCCACAGACTGCGTTGTCTTCTATATCTTTCACATCACTTGCAGCGCCATCTGTTGTTGAAAATTGTAACTACTGTAATTTCGAAAGTTTGTCCGCCTGAAAATGTACTGTTGTCCCAAGCATATTGCAACAAACGTTGTATTTCTATCGCTGCTCGTTTAGTTTTTATTGCCGTTTCAAATATACCGGTCATTTTTGAAACACCCTGTATATATATATATATATATATATATATATATATATATATATATATATATACGCAACCTCAAGTTCATAGTGTCTGCACATCTCTATGTTCAGTTTGGGGACCCAGTCAGAAGCTTCTGCAGACAAATTATGAAAGTCTTCCATTGTCTCTGCAAATGCTCTGAGGGAACATTCAGGATATGACATGGTTCGAAATATATATCAGATGTTCCTTACAAGTGTCGTCAGGAGCATTTTCTTTGGTGTTTCAGCAGATATTTGCAATTATGTTTTTGCAATGTCTAGTTGAAGTCATCGGAAATAAATACTGCTCATAACGTCTTTCATGCGACCACTATGTCGACGGAAAGCATTAGTTTGCTTCCCGTTACAAACAAAATTATTTTTCAAGCGGGGTGCCCGAATATTGGTATAGTGCGATATTCTTTTTATCGATATGTATTAACAGGGAAGTAAAACACGAAGAAAAACCATTCCAGCAGCGACTGAGCAGCGCTGCTGCACGGTGGTCGCAATCAGTGTGTTCCAGGGCGGTGTTGTCCCAAATCGAGTACTGGTCATTCGTTGTGATTTACTGTCCCTGCTAATACATAGCGATAAACAGAATACAGCATTCGACTAATATTTGGGACCACTCTATCGAATTCGCATATGCTGACGCCTTCCATCGACGCTGGGCATAACATGAAACATGTAATTTGGAAATTTGTGTTAAGGTTTTATGGCACCAAACTGCTGAGGTCATCGGTCCCTAAGCTTACGCACAACTTAATCTAACTTAAACTAACTTACAATAAGGAGAACACACACAACCATGCCCCAGGGAGGACTCGAACCTCTGGCGGGGAGAGCTGCACGAACCGTGACAAAGAACCGAAGATGTAACGAACAATATTTGTTTGGGTTGGCTCCAGCTTCACACTGCAGAAATGAAATTGCAAATATCTACCGAAACAGCAGAGTAAATGCATTTAACGACTTTTAGGGGAAACGCTATATGTACACAGGGTCCAAGAGGTACAAGTGCAGAGCCGGCAGATGTGGCCGAGCGATTCTAGGCGCTTCAGTCTGGAACTGCGCGACCGCTACGATCGCAGGTTCGAATCCTGCCTCGAACATGGATGTGTATGATGTCTTTAGGTTAGTTAGGTTTATGTAGTTCTAAGTTCTAGGGGACTGATGACCTCAGATGTTAAGTCCCATAGTGCTCAGAGCCATTTTTGTAAAAGTGCAGATATTTTTGTTAGTGACTGAGAGTAGTGTACTGAGAAACATTACATCAGTATTAACTTCATGTGCAGAGTAATCATTATAACTATTAGGAGTCGTATGTTTGAGGTTGGTTAGTACTTCCAAGTACATGTGGCAGTAGCAAGCCATTAATGCTCATTTTCCCATGGGCATGAAGTCAGGTGTGGAGAAGCAAAACGGTTAGCCTATACTGGCAGGCGAAGCCGACTTAAGCGCTGCAGTAAATTAGGTGACGTATCTGTGGGAATACCGTTTAAAGGAGAGGAAAAACAAGCAACAGACTGAGGTGTGTACATATTAACGTACCACATAAAATATCTGCACTTATACCCGTTACATCCTTCATAAATAATCGTGGAAACACTGCGGGCTTGTTTGCGGCTGATGATGCGGTTGTATATTGCAAGGATGAAACATTAAAAAATTGTCCCAAATCCACACATGAAGTAGGGACTAGCAGTTGAACCGTAATATAAATACATGTAAACGCACATGAGAAAATCCTATTTCAGAATCACCAAGTTCTCGTGACGAAAAAAGCCGTTATTAACTGTAAGTTTCTATCAACCTATAAATATTATGTGTGTACCAAAAATTATTTATGGTATGGTAACTTTCTTACTGTGGCATGAAACAAATGAACTATCCTGCGTCGCTGAAACAGCCATCAACAGCCGCAGGAGTAAAAGCAAAGTAATGGTGGCTGGTGTAAAAAATTTAATAGCACAAAATGATGACGATTAAGGTCTGAGACGAACGATCATTTGGAGCAAGAAAGTTCAGTAAACATTGCTCGGAAATGCACGCCTAAGAGCTATAATCATTTCTTCATCTTGGATACTGTGAAACAAAATTCTTCTGCTCTAAGTTCTTTACTTTCCACATTTTGGGAGGAGGTCGCATGGACCAAAACAAGATAAACTGTACATGCGGTCTAAAATGCTAATATTAAGAGCTATAAACACTTTTTCAGTAGAAGAACTGTGTTTATCAGTACAGAAGGTGATTAAGTGCTCGTAGTTCTTAAAGTATGCATCTTAGAGCCCTCGATTACTAGACACTTTGCTTCGAATGATCGTTTCTGTCGTATACTTAAATATTGAGCGTTCCTCCTTGGACATCGGATGTCGGTGAGTTTTTATCACCACACCTTAAGAAATAAACTGCATTCTGAGCATATCCATTTCCTACAATAATTTCTGTTTTTATAGATGCTTTTACAAAACCAGATAAAACAACAGACTGCACATTTCAATCCCCACCCACGGCCACTGCATTCCTGCCCAAACATGCAAATAGGATCAGACCAATGCCTCTTAAAATACAGTGCATTTCAAATTCGATTGAAGTGCGTGAGTTCTCTTTTAGAGGAATCTTTGACTAACATAAATCTGGCGAGCGTATTTCATACAACTACTCCCACAAGGCATACAGGTAGTAGATGTCACTAGTAATAAATGATTTCAGGCTGAGGCTGACGGATATTGTGACTTGATTTAGGCTGGATCACTGTGCAGAGTTGAGGAGGCTTGTACGTAGTAGATGAACGTGGGGAACTCGATCAGGACACACTGAATACCACAACGACTCGGCAAGGTATTCTGTGGAAGCATAAATTGAGATCTTCGAGGGATCTGAGTACAGACTCCTGCCAGACCTGACGAACAAGGTAGGAGCGATATGAAGAAGCACGTCAGACGCCATTCTCTACATGATTCTGAGAGGTTCCATGCCCTCCTCTGCGTCTCGCCTCCCACTTTCATCAACTTTATTAATGTTCTACGTCATTGCTCGGTGGTAAAAGACCGAATAAGTTTATTGTAATGAGAGTATTTGTACTGAGAGCTCAAAAATATTTTTCACTTGCTTCCTATGCATGTTGGGTTACTTCCCTGTGTATCCTGTGCGAGGAGAGCATCTGAGGACGCGGTACACTGCATTTCCGCTTGGGGCTGCACTTCCCTGAATTCTGGCGGAACAACTGACGTCGGTCGAGTTTCGCCTATTGTACGAGGGCAGTTCAATAAGTAATGCAACACATTTTTTTTCTGAAACAGGGGTTGTTTTATTCAGCATTGAAATACACCAGGTTATTCCCCAATCTTTTAGCTACACAACACTATTTTTCAACGTAATCTCCATTCAATGCTACGGCCTTACGCCACCTTCAAATGAGGGCCTGTATGCCTGCACGGTACCATTCCACTGGTCGATGTCGGAGCCAATGTCGTACTGCATCATTAACTTCTTCATCATCCGCGTAGTGCCTCCCACGGATTGCGTCCTTCATTGGGCCAAACATATGGAAATCCGACGGTGCGAGATCGGGGCTGTAGGGTGCATGAGGAAGAACAGTCCACTGAAGTTTTGTGAGCTCCTCTCGGGTGCGAAGACTTGTGTGAGGTCTTGCGTTGTCATGAAGAAGGAGAAGTTCGTTCAGATTTTTGTGCCTACGAACACGCTGAAGTCGTTTCTTCAATTTCTGAAGAGTAGCACAGTACACTTCAGAGTTGATCGTTTGACCATGGGGAAGGACATCGAACAGAATAACCCCTTCAGCGTCCCAGAAGACTGTAACCATGACTTAACCGGCTGAGGGTATGGCTTTAAACTTTTTCTTAGTAGGGGAGTGGGTGTGGCGCCACTCCACTGATTGCCGTTTCGTTTCAGGTTCGAAGTGATGAACCCATGTTTCATCGCCTGTAACAATCTTTGACAAGAAATTGTCACCCTCAGCCACATGACGAGCAAGCAATTCCGCACAGATGGTTCTCCTTTGCTCTTTATGGTGTTCGGTTAGACAACGAGGGACCCAGCAGGAACAAACCTTTGAATATCCCAACTGGTGAACAATTGTGACAGCACTACCATCAGAGATGTCAAGTTGAGCACTGAGTTGTTTGATGGTGATCCGTCGATCATCTCGAACGAGTGTGTTCGCACGCTCCGCCATTGCAGGAGTCACAGCTGTGCATGGCCGGCCCGCACGCGGGAGATCAGACAGTCTTGCTTGACCTTGCGGCGATGATGACACACGCTTTGCCCAATGACTCACCGTGCTTTTGTCCACTGCCAGATCACCGTAGACCTTCTGCAAGCGCCTATGAATATCTGAGATGCCCTGGTTTTCCGCCAAAAGAAACTCGATCACTGCCCGTTGTTTGCAACGCACATCCGTTACAGACGCCATTTTAACAGCTCCGTACAGCGCTGCCACCTGTCAGAAGTCAATGAAACTATACGAGACGAAGCGGGAATGTTTGAAAATATTCCACAAGAAATTTCCGGTTTTTTCAACCAAAATTGGCCGAGAAAAAAAAATGTGTTGCATTACTTATTGAACTGCCCTCGTATTCAGGGCGAAACGACCTGCGAGACGTCTGTGTGTCGCCGCTGTTTATGAGTTGACCGTTCCGGAACGAAGACTCCTGGCAGCGACTGACTGCATTGTCCTCTTGATTCTGAGAATACTTGTGGACCGTGCCCTGCTGGGTGCGACTGTCTGGCGCTGGATGGCCGGTGGTCTAGGCATGTTGTTTTCGTAGCCGGTCAAACGGCAAGTTCAGTGTCCTCAGCTGAATAGCAGAGGCATGATTGGTCAACTTAAACTGAGGCTAGTTGACGTCATAAAGCCCTGCTCGAAATTGGAGGGAACGGTCGCTATTGACGCGAATGATGTTCTGAGACAGTGTGGGGGAATTTTGGAATCAGCACTGAATGCTGATTCGCGATTTTTCGAGGAGAGTAGGGAGTTGATCAATGTTGGCTTCGCTCTTGTGTTGATTCGGGATCTGATCTTCGTCGGAGTCGGACGGTCTTGCGACTTAGTCGCACTTTTACGGCAGAACCTAGAATTCTCGGACAGACTTCGAGGTCAGGGGTTGAAACAGAGTTTCTGCACACCAAAAGTCGGTGACTACATCATCAGAAAGCTGCCTACCGATGACCCGCTACAAAATTTCAGGTTTGGTAAAGTATTTTGCGGCTCTGACATTGTAGGACCTATCAGTTTTATACTGAAGTCCTCAGCAACACACGTGCTCGCTTTGCCACATGTCCACCTTGCTTGTTTCTCCATGTGATCCCATGTGAGCTCTCACTACTAATCGCGATACCGCAATATAGTCGAGAGAGTAATATTTGATTGATTAGGACCTCCAGTCATTATCGTCAAGCTATTGCATCAGGGAGAGTACGAGCCCTTGTTCTCGAGCCAACTCTTATTTGTATAACAGTTCAGAATACCCTATCCTTTAACCTACTGTTTGCGTCGATAATCATATGCCTTTATGTTCTGATGTATAATAAATCTCATTGTAATATTTAAGCCGCATATCATTTAATAGATATATGCAGATCCCATTTCCTGTTGTTCATTATGATAATGTTCTCTTCGAGCGGTCTAAGGCGCTGCAGTCATGGACTGTGCAGCTGATTCCGGCGGAGGTTCGAGTCCTCCCTCGGGCATGGGTGTGTGGGTTTGTCCTAAGGATAATTTAGGTTAAGTAGTGTGTAAGCTTAGGGACTGATGACCTTAGCAGTTAAGTCCCATAAGATTTCACACACACTTTTTGAATGTTCTCATTTTTTTTTCTCTCTGAGCAGATTACGATTTTTATTAAATTCTGGTGAGTGTGCACTCCTTATTTTAACAACTAGCACAGTCGACTATAATTTCCCTTCGTTTCCCTTTGTGCACATAATTAATCAGATAGTAGGTAAGGATGGGGTCGAGTGCATGCCTCGTTCTCGTGCAAAATTCGTCAGAGTTAAAGAGGTACTGAAAGGGTCCTGTAGCCACCTTTCATTAGTCCGGTAGCCCATTTTCACTAGCATTTCTCTTTCTTTTCCTTGTTTATCTTTTCTCATAACTCTCATAGTGGTGTGATTGAATGAATGTGGTGGTGTGTCACGCTGCTAGACGGTGGCGTAGTCTGCTGCAGAAAGTCTGCGATAGTGATACAGATTCAGCAGCAATTGTACAGAATAGCCAACTCTCGTAGTGGTCAAGTAGGCAAAGAAGTTTGCGCTACTTGTGAGAAATCCACCTGCGTTATATTGGTGGCGGAAATGGCATCTTTTGGTTTTCCGGGCCACGCTGAGCGTGGAGGAGGCTGGAGATGAAAAAGGGAGGCAGTCTGCCGCCGGTATGGGAAGCGTCCACAGCTGTGCTCCAGTCGAAGAAGAGTGAGTTAGACTGACCGCGTGGCGCGTTGTTACTTGGCGAGAGGAGAGCTGTTAGCTTTTGGTCTCGCATTTCAACTCTGAAAGATTGCTTTGCCTTGTCGCAGCAAGGAATGTAAAACTTTGGCAGATTTTTCTTTTAGTAAATTTCTATAGCAGACTTTGATCCACGGGAAGAGCGCCACACAAAGGTGTCGATAAGAAGTGAGCACTCGCTTCTGTATGAATGTCTGTTTTCCTTCAGCTGTGCCTGTATAAGCTTTCATTTTTCTAAATATTAATAGCTTTGCCTTCTCGTAAATTTTCCTTGCTTTATGTATCTTTCGTCCGTGGGAAGCAGACCACGTGGTTGAACATTAGAGTTTGTTGGGCTACCGTCATCACTAACTGTCCGGTCTCTCGTGTGTTTTAAAGAATGTTAACTGTTCATGATTGTGTGATGTGATATTGTTGCAACTTGGCCATGTTACCTAGAAATTGCGTCTCCACAAACCACGTGGGCACGCGGGTGTACTGCGAAACGCGTACCGTTTCACGAGTTATTGCGATCAGTTATCAGGCAACAGCAGTTGTATGAATGATTCACACCAATGATTTTAGGTGTAGATTATAACGGCGTATGTATTGATGCTTTTCTTTCATGTTTTAGGAATTAATGTTATCAGGAATTGTGTACATGCCTCATATCCATATCTTAGGAATAAATGATTTTATACACAATCTTCTCTTGCATTTCGAGGTTACGTTTTTGCACCTAAGCCACTCACCTCGTAGCTTTCATGTTAGCACATCCAACGCGTTTCCTTACGCACAGGTCCAGTGATTAGTTTCCCCTTTTATTCTAAAACAAATGCTTTAGATTAAGTCTTATTTTCAGGTGTGTTGCTGAGAGCTGATCTTCTGCACAGTGTTCATGCATGTACTATTTTATTTTAAATGGTTGATTCTCGTGGACAGTGTACAGGAAATACTATTAATTACATCGGATCCCCTATGAGCGATATCACGACGTACGTATTTTGATGAGTTTTTGGTCTGTGATCAAATTAATTTACTTTCCGACTCGGACAAACCTTTGATTAGTTGTATGGTTAGAGTCGGTGGCGACCCTAATCTTCTCACTTTAATTTCACAACCAATAAGCATTTCCATTCCCACTCTTAACGTAATAACCCGTAGTAATAAGTTAGTTACAGTACTAACTCTTCTCCACCGCGGCACCTCGCAATGCTGCACGAACATTAGACGCCCTTCGCATTATGTACCTTGCTTGGAAGGCGTCTGTGATAAACACACCTATCTCGCTGTTCTGATGCCATTGTACACGATCGGTTGCATGACATCGAATCCAGATGCCAACGTACGGCAGTCTCGGTTATAAAGAAACTACGAGGATAAATTAGATCGCACTAGATGTAAGGAGAAGAGCAACACTTGCACAAGGGGAGGAGCTGTGAAGTAACATCTCTGGAAATCTCCCCAGTGGTCGGCATTGCGCAACGCTTCGCAATCACTGTTAGCATAACGGTCGCAGTGTGGACAGCAATTATGCATATGACTGAATTAAGCCCACGTACCTCATCTGCAGTTAGTGAAACGCCAATAAACGTAATCACAAATGTCAGATTCCATCGCCACCAACAGCATTTCATGGTCGTAAACACGCTCAGGACGCATTGTCGCTTAACCGCAATTCGAGTAACGGATGCAAATATGGGGAACTGGTGACATCGGTGCAGTTATCAGAATATTCCCAGGTTTCGCTGACACGCCATAAACACGGACTGTTATCTTTAACATCTTTAATAGCTGAGAGGTCGCGTTACTGCCGCGGCAACCGACCCCCGTATTTTGGCGCATATCTGTCGCGTTATTCTGAGCCGTTTAACAGCTTTGCACGCAATTGATTTATACGTTTCCATTTGTGGATAAATACATTGTAACTTCATGAAGGAGAGAGAATAAGGGTTCCAAAACGGAGCTAACCGAATGTGGGAGAAGGAAAGTTTGTCTGCCGGGGTGGCCGAGAGGTTCTAGGCGCTACAGTCTGGAAC
The DNA here is from genome assembly GCF_023898315.1 of Schistocerca nitens. NCBI lineage: Eukaryota > Metazoa > Arthropoda > Insecta > Orthoptera > Acrididae > Schistocerca > Schistocerca nitens. The sequence goes on from NC_064620.1 coordinate 50,742,022, forward strand.
TGTGCGACCACTACGGTCGCAGGTTCGAATCCTGTCTCGGGCATGGATGTGTGATGTCCTTAGGTTTAAGTAGTTCTAAGTTCTAGGGGACTGCTGACCTCAGATGTTAAGTCCCATAGTGCTCAGAGCCATTTGAACCATTTTTTGAACAACTGACGTCAACAGTCCCTTCCCTTTCCTTTCCTCTCTGCCTCCTCCACCTGCGGTCTACATATAATCTCTAAAATTATTAGACGAGTTTTCATGAGGTTTTCGCGTAACGTGGGCAACGTATAGGATTTATTTCATCGAAGTGGTATCACGGAAATAAAGATACCGTAATGTAAGGTTTGACGCGACTCAATGAAAAAATATTTATTGTTTGAATGAGCTGTTTCTTCTTTGACATTTGAACTCTGTCATGTTTGTGAAATGCTTTTATTGGCTGGCCGCTGTGGCCGAGCGATTCTATGCCCTTCAGTCCGGAACCACGCTGCTGCTACGGTCGGAGGTTCGAATCCTGCCTCGGGCATGGATGTGTGTGATGTCCTTAGGTTAGTTAGGTTTAATCTAGGATACTGATGACATCAGATTTCAAGTCCCATAGTTCTTAGAGCCATTTGAACCAGTTGATTTTATTGACATATGTTGTGCGTAATACGATTCTACGTAATGAGTGCAATTCCTATGCAGTCCTCAACGTCCTCGCTTCCATACTGATATTGTTAAATGCGAAAGTAACTCTGTCTGTTACGTTTTCATGACTAAATTGTGAACAGATTTCGATGGTATTTGGTACGGAGATAGCTTGAATCCTAGGAGAGAGCATAGGCATCTTTAGAAAGTTAAAAAAAAGACCCCTAAGATTGTGAAGTGTGGGATACAACATGTTTCTTTACATCAGAGAGAATAAGGTCTGTTAAGAACCTATTAAAGTTGCTGTATAATGTCCACATTATACAATGTACGGTTCAGCAGCACGCTGCATAGACGCGCGCTCCTGTGCGCACTCGTCCGGACATTTGTGGTACCGTTGTACAAATACTCCAATACCCGTGGTTACATTTATTTACATTTTACATTTTTTTCATATTCATTTATCGGTTTCACTCTTTTACTGCACATTTCTATGTGATATCGTTCACAGGCTTCGTTACACAGTTCACATACACATGTTGTGATTGGGTAGTGATAAGTTTTGTTTTCGAAAATTAGATGATGAAAGCCGTGAATAGAAAGTCTAGTTACGACATGTCGCAGCTCGAAGTTTGATGCTGACCATGAGCGGTTCGTTATTGTTCCGGTGCCATAGAACTCCGGCCATACATTTTCTCCTTTGTCCTTCATGATCTTCAGTTGCTTTCTGGAAGCGCTGGTGTGTGGCATCATATATCAAAGTTTGATGTCTTCAATTAGGAATGTCTCTCTCGGTAGCAGGTACACTAGTCTAGATCTTGTTGTCTTTGAGAGACCTAGTGCTCTTTTTAGATAAGTCGATTTCACCTTTTCTAGTGTTTCTAGTTTTTTTCCTGTCAGGTGGTCCCATATAACCTCCATCCCATAGGCCAGGATTGGCAAGGTTTTTGCTTTGAATAATTTCATGGCTGTTTCCAGACTGAGTAGGTGGATGTTTTTGATGTCCTGTATTGCTATTATTGCTTGGGCTGAACGTTCTGTTGTATGTTTTGTGAAGCATTTGGCTGTTGGTTGCAATGTCACCCCTAGGTATTTAAAGTCTGACGAGATTTTTATTTTTTGTCCTCTGATGTTGATTTCCACATTCTTGGGTGTTTTGCCTCCTTTTCTGAAAATCGCCATTTCTGTCTTTGTTATGTTAATGTGTAGTTTGTGTTTACTGCACCATTTGTCTGTTTTCTCAATGATTTTCTGCAGGTTCTGTGTATCTGTTGAACCTACGGCTATGTCGTCAGCGTATGCGTGTACGTATACATCTTCTTCATTTTCTTTAATTCGAAGTACTTCTTGAGTGGCAAGAATGTACAGCAAAGGGCTCATTGGGTCACCCTGTAAGACTCCGTTCGATTGCAGAATGGGGTTCGAAAATACCTGTGGTTATACAAGGCATCCATCTGTTCTTTCCACCAATTCTCTACGTTGGTCTACAGCTTGCTGTCTGTGCCAAAATGTTGTCTTCATAGTCAGCGGTTCATTAGAGCAGAGATGAAACGCAGGGGGAGCCAATTTCTAGCCGTATTGTGGGCGATCAATATGATGTTTTATTATTAATGCAGTTGAGGACAGGACTTGACAGAAAAAGAAATAAAGAGCAGCAGCCAGTACAGCTTTTGGTAAGTGACATATTGATTTCAAAATTTAAATCCTGGTGTGTCTGAAAAAGAAGGCTTCCAATCATTTCCAAAATGTGTTGCTCAGCAAGAAATGGAAGGGTGCAAACCTGGAATTATTAAGAGAGCTGGGAAAAGAAGCAAAAGGATAGGGGAAGAGACTGGATTGCAAGGCGGGACTCTTACTGTCCTTAAAATGAAATGGAAGTTGCCCAAGCTAATGGATGGTTCTGTCCTAGAGTCCAACGGATGTGGGAAGACTGCGCAGATTATAGCGCAGGGACCTATCGAGGATGTAAAGAGCACGTGGAGAGTTTTACCAGCTGTCCAATCCGGTCCCATTACAAAGAAATAGAGGTAAATAAAATTATAACTGCATTTCCAAACACAGAGTCTTATTGCCTACACAACTATAGGTTGGATGGTAGTGGGGACGGACCTGTAAGTCAATTAAATAAAAAGTCAACGAAAGTAGTCCACTTATGTAGCGTTAAAATAATTTTTCACAGCCAACTGAAACCACCTTTAGCTTGTCTAAGTCGAGGACAACAGAGTGATGGAGGGACGAGAAGTTTTTATTATCATCAGTCATTAAATTCATAAGGTAAACAAGATGGAGAATATCAGCAGAAGTTTCAGGGACCGTCACTTTCAAATTCAAACTACGGCAACGGCGGAACGGGTCATTGACCCACCCTGGAGTCAGAGAACCCTGCCATAGGTTCAACAACAGGTGCTTTGGTAGGCCGAACTGCGGGGCGACCGAAAGCCATAGCAACCATCTGCATTGACACTCTCAGTCAACTTGGCTACAGTAAACTATTTCTATCGGAGGAAGCACACTGCTCTTCTACGCCCGAGGAAGCGGAACGTCGGAGAGATCCCTCCCAGCCCCAGTTGATTGCAGTTCTTAGAAGGCTTCACTACGTGATCGGCAGTAGTACGGGATTTGACGCTATTTTCGCTATACATGTGTTGATTTCCAACAACTGCGAGGCAACCATGCATAGTTACAGTTTGTTGTAGACAAGACATTCCTGATTTTATGCTCGTGGCTATTTCACAATACCATCCAGATGCGCGATTTTCACTGTGAGCAGTCAGCATTCTGGTTCCGCCAATAGTAGAGTAGTAGTCTTTCTCACGCTGCCCCTATCTGTGTGCTCACATTACTGGATTACTCGTGGCTTATTACTTTCGATTGTGATTCTAAATTCCCAAGATTCACCTCTGTTTTTCTGACCAGTACTAGCTCTAGGGGCTGGACAATTTATACTGTTGTTTCTCATGCGATTCTCTTCCTTGACCGACAGCGATTTTGTGGATCGTCATATAGTCAGAAATTGTGGGCTGGCTAATTCCCTCATTTGGTGACAGGACGGTCTCCCACTGCTGCGCCGACACTTTGATCGTCGGCATAGCCTCATTATACAGCAAAGAATTTGTTTGTTGTTGTGGACTTCAGTCCTGGAACTGGTTTGATGCATCTCTCCATGCCACTCTATCCTGTGCAAGCTTCTTCATCTCCCAGTACCTACTGCAGCCTACATCCTTCTGAATCTGCTTAGTGTATTCATCTCTTGCTCTCCCTCTACGATTTTTAGCCTCCACGCTGCCCTCCAATACTACATTGGTGATCCCTTGATGCCTCAGAACATGTCCTACCAACCTATCCTTTCTTCTAGTCAAGTTGTGCCACCAACTCCTCTTCTCCCGAATTCTATTCGACACCTCCTCATTAGTTATATGATCTACCCATCTAATCTTCAGCATTCTTCTGTAGCACCACATTTCGAAAACTTCTGTACTCTTCTAGTCCAAACTATTTATCGTCCATGTTTCACTTCCATACATGGCTTCACTCCATACAAATACTTTCACAAACGACTTACTGACACTTAAATCTATACTCGATGTTAACAAATTTCTCTTCTTCAGAAACGATTTCCATGCCGTTGCCAGTCCACATTTTATATCCTCTCTACTTCGACCATCATCAGTTATTTTGCTCCCCAAATAGCAAAACTCCTTTACTACTTTAAGTGTCTCATTTCCTAATCTAATTCCCTCAGCACCGCCCCACTTAATTCGACTACATTCCATTATCCTCGTTTTGCTTTTGTTGATGTTCATCTTATGTCCTCCTTTCAAGACACTGTCCATTCCGTTCAACTGCTCTTCCAAGTCCTTTGTTGTCTCTGAGAGAATTATAATGTCATCGGCGAACATCAAAGTTTTTATTTTTTCTCCATGGATTTTAATACCTACTCCGAATTTTTCTTTTATTTCGTTTACTGCTTGCTCAATATACAGATTGAATAAGATCGGTGAGTGTCTACAACCCTGTCTCACTCTGTTCTCAACCACTGCTTCCCTTTCATGTCCCTCGACTCTTATAACTGCCATCTGTTTTCTGTACAAATTGTAAATACGCTTTCGCTCCCTCTGTTTTACCCTTGCCACCTTCAGAATTTGAAAGAGAGTATTCCAGTCAACATTGTCAAAAGCTTTCTCAAGGTCTACAAATGCTAGAAACGTACGTTTGACTTTCATTAATCTTTCTTCTAAGAACAGTCGGAGGGTCAGTATTGCCTCACGTGTTCCAATATATCTACGGAATCCAAACTGATCTTCCCCGAGGTCGGCTTCTACTAGTTTTTCCATTCGTCTGTTTATTATCTCGGCAAAATAATTTCTTGCTGTAGCAGACCTTGACTGAAGCAAGCACCGTCCAGGGAGCAGAAGAATATCACGCGAGGTCACTTTAATCTGAAGGTAGGGGAAATGGTGACAGACAGGACTCACCGCTTATCTCATTCCAATTCGGAACTGCACTGTGACTTACTGGAAGATGGGTAGATGCCACTGGGAAACGTGAGAAGCGACGTGGGAATGCAGAGCTGAAGACATGAATACGTGGGAAATTTTAGAAAATGCCTTTGTCCAGCAATTGATGTCACTTGGTTGATGGTAATGATTCAAGTCGTTGCGTCCCGGCACGGCCTCATTATACCAAAATGAAGTAAGTGCAAACTTCGTCGTGCAATTGGATCGTTAACGACAATGGGTTAGTTATAAATTGCTGTCAACCTTTATATCGGATATGAGAGGGAGAGAATCTCCTTGGTTTGAAGCAAATAAGTTTCCTGAAAATAGGTTACAGAATTGCAATAGGCAGAAAAGATTGGTTAGCTTCTATCAAGTTTATTCTCACATATACTTATGTGAGGTGTTGGACCATAAACCCCTTAGTAAGATTCAGTCTATTTATTCGTGTTGCTACTTCAAATCTAATTGCCGGTACATATAAGAAACAAGTACAAAGCAATCACTTGTTCCTGGTTGGCACTGAAATCTCTCTAAGTAATTGAGACAAAGACTGACAGCCTCTGTTCAACGTTATTCCAATGAAACTCTAAAAATCCTACTTGACCTGCAGCTCCTGAGTGTCCACCAGAGTCTATCACCGTCTTCTCGTAGTTGAAGTCTTTATCAGCTGTGTCGGCTGCTATGGGCCTATTCGGCCCCGCTGGCGTCTCGCTGCGGTATCTCCAAACTGCCGGCACTGGCTCTGAATCTGCATCTGAATCTCTGCTTCTATCTATTCCGCTGCCTGGCCTTTTATTTCGTTTCTCATGTACTGGGGTGCACACGAGTTAATTTGTTTCACACGACCCTTTCATTTCTATTTGGTCGGCTTGCCCAAGAATATCTTCGGTTCCACACAACACTTTCGTTTCTAGCTGCAAACAATTTGGTTCAACACGAGTCTTTTCCACACGTGACTGACACTCTCACTTGCTGTATTGTCGCCCTGGTGTTTGCGTCTTCCATTGTGCAACTTTGATTCATGCTGCTTCCTCTGGCAGGAAGTCAAACCCTAAGTTATTTGATCAACAAGCCATACTTGGCAGCCTCCGCCGCTTATCTTGTCCCTGTGTCCTGGTGGACTATTTCTTAATGTCGGCTGGATTGTCGCCTATGGAGCCTGGACTCTTATAATGGTCACAAAAGCAAGAATAAAAATTAAAATTTTCTACGGTCATAGCAAAATGTGTGGACAGGATTTCATCCCACGCAGTAACTGCAAATCGCATACATCTACATCTACATGATTATTCTGCAATTCACAGTTAAGTGCTTGGCAGAGGGTTCATCGAACCACAATCATACTAAGTCTCTACCATTCCATTCCCGAACAGCGCGCGGGAAAAACGAACACCTAAACCTTTCTGTTCGAGCTCTGATTTCTCTTATTTTATTTTGACGATCATTCCTACCTATGTAGGTTGGACTCAACAAAATATTTTCGCATTCGGAAGAGAAAGTTGGTGACTGAAATTTCGTAAATAGATCTCGCGGCGACGAAAAACGTCTTTGCTTTAATGACTTCCATCCCAACTCGCGTATCATATCTGCCACACTCTCTCCTCTATTACGTGATGAAACAAAACGAGCTGCCCTTTTTTGCACCCTTTCGATGTCCTCCGTCAATCCCACCTGGTAAGGATCCGATACCGCGCAGCAATATTTTAACAGAGGACGAACGAGTGTTTTGTAAGCTGTCTCTTTAGTGGACTTGTTGCATCTTCTAAGTGTCGTGCCAATGAAACGCAACCTTTCGCTCGCCTTCCCCACAATATTATCTATGTGGTCTTTCCAACTGAAGTTGTTCGTAATTTTAACACCCAGGTACTTAGTTGAATTGACAGCCTTGAGAATTGTACTATTTATCGAGTAATCGAATTCCAACGGATTTCTTTTGGAACTCATGTGGATCACCTCACACTTTTCGTTATTTAGCGTCAACTGCCACCTGCCACATCATAGAGCAATCTTTTCTAAATCGCTTTGCAACTGATACTGGTCTTCGGATGACCTTACTAGACGGTAAATTACAGCATCATCTGCGAACAACCTAAGAGAACTGCTCAGATTGTCACCCAGGTCATTTGTATAGATCAGGAACAGCAGGGGTCCCAGGACGCTTCCCTGGGGAACACCTGATGTCACTTCAGTTTTACTCGATGATTTGCCATCTATTACTACGAACTGCGACGTTCCTGACAGGAAATCACGAATCCAGTCGCACAACTGAGACGACACCCCATAGGCCCGCAGCTTGATTAGAAGTCGCTTGTGAGGAACGGTGTCAAAAGCTTTCCGGAAATCTAGAAATACGGAATCAACTTGAGATCCCCTGTCGATAGCGGCCATTACTTCGTGCGAATAAAGAGCTAGCTGCGTTGCACAAGAGCGATGTGCATAGAAAGGTCGGAAAGTGTTACTGCTTCTACAACACCTCGAACAGCGGCGTTCGGGATACAGAAGCACTTCCTGGCCTGGAAACTGTGCAGCTGTGGCTGACAACACGGTTTGCAGGGCAGGACTGACGGTGCTGTAGTATAGGGCTAGTGTTTGGCACCCTGCCCTGCGCACTGCAGGCTTCGTCGCGAATAATGAGAAAGCCGCAGGTGGTGAACGCCGCAGCCGACGGGACGGGACAGCCCCAGGAAACTTTGCCCACAATCGCTGCCCTGCAGGAGACGGCCGTCGCGCTCGGCAGAGCTGATTCCAGCCGCCGCCGCCCCCCTCGCCGTCCCCCCTTCGAGCCGTTCTCCCTCCCCCCGCCCCCCACCCTCTTGCCTCTCTTGGCCCACGGCGGCGCTGCGCTCAAAGTGCGGTCTGGCGCGACACGGGATGCGCATATGCGGCAGGAAGCCCCTACCTGTCATATCCATTAGCCCCCTCCCCGCAGCACTTCCCCGATGGGCGATTCTCCTGCGATTAGGCTCGCAAATACGCTAGGATGTCCAATCCGGAGATGCCATCTAATGGTACACTGATTGCCTCCGTGTCCTTGTTGTGTCCAGATTGACAATAACGGAGCATAACACTGGGAGCTACTCGCATGATTACTAACACGAGTCGCCGATTATAATCGCAGTCGTAGCAATTTGTGGTGGTGACAGAGGATTAGAAGCTAATCTTCCTGGGTGCTTGAATATGACATTAGCAGACGGACAAGTCACAGGTGAAAAGAAATATTATCTTTTATTCTCCTCCATTCCTTGGTCTCCTTCCACTCGAACGTGTCTAGTGACAATAAATTTACATTATATTGATACCAGAGACAGATGTTAGCATCTTCGAGCATCTTGCAAGGATACTGGGATTAATCTAAATCCGGAAAGCAATGTTAGCAATGATCTGCAATGATATAGATCCTGACGAAACGGTTCTCACGAATCAACGCAGCGCGAAGTACGTTAATGTATGCGGAAGACTCCGTATTAGTATAAACCCATCTTCATGAACTGTGAGGTGTCTGTACTTACTCCTTTGATGTTGTTGCCATGTCCTTCTTCGTGTAAGATCGACGTTCCCTATAAATCCGACATTACACGAATCACACACACTCAAAAAGTATTCAAGGATGTGTAGTGCTTATGCACTACCATAAAATTAAGTTCAAAATGGTTCAAATGGCTCTGAGCACTATGGGACTCAACTGCTGAGGTCATTAGTCCCCTAGAACTTAGAACTAGTTAAACCTAACTAACCTAAGGACATCACAAACATCCATGCCCGAGGCAGGATTCGAACCTGCGACCGTAGCGGTCTTGCGGTTCCAGACTGAAGCGCCTTTAACCGCATAAAATTAAGGCCTACCTTTACTTCATCTAACACTGAGTTTAGATCAATTCAGTTTTTTATGTCTATATAAGGCTCCTCTTACATATTTTTTTCAGGTGACTAACGTTATTCGTGCCTCACTAATCACTTTCCGTATTGAGAAACTACTACAATTTCTCTGTGGCTGTACTCGATGTTCCGCCTGCGCCTGAAATTAACAGCTCTTGGGTCATTGTGAAGAGTCTATGACAATCCATTTCATGTTATGTCAAGGTTTTGTATCCCGCCTGGAAGGCGGCGCGTGGGTAGGAACAGGAGCAGGAAAATTACGTCGGTACTGCAGTGAGTAAAGGTGGGTTACTGGTGCAAGAAAGAATACACAACTTTGTACAGACGTGAAGTCTTAGACCCGTCGTATGTAGAGCAAAGCTGAAGCGAAGTGTCCTGGTTCTCTGCACTTCATGAAATAGGGAGAATCTGTAGCGATGCTCGTAGAGCTCTCTAGCTCCAGCTAGAGGGCGCTGTCATCGGTGTCGGTGTCGTAGTGGCAACTTAACTGGTACCTAAGCCGTGGCATCCTAGCTATCGGTACCACACATATATTATGTTTTTTAATTCAATTTTAAAGTCTCGCAGACGACTAGGTTGTCGTGTAGTCAAGCAGTGACTTCAAACTTGGGAAAAGAATGCGTTGGAGCGACTTCCATTGCCTCATTTCAATGTGAAGAATCTCCTTCCTTTCTCTACAGTCCACAGAGTACTTCTCCAAAATGTGAATGTGTACATTAACCATTTTGAATGTTCAGGTGATGGTCGAGACATTTATTTCAGGCCAGATGTTGTACCGACCTTCCTTATGTCGACACCGTACACATTCAGTACTGTTGTACGCTGTCCGTTCCACCACCAGCGACCCACAGGCTTTACGGGCAGTTTCTTTCCACCGCTGACCTGGAAGTAGCACACTTTCTCGAAACAGAGTTGTGGTAATCTCGGATGTCCTTTGTGAAGCTTGGTAATTAATCTTGGTTAAGGAACAAGCTCGTTTATTTCGCTTTTGCATTCGTGCAGAATTATGCTTAAGTTTCGGAATTACTTGAGTAAAATCCGTATGTGGTATGTGAATTTGTAACTGTGCTTTGTTTCTGGTCAAGACCTGACCATGTGTCCTCACAACATATATTATTTAGCTTTTAACTATTTCTCCTGAGCTTGCTAACATATGCATCTCATTCTGTAAAGCAGGAAACTGGCAAAGTAACTGATTTTGTCGTAATTTTCTGGCTTCAATCCGTGATTGATAAACTCCCATGCTTTTGTTCAAATCAGAAATCTAGTGAAAGTTCCTGTGTATTCAGTAAATCAATTTATTTCAGCGATTTGCCTGTAACGACCGTGCGTGTTTTCCGTTGAATTTGTCATGATTTCATAGTCATTTCTTTTGTGAACCTAACTCGCCTTTTCTCTGAGTTTGCAACCACGTGCAGACGAATCAGTGTTTTACCAATGGGGAATAGCTGCATTCTATAGTACAAATAATTTCATGTACACTCCTGGAAATGGAAAAAAGAACACATTGACACCGGTGTGTCAGACCCACCATACTTGCTCCGGACACTGCGAGAGGGCTGTACAAGCAATGATCACACGCACGGCACAGCGGACACACCAGGAACCGCGGTGTTGGCCGTCGAATGGCGCTAGCTGCGCAGCATTTGTGCACCGCCGCCGTCAGTGTCAGCCAGTTTGCCGTGGCATACGGAGCTCCTTCGCAGTCTTTAACACTGGTAGCATGCCGCGACAGCGTGGACGTGAACCGTATGTGCAGTTGACGGACTTTGAGCGAGGGTGTATAGTGGGCATGCGGGAGGCCGGGTGGACGTACCGACGAATTGCTCAACACGTGGGGCGTGAGGTCTCCACAGTACATCGATGTTGTCGCCAGTGGTCGGCGGAAGGTGCACGTGCCCGTCGACCTGGGACCGGACCGCAGCGACGCACGGATGCACGCCAAGACCGTAGGATCCTACGCAGTGCCGTAGGGGACCGCACCGCCACTTCCCAGCAAATTAGGGACACTGTTGCGCCTGGGGTATCGGCGAGGACCATTCGCAACCGTCTCCATGAAGCTGGGCTACGGTCCCGCACACCGTTAGGCCGTCTTCCGCTCACGCCCCAACATCGTGCAGCCTGCCTCCAGTGGTGTCGCGACAGGCGTGAATGGAGGGACGAATGGAGACGTGTCGTCTTCAGCGATGAGAGTCGCTTCTGCCTTGGTGCCAATGATGGTCGTATGCGTGTTTGGCGCCGTGCAGGTGAGCGCCACAATCAGGACTGCATACGACCGAGGCACACAGGGCCAACACCCGGCATCATGGTGTGGGGAGCGATCTCCTACACTGGCCGTACACCACTGGTGATCGTCGAGGGGACACTGAATAGTGCACGGTACATCCAAACCGTCATCGAACCCATCGTTCTACCATTCCTAGACCGGCAAGGGAACTTGCTGTTCCAACAGGACAATGCACGTCCGCATGTATCCCGTGCCACCCAACGTGCTCTAGAAGGTGTAAGTCAACTACCCTGGCCAGCAAGATCTCCGGATCTGTCCCCCATTGAGCATGTTTGGGACTGGATGAAGCGTCGTCCCACGCGGTCTGCATGTCCAGCACGAACGCTGGTCCAACTGAGGCGCCAGGTGGAAATGGCATGGCAAGCCGTTCCACAGGACTACATCCAGCATCTCTACGATCGTCTCCATGGGAGAATAGCAGCCTGCATTGCTGCGAAAGGTGGATATACACTGTACTAGTGCCGACATTGAGCATGCTCTGTTGCCTGTGTCTATGTGCCTGTGGTTCTGTCAGTGTGATCATGTGATGTATCTGACCCCAGGAATGTGTCAATAAAGTTTCCCCTTGCTGGGACAATGAATTCACGGTGTTCTTATTTCAATTTCCAGGAGTGTAAAATGAACAGAGAAATTTTCGTGAGTCAGTATTTATGGAATTTAACGTAATTTTTCTGAGAGAGTTTGGATTCGGCTATAATTCTCTGAAACCCCCACACTCTCCCGCAACCTCTGACATAATAGATTCCTCACAGTGGTGTACTTGTGTAGAAATTCCTTTAACTTCCTTTCTGTTTATGTTCAAACGAATCATGAGGAAAAATCATTCAGATCTTCAAGGCTCACAAAATCTGTATCCTCCTCCTCCTCCGCTCTCCACATGATCAGGGTGGTTATAATAAAGCTTTCTTTACCTGAGCCAGTGTAGACGGAAAATTATTCACCATATGGATACCAAATATCATAGGAATAGTGTTCAGGATTTGCTTTGTTAGTAGTGTCATGACTTGCCGATAATGTAAATTGAAGGTGGAGAGGAAAAGAAAGGAGTTGGCGGAAAGGGGGGGGGGGAGTTCATTGGTGTCAACTGTACTGGGACATAACGTGGCACTGGCGGCGACGAGTGTTGTTTTGCGTGGCACTATTACGGCACAGGCCTATATTGATGTTCCAAGCACCTTCTTGCTTCCCACTATTGAAGAGCAATTCGGGGACGGCGACTGTATCTTCCAACACGATAGAGCACCTGTTCATAATGTGCGGTCTGTGGTGGAGTGGTTACATGACAATAACATCGCTGTTATGGAATGGCCTGCACAGAGTTCTGACATGAATCCTGTAGAACACCTTTTGGATGTTTCGGAACACCGACTTCGTGCCAGTCCTTACCGACTGACATCGACACCTCTCCTCAGTGCAGCACTCCATGAAGAATGGGCTGCCATTCTCCAAGAAACGTTCCCGCACCTGATTCAACGAAAGCCTACGAGAGTGGAAGTTGTCATCAAGGCTAAGGATGGGCCAAGACCATACCGAATTCCAGCTTTACCGATGGAGGGCGCCACGAACTTGTAAGTCATTTTCAGCCAGGTGTCCGGATACTTTTAATCGCATAGTGTAATTGTGCATGTGCACTGAAGAAGGTGGATTCATTGCCCAGCTAGGCCGGTCAAATTATTTGAATACGTGGTGTCTGTTCTTTCAGACACGTCCAAAAGAACATACACCACACATTCGTATAATATGCCTTGCCGTTAGGCGCTTGTACTGGTACGTCGACCTAGGGTGATAAACAAACATCAGTGTGAAATAAGGTTGCAGACACTCTGGACAAGGTGATCAGAGCGTTACTTGCAAAGCTGTTTTATCAAAACAGCAGCAACGGTGCTGATGCTGTTCTCAAGTATCGATGCGTTAAATGGATACGGAGAGGTCCTCCTTCCGTAGCGGGGTTGAAGAACATGTTTGGAGAGTTCGAATTAACTGACGATTTGGGAATTGCTCCTGGGAGAGGCAGGCAGCCAATTCCGCCACAAATTTTTGAAAAAGCTACTGTTGCCATGGCTGAGATTGCTGGATGCAGTGAGCGAAGCGATCGGCAAACAGTGCACGAGTTGTGTCACGAAAGCTGAACGTTCTATGGTCCACTGTTCGAGAAATGCTGCGAACAACTGTGGACGCAGATGGTCGTCACATTGAGCAGTTTTACTAACCTGGGAAGTAAATATGGTACACAATTAACAAAAATGTTACCCTCTCATATGGAAATTAAAATTTGTCCCTTTCAGTGGTTTATTTGTTATTTCTCTCCCGCGTGTCCCTACAAAAGTTTGTACAAGGCTTCACTGTCTTGCGATCACTCGTTCAAGGGGGACCTCTCACGCAGCGAAAGTTTGATTGTAACCACCTGTAGGTTAAGGGAACAATTTCAGTTAATGTTTTATTTGTGGAATAATCGAACTGTTTCAGAAGGTGCAAATATAATTATAACGGTAGTAAATAACCACATCATTCGTTCATAGTCCCCTGTCTGATATCAACCTACAGACGTCGCACCTTTCATTATGCTCCCCTTAGATCACCTCTCAAGGCAATAAGATCTCAAACATGTTTCTCAGGTCGATTTATAAAGGGGTTACATGACCGATTCCGTTAAAATGTAATTACTTGTTCTGTGAGTCGTCACTATATGGTCGCAGCAAAGTCTTAGCGTTACGTAACTGAAAAGAGAATATTAGTTTTATTTTTGTTTAATAAGGGAGTTTATTGTGTGTTTCGCATTACACTGCATATGCAGTGGACGTGCATAAAAATGGATGTATCAACGTGGCTAAAGTAAGACACCATCAAACAGTAATTATAGGACACAAAACGCATCCCCTCCCCCCCCCCCCCCGCCCCATACACCCGATTTTAGCTGACTACTTTGACCAGCTGTGACTGCTTGGTTGGTTCCAGACTGTCACTCGGCGACTCCTCCAAAAGGTTTGCAGTCCAAATTTCTCTAACTAGTGTTCATATAAATGCACTGGTTCTGAGGGTAACATTTCTAATCTTCTAGCATGTAACACGTTAAATAGGTATCGGACATTGGTTATATGGAGCAATATGTCACAAAACCTATAGTCCGGGCAGAAAGACGGCATGACGTTTCCAGGGTGGCGTTTTGCTGACGTTGCACGGTGTCATCACCCCCTTCGTAACAGCGTCCTGACTTGCTATTGATGAACCAAAACCGGCCGCGGTGGCCGAGCGGTTCTAGGCGCTTCAGCCCAGAACCGCGCGACTGCTACGGTCGCAGGTTCGAATCCTGCCTCGGGCATGGATGTGTGTGATGTCCTTAGGTTTGTTAGGTTTAGGAAGTTCTAAGTCCAGGGGACTGATAACCTCAGATGTTAAGTCCCATAGTGCTCAGAGCCATTTCAACCATTTTGAACAGACTAAAACACGTATACATATTTGTTTGTTATTAAAATATTTAACACCATAGATTTACAATGGAACATGTAAATACATTAGAAAGATCAGCACTAGACGGTATACAATCAAGAGCTCCGTTGAAACAAAGCTCGTCTTGCTTTTGTTAAACAAGTGGATACATATACAAACAAGTGGATTTTCCTCTTGAGCACTCACCGCGCCTCAAGTAAAGATGTCCCTTTCGCTGTAGTGGATAAGTTCGGTTGTGATAAAACTCATAGATGAGGAAGCGCCCAGTATATACGAGGACCAATCTTCATTTAAAGTAAAATGTCACACAGTAAGCTATGAAGTTCAATAGTATGCATATTTACAGCCTAGACACTATCACGGACGGTGATACAATTAGTTGCCACAGCATCAAACATCACTTGACGCAAAACCCAACGGCGGTCGCCATATTAAGAGAAAACAGTATGCAAAGCGAACGCTAAGAATATTCACAATTATCTTGTGGCCTAGGTTATAGAGCAAATCGAAATAAAAGGATGTGATCTGCTTTGTTCTATATCACGTAACAGGTCGGCATTACCACGTATACACATATAAAATCACTTTTCACAATTTCCATTCGGGTTAATAGTATGATTCTGGCACAGGCCGGAGCTGAGTGTGGTCGCACAAGTGGATAACTGTTAGTAATAAACACAGTTCGATATCATCATTATTGACGAGTGTACTGTACGTGTTTTGAAATACATCGTGTGTAACATTGAGTGTGCTGTGTTAAGAATCATACCCCTTAATAAAAACATTCCTTGAGACAATAATTGTGTGCTGTTTATTCAAGAGTTACTATGGATTTTCCTACGATTATGAACTGCAGCGAGAGGGAGATCTTTACCTGAGGCGCGGTGAGTGCTCCACAGGAAAATACCGCGAGACGGGCCTGACGTAGTTCGCTTTCAACCACAACCATCACGTGCACAGCTAATCTGTTACCGCCAGATAGCGTGGCACGCTACTCTCGCGAGTGGGAGGTGTTGTGTAAGCAGAGTGAAACAGCGTATTGTGACGGTGGATCGATTCCAGAGCTGTATGATGGTGGGGTACCAATTCGTAGTCTTTTATTTGGGCAGGTCTTGAAAAAGAATTTATAAACACAAACAGTGTATATATCAGCGAGTTTCGGTCTACAAACACTAGTGAGACAGACGCACAGTACCGTGGAAGAAATCAGAATAACAGTTGCGCTAGTTTTACGCTACGCACGGAGAATTCCCCAGCACACTGCAACCTGTGCTGCTGCGGCGACGGATGATCTCAGCGATGCATAAATTCCAGATCGGACGCTGTCGAAATGCCAGCATATGCGTGAGGAATTTTCACGAATCGTCACGAAAACGTAGGCAACTAACTCGGGTTGAAGCTAAGATTCAACTTACCCACTTGCCAATCAGAGGATCATCTTTTTTGAAGGAGATCATACGTCACATTTTCTGCCTGACACTGCCCATCTACGTCACTTGGAGATAGCCGTACCATGAAAACGGAAGGATACGAGTGAATCTGAAACTTTTCGGAGGATTTTGACAATGGTTACTTAAATACACTCCTGGAAATTGAAATAAGAACACCGTGAATTCATTGTCCCAGGAAGGGGAAACTTTATTGACACATTCCTGGGGTCAGATACATCACATGATCACACTGACAGAACCACAGGCACATAGACACAGGCAACAGAGCATGCACAATGTCGGCACTAGTACAGTGTATATCCACCTTTGGCAGCAATGCAGGCTGCTATTCTCCCATGGAGACGATCGTAGAGATGCTGGATGTAGTCCTGTGGAACGGCTTGCCATGCCATTTCCACCTGGCGCCTCAGTTGGACCAGCGTTCGTGCTGGACGTGCAGACCGCGTGAGACGACGCTTCATCCAGTCCCAAACATGCTCAATGGGGGACAGATCCGGAGATCTTGCTGGCCAGGGTAGTTGACTTACACCTTCTAGAGCACGTTGGGTGGCACGGGATACATGCGGACGTGCATTGTCCTGTTGGAACAGCAAGTTCCCTTGCCGGTCTAGGAATGGTAGAACGATGGGTTCGATGACGGTTTGGATGTACCGTGCACTATTCAGTGTCCCCTCGACGATCACCAGTGGTGTACGGCCAGTGTAGGAGATCGCTCCCCACACCATGATGCCGGGTGTTGGCCCTGTGTGCCTCGGTCGTATGCAGTCCTGATTGTGGCGCTCACCTGCACGGCGCCAAACACGCATACGACCATCATTGGCACCAAGGCAGAAGCGACTCTCATCGCTGAAGACGACACGTCTCCATTCGTCCCTCCATTCACGCCTGTCGCGACACCACTGGAGGCGGGCTGCACGATGTAGGGGCGTGAGCGGAAGACGGCCTAACGGTGTGCGGGACCGTAGCCCAGCTTCATGGAGACGGTTGCGAATGGTCCTGCGTAGGATCCTACGGTCTTGGCGTGCATCCGTGCGTCGCTGCGGTCCGGTCCCAGGTCGACGGGCACGTGCACCTTCCGCCGACCACTGGCGAAAACATCGATGTACTGTGGAGACCTCACGCCCCACGTGTTGAGCAATTCGGCGGTACGTCCACCCGGCCTCCCGCATGCCCACTATACGCCCTCGCTCAAAGTCCGTCAACTGCACATACGGTTCACGTCCACGCTGTCGCGGCATGCTACCAGTGTTAAAGACTGCGATGGAGCTCCGTATGCCACGGCAAACTGGCTGACACTGACGGCGGCGGTGCACAAATGCTGCGCAGCTAGCGCCATTCGACGGCCAACACCGCGGTTCCTGGTGTGTCCGCTGTGCCGTGCGTGTGATCATTGCTTGTATAGCCCTCTCGCAGTGTCCGGAGCAAGTATGGTGGGTCTGACACACCGGTGTCAATGTGTTCTTTTTTCCATTTCCAGGAGTGTATTTCAAATGAGAATGAAGACCCGAATGACTGTCCAAAAGAAGGTTCACGTTGTTCCGAAGACGCTTCCACTGACAGTGACATCATCAGATGTGTAAAGTAGAGTAATGTGGCAGTGTTTCGAAATCATTAAGCCAATAACGCCGAAGGTGATTCTCTTATCAATGATCCGTTTTGTCTCCACCTTAACCCTTTCGAGACAGCGCCTGTACCTCACTCGCGCATTGGCTACACCAGTGCTGAGATTCGGGTGCCATCTGGAATTTGCCAATACCAAAAAGCTAAACAGAAAGAGATAGCCATAGGCAGGACAAGTGTCACATATCACAGAAGTTACCAGCTTTGCTCTCACGAGCGGCCATCGAGCAAAATCGTCCCAGCATGCAAGCAACGGCCACGTACCGCCGAATGTGCGCTATGTTCTTTCTTTACCATCTCCGTTTGAAAAATTTTAAAACTATATCTATACATAAGTAATATGTCATCATACCAAAGATCCCGCTATGTGGTAGCGTTTCGAAATGTTCATACCACTAGACAGAACTGCACATTTCTTAACAGCGAATTTTACGAATAGTGTCGTATTCTACAACTTCACGTAACGTCTTTCTTTTCTTGCCAACTTTAGATTCAAACAAAGAAATTCAGAATAAAGTTCAGTGTCAGTACGCAGCAAATTATATGCAGAAGACGGAGGCCGACAAGGCACCTTGCTTTGGTAAACGATTTAATGTATTTTAACAATTCTGAATGATTCTGTAATTTTTTTTTAATTTTTTTTAATAGCTAGCCGCTTTATCAACGAAAAGTTCGACTTTATAACGTATACGGTCAGGGAAGTCGTTAACATGAACAATCATAGTCCCACTATACTTCCTTCGGACAAGTCATGTATTAAATCTGTGTCAGTGGATTGCCCGGCATCGAGGACATCGTGTAATGTACCGACTGAGAATACATTTTAAACCCAGTACCAGCCTGGCTAGATATCCCATTCGGACCTGTTTTGCCTCGTAGGCGCCGGTAAGGTGCTTATTCAAAAACTTTTCAAAAATGTAAAAACTCCGAAACGTCCTGGTTACTTCCAAGTATTGAACTTTTAAGATTATCTTGCACAAAAAGAAAGAGTTTTGTGTCGCAGATTCATTATTTTTGGAACCCACAATGGTGTTCATGAAGAAAGTCATTTGCTTTGTGAGTAGAAATTGTGCTTGACCATACAATAATAGAAACATGTGAGGCTGTCTACAACGTGAAAAGTAATCATCTTTTGAATCGCGGACAGCTGTGCAACGTGCAGGAATAGAGTCCTCGAGATTCCGGAAGCTACCGATGGGGATGTGGACCCGTGCTGACTTGCGTGCCTTGGCCAGCAGCGTAGGTTTCTCGGTTGAGAAACTATGGCACGAGCAGCCGGATCGATGTGGTCCCATAGATACTCGATTGGGTTTTAATCCGTGGAGTTTGGGGGCCGGGGGAGTACTGTAAACTCATCCAGTGCTCCTCGAACCGCGCACATATATTGCGAGCAGTGTGACATGTTGCATCGTTTTGCAGGTAGATGCTTTCGGGCCGAGGAAATACGAACAACATGTAGGGGAGGATATTGTCCTCAAGGATACATGCATTCTTGTGTTGTTTCGTTGTGCCTTGCAGAATGACGAGATCACACAGGGAATGCCACGAAAACATTCCCCAGACCATAAGGCTCCCTCCTCCGGCCTGGAAACTTCTGACGATTGTTGTTGGGTATTTGCTTTCAGAAGTTTCACGCCCGATGAAGCATAAAGCACGATTCATCTGGAAAGGACGCTTTCCGCCATCCATAGGACGTTCTGTTGCGGTACTGGCGTGCAAATTCCAGCCTTCGACGCCAGTGAACAGCAGTCAGCATAAATGTATGGAAAGGGTCCTATAGCCATATTTCATTAGTCCGGTAACCCATTTTCACTAGCATTTCTCTTTCTTTTCCTTGTTTCTCTTTCCTCATAACTCTCATAGTGGTGTGATTGAATGAATGTGGTTGTGTGTCACATTGCTAGACGGTGGCGTAGTCTGCTGCAGAAAGTCTGCGATAGTCGTACAGATTCAGCAGCAGTTGTACAGAATAGCCAACTCTCGTAGTGGTCAAGTTGGCAAAGATGTTTGCGTCACTTGTGAGACATCCACCTGCGTTAGGTTGGTGGCGGAAATGGCATCTTTTGGTTTTCCGGGCCACACTGAGCGTGGAGGAGGCTGTTGATGAAAAAGGGAGGCAGTCTGCCGCCTCCACGGGAAGCGTCCACAGCTGTGCTCCAGTCGAAGAAGAGTGAGTTAGACTGACCGTGTGGCGCGTTTTACTTGGCGAGAGCAGAGCTGTTAGCTTTTGGTCTCGCTTTTCAACTCTGAGAGACTGCTTTGCCTTGTCGCAGCAAGGAATGTAAAACTTTGGCAGATTTTTCTTTTAGTAAATTTCTATAGCAGACTTTGATCCACGGGAAGAGCGCCACACAAAGGTGTCGATAAGAAGTGAGCACTCGCTTCTGTATGAACGTCTGTTTTCCTTCACCTGTGCCTATATAAGCTTTTATTTTTCTAAATATTAATAGCTTTGCCTTCTCGTAAATTTTCCTTCCTTTATGTATCTTTCGTCCATAGGGAGCCAGCCACGTGGTTGAACATTAGAGTTTGTTGGGCTACCGTCATCAACTGTCCAATCTCATGTCTGTTTTATAGAATGTTAACTGTTCAAGATGGTGTGATGTGATATTGTTGCAACTTGGCCACGATACCTAGAAATTGCGTCTCCACAAACCACGTGGCCAAGCGGGTGTAGGGGGCCTACTACGAAACGTGTACCGTTTCACTAGTTATTACGATCAGTTATCAGGCAACAGCAGTTGTATGAATGATTCACACCAATGATTTTAGGTGTAGATTATAACGGTGAATGTAACGATGCTTTTCTTTAATGTTTTAGGAATTAATCTTATCAGGAATTGTGTACATGTCTCATATCCATATCTTAGGAATAAATGATTTTATCCACAATTTTCTCCTGTATTTCGAGGTTACGTTTTTGCACTCACCTCATAGCTTTCCCGTTTCCTTACGCACAGGTCCAGTGATTAGTTTCCCCTTTTATTTTAAAACAAATGCTATGGATGAAGTCTTATTTTCAGGTGTGTTGCTGGGAGCTGATCTTATGCACAGTGTTCATGCATTTTCTATTTTATTTTAAATGTTTGATTCTCGTGAACAGTGCACGGGAAGTACCATTAATTACATCGCATCCCTTATGAGCGAAATCACAACGTATGAATTTTTATGAGTTTTTGGTCTGTGATCAAATTAATTTATTTTCCGACTCGGCCAAACTTTTGATTAGTTGTATGGTTAGAGTCGGTGGCGACCCTAATATTAACGTAATAACCCGTAGAAACAGGTTAGTTACAACATGAACAGGCGCATGCTGCAGAGGCCCCCAATCAGCAATGTTCGCTGAACTGTCATTGAGGACGCACTTTACGTAGCCCCTAGGTTCATCCGGATGGTAAGTTGCTCAACAGTTGCACGTCCATTCTCCTGTACACATCTCTGCAGCCACCGTTCACCCTGGTCACCTATGGTCTGTGGTGCACCGCAGTTGTCATGTCGCCAGTTTTAGATAGCATCGTTTTGCTATGCACAGTATACTTTGACCATGGTGGCACGAGGACTGTGTACAAACTCAGCCGTTTTGGAAATGCTTGCACCCTTGGCCCGAAATCCAGTTCTCATTCCTCTTCAGTCATAGGATAAGTCGCTCAGTTTCTTCATTATGACAACGACTGCATGGGATCTAAAGTACAAATTGGATTCTGAAGCGTAGCACAATTTTGGATAGTTCTAGCGGCGAAAGGAAGGATAAGTGATAGATAAAAATTCCAAGACTGTGCAAGAGTAAAATTCCGGAATTTCTGATCTGCAGTCAATGCTTTTTTCTTTCTTTTTTTCTCATTCTCTATTGCTAAGGGTAGTGCCGACTGGTTGAGACGCGTCCCATTATATGGTAGCAGCTCTTTTCAGCCGGTTACCATGCGAACTGTTAGTGGGGCAGAAAGGGCACCAGTTGTGAATAAATGGGACAGAATGGTCCCCAGTTGTGAATAAATGGTACAGGATTACCATTTATGCCGAGCGGTCTAGGGTTGGTTGGTTGGTTGTTTCGGGGAAGGAGACCAGACAGCGAGGTCATCGGTCTCATTGGATTAGGGAAGGACGGGGAAGGAAGTCGGCCGTGCCCTTTCAAAGGAACCATCCCGGCATTTGCCTGGAGCTATTTAGGGAAATCACGGAAAACCTAAATCAGGATGGCCGGACGCGGGATTGAACCGTCGTCCTCCCGAATGCGAGTCCAGTGTCTAACCACTGCGCCACCTCGCTCGGTGAGCGGTCTAGGGCGCTGCAGTCATGGACTGTGCGGCTGATCCCGGCGGAGGTTCGAGTCCTCCCTCGGGCATGGGTGTGTTTGTTTGTCCTTAGCATAATTTAGGTTAAGTAGTGTGTAAGCTTACTGACTGATGACCTTATCAGTTAAGTCCCTTAAGATTTCACACACATTTGAACTTTTTTTTTAACCATTTATGCAATTTGAATTAGAGGCAAGTAAAGCCTCCTGAAAATTCTGATCAGAACTGGGGGTACTGGAAATGTTTTTGATTTATTTCCACCTATATTCCCAAACAGAATTCAAAAGTTTATATAAGTCTGTATGTCTACAGCCACTGAGTTTATTGAATAGAATTCTACAAACAGACGTGAATGGAACATAGACTATCAGCTTTGCTGCCATTACTGCAGATCGGCGTCAGCCGTTCTCTTTTCCATTTACTGAGAACACTTTTCTGCGTCGTTCGTAGCGATTTAACGGTGGGGATCAGCGACATGGCGACCGCGCCAGGACTGAAATAGTTCCAGCTTGACCGAGGAGAAGGCGACCCCGCTCGGAGCTGACCCACCGTGGTGGCCAATTTTCCACGACAAGGTGTCCTGCGCAATCTCACTCCCATTTCATTTTTTTTTTCCTTTCTGTGCCTTTCGCGAAATTATTTATCCGGGCGTCGTGTGGGCGGCAGCTCGGAAGATGCTTTGTGGGCGCTGTGTAGCGCGGTGCGCGCGATAACGGCCAGTAAAGCCCCGGGCCCGCTCGTAAACTCTTACGAGGCCGGCGGCTGCCTTCCTTCCGGCGGGCCGCAGGCGGAGGCGCGGGGATGTCTTCCCTTATCGCCACGGCGCCGGCCCGGAGGCTGCGGGATTACTGTCAGCGGCGGGCGCCGCCCCGGCCGGCCTGCCGAGCCCTTCTGCTCGCTGCCCACGGCTTAGTGGCGGACAGGTGTCTCCTGACCTGCTGGCCACTGCCGCGGCCATCTTCGGCGTCACCGCTAATCTGTAACTGTCCCCAAGTCGACGCAAATGGCGGGTATGAAAACGTTCTGACTCGACGGTAAAAAATAATCAAACAGTTGGATTTGCTACGCACCAAAACCCTCCCGCTTGAAGACATAAATCCTGTTAGCGTCACTTCATCTTCTATATGAAACTCGTAATATATACACTACTGGCCATTAAAATTGCTACACCAAGAAGAAATGCAGATGATAAACGGGTATTCATTGGACAAATATATTATACTAGAACTGACATGTGATACATTTTCACGCAATTTGAGTGCACAGATCCTGAGAAATCAGTACGCAGAACAACCACCTCAGGCCGTAATAACGGCCTTGATACGCCTGGGCATTGAGTCAAACAGAGCTTGGATGGCGTGTACACTTTTTTTTTTTTTTTTTTTTTTTTTCACTTGCCGCCCTGATTTTACGACCCACCACCTAAATGCTTAAGGTGGGTCTGTTTTGACCACTTAGCCGCTACGACAGGTGTACTGATGCTGATGTAGTTGACGAAACTCACACCAGTTTCCGCATCCTGTCGCACCGTTGCCCGTGTCCCGCCACGTGGAGGCGGGTCTTTTTTTTTTTTTTTTTTCTTTTTTTTTTCTTTTACTTTGGCAGCTTTCCCAAAACCGATTTAACAGAAATTTTACAAAATTAAATTTTATTAGAAGAAAGAAGTACATGGAATAGTTTAGACTGAAGAGGAGAGAAGACGATAGGAAAGAAGAGATGATAGTCCCACCACCGTAGGGGACTGAGGATGAGCGCCTTGGAATTTATCTTCAAGCCTCTGATCCTCAGTTTCCTATGCTTAGCCTAGGGAGTTCTATTCTATTTGTAGTGAATTGATATCTCTATTTATGCTCTATGTAGTTTTTATATACAGGTTTAGAGTGCCGTGGTAGCTGATGGCTATTGCGACGGTGCGCCGACACTGTTTATGCGTAATTTCATACATTAATCTATTATCTGATACAGGTCTACGTATGTGAGTCGATTGCATGTCAGTTGTTTTATGTCTCGACTTGGTTTAGCTCTTCCACACTATGGTGTATGTCTGGGTGCTGCATATTGGTTTATTGTCTGTGTGGTCTTCTGTTCCTGTACTCTTTGTAGCATTCGTCAGAAATTTTGTCTGTTAGTGCGTTCAGTATGTCCCAAAGTTCAGGTGTTCTGATCGCATCGTATATGTGTTCCCCTGTTTGTAAGTGTTGTATCCCAGGTGTGTTCCTGTGCTGTCTGTATCTCCCGCAGAATAGGATTGTGTGTTCGGGGGTTCCCATTCCCCCACATGTACACGTTGGTGTGTCTCTGAGACTCACGCGATTCAAGTGCGTGGGATAAGGTCCGTGGCCAGTCAAGAAATGCACCATGCCGCGGCTAGGATCGGCATGTTTCATTCTTAACCTTTCCGTTATGTTCGGAAAAAATGTATAGACTCTCCGTCCCTTATCACTTGTGCCCCATTCCTGTTGCCATGTGTCAATTTTCCATTTTTTGAGGTCCCGCTTATTGTTCAGCGGGGAACCAGTCAATATGTTGACTTGGTCTAGTCTACCCATCTTTAACCAGTACAGAGCGGCCCGATATTTGATTGTGATATCTATCGGGAAGATTCCTAGCACGACACACAGTGCTTCAACTGATGTGGTGCCAAAGGCTCCCGATAGTCGCAGAAGGACGCTTCTCTGCCCTCGCCTAACCGCTGTTCTGTTTGTGACGAGGTTGAGTCTGTGCGCCCATGTACTGGCCGCAAAACTTAGCACTGATTCGAAGAGTGCGCAGTGGTAGGTTCGTGTGACTGACAAAGGAAGTCTGAATTGTCCTGAATTAATCCTTGCCAGTTTATGTAGTAATTTTTCTGCCTTGTCTGTTGTTATTCTTATGTGTTCATGGAAGTTCAGCTTCTCATCTATGTAAACGCCCAAGTAGCGGGTTACCGTCATTCTCTTTATGTTCTTGTTCTGTATTTTAATTGATGGATTGCGTCTGAGTTGTCCTTTTAGTAGTGTGTATGTTGTTTTGTTACCCGCTATCTTGAGCTTGTTTGTGTTACACCACTGTGTTATTGTTTGCAGTATGCCACTCGCCTTCTCCTCTAGCTGGGCTCTTGTGTTTGCTGAGATAACCACCAGTAGGTCATCTGCATAGGCGACAGCACCGTCTGTCCTCATATCCTCCTCCAGCAGTTGCAGAAGAGGTTCAAAAATTATGTCCCAGAAGATGGGTCCACAGATCGAACCCTGTGGGCATCCTTTGGTAATTTTCCTTATTACCTTCCGGTTGCCCACACGCCATTCCACTATTCTATCTCTGCAGTAGTCTAATAGACTGTTGTATAGGGCTGCGGGTACCTCCATCTGGCGTAACCTCAGAAACAGTGCTGGCCACCACAGGTTATCAAATGCTCCTGCGATGTCAATCATGATTGCCAAAGAGTATGTTGTATCTGTGTTTTGTGTAATTTCTAAGGCTCTGTTTATTGCATCATCGATGCTTTTTCCTTTCCGAAATCCGAACTGGTGAGGGTTCATTCCAAGTAGGGTTCTGTGAGCCTGCAAGCGGTCACACAGTAGCCTCTCTTGGATTTTTGCCATGGTGTTTATGAGGCATATAGGTCTGTAGGATTTCGGATCTGATTGGTCTCTGTCCGAAGATTTCCGTATGATTACTGCATTTGAGGTTTTCCAGACTGTCGGTACACGGCCTAGCCTTAAGGCGTCATTTAGTAGTTCAGTTAAGTATGGGGTGATCTGTGGTGCTAGCCTCTTAAGCACTTCTGCATGGATCCTGTCGGGTCCAGGTGCTTTCTTATTCTTTAGCTCTCTTATCGCTACCGCAACTTCCTCTTGCGCAAAAGGACAGGTGACGGCGTCGGTGTTATACTGTTCAAGAAGTTCTTGTCTGAGTGTAATCTGTTCCTGTGTGTACGGGTACAGCTGCCCATGTAGCTTCAACACGATACCACAGTTCGTCAAGGGTAATGACTATCGCATTGTGGCGAGCCAGTTGCTCGGCCACCATTGACCAGACGTTTTCAGTTGGTGAGGGATCTGGAGAATGTGCTGGCCGGGGCAGCAGTCGAATATTTTCTGTATCCAGTAAAGCCCGTAAAGGACGAGAAACATGCAGTTGTGCATTATCCTGCTGAAATGTAGGGTTTCGCAGGGATCGAATGAAAGGAAGAGCCACGGGTCGTAACACATCTGAAATGTGACGTCCACTGTTCAAAGTGTCGTCAATGCGAACAAGAGGTGACCGAGACGTGTAACCATTGGCACCCCATACCATCACGCCGGGTGATACACCAGTATGGCGATGGCGAATACACCCTTCCAATGTGCGTTCACCGCCATGGCACCAAACACGGATGCGACCATCATGATGCTGTAAACAGAACCTGGAATCATCCGAAAAAAATGACGTTTTGCCATTCGTGCACCCAGGTTCGTCGTTGAGTACACCATCGCAGGCGCTCCTGCCTGTGATGGAGCGTCAAGGGTAACCGCAGCCATGGTCTCCGAGCTGATAGTCCATGCTGATGCAAACGTCGTCGAACTGTTTGTGCAGATGGTTGTTGTCTTGCAAACGTCCCCATCTGTTGACTCAGGGATCGAGACGTGGCTGTACGATCCGTTACAGCCATGCGGATAAGATGCCTGTCATCTCGACTGCTAGTGATACGAGGCCATTGGGATCCAGCACGGCGTTCAGTTTTACCCTCCTGAACCCTCCGATTCCATATTCTGCTAACCGTCATTGGATCTCGACCAACGCGAGCAGCAATGTCGCGATACGATAAACCGCAATCGCGATAGGCTACAATCCGACCTTTATCAAAGTCGGAAACGTGATGGTGCGCATTTCTCCTCTTTACAAGAGGCATCACAACAACGTTTCACCAGGCAACGCCTGTCAACTGCTGTTTGTGTATGAGAAATCGGTTGGAGACTTTCCTCATGTCAGCACGTTGTAGGTGTCGCCACCGGCGCCAGCCTTGTGTGAATGCTCTGAAAAGCTAATCATTTGCATATTGTAGCATTTTCTTCCTGTCGGTTAAATTTCGCGTCTGCAGCACGTCATCTTCGTGGTGTAGCAATTTTAATGGCCAGTATTGTAATTTCCTGGTGGCGTATGTATGCTAGTACTGCGGCTGCTTTGTGCACCAGAACTGGTTTCCTATATGTGAAGGAAGGTGATCAGAGCCTCTTGGTTTCCAATGATGGCCGGCGATATATAACAGCCATTAGAGAGGATCTGGCGTAAGTCCTGATGGAGCCCGCACCTACTAGAGAAGCGCTATCAGCAGGAACAGGAAATGCCTACATTCTGCTCCTGAGTCTCAGTGGCTGTATCGGTGTGATGTTAAATAATTACGAAGAGCAGTTTGGAGCTTGTGAAATCGAGTGATTGCGCAATAGCCCTCACGGGGTGCTGAAGTCGCATGCTCTCTTTGGCGGAGGTGCTGTTTTTGTAGTGCATTTCTGAAGGCGAAAGTGGATGACGCTTTGCGATGAACCAAATTATTTCTTAAAAGTAAATTCTTGTAGGTTCTTAGGTTATGCCATGTTCCTCTTCAGTTTCTTCTTACACAATCGACGTTTGGAGTCCTATGTTGTGTAGACAATGTGCTTAAGGTCTGATTGGGGATGGTGGAGTGGGATGGCTGCTTGGAAGCTGTATAACACTTATACCACACCCAGTGCTTCGTAGTGTAGCTAAGCCCCATCAAGTTACGCTGGACATCACGCCTCGAACCATGGACCCCAACGGCGATGCTTTGTAGTAAGACTTAGTCGCTGCTTCGCCTGGAGTGGCCCAGGCGTTGCACGACCTTGCATAGACAGTGGTCCCTCTGGAGGCCAATTATTGTCAGGGCTGATACAGCAGACTGTCACGACCCACTGGATGTGGGATGGTGAGTCACTGTCTCCTATGGCAAGTGATGGGCAGACTTAAAGCGACCAAACCGCAGACCAGCAGCTGAGAGGCGGTCACTGGCACTGGCGACCACCCGAGTGGCTCACGGGCCGGGAGGGCCTCAGTTCGAACCTCGGCACATCAAGTGGAGGCTCTGTCCCTAGGCGGATGGTACTGTCAGTCTGACGACAGAGCGGCGGTGACCTCACAGCAGAGGCCAACACTCCGATGCAGACTATGTGATGACTCACTGCTCCGATGCATGCCCTGCTTGGCCAGATGGCCAGTATTTATTCGCGCCAAAACGGGTTTTTGTGCTATTGTGGCTGCAGAAGCCACGTGTGACGCATTTCAGAGTGCCTCTGTCCACGATAACCGTCTGGGCGCTGACCAGCAGGTAGGCAGCAATGCCCAGTGAGCAGCGGGGCGCAAATGTGTGTCAGCTTATTTCCAGTAAGTGGCCAGTTTTACAGATTCGAACCTACCTGGCTAGGCTCGTGTCATTACAGCAGCGATTTTCTTTTGGAACACCAGAAGATCTTGAAGAAGATCAGAGCAGAAGGGTCGAAAAGTTGATTGATTAAGAAATAACTGAAGAGGATCAAGGCGTGGCCTGAGAAACTAGAAGATTTTCCCTTAAATGCCAACGAACACGAAAGCCTGCAGACTTTCATATGTTATTTCCTGCAGTACATAAAACAGAGAACCAGTGACTGATTTTATAGGCTAGATTTTGTTGGGGAGTGTTGCCGTTCTATGAGTGTACGCAACCTAAGAAAGGAGAAACATCAAATCTAGGTTTGGAGGCAAGTAGCTAGTTGCGTGATGGTGTACCACTGGAAGAGACAGGATTGAGAAAGTTTAATACATTCAATTAAATTATTTTTGTACCCATAGAACTCTGAGAGTATTGTTGTATTTTACTCATCAGTAGGCTTCTTCTGTCGCTGTGGAGACTGTGGTATAGATAGCTACGATGCCACAACGTAGGTCCGTCCGCTCTGCTAGGTTGGCTCTACGAGAGGCACCGACGACAGCGCCCTCTAGCCGGTGCAGTGGAGGCCTACGAGCACCGTTACTGCTTCAGCCCATTTACATGAGGTGCAGCCAGTTAGGACACTTCGCTTCAGCGTCGCACCTACGTACAAAGTTATGTAATCTTTTATCACCTTGCTTTTGCACCAGTAAACGTTTTTTTTTTTTTTTTTTTTTTTTTTTTTTTTTTTTTTTTTTTTCAGTACCGACTTGTATTACCTTTTCCCGTTCCTACACACGCACCGCCTCCCAGGCGGGATACAAAGAAGACTGACAGCGAAAGCTGCTAGGAGCCAACTGGAGGAGCAGTGTGGAGCGTCGGAGGTGTACGTATTCCAGTCCTGTGGTCGGAACTCGGAATCTTTTCTACACACACTCGACTCCTCCTGCATGACTTCTGTCCACAGAACTATCCCTTTCATCAGGTTCGTGACTGCGGCGTTCACACAAGCCACCGTCAAATACAGACACTTATCACAAAGCTACTAAACGCAAAGAAATGTCGGAGATAGTGCCATATACGACGTTACCCACAAACTCCTTTAAGTACTGGAAAGCCTCCGATTGCCGCGTTGGTAACAATCCCACTCCCTATTACCCAATCTCGCACAATAATCATGCATTTCTTAACACACGAAGTAAAGCTGAGCACTCTGCATCCTACATCTCAGTTAGTTTTACTGTCCTTGACAATAATCCTCATTTTTATTACTCCTTGTTTCCAACAGTTCATAAACACCCTGGCAGATTAAAACTGTGTGCCCGACCGAGACTCGAACTCGGGACCTTTGCCTTTCGCGGGCAAGTGCTCTACCATCTGAGCTACCGAAGCACGACTCACGCCCGGTCCTCGCAGCTTTACTTCTGCCAGTATCTCGTCTCCTACCTTCCAAACTTTACAGAAGCTCTCCTGCGAACCTTGCAGAACTAGTACTCCTGAAAGAAAGGATACTGCGGAGACATGGCTTAGCCACAGCCTGGGAGATGTTTCCAGAATGAGATTTTCACTCTGCAGCGGAGTGTGCGCCGATATGAAACTCCCTGGCAGATTTAAACTGTGTGCCCGACCGAGACTGGAACTCGGGACCTTTGCCTTTCGCGGGCAAGTGCTCTACCATCTGAGCTACCGAAGCACGACTCACGCCCGGTCCTCGCAGCTTTACTTCTGCCAGTATCACGTCTCCTACCTTCCAAACTTTACAGAAGCTCTCCTGCGAACCTTGCAGAACTAGCACTCCTGAAAGAAAGGATACTGCCGAGACATGGCTTAGCCACAGCCTGGGAGATGTTTCCAGAATGAGATTTTCACTCTGCAGTGGAGTGTGCGCTGATATGAAACTCCCTGGCAGATTTAAACTGTGTGCCCGACCGAGACTCAAACTTGGGACCTTTGCCTTTCGCGGGCAAGTGCTCTACCATCTTTTTTTATTTTTTATTTTTTATATAGTTTTTTAATATATAGGGCCTCCCATCTCCCCTTCTAGCCCTTCCATTCGCTCTCCTTCATGCGCCTTCTTCGGTGAGCTTCAACGCCCCACTTTTTGTTGTTGTTTTTAATGGGTTATGAAACTGAATTGCATCTTGAAGACAATGTTAGAAAATTGTACATTGTAATCCGAATTGATCACGGTGAAAATAACTCTCTTTATAATACTATTGACTGCATTAACGGAACGCAAAATATTATTCCATTAGAATTTAAATAAAAGTGTGAGAGAAGCAAAGTAAAAAGTAACATAGGAAATTAAACTTCTTCAGTGATGCTCGTCTTTTGCATGAGAATAGTTTTTCCCTACAATTCTTGTGCTGTGGCATGACTCCTGTTAGTTCTTGGAAAAACATGCTTTTTCGGGGTTCTGTTGAGGCCTTTACGGCTACCGTAGCGGCCCCGGGGCACACGAAGTCCCCACCGTACTTCACCCTCAACAGCAATCCCCTACTTTGGCAGTCTATCTTGTTCGGTCGACTTCATATTATTTAGGTATTAACCGATGCCTTGTTTCTGAAACAAAATTTGCATCATATTTCCGAACTTCTTTTTATGGTATTTGTTCCGGTATGTTTTGAAGTATTCGTCTTTCATATATTCTCAATATTCTTGTAGATTATCATTGCCTTTGTTGTTAACAACATAATTGACAAAATTTCCGAATAGCCACAAGATGACATAGTTTTTTTTTGTGGTGGAAAGGAAATTTCTTCTGTGAAAAGTATATCGTTTAGAGTGATTTCTCCTCCATCGGTCCATTTGAGAAAAGCGACTTGCAATACAATGTCATTCCAAATATTCTTGTATCCATTACAGACGAAGCTGTGCTTTAAGGAGTCCAAATTGTGAAATTTTTGGCACACATTGGTTGCTTGTAGTCCTACTGAATACAGTTTTTCATTGGTACTAATAATGTTGTTGACAACACTATGCCATGACGCTTGCACTTCTGTAGTCAGTGTTTTGTTATTTATATTAGTCCATATTTTTTCCCAGTTTTTGTTGGGATACTTCAGCTCCATTTTATTTTGGTTTTCGCGTGATTTTAACTTCTCTACTATATATTTACTTGTCCTCTTATTTTTGTCTGTTAAAATGCATGTCAAGTAGCTTAATTCTACATAAAAATCCTTAATATGCTTTAGGTCAGGGGCGGGCAAACGTTGCACGCGGCTCATGAGCGCACAGCGCTGCACGTGTGCTGCTCGCGTGCAGGCGTCGACCGGGGCTGTGGCGACAGCCGGCAGGTTGCGGCAGTGTAGTGCCAGGCTAAGCTGCGGACGTTGATGCGAAGCGACCACTACGTAGTGAACGTTGTATTTCAAGAACCGGAAAATGCAGAGTGAAACAAGAAAACGGAGAAGTGGGGATTTACTATATTTTAAAAAGTAATGGGAGAATCATTTGTTCTTTGTGCAAAAATGTGAAAATTCGAAATGTTTAATATGTGGCCGTATTCTCGCTGGTCAGCGGAAGCTTAGTATTGAAGGCCATTATAACAAATTTCACAAGGACGAGTACAATTTATTGTCGGATTCTGAGCGGATGGGGAAATTGACTGAGCATAAGAAGAGCGATCTGACGATACTAGATGAATCTGTCGTAGTTGCTGTTGTCTCGAGAGATCAGCGACTTTCTTTCGTCATGTCTCTCATTTAACTGATTTAACATTTTAAGGAGCACTGTTTTCAATTTTTCAGGACGACAACAATACTAGCCCAGCGGTACGTGCAAGTTATAAGATTGCGCTTAATATAGCGAGAGCTGGAAAACCATTTGCTGAATTAATAAGTCTCAGTTAAGAGCAAACATTAGTGATGAAAATTTATGTAACTGTTTGCGTCTGTCTGTATGTAGAAATTTTGTTCCAGATATTAAACGTATTGTAAACCCCATCTGTGATAATTAAACAAAACGTATCGTAGGTTATAGGTACTCTTTCAAACCATGATTTCTTTCAAGCAGTCCTATTAACTTTATTCCTTCATTCAATAAAGCAAGCTAGGAAACAAAACGCATTACAGAGGAAGGAGCGGAGAGAAGGTATGGTGGGGAAGGGAGATAAGCGGGTGGCCAGATTGCCCCTGTGTGCACGCAGAACACGTGTTAACTGCACGCGTGCAAGTGCACCGCACACGTGCAGGATTCCTGCCCGCCCCTGCTTCAGGTTGTAATTTATGTTGCGAACATCTACTGGCGGTTGCATGCTTCCGGGTTTGAGAAGGTCAAACAGAGCGGCAGTTATGCTGTTCGGCTGTGTCTCTATAAGTTTTAGCGTTCTTTTAATGAAGAGGGCAGAGTTTTTCCTCCGAAGGTCTGTCAGCCCTAGGCTTCCGTTTTCGGGTCTCTCTGTAGTCGTTCCTACTCCTACTCTAAAAATATGGCCTTTCCATACGTATCGACAGATTGTGCTCATTATAGATTTCACTATGTCTGGAGGTGTTGGTAAAATCTGAGCGACATATGCAGCTTTCGAAAGAACTGCACAGTTTATTAGTTTAATTCTTTGCTTGATATTTAAGTCTCTCGTTTCATGCAGTATTAAGCTGCCTCTGATTTTTCCTAACACCTGTTTCCAATTAGCAGCCGTTTTTCTTAATGGGCAACTGTAAAATGTTATGCTCAAAGCAGTGTGACGCTCCACCCTGTTTGCCCACGGTAGCTGCACATTGTCAAGACCCTGTAAATTTAAAAAGGAACTTTTCGTTTCATTTATCCTCGCACCACTTGCCCTGCTATAAAGCAATAACTTGTCTGTTAGCTGGGCGCAGTCATCATCGCTGCTTACTAGAACTCCCGCATCGTCAGCGTATGCATTTGTAACCGTCTTCAGACCAGCTAGTGTTATGCCTTCTAAGGTTGTGTTCAAAAGCCGTAAAAGGGGTTCCAGAGAAACAACATAAAACAACATCGACAGGGGACTTCCCTGAGGAACTCCACTAGATATAAATACTTCATTAGTATATTGTCCATTGATCGAGATTTTGGTTCGTATGCCTCTGACGATGTTCATTAAAACCGCTAAGCTGCCATCATTGAAACCTATGTGTTTCAAGGTTCTGAACAGATATCCGTAGTTGACTCTGTCAAACGCTTTAGCAAAATCAATGAAGGCAATGCCTCCGTTCGCTGACGATGATGAGAAAATAGAAATAATGTCTCGATATTCACATACAGTCTTAAAAATGGTACGTCGAGGGAGACACGTCTGGTGGCATCCAATGACTTTTTCTAAAATCGGTCCCATTCGTTCTTTAATTACACGTGCAACTACCTTGTAATCTGAGTTCATTAGACTGATCGGCCTCATTTTAGTAATATCTTTCGTGTCCGTACTCCTTCCCTTTGGAAGTAGTAAAGTTACACTTTCCTTGAAAGCAGCAGGAATTTCCTCTCCCCTCAAGATATCATTAACTACTTCCGTGAATTGAGAACCTATTAGGTGCCAAGAGGTCCTATCAAACTCTACAGGCAGGCCGTCTGGGCCTGGAGACTTACGTGAAGGTGAATATTTGAGTATATCAAAAACCTCGTCATTCGTAATTTCTAAAGTTAAACCTCTGTTCTCCTCCTCTCTAACAACTGCCTCTATTCCGGAGTTCTGTAAAAACTCTTGTACTGAGTTGTCGTCAGAAGCATTTCCAGAATATAATTGCTGAAAAAATCAATGTGCTTCAGTGAACATATCCCATTGTTCTGTCAGGACTCTGTTATCTTCCGTTCTGAGGCTGGCAATAAAATTTCTTCTTCTGTTTTTTGTGTGTTGTATCAAGTGGTAGATGGAGGTGTTTTCTGCCTCCACCGTCGTTCTAGTGTGTGTTTTGATTTGTAATCCCTCCAAATGTACCCTCTTGATACTTATCATTTTGGCTTTAACGTTTTTAATATTGATAAAGACATCTTGAGACATTGGTTGGTCGTAAAGGTCTCTTAAGCAAGAGTAGTAAAACTCCATTGTGTGTCTTGACCACATTGCCCTTTCTTTGGTGTAGGATATCAGCGCTGCTCTTATCTTTTTCTTAGCGGCCATAGTCCACCATTCAATAGTTGTTCTATATTTAGTACGCATCCTTAAAACAGACTGCCAAGTTTCTTGCATCTTTAAAGCTAGAGAGTTTTCAGAGAGGGTATTGATATTTAATTTCCATAGTGAGCGCCCCCAATATGTCTCTTGCCTGGTTAATTTGATGCTGCACCTCACTCCGAGATGGTCAGAGAAGGCAGCTGGTATCAAATGGTTCAAATGGCTCTGAGCACTATGAGACTTAACGTCTAAGGTCCTCAGTCCCCTAGAACTTAGAACTACTTAAACCTAACTAACCTAAGGACATCACTCACGCCCATTCCCGAGGCAGGATTCGAACCTGCGACCGTAGCAGCAGTGCGGTTCCGGACTGAAGCGCCTAGAACCGCTCGGCCACAACGACCGGCGCAGCTGGTATTACCTCGATACTACTGACTTTAGTGTCTAAAGTGGGGGTGACATATATTCTGTCGATTCTGCTCTTTGTAGCACCAGTGATATATGTGAAGCGAACCAACGTCGGATATTTTATTTCCCACGCGTCAAACCACTTAATGTTGGTGACCAACGCCTGCAGTTCTTGCGAGAAGTTAAAATTTGGTCGCTGATCCTTTTTATTTAAAACGCAATGAAAATCTCCACCAATGACAATTTCTGCATGGTTTTCTTGCAGTAGAAATAAAATGTCACTTTTAAAAAAGGCTGTCCTCTCTCGTCACGCATTGTTGCCTGAAGGTGTGTATAGGTTTATAAAAGTGGTGTTAAAATTTTTGCAGCTAATTCCCCTCCCTCACTCTAAAAGGCACACGTTTGTCATCTCGATCCCTTCTTTAGCAAGGATGGCTGTTCCCCACGCGTTTTCTGGAGCCACATTCAACACCTCTTTGTACCCTGAAACATACAATTCTTTTACATTAACTTCCTGCAGGAAGGCGATATCTGTATGTGACTGATACAGAAAGTCCTTCAGTGCAGCTACCTTTGCTTGACTCTGAATTTTGTTTATGTTTAAGGTGGTCGCGTTATATGTATGTTCCACTGTGAGACGCTACAAGACAGTAAACAGAGGACACGCTATTGGAGCCGCGTACAATAACTTATGGTTAGATATATATAGTGTTATTTTATTTTACTTTTATTCCATTGACGGTTTTCCTTCGTTTTTCTTTTTTTTCTTTCTTCTTAGAGTTCGGTGTAACAATTTTTAATAAAAAAAATTCTTCCTCAAAAACCCCTTCCGCCCCCATTGCATCGGTCTGATCCTCCTTTTCGTCCGCCCAGTTAAATCGTGGCTCGGTAATGTCGTGTCCTTGTCCAAGTCGGGTTTCATTGTCCATATCTGATGGCGTATTGTCAAGCAAGGGTTCATATGTTCCGTGTGGCGTGTCAGCCCGTTCTTGTCCCTTGTTCCGATCCGAAGACTCACCGACCGCTTCCTTTTGTGTATCTTCGGCCTTCTTTTCGGTCTCCTGTATCTTCCTCAGCCGCTCTCTTAAAGGAGGCGCCAAATTCTCTGCAGCTTGATGTGCTCTTCGTCTCTTTTTATTTTTTGATGATTTCGGTGAAATCGTCGGTGAAACCTTTGGTGAACTTCCTGGCGACTCCATGGAAGGTCGAGGAGAAGTCACCTGTCCCGCCTTCGTGGCGGAAGATTTTTGAGTTCCGTTAATTTCGGAGTCGGCCGTTGCTGCTGTCTCTACAACACGTGAGACGGGTGGTGTCATTGGTTCGTCTTCTTGTGCCCCTCCTTTTCCTTTGACGTTTCCTGAACCAGTCTATGGTGACCTGTCATCTGTGTGATTGTCAGTTTTCTGTTGTATCACTTCCTCTTTATGTCCATCCACTGTAGTTCCCTCTGGGATGTTGGCCCTTTCGTGTGTAACTACCGCTTCGTACTCTGCCATGTCTACATCAGGTATGATCGATGAAGCTTGTCGCTCGTTGGAGGAGTTGTCAGACTCAGAGGGCAAGCGCGGTGCGTCCTCAGTGACGTCATTACTGGCCAGATTCAGATTGTCATCGTTAGTCAGCTCCGCGGTGCTTCCCGTTTCCTTGCGCGCGTCGGAAGCTCCCGTCTGCTCGGCCATGTTCTATTGATAGGGGGCCCGGCTAGCTGCCGCGGCAGCGTACGTCACTTGCATGCTAACAACTTGTCCTGGGACAGCCGCCTCGTTAGTCGGTAACTGAGGAACACGCCTTCTACTGCACTCACTTCTGACGTGCCCTGTGGCGTTACATAACGCACTAGTCCGTGACTGCCCATCATAAATTATGAGAGCGCGATGGCCACAGATATTCAAGTAAGATGGGATATGTCGTAAGAGCTCAATCTTAATCTGTCTAACTCCATTCAAAACCGGAAACATATATTGCTCCGACCATTTGTCTGCAATATTGGATATAACCCTACCATAGGGCTGAAGAGCAGCATTGATTGCTCCGGCACGGATCTCGAACGGCAGTTCGAAAACTCTCACTGTTCGAATGCCTAGCCCAGCATGGGAGACAAGAACGTCACTAACGGTTCCGTCTGCATGATTACATTTCATTTTGCCACCACACTTGTCAACTATCGAGGAGCACAAATCAGAGGAAATCAATTTCAAAAAGACAGAATTGGAAACAAAAGATAGATAGATGAACGCCAATACTTTCGTCTCCTGTGATCTTAACTGTTTCTGAAAGCCACCTTTTGATCTCAAAAGCCTTTGGTCTTTTACAGGTCCAATCAAAAGTGAATCTAACCGTATCTCTTCTTTCACAGTTCATTACGTTCATTTTGTCATTTTAAATCACTGAAAGATGCAAAGTAAACAAAGCGCTCTACTGACCTTCGTAACAGCCACACAGCCGCTGTTTACGCCAGCCCTCCTAGCGCAGCCGCCACACGTCCGTCCGGCTCGGCGGCCGAGCAGCGAATGCCATCTGAGCTACCGAAGCACGACTCACACCGCGTCCTCACAGCTTTACTTCTGCCAGTATCTCGTCTCCTACCTTCCAAACTTTACAGAAGCTCTCCTCCGAACCATGCAGAACTAGCACTCCTGAAAGAAAGGATACTGCCGAGACATGGCTTAGCCACAGCCTGGGGAATGTTTCCAGAATGAGATTTTCACTCTGCAGCGGAGTGTGCGCTGATATGAAACTTCCTGGCAGATTAAAACTGTGTGCCCGACCGAGACTCGTACTCGGGAACTTTGCCTTTCGCGGGCAAGTGCTCTACCATCTGAGCTACCGAAGCACGACTCACGCCCGGTCCTCACAGCTTTACTTCTGCCAGTATTTCGTCTCCTACCTTCCAAACTTTACAGAAGCTCTCCTGCGAACCTTGCAGAACTAGCACTCCTGAAAGAAAGGATACTGCCGAGACATGGCTTAGCCACAGCCTGGGGGTTGTTTACAGAATGAGATCTCATTCCAGTTCATAAACAATTTGACGTCTGTGTCCTACCTTTTGCTCAGTCCTCATCACTTAGAGCACTAATCACAAACTGACCCTAACTCTGCAATAGCACAAAGAGTCATACGAATACTACACGAAATACAAAATATTAGTCCAAGTCACGACTTTATTAGCTATTACCACTTGCAAAACGGCTCCCGGTAGCTGAGTGATCAGCGCGACAGAATGTCAATGCTAAGGGCCCGGGTTAGATTCCCGGCTGGGTCGGAGATTTTCCTCCGCTCAGAGACTGGATGTTGTGTTGTCCTAATCATCGTCATTTCATCCCCATCGACGTGTAAGTTGCCGAAGTGGCGTCAAAGCGAAAGACTTGTACCCGGCGAACTGTCTACCCGACGGGAGGCCCTAGACACACGACATTTTTACCTGCAAAACTGCCCACACTCGTTCCCAGAAATGACTGTTAGCTTCTATAATGGATTCCTTCGAATTGACTACGAGTGGTATGAGGAACTTCCCACACACCTCTTTTCCTTAGACTCAACTAAATTGCCACTGACACAACCACCTTATCGAACCATCAGCTTTATCTTGGTGTTCAGGAATCACGTCGAATCAATGCTCTGCCAACGCATACGTAAACACTGAAATCAACAACTACCGTTCCTTGTCATCCAGTGTGATTCCCGTCCTAATTATCTCCTCTAACAACCAGCTTTTGTAACGTTCCATCAACAACTCAAGAAACAGCAATCTGGA
This sequence comes from Schistocerca nitens, assembly GCF_023898315.1. Classification (NCBI taxonomy): domain Eukaryota; kingdom Metazoa; phylum Arthropoda; class Insecta; order Orthoptera; family Acrididae; genus Schistocerca; species Schistocerca nitens. The sequence continues at coordinate 50,780,726 of NC_064620.1, forward strand.
TTGCTTGCGTTCCTCAAAATTGAGAAAGCATATGACCATGGAAGAAGTTCTGGACTTCTCTTCAGCCTCCAGAAGTTTACTTTTCCAGTAATTTACGTTCGCCTTGGGGGATCCTTTTTATCCATCGACCGAGCCTACAGAACCATAGCCAACAATAATTTCCATATTTTGAATTCTACTACAGACTTGTTTCAAGTCTGTGTTCTTTCTCCAAAATTGTATATCCTCTAGGCGACACTACTTCAAATTTAGAGCGTTTCAGCGTCCACGGCATAATGCAGAACTTTCACTTTCAATTTACAATTTCTGTTACTACAATTTATCTTGTATCTGCTGCCTCCAGCCAACAATTTTCCAAAATATGTTTGCAACAGGTGATGGAAAAAGCCCGACATTGTGGAAAGTGCACGCATCTTTCAGATCCGTGCAGTAGGTTCAGAAGTCAGAAAGCAACCCACTTTGAATCCTTACGCAAAGACCAGACCAACTGAAAATTTAAGAAGAGCCTTCTTGCATCGGATACAGGAAATCAGCTCTGACGTAAGAAACAGCGAAGAACGCAGCCTAGGGTCATTGATGCGGCTAAGACGTGATGCACTCAGAACTGAGCCGGCCGTAGTGGCCGAGCCATTTTAGTCGCTACGGTCTGGAACCGCGCGACCGCTACGGTCGTAGGTTCGAATGCTGCCTCGGGCATGGATGTGTTTCATGTCCATAGGTTAGTTAGGTTTAAGTAATTATAAGTTCTAGGGGACTGATGACCTCAGCAGTTAAGTCCCATAGTGCTTAGAGCCATCAGAACTGAAACTACCGTCCCCGCACGAGTGTTCGCTTTGGGTAATGCTACTGGCTGGAACAGCTTCATGAGAAAAGTTGAACAAACTCTCAAAATCGAAATTTATTTTCGGGTTGCCACAGTTAAATGGTTTCAGTTACAGTAGCCATAATCATAACGAGATTCCAAATACGTAGCTGGAGGTGCATACGCTTTGGTACTATTCATTGCCTCTGGGCACAGGTTCCTAACGTGATACGGAATCGTAATCTAAATCTACACTTACATAAAAACTCCGAAAGTGACCGTATGGTGCATGGCGGTGGATACCATGCACGACTATCAGTTATTTCCTTTCCTGTTCCACTAGCAAGTAGAGCGAGGGGAGAAGCACTGCATGTATGATTCCGTACGAGTCTTAATTTATCTTATCTCCGTGGCCATTACGCTAAATGTACTTTTGCGGCAAAAGAATCGTTCTGCAGTCAGCTTCAGATGCTGGTTCTCTCAATTTTATCGATAATGTTTCTCGAGAAGCACCGCGTCTTTCCTCCAGGAAGCCCATTTCAGTTTCCAAAGCATCTTTCATAGTACTCGGATGTTGACAGAACCTACCGGTAACAAATCTAACTCTGAATTGCTCGATGTCTTCCTTTAATCCGACGCGACGTGTATTCCGAAGACTCGAATTGGTCGCACTATTGTTCTATACGCAGTGTTCTTTATAGATGAGCTGCATTTTACTACAATTCTCCCAATAAACCAAAGTCGATTTCCCTAGTACCATCGTGAAGTATTCGTTCCATTTCGTATCGCTTTCCAACTTCTCGTCTCGATATATAATTGACGTGATTATGTCTAACAACACACTACTGATGTTGTATTCGAACATTACGGGATTGTCTTTCCTATTCATTAGCATTAACATAAATTTTTCTTCCATTAGAGAAAACTGTCACTGATGACACCAAATAGAAATTTCGTCTAAGTCATCTTCTGTCCTCCTACAGTCACCCAACGATATCACCTTCACGTACACCACAGCCTCATCAGCAAGGAGCCGCATATTGCTGCTCCTTTAGGTGATATATGTATACAGGGAATAAGAGCGGCCTTAGCACACTTCCCTGGGGCACTACTGACGATATGTTTATGATGAACACTCGCCGTGAAGGGCGACATACTGGATTTCATTAGTTGAGAAGTCTTCGAGCCACTCACATCTGGCTCGTTAACAGTCTGCAGTGGAGCATCACGTCAAATGTTTTCTGGAAATCTAGAAATGTGCCATATGTCTGTTGCCGTTCATCAGTGGTTCGCAGGATAACATGTGAGAAAAGGGCAAGCTGAATTCGCAGAAGCAATGTTTCCCAAATCCACGCTGATTTGTGGACAGACGTTTTCTGCCTCGAGGAAATTTGTTATATTCAGAATATGTTTAAGAATTCTAATGCAAAACCGATGTTAAGGGTGTTGATCTGTAATTTTGCGGGGAAGTTATTTTACCATTTTTATACGCGGGAGTTACCTGTGCTTTTTTCAAATCACTTGGCACTTTACATTGAGGAAGAGATCCGAAATAAATGAAATTCAGGCTAAGTAATGGGCCAGTGCGGTAGGGTATTGTCAGTAGAACCGAACTGGACTTTCATCCGGGCCTGGTGACTTACTTGTTTTCAGTTTTTTTCGGTTGCTTCTCTACGCCATAGAAGCCTATTACTATGTCCTCGGGACAGAAACCTTTGCGACGGTCAAGCGACGGTATGTTTGTGCGATCCTTCTACATGAATGCTCGCTTGAACGCGAAATCAAAAACTTCAGCTTTCCTTTTGCTGTCTTCTATTGCAACACCTGACTAATCAGTGAGGGGATAGACAGAAACCTTCGACTCCCTTAGTGATATTACCAAGGACCAGAATGTTCTCTTGTTCTCGGCGAGATGATGGTTAGTCAACTAGTTATTTGTTCCCCTGATCATTCGAACTATTCTTTTATCGAAATGATCTGGAAAGAGTCAGTTTGTTAACATTGATAAAAACATTTGCAGTCATGGACTGTGCGGCTGGTCCCGGCGGAGTTTCGAGTCCTCCCTCGGGCATAATATAGGTCAAGTAGTGTGTAAGCTTAGGGACTGATGACCTTAGCAGTTAAGTCCCATAAGATTTCACACACATTTGAACATTTTTCTGATAAACAAATTATCGTTCTCATGCAACTACACTTAAAAACAATATATTATTTCGTCAGCGGAATAGAAGGGTTGGTCCAGGAGAAATGACTTCAGATCGGACATAGAACTTGCTTCGCTACCTATCAGATATTTTATGTGATTGAGAAAATGATCGAAAGATTTTATTGACGCATATTGAACTCCTCTTACCCCCTGACAGCTTTGCCAATGGGTAATAAGGATAAAGTTTCCCTCTAGTGTTTTAGGTATGAACATCACTGTTCTTCTCAAATTACGATGGATTATTTATGAAGAATTCACGGGCGAAAATATTTATTGTGACGGCACAGTTAAAATGGCTTCATCTTTGAAGAGGTGCCTGAATACTACTTATTATCCTTACTGCTCGCTTTTGTGCAATCAGTATTTCGTTTCTAAGTTTGAGTTACCCCAGAAAATTATTCCGTACGACATTAGTGAGTGGAAATATGCATACCATGTCAGGAGGTTCACACGTTTCTTTTCAATATTAGCAATTATACGAAGAGCAAAAGTAGCTGAACCTAATTGTTCCAGAAGGTCAGTAACATCCTCTTTTGATTTCAAGTTATCATCGAGACATATACCTAAAAATATGGAGCATTCTATCCTACTTACTGACTCCTACTCATGTGCAACATCAGTTGTTGGTATGGCTCTATTTGTTGTACTTTACTGTCTCTCCTGGTTGGACTAGGTTTTTTTAAAAAAAATTGTATACTAAATATTAAGATAAATTTTATAAATAATCGACAAGTACGCCAAAGAAGAAGAGATATAACTACAATGGACATGTTATTGCATGGACTCTTTCGCTTCTATGCGTGAACTACATTGTCTTTCACTTATCTGCTTGGATTCGGACCTAAGAGGACGTTCTTGTGTAAAGCTCATCTTGCTGTACCAGCTGATAATGTAAGTTGTACTTAAAACCCGAAAAACATAATGGTTATTTTGTCAAATGAATTTGTGTATGTGGTCAATCTTTTGTGAGTCTGATACCTAGACTGCCTTGAGTAGATATGGACCTTAACAAAGAATTTTCATTGTTAGGACCCATCTTAGAAAAATCTTTAACATTTTTCTTTTAGTTCATCTACCAGACGTGCCGTCGGTTAGGAAAATTAACTTTATTTCAGATCCCACGAGACCGGATAGAGCTACTAATAATTTAACAATTTTATTTACAGATTTTCTTTATATAACGAGATAACATCCCAGGCAGAAAAGATCTGGTCACAAGATTCCAGTTCCATTATAGGATGTCATTTGTAGATACTACTCTTGTTATCTTACACTACTGGCCATTAAAATTGCTACACCAAGGAGAAATGCAGATGATAAACGGACAAATATATTATACTAGAACTGACACGCAATTTGGGTGCATAGATCCTGAGAAATCAGTATCCAGAACAACCTCCTCTGGGCGTAATACCGGCCTTGATACGCCTGGGCATTGAGTCAAACACAGCTTGGATGGCGTGTACAGGTACAGCTGCCCATGCAGCTTCAACACGATACCACAGTTCATCAAGAGTAGTGACTGGCGTATTGTGACGAGCCAGTTGCTCGGCCACTATTGACCAGACGTTTTCAGTTGGTGAGAGATCTGGAGAATGTGCTGGCCAGGGCAGCAGTCGAACATTTTCTGTATCCAGAAAGGCCCGTACAGGACCTGCAACATGCGGTCGTGCATTATCCTGTAGGGTTTCGCAGGGATCGAGTGAAGGGCAAAGCCTCGGGTCGTAACACATCTGAAATGTAACGTCCACTGTTCAAAGTGCCGACATTGCGAACAAGAGGTGACCGAGACGTGTAACCAATGGCACCCCATGCCATCACGCCGGGTGATACGGCAGTATGTCGATGACGAATACGCGCTTCCAATGTGCGTTCACCGCGATGTCGCCAAACACGGATGCGAACCTGGAATCATCCGAAAAAATGACGTAGTGCCATTCGTGCACCCAGGTTCGTCGTTGAGTACACCATCGCAGGCGCTCCTGTCTGTGATGCAGCGTCAAGGGTAACCGCAGCCATGGTCTCCGAGCTGATAGTCCATGCTGCTGGAAACGTCTTCGAACTGTTCGTGCAGATGGTTGTTGCCTTGCAAACGTCCCCATCTGTTGACACAGGGATCGAGACGTGGTTGCACGATCCGTTACAGCCATGCAGATAAGATGCCTGTCATCTCGACTGCTAGTGATACGAGGCCGTTGGGATCCAACACGGCGTTAGGTATTACCCTCCTGAACCCACCGATTCCATATTCTGCTAACAGTCATTGGAACTCGACCAACGCGAGCAGCAATGTCGCGATACGATAAACCGCAATCGCGATGGGCTACAATCTGACCTTTTCCAAAGTCGGAAACGTGATGGTACGCGTTTCTCTTCCTTACACGAGGCATCACAACAACGTTTCACCAGGCAACGCCGGTCAACTGCTGTTTGTGTATGAGAAATCGGTTGGAAACTTTCCTCATGTCAGCACGTTGTAGGTGTCGCGACCGGCGCCAACCTTGTGTGAATGCTCTAAAAAGCTAATCATTTGCATATCACATCATCTTCTTCCTGTCGTTTAAATTTCGTGTCTGTAGCACGTCATCTTCGTAGTGTAGCAATTCATAAATGGTTCAAATGGCTCTGAGCACTATTGGACTTAACATCCGTGGTCATCAGTCCCCTAGAACTTAGAACTACTTAAACCTAACTAACCTAAGGACATCACACACATCCATGCCCGAGGCAGGATTCGAACCTGTGACCGTAGCAGTCGCGCGGTTCCGGACTGAGCGCCTAGAACCGCTAGACCACCGCGGCCGGCAGCGTAGCAATTAATGGCCAGTAGTGTATATTGGGGAATCGAGACGAAACCACGAAAAGTTACGTAACTACCCAGATAACTGAGCTAGTTTACTGAGTCGGGCTAAATTAAACAACATATTACACTGTTAATAATATTCTTACAGTAGTTATTTCTCTTTTACGCTGAGCCATTGCATTAATATGTGTTTCTTTTTTATAGAAGTCATTGCTCATATTTTATTTTATTACATTACACTAATAGTCACAAAAAGAATAAAAAAATTATTTTATTCCATTGCAGTAAAGAACTCAATGTAGCGTGTTTTCTTCAAAATTTATGGAGAGTCCATTTTCTGAGTACTTCTTAATACGGTTTTTTTTTTCTTAAATATCATCTACTAACTCTTTTGTTGTTTTCTCTGATGCAGTTTATTATAACATTTGTATCGTCTGCGAAAAGTGCCAGTTTTGCTTGTTGAGTGTTACGCGAAACGTCATTCACAAACAAGGAATAGGAGTGGACCCAAAATTGAATTCTGTGGGACTCCCTTTATTGTTATAACTAAACGCGTTTACCTGCAGTAGAACGGACATAAACTTCGATTTGGACTGTCACTTTCTATCTTATCAGCAAGTGCAATCGCCGAAGATCCAGCATGAGCAGAAAATTGTTAGCGTCATCAGAGCACTGAGCTAAACGCGAAAACATTATGGTGAATACCTCGCGAAAATATTATGGTGAATCCCTGGTGCGGAATAGGCGCTGTAGGCAGTTGGGGCTCCGGCGTACCCTCACAAGCGGGAAACTTACCTGGCTATCAGGAGTCGCAGCACGGAAAACAGAGAGTCAGAAACGGCTGGCGCAGTCTGCGAGTGCAGATGTGGCCGTCGCATTTGAGGGCCACATTACCGCAGGCGGGGTCGGCGGGGGCGGCGGCGGCGGTCTGTAATTGGAAGGGGCGCCCGCGCCGTTTCTGCAGCTCCGCAAGCAACCTCAGGCTAAGGGACGCGAAGTCGCTAACGAGCCGCGCTGCCTCGCCGCCACCCGCAGGGCTGACGTGACGCCGCCGGCTCCCAGCACGCACCGAGCAAATAAAAGAACCCGATGGCCCGCTGGAGATAAGGCGCGCCAAAAAATTTACCGCCTGTGCGGGAACAGCTATACCGCCGGCGGATTAAGTCCACGGTAATAACTCCTGCGCTACGTTTTCCGCGTTCTCGTTTAGCTAGGTCGACTTGTTTCGAGCAGAGTGACACTGCTAGGTCGGCTCACGAACCCGTTCGTGAATGGAAATCTTTCGTGCGTCATTACGGTTCCGAAAATATCGGCAGCTCACTGTGGTAAGCTCATGCTTAAGTCTACTTTAGTTTTCCAATACTGCCATCACGCAACGGTGCTGAAGTCTAGCATTAAAAACCCATTTCGCGAAATCGAAACTAGAGCGAAATAGCACACACTGAAATTGCTTTCGCTGATGACAGCACAGGCTGTTGCCAAAGGATTCGTCCGATTTCATGAAACAGTAACTCCTGTGTGAATTAAGACGTAAACTTAGGATAAATTTTAACGTACACGTATGACTAGAAAGTATTTATTTTCAGAAGAACTGAAGGGGTAGGCAGAAGAAAGTGCTAGGCCACAACAGGGAGTTATACACGTTATATCCGTGGTTTTTTATTATCGTATGCATCAATTATAGTAATACACATTTAGCAAAACCAATTGATATATATATATATATATATATATATATATATATATATATATATATATATATATATAGGGTGGACAGAAAATGTGTGAAATTGCATTCAAGCGGCCTGCCAGGGGCGGTGTCGCCCAACGAGTGCTTCGACTAATTAGCTGAAACTAGAATTTACGCGCGCGACACCCCGATTGGCTAACTTCAATGCTAAATAACTCGGAAACGGAGCAACGTATCGAATTCCTTTCTTAACATTTATGTCTCAGTACAACCTCCCCTGTAACATCCCTACAAGCATTTCACACATTTTCTGACCACCCTATATATACACTCCTGGAAATTGAAATAAGAACACCGTGAATTCATTGTCCCAGGAAGGGTAAACTTTATTGACACATTCCTGGGGTCAGATACATCACATGATCACACTGACAGAACCACAGGCACATAGACACAGGCAACAGAGCATGCACAGTGTCGGCACTAGTACAGTGTATATCCACCTTTCGCAGCAATGCAGGTTGCTATTCTCCCATGGAGACGATCGTAGAGATGCTGGATGTAGTCCTGTGGAACGGCTTGCCATGCTATTTCCACCTGGCGCCTCAGTTGGACCAGCGTTCGTGCTGGACGTGCAGACCGCGTGAGACGACGCTTCATCCAGTCCCAAACATGCTCAATGGGGGACAGATCCGGAGATCTTGCTGGCCAGGGTAGTTGACTTACACCTTCTAGAGCACGTTGGGTGGCACGGGATACATGCGGACGTGCATTGTCCTGTTGGAACAGCAAGTTCCCTTGCCGGTCTAGGAATGGTAGAACGATGGGTTCGATGACGGTTTGGATGTACCGTGCACTATTCAGTGTCCCCTCGACGATCACCAGTGGTGTACGGCCAGTGTAGGAGATCGCTCCCCACACCATGATGCCGGGTGTTGGCCCTGTGTGCCTCGGTCGTATGCAGTCCTGATTGTGGCGCTCACCTGCACGGCGCCAAACACGCATACGACCATCATTGGCACCAAGGCAGAAGCGACTCTCATCGCTGAAGACGACACGTCTCCATTCGTCCCTCATTCACGCCTGTCGCGACACCACTGGAGGCGGGCTGCACGATGTTGGGGCGTGAGCGGAAGACGGCCTAACGGTGTGCGGGACCGTAGCCCAGCTTCATGGAGACGGTTGCGAATGGCCCTCGCCGATACCCCAGGAGCAACAGTGTCCCTAATTTGCTGGGAAGTGGCGGTGCGGTCCCCTACGGCACTGTGTAGGATCCTACGGTCTTGGTGTGCATCCGTGCGTCGCTGCGGTCCGGTCCCAGGTCGACGGGCACGTGCACCTTCCGCCGACCACTGGCGACAACATCGATGTACTGTGGAGACCTCACGCCCCACGTGTTGAGCAATTCGGCGGTACGTCCACCCGGCCTCCCGCATGCCCACTATACGCCCTCGCTCAAAGTCCGTCAACTGCACATACGGTTCACGTCCACACTGTCGCGGCATGCTACCAGTGTTAAAGACTGCGATGGAGCTCCGTATGCCACGGCAAACTGGCTGACACTGACGGCGGCGGTGCACAAATGCTGCGCAGCTAGCGCCATTCGACGGCCAACACCGCGGTTCCTGGTGTGTCCGCTGTGCCGTGCGTGTGATCATTGCTTGTACAGCCTTCTCGCAGTGTCCGGAGCAAGTATGGTGGGTCTGACACACCGGTGTCAATGTGTTCTTTTTTCCATTTCCAGGAGTGTATGTCCGGGGAAGCAATATGTTGTCTGACCCCTGAAAAGTTTTGTCCCGAAATTTCAGTAGTAAACCCCTCCGAGATGAGAAATGCCTCTCTTGTAACGTCTGCAAGTGGAGTAGCGTAGCTCTCGCCAGCTAAACGATCTTCAGCTGTTTGTCACCAATAGTGTAGCTGTACAGTAGTGGATTTCTTTTCCTATGTATGCGCAATATGTTACATCTATTTACGTTCGGGGTCAACTGCCAGAGCCAGCACCGTTCATCAATTCTCTGCAGGTGTTCTGCAAATTCTTACGATCTTCTGGCGTCGCTACTTTGGTATAAACAACTGCACCATCTGCGAATAGCCTTAAAGATCATCCGACGCTTTCTACTAGATCATTTACACATATTGTAAACAGCAACGGTCCTATCGCACTTCCCTCCGGTACTCCGGATATTATTACCTTTACGTCTGTCGATTTAGTTCTATTAAGAGTGAAGTGTTGAGTTCTACCCACAAGAAAGTCCTGAATCCAATCGCAGGTCCGCTCCGATACTCCGTAAGCTCGTATTTTTTCATTAAACGGCAATGCGGGACGCTGTCAGATGCCTTACTGTAATCGAGGGACACGGCATCAACTTGAGCGCCGTTGTCCACTGCGCTGTGGATCTCATGGAGGAACAGAGCGAGCTGAGTTTCGCATGATGTCTGTTTGCGGTACTTATATTGATTCTTATAGAGGAGATGTTCGTTTTCCAAGAACGTCATAATTGTTGAGCATAATACATGTTCCATAATTCTAAAACAGATTGACGTCAACGATATAGGTCTATAATTGTGTGGATCTCTCTTACGGCCTTTCTTAAAAACAGGAATGACCTGCACTTTTTTTCCCAGTCGTTAGGTACCTTTCGTTGCTCAAGCGAGCTACGATAAATTACTGCTAGAAGGGGATCAAGTTCTTTCGCATAATCTTTATAGAATATTACAGGTATCTCATCTTGTCCTGAAGCCTTTCCACTACTCAGCGATTGTAGCTGCTTTTCAGTTCCAGGATCGGTTATCTCAGTATCTGCCATTTCTATGTTCGTACTACGATTGAAAGGAGGGACAGTGTTACGATATTCCGCGGTGAAACAGATTCGGAGGACGGAATTCAGTATTTCGGCCTTCTCTCCGTTACCTTCCGTTTCGATGCCGGTGTGGTCGCTGAGAGAATGAACAGATGATTTTGACCCACTTACTGATTTGACATACGATCAAAATCTCTTACTGTTTTTACTCAGGTCGGTTGACAACGTATTACTTTCAAAGTCATTGAACGCTCCTCTCATTGCTCTCCTTGCGCGCATTTTCGCTTCGTTCAGATTTTGTTTGTCAGCTAGGTTCTTGCTTATCTTGAATCTCAGATGAAGTGCTCTTTGTTTACGTAGCGCTTTTCTAACATTCCTTAAAATCTTACTCGGAACACACTTGTCTAGGGCATATTGAACGATGTCTTTGAATTTTTTCCATTTGTTCTCCACATCTTCGTCATCATAGAATATTTGATACTGACTGCTGAGGTATTATGAAATTTGTATCCTGTCACCTTTGCTGAGCAAATATAACTTCTTACCTTTCTTAACAATCCTTCTAGAACCCGTCGTCATAGCTGCTGTCACAGCCGTATGATCGTTGATACCTTTCTCTACGAAAACTGATTCGATAAGTTCAGGTCAGTTTGTTGCCAGGTGGACTAAGACGTTACCCTCACGAGTTGGTTCTCCATCTGCTGATGGTAACTTTCGGACAAGGCATCCAGAACAATGCCACACGGTTCCCTGTCTCTGGCACCAGTTTTGATGGCATAACACTCCCAAACTATATCTGGCAAGTTGAAGTCACCCGCTATTACTGCGGAATGATTGGGAAAGTTACTAATGATACTCTGCAAGTTCTGTCTGAAACGCTCTACAACTACATATCCTGACCCACGTGGTCTATAAAAGCATACGATCACTATTTTTGACCGTTCTTTGATACTCAATTTTACCCAGATTAATTCACATTCAAAATCCGTAATAACCTCACTAGATTTTATCGAATATTTTACAGCGCTAAACACGCCGCCACTATTGGCGGCTAACCTGTCCTCACGATAAATATTTCAGTATCAACTTAGTATTTCGTTGTTATTGACTTCTGGTTTCCAGCAGCTTTCAGTTCCCAATACTATATGTGCATTATAACCTTCAGTAAGCGGTACTAATTCTGCGACCTTCGCTTGGATGCTTGTGCAGTTTACTGAAATCATATTAATCTTTTCTGTCTCTGATCTGCTAGGACCAAGATACTCTGAGGTCCCTGTGGCTAATTTAACAGGCAAATCGTCTTTGTTCCCAGGGGAAGGCTTCTCTAACCTAAAAAAGCCCCACGTGCACATCTCACGTACCTCGCTACCCTAGTAGCCGCTTCCTGCGTGTAGTGCACGCCTGACCTATTAAGGGAAACGCAACAATTCTGCACCCGATGGCGGAGGTCGAGAAATTCGCATCCAATGCCGTTGCAGAGTCGTCTGAGCCTCTGGTTTAGACCTTCCACTCTGATCCAAACCAGAGGACCGCGATCAACCCTGGGTACGATGCTACAAATAGACAGCTTAACCAGCACCCCGCGTGCATTCCTAGTTGCCTTCTTCACCAGATCAGTCAACCGCCGAAAAGAGCCGAGGATGGCCTCAGAACCCAAGCGGCAGGCGTCATTCGTGCCGACATGTGCCACTACATGCAGCTGGTAGCACAAAGTGCGCTCGATAGCCGCCAGCAGGGCCTCCTCCGCGTCACGGAAGAGACCTCCCAGCAAACATACCGAATGTACACTGGAATTCCTTCCCGCCTCGCCTGTATCTCGCTGAGGGGCTTCATCACCCGTCTAACATTGGAGCTCCCAATGACTAGCATACCCACCCTTCGTACTTGTCCGGACTGGGCAGGAAAATCGACCACTGGCCCAGCAATAGAGGCATCCCGTGCTCAGAGTTATCATGAGCACTGGGAAGTGTTTTGGTTGGCAGGAGAGCCAACACCGTGTTACTAGAGGAGGCCGAAAGGCACGCGTTTTAGCTGACGCAGGCTGGCGTGAGGTCTGGAACAGGACAAGGAAATTAGAATTTAGAAAAACGGACGTAGCTGGTGGAATACTTAACTTTAATCCGTTAATGAAGAACGTCGGTCTTGACGGTACATGAATCAATATCAATAGTAACTGATAATGGCGCCTTGCTAGGTCGTAGCAAATGACGTAGCTGAAGGCTTTGCTGAACTATCGTCTCGGCAAATGAGAGCGTACTTTGTCAGTGAACCATCGCTAGCAAAGTCGGTTGTACAACTGGGGCGAGTGCTAGGAAGTCTCTCTAGACCTGCCGTGTGGCGGCGCTCGGTCTGCAATCACTGATAGTGGCGACACGCGGGTCCCACGTATACTAACGGACCGCGGCCTATTTAAAGGTTACCACCTAGCAAGTGTGGTGTCTGGCGGTGACACCACAGGAAGCACCTCGTACCTGTTCCTAAGACGTAGGGAGGCAGCTGCACGGCCTGCTCCCTCTTTCGTCTTCCGCCCAGTGACAGGAGAACCCACCACTGTCTGCCACCTACTCTAGAATGAGGACGGACCGGTCAGATGTTGCGTATCGGAAGCCGCAGCGACGCCCGGGTCACCAGGGGATTCCAGTGGCACCAAAGGTGTCGAAGGTCTCGTCACTGGCGTCTCGACGTCACCGCAACTTCGAGCATTCGCTAGAAGCTTGTCGGTAGCCAACGCAGCTTCCAGCTGTTTATGGACAGCAGCCAAACTCTCCTTGTGTCCGCTCACAACAAGCACAGTCCCTATCCGTATCGTACCGTGTATAAAATAGTTATAAGGTCTCAAATGGCGTTACCAAGTTTGAAAATATACCAACACAGAATAAAGTAACACTAAAAGTTAGTGTGCAGATTTATCACTGTACTCTGAGATCCCAAGCAATGAAGCAGAAATAAATTTCTTTACACGGAAAATTTGCACTATTTGGCCTCTCTCCTGATAGGCGTTTTGCTTGCCCCTCCTATCGATTTTCCCAAAACCTCTTTGCGAACCGGTGTGCAGGCGACAGCTTACGCCAGCACAGAAGACAGCGTTTTTTAGCGGTACATGTGGAATTATTTGTTACCAATATTTGTTGCATTCAGAGACTGGGATCAGACTAATCCTTTTGAAATTGACGGTTAGCACTTTCTTCCACCTACCTCTTCAATATCCGAACTTAGAAGTAAGACTGCATATGGAATCTTGGGGCGTTGCTTTTTTGTGGGTCTGATGCAGCTCCCTGTATTGTGTCTTGGGGTACATTTCGCAGCTACGTTTAAGATGAAACTTTTCATTACCATCCACGACTGTTCAACGTGGTCCTTACTTGAGGTACAATAAATAACCAGACGATGGTCAAACTATTTCCATACTTTAGCGAGCTTGTCTGGTGTTACTACTATTTCTGCTGTTGCTATACTGCTTCACATTTTGCCCAAAGTTGGTTAATGGAAGAGCAGACACATACAAGGACTCTTTCATAAACTGGAAAAAAGAAGAAAATAGCACGTACTTTGAGCTCAGTCAACCTTGCCGGTCCATGATGCAGTGCGAGACCCACACGTCGACCCATCGTTGAGGCAGAATTTTTTAAGATATGACCTTACATTCCAGTGAGAAATCCGGTGGTGCTCCAGCCGATTAAAAACGAATCAGTCAGTCACTTTTTTATAACGAACGGAAAACAAAACTGAAGATCTGTGAGATGGCAATCACTTTTGCTTTATGAAAGATAAAGGAATCAGAGAGGCGTTGTGTGCCGGCCGCGGTGGTCTCGCGGTTCCAGGCGCGCAGTCCGGAACCGTGCGACTGCTACGGTCGCAGGTTCGAATCCTGCCTCGGGCATGGATGTGTGTGATGTCCTTAGGTTAGTTAGATTTAAGTAGTTCTAAGTTCTAGGGGACTGATGACCACAGCAGTTGAGTACCATAGTGCTCAGAGCCATTTGAACCATTTTAGAGGCGTTGTGCAACGTAAAATGGCTCAAGATGTTCGAGAATTTCAGTAAAGTATGCTTTAGCTACAGGGAAATTCGCGTAATATACAAAATGTACGAGAAAAAAGAGGGGAAAAATAGAAGGGAATAGCAAGACCGTAGTGTTCTTATTGGAAAGAGTGTAACACAGTCATGGACATTATTGCCCGTACTACTCAATCTCTGTATAGATCGAAGAAACAATAATGAAAATAAATTAAAGCTTCAGGAATGAGGTTAAAATTCAGGGTGAAACGATGTCGTTGTGACAAGATTTGATGATGGCGCTATAATCCTCAGTGAAAGTGAAGAAGAACTGCAGGATTTCTTCAGTGGAATGAAGTGTCAAATGAACAGACATTACGGGTTGAGAGTACACTGAACGAAGGCGAACGTAGTGAAAAGTAGCACAAGTGAAATTAGTTATAAACCTAACATAATAACTGGGGTCCACGAAGTAGACAAAAGGAAACGTATTCTGCTACCCTTGAAGCAAAACAACGTGTCACCCGAGCGGTATGAGGCGTTTCAGTCATGGACAGTACGGCTAGTCCCGGCGGAGGTTCGAGTCCTCCCTCGGGCATGGATATGTGTGTTTGCCCTTAGGATAATTTAGGTTAACTAGTGTGAAAGCATAGGGATTGATGACCTTAGCAGTTAAGTCCCATAAGATTACACACACATTTGAATACAATATATCACGGACGAGGGAAGGAGGACATAAATGAACTTTGGATTTAACTTGAGAAAGAAATTTCTGAGAATACGCATTTGGAGCTCAACATTGTATGGAAGTGAATGATGGACTGTGGGAAAACCGGAAAAGGAGTGAATCGAGGAGTTTCACATGTACTGATATGGAAGGACGTTGAAAGTTATGTGGACTAATAAGATAAGAAATTAGGCGGTTCTCCACGGAATCAGAGAGGAGGGGAACGTGCAGAAACAGTGATAAGAAGAAGGAACAGGGTGATACGACTTGTGTTAAGAGATTAAGGAATAACTTCTGGTGTACTTGACAAGCCGTACACGGAAGTGTTCAGTTTTCAGAACTGAAAGGGAAGGCAGAAACTGAAATATGTCCAACAAGTAACTCAAGATTTTGGGGGCATGCGTTATTAACAGAAGAAGAGGTTGGCAGTGGACCACGGTTAGGGGCGGATCGCATCAAAGTAGTTAGAAGACTCGGATGAGTCATTGGCCCTATGTTGGATTTCACGATAATATGTGAGCAGGCATACTCCCAAGGTTTCAGTGGGCCACTACTGACAACCGCAGGAGAGGATCACCATACTGTGCACGAAGCACATCTTAACTGCTTCACACTTACGCCTGCCGTTCGAGAAGAAGTGATGGAACCCCTACAGTATTCTGTGTCATCCCGCACCATTATTCGAAGGTAATCTGTCGTCGAAGAGCAAGTCATTTGCCCCATTCGTCGAAGACTTGAAGCAGCCAGTGTAAGGAATTTCTGCCTGAGGCACAGGCTGCCGTTCACACCACAACACGAACGGCTGCGTTTGGAGTGGTGTCGGCACCTTGAAGGTTGGACTGTTGTTGAATGGCGTCGCATTGTGTTCAGCGATGAATCGTTGTTCTACACTACCCCAGACGACCACTGTCGCGAGTACGGCCCTTCCTGTTTTGGAAAGGCACAGCTGTGTTAGTGCTAACCTCATGGTGTTGGGAGCCATTGGCTAGGACTTCAAGTAGCAGTGTTTAGTGGTTGAAGGAACGCTGATAGCACAACTTTACGGTCACTTCGTGTTCTCGTGTGTCCTTTCACGTGCAACAGTATCGTGGTGCTGTTTTTCAACACGACAATGCTCGTCCACGCGCAGAACACCTCTCTATGAACTGTCTGCGTGATATTGAGGTGCTCCCTTGGCCAGGAAGACCCAAAATCTCAACCTGTTAGAACATGTGTGGGACCAGCTCGTTCCCAGTTCCAGTATCTAGGCTATTCTATTCTGTTCAATTATATCGCTTGAGCCTTGTCCCGCAGTTACGCAGGGTCAGCCATCGTTAATCGTATTTGGAATGTTAATGTTTTAAGGGGTGGCTGGATGCCCTTCCTGCCGCCACCCCATATCCCCTGGGATGGAGTTAGTGTACGCCAACTGTCTGTGTCGAATGTAATCCATGGAATAGTGCGAATGTGTTCAGATCTCTGGAAGCCGTGTAACTGAGGCGGAACATGGGGACCAGCCCGGTATTCACCTAGCGGGATGTGGAAAACCGCCTAAAAACCACATCCAGGCTGGCCGGCACATCGGCCCTCGTTAATCCGCCTGGGCGGATTCTATCCGGGGCCGGAGCGCCTACCCGAGTCCAGGAAGCAGCGCGTTAGCACTCTCGACTACCCTGACGGGTTTCCCGTATCTAGGCTATCGAGGACCATTTACAATAGTTAGGACCACATTGCCTCAGGGAACGGTACTATGTGTTTGTCATCTTTTCCAACCGAATGAGTGCATGTGTCCAGGCCAGAGGGGATGTCACATCATACTGATAACTGTTCTCATACTGCCAAGATAGATTTAATAATCCATGAAGTGACATCACATACCCTCTCAAGTTTCATTTCGTTTCTTCCTTCCCTTCTCGGTGGTTCACTGTTTTGGTCAGGCAGTGCAGACTGAACTTGAACAGTTAAGATATGATAACTATCAGTTGTAGAATTTTGGAACACGTATTATGTTCGAGTATAATGACTTTTTTGGAGACTAGAAATCTACTCTGTAGGAACCAGCATAGGTTTCGAAAAAGACGATCGTGTGAAACCCAGCTCGCGCTATTCGTCCACGAGACTCAGAGGGCCATAGACACGGGTTCCCAGGTAGATGCCGTGTTTCTTGACTTCCGCAAGGCGTTCGATACAGTTCCCCACAGTCGTTTAATGAACAAATGAAGAGCATATGGACTATCAGACCAATTGTGTGATTGGATTGAATAGTTCCTAGATAACAGAACGCAGCATGTTATTCTCAATGGAGAGAAATCTTCCGAAGTAAGAGTGATTTCAGGTGTGCCGCAGGGGAGTGTCGTAGGACCGTTGCTATTCACAGTATGCATAAATTATGTTGTGGATAACATCGAAAGTTCACTGAGGCTTTTTGCGGATGATGCTGTGGTGTATCGAGAGGTTGTAACAATGGAAAACTGTACTGAAATGCGGGAGGATCTGCAACGAATTGACGCATGGTGCAGGGAATGGCAATTTAATCTCAATGTAGACAAGTGTAATGTACTGCGAATACATAGAAAGATAGATCCCTTATCATTTAGCTACAATATAACAGGTCAGCAACTGGAAGCAGTTAATCCCATAAATTATCTGGGAGTAGGTATTAGGAGTGATTTAAAATGGAATGGTCATATAAAGTTGATCGTCGGTAAAGCAGATGCCAGACTGAGATTCATTGGAAGAATCCTAAGGAAACGCAATCCGAAAACAAAGGAAGTATGTTATAGTACACTTGTTCGCCCACTGCTGGAATATTGCTCACCTGTGTGGGATCCGTACCAGATAGGATTGATAGAAGGAGAAGATCCAACGGAGAGCAGACCGTTTCGTTACAGGATCATTTAGTAATCGCGAAAGCCTTACGGAGATGATAGATGAACTCCAGTGGAAGACTCTGCAAGAGAGACACTCAGTAGCTCGGTACGCGCTTTTGTTGAAGTTTCGAGAACATACCTTCACCGAGGAGTCAAGCCGTATATTGCTCCCTCCCACGTGTATCTTGCAAAGAGACCATGAGGATAAAATCAGAGAGATGAGAGCCAATACAGAGGCATACCGACAAATTTTCTTTCCACGAACAATACGAGCCTGGAATAGAAGGGAGAACCGATAGAGGTACTCAAAGTAGCCTCCGCCACACACAGTCAGGTGGCTTGTGGAGTATGATGTAGATGTAGATATTAGCAAACCAAGATTTGCCGTAACTGGAGTATGAGAACACTTCCCTGAAAGGTAGCTTGTGCTGCAAACTGAAGCCTTAGCCGCTGTCTGTTTTAGCCAGCGTTTTGGATCAAGTTGTTAAACTGCTCGAAGTGGCATATGCACATCTGCTATCATTGCTTATCAACGCAGTATGCCGGATCCGACATTAACCGCCAATCCCGGTAGGTGACTCATCACTGACTGATATTGAGTGCCTACAGTAGCAGTAACTGTACTAGCACGATCCAACAGCATCAGCACCGCATTTCTCTTTCATCAATGCTGTACTGACGATCAACTATTTCGGGAACTTCTCCCTCACTTCTGTGCTAACATCTCCCTTTTATTGGATAAGGCTCTCCTCGCCCGTCGCAGCTTGCGGCTGCTTTTCATGACGCACGTAAGTAACGAAATATTCCGTCAAGAATATTCCAGCAGAGTATTCTGTCAGAATATCGCAACTTGTGCACTAGTTTTTACTTGGTTATTTGTTTTTCATCAGTGGTTTATCTTAGGCATACATCTCCGAAGTCCGTAGAAGACTCTGGAGGTATTAAGAATGTAAAGTTTTAGAGAAATCTTATAAATTAAGTGGATAATTAAAAACGAAACGAAGAACTACTACAAAGAGTAGGTGAGGAAGGAAATCCATGGAAGACTGTCACCAGAAGAAAGGACACATTAATGGTACATACGCTTAACCAAACTTTAAAGATGACCATTAAATGCAACACAGAAAAGCGTCCACTTTGTCTAGACAGCCTTCCAGTCACCATAGATTTTATAATTATTCACCTTGTAGGTGATTCTTCATCCTATCTGATATTGTCAATGAACTAAAACTGCACCATTGGACGTACAAAATGGTTGGTGCAAATGGCTCTGAGCACTATGGGACTTAACATCTTAGGTCATCAGTCCCCTAGAACTTAGAACTACTTAAACCTAACCTAAGGACATCACACACATCCATGCCCGAGACAGGATTCGAACCTGCGACCGTAGCAGTCTCACGGTTCCGGACTGCAGCGCCTAGAACCGCAAGACCACCGCGGCCGGCTTGGACGTACAATTAAGCTGAGTGTAAAGTAGCTTATTCTGAGCTTTGATTGTTTATGTTTAGTATATTGCTTTCCTGTATTTCATACCTTTCTCTCTATATTTTGTTTTTCAGGTACCGATGCTGACTAGTTTTCTCAAGCATATCCTGGATGCAGCTGCTTTACGAGTGAACGGTAAAGTAAACGATTATTTCCATGGATTACATTATTTGATGACTTTCTCGCTGTTGATGTTTACGACTGCAAAGTATTAGTTACAGAGTGCGCGTACGTTCAGACTTAAACAAATGGCTTGGAGTTCCCATTTTCAGATTTTTTTAAATGTCAGTTTCTTATAAAAGGTATGTTGAGATTTTAACTCAGCCTAATGGACAACCAAATATGTTTCATGTGCGCTGGCAATAACGAACTACACTGACGGAAAAAAGGCACAACACAAAGAAGGATTGGTCGAAATAAACTAAGTTGGTAGGCGTGTTTCTACAATTGAAAGATTATGTCTGTTTCGGACCAGTCGCATAAGAGTGGCGCTAGCAGCGCTACTATGAGGATGGAAATCGAGTTTGCTTTAAAAACACGCTGTAACGAGCTTGAGCGTTAATTACCTTCCAAACTGGACGTGGTGAGTTGATGTTATAGTTCAATTCTTTTATCTTGGCGGCTCGCGCATGCCCGCCCAGAGGCGGCAGATTGCTGCGTTGCCAGTTGCACGCGCCAAGAGAAGCAGCGCCATAGCATAGTATAGTTCGCAAACTTACCTTTAGGGTGGACCGCGCAGTTTATGAAGTGAAGCCACCACGGCCGCATTAACGATTTCGCTGCTTCAGAGACGTGCTCCCCGCATTTGTCATCACTGCACTGCTCGCCTGTGCAGACACATGATGTTCCGATTGCTTTGCACACTTATCATTCGTTTTCACAAAAACTATTTCGCCCATAAATTTGATTTTTACACACATTCTTGACTGATACCTTCCCCCATAAGTGACTTAATTTGGTTTCGATGTTCAACGCAGTTATTGTGCAGCATTAAATGTAGTAAACCATTGCACGAAATTTTGAAGAGTTTGCAGAGGTAAAAGTCTACAGCGTATACTTTCCGTATGGTCGATTTTAGTTCCCACTAGAAATTTCAAAAAATTACAGGCAAACGAATAAAATTCATGAAGTAAGTCACTTCGATATTGTTTTTAAATATAGAAAATATTTAGCACCGAACGAGATTTGAACTAGGAATCTTTTGCTTAGCAGCTAAACACCTTAACTGTTACACAAACGCAGCTCGTCACACAGAAGAATTCCTGGGGTACGTTAAAGAATCAAGCAAAATACCGACAAACACCGTTGGTATGATTATGAATTACCCACGTTTCGTCGAAGTACAATAGGAAATAAACAATTACCGCTGTTCTTTATTGCGAAATAGCGGTTACTGAGAATGAATTTCCTTGCTATCGCCTGAGTTAGGAGGCTTATTGCTTGTTTGATTCAATTAATTTATAGAATGTGAAACAGTTGGGCCGGCCGAAGTGGCCGCGCGGTTCTGGCGCTGCAGTCTGGAACCGCGAGACCGCTACGGTCGCAGGTTCGAATCCTGCCTCGGGCATGGATGTGTGTGATGTCCTTAGGTTAGTTAGGTTTAACTAGTTCTAAGTTCTAGGGGACTAATGACCTCAGCAGTTGAGTCCCATAGTGCTCAGAACCATTTGAACCATTTTTGAAACAGTTGGTATAAAGAATACTTTTTCCAAACTTTCTTTTATAGAAAGTCTGCTATCAAGACATTGCTTTAGTTCAATTACTTTTTCTATGATTGAACGTTTCTAAAACTGAAGACACTCGTCCGTGCTCTGTACTGCAGTTGAACTTTGGCAACGTCGTTCTCTGTTCATTGGCTGACTGTGTTTTGTGACGTCAGATGTGCAGAACGAACCTAAACTCGGCCGCCGTCGTAAATGACGCGCACTTTAGTGAATAATGCCTGTAAGGCGACAAAGACTGAATTATCAGTATCTCACTGCGTTTGGAAAAGTTCTTTTAATTGGGCTACTAGAAGTTGGATGTTCCTCCTGCAATATTGCAGAAAACCTTGGCAGGAATGATGCCACAGTACATGATTGTTGGCAGCTGTGTTCATGGGAATGTGAGGTCACAAGAAAACCGGCTCTGGACGACCATGTGCCACTAACCAGAAGCAAGACAATCGTGTTCGTCGGGCGTATGGCTCTGGCTCACCATATTGCATCTGAAGCAGCAATCTGAGCAGTAGTTGGCACCATAATGACGTAACCAGCTGTTAAACATGGGTTACTTCAAGCACAGCTCCGAGCCACACGCCCTGTATCGAGCATTCCTCTGACCTCAAACCACGGCCATTTGTGACTTCAGTGGTGTGAAGTGAGAGCTCATTAGAGAACAAGGTGGAAGTCTGTGGCGTTTTCTGATGAAAACTGGATCTGCCCCGCTGCCAGTTATGGCCGCGTGCTGGATAGAAGGAGGCCAACTTGGGGCTTGCGATCAACCCGTCTGCGTGGTACACACAGAAGACCTACACGTGTAGTTATGGGCTGCGCTGCGATTTCATATGACAACACGCAACCTGACGCCAAATTTGTTCGTCAGTCTGATGATTCAACCTGTGGTGTTGCCATTCATGAAAAAAATTACAGGAGGTGTTTTTCAATATAATAACGCTCGCCCACATACCGTTGCTGTTACCCGAGATGCTCTACGGAGTATCGACATCTTGCTTTGACCAGCTCGTTCACCAGGTTTGTCTCCAATCTAGCGCATATGAGACATCATCGGACAACAAATCCAGCGTCATCCACAACCACCATTAACCGTCCCTCAGCTGTCCGACCAAGTGCAACAGGCATGGAACTCACCCCACGAACTGACATTCGGCACCTGTAGAAGTCAATGAACGAACGTTTATATTCTTCTATTTAATATTCTGGCGGTTACTCCGGTTATTAATATACCATAATTCCACATTTGCAATGGCTTATTTCGCGCTTACATTAACCCGTGGCCTTACACTGTTAATCACTTAAATATGTCACCTAGAAAAATGCATTCCCGAAATTTCGTTATTCTACATTAATTTTCTATCTTTTTTTGCAGTTTCTTTTCCGTCAGTATATGTCGTTGGTATAGTCTGAAGCATTTCTCTTCTGTAGCACTTTGCCATGTTCGTGTGACGTTCTTCTCTTCATGTCTTTTTCTGTATTTACTATATTTTTCGTTACACAGTAGTAGGAATGTTAGCATTCTGTTTGCATCATTACACACTGAAGGGCCAAAGAAACTGGTATAGGCATA
Source organism: Schistocerca nitens (assembly GCF_023898315.1). Classification (NCBI taxonomy): domain Eukaryota; kingdom Metazoa; phylum Arthropoda; class Insecta; order Orthoptera; family Acrididae; genus Schistocerca; species Schistocerca nitens. Next base: position 50,803,372 of record NC_064620.1, read on the forward strand.
GGTATTCAAATACAGAGACATGTGAACAGACAGAATACGGCGCTGCGGTCGGCATCGCCTATATAAGACAACAAGTTTGTGGCGGAGTTGTTAGATCGGTTACTGCTGCTACAACGGCAGGTTATCAAGATTTAAGTGAGTTTGAACAATGGTGATATAGTCGGCGCACGAGCTATGGGACACAGCATCTCCGAGGTAGGGATGAAGTGGGTATTTTGCCGTAAGACCATTTCGTGAGCTTACCGAGAATACGAGGTGTGGCTAGAAAAAAATCGGACTAGTACTGGTGAAACAATAAAACGAATGCAATAAGGCTGAAAGTCGCGTGGCCTGTCACGTGACTCTCGCTCCGCCTACTGCTCGAGTTTCATCTGCCTCCTGCACTCAGTCTGCCCGTGGCGTCTGTTTTAAGTAGTTGACGTTTTGTCTGTGCGTCGGAAAATGTTGAGTGTACAGAAAGAACAGCGTGTTAACATCAAATTTTGTTTCAAACTAGGAAAATCTGCAAGTGAAACGTTTGTAATGTTACAACAAGTGTACGGCGATGATTGTTTATCGCGAACACAAGTGTTTGAGTGGTTTAAACGATTTAAAGGTGGCCGCGAAGACATCAGTGCTGACACTCGCACTGGCAGACCATTGTCAGCAAAAACTGATGCAAACATTGAAAAAATCGGTAAACTTGTTCGACAAGATCGCCGTTTAACAATCAGAGCAGTGTCTGAGTTAACAGGAGTTGACAAGGAAAGTGTTAGGCAGATTCTTCATGAAAGTTTCAACATGAACAAAGTGTGTTCAAAAATGGTTCCAAAGTGTCTCACAATTGAACAGAAGGAACGCCGAAGAATGATTTGTTCTGACATCCTGGAAAACATTGAAAGTGGTCCCACCTTCTTACAAAATGTTATTACTTGCGATGAATCGTGGTTTTTTACTTACGATCCCGAAACTAAACGCCAATCGATGCATTGGAAAACTCCTGGTTCTCCACGACAAAAAAAAAGCACGAATGTCAAAATCGAAATTCAAGGCAATGATGATTTTTTTTTTTTTTGACATCAAAGGGATTGTGCACATTGATTGGGTATCAGAGGGACAAACAGTGAATCAGCATTACTACATTAGCGTCCTGGCTACCCTACGTGAGCGAGTACGGAGAAAACGGAACGATTTGTGGAGAAAAAAGTCATGGATCCTTCACCAAGACAATGCCCCAGCTCACAGTGCGTTGTCAGTGAAGACGTTTTTGGCAAAACACAACATTCCCATCTTAGATCATCCACCCTACTCACCTGATTTGGCCCCCTGTGACTTTTCTCTTTTCCTTAAAGTCAAGTCAGCTTTGAAAGGAACTAGATTTGAGACTGTTGAAGCAGTAAAAGAAAAAGCGACGGAAGTAATGTATGGACTTACCGAAAATGATCTGCAGCATTGCTATGAACAGTGGAAAATTCGTATGGAGCGGTGTAGAGACCGAGGAGGAGAGTACATTGAAGGAGATAACATGAAATTCTAAATAATTGTAAATAAATGTTTTTTCCAGCATCAGTCCGGTTTTTTTCTAGCCGCACCTCGTATAAGTAATCCGGCAAGACATCAAATCTCCGACGTCGCTGCGACCGGAAAAAAATCCTGCAAGAATGGGACCAACGGCCACCGAAGAGGATCTTTCAACGTGTCAGAAGTACAACCCTTCCACAAATCAGTGCAGATTTCAGTGCTGTGCCATCAATAAGGTCAACGTGCAAACCATTCAACGAAACATCATCGATATGGGCTTTCGGAGCCGAAAGCCCTCTCATGTACCCTTGATGAGTGCACGACACAATGCTTTAAGCCTCGCTTGCGTCCGTCAACACCGACACTAGGCCGTTGATGACTGGAGACATGTTGCCTGGTGGGACGAGTCTCGTTTCAAATTGCATCGAGCGATTGGATGTTTACGAGTATGGAGACAACCTCATGTATCCACGGACCCTGCATGTGAGCAGAGGACTATTACAGCTGGTGGAGGGTCTAAAATGGCGTCGAGCGTGTGCAGTTGGAGTGAGATGGGACCCCTGATAGGTCTAGAAACGACTCTGCAGGTGACACATACGTAAGTATCCTGTCTGATCACCTGCATCCATTCATGTCTATTCTGCATTCCAACGGAAGTGGGTAATTCCAGCAGGACTATGCGACATCCCACGTGTCCAGAATTGCTACAGGGTGTCTCTAGAACCACTCTTCTGAGTTTAAACACTTTTCCTGGCCACCTAACTCCGCAGACATAAAATTACATTGAAATCAATACAATGAAATGAATATCCTTAGCTGTATCCAGGCGTTGATATACATCAAAGAGGACAGCTTGAAATGTGTGCTCAGACCGGGACTCGAACCCGGGATCTCCTGCATACATGGCAGACACTGTATCCATCGTTTTTTTCTTCATTTTGTTCGATATAGTTCGTTGCGTTTGGTCTGGGCGGACGTCACAAGACATCCGTTCAAGCTGATCGTTGATTCCTTTACTCAAGTTTTCTATTACAGAGAGCATGCAGGTCTCTGACCGAACACGCTGAGCTACCGTGCCGGCTATCCATCTGAGCCACCGGGGACACAGAAGATAGTGCAACTGCAGGGACTTCTCTCTGGCACGCCTCCCGTGAGACCCACATTCCCAACTTATCGTCCCGCACTCTATTCGTAGTGCCCCTGCCCATTGCACTCATTACATCAAATTAATTGGCATTTCTTGCAACTATTTTACACTCCTGGAAATGGAAAAAAGTACACATTGACACCGGTGCGTCAGACCCACCATACTTGCTCCGGACACTGCGAGAGGGCTGTACAAGCAATGATCACACGCACGGCACAACGGACACACCAGGAACCGCGGTGTTGGCCGTCGAATGGCGCTAGCTGCGCAGCATTTGTGCACCGCCGCCGTCAGTGTCAGCCAGTTTGCCGTGGCATACGGAGCTCCATCGCAGTCTTTAACACTGGTAGCATGCCGCGACAGCGTGGACGTGAACCGTATGTGCAGTTGACGGACTTTGAGCGAGGGCGTATAGTGGGCATGCGGGAGGCCGGTCGGACGTACCGCCGAATTGCTCAACACGTGGGGCGTGAGGTCTCCACAGTACATCGATGTTGTCGCCAGTGGTCGGCGGAAGGTGCACGTGCCCGTCGACCTGGGACCGGACCGCAGCGACGCACGGATGCACGCCAAGACCGTAGGATCCTACGCAGTGTCGTAGGGGACCGCACCGCCACTTCCCAGCAAATTAGGGATACTGTTGCTCCTGGGGTATCGGCGAGGACCATTCGCAACCGTCTCCATGAAGCTGGGCTACGGTCCCGCACACCGTTAGGCCGTCTTCCGCTCACGCCCCAACATCGTGCAGCCCGCTTCCAGTGGTGTCGCGACAGGCGTGAATGGAGGGACGAATGGAGACGTGTCGTCTTCAGCGATGAGAGTCGCTTCTGCCTTGGTGCCAATGATGGTCGTATGCGTGTTTGGCGCCGTGCAGGTGAGCGCCACAATCAGGACTGCATACGACCGAGGCACACAGGGCCAACACCCGGCATCATGGTGTGGGGAGCGATCTCCTACACTGGCCGTACACCACTGGTGATCGTCGAGGGGACACTGAATAGTGCACGGTACATCCAAACCGTCATCGAACCCATCGTTCTACCATTCCTAGACCGGCAAGGGAACTTGCTGTTCCAAGAGGACAATGCACGTCCGCATGTATCCCGTGCCACCCAACGTGCTCTAGAAGGTGTAAGTCAACTACCCTGGCCAGCAAGATCTCCGGATCTGTCCCCCATTGAGCATGTTTGGGACTGGATGAAGCGTCGTCCCACGCGGTCTGCACGTCCAGCACGAACGCTGGTCCAACTGAGGAACCAGGTGGAAATGGTATGGCAAGCCGTTCCACAGGACTACATCCAGCATCTCTACGATCGTCTCCATGGGAGAATAGCAGCCTGCATTGCTGCGAAAGGTGGATATACACTGTACTAGTGCCGACATTGTGCATGCTCTGTTGCCTGTGTCTATGTGCCTGTGGTTCTGTCAGTGTGATCATGTGATGTATCTGACCCCAGGAATGTGTCAATAAAGTATCCCCTTCCTGGGACAATGAATTCACGGTGTTCTTATTTCAATTTCCAGGAGTGTATAAGAGCCGTCTGCCTACACTGTGAATCAATATATTGATTGGCGACTCCATGGAGTGTCCTATGCACCACGACCAGATAATGGATATACTTGGAAGGAGAGACAGCATTGGTCGTATTCTTTTGTCTTATTAACCGCAAAATCGATTTTCGGTAACTTAGTGACCATCTTCAGTGCTGTAATATATAATTTAAATTGGTGGGCACTGGTGTCAACAAGCTTACAGAGATCACATTGAGTTTATGTGATCGCTGTAAGCTTGTTGACACCAGTACCTACCAATTTAAATTATATATTACAGCACTGAAGATGGTCACTAAGTTACCGAAAATCGATTTTGCGGTTAATAAAACAAAAAAATACGACCAATGCTGTCTCTCCTTCCATGTAAAATATATGTCCAGTATACCTTGACATGACCAGTTGCCGCAATGTAAGCTCGTGCTCAACCTTGCAGTCGTCCGCAGTAAGGAGCAGATAAAAAAAAGCAGCACTTCATATCAGGAGAACCATTAATAGTGTCGGGTACTGTGAGCTTCATTCACAACTTTCGTCCAGAAATACAAGCAGTCGTATTATCTTAGACCCAGATGCCCAGTTTCTTCCCACCAACTACATAAATAGCTCGTGCCTCAGACGTGTCCAATTTTCTTGGAAAATGGTTCAAATGGGACTTAGCTTCAGAGGTCATCAGTACCCTAGAACTTAGAACTGCTTAAACCTAACTAACCTAAGGACATCACACACATCTAAGCCCGAGGCAGGATTCGAACCTGCGACTGTAGCGCCTAGAACCGCTCGGCCACTCCGGCCGGCTATTTTCTTCGTTTTCATTACTAAGAAGTTCATTGGTCCAGTAAACAGCACTTTTTCTGTACTGCAATGTCATTTATTGGCTTTAAACTCTACATTTAAAGTCTATGTCTGTCTAGCGTACAGTGGGTGAGGAGTCACGCGACAACCTGAATGATTGATTTCGATTCGTGCGTCCTGCTTTGAAGTCATTTATATGCTGAACGCAGCCATTAACTATAGGTAGCTATACGGTGGTACTTCCATTGTCGCACATGCAATAAAGACACGATGTCGGGACAGAAGACGAACCATCTAGAAGGCTGGTACGGACTGCGTGTGACACGGCGGTGGGGAGGAAGAAGAAGGTTGGGAAGAACTCCGCGGAAATGGAGGAAGACGGTTTGGAGTGAGCAGAGCTGGGGCGACAGCGATCGTCGCTCCAGGCCGCGGAACTGGGGTGTTTTCTCTGAGCGGCGGACACGCCGAATATCAATATGCGGCGGGCGGGAGAAAGCGGAGGCACACGGCGGCCGCTTATTTGTCTTTCGCCGGGAGACGACGGGTGCAGTTTTCCGAATTAATGAACGGCGGCTCCGTAGGCCACAAAAAAGGGAAGCAGTTTTTCTGTTATTAAGAAAATAAAGCGAGTGCTGTCAGGACGGGCGAGAGTGAGTGGGATAGAAAGACAAAGAGAGAGAGAGAGAAAGAGAGAGAGAGAACGATTCCTTGTTGTCAGGCGGCTGCTTTAAACGTCGCGAGAGTAGGACAGGTAGAGCTCGTCGCCCCTAATGTGAGAGGGATGGGGGCAAGTGGGGGTAGAATTGGACTTTTCCATTTCCACGGTTCCACCAATACCGTGGTTTCCAGCACCCGTACCCCTTAATCCACCCATCCTCGTGCCCCTCCCTGAAGTAATTTCCCTCCCGTCCTCGATCCACATACATTTACGGCCGATATGAATAATTTCATACTGGGTGGTTTCCTAAACAGGCGTGACTCATGGTGAACACGTGTAAACTATGGGATTTAATTTACTAGAAAATAGTCCCCTCTGTGCATACTTTCTAAAGCACATTCGCATTATGACTCACAGTCATTTACGCTACTTAAAGGATGTGGAAACAGTTAACAAACTGTCCTTATTATACAGTGTGAAAAGTATTTAAACCGACAGACTCTGATAAGTTGTAGGGGACATCAAAACAAATATTTTTCCGTAATGTCATTTTTTTCCTATGATGAGTATTTAAACCGGTAGAGGAAGATTTCTCTGGCGGCAAATTAATTTAACCAACAAACACTTTTCCACTTTTTTTTTTTTTGACTAAGTAACAACACATTAACACAACCCAAATTCAATTACAGTAGATTTTCAAAAATTCCTCCATTGACACGAAAACAAAGGTTACCCCGTGTTACATTATGTTCTGACACGGGAAATGACCCCAGGGGTATCCTGAATTGTTCCTGCAGCTGGTACTATCCGGGCAACCAGATCCTCTTCTGATGCAACAGGAGTTGTGTAAACAAGGTTGCGCATCTCTCCCCACACAAAAAAGTCCAGAGGGGACATATCTGGGGATCGAGCAGGCCACGGTACAAGACCACCTCTGCCAATCCACGTTTCTGAGAACCGTCGGCCCAGGAATCGACGCGCACGACGACTGAAATGTGCCGGGGCCCCGTCATGTTGGAATCACATTGGTTGTCTTGTAGGGAGCGGGACGTCTTCCAGCAATTCTGGCAATGCTCTCTCGAGAAAATTGTAATAGTGCCTGCCATTTAATGGCCTAGGTAGCAGATACGGCCCAATTAAACAGTCCTGAACAACACCGACCCACACATTAACGAAGAACAGCACTTGATGAGCGCTAGTGACTGTGGCATGTGGGTTATGCTCACTCCAAACATGCGAATTGTGCATGTTGAAGACTCCATCACACCCGAACGTTGCTTCATCGGTAAACAACTCAGAGGATGGAAATGTAGGATGCATTTCACACTGTTCCAGGTACCACTGCGAAAACTGTGCTCTGGGTGGATAATCAACTGGTTCCTGTAAGTGAAATGGAAGTAACAACTGTTCTCCAAGGACTGTTCGTACATTCGTCTGATTCGTCCCCATGTTACGTGCAATTGCACGAGTGCTGATTGAAGGATCCGCTCCACATGCTGCAAGACAGCTTCTTCAAATTGCAGCGTTCTTACCGTGCGACGGCGACCCCATCCAGGTAATCTACTAAATGACCCGGTCTCACGCAGACGTTGGTACACAGCAGCAAAGGTAGTATGATGCGGAATACGGCGATTAGGAAATTGTTGTTGATAAACCCGCTGTGCAGCTCGTCCGTTGTGGTGAGCTACGTAGTACGCACAAACCATATCAGTGTACTTACTCTAGGTGTATCGCTCCATCAGTAAACGGAGACAATGCGCTACTACACTGGTGCACAGCAGTTGCCTACAACTGAAGAGTGTAATATGCCCTGTAACAACTGAAGAGCGTAATACGGCCTCCACCGATTTAAATAAGCCTCATAGGAAAAAATTACATTAGGAAAAAATATTTGTTTTGATGTCCCCTACAACCTCCCAGAGTTTGTCGGTTTAAATACTTTTCACCCTGTATGCGGCAGTAGCAGCAAAGCAAATTTCCATGCGACTAACATTTATTTCTATTCGCTCACGTTTATCGATCTGCTTGTACCTCAGGCCAAAATTTTGTTTGCACCGCTTGTTTGAATTTCAGCTAATCTACGATCTGTATTGACACCAGTTCTTTCTGGGTTTGAGCATTGCTGGTTAACGTGTTCTGCGATAATATGCTCACCCGTGTTGTCGATGTACCCACGGTACATCAGGAATGGCGAGCAACATGCTGTCATGCTTTTAAAAAGTGAACGCTGGCCACTGACATGGCGGCTGACGACTGCTTCTGAGTGACTCAAAGGCCATTACACGTCTAATATAATTACCATGCGTTCAGAAATTCCAGTACTCTACTTCTTCACTTTTTGTGCTTTTACTGTACGTTGACAGAATAATGATTCTTGTAGATGTCTTCTACATCGTCAGCAAGTTATGTAGAACTGAAAAGGCTTGTGGACAGGATTTTAATAACTTGGATGAGCCACACAATTACAATGTCTCATCCTGTCACTAACTTTAAGTACGTGATTGTTTCTGGATCATTTTTGTGTTAGGTCTTGTTTTAGTTTTAGTCTGTACTACAATCTATACCCTATTGTATTATGTAATTAGTACAGTTTCACATTCTCAGTCTTTACTTACTGACCAAGTCAACTAAAACCTTGATGTATGCTTTTCGTTATGTCTTTTTCTGTGTGTTAGGACGGTATGCCCCCCCCCCCCCCCCCCCCATGAACCATGGACCTTGCCGTTGGTGGGGAGGCTTCTATTGGTTATGAACTGCAGATTGAAACTGAAGAAACTGCAAAAAGGTGAGAATTTAAGGAGATGGGACCTGGATAAACTGAAAGAACCAGAAGTTGTAGAGAGTTTCAGGGAGAGCACAAGGGAACAATTGACAGGAATGGGGGAAAGAAATACAGTAGAAGAAGAATGGGTAGCTCTGAGGGATGAAGTAGTGAAGGCAGCAGACGATCAAGTAGGTAAAAAGACGAGGACTAATAGAAATCCTTGGGTAACAGAAGAAATATTGAATTTAATTGATGAAAGGAGAAAATATAAAAATGCAGTAAATGAAGCAGGCAAAAAGGAATACAAACGTCTCAAAAATGAGATTGACAGGAAGTGCAAAATGGCTAAGCAGGGATGGCTAGAGGACAAATGTAAGGATGTAGAGGCCTGTCTCACTAGGGGGAAGATAGATACTGCCTACAGGAAAATTAAAGAGACTTTTCGAGAGAAGAGAACCACTTGTATGAATATCAAGAGTTCAGATGGCAACCCAGTTCTAAGCAAAGAAGGGAAGGCAGAAAGGTGGAAGGAGTATATAGAGGGACTGTACAAGGGCGATGTATTTGAGGACAGCATTATGGAAATGGAAGAGGATGTAGATGAAGATGAAATGGGAGATATGATACTGCGTGAAGAGTTTGACAGAGCACTGAAATACCTGAGTCGAAACAAGGCCCCCAGAGGAGATAACATTCCAATAGAACTACTGACACCTTGGGAGAGCCAGTCCTGACAAAACTCTACCATCTGGTGAGCAAGATGTATGAGACAGGCGAAATACCCTCAGACTTCAAGAAGAATATAATAATTTCAATCCCAAAGAAAGCAGGTGTTGACAGATGTGAAAATCACCGAACTATCAGTTTAATAAGTCACAGTTGCAAAATACTAACGCGAATTCTTTACAGACGAATGGAAAAACTGGTAGAAGCGGACCTCGGGGAAGATCAGTTTGGATTCCGTAGAAATGTTGGAACACATGAGGCAATACTAACCTTACGACTTATCTTAGAAGCTAGATTAAGAAAAGGCAAAGCTACGTTTCTAGCATTTGTAGACTTAGAGAAAGCTTTTGACAATGTTAACCGGAATACTCTCTTTCAAATTCTGAAGGTGGCAGGGGTAAAATACAGGGAGCGGAAGGCTATTTACAATTTGTACAGACACCAGATGGCAGTTATAAGAGTCGAGGGGCATGAAAGGGAAGCAGTGGTTGGGAAAGGAGTGAGACAGGGTTGTAGCCTCTCCCCGATGTTATTCAATCTGTATATTGAGCAAGCAGTAAAGGAAACAAAAGAAACATTCGGAGTAGGTATTAAAATTCATGGAGAAGAAGTAAAAACTTTGAGGTTTGCCGATGACATTGTAATTCTATCAGAGACAGCAATGGACTTGGAAGAACAGTTGAACGGAATGGACAGAGTCTTGAAAGGAGGATATAAGATGAACATCAACAAAAGCAAAACGAGGATAATGGAATGCAGTCAAATTAAATCTGGTGATGCTGAGGGAATTAGATTAGGAAATGAGACACTTAAAGCAGTAAAGGAGTTTTGCTATTTAGGGAGTAAAATAACTGATGATGGTCGAAGTAGAGAGGATATAAAATGTAGACTGGCAATGGCAAGGAAATCGTTTCTGAAGAAGAGAAATTTGTTAACATCGAGTATAGATTTAAGTGTCAGGAAGTCGTTTCTGAAAGTATTTGTATGGAGTGTAGCCATGTATGGAAGTGAAACATGGACGATAACTAGTTTGGACAAGAAGAGAATAGAAGCTTCCGACATGTGGTGCTACAGAAGAATGCTGAAGATAAGGTGGGTAGATCACGTAACTAATGAGGAGGTACTGAATAGGGTTGGGGAGAAGAGAAGTTTGTGGCACAACTTGACTAGAAGAAGGGATCGGTTGGTAGGACATGTTTTGAGGCATCAAGGGATCACAAATTTAGCATTGGGGGGCAGCGTGGAGCGTAAAAATCGTAGAGGGAGACCAAGAGATGAATACACCAAGCAGATTCAGAAGGATGTAGGTTGCAGTAGGTACTGGGAGATGAAGAAGCTTGCACAGGATAGAGTAGCATGGAGAGCTGCATCAAACCAGTCTCAGGACTGAAGACCACAACAACAACAACAGGACGGCATGATTGTATTAAAAATAAATTATTATGCTTCATGACTACAGTGGAGAAACAATTTAGTTTTCTTTACGTTATCTGTCACATTTTTTTAGTTGAATAATGTACATATAGATAGATCTTCGGTATAAAGAGATATTTGGGCTGTGATGCCAAGTCTCTTTGTGTTTGTATTGTCGTCTCATATGAATAGGGAGATTGCTGCAATTGTAAATGCAATGAATAATTCTTCTATTACATGTTTCAAGGGGATTAAAGTATTCAATGTTTAGTTTTTCAACAGTCATAACAAATGAACGGTTATAAATGATATTTGTAAGTGTATTAATATGTGATTTCTGGGCGCCAGCTTTGTTGTCTTAATGTTGTTCTACAAATTAGAATATTGTGTTGTTAAGTACCAGATGATGTGTTACGACCGAAACTGGAAATATTAATAAGATCCAGTTAATGCAGTTCTGTGTCATGAGGCTTTTGAAACATTACACATCTACAACCAAGTTTTAAACATCACAGGAAGTGAGTGCCGCAGGACAAGCTTTTTATCCTCACTGAAAAAATGAGGGACGAACTATCGTGTACCCGCTTCTCTGCGAATTTGCTTGGTCTGTTTTTTTGCTTCAGGTGCGCTACGTAGGGAGCAGAAGACTATCCGTCGATTGCGCACCGAAAACGTTGGAAGTCATCTGTTGTTGACACCTCTCATATGTTGTGTTCGTAGGCGTATTTATAAGCACTTCTGTGCGTTAAATAACCTTAGTCATGTGGATGTCTGCTAGTTTAACGTATCTTTGATCACTGTAGCAAGGCACGCCTTCAGTGGCTCGACCTCTGAGGAGAGTTAGCAAGCTAGGGTTTCATGGTCAGTGGAGAAAGAGACGTACTCTTCACTTCCATCTCCAGCTGTACGGACGTGCTGAACTGTTTAGTACAGGCTTTCTGTCTTGTGATAAAAGAAATAGCTACAGTGAACCTACATCGTTCACCATTATGGTGAGATGGTTCCTTTCTTGCGCTCCCTTTTCGTAGTGGTTTTTCAGACTTCTTTATGTGAGGTATTTTGCAGTACTGTTTCACGTGGCCAGTGCTAGGTCTTTGATTGAAGTTTTCATTAGAACACATGGGAACCACGCATAAAGGATGTAAATTTTAAGTTGAAAAACCAGAATAACTCGAAAAATAAGCTTCAGACGAACAAATGTGTAGAATCCAAAGTTGATTATTTTCGAGGGGGACATCTGCTGGTGCTAAAATTAGACCGCCACTCCAGACCCGTGGGGGTGGGGCGGGAGGCAGCTTTAAAATTTCAAATGGGAACACCATTTTTTATTGCAGAATCAGATTCTACACAAAAAAATACGTACATTTTGTCTGAAACATTTGTTTTGATTCTTGGCAGTTGGCGCTGTAATTCAAGAACGTCCATGTTCTCATGTTTGCGTCAGAAATGGTTATGGATTAATAAAAATACTTATTTCATTCGTAAATTTTGATTCGCTAAAACTGAAACTCTCCCTCTCTCTCCCCATATGGTGCGGTTTGAGAGAGAGGAATTAGAGTATTACAAATTTTGACCCAAATAATTTTTTTCCGCAGATTCGGATTAGTTTTCTTTGTTTCGTGGTCATGAGGCCACACAACTTTTAATTATAAAACAAATCACCTGTCTAGCTAACTAGCTAACCAAACATCCCACTTACTAACGAGTGAACTCATTAACTAAAAAACTACCTGACTCACGAACCTAATTTTAGTCTTTTAGTTTCGGGTGGAAAAACGTGGAAAGCGACATTCATAAATTTATTGACTTAAATCACATTGTTCACACCTTTATTTTATTTCGGAATAAGACTCACATTAAGAAAGCAACGCAGTTTGTAGACTTCTCGACGAACAAGAGTGATTACTCAGAATCTAATAAAAAATTAGGTTCGTTAGTAAGTTAGTTTTTTACATAATGAGTTCACTCGCCAGTAAGTAGGATGTTTGGTTAGTTCGTTAGCTAGTCAGATGATCTGTTTGATAATTAAAAGTTGTGTGGCCTCATGCCATGAAACAAACAAAACTTATCCGAATCTGCGGAAAAAATTAATATTTGGGTCAACATTTGTAAAACTCCTATTTCCTCTCTCTCAAACTCCACCCTATGGGGAGAGAGGGAGAGTTTTAGTTGTAGCGAATCAAAATTTACGAAGTAAATAAGTATTTTTCGTTTCTCCATAACCACTTTCAACGCAAAAATGAGAACATGGATGTTCTTGAATTACAGCGCCAACTGCCAAGAATCAAATGTATCACACAAAATGTACATTGATTTTTATGTAGAATCTGATTCTGCAATAAAAAATGGGGATTCCAATTTGAAATTTTAAAGCTGCTTCCCCACCCCCAGGTGGCCGGGGTGGCGGGTTAATTTTAGTACCAGTATATGTATCACTTTTTGCTTTATAACTGCGTTCTCGAAAGATTACGTTTCGTTTCCATTATATCAAATGCAGAAGGGCAGAGAGAAAAGATAGTTTTCAGCAGAGATGGTACTTTCGTGTTATATACACATAAAAAAAATTGCATCACCCTGGTTCCGAGAACTCCTGAAGATAGACGTTCAATGTGGATATTGTACCATACAGTCCCTTTGTTCAGAGATGTCAGTAAACTCGCCCAATGATGTAAACAACAATACATGAGCAGCGCCTATTAGACGGCGGAGGAACGACAGCCGATCAGTTCCAGTCATTCCACCAGGAAGGAGGTACACGGCTCGTGTTGTTTGTAGTTCAACAATGCCTAGACAGTCAATACCGCGGTTCGATCGCGTCCGCATTGTTACTTTGTGCCAGGAAGGCCTCTCAACAAGGGAAGTGTCCAGGTGTCTCGGAGTGAACCATAGCGATGTTGGTCTGACATGGAGGAGATACAGAGAGACAGGAAATGTCGATTACAAGCCTCGTTCATGCCGCCCAAAGATTATTACTGCAGTGGATAACCGCTACCTACGGATTATAGCTCGGAGTAACTCTGACAGCAACGCCACCATGTTAAATAATGCTTTCCGTGCAGCCACAGGACGCCGTGCTACGACTCAAAGTGTGCGCAATAGGCTGCATGATGCGCAACTTCAATCCCGACGTCAATGGCGAGGTCCATCTTTGCAACCACGACACCATGCGGCGCGGTACAGATGCGCCCAACAACATGCCGAATGGACCGCTCGGTATTGGCATCACTTTCCCTTCACCAATGAGTGTCGCATATGCCTTCAACCAGACAATTGTCGGAGACGTGTTTGAAGGCAACCCGGTCAGGCTGAACGCCTTAGACACACCGTCCAGCGAGTGCAGCAAGGTGGAGGTTCCCTGCTGCACATTGGCGAGGCATTCTTCTTCGTGGACGACAATTCGCGACCCCATGTGAATGACTTCTTTCAGGATAAAGACATCGCTCGACTAGAGAGGCCAGCATGTTCTCCAGACATGAACCCTATCGAACATCCCTGGGATAGATTGAAATGGGCTGTTTATGGACAACGTGACCCACCAACCATTCTGAGCGACCTGCGCCGGATCGCCGTTGAGGAGTGGGACAATCTGGACCAGCAGTGCCTTAGTTAACTTGTGGATAATATGCCACGACGAATACAGGCATGCATCAAAGAAAGAGGACGTGCTAATGGGTATTAGAGGTACCGGTGTGCACAGCAATCTGGACCACCACCTCTGAATGTCTCGCTGTATGGTGGTACAACATGCAATGTGTGGTTTTTATGAGCAGTAAAAAGGGCGGGAATGTCTACGTTGATCAATATTCCAGTTTTATGAACAGATTCTGGAACTCTCGGAACCGGGGTGGTGCAAAACTTTTTTTATGTGTGTATCTAGATAAAATTTTCAGCCTGTCAGGTAAGTTCTTGTTGCAGCAGAAATTCAAGGCAGGTGGTTGCGGCGACTGTATTTTGCTATCAAACTAGCTCAAACCTTTTCACCCTATAAAGGTGTTGTAGGATACAGAGTCAGACACATTCGCAGTGCACGAGATAAGACCTATAAGATACAATTCACATACACTGACAGCGTAGTAGGTACATGAGATCTATTGTAAGGCTGATGGTTTCTGTTTTACTTTGGTTTAGATTACGACAAGCTTTCTTTAATTACTCCGTTGTGCCATTAGGAAGGTCATGTCACTGTGAAATATACGACAGGGTTTATCAGATAGCGTTTTGTACACTTGTGGGTTTTGTTTCGTGGGAGGGGGGGGAATGTTTCAGGGCATGAAAATCGGAAATCGCAGTATCTTAAGTACAAAATGGCTCTGAGCACTATGGGACTTAACATCTATGGTCATCATCCCCATAGAACTTAGAACGAATTAAACCTAACTAACCTAAGGACATCACACAACACCCAGTCATCATGAGACAGAGAAAATCCCTGACTCCGCCGGGAATCGAACCCGGGAACCCGGGCGCGGGAAGCGGAACGCTACCGCACGACTATCTTAAGTACTCACGGGTTAAAATTTGTAGGTATGACAGGCTTTCGATGTGTTCTTCGAAACTTTTTAACAAAGTAAATTTACGAGATATTGTGGCTCTTTCGCTAAGTCATTTCTATGCATTATTTGTGTAGCCCCTCCACCTCTACCCCCACGAACCATTGACTTTGCCGATGGTTGGAAGGCTTGCTAGCTTCAAAGATTCAGATACCCGTACCGTAGGTGTAACCACAACGGAGGGGTATCTGTTGAGAGGCCAGACAAACGTGTGTTTCCTGAAGAGGGCAGCAGCCCTTTCAGTAGTTGCAGGGGCAACAGTCTGGGGGACACTAACCAAAACGGCCTTGCTGTGCTGGTACTGCGAACGGCTGAAAGCAAGGGGAAACTACAGCCGTAATTTTTCTCGAGGACATGCAGCTTTACTGTACGATTAAATGATGATGGCGTCCTCTTGTGTAAAATAATCCGGAGGTAAAATAGTCCCCCATTCGGATCTCCGGGCGGGGACTACTCAGGAGGACGTTGTTATCAGGAGAAAGAAAACTGGCGTTCTACGGATCGGAGCGTGGAATGTCGGATCCCTTAATCGGACAGGTTGGTTAGAAAATTTTGAAAAGGGAGATGGATAGGTTAAAGTTAGATATAATGGGAATTAGTGAAGTTCGGTGGCAGGGTGAACAAAACTTCTGGTCAGGTGAATACTGGGTTACAAATACAAAATCAAATGTGGGTGATGCAGGAGTAGGTTTAATAATGAATGGGAAAATAGGAATGCGGGTAAGCTACAAAAAACAGCATAGTGAATGCATTATTGTGGCCAGCCTACCACAGTAGTACAAGTTTATATGCCAACTAGCTCCGGAGATGACGAAGAGATTGATGGAATGTATGATGAGATAAAAGAAATTATTCAGATAGTGAAGAGAGACGAAAATTTAATATTCATGGGTGACTGGAATTCGATAGTAGGAAAAGGAAGAGAAGGAAACATAGTAGGTGAATATACAATGGGGGTAAGAAATGAAAGAGGAAATCGCCTTGCAGAATTTTGCACCGAGCATAATTTAATCATAGCTAACACTTGGTTCAAGAATCATAAGAGAAGGTTGTGTACATGGAAGAAGCCTGGAGATACTGGAAGGTATCAGATTGATTATATTATGGTAAGACAGAGATTCAGGAACCAGGTCTTAAATTGTAAAACTGTAGATTAAAATTGAAGAAACTGTAAAAAGGTGGGAATTTGAGGAGACAGGATCTGGATAAACTGAAAGAACCAGAGGTTGTAGAGAGCTTCAGGGAGAGTATTAGGGAACGATTGACAAGAATGGGGGAAAGAAATACAGTAGAAGATGAATGGGTAGCTTTGAGAGACGAAATAGTGAAGGTAGCAGAGGATCAAGTAGGTAAAAAGACGAGGGTTAATAGAAATCCTTTAACACAAGAGATATTGAATTTAATTGATGAAAGGAGAAAATATAAAAATGGAGTAAGTGAAGCAGGCAAAAAGGAATACAAATGTCTCAAAAATGAGATCGACAAGAAGTGGAAAATGGCAATGCAGGGATGGTTAGAGGACAAATGTAAGGATGTAGAGGCGCATAACACTAGGGATAAGATATATACAGCCTACAGGAAAATTAAAGAGGCCTTTGGAGAAAATAGAACCACTTCTATGAATTTGAAGAGTTCAGATGGAAACACACTTCTAAGTAAAGTTTGGAAAGCAGAAAGGTGGAAGGAGTATATAGAGGGTCTATACAGGGGCGATGTTCTTGCACTCCGTCATCAGCCCACTAGAGGCCCATCGGGACCATCCGACCGCCGTGTCATCGTCAGTCGAGGATGCGGATAGCAGGGGCGTGTGGTCAGCACACCGCTCTCCCAGTCGTTATGATGGTTTTCTTTGACCGGAGGTGCTACTATTCGATCGAGTAGCTCTTCAATTGGCATCACGAGGCTGAGTGCACCCCGAAAAATGGCAACAGCACATGGCGGCCCTGATGGTCACCCATCAAAGTGCCGGCCACGCCCGACAGCGCTTAACTTCGGTGATCCGACGCGAACCGGTGTATCCACTACGGCAAGGCCATCGCCCACGATGTTCTTGAGGACAGTATTATAGGAATGGGAGAGAATGTAGATGAAGATGAAACAAGAGATATGATACTGCGTGAAGAGTTTGACAGAGCACAGAAAGACCTAAGTCGAAATAAGGCTACGAGAGTAGACAACATTCCATTAGAACTACTGACAGCCTTGGGAGAGCCGCGCCTAACAAAACTGTACCATCTGGTGAGCAAGATGTATGAGATAGGCGAAATACCCTCAGACATCAAGAAGAATATAATAATTCCAATCCCAAAGAAAGCAGGTGTCGACAGATGTGAAAATTACCGAACTATCGGTTTAATAAGCCATGGTTGCAAAATGCTAATACAAATTCTTTACAGACGAATGGAAAAAATGGTGGAAGCCGACCTCGGGGAAGATCAGTTTGGATTCCGTAGAAATGTTGGAACACGTGAGGCAATACTGACTCTAAGGCTTATCTTAGAAAATTGATTAAGGAAAGGCAAACCTACGATTCTAGCATTTGTAGACTCAGAGAAAGCTTTTGACAATGTTGACTGGAATACTCTCTTTCAAATTCTGAAGGCGGCAGGGGTAAAATACAGGGAGCGCAAGCCTATTTACAATTTGTACAGAAACCAGATGGCAATTATAAGAGTCGAGCGGTATGAAAGGAAAGCAGTGGGTGGGAAGGGAGTGAGACAGGGTTGTAGCCTATCCCCGATGTTATTCAATATGTATACTAAGAAAGCAGTTAAGGAAACAAAAGAAAAATTCGGAGTAGGAATTAAAATAGAAATAGAAACTTTGAGGTTCGCCGATGACATTGTAATTCTGTCAGAGGTAGTAAAGGACCTGGAAGAGCAGCTGAATGGAATGGACAGTGTCTGGAAAGGAGATAAGATGAACATCAACAAAAGCAAAACGAGGTTAATGGAATGTAGTCGATTTAAATCGGGTGATACTGTGGGAATTAGGTTAGGAAATGAGACGCTTAAAGTATTAAATGAGTTTTGCTATTTGGGGAGTAAAATAAATGATGATGGTCGAAGTAGAGAGGATATAAATGTAGACTGGCAATGGCAAGAACAGCGTTTCTTGAAGAAGAGAAATTTGTTAACATGGAGTATAGATTTGTCAGGAAGTCATTTCTGAAAGTATTTGTATGGTGTGCATTCATGTATGAAAGTGAAACGTAGACGATAAATAGTTTAGACAAGAAGAGAATAGAAGCTTTCGAGATGTGGTGCTACAGAAGAATGCAGAAGATTAGATGGGTAGATCACATAACTAAAGAGGAGGTACTGAATAGAATTGGAGAGTAGTGAAATTTGTGGCAAAACTTGCGTAGAAGAAGGGATCGGTTGGTAGGGCATATTCTGAGGCATAAAGGGATCACCAAATTGGTATTGGAGGAGAGCATGGAGGGTAAAAATCATAGAGGGAGACCAAGAGATGAATATACTAAACAGATTCAGAAGGATGTATGTTGCAGTAGGTACTGATAGATGAAGAAGGTTGCACGGGTTAGAGTAGCATGGAGAGCTGCATCAAACCAGTCTCTGGACTGAAGACCACAACAACAACAACAACTGTGTAACACTTAATCAGGAGTTCTGATTTCCTCTGAACGTTCACGGTTCCCTTCTACGTATATACTCAATGCCCTCTGTTACGTAAACCAAATATGGAACCAATGTAATTCAACAGTAAACATGATTTGCATCCAATTCATTTCGTTGAGGTTGTTTCGTAGTATTCTATTAATTAAGATATGCTGCTCGTTCCGCTTCATATAATCACCCACTTGTAATTCCAGATAAATGTGGACGCTGCTGGTTTCAGTTGTGTTGGCTGAGATACTGCACTAGCGTACGCGGTTAAAGTGAAGTTAATATTCTCGTATGGCTCCCTTAGATATGTTGTGGTTTTTCGTTGTCACCGAAGGAAAATGCTGGGATGATTCCTCTAAAAAGAGTGCGTCTGTTAATTCCATTTCCACAGAGACTGGTAGTATTTTGCGGGAAAATGACGTGAAATTTGTTTTCTGATCTCCAATTAAAATTAGGGTGCTTTAAGATTCCGTTATGGATGATCTTGGCTTGCTCAAGCCGGGTGTCTGTCGTAATCCTTGAGGTTGTGCATGTCATATATACGTCAGACGTGTCAGGACCGTGGAAGATCTGTTTACTGAACATAAGCGTCACACACTCCTGCGACAACCGAGCAAATCAGCTACTACAGAACACTGTCCTCGCACAGTCGTCCTTTGGGATATAGCAGCACGGAGTTTATAGTATGCACTTCCAGCTGTCGGGATAATGTTACCAAGGAAACAGTAGAAACTGAATTAGCAAGTCACCTTATAAATAGAGATGGTTGTTTTCGGATGAATTATGCGTGAAATCCAGCTGGCTTCGTTGTCAAAAAGCAGAGGGACCCTGTTGATGCTACGCTATCTCGACTGATATTTAGTAATTTTCACTATCGATCGACGATGCCGGTCCGCCAGTCGGAGTGGCCGTGCGGTTCTAGGCACTACAGTCTGGAGCCGAGCGACCGCTACGGTCGCAGGTTCGAATCCTGCCTCGGGCATGGATGTGTGTGATGTCCTTAGGTTAGTTAGGTTTAATTAGTTCTAAGTTCTAGGCGACTGATGACCTCGGAAGTTAAGTCGCATAGTGCTCAGAGCCATTTGAACCGTTTGACGCCGGTCCTCTTCGGTTGTGCGGTGGTGCTAATGTTTACAGTGTGTGTATGTGTGTGTAATCTTTTCGGAATTGCTCTGCAAACAAAGATTTTAAATTCTCTTGTACAGTGCTTATTTGTTGTAGGTTTGCCTTAAAAATAACAGCGTGGTCAGCTGTGGAAGTATCGTCGGTTGTCGATGGCTTTACCCGGCTGCATAAGTATGTTATTTGAACAATCCCGCATTACGTACACCATAGAATCGAGAAGAAACCCTAATATGCGGTACGGTGGTAACCACCTTCTGCCATGCACTCGAAAGAGGTTTGCAGAGCGTGTTTGTAGATGTAGGTTGCAAATTAAATTGGCAGTGATATCTCGCTCACGGGCGTCGCTCTGAAGATTATTGGCGTGTTCGCTGTAGAGCACTTTATCCTCATGGTGCACTTGCGAGACCGGCGTTCGTAACCCATCATTTGCTTTGCAGGCAATGCGGAAGTAAGCGGCCGACGGTGGCCACTCTCGCCATCACCCAGCACGTGACTGAGCGTGGGGCCAACAGGCGGGGGCCCTGCCACGCGCCTCAGTAAACAAGGAGACTATACGACTACGTCACTATGCAGCAGCAATAATGGGTCCGACAAGTGTTGGAAGCTATTTAGAATCAGATTTTATTTTGGCAGTTGATTTCCAGGTTTTATATGAAAGAGAGTGTATGCTGTATCTCTGAGATTCGCCATGAATTGCCACAGCCAATGCGTGTGCTTACGTACAACGACAATCAGAATAGTAATCGAATACTGAACCTTACTCTGGTCACGGAATTAGCTGTGGAACTGTAAAATGGCGTAAACGGATAGCTGATGAGATAATGCATTCAGCCTGCAACCAAAATGGCACTAGCGATGACATATATTTTAATTAGAACGCATGAAAAGTGTTTACGTTGAGGAACATGACAACTGGTTGTTAACTCTCAGCTTCGTTTACAATTAACAAGAACCTTCATTCAAGCTACGTGGTAAGCTACCGCGACTAAATTGAGCAAACGAATCCTACATGTACATCTACATGATTACTCTACAATCGAAAAGTAAGGGCGAGGCGGAAGGTTCATCGAACCACCTTCAAGGTATTTGTCTACGTTTCCACTCTCTAACAGCGCGCGGCTAATACGAGCGCTTAAATCTTTCTGTGCGAGCTCATGATGATAATATCTTCCTGTGTTGGTGGGAGCCAACAGAATATTTTCGCATTCGCAGGACCAAATTGATGATGGAAATTTCACGATAAGATTCTGCCGCAACGAAAAACGCCTTTGTTTTAATTACTGACACCCTAATACATGCATCATGACCGTTGCACTCTCTCTGCTATTTCGCGACAATACAAAACGAGCTGCCCTCCTTTGAACTTTTTCATTGTCCTTCTTCAGTCCCATCTGATCAGGATCCCACACCGCACAGCTAGACTCCAGAAGAGGGAGGACAAGAATGGTATAGGCAGTCTCTTTAGTCGATCTGTCCATTTTCTAAGTGCTCTACCAATAAATCATAGTCTTTGGTTTGCTTTGGTTCAAATGGTTTAAATGGCTCTGAGCACTATGGGACTTAACATCTGAGGTCATCAGAACTACTTAAACCTAACTAACCTAAGGACATTACACACATCCATGCCCGAGGCAGGATTCGAACCTGCGACCGAAGCGGTAGCGCGATTCCAGGGTGAAGCGACTAGAACCGCTCGGCCACAGCTGCTGGCAGTCATCGTCAGATGTAGAAATAATTTCATGTGTGCCCGAGGGAAGTGTACTAGGATCCTTGCTGTTCATGTTGTATGTCGATGAGCTCGCAAACATTACTAACAGTATCCCCAGACCTTTTTGCGGAGAATGCAGTTGTATATGATGAAGCACCGTCTGAAAGAATCTCCATAAATATTCAGTCAGATCTTGATAAGATTTCGAAGTCATGCAAAGTTCAGTAACGTGAAAACGTGCACTTCACAAAACGAAGAAAATCACATGCTCTTCTTTTACCGCCCGACTAGACAGGAAACTATGAAACTCTCCGTTTTGCAACTGAGACTGCCTGTTCTTTCTTGAAACGGAAAGAAACGTAGGATCCTATGACTGTAATATCAATGAGTCACTGTTCGAATCGGCCAACTCATACACTTTGTACGGATATGAAGTGAAATGATAAATAGGGTCATTTGTGGGTAAAACAGGTTTTAGACTTTGCTTTATTGATAGAATACTGGGTAAGTGAAATCAGTCTACAAAGGATATTGCTTACAAATCACTCGTGCGACCGGTTCTAGAATGCTGGTCCAGTGTATATGGGACCCGTACCAAATAGGACTAACAGGCGATATTGAACGTATACAGACAACGGCAGCACGAACGGTCAGAGGTTTGTTTGATCCCTGGGAAAGTGTCACAGAGATACTGAAGAAACTAAACTGGAATACTCTCGAACATAGACGTAAACGATCACGAGAAAGTCCATTAATAAAGTTTCAAGAACCAGCCTTAAATGATGACTCTAGGAACATACCACAACCCCCTACTTATCGCTCACAATATATATATATATATATATATATATATATATATATATATATATATATATATATATATATATATATAATTACAATAATTACTGTACGCACAGAGACGTTCAAACAATCATTCTTCCCGCGGTCCACACCTGACGGAACCCTAATAAGCGGTACAATGACACGTACCCTCTGCTGTGCACCTCACTGTGGTTTGCAGAGTATAGATGTAAATGTAGACTATTTTAGTATTGCCTTGTTTCTCCAAGAAATAGACATACAGTTCTGGATCAGCCACAAATGGTCCAGAGGGAGAATCAGGCGATATGTGGAATGCACGAAGTGCATCGTGCACTGGAAATGATGCAATTTGAAACTTCCAGGCAGATTAAAACTTTGTGCCGGACCTAGACTCGAACTCGGGAGCTTTGCCTTTCGCGGGCAAGTGCTCTACCATCTGAGCAACCCAATACGACTCACGCTCCGTCCTCACAGCTTTACTTCCGCCAGTACCTCGATTCCTACTTTTCCAAAGTTCACAGAAACACTCCTGCGAACCATGCAGACTAGAACTCCTGGAAGAAAGGATAAAGCGGTGACTTGGCTTAGCCACAGCCTGGGGGATGTTTCCAGAATGAGATTTTCACTCTGCAGCGGAGTGTGAAGTGATATGAAACTTCCTGGCAGATTAAAACTTAGTGCCGGACCGACACGAACTCGGGACCTTTGCCTTTCGCGGGCAAGTACTCTACCAGGAGACGAGGTACTTGCGGAAGTACAGCTGTGAAGACGGGGTGTGAGTCGTGCTTGGATAGTTCAGATGGTAGAGCACCTGCCCGCGAAAGGCAAAGGTCCCGAGTTCGAGGCTCGGTCCAGCACACAGTTTTAATCTGCCAGGAAGTTTCATATCAGCGCACACTCCGCTGCAGAGTGAAAATCTCACTCTAGATTGGTGTAATTTAATATGCCTATGTTGTAACTACTATATTGGTTACCAAGTCTGCCATTACTCACTTCTCTGGCTTAATGGTTAACGCTGAAGGCCAACAAATAAATAAAATAACCTCACTCCCTGTTTTTCGGTCGTAAACAAGACGGCGTTGCTTGTATTCAGTTCTCTTTACTGGGAAATTCTCCTGAAGGCGTGTATGGGAAGTCGACGAAGACGCGGGCTCTTCGTCGTGTGGGACTCGGCAGCGTGTAGTAAGAGCATAGCGAGCGCTCCTCAGCGGGCCAATCCGGTTAACGAAGGCAGACGGGGCTGTTTGTGCGGCGTCTGCGGAGTGACGCTTGTCACAACACGGGCGGCGCGCCGCATTGTGCCGGCTCGCCGCCTCCCTGGCCCCCGGGCAGCCCTTGAACTCCACCCCAATAACAGAGCCGGCGGGGGCGCGAGGTCGCGTCGGCACAATAGGACTTATTGCCTCTGCGCGTCACACGGGAGGGGACGCGATGGCGCGTCTGACTCACACGCGCGCTGCCTCGCCCCAGCGCGTATCTCGACTGTCTTTCTCTCTGTCCCTCTAATTCTGTCCCTCTCTCTACATGCTCCCGGGGATGGTCTAGCTGGCGGGGAGAACTGTTGATAGCTGCCGCGTCATTTAATTGCAGAGCACGGGGCATTAACTCGCTCCGAGCCCATCCGCGTCGCGTTACTGCCCTGGTGGGGGCCACAGACGTCCGGCTGTGGCGTCGCGCCCTCGTGCCGAGCTGGCCAGAGAGAATCAATGGCGGACACCCTTTGATGTGTATATGTGCGTGTCCTCCGTCGCCTGCACGAGAATGGCCAAGGGAGTGTACCAACACATCGGCACAATTTTCCTTTTCACAGGTCATCAGTTATCGACTGATTTCATGTTCCACTCCATCTTTCGATATGTAATTCTTTCATTTCTACGTAACTACACTACTGGCCATTAAAACTGCTACACCAAGACGAAATGCAGACGATAAACGGCTATTCATTGGAAAAATATATTATACTAGAACTGACATGTGATTACATTTTCACGCAATTTGGGTGCATAGATCCTGAGAAATCAGTACCCAGAACAACCACTTCTGGCCGTAATAACGGCCTTGATACGCCTGTGCAATGAGTCAAACAGAGCTTCGACTGATGTACAGGTACAGCTGCCCATGCAGCTTCAACACGATACCACATTTCATCAAGAGTTGTGACTGGCGTATTATGACGAGCCAGTTGCTCGGCCACCATTGACCAGACGTTTTCAATTGGTGAGAGATCTGGAGAATGAGCTGGCCAGGGCAGCAGTCGAACATTTTCTGTATCCAGAAAGGCCTGTACAGGACGTGCAACATGCGGTCGTGCATTATCCTGCTGAAATGCAGGGTTTCCCAGGGACCGATTGAAGGGTAGAGCCACGGGTCGTAACACATCTGAAATGCAACGTCCACTCTTCAAAGTGCCGTCTATGCGAACAAGAGCTGACCGCGACGGGTAACCAATGGCACCCCATACCATCACGTCGGGTGATACGCTAGTATGGCGATGACGAATACACGCTTCCAATGTGCGTTCACCGCGATGTCGCCAAACACGGATGTGACCATCATGATGCTGTAAACAAAACCTGGATTCATCCAAAAAAATTACGTTTTGCCATTCGTGCACCCAGGTTCGTCGTTGAGTACACCATAGCAGGCGCTCCTGTCTGTCATGCACCGTCAAGAGTAACCGCAGCCATGGTCTCCGAGCTGATAGTCCATGCTGCTGCAAACGTCGTCGAACTGTTGTCTTGCAAACGTCCGCATTTGTTGACTCAGGGATCGAGACGTGGCTGCACGATCCGTTGCAGCCATGCGGATAAGATGCCTGTCATCTTGACTGCTAGTGATACGAGGCCTTTGGGATCCAGCACGGCGTTCCGTATTACCCTGCTGAACCCACCGACTCCATATTCTCCTAACAGTCATTCGATCTCGACCAACGCGAGCAGTAATGTCGCGATACAATAAACCGCAATCGCCATAGGCTACAATCCGACCTTTATCAAAGTCGGAAACGTGATGGTACGCATTTCTCCTCCTTACGTGAGGCATCACAACAACGTTTCACCAGGCAACGCCGGTCAACTGCTGTTTGTGTATGAGAAATCGGTTGGAGACTTTCCTCATGTCAGCACGTTGTCGGTGTCGTCACCGGCGCCAATCTTGTGTGAATGCTCTGAAAATCTATTCATTTGCATATCGCAGCATCTTCTTCCTGCCGGTTAAACTTCGCGTCTGTAGCACGTCATCTTCGTGGTGTAGCAATTTTAATGGCCAGTAGTGTATTACGCTCAACATCGTCCGTAAGCTGTCGTGTATTTCCAAGCTTCCGTCTTCCCCTTGCAAACAATGAACTCATCTCTGAAACCTACCCTTCCTTGCACCTGCTTCTTCATATGTATTCGCGAAACTACCTTACGGTGTGTTGCGGAGGGTACTTTGTGTACCACAACATGAGGGCTGACAATTGTAGGAACATACGCTCTCAGTATGTTAACATTAAACCACATCGTCGTGCACAGCGCCAGTCTTTGGATCTGATCTACAGCCTCTAGCAATCGTAGCAATAACGCGTCCCAAGCTCACGAGCAACATCGCAGCCATAACCTATCAAACCCACCCCAACCGATCCCAAACGAAGGTTCCAAACTACCCTCTCCATACAAAACTGATATCCTCACCCATCTCCTAACACAGACAACTGACATAACAGTTCTTTCTCACATACGCCATCCAGATCATTTTCAATATAATATCCTCCCAATACTTCCTACCCTCTTTTCCTAGTTGAGAGGCGCATCGATCATGTCATGTTTCTAGCAACATATTTTTCTAAATATCATTACTTTTTCACTTTCTAAAATTTTTCTGAATGAAACTGCAAAATTCGGGAATTCAGTGGCTGAAGAGCGGCTGTGAACATACCCGTCTCTAACAGGAGAAGGTAATTGACTGTTAAATGTCATTTACTATTCTATCCAGCACAAAGTTAGCAACTCTTGGCTGCCGTATATGATGAACCGCTAACCGAAGGACATGGAAGAGAACAGTATTCAAATACAACAATCGTGATGAACAACATGAGCCCGTCAGTTAATGTGTTCATGGATAATACTAAAATGCGATATCAAATGGGACGAACACATAAAATTACTGTTAAGGAAAGTGAATGGGAGCATTATATTTCTTGAAAGGATTCCTGAAAAAGGCTGCATACTGTAACGAAAACTGCACTGCTAAGGCTAATTATTTTTCAGATGCCTTATCAAGCAGGATTGATAGGCGACGCCGAAAGAAGTCAGAGATGCGTGTTCTTGGAAGAAAGACGTCGTAGTTCTCGTGAAATTCTGTCGGGTATAACTAGAAAACCTATGCTAAAACTAGGAAGCCTATATAAGAAGAATCACTGCGACCATTCTGCCGCTGCCGTCTACATTTCCTGCAGAGAACACAAGAATATGATAAAGAGACATTGGCGTTTTCCACAAGCATACAGAAAGTGTTTTCCTCGCTCAACACATGCAAGGAATTAGAAGAAAACATATGGCATTTGGACGAAGTGCCTTCTGCATGCGCAGTAAGTGGCTTGCAGAGTGTATGTGTACATGTTTATGTGGGAATATGTTTCGTGTAAAATTCTTCTATAAACTCCTTTCCTCACCTATTCTGCGCGATACTTATTCATGCAAGCGGTACTTCATCTATTCTATTATTACCATCCGTAGATAATAACACATTTGAATACTTTCTCTTTTTTATTCTCAACATACCTAACAGATCACGTCATTCTTCTAGTCAATAGTGAGCTCCTGAGGTACAATGCGTCATCATTTCCATATCAATCTACGATAGCAGCAGAATTCTTCTTGCTGTTTCCCATCTTGTGATATCTTCCATGCTTTCGTCGGTCTTTATAATTTTTCTTTCTATATGGTACTGTTCTTTTACTTTTACTTTTATGTCGTTCCAAATTTTTATGTCAAACAAGCCACTATTCTCCCTTCTGATACTCTCCACGGCTTTCATCCTTGCTATTTTTAATTTTATGTCGCATTCTGTGGTAATTGTAGCTGTAAATTTCTTTCAGTAGGTCTTCTGACTCTTCATCACAACTTGCCATAAAGCCTCTATCGTTTGAGAACAGTAGCATTGGCATCTGTTCCCTTTATACTTATATTTTTCTGAAATTTTCCTCCACCAACTTCAACATTTATTTGACCTACAACATAAACAACCTAGTCTTACACACACCATAGAACTAACTTCTGTTTCTTGACCTCTCGCTTTTATTACACCTACTTAAGTTCTGTGGGTGTTGTACGTCATTTGCCTGCCTCCGCACTGCAATTCAAATCTTCTACGAATGTGAGGCCCTTATCCCAACTGACAAAACTATTCGTTAAAAGTGAGCCTAATTCAGTTTAGATATTCAACCTAATCTGTCTCAGAAAGATTACAACGTTGCTTCATGCTGTCAAATAACAGCCTCTAAATCCGAAAATATACTAGTCACTATCATAAATTAGACGCTGAGAAAAGTGTACGTTTGCTGTCGGAACAACTGTATTTCACAGGTCCAGATTGTCATCCTGATTAGAAGTTTCCTTTCATTTCGTAACTCGTTTAAGGCAAATGCCGTGATGCTACACTGGTGTGCAAAACGTAAGTGAGATAACAGTTTTCGCATGATGTGTCACTACCAAGTAAGATAGTTTGACGAAACTTGGACCGTACATAGAAAGAACTGCTACAGTATAGTACGGAAGGTAATTGAAAGAAATACGTAAGAGACAAGCAGAAATGACATTTTTATCAAAGACAATAATTACACCGAAGTCATTGCGTTTATAATGGTCCCCCGGATATTACAAAAGGCGGGACATGGTGTAGGTAGCATGAGTAAAGGGTCGCTATGTGTAAGGTGCGTGAAGCGCACTTTGAATAAGAAAATGCTATCTGACATTGAAGTCAACGTAAAAGATTGGGTCGCCACCAACTCTGAGCACACGACAGATACGAGGTTGGGCTGAGTCGGAAAATTACTTAATTTATTCACAAGAAAAACTCGTCAAAGAACGTTCATTCTAGAGTCACTCATAAAGAATGGGATGTAATTATTTATATGATGCCGGCATTGTTCACGTGAATCAAATATTAAAATAAAGCAAAGAGTAAGTGTACACTTTGCATAAGAGCAGCTTGCAGCAACATTCCCGAAAACAAGATCTATTCTAAAGCATTTATTTAAAATAAATAGGGAATACTAATTATTGTACCTGTGCACATGGAAACGCTATGGATGGGCTAACAAGGAAAACTACAAGGTAAATGGCATAGATAACAGAGGCGTAACATCGGTACACTGTATGAGATTGGAGGCAAAATTATTTATGCCTTAAAACAATGATGAAATGCATCTATACAACTGCTGTTGCCTGGTAACTAAGTACAATTGCTTGTGAAACGCTATACGTTTCACAACAGACAAGTGTGCCCAAGTGGTTCTCGGAAACACAATTTCTTCATACCGTGGCCAAATTTCAGTAACGTCAAACCACGCAGTCGCGAACAATTAACATTTTATGGAGGACACACGATAATGGCAGACGGCCAATAAACTCTAATGTAAACGGATGGTTTCCACCGGACATAAGTAATGAGACAAAGAAAATCCACAAAGAGGCAAAATTATCAAGGTTCGGAAAAGAATAGAATGTATACAGACGCAATTACAGGCACACAAACATTGACACTGAACCGACGGCGCTTCAACGTATGGAACACCATTGTGCTACGGTCTTCTTACGGATCAAAGTCTGCATTAGGAATCAAACTGAAAGTCTGCAAAAGCCTTGCATTCTTTGCTGCGACCCAGCAAAACAATCTTTATAAGATGAAACGCGAGGCCAAAAACTAACAGCACCTCTCTCTGTATGAGACAACGCGCCACGCGGTTAAGTCAACTCACCCTTCTTCGAAGAGAGCTCGGCTGCAGTCTCTCGGCGAGCTGGAAACAGACTGCCCGTCTCACACACTCCAACGTCTCCCACGCGACTCCGTGGCCAGCAAAACCCAGAGATGAGGCTTCCGCCACCAACCTAACACCGGTAACGTTCACACAAGGGGAGCAAACCTCTTTGCCTACCTGAAAACTACAAGGGTTGGCCATTCTGTACGACTACCGCTGATTCTTTGCAGCGGAATAAATCACCGTATATCAAAATGAAACACACCCACATTCATTCACTCACGCATGCCAGAGAGTTCTGTATGACTGGAAAGCAAATAAAATGATAATGAAAGGGGACTACAGGACACTTTCATTGGTTGTTAATAGTGTGTATGTGTTATCATGACAGAAGCCAATACACTCTCTGCAAGGTGTTCCCCTCGCCGGCCTGTGTGGCCGTGCGGTTCTAGGCGCTTCATTCTGGAACCGCGTGACCGCTACGGTCGCAGGTTCGAATCCTGCCTCGGGCATGGATGTGTGTGATGTCCTTAGGTTAGTTAGGTTTAAGTAGTTCTAAGTTCTAGGGGACTGATGACCACAGATGTTAAGTCCCATAGTGCTCAGAACCATTTGCACCATTTTTGTTTTGAACCAAGGTGTTCCCTCGCTGGACACAAGGATGGTAAGTTTTCGCTAAAGGGCGACGCTCGGTTCCTCCACGTGTGCTGTTGACAACTGCTGGATGCTCGCCGGTGCTCGTGGACCTGCTGCAATACGTCTGCTCACGAAAACTTCACTTGCTAGATAGGATTTAAGTAGATGAAACTGGCATGCCAGTCCATTGGTGGAATAAATTCTCGTTCCAAGTGCTCCTCCAGCTGCTCTTCCACAAAAATGAAGGCGTGGCCGAAAGCACTCCTGAAAAGACGCACTTGGGGGTGACGTACAGCGCAATCAAAGATTTTGTGGTCAGTACGCTCACGCAACATTATAACTCCACACACGATAGCACCTAGTCTACCAAAACCTGTCATATCGACAGTGTTGCTGGGTGGATTACGTGTTCTCACCTCTAGATAGATGAGGGTGCGTCCGGAATCACTACAAAGGCTGAATGTCCTCTCGCCCGAGAAGAGCACGCGACCCCACTCCCCATCTGCCTCGTCCCTATTGTCTTGGCACCATCGCAAACGATGCCACGCATGTGCGGGTGTCAACTGACCACATCGCACTAGTCGTCGCAACCCCACTGTGGCTGGTGAAATTGAATGCCTCGCACACCTGTTGTATGTGGCTGCATTGAAGCGATCGTCTGCTGCTGTCGTAGGCAGTTGTCGACCACGTCCTCTGCTTCTGGTAGCAGTGCCTGTGGTTCAGACACTCCACATGAACGTGAAACAGTGCTGTGAGTAATACCAAACTCCTGGGCTTTACTCATCACGGTTCGTCTTTCCTCTAGTTTCCCGACGATTCTATCACGTGTGAAGTCATCCAGATGTTGTCTCCGGACCATGTTGTAATGAAGAAAAATTCCACAGTAGAATCAAATTTTCATCCTGCATCGGAGCGTGCGCTGATGTGAAACATCTTGGCAGATTAAAACTGCGTAGCGGATCGAGACTCTCGGGACCTTTGCCTTTCGCGGGCGAATGCTGTACCGTCTGAGCTACCCCAGCATGACTCACGACCCGTTCTCACAGCTTTACTTCCCCTAGTACCTCGTCTCCTACCTTTCAAACTTCAAAGTATCCTTTCTTCCGGGAGTGCTAGTTCTGCAAGTTTCGCAGGAGGGCTTCTGTGAAATGTGGAAGGTAGGAGACAAGGTACTGCCGGAAGTGCAGTTGTGAGGACGGGTCGTGAGTCGTGCTTGGGCAGCTTGGTCAGTCAGCCTTCAACGGCGCAGGGGTTCGGACGGTGTTCACGTCCCTGCCGCACGTCTGCGCGAGAGGTGTTTACGTTAAGTGTGTAGTGGTGTGCCGCGGTAATACATAGAACGAATCGTGGCCTTGTCGCTCCGCAAATCGACACTGAAATTCAGTGTTGTTAACGAATATGCTTGACCGAAGGCTTACGAGATAGAGCGTTATTTACGGGACGAGGTAAAAATCGGACCTGACGTTCTAGTTGGAATAAACTTATCTAGCCATCATTTTGACTTGCAGCTCCTTGTACTGGCCGTGTTTTCAGTTAAAATTGTGTAATGTGAGGTCCGCCAGTTATGCAGAATACACGAAAACGTAAGTAAAAACGAATATAGGCGCGAAAAACTGAATTACATTGTAGAAGATAGGTTAACGCCCAGCAAAAAACTTTCTTGGTTGCTGATGACAAGCTACCTGTTGTTATTAACACACAAGTGATCCAGAAAATTCATTCGCACTAAATGTAATGGTATTTACAAAAAGAAACGATCTGTTGTTTGATCTAAAAATGCACATAATTTTATAATCATTTAACATAAATGTTCTCATTGAAGAATAAATAAAAACGAAAACCGACTGATGGTGGCACAGTGGTGCCGAAACATGTTTGAGTACTGAGAAAAACGGTGTTTTGCCTAACTGGTGGACCTCACATCCAACAAACGTATCTCTAATGCGCCTGTCATTCCGACGGGAATGTTGGAGCGGTTACAATTGAACACGCCGGCATGAGACTACGAACGATCCGCGTCTTTGAGCCTCCATTCGAAATACCAGAAGAACAGGTGATAGACGCCCTGCGCCCTTACGAAACACTCCTATCCCATGTGGCT
This sequence comes from Schistocerca nitens, assembly GCF_023898315.1. Taxonomy (NCBI): domain Eukaryota; kingdom Metazoa; phylum Arthropoda; class Insecta; order Orthoptera; family Acrididae; genus Schistocerca; species Schistocerca nitens. The sequence continues at coordinate 50,835,452 of NC_064620.1, forward strand.
GAAAAATATATCCTGTCCTCAATGGCGTCAGACAAATACGGATTGAACTCCGAAAACCTGTTTCCTCATACTTGTACATCGCTGATTGTAGGGTGATTTTCATCTACGACTGACAACTAATGACGTGCTCTGAGTGTGGGAAGGAGGGACACGTACGTCCTGAGTGTACTCAACGAAGGTTGTTACAGCTGCCACGGGATGATCCACCACTCACACCGCATCCGACTCTGCTCCCCATGACCTATGTCGCCGCATTACGCGATGACGTAGGTCGCGAGGCACGGAAGGACGCCGTTGCGGTGGACCGCCTGCAGCAGTCACAGGACGCCCTCTCTTCGGTGTCGCTTGCGGCCACTTCGGATAAGGCACTTACGGACGTCGATACTTCGACGGCACACGATTCCGACGTACCCCACGACCAACCAGAGGCCATGCTGACCTCTGATTTCGAGGCTCGACAACGAAAACAGCGACCACCAAAACGCCGGAAGAAGCACCGCCTCACTGTGGAGTGAGAGGTGGCATGAGCCCCCTCTCATATTTCTATCTTAAGATTTTCCTCTCTAATTGCATGCGGTGAAAAGTTGCTATTCCTTCACACGCGGACTTCCCACGCAGCGTCTCTCGTCACCCAGGTGGTCCGGTGACAGGCGGGCCCTGCCGATCTTGAAAGGGTAAGCCGACGGGTGTGAGGGAGTCGAGTGAATGCTTTCCAGACGCCGACATTGTCAAAAGACACGCCCGGAGGGGCCTGAAGTAGCGGCTGGGCTAGAGGTTCCGTTACTTCGCAGAAACATAGCGAAAACACTTTCTGGCGGGCTACCAGCGAGGCGTGGGAATGACTTGTGTTCCCAAGCAGCCTTGGCGCGCAAATTCCCGCATTTTCTGCCGTATAGTAACTGTGATTGCCTTGCTCAGGGCATAGCTCCGTGACGTAGCAAAATCGGCGCAGAAATTGGCGCCAAGAATCTCCATTGGTGGAATGGTAGTGCTCTGGCAATAGAGTGGAATTTTCCGACGGTTTTCGAGTTGCTGATTGGAACGCTTAACCACGGCCACTGTCGTGGGGGCGGGAATGTTCTGTGTTCGGTTTGTATGGGTGCTCTTGTCAGTAGTCGGCTCTCGCCTTTCGGTCGGAGTAGGTTACAAGACTGAGCCCTCGCCGCTCTGGACAGCCGGCCTTCCGTTGGCTGTCTAATATACTTTTATTTAACTGTAACTGTTTGACGAAGTTGCTGAAGTTTCGACTTCAACGTAACTTTCTGAATACAGTTGGCAATTGAGCATTCTGCGTACAAGCGGCCTATGTTGTCTGTCTTGAGCAGTTTTGGCTTACGTTGACTGTATCGGAGTTACAGTGTGACTTCGCTTGATAAAATCAAACACTGTACCATCAGTGATTGTGTGGCGAGCCTTCTTCGTCTCCCTCAGAGGCGCATTTGTATTGCTAGGAAGTGTTTAGTCTGGAACAACCAGACCAGGATAATTTGTTTCGGGCTATACTCGCGACATTATCATCACCACGACGGGACGTCGAAGCAACCAGCCATCGCCTCCGGTACGCCAGATCGTGTTGTTGCAGTTAAGAAGACAGTTTGGTAATGTATGTCCGCAGCACCGACAGATGGGATTTTCCTAGGTGATAATCAGAGCTAAGCAGAGCGCGCCTGTTCGTCTTTCTCTAACTTTGTTCTGTCTTGGGTGTTCATCGTATGAGTTCTCACTAATGTAGCAGCAATTAATGTTGGGTTAGCTGTGTGTCTCTCTTAAGATTTGAGTGGCAAGGAATTGGCTCCACATACCACTTCGTCATAATCCTCACAATCTAGTTTAGGGACAACTTCACCTTCACAGCGTTTGTTTGAGTATCCAATTTGAGCCAATTTGATGTATTGTAAATGTTTCATGTGTTTTTTGTTTATTATTTTGTGTTTAGTCTTAATAAATCATATTGTTATTTTGGACAGAACTTTCATTCTGTTAATCGGTAGAGAAACCCTATCATTTCTCACTACGTTAATGAAACCTTCGTTTATTTAACTTATTTATCAAATTAAATTATTGCAGGTGCCAAACTCTTTTCTACTCCACTGGCAGGGTTGATTACAGTCAGTTAGCGTATTTTTTTTAATCCATGTGCAACAGCAAAAGTCGGAGTTAGAATAGGGGGGCCTTAGAGCATCATTTACATATGTAGATTCTAGAAGAATTTAGTGTTAAATACACTGCTAGCCCCGGCACCTCGCAGGAGGATAACCAATCTGATCCAGCAGGCAATTCTGAGTAGTTTCCGGATACAGGGCAGACGACTACGGATAATGAAGAACTGTCTAACGTGGTGGTCAGCGGGACGGAAACACAACCTTCTGATGCCGATGCTCCAGAAACAGCGGAGGAGTTCGATCGACCGTAACAGGCTAATGAGGAGGCTGCGGCGGCTACAACGCACGACAAAGATGGGACGCTGGGGGACTGGTCAGAAGACCCACCCCCGTGGGGAACAGATGATGCTGGATGAACTGCTGCCCCACACTCTCCCGGTGTGAGACCAGAAGAGTGCAGGGAATAACGGTAGACATTATAAGGGGACGGCGGGGGACGTTGGAAAGAAAGCAGCCTGTGTACGGAAGAATTAGCGACCGTAAGATGACCTTCCTTGACAGCCATGCGACAAGCTTATCGGTTACGGTCTGTTAACATCAATAGCACTGGGACGCCGGTAAAAACCACGATGCTCAGTGACATGATAAAGGCTGCAGATTTAGACATAGCGCTATTACAGGAAGTTCAGGAGCTTCCCCCCCCCCCCCCCCCCCCCGCCCCTCGGACTTTAACGGTTACGATATTTACTTTTCCCCGTGTGACGAGAGAGGCGTTGGCGCTGCGATAGTATTGAAGGAACGGATACGTGCTGATGGAAGTGGTACGACCGTCACCATAGGCGGAATACGTGTAATCAATATATACGCACCGTCGGGCACGGATAAGAGAAGGGACTGAGCCGATTTTTACACCCATGAGGTTACACCGTTGTTCCGGGGACGATACGATCCTTGCATACTCGGCGGAGATTTAATTGTGTGCTCGACAGAAAGGACCAACATCCTAACTACACTTCTAGCCAAGAACTTCGGGAGCTGGTCAATGGGATGGAATTAGTCGATACGTGGGACCTCAGGTATCGCAACCAATCAGGACATACATTTTTTACGAGCCATTCCGCGAGCTGTTTGGATCGGATCTACGTTTCAAGGGCGTTAGCGATGTCGACGTTGGACGCAGAAATCTGGCCGACCGCGTTTACCATGAGGCATATATTTGTACGGTTAACCCTGATAGACAGCAGGTATGGTGATGGAGGGGTACTTGGAAGATGAACGTCTCCCACCTGCGTGATGCAGAATGCCGACGCATGGTGGAGGACGCGTGACATGGCTGCCTCCGTCGACAAAATTCTTACGGTTCTGTCCTGCAGTGGTGGAACGAGTGCGCGAAGCCAACTTTACGGAGGACATTAATAGGGTACGGGAAGGAGGTTTCTCAGTGGCAGCGCACGACCACTGACATTAACTTTACGGCTCTCCCGGAACTGTTCGTTCAGCCACCTATACTAGAACCCCAGATCGCCGTCCACCGTGTCAAGGCGAAGCGGGTACAACTTGCGACGCAGAGGATGGCAGGTACGATGATACGTGCGAGGTGTCAGAACTGCCTCCCCAACGAGGTTCCCTCGATGAATTATGTGATAAAGGAAAGACGAAGAAGACGGAGGACGTTAGTTCATGAGGTCGAATCGGGGGTGGCCGTCGGTTTTCGACACAAAAGGGCATAGCACAGCCGTTCACAGGTCATTTTAGCAGATTCTATGCGAGCAACAGGGAGGGCCAGAGGGAGCTGGGGAACGTCCTGGAAGAGATCCCAGACGCGACATATGTGAACGTGGGAGCGGACGTGTTACCTGAAATTACGTGTGAGGAGCTGGAGGATGCGATTACACGAGGTGCCTCTAACAAGTCCCCAGGCCCAGACGGAATCCCGTTGGAATTTTACCGTGCGTTTGTGACCATTATGACACCGATGTGGTTATGCATGTTTAATGAGCTTTCGCGGCAAGAAGTACCGGTTCTCATTAAGGGCTCATGATCCCGATACCCAAGCCCGGTGGTGGCAAACGGCCTTGTGATTATTGCCCCCTTGACCCTCCTTAACAGTGCCTCCATGATTTTTATGCGCATACTGGGCAGAAATATCAAATCGTCGCTGGCGGATCGAATACATGCCGATCAGAATTGTCCTGGCGGCATGAGTAATATATACATAGCCTTGGGAGACTATCGAGACGTCGTCGCCCTCGTGGCTGCATGCCCCATCCGGGGGGCACTGATTGCCGTACATTTAGATCATGCTTTTGATCGAGTGGATCACGTGTACCTCGCGGCGGGGATGAATAGGATGGGTGTCTCGCCATTATTGACCACTGCAGTGATGCGGCTACTGCACGACGCCAGATCGGCGATGGTAATCAATGGAGGGAGAACGGTGTTTTAAGATCTTCAGATCAGTCAGCCAGTGTTGCCCCCTGTCGATCCTCCTAGATGCGATCGCCTTAGAACCGTGGCTCACAGACCTTCGCTGCCGTCTTAGCGAGATCTCCCTGCGGAATCTATCATTCAAATGTAGAGCATACGCGGATGACTTTGTGTTCCTCGTCCAGAATGAGGGGGAGACTCAATCAGCACTGGATTGGCTACAGACGTATGGGATGGCAGCCTGCAGCGAGGTCAACTTCCGAAAATCACAATTCATGCATGTGGGGCGTGGACTAGAAGCAGGAACGGAAAGACCTTATCTGTGGTGCAAACCCTCCGCTGTTTGGGTATCACCATTCATAAGGAGACGGGGGAACGGCTCCGGACAACTACCGACGGCTGTTGCTCAGAGTCCGAACGTCAGTACGACTAAACGCCCTATGGTCGATGGATATGCTGCAGCGAATGTTACGTGTCAACTTTTACCTTGCTCTCATTATGTGCCACGTGACACACCTTCTCCCCTTGACGCGCACCTTGGTTCAAAATGGCTCTGAGGACTATGGGACTTAACATCTGCGGTCATCAGTCCCCTACAACTTAGAACTACTTAAACCTAACTAACCTAAGGACATCACACACATCCATGCCCGAGGCAGGATTCGAACCTGCGACCATAGCGGTCACGCGGTTCCAGACTGCAGCGCCTAGAACCGCTTGGCCACACCGGCCGGCGACGCGCACCTTGGCTATGGGGCTTTAGGCGGCTTTTGGCTACTATGTAAGCCTGGGACAGCTCTTTAAGGCACAGTACAATGCGCTTACACTCCCAGTGAGAGAAGGTATCATTGATTTAGTGAACGTGCACGAGAAGGCGCGTGCCATGTACGAGGGCAGTTCAATAAGTAATGCAACACATTTTTTTTCTCGGCCAATTTTGGTTGAAAAAACCGGAAATTTCTTGTGGAATATTTTCAAACATTCCCGCTTCGTCTCGTATAGTTTCATTGACTTCCGACAGGTGGCAGCGCTGTACGGAGCTGTTAAAATGGCGTCTGTAACGGATGTGCGTTGCAAACAACGGGCAGTGATCGAGTTTCTTTTGGCGGAAAACCAGGGCATCTCAGATATTCATAGGCGCTTGCAGAATGTCTACGGTGATCTGGCAGTGGACAAAAGCACGGTGAGTCGTTGGGCAAAGCGTGTGTCATCATCGCCGCAAGGTCAAGCAAGACTGTCTGATCTCCCGCGTGCGGGCCGGCCGTGCACAGCTGTGACTCCTGCAATGGCGGAGCGTGCGAACACACCCGTTCGAGATGATCGACGGATCACCATCAAACAACTCAGTGCTCAACTTGACATCTCTGTTGGTAGTGCTGTCACAATTGTTCACCAGTTGGGATATTCAAAGGTTTGTTCCCGCTGGGTCCCTCGTTGTCTAACCGAACACCATAAAGAGCAAAGGAGAACCATCTGTGCGGAATTTCTTGCTCGTCATGTGGCTGAGGGTGACAATTTCTTGTCAAAGATTGTTACAGGCGATGAAACATGGGTTCATCACTTCGAACCTGAAACGAAACGGCAATCAATGGAGTGGCGTCACACCCACTCCCCTACCAAGAAAAAGTTTAAAGCCATACCCTCAGCCGGTAAAGTCATGGTTACAGTCTTCTGGGACGCTGAAGGGGTTATTCTGTTCGATGTCCTTCCCCATGGTGAAACGATCAACTCTGAAGTGTATTGTGCTACTCTTCAGAAATTGAAGAAACGACTTCAGCCTGTTCGTAGGCACAAAAATCTGAACGAACTTCTCCTTCTTCATGACAACGCAAGACCTCACACAAGTCTTCGCACCCGAGAGGAGCTTACAAAACTTCAGTGGACTGTTCTTCCTCATGCACCCTACAGCCCCGATCTCGCACCGTCGGATTTCCGTATGTTTGGCCCAATGAAGGACGCAATCCGTGGGACGCACTACGCGGATGATGAAGAAGTTATTGATGCAGTACGACGTTGGCTCCGACATCGACTAGTGGAATGGTACCGTGCAGGCATACAGGCCCTCATTTCAAGGTGGCGTAAGGCCGTAGCATTGAATGGAGATTACGTTGAAAAATAGTGTTGTGTAGCTAAAAGATTGGGGAATAACCTGGTGTATTTCAATGCTGAATAAAACAACCCATGTTTCAGAAAAAAAATGTGTTGCATTACTTATTGAACTGCCCTCGTATATTAAATGGTGACGCAACAGGAATCACTCGCTTACGGGGACGATCATCGAAGAATTAGTACCGATATCGCATCTTCCCCCGGTCAGTGTCGGCCATATATCGCCCCCGTTAACGTATGTGCGCACGTTCATAGTTGAACACAGTTACATTCGAGGACGTTTACCGACGTCCTGACGGTCGACATCGAAGGACGTGTACCGTCTGCTTCTTCGACAGATCCCCCGGAACAGGGTGGAACGGAAACATCCAGCGGTTAATTGACATGTGGTGTGGCGCACGGTACACCACCCCAGCTACCTACAACAGTCAGGTCAGCATGGTAGATTGTAGTGAACCGGAAATAACCAACGAATGACAGAAAGTACCCAATACATTTGGCGAATTCGCCCATGTGTCAGCAATGTGGCGTGCTGGATACAGACGACTACCGGCTGGTCTGCGGAGAGGCATTGGCTGTCTGGACTCTAGCAAGGAAGACACTAGCGCTCATGCGGCCCGCTATATATACAGCAATATCTTCCGACAGTATTTTTTCTAGAGGAAACGTACTTTCAGGGTCATAAGAAGAACGCAGTGGCGTGGATCACAGGTATGGCCGTCCATTACATATATAGAGACACACCTCTGAATGTACTGGATTACTGGCAATACTTGCAAGATGGACACACAAAATTATTACGGTTACGAAAGTACAAGGACTGGTATGCCGGTTTCCTAGGAACGGTTTTTGCGGACCCGCCATTTACTTGGGGTGTGCCGGGTGCGCAAAGATGAGTAGCTTTGCTGTCATTGTGAAACCGACCACGTAACGTGATCAGTTAAGGAAAACTACGCGAGTATTAGACCCAGGAAGAACTAACCCTTGCACAGTTATCAATGGAATGTTTCATCGAATTTTGTTTTAATATCTGTAAATACTTTTTTCAAAGGGTGCCGGAGGTGGTCCCGCTTTGACTTTGTTGTTATTTCATGCTGCAGGGTAGGACGGCAGCGAGGCTCCTTCCTGGAAAGTTATAATTTATAAGGACCTTCTATGGTTTTGTGAATAATAAAGGTTTCTGTTTCTCCTACCTTCTTTAAAAACAAAATAAAAAAGTACAAAAATACAAACAATGGTAATGCGACTAAGAAAAATAAACGGAAGATCCCAGGTTATTTAAAAAAAGAAAAAAGGTGGTAGAGCACTTGCCCACGAAAGGCAAAGGTCCTGAGTTCGAGTCTCCGTCCGGCACTCAGGTTTAATCTGCCACGAAGTTTCAACATCACAGTGCTCTGTAACTAACGCTGACTGACACACGCTGTCTTTGCTCTTTTCTTCAACTGCTCGTGTTACAGGGCTATGTGACCACCACTCCTGTTAGACCTCTGGCAACGTGCTCTCATATTCTCATTCATTTTCAGCGAGTAGTTAATACACTATGGTACACTATCTAGTTCGTCCTTAAGTTTTCCAGTGCAGTGTTTTTCCCCCACTTCATTATTATTCACCGTCTCACGTATCATACAACTACAACTACATCGTATAATCCCAAATTTATGAGTTGGCAGTCACACGCATTCCTACATGTATCCTCCACATTCCCACCACCCCACACACAAACATAAACACACACACACACACACACACACACACACACAAGCGCAAAAATTTGTTATTTCTCTAGTCTCATGTATACTTTAGAGCATTACATGAAAACCGATTATACTTTATTGATAATGAACGAAGCATAATATCCAGTTGAATACTCTGTGGTGTCCTTAGCTCGTACATAGTGTCGGTGCCTCTAGATCACGAGGTTCTATGTTCTATTCCAGGCCGAGCCGGAGATTTCATTCTCTCAGGGACTGGGAGTTTGTGTTGTTCTAATCATTACAGCTCATCTTCATTGAAAGTACAAAACACCAAAGTGGTGTCAAGTTGAAGGACTTGAACGAGGCGGTAAAACAGCCGCAAAGGGGGTCTCCCTGCCAAAACTGCCACATGAACAATTCATTTTGCACCGAAGTCTTAGATGAAATACATGTTAGTCGATTGTTCCCGAGTCGAATGGTTGAAATTTAGGACATGGAGAAAGGTATTCAGAACACCAGCACCAGTCACTAAGAAACTGATGACTGAAACAAAGCATCTGACAATCATGTCGCAGACCTAGCTGCATGTATCTTGTCTGAGCACAGGACCCTCTTAAGTGAACGATCATCCCAATACTTGTCTTGTAAATAAAACCGCCTTTCCCTGCTGCCACGTAATTTATTTTTGCCAGACGCGTTTCGCCTTTTTCTTGTTCTAAGGCATCATCAGTGGGATCTATAACGATGCAGTTGCTATTTTTAGATTATCGCGATATTTTATGTGAAAAAGTAATTACTTACGATTTGCTGTTCTGCGTTCCCTCTCATCTGGTCTGGAGGTTGCACTACCACTTTATAAGCACGACTTTGAGTCCTGACCTTTTTCACACTGTTCACCATGTTTCTCCTTCTTTTTTGTGGTGTACTATTGTTCTTTTGCCCCTCAATATAACTATTTCTTCAGACACCGCTTTTAACAAATGGTTCAAATGGCTCTGAGCACTATGGGACTTAACATCTGAGGTCGTCAGTCCCCTAGAACTTAGAACTACTTAAACCTAACTAACCTAAGGACATCACACATCCATGCCCGAGGCGGGATTCGAACTTGCGACCGAAGCGGTCGCGCGGTTCCAGACTGTAGCGCCTAGAACCGCTTGGCCACCCGGGCCGGCCCGCTTTTAACAACGTAAATATTGCAACTCCATTACGTGTTTCCTCCTCTTTGGCTTGTTTAACTATTCGTAGCCAACCTAACGAAGTATATGTTCAAAACCAGCTTCTATTGATGTTTATATCGTGTGTGTGTATGAGAGAGAGGTGAAGAGAGTTTGTGTGTGTGTGTGTGTGTGTGTGTGTGTGTGTGTGTGTGCGTGTGTGTTAGCGAGTGGTTGAAAGCTTTGATGAAAACTCATTTGACTTTTCGTTTCATGGATAAGTGAGTCTAAAGATGTTGGGTGGTATTATTATATTGGATGGTATTACTACATTAATCCTCTTTGGTAGCATCCTTCTATTATTTTATCTATTAGTGTAAACAAAGAATTGCTTGGCATGTGTACTTGATCATTCAACAGGGTTTTCCTTTCTGCTTTGTTTTTCTGCTTGTGGTAATTTTCTTTCAGAGTTAGATGTTTTTTATTGTTGATTCTAATTATTTTGAGGTCTTCTTCATTAGTGGTTGGTTTGTGGTTATATTCTCTTAGGTGTCCTGGAAATGTGGAATGGTTTGTCCCATATTTCGTGGTTCTTATGTGTTCTTTGTATCTAATATCAAATATTCTACATATGTGTCCTATGTATTTGCCTTCACAAGTGTTACACTGTAGTTGACATACAGGGCCTACCTGCTTTCTGGTGTGTGTCTCTGTTTTCTATCAGTTTTGAGGTGTATTTTTTTATAGAACTGTCTGTTGTGTATGCTATGTTTATTCCATGTCTTTTGAAAATGCTGGTCATTTTATGGGTGAGTTTGTGTTCGTATGTCACTGTGTATCATCTTGTGTTTTCTTTCGTCTTTTACTGATTATCGTGTGTAGTTGTTATGGGACTGCGTGTTTGTGTTTGGTTCTGTTGTGTTGGTTCAAATGGCTCTGAGCACTATGGGCCTTAACTTCTGTGGTCACCAGTCCCCTAGGACCTAGAACTACTTAAACCTAACTAACCTAAGGACATCACACACATCCATGCCCGCGGCAGGATTCGAACCTGCGATCGTAGCGGTCGCGCGGTTCCATACTGTAGCGCCTAGAACCGCTCGGCCACTCCGGCCGGCTCTGTTGTGTTGTTGTCTGTGGTTTGGTGCTTTGTGCTTTTGTTAATAAATATATCGGCTCAACCACTTTTTTAAGTGTAAAACACTAAGATTGACGCGTTTCGGAAGTCAAGCTTCCATCATCAGAATAATTAAAAGTAAAATAACCTGTTAAAACTTGCTCAAATGGAAAATGATAATAAAATTAAAACATCGTGGCTACTTCCCTTGTTGCAGCCATGTCTCCCAAGGTGCATCCCCACATAGTCGTCAAAATACAAAAAACTCTAAAATTGTGTCGCCTATGGTGTTCAACATCTAACCACATGGCTCTCTCCTCTATCGTCGTAAACCGCCCGTGCGTCTTCGTTGATACCACACACCACGTAGCCAAACACGACACTGAAACGCGAGTGAGCTCAAGCGCAAGTAAACAAGAAAGTCACAGAGATGTCTATACAAACAGATAACGTATACATGGTACAAGGACCTCATGAAATGATGCTATCCTGCCAATTGCTGAAACTGTAGTTAGTACAAGAAACCAGTGAAATGTTTGAAAAAGTTATTTGTATCACGAGTTAGCTGTTCATTCAGTGTGTTCTGATTATCCACGCTATGTATCGTAATTTCCAGCTGTTCTAGTAGATCCAGCTTTTTGCCTTTGTCCTGTCTATGTAAAATAACGAGATACTGATCTATTCCCATCATGGGGTGTCCCGTTTCCCAAATATGCGTGGCTATAGCTGACTTTTCGAAATTATTAAGCCGGAAAGCATCGCTATGTTCTTTGTAACGTACTTTGAAGGACCTACCAGTTTGCCCTACATAGCTTGCCTTGCACGTGTTACACTGAATTTTATAGACCCCAGCTCCCTCATATTTGTCGCTTTCCCGCTGTAAATTATTTCTTAGTTTAAACCGCAGCGTATTATTGATCTGAAAAGCGGTATCAACTTTAAAAGGTTTGAAAATGTTAGCCACTTTTTGCGAAATACCACGGAAGTATGGTATTGTGACTCTCGGAATATTGTTTGCGGTGTTCTTCCTTGCATTCGCGCGCTGTTTCTGTCGTATTAATTTATTGACAACGTTTTGGTGATATCCGTTAGCTCTGGCTAGTTGATTCACGATGTTTACCTCAGTCATTATGTCTTCTTCATTCATAGGGACTCAAAAAGCTCTATCTATCAAAGATCTAAAAGCAGGAAGTTTCTGTCTATTTGGATGGCAGGAATTATTTTGTATCAACACATCAGTTGTGGTTGGTTTCCTAAATATTTTAAAAACATGCCTACCATTTTGACATTCAAAACCACGACCTCTCATCTAGTATGGATAAAATCAAAACTTTGTGCTTTTATTTTACTTGCTATTTTCCATGTTACACGCGTATCTTACCCAAGCGTTAATGGCTAGCACGAGAGTTTCTGGTATATGCGCCTTGTAGAACTAAATCACAGTAGTAAATATCTGGCAGGACTAAAGCTTGGAGCAATGAAAATGTTTATCTAAATTTTGAAATCCACGTGGGCAGCAGACGTGTTTGCTGCATGTTTTAACTTTCCTTTGTGGACTGTATTTCTCCTATCTGGTGTGACGGCTGTTGGTAACAGCGATACAGCGAAAAGAATAATAATCTTATCCCTCGCCCTGTTGTGGGGCGGCGGGTTGAATTTATCGTTGGTTTTTTAAATGTTTGGTTTGTAATGTAGAAAAGATGCATTTCCCGGCCGATTAACCATATGTGGGGCGGCGGGTGGAATTAATTGTTGTTAAAATGTTCCTATTATTTATACTGTCTTTTGCCGCTCTCAACACTGGCTCTCTAACTACAATATTGGCAACCAGAAAGTGATTAGCAAAACGTGAAGCCCGTAATTAGAATTTCTAGTGCCCACTTCATCTGAGAAATACACTTATAGCTACAGCTTATAGCTCTGAGGAATTAGGAGATTGTCTGGGATTCATAATCAAAAACGATCCTGTAAAAACAATCGCTATATTCTGAAAGTCACAGATGAAAAAAAACAAAAAAAAAAACGGATCCACACAATCCAACTACCAGAGCAGTTCAGAGTCTAATGCGCTGATGCAACTATAACTGTCCAAACTAAATGTTTAAATGAATGCTCGCCATAATTTGATGATAATGTTCATCAAACGCCATGCTAAATAATGGTAGAATGTCTGTCCCGCGGCGGCACGTGAAAATACGACATACGAAAACTGAAGATAGATCATGAATGTCATCCCAGAATTAACACTTCACTCGAAAACGATTTCATGGTTACGCGTATCCCGAGTAACTTATTACGGCATCCGAGGCTGTTTGTAGCAATGGTACCGACGCGACGCGACGCGACTCGGACACAGGTGGTGTGCTAATCAGCGTCTGGAGAGAACTGGGGCCTTGCTTCCTCGCGCAGCGTTCTTATATATAAAGCCGCGGTGCGGACGACTAAGGGAACGCCTGATCAAATCGGCTCTCTCGACTAGCCGCTGGGCTGGTAATGCACCACTTTAAGTTACCGAATAAATCATAGCTTCTTTTGCTGATGGCCGATGAAGCTCTCAATTTAAATGTGCATTCAGCACACAGGTAAGTAATCATAATAAAAGTTTGACGTGGCTAAGTTAAGTATTTTGGGCGAGGGAATTAATTTAATTACACCACACGCAGTAGACGAGCTCTGAACTAGCCTTTTGGAGATACGCTATCACTATAGTTTTATAGCTATTCAGTTGAAACTTCTCACATCTTTATGATTATAGCGGATCTCCATTCTACTTAAATTTAAACATCCTAGCCTTATTTATTAGCCTACTTAATCTATCTTGCTTCCTTAATTTTTAAGACAAAAACCAGAAAATTATGAATTTCAACAAAAATTTTAATTTGTGAGATCCAAAGTACTGTTTCTATTAAATTATTATGGAAAAGGAATCTAAATATAAATTTTTAAATCTCTAGCTCTTTTCTGTTGCGCCAATGATTTTTACAGAGAAATGTCCAAATTTCGAAAATGGTTAAAGTTATCGAACTGATATTCAACACATATTAATTTAGTATTACTCCTGACATGCTAGAACCGTTTCAGGTTATTTATTTGATTTTAAAAGTATTGCGCAACATTTATGACGTCAGAGCTAGTTACAGCGGACTGGCTGGCACACAATGCAAAGACTGATGTGAATTTACTACGGCGTGAGTAGGCTGCTTCCCTACACTGTATTCGATTAGATTCCAGATTGGCATCTGAGCTGCCGCAGTTGGTAACGGTTGAACGTATTTCGAGAGCGAAGAGATGAATTACAGTTCGTCAGATCGCGGCTGAATCGACAGCGCGGAACTAACGCCGCATTGTGCACATAGATCACGCATTAGCTGGGTGAGACTAACAGAGTTTCCTCACTTCGGCGATGCGTTGCCCGCCAGTGCAGGCCAGCACGTGCATTCCTCTACGCCATCCGAGCATGTTGACGTATTCGCACCGCTCTGCAGCCTGCTCTGTTTAAATTAAATTCTTCTGCAGTCGTCACGCAGATGAATTAATTACGACGGGGGAAATAGTTTCGTCAGCGGCTACATTTTAAACTGTAGCGTTAATTAAGTGTTTCCGTCAGAATGGCTTGCTTTCGTGGCGCGCGCGCTTGGAGCTCCGGCGAAATGGACCGGCGTTTCCGCGGTATTTGTTCACGTCTGCTCTTTTGTCAAAAGAAAACAAACTGTCAGTACTCGCTCAGAATTTCGCCCCGCTTGCAACGCGTACCGGGAATTCCTGCAACGCACCGCTTCATCGCCCCACTTCAGCAGACCTCTGGAGCAACCACCGGGGTGTGCATACTGGAGTGCCTATGAGTGCCGGTGCACTAATTCTCTCGTGTACTGTACAACAAAATGAAACTCAGCTCGCGAACAACACACAGTTCATTAATTTGTCAAGAACTGCCACCCCCCCCCCTCTCTCTCTCTCCATCCAGCCCATTCACCCTCCCTCTAACTCTCTCTCTCTCTCTCTCTCTCTCTCTCTCCTCCCCATCTCTCTCCCTCTTCCTCCCTCCCTCCTCCACTCTCTATCTGTGTATCTGTATGTTGAAAAAAAAAACCATGACATAATAAGAAATTTCATTCCAAGCTCATTCCACAATAACACAGTAGGTGCAACTATGAAATAACGGGAGTGATGCTGTAACAGTACACATAGATGAACGACCAATAGCTGTAAAGTGTGAAGCTTTGTCAGTCTGGTGTCTGTAAACAAATCAGTGTGGCTGTGGCCTCCGTTTGTGTAAGAGCTGATATTTTGTCTTCCCTAAAAAATGATGAGAGTAATAATAGAGCAAAATTGCCGTGAAATTTCACGTGAATCTTGGAAAAACTGTTACTGAAACCTGTTGTTGTTGTGGTCTTCAGTCCTGAGACTGGTTTGATGCAGCTCTCCATGCTACTCTATCCTGTGCAAGCTTCTTCATCTCCCAGTACCTACTGCAGCCCACATCCTTCTGAATCTGCTTAGTGTATTCATCTCTTGGTCTCACTCTACGATTTTTACCCTCCACGCTGCCTCCAGTACTAAATTGGTGATCCCTTGATGCCTCAGAAAATGTCCTACCAACCGATCCCTTCTTCTAGTCAAGTTGTGCCACAAACTTATCTTCTCCCCAATCCTATTCAATACCTCCTCATTAGTTACGTGATCTACCCACCTTATCTTCAACATGCTTCTGTAGCACCACATTTCGAAAGCTTCTATTCTCTTCTCATCTAAACTATTTATCGTCCATGTTTCACTTCCATACATGGCTACACTCCATACAAATACTTTCGGAAAGCACTTCCTGATATTTAAATCAATACTCGATGTTAACAAATTTTTCTTCTTCAGAAATGCTTTACTTGCCATTGCCAGTCTACATTTTATATCCTCTCTACTTCGGCCATCATTAGTTATTTTGCTCCCCAAATAGCAAAACTCCTTTACTACTTTAAGTGTCTCATTTCCTAATCTAATTCCCTCAGCATCACCCGACTTAATTCGACTACATTCCATTATCATCGTTTTGCTTTTGTTGATGTTCATCTTATACCCTCCTTTAAAGACACTGTCCGTTCCGTTCAACTGCTCTTCCAAGTCTTTTGCTGTCTCTGACAGAATTACAATGTCATCGGCGAACCTCAAAGTTTTTATTTCTTCTCCATGGATTTTAATACCTACTGCGAACTTTTCTTTTGTTTCCTTTACTGCTTGCTCAATATACAGATTGAATAGCATCGGGGAGAGGCTACAACCCTTTCTCACTCCCTTTCCAAGCACTGCTTCCCTTTCGTGTCCCTCGACTCTTATAACTGCCATCTGGTTTCTGTACAAATTGTAGATAGCCTTTCGCTCCCTGTATTTTTCCCCTGCCACATTCTTCTACCTATCTGGTACTAAAAGAAGTGTATGGGAAGACTGTTCATCACTGTTCATCGGTGGTTCAAACGTTTCCATGATGTACATGAAACGTATTCGCAACTGCGAATGTAAAACACCATCGGCCGTAATTGGAATGGCGACAATAAAAACTATTGCCGGACTGTAACTCTTAACCTGGATTTCCATCTTTGCGCCAGCCGTCGCCTTAAATGCTTCGGTTATCTGCACACGAACCACGACAAGACCCAAACTTCCATATGTCGTAGTCCTTCTGTCGCAACTTGCTCTCGCACTTTACATATATTCCCGTACATGAAGGAGTCATTTATTGAGTGTCGAGGGTCTGGTGATGCCAAATAAATACGAAATAGTGGAGCCTGTGTTATTAAGAAGTACGATGCACTGTTCCTTCGAATGCATGGGGGACGTTCGGTATTAAGATTTCAAAATTGGATAACAAATATTAATCTGTGGGAGGAGTGGCAACCACTAAACAAACAGATGTTTTCAATAACCAGCTGCCACTTCCATCAGAAACACGTGACGTTATACACACGCAAGTTGAATGAAACACATTTAAGGTCTACACATTTATGTGAAGTGACAAATTGAGTTATGAATATCAAAAGTTCTGCAAATACAGGTGTTGAAGAGCAGCAATATTTCACGAGAGTCTTAGTCTGCAACCTAGTTCTGTGCAGCATTTCAAAACGAGAAAAAGACTATCAACTGTGGTATGTGCAGGATACCACTGCATCCTGGTGGGCGGTAGCCTTTCGCTGGCACTTGAAGGGACATGATATCGAAGATTACAACGAAATCTGCTGCTCGCGGACGATCAGGCTTTCACACGATCTTTGTTTATGGAATGATTGTTGATTTTCTGTCTCTAGAATGGGCGTAATATGCAAGCGTAAGACGTGTTCTAAAATTTCACAGCTGACCAGCGTCAGCGATGTAGATCTACAGTTGTGTGCATCAGCTTGATGACAGTTCTTAGAAACAGAAATGATTCCTTAAGAGAGTGTTGGTCTGCTTTCTACACACAATAAAATTGTTTTTCTGTGTGGCACAAATACTTGGCAGGTTTCTGAAGGAATATGCTACCAAATGATAAAAAATTGCCCTCGGATTACTGTTCGCCAGTTGAGATTTTTTCAGTCACTCTGGCAGAAAGCGCAGTAACCTCAGAGGCTGGAGAGTATGTCGTCAGTGGAATTTCTTCCATGTTTTTGCTAGCTGCATTGAGCATGTGTCAGAGCTCACGACTTCAAAATGTTCAAGTGAGTGTGAAATCTTATGGAACTTAACTGCTAAGGCCATCAGTCCCTAAGCTTACACACTACTTAACCTAAATTATCCTAAGGGCAAACACACACACCCATGCCCGAAGGAGGACTCGAACCTCCACAGGGAGCAGCCGCACAGTCCATGACTGCAGCGCCCTAACCGCTCGGCTAATCCCGCGCGGCAGAGCTCACGACTTGAATTTGGCAATGATTTAACGCCATTCGACAGTCCTTATGTCCACATTAGAAAGAAAAAGAATCGAGTGAGCTGAGCAGTACTGCACTGGGTGTGCAAGACACACACTGATAAGCGCTGTATAGAAACATGATGTTTTCATAGCAATATAGACGGATCTACTTCACACTATTAAGGTTCAGACAATAGAACCACTGACAAGGGAACCTCCCCATCGCACCCCCTTCAGATTTAGTTATAACTTGGCACAGTGAATAGGCCTTGATAAACCGAACACAGATCAATTGAGAAAACAGGAAGAAGTTGTGTGGAACTGTGAAAAAATAAGCAAAATATACAAACTGAGTAGTCCATGGAACACATAGGCAACATCAAGGAGGACGTGAGCTCAGCAGTGCCGTGGTCCCGTGGTAGCGTGAGCAGCTGCAGAAAGAAAGGTCCTTGGTTCAAGTCTTCCCACGAGTGAAAATTTTACTTTCTTTATTTTTGCATAGTTATTATCTGTCTGTTCGTTCATTGACGGCTCTGTTCACTGTAATAAGTTTAGTGTCTGTGTTTTGCGACCGCATCGCAAAACCGTGCGATTAGTAGACGAAAGGACGTGCCTCTCCAATGGGAACCGAAAACATTTGATCGCAAGGTCATAGGTCAACCGATTCCTCCACAGGAAAACACATCTGATATATTCTATACGGCACTGGTGACGGCATGTGCGTCACATGACAGGAATATGTTGTCGACCCACCTTACTTGTACACTTGGCGAATGGGTAAAAAGATTCTTCTACCTTGCCCGATTTAGGTTTTCTTGTGGATGTGATAATCACTCCCAAAAAAGTGATGAAAACATAAGAGTTTGTCACATAAACTGAAAACAAAAAGTTAAAATTTTCACTCGAGGGAAGATTTGATCCAAGGACCTTTCGCTCCGCAACTGCTCACGTTACCACATTTTTTTTTTTTTTTTTTTGTAGTCTCATTTTTTTCGTTTTCGTTCGTTGTATCTGCTCGGTGCGGACGTCGCAAGACACCCGTTTCAGTTCGTCGTTGATCCGTTATCTCAGTTTTTTTATTAAAGAGGGCAACTAACCCTCTGACCGAACACGCTGAGTTACCGTGCCGGCACCACTACACCACGGCGCTCCTGTAGTCTCTGTGTCCTTGATATTGCATATCTTCCCATGAACTACTCAGTTTGTATATTTTGCTTATTTTTCCACAGTTCCACACAACTTCTTCCTGTTTTCTCAATTGATCTGTGTTCGGTTTTTCAAGGCCTATCCACTGTGCCACCTTATAACTAAATCTGAGGGGGGTGCGATGGGGAGGTTCCCTTGTGAGATGAAGATATGTTATTCATGATTTCGGTCACTCGACTGTGAACAAAGGTTTTCCTGTCTATTGGATCACTTTGTATTTAACCTAAACCAGTCGCTGAGTAGGTGGCGCAGTGGTTAGCACACTGAACTCGCATTTGGGAGGACGACGGTTCAATCCCCCGTCCGGCCATCCTAATTATATTTTCCGTGATTTCCCTAGATCACTTCAGGCAAATGCCGGGATGGTTCCTTTCAAAGCGCACGGCTGATTCCCTTCCCCATCCATCCCAATTGCGAGCTTGTGCTCCGTTTTAATGACCTCGTTGTCATCTCCTCCTCCTCCTGCAGTATCTGAGTGAGTGCATATAGGTACTTTACTAAGGTCACAGTTTGCGGCTTGGCAGAAGTTTCTTTAAGGGGCTCCGGAACGCCCTATACTTGCAATGTTAAAGTAACGCTTATAAATTACATCTTTCCTCACAAAGTATTTGAGGTAGGAAGTTGAACTTTTTACAGATTATTTATTGGAATATGGGCTACAACTTAACACAGGGATTTTACAAAATTTGAGTTCAGTTATTAAAGATGATTTTTTTTCAATTGTAATGAAAATTCACAACATTTTTTTGCAATTTTTTATTTATATATTCAAAAGTATACAGTTTTTTGGAAAAAGGCTGTGTTAAATTATGCAGAAGGTACTGTGTAACATTTACTGAAAGTTTGAAACAAATATGTTTGGAAGATCCTTAGAAAACATGTAATTAGTATGAGAAAATAAAAGTTTTGGGAATCGAGCGACAAAGATTGGATTAACTTTTTAGTGCATTCCAGGTCCATAGGGTGGATTATCTTCATCCTCTGCAAACTCCTCCTCCAGCTTCCTCTTGTTCGTCCTCCTGTTTACTCTTGCTTGTATTTCTAGACTATTTACAGCCCTGTCTGCAGCCCGAAGGCGTACCTTGTCTAAAGCAAGCATCGCTCGTACCATGTTAGAACCTATCTTCATTCCCATATTTCTAAATAACTTTGGCTTTCCAACATTTATCCTTTTCTTAAAAGCCTTCAGAGGATTTCTAATAACTTTACTTTTACTCATTATTATACTTCAACAAAACAGAGACTCAAGAAACAGAATTAATTACGAATATTTTCGAGATAACGACAGAGTAAATAAACATGAAACAATCGACAATCACACCAGCGATATATAGCCACAACACATACTTTATCTCACATCGCTAAAATGTACCTGATGAACACGGACGTTAATAATAACACCATTTGACAGCAGTTTAACAGCGGCACAGTGGGTCACGCCCATGTAGAACACATTTCAAAAAAAATTTAAAAATAGTTGTAGTCTTCGGAATTGAATAAATTATATATCTATTAAAAGGTAATAGTCTGCAGATTCAGAAAACGCAAAAAAGTCAAAATTGAACTTTTCATGATTTTGAGCCTTTCCGGAGCCCCCTTAATGTCGTGTACCTATGAGTGCCAAGTATAGATCTTGAAGTAGGAAAGTAGTCCTTTTGACTGGCGGAAGCCCTGACTTGCTGCATGCCAGATGAACAATGACAACTGTGAAAGGTTTGCAGTTGAAAATAATTAGTGATGCAGTACGCCCATTCGCAAGCGTCGCAGAGGACGTGCTGATTTATGGTACGTATTCCTTGAGAGGAAAAGCTGAGGATCAGAACACCAGAGCGACGAGTGACGCGCCATGTCGAAAGAAGGTAGTTTCCGTGAAGAGCATCATAGATGTGCTACGAAAACGTCAGGTATTTGCACAGTGCCTATCGGTGTGTGTCTAGACTCTAGAGGATCAGTGCAGTGCTGCTATCTGACTTTTCTTTCGAATACGGACCTAAGGACTGCCGTATGTCGTTAAATCATTGCCAAACGCACGTCTTGAGCTCTGTCACACATACCAGGAGAACGGAATCTCGGACGGGTAAGTCTGACATAAAGCGGGAAACATCCTGCGGTGTTGCCTGAAACACTCAAATGTCATTGGCCATTTCCGTGTAAATATCTAAGTTAATGTGTAGAACTACTGCCGTTAAGACTTACATTGCGCTCCACATAATACCAAAGGTTTGTCAGCAAATCGGTGTTACAGCGGATTCTTCCAGGTTTTCCACAGGATTGTAACATCACTTGTTGACACAATTACGTTAAATTTCAGGGATCCAGTAGCGTCTCAAATGCGTTCGCATCCGACGAATCTGATGGCTATGTCGATTTGGCTCCTTCAACAAAGTGACTACAGGTTTATACCGTAGTCAGTGTGAGCTACCGTTTTGTCTCTAATGATATCGATGTAGACGACACGTGGAACAGCCGGCCGCTGTGGCCGAGTGGTTCTAGGCGCTTCAGTCTGGAACCGCACGACCACCACGGTCGCAGTTTCGAATCCTGCCTCGGGCATGGGTGTGTGTGATGTCCTTCGGTTAGTTAGGTTTAAGTAGTTCTAAGTTCTAGGGAACTGATGACCTCAGATGTTAAGTCCCATAGTGCTCAGACCCATTTTGACACGTGGAACGCCAATCAATCTCTCATAAACAGAGAGCAATCTGCTGGTAAGTGATTTTTAAGCAACTCCTCATATACTCCTCATATATATAGAAATGCACACATTTTTTTTTTTAAATCCATCTTTTATTCTACATGTTTGAAAGTTTTACAGCGTGTAGATACATCCTTTAGGAACAATATTTCCATTTCTCCACATAATTTTCATCCCTCTCAACTGCCTGTCTACCTGCACGGTAAAATTCTGGACCAACCTGTTGGAGCCACTGTTTGGCAGCGTGCACAAGGGAGTCATCATCTTCAAACCTTGTTCCACGAAGAGAGTCTTTCAGTTTCCCAAAGAGATGATAGTCACATGGCGCCAGGTGTGGACTGTAAGACGGGTGTTTCAGTGATGTCCATCCGAGTTTTCTGATCGCTTCCATGGTTTTTTGACTGACATGTGGCCGTGCATTGTCGTGCAACAGCAAAACATTCCGCTTTTGCTGATGTCGTCGAACACGACTCAGTCGAGCTTGAAGTTTCTTCAGTGTCGTCACATATGCATCTTAACTTACGGTGGTTCCACTTGGCATGATGTCCACAAGCAAGAGTCCTTCAGAATCGAAAAACACCATAGCCATAACTTTTACAGCAGAATGTGTGGCTTTGAATTTTTTTTATTGGGTGAATTTGCATGATGCAACTCCACTGATTGCCTCTTCGTCTCTGGTGAAAAATGATGGAGCCATGTTTCATCATCTGTCACAATTCTTCCAAGAAATTCATCCCCACCATTCTCGTGCTGTTCCAATAGTTCGCTACATACCGTTCTTCTTGTTTCTTTGTGAGCCACTGTCAACATCCTGGGAACCCACTTGGCACAAAACCTTTTTAACGCCAACACTTTCAGTATTCTGCGAACACTTCCTTCCCCTATCCCGACGTAGCGTGACAATTCGTTCACTGTGATGCGTCTGTCAGCAGTCACCAGTTCGTTAACTCTCTGCACACTGTCTGGAGTGTGTGTAGCATGGGGCCCGCCGCTGCGAGGACAATCCTCAATATTGGCGTGCCCGCTTTCATCA
Source organism: Schistocerca nitens (assembly GCF_023898315.1). Classification (NCBI taxonomy): domain Eukaryota; kingdom Metazoa; phylum Arthropoda; class Insecta; order Orthoptera; family Acrididae; genus Schistocerca; species Schistocerca nitens. The sequence goes on from NC_064620.1 coordinate 50,857,866, forward strand.
CGTAATCTGCTTGCCCACCGACTAACTGTACTGCGATCGACAGCAGCATCTCCATACACCTTTTTCAACCTCTTGTGGATGTTTCCCACTGTCTCGTTTTCACATCACAGGAATTCTATGACAGCACGTTGCTTCTGACAGACGTCAAGTGTAGCAGCCATCTTAAAGACATGCTGTGACGGCGCCACTTACGAGAACAGGTTGAACTAAGTTTGAAAAAAAGCGGGAAGGATGTATCTACACACTATAAAACTTTCACACATGCAGAATGAAAACTGTATTTTTAGAAAAATAGTGTGCATTTCTTTTGGAGTGACCCTCGTAAATTGTGTTTTCGTTGTACGTGGGACCACTAACATTTCCAGTGGATCTTTGAAAAGGAGAAGTTGAGGAGTCTGTTGGTATGAGTCGAGTTCTGAAGTTTTTTCGCTGTCGTAATCGCCTGGCGACGGAAAGTCACCGCTGTTTCCTAGCCTGTTGGTGTTTGGCTAGTTTATACGTTTCCAAAGAACTTCTAGACATTTCTGGCGGATGCCGACGTGGTTTGTTCAAAAGGGCGCCTGGATAGGAAGTCGTTTGCTGGTAAAGGTTGTAAACAGTCATCACAGCGACGTCAGGAGAAGTGTGACGGAAAGGCTGTATCCTTGGCAGTGGTTACAGACTGAACCGCTGACGATTAGTTTAGTGTGAAAGATGACGTGTGGTAACGACTTACGGAACAAAAAAGGAAATTTTAAGTGACATCAAAACTTAACCATCAGTGAAAACTGAAGTTCTCTGAATTCTATTAAGGATATTCTAGAGTATGTAATTGTCTATTTCATACGAACACACAAAATAATGACAAGTCACTTTCAAAATATTTGCTTGTTTCCATAAACTAGTTTTCGAGCCTCTGCAAATGTAACGAGCTGTATCCAATGACGGACGAGACCAACCCATTGCAATGTACAGGTGGTTTATGGTAACAAGGGAAGTTAATCGTCAGAGGAACTCAGTTTGCTTTTACCTAAGCATCGGAGGGCGGGCACAAGTTAATCGTCAGGGGAACTCAATTTGTTGTTAGGTTCAGCGCCGGAAGGCCGGCACACAAACATACATTAATTTAACGGCTCAACTGCTAACCTAGGGGTGTGGTTGCGCGCTGTTGCATTGTGCCCTAATGAAAGTTCTTTAAACCGTGAAAGACAGCTCTAATGAAAAGTCAGTGGCTAAATTGCAAAGCACAAATAATTGGAAACTTTAAAAGGTCGTATAGGGATAGTCTGTAGAAAAAGTATGTACGCTGTCACCAGTATTAAAAGTCACCCCCCAGCTTTTATTAACACTTAAAAGGCGTTGTATAGTTTGATGGCCTTACGGAGGTTACAAACAAATGCATATTTTGGAATAGGCAGTGCTGTCGAAGCAAACAGAGCGTATACAGACAACGTCTGAGTTGTGGTACGAGTTCGTTACCCCAAATAATTTCTCTACATTTAAGGGTTCGCTCAAGTCTGTTTCAGTACACAAAGAGATTTTCTTGGGGAATAGCCGCAACGGTACAAGTCCATTTGCAAAGTGAAGGTTACAGCGCAACAGTTGCTGAATCACGAGCATTTTACTGCACACTCGACCAGTTTCGGAACACTTGAAGTTCCACCATCTGGTGTAAGAAAATAAAATCATTTAACCATCTGAGGTCATCCTCGCCCCAATGTCCTAGACAAGATTAAGGGAAGGATGATATATGGTTAAGTGACTTTTTTACATCAGATGGTGAAATTTTTATGTGTTACGGGACCGGTTGTATGTGTAATAAAAGACTGTTGGTTCAGCAACTGTGAAGCAGTTATCTCATTCATTTTACCAACGAATTTACCGACAAGAAAGTTCAGTAACAAACGTCTGTATCAGCACACAACGAGTATACACTACCAAACTGCTACACTGATATTATTATGTCCAAACTAAGTGAATGCCACGCTGTCAATTGCCTTACCACTTTACACCGACGAGAACACTTACCAAAAGGTCCAAATACCTACTCTGCTCTTCCTTTCTCATCGCTGTTACGCAACTTACTACCTTGGTCAAAAGAATACCTTCTTGCCTCGCCATCATTCCTTTATACATAGGTTTTTCTTTTCTCTTCCTTTTTATCTCCAAATGTTAAGCATTCTAATTATATACATTATATACGAGTATGTTTGAAAACCTGCACATATCATTTCATTACAGTCAGTTATTTCCATATGATCAACTTCAAGTTACATTTTGTACCTTGCATATCTGGGATGGCATTTGCTAGTCAGATGTGCTACATTATTCTGTCTCGCCGGTTTCGCCCTGCGTTGTTTAAGTACCTTCCCTTACAGATATTAATTTGCAAATTTCTTTATCAATTAAATCAAAGAATTAAAAACAGCACCACAGGCAATTACTGCAGAGGCTGACCTATTAGTGCATCTGTGGAGAACTCTTTGTTTTGGCACTCAGTAACAACAGTACAATGTCTTGAAACTTCCTGGCAGATTGAAACTGTGTGCCGGACCGAGACTCGAACTCGGGACCTTGCCTTTCGTGGGCAAGTGCTCTACCAACTGAGCTACCGAAGCACGACTCACGCCCCTCCTCACAGCTATACTTCTGCCAGTACCTCGTCTCCTACCTTCCAAACTTAACAGAAGCTCTCCTGCGAACCTTGCACAACTAGCACTCCTGAAAGAAAGGATATTGCGGAGACAGAGCTTAGCCACAGCTTGGGGGATATATCCAGAATGAGATTTTCACTCTGAAAATCTCATTCTGAGTACAATGTCTTATTTAGAACGAATTGTTGGTCTGTTTGCCTGCATGTCAAATACGCTCGTTGTGTAGCCATTATACTGCAACTTGCCACCCTCATGTCGCCCGTCCAGACTTACTGTGTTTTGACCAGTTTATGTATACGACTTACTGCCTGTAACGTTACACGTTTACAGGCTCATTTTCAGATGGGGCATATTCTCATTTTCTCAGCGATAAGTTACGTGGCAAGAAGGCAAGAAACGATAGCCGTATGGCATAGCTACACATTAGAGATTTTCCTATCTACGAGCCAAACGGCAAAATAAAGATGTAACTTCAGTGCGCTCCATCTGAAGATGAGCCTAGGAAGGCACGAAAACTAGTTTAAGGAAAAAAACAAATATTTAAAAACTGACTGGTCATGGTTTACTGTAGCCATATGCATAAACAAGGAACAATTTACAGACAGCAGATATCGCTAGAACCAGAAGCTATATCTGCAATTCCAAAGCTAAGAAATGTGTGCTCTTCAACTACTGCAGGTGGTCAGTCATTCGGAGAGTCCTTAGAAAATGTAGTCTGTCAACAAAGGAGGTGGCTTATAAAACACTCGTTCGACCTATACTTGATTATTGCTCATCAGTGTGGGATCCGTACCAGGTCGGGTTGACAGAGGAGATAGAGAAGATCCAAAGAAGAGCGGCGCGTTTCGTCACAGGGTTATTTGATAAGCGTGACAGCGTTACGGAGATGTTTGGCAAACTCAAGTGGCAGACTCTGCAAGAGAGGCGCTCTTCATAGTGGTGTAGCTTGCTGTTCAGGTTTCGAGAGGGTGCGTTTCTGGATGAGGTATCGAATATATTGCTTCCCCCTACTTATACCTCCCGAGGAGATCACGAATGTAAAATTAGAGAGATTCGAGAGCGCACAGAGGCTTTCCGGCAGTCGTTCTTCCCGCGAACCATACGCGAGTGGAACAAGAATGGGAGGTAATGACAGTGGAGCGTAAAGTGCCCTCCGCCACACACCTTTGGGTGGCTTGCGGAGTATAAATGTAGATGTAGATGAGGTGATCAGTAGAGATCGGCAAAAGTCGCCGTTTAAATAGCACTCCACTGGTAAGCTAGGTAGGTTCAAATGGCTCTGAGCACTATGGGACTTAACATCTATGGTCATCAGTCCTCTAGAACTTAGAACTACTTAAACCTAACTAACCTAAGGACATGACACAACACCCAGTCATCACGAGGCAGAGAAAATCCCTGAGCCCGCCGGGAATCGAACCCGGGAACCCGGGCGTGGGAAGCGAGAACGCTACCGCACGGCCACTAGCTGCGGACAAGCTAGGTAGGCAGCCAAAGAAAAGATTGTGTCACGAAGTAACCACTGGAACTGAAACGCTAGCGCGGTTACACACAGAAGAACGTGATGCTGAGTAACAGAAAGAGGATCAAGATCTTCAATATCATCCATGCTAGATGGTGATGAGTCTCCGAGTAGGGAGACGTCAAGTCTTCACGACCCTTAATGAAGGAACGCGACGACGCCGCAGCGAAGAGTGAAGCACCACGGGACGAGTTGAAACAGGTAGCCGGGCGCGCACTTGGTGGCCATTAATCATGTTTAGAATCGCAGCCGGCTGGGGGAGCGCAGTTAACAGCGCATGCCGCCAGGGCGCGGGGCGCCTCGGGCTGTTTTCGTGCCGCGGGTGATTAATGAGCCCTGTGTTCGCGACGGCCTTGAGGCTGTTTGCAGCGAACACATCGCACCCAGCAATATGGCGCGGAATCGGAGTTCCAGCTTAAACGTCACTGCGCCCCGCCTCCCGCAAGTTAGCTCTGAACAGCACGTATACTTGGAGCAACGCCCTCATTACTGGCTCCAGTTCCATCCTCTTCCTCTCTTCAGTGAGGTGTCAACTTCTGTGTCGTTAGAGAAACCCCATCGGTAATTCCAAACAAGTATCCGTGAGAGTTGGCATGAGCCCCCTCTCATATTTCTATCTTAGTCTGAGTAATTCGATTTTCGTCTCTAATAGCATGCGTTGAAAAGTTGCTATTCCTTCACACGCGGACTTCCCACGCAGCGTCTCTCGTCACCCTGGTGGTCCGGTGACAGGCGAGTTCTGCTGAGCTTGAAAGGTTAAAGCCGACAGGTGTGAGGGAGTCGAGTGGATGCTTTCCAGACGCCGACATTGTCGTAAGAGCGGTAGCGGCACGCCAAAAGGGGCCAGAAGGAGCGGCTGGGCTAGAGATTCCGCTACTTCGCAGAAACTTAGTGAAAACACTTTCTGGCGGGCTATCATCGAGGCGTGGGAATGACTTGTGTTCCCAGGCAGTCTTGGCGGGCAAATTCCCGCGTTTTCTGCAAAATCATAACTGACATTGGCTTGCTCAGGGCATAGCTCCGTGACGTAGCAAAATCGGCGCAGAAATTGGCGCCAAGTATCTCCATTGGTGGACTAGTAGTGCTTCAGCAATAGAGTGGAATTTTCCGCCGGTTTTCGAGTTGCTGAATGGAACGCTTAACCACGGCCACTGTCGTGGGGGCGGGAATGTTCTGTGTTCGGCTTGTACGGGTGCTCTTGAGAGGGTCGGCTCTCGCCTGTCGGTCGGAGTAGGTTACAAGACTGAGCTCTCGCTGCTCTGGACAGCCTGCCTTCCGTTGGCTGTCTAATATAATTCTATTTAATTGTAACTGTTTGACGAATTTGCTGAAGTTCCGACTTCCACGTAACTTTCTGAGTACAGTTGGCAATTGAGCGTTCTGCGTACAAGCTTCCTATGTTGTCTGTCTTGAGCAGTTTTGGTTTAAGTTGACCGTATCGGAGTTACTGTGTGACTTCGCTTGTTAAAATGAATCACTGTGAGGGCATTCTTCTGTGGATGGTGGGCAGTTGTCATCGTGCGGGTGATGTCACACCACTAAATTGTCTCGATACTAGTCTCAACTAAAAAAATTTTCAATGATGAGAGATCACCACATGGGATCCTATGTGATTTGAAATTGAATCTTTTACAAGAATCTTTGTAACTTCTGGAGTTTTGGCAGTTGGCATAGCTTTAGTGACAGCATAGCTGGTGAGGTAGGCAGTGTACACTATTATGCATCAATTCCACTTTGTCTATTTCACAAATTTCCCCAAGATTTCAATTGTAATTCGATGTAATTACATTCCTGCATGCAGGATTGGTGCTGTATGCTCCAGAGGTAATTGTGACTTGTGTTTCTGTCACTGACATTTCGTACAGTGACTCTCATAGTGGCTAACTGATTGGAGCGAATAGGCCAATGACACCAGCACCTGATTCAGTCTAGAGTCTTCATGAATCCTAGGTGACCAGACGTCAGAGCATCATGGAAAAACTTCAGGATAACTGGCCATAGATGAGGTGGTCTGTCAAGCAAGCATTTCCAGCCCATCAGATCATAGTTCCTCTTATAAAAACTTATGTTTATTAATTGGAATCGCATTTAGGTCAGTTCCTCATTCTTCAATGGTTCTGTGGTTTTCAACAATGCTGGAACTTCTCTCTGTTCAGCAGCAATGTCTGGGATTTTGTCCATGCTACTGAGTTCCATAAAATGATTCCTTGAAAGGCAGTGAGTGTCATCACATTTACATCCCTTTTTATATACCAATGTGTTAAAATACTAACAAAGACTCAGTATTTCATGTGAGGTACATGCCTTAGTGTGGAAATCGTTTATGAATTGCTGGTAGTACAAGCACATTCCAAGAAAATTTCACACCTCACAAGGAATTATAAAATCTGTGACTGTTTTTATATCCTCTGGATCAGGCTGGACTCGATCACCATTCACTACATTCCCTCAAGACTTATTTCTTGGGCAACAAAGAGGCACTTTTTCAGACTGAGGTTGAGGCCTGTAGTCTGGACACACTTCAACACAGTTGACAGTTGGCTTAGTTCTTCACTTGTCTTTGAAAAAATGATAGTGTCATCCAGGTAGCAAAGACATTGCATCCTTTTAAGGTGTCTAAGCAAGTTGTCCATCATACAGTCAGAGACGATTGGAGTATTACGTATCCCAAATAGTGTAATTTTGAACTTATTGGGCCCAATAGGGGTTATGAAGGTATTCTTTCCACAGTCAGCGTTGTCATCCTCAATTTGCCAACAGCCTGACAACATGTCCATAGTTGAGAAATAATATGCTTCTTTCAAGCAATACAGGATGTTATCAATGCTTGGCAATGGATAAATACTTTTCTTTGTGGTTTTTTTCACTCCTCAGCAGTTTGTGCAAAAAGGCCACATGCTGTCCTTCTTGACAAGGACCACTGAGAGGACCTAAGACTCTCTGAAGGTTCAGTGATGTCATCTTGCAGCATCATCTGCACTTTCTCCTGTATTATCCATCATTCAGTCACAAACATTCAATACAAGTGCTGGCTAATTGGTGGATGATCCCTAATTTTGGCATGCTGTTTCAGCATGGGCTCTTTTGCGTATCTTTTTTCCATCCTAGGTATGAAAATGTCTGAAAATACCCACAAAACAGCTAACACTCATTTATGTTGTTCCTCAGTGAGGCCAGAGCCTATTGGAAATTTGACTGCAACTTCCTACTGTCCATTGTCTGTAGTGGCAGCTGCAGTTTTGTAAAAAACTGCTTTTAGATTCCAAACTTTGACTACATACTTTTGTTCACTTTATTTTGTTTGTATCATCTTCATATAGCATTGATTATTAATGCACTGATTAATAATTTCATTTAATCAACCATTATTTGCAATATGGCACTCATTCATGTAAATGAGGGGATTCACATTGAATTGTGTGGCGAGCCTTCTTCGTCTCCCTCAGAGGCGCATTTGTATTGCTAGGAAGTCTTTAGTCTGGAACAACCAGACCAGGATAATTTGTTTCGGGCTATACTCGCGACATTATCATCAATACGACGGGACGTCCAAGCAACCAGCCATCGTCTCCGGTACGCCAGATCGTGTTCTTGCAGTTAAGAAGACAGCTTGGTAATGTATGTCCGCAGCACCGGCAGATTAGTGATTTTCCTAGGTGATACTCAGAGCTCAGCAGAGAGCGCCTGTTCGTCTTTTTCTAACTTTGTTCTGTCTTGGGTGTTCATTTTCTGAGTTCGCACTACTGTAGCAGCAATTAATGTTGGGTTGGCTGTGTGTTTCTCTTAAGATTTGAGTTGCAACGAATTGGCTCCACATACCACTTCGTCATAAATGTCACAATCTAGTTGAGGGACAACTTCACCTTCACAGCATTTATTTGAGTATCCAATTTGAGCCAATTTGAGCCAATTTGATGTATTGTAAATGTTTCATGTGCTTTGTTTATTATTCTGAGTTTAGTCATAATAAATCATATTGTTATTTGGGACAGAACTGTCATTCTGTTAATCGGTAGAGCAACCCTTTCGGTTTTCACTACGTTAATGAAACTTTCCTTTATCTAACTTATTTATCAAATTAAATTATTGCAGGTGACAAACTCATTTCTACTCCACTTGCAGGGTCGATTACAGTCAGTTCGCGTTTCTTTTTAATCCATGTGCAGCAGCAAAGTCCGGAGTTAGAATGGGGGGGGGGGGGCGGGGGGGGGGGCTTAGAGCAACATTTATATATGAAGATTCTAGAAGAATTTAGTGTTAAATACACTGCTAGCCCCGGCACCTCGCATCCGAAAAGGCAGGCCATCCGGATTTACACACACACACACACACACACACACATACACACACACAGTTCGTTGGAAGTCGCCTGCAGAAATACTGAGCCGTGCTGCCTCTAAGTTGTTGCAAGCTTCTTCATCTCCCAGTACCTACTGCAACCTACATCCTTCTGAATCTGCTTAGTGTATTCATCTCTTGGTCACCCTCTACGATTATTACCCTCTACGCTGCCCTCCAATACTAAATTGGTGATCCCTTGATGCCCCAGAACACGTCCTACCAACCGATCCTTTCTTCTAGTCAAGTTGTGCCACAAACTCCTCTTCTCCCCAATTCTATTCAACACCTCCTCATTAGTGATCTACCCATCTAATCTCCAGCATTCTTCTGTAGCACCACATTTCGAAAGCTTCTATTCTCTTCTTGTCCAAACTATTTATCGTCCGTGTTTCACTTGCATATATGGCTACACTCCATAGAAATAGTTTCAGAAACGATTTCCTGGCACTTAAATCTATACTCGATGTTAACAAATTTTTCTTCTTCAGAAACGCTTTCCTTGCCATTGCCTGTCTACATTTTATATCCTCTCTACTTCGACCATCATCAGTTGTTTTGCTCCCCAAATAGCAAAACTCCTTTACTACTTTAAGTGTCTCATTTCCTAATCTAATTCCCTCAGCATCACCCGATTTAATTCGACTACATTCCATTATCCTCGTTTTGCTTTAGTTGATGTTCATCTTATGTCCTCCTTTCTAGACACTGCCCATTCCGTTCAATTGCTCTTCCAAGTCCTTTGCTGTCTCTGACAGAAGCACAGTGTCATCGGCGAACTTCAAAGTTTTTATTTCTTCTCCATTGATTTTAATTCCTACTCCAAATTTTTCTTTTGTTTCCTTTACTGCTTGCTCAATATACAGATTGAATAACATCGGGAATAGGCTACAACCCTGTCTCACTCCCTTCCTAACCACTGCTTCCCTTTCATGCCCCTCGACTCTTATAACTGCCATCTGGTTTCTGTACAAATTGTAAATAGCCTTTCGCTCCCTTTATTTTACCCCTGCCACCTTCAGAATTTGGCAGAGAGTATTCCAGTCAACATTGTCAAAAGCTTTCTCTAAGTCTACAAATGCTATAAACGTAGGGTTGCCTTTTCTTAATATATTTTCGAAGATAAGTCGTAAGGTCAGCATTGCCTCACGTGTTCCAACATTTCTACGGAATCCAAACTGATCTTCTCCAAGGTCGGCTTCTACCAGTTCTTCCAATCGTCCGTAAAGAATTCGCATTAGTATTTTGCAGCCATGACTTATTAAACTGATAGTTCGGTAATTTTCACATCTGTCGACACCTGCTTTCTTTGGCATTGGAATTATTATATTCTTCTTGGAGTCTGAGGGTATTTCGCCAGTCTCATACATCTTGCTCACCAGATGGTAGAGTTTTGTCAGGACTGGCTCTCCCAAGGCTGTCAGTAGTTCTAAAGGATACTCCCGGGGCCTTGTTTCGACTTAAGTCCTTCAGTGCTCTGTCAAACTCTTCACGCAGTATCACATCTCCCATTTCTTCTTTATCTACCTCCTCTTCCATTTCTATAATATTGTCCTCAAGTACATCGTCCCTGTATAGACCCTCTATATACTCCTTCCACCTTTCTGCTTTCCCTTCCCCTGCTGCCTCTATAACTGTCCACAATTGCGAAAGTGTTGGCCACGCATCATTCTGTGCACGAACTGAGCTCTCGATTATATTTCATAGATGTTCGATGGAGTTCGCGTCGTGCGATCTGGCTGGCCAAGTCGATCACTCAGACTGTCTACAACGCTCTTCAAATGAATTGCGACCAACTACGGTCGGGTGTCGAGGCGCACTGTCATTCATAGAAATTCTATCGTAGTTTGAGAACATGAAGTCCATGAATGGCAGCAAATTTTCAATGGAATATCCCACGCGTCAGGCACCAACAACCAATCCGCGTTCGGAATCTGTTAATTCCCGTCGTACAGCTATAATCACGTTAGAAATCTTTTCAAATGAATCGGCTCGGTACAAACGTTAGTTTCGCCAATGCCCTGCCCTGTTATACCTCATATAAGCGATACTACCGCCATCTGTATATGTGGATACTATATCCCATGGCTAGAGGTCTGCGCGGATACGAAAAGTACAATCCGCATCCGCACCGCATCCGCAAGGTCCTAATCCGCAACCGCATCCGCAGCAATTAATCCGCATCCGCAAGTTCCTTATCCGCATGCGCATATACAGGGCTATTACAAATGATTGAAGCGATTTCATAAATTCACTGTAGCTCCATTCATTGACATATGGTCACGACACACTACAAATACGTAGAAAAACTCATAAAGTTTTGTTCGGCTGAAGCCGCACTTCAGGTTTCTGCCACCAGAGCGCTCGAGAGCGCAGTGAGACAAAATGGCGACAGGAGCCGAGAAAGTGTATGTCATGCTTGAAATGCACTCACATCAGTCAGTCATAACAGTGCAACGACACTTCAGGACGAAGTTCAACAAAGATCCACCAACTGCTAACTCCATTCGGCGATGGTATGCGCAGTTTAAAGCTTCTGGATGCCTCTGTAAGGGGAAATCAACTGGTTGGCCTGCAGTGAGCGAAGAAACGGTTGAACGCGTGCGGGCAAGTTTCACGCGTAGCCCGCGGAAGTCGACGAATAAAGCAACCAGGGGGCTAAACGTAACAAGCCGACGGTTTGGAAAATCTTACGGAAAAGGCTAAAGCAGAAGCCTCACTGTTTACAATTGCTACAAGCCCTGACACCCGATGACAAAGTCAAACGCTTTGAATTTTCGGCGCGGTTGCAACAGCACATGGAAGAAGATGCGTTCAGTGCGAAACTTGTTTTCAGTGATGAAGCAACATTTTTTCTTAATGTTGAAGTGAACAGACACAATGTGCGAATCTGGGCGGTAGAGAATCCTTACGCATTCGTGCAGCAAATTCGCAATTCACCAAAAGTTAACGTGTTCTGTGCAATCTCACGGTTTAATGTTTACGGCCCCTTTTTCTTCTGCGAAAAAAACGTTACAGGACACGTGTATCTGGACATGCTGGAAAATTGGCTCATGCCACAGCTGGAGACCGACAGCGCCGACTTCATCTTTCAACAGGATGGTGCTCCACCGCACTTCCATCATGATGTTCGGCATTTCTTAAACAGGAGATTGGAAAACCGATGGATCGGTCGTGGTGGAGATCATGATCAGCAATTCATGTCATGGCCTCCACGCTCTCCCGACTTAACCCCATGCGATTTCTTTCTGTGGGGTTATGTGAAAGATTCAGTGTTTAAACCTCCTCTACCAAGAAACGTGCCAGAACTGCGAGCTCTCATCAACGATGCTTTCGAACTCATTGATGGGGACATGCTGCGCCGAGTGTGGGACGAACTTGATTATCGGCTTGATGTCTGCCGAATCACTAAAGGGGCACATATCGAACATTTGTGAATGCCTAAAAAAACTTTTTGAGTTTTTGTATGTGTGTGCAAAGCATTGTGAAAATATCTCAAATAATAAAGTTATTTTAGAGCTGTGAAATCGCTTCAATCATTTGTAATAACCCTGTATTTAAGTTTTGAATGAGTAATTAATAGTAATGGACAGTAGTACTTAGAATTATTGTATGTAATGACATAGTTATTGTTATGGTGCCATTTCTGCGACAACTTAACTACTTTTGACTTCTTAAATCACAGGAAATGCTCTTTACCTCCTCTAAAGCAGACCATTCCAAACAGGAAAGCATTGGCGCTCCGGAGCACACACAGTAGCGGTTCGGATCTCGTGAGATTGGAAACGCTATTGAAAAAAAATAAAATTCAATGTAATAGTATTAAATGATGAAAATACGTGTATAGAAACAATTATATTTGGCTGATCTTGTGCCAAGGCAGCTGAAAATGACGATGGATTTAAACTGTTACTAGCACATTGTATCATATACCGACAGTTTTTTTGTACTCACTGCTTGGATGTGTTAAATTTTGAAGCCATTCATGTCAGCTGATGATTATATTATAGCTTACGCGTTCAGTCCTCGTCATTTCCAATTGAAAATATTTACAGTATTAGGCCTACACTGCAAAACGCTGGCGCACCTGTGACAAAGTTAAACCGCCAGCAATAATTGACGTTGTCCGGAAGAAATAACTCGTCTTCCGAAGAGTGACAACAAAATAAGTGGTTATAGAGATTAGGAGTGTTTGGATGAGGTAGCAGTTCCTTAGCAGTCACTGCACCGTACTTGGTTGGCCCCCACATCAATAAGAAACTGTGCCGTCTCGAGAAACCCAGATCCACACGCAACTTCGAATTTGTTTTCCTTCACTAATGTAAAATCACCTAATGTAAAATCACCTTTTTTCACCTTACACGAAATTGTATCCATCGATATGGTGTTCACTTGAAGAAAGAACTCTCACTGATATTTGCTACGACGCACGTTGTCACTCGGTCACTACAATGCGCTAACTGAAGGCAGCGGAAAATTGCAACGGACGCCTGTCTGGTAGACAGTGGGCAGGTTTGCCACCCAGAGAGCACTTCACAGGCCACACGAAAGACACGGTCGCGGAAACGGATTAGGTGCAGGTCTCTTGGGTCAGCTACGTCGGTCGTAGCCAGGGGCTGAGGACAACACACATCCGCTCTACCCGGGCCCTGCAAGATTCCAAGAATGTCAACAGACTTGAAGTTTTGAACTAACATTGCAACATTCGTACTGGGCAGATGCCTTGCTCATTATCCGCAGACGACCCGCGGATATTCGCGCCGGTCGCGATTTTATCCGCCAAGTAACAAATACCGCGGATATCCGCGGATATATCCGCGGATATCCGCATCCGCGCAGACCTCTACCCATGGCTTTTGTCAGCTCACAAGGAGAGGTTCCCAGCGGTGGGATCGACTTTTTGAAAGAATCTATACGGTGATGGAGGTTAAGGTCAAATGAAAGACACCCTGCAACCAATCACCCGGAAAAAGCCCTCGTTTGCGAGTAACTTCGCATGATGATGTGTAGCTTTAAAAATGGTAGCAGTTAATGATCTAATTGGGTAGCATGATGCGGAAGGTATTGAAGTACATGCACGAGGTTGTCGGTTTGAATCTCGTCAAATAGATAGAATTATTTTATTTTTAAATATTTATCGAAATGATCATTATTTTTATTCCATTAATTGATTCAAATGAAAATTTCTCTATTCATTTGTCACATCACTTTAATCATCCTTTTAACTTCGTCCAATTTTATTATTTTTTTCTTGGTACCTTTTTTCACTTTGGAATCTTCGTGCGTGTGTACCTAATTAATTATATTTATGTAGCATAAAGTTTGAAGATGCCATTCGTTGGTTAAAAAACAAAAGATAAAATAATCTATTTGTATGAATCTGCACTGATGTCAAGAATTCATATTTCGTTACAAAATGGACATCCTTTAGGATGACAATCGTCATACAAACATTTAAAACATAAATGCTTATTGCCGCGCGGGATTAGCTGAGACGTCTAGGGCGCTGCAGTCATGGACTGTGCGGTTGGTCCCGGCGGAGGTACGAGTCCTCCCTCGAGCATTGGTGTGTGTGTTTGTCCTTAGGATAATTTAAGTTAAGTAGTGTGTAAGCTTAGGGACTGATGACCTTAGCAGTTAAGTCCCATAAAATTTCACACTCATTTTGAACATATATGTTTATTGAAGTATAGGCAAAATAACATGGATGACGATTTAAACAAAACCAGTAATTATAAGTAAAACGAAATTCAAGCAAAATGAGGAACAGAAACAATGAATGCAAAAATATGGACGAAAATGTCAGATGGAAAAACGGAAGCTGTTAAATCGAGGTTAGTGATAATCAAAATAACGTGATCAAGGATTCCAAATAATAAAAGGCTGATAGGAAGAAAAATGAGAGAAAACGATGTATTTCATGCGATGACCAATATGACGTGACAAATGAAGAGAGAAAACGACATTTAAACCAATTAACTGGATAAAAAAAATGATCAAACTCATTTTGATAAAATTTTAAAAACAGAGAAAATTCAATGTATTTGAAGAGATTCGAACCAAAAAGTTTCTATACAGGAGGATAGCACCTTCACCGTTACGCTATACAATTATCTGTAAATTGTTAACATTTTGAACAGCACGACTAATACGCGAAATTTCGAAATTTTTTGTCGATTACCCGCAAACGAGGGCCCACGAGGATGAATGCCTGCAGGGTATGATTCCTTGAACGTTAACCTACGTTGCCGTATAGATTGTTTCAAACAGTCGATTCCACGGCTAGGGTCACAAAAGTCCTATATCAAATTCTTCTCTCGACTTCCCATACTTGCCCGCCGTACGTCGTAAACAGTTTCTGTTCACAGCCCATCTACAGCGAGTGGGATATGTACAGTTAGATATAAACTATGGCCAGATATACATGATGGCCAGTTAACCTTACGGTGCAGATGCATACCAAACTGGAACTCTAACGGGCATCGGCGATATTCAACGAGTAATGAGGCACTACATCAGTAGCGTGTGGTACAAATTGAGAGTTTACGTCTGCTGAGAAGCGATCGATAACAGTCCGTGCGGTTGTGGTGACCATTGTGTCCGGATGGCGTAGTGGCCAAAATTGGTTCAAATGGCTCTGAGCACTATAAGACTTAACCGCTGAGGTCATCAGTCCCCTAGACTGAGAACTACTTAAACCTCACTAACCTAGGGACATCACACACATCCATGCCCGAGGCAGGATTCAAACCTGCGACCAAAGCAGCAGCGCGGTTCCGGACCGAAGCGCCTAGAGCCGCTCACCCACAGCCGCCGGCTATGAAGTGTCACTAACTATTA
The DNA here is from genome assembly GCF_023898315.1 of Schistocerca nitens. Lineage (NCBI taxonomy): Eukaryota > Metazoa > Arthropoda > Insecta > Orthoptera > Acrididae > Schistocerca > Schistocerca nitens. The sequence continues at coordinate 50,873,199 of NC_064620.1, forward strand.
AAACATTCTCGGGTGTTACGAGAGAAGGCGCAATGCTGCTGACGATTCTGATACTGTAACACACTGAAGAGCCAAAGAAAATGGTACACCTGCCTAATAACGTGTGGGTCCTCTGCGACCAAGCAGAAGTGCCGCAACACGACGTAGCATGGACTCGACTAATGTCTAAAGTAGTGCTCCAGCACTACTTCAGACATTAGTCGAGTCCATGCCATGGTGTCAGTTCCCTCCAGGGAAGAGTACGAGAACAGCACGTTGCAAAGCATCCCAGATATGCTCTATAATGTTCATGTCTTGGGAGTTTGGTGGTTAGCGGTAGCGTTTAAACTTAGAGCAGTGTTCCTGTAGCCACTCTGTGGCAATTCTGGACGTGTGGGGTGTCGCATTGTCCTGCTGAATCTGCCCGAGTCCGTCGGGATGCACAATGGACGTGAATTGATACAGGTGATCAGACAGGATGCTTACGTACGTGTCACCTGTCAGAGTTGTCACGGGTCCCGTATCACTCGAACTGCACACGCCCCACACCATAACAGAGCCTCCACCAGCTTTAATAGTCCCCTGATGATGTGCAGGGTTCATACCAGTACACGTGTATTCCCTCGATACAATTTGAAACGAGACCCGTCCAACCAGGCAACATGTTTCCAGTCATCAACAGTCTAATGTCGGTGTTGACGGGCCCAGCCGAGGCGTAAAGTTTTGTGTCGTGCAGTCATCAAGGGTAGGCGAGTGGGCCTTCGGCTCCGAATGCACATATCGGTGATGTTTCGTTGAATGGTTCGCAAGCTGACACCTTTTGATGGCCCAGCCCTGAAATTTGCAGAAATTTGCGGAAGGGTTGAACTTCTGTCACGTTGAACGATTGTCTTCAGTCGTCGATTGTCCCGTTCTTGCAGGATCATTTTCCGGCCCAGCGATGTCATAAATTTGATGTTTTACCGGATTCCTGATATTCGCGGCACAGTCGTGAAATGGTGGTAAGGGAAAATCCCTACTGCACCGTTACCTCGTGCTCCGACTGTAATACTACTACAAACTCACGTAAATTGTGATAATTTGCCGTTGTAGCAGCAGTAACCGATATAACAACTGCGCCAGACAACTGCTATCTTATACAGGCGCTACCGACTGCTGTGCCGTATTGTGCCTGTTTACTTATCTCTGTATTTAAATACGCATGCCTATACCAGTTTCTTTGGCGCTTCAACGTAGAACAAATGCAGCTAGCAGGGGTACACAATATTTCGAAACCGAATCCGGCAGTGGTGCATTCAGCAAACCATGTTTCAGATTCATAAATTCAGAATGTGCCTGCCTGTCCCAGGACCAAATAGTGTTTTTCCCTGTCAACTGGCATAATATAGGGGCGTCTAAAGCAGAGTAATGAATAAATTTACGAAAAAAGATAATTAAACCCAAAAAGCTGCGTAGTTGTTTCTTCGTCGTAGGAACAGTAATGTCACGTAAAGCTTCAAGTTTTTGCGGGTCAGGCGCAATGCCTTCTGCTGAAATTACATGTCCAAGAAATTTTATTGAAGTTTTGCCAAAATGCGATTTACTGAGATTAACTGTGAGTCCTTGTGCACGAAAAGTTTGCAACAGTTGTTCAAGAATCAGATTGTGTTCAGACCAGTTAGCTTCTGCAATAAGAATGTCGTCTACGTACGTTGTAATTCTGTCTTTAAGTTCTGTCGGAAGTATTGTATTCAAACCGCGAATAAAAGCTGCTGAAGAAATAGTTAATCCGAATGGTAATTTACAAAATTGATAACAGTCACCAAAACAGAGAAATGCTGTGTACTTTCTGCAGTCCGGATGGAGTTGAATTTGCCAAAATCCCGATTTAAGATCTAATGTAGAAAAAATAGCAGTACCGTGAAATTTCTGTAGTAGTTCCTCTAGTGTCTGTGGTCGATCTGTTTCATTAATAATAATGTTATTGATGTGACGTGAATGAAGCACGAGGCGAAGTGAGCCATCCTTTTTCTTAACAATATGGAGCGGGTTTATGTACGGACTAACTGCCGGTTCAATAATTCCTTGGTCAAGTATATCTTGCAATTCTTTCTTAACTTGCTCTCTATGAATATACGGAATAGGATAATGTTTGGCTTTAAATGTGTCGTGCTGTTTGACTTGAAATTCATACATAAAACCGGACATAGTACCAGGAATGTTGTCGAAAACTGGAGCTTGCTGTAAAAGAATTTTGTGTAGTTGCGTGCGTTCGTCGTCTGTATTTGCACTGCTCTGTTTAACTTTATCAGAAATCATCTGCATAATGTCATAATCGGCTTCGTCTTGTTTGTTCTTCCGCAGATAAAGAGTGCTGAAATTCTAAAGCCAGTTGTACATTTTCATCCTTCAACGTTAAATAGGAATTTTGAAAGTCAATAATTGTGTCGTGTTGTACCAGAAAATTCGTTCCTAAAATAACGTCTGTTGTCAATAAAGGAACAATCCAAAAATTTGAGTGAAAAGTATGACCCGCAATACAAAATGATAAATGCGACTGTAATTTAACATCTACTCCTTTACTAGATACTGCTCCTTTTACTTTAGTTTTTCCTAATGGTAATGTACGATAGGTATTCTTTTTGTTACACTCGTTGAAAGTTTCTTCATTTATTACTGACATAGGTGATCCGGAGTCGATTACTACTGAAAATTGCGATGAACCAATTTTAATTTCGATCACAGGATGTGAAATGGTTTTCTGAACAATTGGTCTTTCCTGCAAAAGAGTGTCTCGGATGTCGTCAAAAGTAATAACATTTTCGTGAACAACATTCTGCGTGTCAAAAGTAGTGCTTGTGTTACTGGAAGATGCGACCTGTACTCTATCTAGTCAAAGTCTATCTGACGTGTTATTATTTTCTGCAAGATGCTGTGGCATTTCCACTATTTGAACTGTTCTGTTATTTCTTCCAGACGTATTACGTTCTGGATGATATCTACTATCTGGTTCATTCATGAGAATATGTTCTTGCGGATGATTTTGCTGTTGGTAAGACCGACTGTTATTAGACGTACGCTGAAAACTGTGCTCATTGTTTTTACGTCTGTCGTGATAGTCATTTCTATACGGCGCATTGCGATAGGAATTAAAATACTGTGTTTTCTGTACGTAGTTATTTCCTTGCTGGCGTGCGTTACTATTTGTTGTAGCTGGGACTATACGTGCACGCGGCGAAACATTAAAGCCTGGTTGACCTTGTGCATTACATTGTTGGTTAGGTATGCTAACCGGCTGACTATCATGCTGTTGTGGTGAAAAACGTCTATTGTTACCAAATGTGGTTCCTGTTGCTGATAATTTTGACGATATTGATAATTAAAATTTTGTCTGTTATTAAAGTTCTGGTGGTTGTCGTTCCTAAAACGTCTGTTACCTTTGCTATTGAAATTACGTGGCTGATCGTAATTACTGTAAGATTGTTAGCCTTGGTTATTATTTGAAAAATTTTTATTTACGAAGGAATAATCTGATTACTGCACTTCCAAAAGCTAACAGATCTCTGAATGCCAAAATATTTCCTTTTTGCTGACCCGTTAAAAGTGACACTCTTAATGATCGTGGCAATTTAGAAATACATAATTGAATAAGTGCAGATTCACTGTATGGTTCACTTAAGTACTGGTTTTGTTGGACCATGTGCTCAAAAAATTGCGTGATACTGGGAAAATTTGAGTTCTCATAATTCAGTAAACTAATTAATTGATCCTTAATTCCGCGCTGTGTCGTCTTCGACCAGTACGCTGACAGAAAAGCATTCTGAAATTCTTCTACCGAGTAGCATTGTCTCGCGATCGGTCTCATACGAATTGCCGGTTCGCCTTCCAAAAAACTACAAATAAATTCAAGTTTGTGCGTTACAGGCCAAGTCGGTGGAAAAGCAAAGCTAAATTGTTGTATCCAATCCAGGGGGTGAATCTGTGTTCTGTCATTTTTAAATACTTTAAATTTTCTCACTGATAGAAAATGTTTGTAATCAAAATTATCGTCTCTGTATGTCGGAACCGGTTCAGGATTGAATGAAAATCTATTTGACTGGGACTGTTCGGAATCTAACTCACGTACTCTTTGTAGATTACCTAAATTATACTGGCTGTGTGAGTGTGAGAAATGTTCGGAATTCGCCGTATGCTGTGACGTGTTATTAACTGAAATATTTTTTATCTCTGTTACCTCTTGCTGTAAACTTGACAATTTTCTACGTAATGTGTTATTAGATGAGTCGATCTCATTGATTGTCTGCTGTAAATTTTGAAATTCAGGTGTTTGGTTAAACAAAATCGTGCAGTATCGGCTGATTTGCTGTCATTATTACTTTCGATAACATCAATATGACTGGCTAATTCATCATATTTTTCAGTCAGTATTTTTACCTGATCATCGTTTTTAGTGTCAGAAGCATTAATTTGTTTTTGTATTTTACGTGTGGTTTCGCTCAGTTTTTTAACGTCTGCTTTGATGACATCAGAATCCTGTGTTATTTCTAATTGTTCGAGTCTGTCTGTCACTGTCTGAAAGTCTGCTGTGTGTGTGTCTGTTTTCGATTTAAGATCGGAAATTTCATCACGTAATTCTGTGTTCAACTGTTTGATGGTATTAATTTCGTCTGACACTGTAGCAATATTGTTGTCTACGTATGTTTTTGCCTTCGCAAACAATTTACGTTTATCATCCTGTCTCTGTGCGGTGATTGTTTCCATGACTTGTCGTTTTACTTTATTCTGTTCCTGTATAAATTTACGGAAACGTGTATCACTGTTTTGCAGGTGAAGATTAAAACGTTCGTCAATTTGAGTGTTCTGTTGGTCGAATTTCGCGTCTATCCTTGCATCCATTGTGCGCGAAAGTTCTACTGTCATTAATTTAAACTCGTCGCGTAATTGTGTTGCCTTCTCAGAGCATTGTTTACCGACTGCATTAATTTCGTCTCTAAGTGATTCTGTTGTAGTTGTTTGCATATCTCTTAATTCTTGCGCAACAGATCCAATTTCTTCGCTACTTTTCCTAGCACAAGCCTCAATTTCCTCACGTAATTGTTCCTTAGTATCATGACACTGCGCGGCAACGGCTCTAATCTGTTCACTAAGCTGTCTGGAATTGTTGTCTAATTTTTCATTTAACTGTCTGGAATTGTTATCTAATTTTTCATTAAGGTGTTTTTTCTGTTCACTAAGTTGTTTGAAATCTTCTTTAAGATTGTCTTGTTTTTCGTTAAGTTGTTTGAAATTTTCACTAAATTGTTTGTTATCTTCACTCTGTTGTTTGGAATTGTTATCTATTTTTTCACTAAGTTGTTTGAGACTGTTCTCGTTAAGTTGTATCATTAATGCTATGACATCCATGCTAATATTACCCGCTGTATTCTCTGTACTGTGTGATAGTGTATCTGCAATTGCCACGTTTTGTGTACCCATTTGGATATTTTGTGATTCTCGAAAAGATTTGCCAATCGGATGTGCACTGTTAGTCACTACCTCGGAATCAAATAAATCTGTCCTACTTTGAGTATCCTGTTCATTTTCATTAGAAAAATTTGTCTGTTCGTCATGTGAATTTTGCAAACCGGTTGTGTTAAGCTGGGCAGCGCTCATTGCAACAGAACGCCCCGCATCATCAATTGTCGTCAAATTAACCGAGGACACAATTGAATTCGTTTGTTCATCACTAGGATAAAAATCAATATTAGTGGTCGGTACACACTGATTGTCAGTAAACGGATTGTCATCATTATACTGCATGTCGCAACTACTATCGGTCGAGTTGTTTAAGTCGGTTATTTCACTCATTATACCTCGCGATGTACTATTAACAGTTTTTCGCGGCATTTTTACACAAATCACAATTATTCAATAATGAAACAAAGACAATACAAAATGCAACAAACAAATACAACAAAGAGCAACGAATTGCCGATGACCTGTGAAAGAAAGTGACAAAAATTAGTAAATGCGTTGTGCCAAGTGCTAATTACATTTAAGTAAATAAGAGCAGATATCTGACTACTTATCAGAAGATTCACAAAGAAATACCATCCTGGTCCGGATGTCGCCAAGTGTAACCTCCCCGCAAGAAATTTGAATGTCAATGATTATCAAAAAATTGTGTGTCAAATGTTGTCTTCCCACAAAATTGAATAATAAAAATGTGTCAAGCGTAACCTCCTTGCAAAATTAAAGAATAATAATTGCCCAAAAATGTAAACTCCACACAAAAGTTAACGTTAAGGAATGAAGATTGATCACAAACCCACACAATAATATTAATTAAATAAAGAACCATGAACTGAATGTAACATCTCAACAGAAATAATTAAACCTGATAAATTTTATAAGGGCAGGAGCGCTGACCTTCGGCCCTGTGAAATAATTAAATCTGATAAATTCTTACCTCAGTAACACTGCATCTATATCTGCTCTTATTTTTCGGCACAGCTCCGTGCAATGCTGGCCTATATTTAATTTTGATTCTTGGAGGAAATGCATAGGAAATATTCTTTAAATTGAAATGAATCTTTTTCTTTAAATGAGTTACTTTATAAAAGGTTATTATTGGGGCATCATTTTTTTGAACAAATTAATTACAATTAACAATCGTTATTAGTTGAGCGCAATGCTGCTTCATTACCTTCTACAATAATACACATCGTCCACCACAATCCTGACCAGATTCGGAGGAACAGCACGCCGTCGACGCATGCCGACTCCCGCAGACTAGCACCGACTACTACACCAGAGTGCTACTACTCTCCAACTGTCGACTCGCGCGCTCAAGCGCAGACTAGCAACGATAAATAACTCTCTGGTCAGAGATTCTGTCATGCCTCGCCATCGCTGGTAATGAATACATACGTGTTTCACAGTAAATTTAAGCTTCCTAAAAATATTTGTGGCTGGCTGCGTTGTGTCTGAACAATCCTTAAACACACATGTGTCACATGTGGGTTTTTAGTATTTTCTCCGTAGTCGTCCGTACATAAATCGATCAAGCAATTATCTTACGGCGCACGACCGTTACGCGGGGCGAGTAGATTGCAACGCGGAACGGCAAAAGCCGTCATTCGGCGGATGGGAGGCTTCATGTCGACAGACGTGTCCGCGGCGTTTCACGTTAATAAGCGGCGTTTATTATTCACACGGCGGGTAAGGTGACGTAAAGCCGCTGTGAAAGGGCGCGTAATTACGCGAGCGGCGACGCGTGCCGGCCGGATTACTTACGGGATTAAAAGAGTTTTCGACGCGTATAACGCATTGATTCCGAACCGCAGGTAGCGACGTGAAACCGCCGCCCCGTACAGTAATTACAGGCGGCCGGAATCCGCCCTTTTCGGCCGCCCTGCCGGCCGCTGCCGATACGCGCACGCCATTATTCTTAACCCCTTATCTGGGGCAGCGGCTGCGTCATTTCACGCCACGCGCCACCCCCACCAACCACGCCATTGCAAACATTGCTAGCGGGCGTGCTCCCCCATCGCATTTTAATGCCGTTCATCATTGTTCTGTGGCTGGGTGGTGTTTATGCGGTGGGGGGTAGCGAAAGCATTCAGTTGCTTCACTAGCTGCAGGGAGTTTCACTGGACGGTTATACCATCGGCTAGGTCAGTTACCTATTACTGCAGAGGCTTCCACGTCATTATGAAACACCAAACTACTTTAATTCCGCCGGCGATTCCATCACAGTTGCAGTCGACCTCTTCAAGGTGAACGGACTTATGCCTCCCAGGAAAGATCTTCACAATATACAGAGCATTTGGCAGCTATAGCGTCCAACGAAACTGAGACTATTTAGCAAGCAGTAAATTTTTAATGAAAGTGGAAATGGTGAACAAAAATACCCACAAATTAAAAGAAGCATTCACGAGGCAGCATGCGTTGGGGCAACAAGACTAATAAGGGAAGCAAAGAACAAAGTAGTGGACAAAAAATATGGGCGAAAAGATAAAAGGGAAGAAGAAAATGTGTAACACGAATCTGCAGCATGCTGCAGGTGAAAAACAGGCCCGCATCTTATCTTATAAGTGAAATAAATGGTCATATCTCAGTCATAAACTGCATTGAGAAGTATAATTTTTTATTTCAGGATGATGACTGGTTTCGGACACCTATGTCCATTTTCAAACCATCTGAATCCTAAGGAAGGACAAGCAGTTGTGCTATGACTGTCCTGTGTGGTGTATTCACAGTTGCTGAGTCGGCCGTAGTGCCGTTTTGATCATCACTGCAGGGGCAGTTTTTGTACATAGGATGTTACTCTTACGCTACGGATGGTTTGAAAATGGACACAGGTGTCCGAAACTAGTCACCATCAAGAAATAAAGAAAAAGACTTCTCAGTGCAATTTATGACGGAGATACAATAATTTATTCCAAATTTGTAACACCTGTCTGAGGACGAGAGACCCAGAGAATAGGAAAGACTTTGCGGAATTAAACAGGGAGATTAAAAAATAAATTATTGATAGTAAAACTGAGATTTGGGAAATAGATGTGAAGAAATATATACATTTAAGTTCGGTACGGAGAAAGCCTGGAAAATAGTGAAGCATTTACGAAGATGAGTGAAATAAATGGAAATATAACAGTTATTGCAATCAGATAATAGGAAAATTCTTACAAGGCACTGTTTACGGCTGAGAGATCGAGGTATAAGGCAACAGAACTGAATTTCGAGAATTAATATTCTGTGGGAAATGTAGATCCAATAACAACGTCGCCGCCGGCTATAGTGGCCGAGCGGTTTTAGGCGCTACAGTCTGCAACCGCGCGACCGCTACGGTCGCAGGTTCGAATCCTGCCTCGGGCATGGATGTATGTGACATCCTTAGGTTAGTTAGGTTTAAGTAGTTCTAAGTTCTAGGGGACTTATGACCTCATTAGTTGAGTCCCATAGTGCTCAGAGCCATTTGAACCATTTTTTTGAACTACGTCACCTACAGGAAGATCTGTGAAAGAAACGGAAAACTGAAAATCTTTAACAGCAAGAAACGTACAATAGAGCTCGTCAAATGTGAGCCGAGGGTATTGTGGGAATGTTTGAGTAAGTTGTTTAATACATGCCTGTCAGAGGAAGAAGAAGGATCCAAGCAATGGAATCTGGCATGTGTAGGACCAATTTATAAGAAGGATCATAAGAAGGTATGTGCAAATTGTCGTGGTGCCAGTGTTACAAACTCTGTCGATAAGTTGTATGAGTGGGTGCTAAAAGACGAAAAGGGGTGGAATGTTGATGAACTCTGGACAGCAAAGTGGAAGATCGAGTAGTGACAAAATTTTTACTTTAAGACAACTAATATAAAACAGAACGGAAAGGGATCTGAGCAGCCATTTAGTGTCCACAGATCTTGAGAAGGCTGCTGGTGAAACTAAAGTCCTGAGATGGAGTGGCCTTGAAAAAATGTTTGTTTGAGATGTATGAAACCTTTTTTAAAATGTTTGCAGAGAGTATAACCACGAATAAAATTTAGTCAGAGCCTTTCAGAATTACCGAAGGACTGAAGCACAGAGGCTTCTCGTTCCCTACATTGTTCTAAATATGCATCCACAAAGCTTTAGTCTTATAGAGTAGGAAATGTGCAAGAATAGTCATTCGGATAACAAAGTATCTATATCTGTACACCTTGTCCTTCGCAGACGGTAAGGTAGTGGTGGCTGGCGAAAATATCTGCTTTACTCTGATAAAATTATTCGAATAATACAGTTACAGGGGATTTGAGGTAAATTTTCAAAAGACTGAATACCTACGCAGCGGAGATAATGAAATAAGCGTATGACCTATACATCAAGGCACATAAAAAATTTAAATACTCTATTTTGTTAGCATTTGGTCGGAAAAGAGAACAAATAATGGGAAAATGCTGCAAATACAGCCAATGTGAAAGCAGCAATTCAGTAGCTATACCCCCTTTTATTGTGTTCTAACAGAAGTTTGAAAGTAAAGAAGGTGCTCTACGGAAGTATTATGGAGCCCTTAACAACTTACGGATGCGAGTGCTGGGAATTTACTGGAAAGAATAAAAGCAGATTGAGAGCTGTAGAAATGGGCTGACTCGGGAGATAGCGTAGATTACCTCTACGATATCACATACGGTATATAACGTCTAAGGAAATAACCCAGACTGAAGAAAACATGACAGACACAACAGAAGAACGGCAGCTCACCTATTATGGACATACATCGCGGCTGTCAAATGATAGATGGCCAGAGCAGACCCTGACGTACTGTACTCAGGGAAGAAAGAGGAAAAAAGACAAATGGTAGTACACGAGAGAACATGGGAAGATAGAAGCCAACGGCGACAAATACACTCCTGGAAATTGAAATAAGAACACCGTGAATTCATTGTCCCAGGAAGGGGAAACTTTATTGACACATTCCTGGGGTCAGATACATCACATGATCACACTGACAGAACCACAGGCACATAGACACAGGCAACAGAGCATGCACAATGTCGGCACTAGTACAGTGTATATCCACCTTTCGCAGCAATGCAGGCTGCTATTCTCCCATGGAGACGATCGTAGAGATGCTGGATGTAGTCCTGTGGAACGGCTTGCCATGCCATTTCCACCTGGCGCCTCAGTTGGACCAGCGTTCGTGCTGGACGTGCAGACCGCGTGAGACGACGCTTCATCCAGTCCCAAACATGCTCAATGGGGGACAGATCCGGAGATCTTGCTGGCCAGGGTAGTTGACTTACACCTTCTAGAGCACGTTGGGTGGCACGGGATACATGCGGACGTGCATTGTCCTGTTGGAACAGCAAGTTCCCTTGCCGGTCTAGGAATGGTAGAACGATGGGTTCGATGACGGTTTGGATGTACCGTGCACTATTCAGTGTCCCATCGACGATCACCAGTGGTGTACGGCCAGTGTAGGAGATCGCTCCCCACACCATGATGCCGGGTGTTGGCCCTGTGTGCCTCGGTCGTATGCAGTCCTGATTGTGGCGCTCACCTGCACGGCGCCAAACACGCATACGACCATCATTGGCACCAAGGCAGAAGCGACTCTCATCGCTGAAGACGAAACGTCTCCATTCGTCCCTCCATTCACGCCTGTCGCGACACCACAGGAGGCGGGCTGCACGATGTTGGGGCGTGAGCGGAAGACGGCCGAACGGTGTGCGGGACCGTAGCCCAGCTTCATGGAGACGGTTGCGAATGGTCCTCGCCGATACCCCAGGAGCAACAGTGTCCCTAATTTGCTGGGAAGTGGCGGTGCGGTCCCCTACGGCACTGCGTAGGATCCAACGGTCTTGGCGTGCATCCGTGCGTCGCTGCGGTCCGGTCCCAGGTCGACGGGCACGTGCACCTTCCGCCGACCACTGGCGACAACATCGATGTACTGTGGAGACCTCACGCCCCACGTGTTGAGCAATTCGGCGGTACGTCCACCCGGCCTCCCGCATGCCCACTATACGCCCTCGCTCAAAGTCCGTCGACTGCACATACGGTTCACGTCCACGCTGTCGCGGCATGCTACCAGTGTTAAAGACTGCGATGGAGCTCCGTATGCCACGGCAAACTGGCTGACACTGACGGCGGCGGTGCACAAATGCTGCGCAGCTAGCGCCATTCGACGGCCAACACCGCGGTTCCTGGTGTGTCCGCTGTGCCGTGCGTGTGATCATTGCTTGTACAGCCCTCTCGCAGTGTCCGGAGCAAGTATGGTGGGTCTGACACACCGGTGTCAATGTGTTCTTTTTTCCATTTCCAGGAGTGTATGTGGGATTCGGCGACAGCTGTAGGAGGTTCATAAGAATAAGGACACGAAAGGGGCAAATAAAGGACAATGAAACAAGCATATAGTCCTAGTAAACATTGGTCCGAAAACGAAGAGTTTCAATCATGACACTGCGAACACAATGTTAACGTACCTATCCTACGTTTCTACTGTAGCTTCGCTGCTGGAACTTCGGCGTCGGTTATTTCAGTACGTTACCATCACTAGTGGATCATGAAGAATGATCTTGAAGCAACCAGTCACAGCTCGGGCGGTGCGTTGTATAAGCATCGAGGCTGCAGCAACACGGCCTTATGTTCCGGGTGCCACTTCCCACAGCGAAAAACAAACGCAGTGTGCACATGTAGCAAATGAGGCAGTCGCCACCACCCGTCAGTGTTCAAAGAAAGAAATGGCTGGCAGAGCTACAGTATATACACTATGTGATCAAAAGTATCCGCACCTGGCCAAGATGACTTACAAGTTCGGGGAGCCCTCCATCGGTAATGCTGGAATTCAGTATGGTGTTGGCCCACCCTTAGCCTTGATGACAGTTTCCACTCTCGCAAGCATACGTTCAGTCAGGTACAGGTTGGGAATGGCACCCAATTCTTCGCGGAGTGCTGCACTGAGGAGAGGTATCGATGTCAGTCGGTGAGGCCTGGCACGAAGTCGGCGTTCCGAATCATCCCAAGGGTGTTCTATAGGATTCAGATCAGGACTCTGTGGAGGCCACTCCATTACAGGGATATTATTGTCGTGTAACCCTTCCTACACAGGCCGTGCTTTATGAAGAGGTGCTCGATTGTGTTGTAAGATGCAATTGCCGATTTCTCTTCATCAGTGGGAAGGAAGAAGGTGCTTAAAGCATCAATGTAGGCCTGTGCTGTGAGAGTGCCACGCAAAACAACAAGGGGTGCAAGTCCCCTCCATGAAAAACACGATCACACCATAACACCACCGCGTCCGAATTTTACTTTTGGCACTACACACGCTGGCAGATGACGTTCACCGGGCATTCGGATCGCCACATTGTGTACCGTGATTCGTCACTCCACACAAAGTTTTTACACTGTTCAATCCTCCAATGTTTGCGCTCCTTACACCAAGCGAGGCGTCGTTTGACATTTATCGGTATCATACGTGGCTTATGAGCAGCCGCTCGACCATGAAATCCAAGTTTTCCCACCTCCCGTCTAACTGGCATAGCACTTGCAGTGGATCCTGATGCAGTTTGGAATTCCTGTGTGATGGTCTGGATAGACGTCTGCCTATTACACATTACGCCCCTCTCCAAGTGTCGGCGGTCACTCTCAGTCAACAGGCGAGGTCGACCTGTACGCTTTTGTGCTGTACGTGTCCTTTCACATTTCCAGTTCACTATGACAACGGAAACAGTGGACCTAGGGATGCTTTGGAGTGTGGAAATGTCGCGTACAGGCGCGTAACACAAGTGACACCCAATCAACTGACCACGTTCGAAATCTGTGAGTTCCGCGGAGCGCCCATTTCCGGTCCCTCACAATGTCTAATGACTACTGAGGTCGCTGATGTGGAGTACCTAGAAGTAGGTGTCAGCACAATGCACCTAAAATGAAAAACGTATGTTTTTGTGTGTGTCCGGATACTTTCGGTCACATACGGTATAATGGCGTGCAAATGATAATGCGCTGTAAGCAACACGATGTTATTATCAAGCGTATGCTCAGAAAAGCAGCCAGAGAGCAGAGTATTCACTAGGTCCCATCAGCGCCAGCGCGAGACCCGTTCATTTAAACCCAAGATGCAACATTCAGAAGAGACCAAGAATAGTGTCGATACGACGAGTGGAGTGCCATCATTCAGACGGGACACCAGCGGATATTTTCCCTTAACCTTTGGTCAGTTATTGCTGGAGACTGGTTGATAAGGCCACATTTCCTACTCTTCACACGACTGTTCGTGCGTACCTTCGCTTCCTACAACTCAGGATAATCGACTATTTGTAATATTATGTTCTTAATGGTGAAACGATGCGTATATGGTACATGCATGATGGTTCGTAATTATAACTTCATATAGCTGTCGGGAATATATAGCACGAGACTTTAATAACACACATACAAACACTCACAAGCACATGAGTATGTGTGTGTGTGTGTGTGTGTGTGTGTGTGTGTGTGTGTGTGTGTGTGTGTGTGCGTGTGTGTGTGTTGTGTGTGTGTCGGCTAAATTTTTTATTATTTCCAAAATCACCTTACGCGTTTCGACATTCCGCTATTTTCAAAAGCTACAAAATACAATACTAAACTAGTATTAAAAGATATGAAAATGTGTTACATTTCACTGTTTAATTGGGTTATAATATAACGAGGAGACTACGTTGTTTTGGCTTGCCAGTGCTACGTCTATCATACAAATTTTTTCAATAGATACATTGTATATTGTCAGTATTATTAATAACGAGAAGAGTGCAGAATGCTACCAAGTAACAAATTGGAAACCAAGTCAACAAAACTGTTAGGCAGCGCTGAATACATGGTACACACTGCATTTGTTTGTCCAAAACTGTATTTTTTCATCGTTACGTCGTATAAAACAATTTCATGACAAACAATTAATGTAAATTGCTTTACAGTCTTTTTAAAAAGGTCCTTTCTACAAAATAAAGTATAACAGATCTGCTGAATGGTCGACAATAATACACTGGAAGTGATCAATGGGAGGCGCTGGGGTACAAGCGGCAAATTATCTGTTGACAAACACAATTTTTGGCAACTTATAGCTTAGAATTTAATAGCATCAGAAAAAGATCAAATATACCATTATACAATAATTAGAAAATATATGGAAAAACTAGTTTAGGCATGTAGCAATCACTGTTTGAAAGACAGGCGACGCCAGTGGATTGCCGCTTCCGCCAGTGGGAGTGAATGCATAAGCGCCATAAAGGAAATTCAAACAATTTGAGAAGGCGTCAACTTGGAACGTCATACATCAGTGTCTTCAATAGCATATGGTGACCATCCCAGACTGGCTTCTCTAATTAAAAATCCTTTACTTCCGAAACATCAGTTCAACTTAAACACCGTCCAGAATTACAATTATGTAAAAATCAGTGCAATATTACTGCTAATGATACACTGGAAATTGTGGTACCTTACGTTATGTAAGGTTCCACAATTACCAATGTACCATTCGCGATAATTTCGCGCTCATAGTATTTCCACCTTACGAACCTTGGTACACAATATAATCGTACAAACTTTCAACTGAAGACGGCTGGCTAAATGACTGGTATGCATTTTCCTTGTGTTTTCATTTGCTTACTGTCAGCTCCAGCAAATGGACGAGATGAGTTACCCCGAGTGCGTGCACTGAGTGATGGTGCAAGAGAGTCAACGCCAGTTTTGTGTTGCGTTTCTAATAACGTCTCGTTTATGTGAAAGGCACACAGATCTTGAAGAGAAGTGGAATGCAATGACGGGAAAAGAAATCGGAACACCGAGAAGGAGTTTTGTGACGTAAGCGAAATTTGGTAGCCGTGTTTCTGTATCTTAAAGATGAAGTCTATTCAGATTTCGCAGATAATAGTGGCTCTAGTACACCATTATGATCATGCAAATCCGGTTTGTTTTAAATTCACCCTGTAACGGTTGTGAGCAGTACTCGCCTTTGCAATTGGACGCGGTGAGTTGATGTTAGTCGAGAATGCCCTAAACGCGACAAAGACCCCAATTATCAACGCCTCAGTGAATTTAAACGAGGTCGTGTAACAGCGTTACGAGAAGCTGAATGTTCTTTCTGCGATACTGCAGGACTGTAGCCACTGTATACGAGTGCTGGCAGTGATGGCCACGAGAATGGATCACCAGAAGGCTCGGCTCCGGACGGCCACGTGGCACTACGGAGAGAGAAGACAATCGTGCTCGGCATACGGCTCTGGCGCATCGTACTGCGTCCGCAGCAGCAATTTCAGCAGCGGTGGCCACCACAGTGACACAGCAAAGTGTTACAGGTCGGTTACTTCAGGGACGACTCCGAGCCAAGCGAACTGTAGCGTGCATCCCACTCACCCCAAACCACCATCATTTGCGATTTCAGTGGTGTCAAGTGAGAGCTTATTGGTGGACAGATTGAAGGTCTGGTTTGTCTCGGTGCCAATGATGGCCTTGCATTGGTTACAAGGAGGCCTGTTGAGGGCCTACAAACAAACTGTCTGCGTGCTAGGCGCCGGCCTCTGTGACCGAGCGGTTCTAGGCGCTTCAGTTCGGAACCGCGCTGCTGCTACGGCCGCAGGTTCGAATCCTGCCTCGGGCGTGGATGTGTGTGATGTCCTTAGGTTAGTTAGGTTTAACTAGTTCTAAGTCTTTGGGACTGATGATACAGGGTGCTTCATTGACAGTGACCGGGCCAAATATCTCAGCATCAGACGAAAAAACTACAAAGAATGAAACTCGTCTAGCTTGAAGGGGGAAACCAGATGGCGCTATGGTTGGCCCTCTAGATGGCGCTGCCATACGTCAAACGGATATCAACTGCGTTTTTTAAATAGGAACCCCCATTTTTATTACATATTCGTGTACTACGTAAAGAAATATGAATGTTTTAGTTGGACCACTTGGCAATACGTGTAACGACATTCCTCTCAGCAGCGAATAGTTTGCCTTCCGTCATGTTCGCACATGGCAGGGTGTGGGTATGGAGAATTCCCGGTGAACGTCATCTGCCAACGTGTGTAGATTGGAAATTGGCGGTAAGTTCCATGGGACCAAACTTCTGAGGTCACCGGTCTCTAGACTTACACACTACTAAATCTAACTTAAACTAACTTACGCTAAGGACAACACACCCACCAATGCCCGAGGGAGGACTCGAATCCCCGACGGGGGGAGCCGCACGAACCGCGGCAAGGCACCCTACACTAACCGCCGAGGCAAGCGTGTGTAGAGCCAACAGTAAAATTCGGGGGCGGTGGTGTTTTTGTGTGGTCGTGTTTTTCATTTAGGGGGCTTGCGCCCCTTGCTGTTTCGCGTAGAACTATCACAGCACACGCCTACATGGATGTTTTAAGGACCTTCTGGCTTCCCACTTTTGATGAGTAATACGGTGATGGCGATTCCATCTTTCAACACGATCGAGCACCTCTTCATAGAGCATGGCCTGTGTCGGAGTGGTTGGACGACAATAACGTCCCTGTAATGGACTGACCTGCACAGAGTCCTGATCTGAATCCTATAGAACACCTTTGGGATGTTTTCGAACGCCAGGTTCGTGCAAGGCCTCACCGACCGACATCGATACCTCTCCTCAGTGCAGCACTCCGTAAAGAATGAGTTGCCATTCACCAAGAAACCTTCCAGCACCTGACTGAACGTATGCCTGCGAGAGTGGAAGCTGCCATCAAGTCTAAGGGTGGGTCAACACCATACTCAATTCCAGATTTACCGATAGAGAGCGCCACGAACTTGTAAGTCATTTGCAGCCTGGTGTCCGGATACATTTGATCACATAGTGTATCAAAACAAAACTGTATCTTTGTATATTCCGCTGCCTTGTTATTGTTGTTGTGGTCTTCAGTCCTGAGACTGGTTTGATGCAGCCCTCCATGCTACTCTATCCTGTGAAGCTGCTTCATCTCCCAGTACGTACTGCAGGCTACATCCTTCTGGATCTGCTTAGTGTATTCATCTCTTGGTCTCCCTCTACTATTTTTTACCTTCCACACTGCCCTCCAATACTAAATTGGTGATCCCTTGATGCCTCAGAACAGGTCCTACCAATCTATCCCTTCTTCTTTTCAAGTTGTGCCACAAACTCCTCTTCTCCCCTATTCTATTCCATACCTCCTCATTAGTTATGTGATCTACCCATCTAATCTTCAGCATTCTTCTGTAGCACCACATTTCCGAAACTTCTGTTCTCTTCTTGTTCAAACTATTTATCGTCCACGTTTCACTTCCATACATGGCTACAATCCATACAAATACTTTCAGAAACGACTTCCTGACACTTAAATCTATGCTCGATGTTAACAAATTGTTCTTCTTCAGAAACGCTTTCCTCGCCATTCTCAGTCTACATTTTATATCCTCTCTACCACGACCATCATCAGTTATTTTGCTCCCCAAATAGCAAAACTCCATTACTACTTTAAGTGTCTCGTTTCCTAATCTAATTCCCTTAGCAGAATTTAATACCACTACATTCCATTATCCTCATTTTGCTTTTGTTGATGTTCATCTTATATCCTCCTTTCAATACACTGTCCATTCCGTTCACCTGCTCTTCCTTGTCCTTTGCTGTCTCTGGCAGAATTACAATGTCATCGGCGAACCTCAGTGTTTTTATTTCTCCTCCATGGATTTTAATAGCTACTCCGAATGTTTCTTTTGTTTCCTTTACTGCTTGCTCAATATAAAAAATAAAATTCCAAACACGCGTCTGGGAGAAATAAATTGTAATTACCGCAAGAAAAGGCAGTTTTATTAACAAACAAATATTTCTGTGCTTGCTGCGGAGGATGGCCTCACAGACAAGCGTGTTAAACCGTGAAGGTGCTTCTTTGATCTCTCTGCCCGGCACTTAATTGTGAATCGCTGAGTTGTCTTGCAGATGCTCGTTATGTCAGCATGTAATACGCCAGCTTTCTGTCGCTACTAATGGAAAATCGTGAACGTACGTACGTTCCAGCAGAACGCGCCAGTAGAAACGGAACCACTTTGCAGTACCTTTACGGAAAGCTTTAAGCGGATAAGTGAAACCCGCAAGTCAGAAGCTCAGATGGAGCGGCGGCAGCGAATCTCCTGCGCAGCTCTCTCAGACACATTTCGAGCTACATATCAAGTTTTCGGTTTGCTCTCTCCCTCTCTTGGGAGCACGCGCCCGCCTTGGTGTGTGTGTGTGTGTGTGTGTGTGTGTGTGTGTGTGTGTGTGTGTTTGTGTCTGACTGCGGGCGCCAGTGATACGTGAGTAGGCCAAGAAGCGAGATCGCCGCAAACCCCCGCGGTGACCGCGCCGCCATTTTGGGACGGAAGTGGAGAGCTACAAGTTGGTCCCGAGTTGGCGCCACCTCGCTTTCGCCTTCCCTTCCGACACGTGTTGCAGCGGCGGCCGGCCAACTTGGCGACCGCTTTGCCCGTCCGCTGGCGCTCGCGTCGCTCCGTTCCAGCCCAATCTCAGCCCCGGTCGCAACGGCCGCTGCTACCACTGCCCTCCTGGGTACCTCGCGCCTAACTTCCCGCTAGCAGACGTTTTCTACTCTCCAGCAAAAACATAAGCCGGAGAAAAGCACTTATCAGGGAAAATGCACTGCTGATAACATCCCGGAGTATTTCGAGATATGCAGAGCGTCTATAAAGCCGCTTTACAAATTCAAAAATTTATGACACACGCAAATGAAAACATACGTATCAGAAATATATAAGGATTCATCATAAATTCATGATTATTATTTCAAGTCGTTCGTTTCATTTTTAAAGACACTTTCTCTTCATTCCCAGAACTACCCTTTTCCTAACGACTACACTTATTCCAAATACTTACGTTATTTAAAGCTATAAACATGAGCAAGTTTTGTACGGATCCCCTGGTGAACTTAAATCTGGTATACAAGAATTTTCAAAACAGATTATCACTTTGTTGTTGTTGACGTCTTCAGTCCTGAGACTGGTTTAATGCAGCTCTCCATGCTATTCTGTCCTGTGCTAGCTTTTTCATCTCCCACTACCTACTGCAACCTACATCCTTCTGAATCTGCTTAGTGTATTCATCTCTTGGCCTCCCTCTACGATTTTTACGCTCCACGCTGCCCTCCAATTGTAAATTTGTGATCCCTTGATGCCTCAAAACATGTCCTACCAACCGATCCCTTCTTCTAGTCAAGATGTGCCACAAACTCCTCTTCTCCCCAATTCTATTCAGTACTTCCTCATTAGATATGTGATCTAATCTTCAGCATTATTCTGTAGCACCACATTTCGAAAGCTTCTATTCTCTTCTTGTCCAAACTATTTATCGTCCATGTTTCACTTCCATACATGGCTACACTCCATACAAATACTTTCAGAAACGACTTCCTAACACTTAAATCTATACTCGATGTTAACAAATTTCTCTTCTTCAGAAACGCTTTCCTTGCCATTGCCAGTCTACATTTTATATCCTCTGTACTTCAACCATCATCAGTTATTTTGCTCCCCAAATAGCAAAACCCCTTTAATACTTTAAGTGTCTCATTTCCTAATCTAATTCCCTCAGCATCATCCGACTTAATTCGACTACATTCCATTATCCACGTTTTGCTCTTGTTGATGTTCATCTTATATGCTCCTTTCAAGACACTGTCCATTCCGTTCACCTGCTCTCCCAGGTCCCTTGCTGTCTGAGACAGAATTACAATGTCATCGGCGAACCTCAAAGTTGTTATTTCTTCTCCATGGATTTTAATTCTTACTCCGATTTTTCTTTTGTTTCCTTTACTGCTTGCTCAATATACAGATTGTATAACATCGGGGATAGGCTACAACCTGTCTCACTCCCTTCCCAACCACTTCTTCCCTTTCATGCCCCTCACTTTAACAACCCAAAATCCAGTAAAACCATCGGTCTAAAGACGGTGACTGCTTTATCATCTTTTTTACTATCAATATTAAAGTCATTATTTTTGTTTGGAAATTATTGTAGAATTTACCTAAAGATGAGAGCCTTTTCTCGAACTGTTGATCTTATCACAAATATTTTGTGCTCCAGCCAAGTTTTAATATTTTATTGACTTATAAGTCTTTCTTAGGCCAATTAATACACCGCTTTTTGATTATCATTAGATGTGCAAAGCACGTTGCGACAATACTCGATTCCTTTCCATGTTGGTGGCGGAAGATCCTCACCAACAATGGCAATAGAATCGAAAACCCATTGCTTGACACGTAGTATTTGACGTACTTTTGCCCAATTCGTGGTATCATTAACACACACCCACGGAAAGGTATCGACGGAAGTCATTACTGGTGAAAAAGTGGACATGGATTAGGCCACTCGTTCCTTTAAAACAGGCTGAAAATATTTCTTTTAAGAACTCATTAACACAAAATCCCCGACGTGATTACGCACTGACTTTCTGGAATATAACGGCTGATTGACTGCCATGTAGTTTAGTTGCAATATAGTGCTAAAAGTTACATGTAAATCTCGGAGTTCTTGATGTCTTGCCAAAGAAAAACTGACCAGGGATGCGAAACCAGATAACACATCACACATTCAATTACAACTTGTCGAATAATTCCCGTAGGCCATGGCCGTTTTCTGAGTCCCAGATTGTGTTCAGTTTCCCTGAAAGACGAAAGGCCGCTTAAACACTAAAGCAGCCTCGGGTAAGCAATGTTTCAACCACAGGTATTCGTTCCAGCGTGTTTTCTGCGAGTTTTTTTCTTCTTGGTGTATCATGTAGCTCCTGTCTCTGTAACAACTGCAGTGTGTAAGCGTGTAACAGTAAGTTTTCGTTTAGAACTCAGTGTATCGTCTAGCAGCAGTACGGATAGACTGTATGGAATCCTGCCTCGGGCATGGATGTGTGTGATGTCCTTAGGTTAGTTAGGTTTAAGTAGTTCTAAGATCTAGGGGACTGATGACCTCAGATGTTGTCCCATAATGCTCACAGCCATTTGAACCATTTGAGTGTATGGAAGTATATTCGAAGTCTTGTCTAACAGGATCAATGTTTCTTCTCTTGTTCTCTTAGTCATCTACTTCTCTCTGTCCCCATCAAATACTTGAGCCATGAACGTGAATATCGATCATTTCCATTCATTGGTTTGAGTCTACGCGTATCACTTGGTTTCAGTAAGCCATGATACACACTGCGCCTTTTCTTTATGAGTAGCCATTCCATTTGGACTTCTTTTCAACAGTATCTCATGCATTAGCAGAGTACCTGAAACATTCGTATATAATTTGATTAACAACTTTGATAACCACTGTGCGCATTGTGTAATTCTGATGAAGATATCTTATCAGCTGCCAATAACATAAATTTCTCAAACTGTAAAGAGACTTTAAGGGTACCGTGTACACTTCCGGCTCCAAAAACACAGGCAATGGTGGAGCGGGATCCGACTATCTGCTTCCAGTCTCTGGTTAAAAAGAGTTGATTTCGCTTCGTGCAGAATTTTATAGTTTCTTTTCCGAAGCCACATGCTGCCTTACATTACACACGGAAGAAATGAATTGATTCTAACGGATTGTAGAAGCCTGCTCTGTGATATAATGCCTCCCCCCAACCCCCTCCCCGTCCGCCAAGACTTTACGAAAGCCATTAGGAAAACTAAAATTTCGAAACTAAGGTGATATTGTGAACGTCAACATTTTAATGTAATGAAATAGTCGGTGTCTTCTGAGAAGAGCGACTCAAAAAACCAGATTTAAAATTATAAGCTGCATTAAAAAATACCGAGCCCAAGGCTGTAAACTAAAAACCGTTGAAGGGATCCTAATGCCGTTGCCTGCGGATCTCGGAGCGAAGTGAGGTCACTATAACAGCGATGAGATCCGACTCGCAGCTAGAGGGACGTGGGCCCACAGCACCGTGACGCCAATGGCGAGTACGTGCACGCATCGACCATCCTCTGCTCCCACTAATGCTGTAATCAGAGAAATGGAGGCTTCGAAAGTAGAGCGAAGAGGTGTGTGTTTTCCTACAGCGTAAGGAGTGCGGGGATAGGAAATTAACAGAAGTAC
Source organism: Schistocerca nitens (assembly GCF_023898315.1). Classification (NCBI taxonomy): domain Eukaryota; kingdom Metazoa; phylum Arthropoda; class Insecta; order Orthoptera; family Acrididae; genus Schistocerca; species Schistocerca nitens. Next base: position 50,895,651 of record NC_064620.1, read on the forward strand.
CGGCATGCTGCCAGTGTGCGGAAAACACTGCGAGTGCGTGGAAATTCCGATATTCACTCCAACTTATTGGGGAACGGCTACCACCGTAACGTGCCGATCTTCAATAATGAGGACACCCGTGTGCGATCCCTTCGTCGGTTTTCATTTTACACACTCCAACTCGTTTGTTTTACAGTGCTCCTTGCATTAAAGTACCTCCATCAGACCTGAAGACTGCATTATGTAGAAGAGCAAGAAGCAAATTGGGCCGCGCGGGATTAGCCGAGCGGTCTGGGGCGCTGCAGTCATGGACTGTGCGGCTGGTCCCGGCGGAGGTTCGAGTCCTCCCTCGGGCATGGGTGTGTTTGTGTGTTTGCCCTTAGGATAATTTAGGTTAAGTAGTGTGTAAGCTTAGGGACTGATGACCTTAACAATTAAGTCCCATAAGGTTTCACACACATTTGAACAAAAAGCAAATTGGAAGACAAGTATGATGCATAGAATCGCAATAAAGAGAAATACTAATGAGAACTAGAGCCAACTATTCCCTCAAATACATGGTTCCACAGTTAAAATGAATAAAAAGGTTTATAAGATCCGTAATCAATGTGAGATTTAATAATGGATCGTTGGTGGTGATGGCGAGGTCCCATACTTCTTGACAGAGCGAAGGAAACGATGCGAGAGAGCCGCACCGCTGTACTAGGCAACGTCCTAGCGGAGGTGGTTCGCCATTGCCTTCCTCCGACCGTAATGGGAATGAATGATGATGATGAGGACGACACAACACCCACTCTCTCGAGGTAGATGAAAATACCTAACGCCGACGGGTATCGACACCAGGACCCCGTGCTCCGGAAGCGAGAACGCTACCGCGAGACAGCGAGCTAATGGATCATTACCCAACTATGCTCTCTGAATAAGCACACGAAACATACCTTATTGTGAATGTGAAAAGTAGAAGATGTAAAATTACGAGGGCAGTTCAATAAGTAATGCAACACATTTTTTTTCTCGGACAATTTTGGTTGAAAAAACCGGAAATTTCTTGTGGAATATTTTCAAACATTCCCGCTTCGTCTCTTATAGTTTCATTGACTTCCGACAGGTGGCAGCGCTGTACGGAGCTGTTAAAATGGCGTCTGTAACGGATGTGCGTTGCAAACAACGGGCAGTGATCGAGTTTCTTTTGGCGGAAAACCAGGGCATCTCAGATATTCATAGGCGCTTGCAGAATGTCTACGGTGATCTGGCAGTGGAAAAAAGCACGGTGAGTCGTTGGCAAAGCGTGTGTCATCATCGCCGCAAGGTCAAGCAAGACTGTCTGATCTCCCGCGTGCGGGCCGGCCGTGCACAGCTGTGACTCCTGCAATGGCGGAGCGTGCGAACACACTCGTTCGAGATGATCGACGGATCACCATCAAACAACTCAGTGCTCAACTTGACATCTCTGTTGGTAGTGCGGTCACAATTGTCCACCAGTTGGGATATTCAAAGGTTTGTTCCCGCTGGGTCCCTCGTTGTCTAACCGAACACCATAAAGAGCAAAGGAGAACCATCTGTGCGAAATTGCTTGCTCGTCATGTGGCTGAGGGTGACAATTTCTTGTCAAAGATTGTTACAGGCGATGAAACATGGGTTCATCACTTCGAACCTGAAACAAAATGGCAATCAATGGAGTGGCGCCACACCCACTCCCCCACCAAGAAAAAGTTTAAAGCCATACCCTCAGCCGGTAAAGTCATGGTTACAGTCTTCTGGGACGCTGAAGGGGTTATTCTGTTCGATGTCCTTCCCCATGGTCAAACGATCAACTCTGAAGTGTATTGTGCAACTCTTCAGAAATTGAAGAAACGACTTCAGCGTGTTCGTAGGCACAAAAATCTGAACGAACTTCTCCTTCTTCATGACAACGCAAGACCTTACACAAGTCTTCGCACCCGAGAGGAGCTCACATAACTTCAGTGGACTGTTCTTCCTCATGCACCCTACAGCCCCGATCTCGCACTGTCGTATTTCCATATGTTTGGCCCAATGAAGGACGCAATCCGTGGGACGCACTACGCGGATGATGAAGAAGTTATTGATGCAGTACGACGTTGGCTCCGACATCGACCATTGGAATGGTACCGTGCAGGCATACAGGCCCTCATTTGAAGGTGGCGTAAGGCCGTAGCATTGAATGGAGATTACGTTGAAAAATAGTGTTGTGTAGCTAAAAGATTGGGGAATAACCTGGTGTATTTCAATGCTGAATAAAACAACCCCTGTTTCAGAAAAAAATGTGTTGCATTACTTATTGAACTGCCCTCGTACATTGTCTTTGCATGCGGGCTATATGCAGAAGAGGAAACGGATATTTTACAACATTTAATCAGATATCAACCTTTAGTAACTAATACACTGATCAGCCATAACATTAAGACCACCGACCAACTGCTGTTATAAATCCGTCCAGCCGAAAACGTCACCTGGCGAGAAATGACTGTTAGCCAGACACGAGCACGTTGCGTGTAGCGTAAATCAGCGTGCTGTCCTTGGGTAGAATGGGGAAACCTTGCTATCTATTTGAATTTGGCTGAGCATTAGCAACATGTGGCGAAGCCAAGGTGAAAACACGTCAGACGTCGTGAAGTAGGGCGGCCACTCCCTGTCGGACGTCATAGGCTGGGCAGACTGCTAAAACAGGATAGGTTGTGAACTGTTGTGGACTTTAATGCTGGGCAGAGTACAAGTGTGTCTGAACATACACTCCACCGAAAACTCCTGACAATATATCTCCGCAGCCGAAGACTCTATAATGTGTTAATGTTCACACCACTACATCGGCAACTACGACTGAAATGGGCACATGGTCTGTTGAATCCCGGCCCCTTTTTCACCATGCCGATGGGAGGGCTCGAATCCGTTGCCTTCCAGGGGAACAGCACCCTGACACCTCTACTGTGGGACGGAGACAAGCTGGCGGCGCCTCGACAACACACTGGGAAACATTCACGGTAAGCACGCACAGGTCTAGTGGAGCTCGTGCAATGCACCATAACGATCAAAGGTTCTCGTACACTGGTTGCAGACCATGTATACCCCTTCATGGCAATCATGTTTCCCAACGGCAGTATCAGTTTTCAACATGATAAATTACCATATCACAGGGCGAGGAGCGTGATGTAGTGGTTCGAGGAACACAGCGGCGAGTTTCAGTTGATGTTCTGGTCCCCAAACTCGCTATATATGAACCCGATCGAACCCATCTAAGATGTGACTCATCGTGGCGTCAGGGTTCATCGCCTCCCTCCCCGAAATTTACGGTAATTTGGGGTGACTTATGTGCGCAAATGTGGCGCCAGCTCCCTCAAGCTATCTACAATGGACTCGTTGCTTCCATTCTACAATGGCGTCGCCGCTGTTATCCGTGCCAAAGGGGAAGATTTCGGCTCGTAGATAGATAGTCATAATGTTCTGGCTTATCACTATATGGTAATTCTTTATCAGAGTAATACAGAGGGTAACAATAAAGTCCGTAAACATTTTAATAAATCAGCATAGGTAAATCGCTAAACATAGCTAAAAATGATACAGTAAGTCTAAAACAAACTCTTAAAGTTTATTTTTTGAATGTGGTGCCGGAAATTCGTATGGAAAACTACTGACAGGGATGCTACGACCGTAAAACTGGGGCGAAGTAGGCAGAGAAGCATTTAGTGTGTCAGAATTAGCCCGTAGCCAATAGATATTGAATCGCAAGTTTCACAGGATACCACCAGTTCACAACACCATAGTGAAGTGGTACAGGAAGTTCGAGGAGGATGGTCGCTGCGGCCGCTGACCTGGCGCTACTCGAGGGACTACCACGGCCCTCAGAGTTCACACCTTGCGTCAAGGATGGTATTTATGGTTTAAGTCTACCACAGAACCGCGAAGACCTGCGATACGGCATCGCAGCAGCTCTTCTTACCGTCACTCCTTGTATTCTGGGTCGGGTAAGGGCAGAAATGGACTACCGGTTAGAGGTGTCCCGTGAGAAGAAGAGTGGATGCGAAAAACATTTATGAAAATGGTAAAAAATATTCGAGAGTTTGTCTGTAACATACTATGTCACCTGTACCTCACTCTTTGCTGTTTCTCTCTACAAATTCTTAAAAGACGTTTCGTTTACTTTGAATTATCCTGTATTGATTTTAAAAACAAACATAACATTTTCATGTAAATGTAGCTTTACTCTGTGAAGTCGAAGGAAATATTTGAAACACTGAGCGAAGGCTGTGTAGATTCGAGGCAAATAACAAGTAAACAAATAATATGAAATTAGAAATAAATTCATAGCTGCCTCTTTATGATTCTGCAACGCAAGTATAACGAGGAAGGCTACTTGTTACTGACTATCATAGACGATATATTGAAAAGTATTTGGAGAAGTGAATCCGTTTGTATAATGTATGCAATAAAAAAGTCTAACAGTTGTAAATTTCAACATTATGTTTACCTGTTGTATAATCAAATGCCTGCAAAAATGATATCCTCATACGCGCCTCTGAATCAGCAGGAGAAATGTCTTGTGTGGCAGTTCACAACAGAGTAAAGAGTTCGTAGAGGCAAACACTATATCTCTATTTATAAATACTTGCGTTCATTAGGTTAGGTCATTATATTGCAATTAGAACACTATATCTGCATCAAACGTCGGTAATATGATTCCAGAATCAGATTTTCACCCTGCAGTGGAGTGTGCGCTGATATGAAACTTCCAAGCAGATTAAAACTACGTGCCGGACCTAGACTCGAACTCGGGAGTTTTGCCTTTCGCGGGCAATTGCTCTACCGACTCAACTACCCAAGCATGACTCACGACCCGTCTTCACAGCTGTACTTTAGCCAGTACCTTGTCTGCTACCTTCCAAACTTCACAGAAGCTATCCTGCGAAACCTGCAGAACTAGCACTCCTGGAAGAAAGGATATTGCGGAGACATGGCCTAGCCACAGCGTGGGGGATGTTTCCAGAAAGAGATTTTCACTCTGCAGCGTAATGTGCGCTGATATGAATTTTCAAGGAAGTTTCATCCTCCAGGCTGTGGCAAAGCCATGTCTCCGAAATATCCTTTTTTCCAGGAGAGCTAGTTCTGCAAGTTTCCCAGGAGAGCTTCTGTGATTTTGGAAGGTGGGAGACGAGGTACCGGCGGAAGTAAAGCTGTGAGGACGGGTCGGGAGTCGTGCTTATGTAGCTCTGTTGGTAGAGCACTAGTCCGGGAAAGGCAAAGGTCCCGAGTTCGAGTCTCGGTTTAGTACACAGTTTTAGTCAGTAATATGACTTTGCAGGTCATACAGCATATCTAGGGAGTACCACGAATTTTACTGGCATTTATAATTTTTTTCGAAATCCCCAATTCAGCAAAGGCTGTTTGCTGCTGTAAAATACGCTGACCAGCCGATCCCCATCCGCTGCTTTTGAACAGATAGTGAGGAGTGTGGGAGGAAGAATACGTGTTGAATGCAGAAAGCTGTGGAGGGTCTCCAAGACAGGACGCTCTCGCTGGCTCCAGCCCCTTGGCCGCCAGCTAGTCGTGAATCATCTCTTCTCCCTCTCTGTGTTCCAGCACTAGTACTTCATCTTCCACGGCCATCTTGACTGGTTAATGGCATGGCGTTTCCAGTCTGGATCTCCCATTTGTATTCCGTTGAATGTTGCTCAGATGAACCGTTTTATTTAAGAAGCAGTTCCTTTCAGACGCCCACATTATCATTCATCGTGGCCAGTACAGTTGTCTTGTAACATTTCCGATTCTGCTCTGGATACCCCACAGCAAATTACAATGAATACTTATTACAGACTATCGCCATTTATGTTTGTATTTTTACTGTGTTTCTTTCGATGAAGAGTAGTATATTTAATGTAGCGATAATATAGCTTATACAACATTGGCAGAATGCTACCGAAACGGCGCGTGGAAACCTTAACGTTGTTATTAATGAAGCAAAGGAATGTCATCATCATCATCTTGGACAGTTTCCAGCCGCTGGCTGGGTCTGTCGGGAACACAAGCCTCTCCATCGTGTTCTGTCTTTCCACCATTCCCCCTCTTCCACCTTCGTCCAGTTCTCTCCTCTTCTCGTCACACATTCCTTCACTCCCTTCACCCATCTATCTCTTGGTCTTCCTCTGGGCCTCTTCCCCTCCAGTTGCAGATCAAACATCCTCTTTGGAATTCTTCCCTCATCCATTCTCTTCATGTGTCCATACCACTGCAGTCTTGATTTTTCTATCCTGTCCTGTACTGGTTCCTCCTTTAGTCTTTCCCTCACATACACATTTCGCAATCTGTCTCGTCTTGTTACACTCAACCTGTTCCTCTGGAACTTCATTTCACTAGCCTGTATTCTACTTTTGTCGCTTTTGTGCATTACCCATGTCTCACTTCCGTATGCCAATATGGGGACAAAGTAGGTTCGGTATATAATTCCCTTGGATTTATGTGGCACCTCCTTGCTCCAAATAAGCCCCCTAATGCATTTGTAGAACTGCCCTGCATTTCTGCACCTTTCATTTATTTCCATTGCGTTTCCCCCCTTACTTTCAATCATGCTTCCCAGGTACTTGAAGTTCTCTACCACTTGTAGTTTTTCCCCTCCACAAGTTATGTGTTGGAATGTGTTGTTTACAAAATTCGTAAGACAGTCACAGAGGTCATTCAGTCTATACAGTATGTAGAAATTTAAATTCTTAGTATATCTTCCGTTTTGTCAAATGTGCAGTGTCGTCTGTGAACGTTAGCATTGGTATGTGTTCTTCGTGCAGTTTTACTCGTAATCCAAACTACACTGCCTTATTGCGAGACACTGCAACTTCAGGGAAGTCCGCAACAATTTAAGTCAGTGTTTCCGTATGTCGTGAAATGTTCCAATGTGTGTGAAATATTAGGGGCTTACCGTAACTGCTAAGGTCATCAGTCCCTAAGCTTACACACTACCTAACCTCAACTATCCTAAGGACAAACACACACACACACACACACCCATGCCCGAGTGAGGACTCGAACCTCCGACGGGACCAGCCGCACAGTCCATGACTGCAGCGCCCGAGACCACTCGGCTAATCCCGCGCGGCCGTATGTCGTACATTTCTGTCCTCTTACATTCATCATTGTTATAGCAACACAATTAATTGTGTGTTGTCGTATGTTCCTTACTTGTCTCAACAAATTGTTACAGTAATATGGATGCTCGGAACTATTTCAAGTGTCTTTTTTCCATGTTAAGGCAGGTCCTCTGAATTCTAATGATTCACATTTCGGATGTAACTTGAAATCTCACAAAGTACAGTGTAATTAGTAGACGTATGCTCGAAGATGGCAGTGTGCTGCCGAAATGCTTGCCGTTGAATATAACCCAAGAAGTTAAGTCAGTTTTAGAATGCTTGTTGAAAGAAGTGAGCAGCACACTTAGCAAAGCTTATGGTATACTGACAAAGAGTATCGGAAACAAGAACAGAGACTTGCACAACATCAAAATTGTGAACAGTAAATTAACGGAGAAAATAAAGAAATTCCCCTGTTTTGGCATCAGGGTTACACATGATGACCGAGCAAGGAAGCTATTAGAAACGGACTAGACAATGCTAAGAAAGCTTTCCTCCGTAAAATATCAAATACTGATAGGGAAGATTCATGTCCTATTGTAAATACGCAGAAGTAGAGACAGGAAGCGTTTGAAATGTGGTGATTATGAAGGATAAAACTAATTGGACAGATGATGTCTAAAATGAAGCAGTACCAAAACGCAGAGCTGGGGAAGTGAGTTTATGCAACACACTTATTAGAATAGTGGGCAGGTGGCTGTATATCTGTTACGGCATCAAGGAATAGTTAACTTGGTGCTATAAGGAGCAGTAGAGTGAAAATGGTTCAAATGGCTCTGAGCACTATGGGACTCAACTGCTGAGGTCATAAGTCCTCTAGAACTTAGAACTACTTAAACCTAACTAAACTAAGGACATCACACACATCCATGCCCGAGGCAGGATTCGAACCTGCGACCGTAGCGGTCACGAGGTTCCGGACTGTAGCGCCTAGAACCGCTTGGCCACTCCGGCCGGCTAGAGTGAAAAGAAGTAGGGGAAGTAATAGAGTAGAATACGGAAAATAGTAGACGATGATGGGCGCAATATTTGCGTAGAGGTCAAAAAATTAGTTCGAGTTCGGGAAAGGAAAACTACAGATCAAACCAGTCGAAGGAGAAGGGTAGTGACAAGTATGTAATAGAACTGACTGTATCATTCTTCTTTCTAAGTACGAATTTACTAATTAAGAGAGCATGAGATAATATGATAGAAACGGACATTCGTTACTCACCATCTGTGTCCAAACCCAGAAGCAAAACCAAAACTGCTCTACGAAGGAAGATATTACCGGGAAGGTAACAGCAGTTTTCTCATGAATGAAAGAAGCCAATTCTGCGATAAACCATTGGCTCACCGAGATGCTTTCAGAAATGAATACGGCAAACGAGATGCCTACACTCTGCAGTTTACCTCTGGCTGCGAATAAAATTTTATGGTATCACGTATTTCATACCGAGGAATGGGGCACAGGTTCCTAAATCGAGCATTCGGAGCAGAGCGGGTGTACATAAATACAGCACAGCGCGCCCCGCGTGGTAAGTGCCTTCAGAGCACGCGAGACGCTGGAGAGCGTCCATCAAGCGGGAAAGCAGGCCGTTTGCAATGCAACGCTAGGCCGATGATTTAGGCTGAGCCCGCAGTTCGTGTGGGAGTACTGAGAGTCTCCGCGGCCGCATTCTGCCTTGCACACAGCTGAGGATGAAACTTGCTGCATGGTTGAAAAATAAGAAGGGACCATAGCGAAATCATCAAATACTGATATCTATTTTATCATATATTTGCCCTCCGAGTATATAACTGAAATTCGTCTCAGATGTTCTGACAGAGTAAAGCCTTCTACATACTGGAAAAGCTGCAACGCTGATGAACAGTGTGAACAATAAACCTCCACCTACCGCCACCACAACTCGCAGTATGGACTCTTACCACTCTAGCGTATATAACAAGAGCCGTCTCTGACTATGAGAAATTATTAGCAGAGTACGCTTCCTAAAATGCTAAGATTGTGTAATGGACTGGGTATCGAACCCGGAAACTTGACTTCCGTAGGCAGTGCTCTTACCAGATGAGCTACCGAGTCACGACTTAACATCCGCCCTTGCAGTTGTAGATTTGCGAATGCCATCTCATGCCTTCCAAACTCCAGAGAAGGCCTCCTGCATACTTTGATAAACTAGTACTCTGGAAGACAGCATATCATGCAGAAATAGCTAAGCCACAGTCTAGGACATATTTTCAGAGTGAGACAGGAGTTTCTGTGTAGGTTTGAAACGTATTGTAGAAGTAGAGGCAGAACTGAGGCTGTGGGGGTGGTCCAAGAGACGTGGATAAACAGATTTAATATCTAGCAGGAGTCATCGTAAAAGCGGCAAAAAATAATTAGACACAGATGGTGAACAGATATCTTTGAGGCTTTTTCAGAGCTGGCAACTAGTCTTAAGAAGCCTGTGGAAACTACAGGTAATCTGAATTTGAATAGTCATTACGGTGCCTGTGTCTTACAGTGTCTGTGTAGATCAACGCATATATGCATGTCTAAAGGACATTTACATCGAGCTACAGAGACACTGTAGAATACAGACACTGTATGAACTGTATTTCCGGATAAAGCAAACGCAAACTGACGAGCAAAACATAGTCTCTTTCAGTGTGGGAACCAAAAAATTTGTACGAGTAACATGGGACAAGACACTAGGACGTATGGAAGTTTGGATCGATCCTGCAGGCGTACTCGGACAGTTAAAGTGATTAAGGCGACCGTTCGCGATGAGTGGGAAATGCGGGTTAGAGTCCAGGCCAGGCACAAATTTTCATGTGGTTCTAGTAAATAGTGCAGCAGATGTATAACCGTAATCGCCGTATAGATTTCATGTATGTCAAATAAATTTCAATAGTGGAATCTAGCTTTAATACTCCTAGACGATAAAAGACACTCACCGGAAGAAAAACATAAGAAAAGGAGAATGACAATTCTGTGAAGTCCGTTTAAGTCCGTACTCTGAGTTCGTTTTACAAGAGCGTGTGTAATATTTCAATGACCTATCTGAAAAGACACTATCCAGAAAGGAACGATGAATATCGTGAATGATATATTCCCCAAGTCGGGGAAAATCACCAGTTTTGAAGCAAAATAATTTTTTGTAGAATGTTATTACGTTACCCCGACTTAACGAGTAGTTGGAAATTCTGTCTTGAATAATACTTCATTGCGAGTGAAATGAGGAAGCCTTCTGTGACTGCTTCCTTTCGGTGCAACTCATACATCTCCCATGAATGTAAACACAATACACGGATAATTTATCTATCAAGATAGGCATTCAGCAATGTAAAGGACTCAAAGATGTTTGAAATCCCCGGAATAATAGATGTATGATACTGTGAGACGACTGATATATAGTAAAATATGTACAGAACCAAGGAGAACGGAAGAATGGAAGAGACGTGCTCAGATTAAAAAGATTGTAAGGCAGGAATGTTTTTTCTCTACTTTTCAACCTGCACGTCGAAGAAGCAACAAGGGCAATAAAAGGAGGTTGAGAAGCGTAATTAAATTTCTGGATGAAAGGATGTCAGCGAAAATACTTGTCGATTATATTTTCTTCGTCTGCGAACGTGAGGAAAAGTCACAGGACCTGTTGAACAGTATACGATCTGCTGAGCGCAGAAAATGGACAGAGTATAAACCAAACAAAGGTGAAAGTAATGAAGAGCAGCAGGAATGGGGTAACCGATAACGTTAACATCAAAACTGGAGCCGTGTAAGAGACAAAGTGAAGCATTTCTGCTGGCTTCAAAGAAAAAGAAGTTGTAACACCCCACACGTCACTTAGCTGTTTTTGGCGTGTGTTCACCCCAACTAATTAACTAACAGATCAACAGAGAGTGCAAAACTGCCGCAATATCGAATAACACAAAAGAGTAATATGGCCCTGTGACTCCTGATTGAACTGCGGTGGCAGTGTTGACATTAATTTATTCAGAATTGCTCACTTTTAATTAAAAAGGAGTGCACATTGATGTTATATACAGCTATTGAACACAGATGCGAGTGTTGAACATAAAATTAATTAAGAAAGTGACTTGGGATTTCAACTACTTGATTTAAAACAGATGTAGTCGATTAGCACGGATTTATTTCAACCCACGACCTTCAATCACCACATTAGATGACTCTCCTATCAGGCAGTGGTAATAAATTGCGTTTGCGTGGAGTAAAGCGCGATAACTCAAAAGTAATTCCTATCGACTGACCCAGGCGTAATGCGAAGTGCGAGAAGAATTCTACAATACACGGCCCATGAAACCCTCGTGGAAACTTTCCCGACGTAATCCAACAAATTAATCAGTGGCCGGAGCGGGCGCAATATCACCGAATACAGCGTGGCGGAGCGGCGTCGTTGTGTGGATGTCGGCCGACCTCGTGGTGCTGCAAGGCTGCGCTCGTCTATTCACTCCTAGCTATCTTGCTCAGTACATAGCTGAAGCAAGACATTGTATCTCCAAGCTCAATCGTTCCATTTGTTGTTGTTGTTGTGGTCTTCAGTCCTGAGACTGGTTTGATGCAGCTCTCCATGCTACTCTATCCTGTGCAAGCTTCTTCATCTCCCAGTACCTACTGCAACCTACATCCTCCTGAATCTGCTTAGTGTATTGATCTCTTGGTCTCCCTCTACGATTTTTACCCTCCACGCTGCCCTCCAATGCTAAATTTGTGATCCCTTGATGCCTCAAAACATGTCCTACCAACCGATCCCTTCTTCTAGTCAAGTTGTGCCACAAACTTCTCTTCTCCCCAATCCTATTCAATACCTCCTCACTAGTTACGTGATCTACCCACCTTATCTTCAGCATTCTTCTGTAGCACCACATTTCGAAAGCTTCTATTCTCTTCTTGTCCAAACTGGTTATCGTCCATGTTTCACTTCCATACATGGCTACACTCCATACAAATACTTTCAGAAACGACTTCCTGACACTTAAATCTATACTCGATGTTAACAAATTTCTCTTCTTCAGAAACGATTTCCTTGCCATTGCCAATCTACATTTTATATCCTCTCTACTTCGACCATCATCAGTTATTTTACTCCCTAAATAGCAAAACTCCTTTACTACTTTAAGTGTCTCATTTCCTAATCAAATCCCCTCAGCATCACCTGATTTAATTTGACTACATTCCATTATCCTCGTTTTGCTTTTGTTGATGTTCATCTTATATCCTCCTTTCAAGATACTGTCCATTCCGTTCAACTGCTCTTCCAAGTCCTTTGCTGTCTCTGACAGAATTACAATGTCATCGGCGAACCTCAAAGTTTTTACTTCTTCTCCATGAATTTTAATACCTACTCCGAATTTTTCTTTTGTTTCCTTTACTGCTTGCTCAATATACAGATTGAATAACATCGGGGAGAGGCTACAACCCTGTCTCACTCCTTTCCCAACCACTGCTTCCCTTTCATGCCCCTCGACTCTTATAACTGCCATCTGGTTTCTGTACAAATTGTAAATAGCCTTTCGCTCCCTGTATTTTACCCCTGCCACCTTCAGAATTTGAAAGAGAGTATTCCAGTTAACGTTGTCAAAAGCTTTCTCCAAGTCTACAAATGCTAGAAACGTAGGTTTGCCTTTTCTTAATCTTTCTTCTAAGATAAGTCGTAAGGTTAGTATTGCCTCACGTGTTCCGACATTTCTACGGAATCCAAACTGATCTTCCCCGAGGTCCGCTTCTACCAGTTTTTCCATTCGTCTGTAAAGAATTCATGTTAGTATTTTGCAGCTGTGACTTATTAAACTGATAGTTCGGTAATTTTCACATCTGTCAACACCTGCTTTCTTTAGTATTGGAATTATTATATTCTTCTTGAAGTCTGTGGGTATTTCGCCTGTCTCATACATCTTGCTCACCAGATGGTAGAGTTTTGTCATGACTGGCTCTCCCAAGGCCATCAGTAGTTCTAATGGAATGTTGTCTACTCCCGGGGCCTTGTTTCGACTCAGGTCTTTCAGTGCACTGTCAAACTCTTCACGCAGTATCTTATCTCCCATTTCATCTTCATCTACATCCTCTTCCATTTCCATTATACTGTCCTCAAGTACATCGCCCTTGTATAAACCCTCTATATACTCCTTCCACCTTTCTGCCTTCCCTTCTTTGCTTAGAACTGGGTTGCCATCTGAGCTCTTGATATTCATACAAGTGGTTCTCTTCTCTCCAAAGGTCTCTTTAATTTTCCTGTAGGCAGTATCTATCTTACCCCTAGTGAGACAAGCCTCTACATCCTTACATTTGTCCTCTAGCCATCCCTGCTTAGCCATTTTGCACTTTCTGTCGATCTCATTTTTGAGACGTTTGTATTCCCTTTCGCCTGCTTCATTTACTGCATTTTTATATTTTCTCCTTTCATCAATTAAATTCAATATTTCTTCTGTTCCCCAAGGATTTCTATTAGCCCTCGTCTTTTTACCTACTTGATCCTCTGCTGCCTTCACTACTTCATCCCTCAGAGCTACCCATTCTTCTTCTACTGTATTTCTTTCCCCCATTCCTGTCAATTGTTCCCTTATGCTCTCCCTGAAACTCTCTACAACCTCTGGTTCTTTCAGTTTATCCAGGTCCCATCTCCTTAAATTCCCACCTTTTTGCAGTTTCTTCAGTTTCAATCTGCAGTTCATAACCAATAGATTGTGGTCAGAATCCACATCTGCCCCTGGAAATGTCTTACAATTTAAAACCTGGTTCCTAAATCTCTGTCTTACCATTATATAATCTATCTGATACCTATTAGTATCTCCAGGATTTTTCCAGGTATACAACCTTCTTTTATGATTCTTGAACCAAGTGTTAGCTATGATTAAGTTATGCTCTGTGCAAAATTCTACAAGGCGGCTTCCTCTTTCATTTCTTCCCCCCAATCCATATTCACCTACTATGTTTCCTTCTCTCCCTTTTCCTACTGACGAATTCCAGTCACCCATGACTATTAAATTTTCGTCTCCCTTCACTACCTGAATAATTTCTTTTATCTCGTCATACATTTCATCAATTTCTTCATCATCTGCAGAGCTAGTTGGCATATAAACTTGTACTACTGTAGTAGGCATGGGCTTTGTGTCTATCTTGGCCACAATAATGCGTTCACTATGCTGTTTGTAGTAGCTAACCCGCACTCCTATTTTTTTATTCATTATTAAACCTACTCCTGCATTACCCCTATTTGATTTTGTATTTATAACCCTGCAATCATCTGACCAAAAGTCTTTTTCCTCCTGCCACCGAACTTCACTAATTCCCACTATATCTAACTTTAACCTATCCATTTCCCTTTTTACATTTTCTAACCTACCTGCCCGATTAAGGGATCTGACATTCCACGCTCCAATCCGTAGAATGCCAGTTTTCTTTCTCCTGATAACGACATCCTCTTGAGTAGTCCCCACCCGGAGATCCGAATGGGGGACTATTTTACCTCCGGAATATTTTACCCAAGAGGACGCCATCATCATTTAATCATACAGTAAAGCTGCATGTCCTCGGGAAAAATTACGGCTGTAGTTTCCCCTTGCCTTCAGCCGTTCGCAGTACCAGCACAGCAAGGCCGTTTTGGTTAATGTTACAAGGCCAGATCAGTCAATCATCCAGACTGTTGCCCCTGCAACTACTGAAAAGGCTGCTGCCCCTCTTCAGGAACCACATGTTTGTCTGGCCTCTCAACAGATACCCCTCCGTTGTGGTTGCACCTACGGTACGGCCATCTGTATCGCTGAGGCACGCAAGCCTCCCCACCAACGGCAAGGTCCATGGCTCATGTTGCTAAGTCCTAAACTGCAGAGATGCTCACTCTTTCTCAGGCAATCTGAGTAAAGAACGCCACGTCCACACTCTAGGCAAGCTGGGAACGGAAGACCTCTACTGAGACTTCTGCCAGTCTGCTCTTCGCCTCGGTTTCCCCTCCAGCAAAATCACTTACGCCAATTGCAGCGCAAGTCGCGTTAATTATGCTACGCTTCCCAGCGCCAACCAATGCCTGCTCTGGGAAGTGAACAAATTCCCACAAAATTTCCCTTCCTCTCATCTTCATCTACTTAGCTCCCCCAAGGCCACCCATCAAGGTTAGTGTCTGCACAAACACCAAGTTTTCCAGAATTCTGACTCCCAGGAGAGTACTTCAAATTCCTTGTTCCTACGTTCCCATCGGAGGCTGGCGTATTTCATGCTGTCGCTCTTCACCTGATTTACTTCAGGCTCTGCGGACTGTGAATTCAGCGTGAAGTTGCTATAGTCACGAACATGCATATTTTGACCTCTGTTGACCGCTCCACCGTAGCTTTGCGCAGCTTTGTCGCATGTTTCCAGAAAACGGGACAACGGACATTTATCAACAGGCGTACAAGTTCTCCGTCTGTTTCCCGGTACAGCAGCATGGAGTCGGGGTCAACAACCCACTCACTGTCACTCATCTTAAGGCGGCTGGAGGCCGCGCACTGTTACCACTTTCTCAGACCTTGAGCCGCCCTAAGCTGCCTATTGTCGCTTCCCTTAGCCGCTCCCCAGCCAGCCACAGTCAAATACTTGCCTGGGGTAAACTAGCGTCCAGTAAATCGACTCATTTTCACAAAGTTTTCATGTCGTGAGAATTACTTTAAAACCATCACCCGACATTAATTATTCCACTACGTCCATACTATACCCTCTACAAGATGCATTGTGCCTTGTCAGTCATTTTGTTCAGCCCTACAGTTCGCTCAACGTGAGTTAGGTGATCTTTAATGACTTCATGTAAGGGGCATAGTTCTTGCCATCTTACAAAATAATGAATGCAAAAAAAGCATTCCGCGCCAAAAATAAGTCTACTAATACCAAATATAGGCCTTAATTTTGAAAGAAGTCTGGTTTGGTGCGAACACCTTCCATCAGCATATCTGTGCTACGACGTTCGCTTGTTAGCTCCACAGATCTGCAGTCACCTACCTGTCTGCTAGTGTGGTGCAACTGTGGACAGAACCTGCGGGGCATGAGCAAGCTTTGATAATCCCTGGCCAATCAGAATGCCGATTTCGGCTTACAACGCCTAGTGGGCATAGCACAAAAGGAATTTTCTTCTGATCCTGCTGCCGTGGCGGCTGTCCATGTCAACGTCCCTCGTAGTAGAGACGCTTTGCCTTGTGATCTAAATATGGACTCATTCAACCGACAGCGTTCTGGATTATGGTTGAATGGTTGCTGGCTTTCCACATTTGCACTGGATTTATGTGATTGCTAATTACGTTGACTTTTAGATCATAGATGATTAGGTTACTTTTCGTAATACATTTTTCAATCTTATTTGACATGAGATTATTATGCTTTTGTTCAGGTTCTCAGTAGTTTTAGAACACTTGAGGATAAGTATCCATTTGTAATCTAATCATCCAAGGTTTCGTGTGCCTTATCTCAATCCTATTCCACTCTTAAAACTATACTTCAGAAGCAAATAATAAAAATAATCTTAGGAATAATATTTTCTAATTTTCTTTATCTATCACTTCCTATCATGGTGTAAAGTACATTGTCTATTGAACTGTTTTTATCCACGAAATTTGATCATTAAATTACATTTTAGTAGCCTACAGTTGCTATTTTACGAATTTGTTATCCCAACTCTAGTCTTTACTCAGTGAACCTTCCCATGTATTCCATGCCTCCATTTGTATTTATACAAGAACTACGTTCTTGAAATATATCCTATTTATTTTAACGGTATTTAAAGCTAGAGTGAATTACCCTGTCAGACATATATGTTAAGTCTAAGTCCCTATGGCGTGTTAAGATATGTGCCGGTGGAGATAATATCTGCTACCATAAAAATACAGAATTTTTTTTTGTTTTTTGTTTCCAGATTATTAGGTAGTGTAGGAAGCAGATGACGAAAACATTTATCTCGCAGAGTTTGTAATTTATTTACACACACAATCAGCAGGTGTATAAGGTCTACAGTCGGGATTTTAATTTCAGTTTTGTCTTCGTTACCTCTGGTTAACCACCGCTTCTGCCGTGTGTTTTGTGTTGCATTCATTCTGCATAACAGCACACAACACACTGCCGAACCGGAAGCGAGAGTTTTGGGGATATATGGATTGAAATTCCTGCCCCATCCACCAAACAGTTTTGACATGAGCCCACCGGATTTTTATTTGCTTTCAAAAGTCAACAAACCGCTCCGAAGGAAACTTTTGAAACCGTTGGGGAGACTTCTAATGTAGTCATGTAAGTAATGAATCAACAAAGATGGCGAGCTAACGGCAATGCAGAATCTGCAGAAACACCGGGCGGGTGTTATTGAGCAGTACGCAGATTAAACTGAAGAACTGGAAAGTCATCTTGTGAAATAAGATAAAGTCGAACATAAATGTATGGAGTGCAGAATTTTTGAAATGATCCCCGTAGACCAGTAGAAATGTACTAAAAAATTGGCGTGCCTTAAAAAAGTTCATAGTTTTATCAACGTTTAGTATGTTGTATGTAGGTGGTCTGTTGTATAGAATCCAAGCTGTCGACCTCCAAAACCCTGTGCTTACTTGGGGGGAGAGAGAAAGATATGAGGGGGTACAAGAAACCGCGGATTTTCTGTATAGAGTTTTGTACTCTACGCTAGAGACAATCTACACTGAAACGCCAAGGAAACTGGTATAGGTATAAGTATTCAATTACAGAGATGTGCAAACAGGCACAATGCGACGCTGCGGTCGCAACACCTATTTAAGACAAAAAGTGTCCGACTCAGTTGTTAGATCGGTTGCTGCCGCCACAGTGGCAGGTGACTTGGAACGTGGTGTTATAGTCGGAGCACGAGCGATGGGACACAGCATCTCCGAGGTAGCGATGAAGTGGGGAGTTTCCCGTATTACCGCTTCACGAGTGTACTGTGAACATCAGGAATCCAGCAAAACATCTAATCTCCGACATCGCTGCGGCCGGAAAAAGATACTGCAAGAACGGGACCAACGACGACAGAAGAGAATCGTTGAACGTGACAGAAGCGCAATCCTTCTGCAAACTGAAACAGATTTCAATGCTGGGCCATCAACAAGTGTCAGTGTGTGAGCCATTCAACGAAACATAATGGATATGGGCTTTCGGAGCCGAAAGACCACTCGTGTACCCTTGCTGACTGAACGACACTAAAGCCGGCTGGGGTGGCCGAGAGGTTCTAGGCGCTACAGTCTGGAACTGCGCGACCGCTACGGTCGCAGGTTCGAATCCTGCCTCGGGCTTGGATGTGTGTGATGTCCTTAGATTAGTTAGGTTTAAGTAGTTTTTAGTTCTAGGGGACTGATGACCTCAGAAGTTAAGTCCCATAGTGCTCAGAGCCATTTTTTGAACGACACTAAGCTTTACGCCTCGCCTGAGCCCGCCAACATCGGCGTTGGACTGTCAATGACTGGAAACATGTTGCCTGGTCGGACGAGTCTCCTTTCAGACTGTATCGAGAGGATAAATGTGAGCAGGTATGGAGACAACCTCATGAATCCATGGAACCTGCGTGTCAGCAGCTGAATGTTCAAGCTGGTGGAGGCTCTCTAATGGTGTGGGACGTGTGCAGTTGGAGTGATATGGGACCCCTGATACGTCTACATACGACTCAAACAGGTGACACGTACATAAGCATCCTGTCTGATCATCTGCATCCATTCACGTCCATTGCGAATTCAGTAGTACTTGGGAATTCCAGCAGGGAAATGAGACACCCCATACGTCCACAATTGCTACAGAGTGGCTTCACGAGCACTGCTCTAAGTTTAAACACTTCCGCTGGCCACCACACTCGCCAGACATGAAAGTTATTGAGCATATTTGGGATGACTTGCAACGTGCTGTTCAGAAGAGGTCTCCAAGCCCTCGTATTCTTACCGATTTATAGATAACCCTGGAGGACTCAGACATTAGCGGACTCCATGCCACGTCGTGTTGCGGCACTTGTGCGTGCTCGCGAGGGCCCTGGACGATATTAGGCAGGTGCACCAGTTTCTTTGACTCTTCAGTGTATATACAACATACGGTGCACTACAATACTTAAGGACCAGATAGATAAAAAATCATGGCATATTAACTTTTTGCTGGAAATGAATGATGGTGCGAGAGCATGTTGCCAGATGGCTCCCACCCTGTGCAGACGTTATACGTCACATGGCAGGAGTTCAGCATGACTGTAGTGGCAAAAGGGGCTTGCCCCGTAACACAAGGCAGGTGAAGTAACGGTAAAGGGCAATGTGTGTCCACCAGCGACGAGTGCTTACGGTGCATTGAGGTGCTCTTCTTCATTACGACTTGGCCCAGAGTCAACAACTGGATGACTTCACATGGGAAAAATCATAGGGAATAGGAAGAAGAACGTAGTGTGACGAGTATATCCCAGGATTTTGAAATGGCTCACAGCATTGTTTGACGTGCTTGGGGAGAGTTCCGAACCACAGGCACTGTTGCCCAAAGGAGAGGAGGTGGTCGAACAGGGTCAACTACAGCAGCAAATGACCGCTACATTTTGCAATAGGCAAGAAGGGTGCCATGTCTAACAGCAGATACAGCCGCAAACACATTTAACAAGAATGGAAGGCACTCTAGTTAGTGGCACGGCGACTGTATGGGGACAGTCCCTTCGGCCGACGACCAGTAGATTGTGTTCCGTTGACACCCGCACATCGCCGGCACCGTTTCCGATGCCGGCCGCCGAGGAGTTTAGCCGCCGCGTCTGGTAGCGTGCATAGAAGTTCAAAATGGTTCAAATGGCTCTGAGCACTATGGGACTCAACATCTTAGGTCATAAGTCCCCTAGAACTTAGAACTACTTAAACCTAACTAACCTAAGGACATCACACACACCCATGCCCGAGGCAGGATTCGAACCTGCGACCGTAGCAGCAGCGCGGTTCCGGACTGAAGCGCCTAGAACCGTTCGGCCACAACGGCGGAATCTTTCTCTTTTCTTTACTTATTATTGCTGATGTAGTACATCTTTATACTTACGTTTGTTGAACATAAATCGCCCTAAATGTAAAAGATGAAATGTCTCGGTATTGTTGCTGGAACCCCTGACTTCCGGACTCCTGTACTATTTTTAAATTTTTATAATCCCAATTTTAAATTTTAAGTTGAGGTTGTTTTGGCTATGTTATGTTCCTTGTTCGTTAAATTTACGTGTTATTGTAATTATTGTGAAACTACGTATTTTAGAACAGGTTCAACGTGGTCGCTTTATATGTTTTAGCTATTACCAGGTTTATTTCATAGCCTCTTACTATATCTAAGCGCTGTATGTCGGTATCGATTAGGTTTCATGTGGCTGTTCACTTCTGTTAGTTGTTGTCTACTTTATGGATTTTGTCACAATGGTGCATATTTTGTAGTCAGTGACGTGGTCGTTTATCCAAAGCTGACGGCATTGCCTCACCTAAAGTGCGAAACGTGTTCATTCTGTCTTCATCAGGCAGTATGTTGTATAAGGTGTCCACTCTTTAATGGGACTGGACCAACAACAAGTGGGATAGCGTGCTCTTCTAGGATGAGAGATAGGCTTCAGTCTGAATAGTGACTGGGTACGTACCATCATCTGGTCAGAGGTGGGAAGACGAATGCACCCAGAAGTATTGGTCAAACATGATCGTTATGGTGGTCCAGATGCTATAGCGTCGAGAGGCATAATTTTGAAAGTGTGTACTAACCTCCAGACCTTGGAACACGGTGATCCCACTGGAAAACGTTACTGAGACACTACACTCCATCCCCATGTGCGTTTGACCAGGGGTGCATTCGGCCCTGACTTCATTGTTATGGATGCAATGGAATTTTCTGAATGTCAACGCAGGTATATGACCTCTTGGGTATTTGGTGAATCGAATGGCGTGTCTGCCCCCTCCAAAAAATGGTTCAAATGGCTCTGAGCACTATGGGACTTAACTTCTGAGGTCATTAGTCCCCTAGAACTTAGAACTACTTAAACCTAACTAACCTAAGAACATCACACACATCCATGCCCGAGGCAGGATTCGAACCTGCGACCGTAGCGGTCGCGCTGTTCCAGACTGAAGCGCCTAGAACCGCTCGGCCACCCCGGCCGTCCCTCCCACCTCGCCCCTCCCCCCCCCCCCCCCCCCCTCCTCGCAGATACAGTGAAATCCCATAGAGCACTGGCGGGATGCGGTGGGGAGAAGTATTTGAAAAAAAGAGCATCCACAAGTTGTGTCCTGTGTGAGAGTACAACGAAGAGCATACATAGCTGTCCGCGTGCTCACACCTGTTAAGAATAACGTCCGCCTTTGGAACGTCGAGGGTACGATCATGCATCGCGGTGACTTCACTGAATTATTGTGTTTGAATAAACGTGTCATTTTGTTGGTGTCGTTGTGTATTTATTTCAGTTGTCTTTCTGATATACTATAGCAGTTCTTTACGTATGTGGTCCACGTTTCATCGAGCTGTGTTTCTTGGTAGTGCTATATAATAGGAAAGTTACTTGCGTCCTTTCACGCCAGCGCATTATATTTTCAGAACATTCGGATTCTGATAAGGTACTCCTGTTTTTGGTACCAGCCGTGTACTGTTAAGGAGACACGTGCAGCGGCTGGTGGATGTCTCAGAGTTTCGCCTGACGGCACAGGACACGCGTAATTGAGCACCGGGCAAGCTGAGCCGGCCTGGGGTGGCAGGCAGGCGGTAAGGTATAGTGGGGGAAGTTGCGTCGCCGGCCGCGCCTCTGGCGGTGCCCCAGCTCGGGGTGGCACGGGATAGGTGGGTAAGGCAGGCAGGCCTCGCGGAGAGCCAGCGGCGCCATTAAAGCTTGCCGGCCTAATGATGTTGCGGTCGACGGTGGCAGCGGCACCACGTGCTGCTGGCTCTGAGCTGTTCATTGACCCGCCGCTGGGGACAGCCGCTGCTAACCGCACGCCCCTTTCCTTCCTCTGATATCTGCTCTGTCTGCGACCTGCATGCTTCAGTGGTTCCTTTTGTAATAGCCTCGCTCTGTCTGTCTCGTTTCACAGTTGGCGACTGTTGAACACCAGATGGATTGATGGGGAGAGAAATTGTACACCTTAAAGTTTCTCTCAACATTTGACTCACACGGCAGAGGCCTTAGTGGTGACACAAAAATTCACAAAATTTCTTACGTAACTAGTGGGATACTTGGGTACTGGAGTAGTGCTAGTTAGTGTAAGAAAAACATTAAACTAACGAAAGTTATTATTTATTTTGCAAAAATTCTGAGAAATCACTATCGCACTTTTAGTTATGAATTAAACAAGTTATATCCTGGTTCTTTTCGGAATGTGAAGTTACCTTTCAACGATAGGATTCGCTAATGAAATTTCTACACAAAGTTTAAGATGGTTGTTAACTTGGCAGAATGGCTGAGAGGCGTGCCTACTCAACTTGAATAATTAACCTTTAGAATGTTGCTAGGTACGGTCGAGGCTGTCGCGTGTGAAATGCAGTGAACTGTACTGTTGTGGAGGAAATATGGGGCTCGCACAATACCGTAAGCTGCGACGACTGCTGTCTGCGCCGCTCGCTGCTGACAAATAAGATAACTCTCGTTCTATCTGGATTGACCTTCGCCAATCAAACTCTCCCTATGCCTTGATGAAGTCAAGGATTCCTATTCGCCCCTAGTCTATTGGCGTGGTACACCAGTCAGATAACCAGTCGACCACGATGCCTCTCAAAACTCGCTCGCAGGCGTTTAACTGTAACTCTGTCCGTTCACACCACACAATAAGTGTGTCAGCCAACACAGTGAACAAGGCTTAATCGCAAGGACTCAATATAGAGTCGCTCTTTGATTCGCTATCGACGGAGGTGCTCTCCCAGTGAAGTACTGAGAAGAGACTTGTTCCTCGCTGTTTTGAGTACACATACGAGCGCGCACACTCTCGTTACGTATTCTCGCTCCAAGAGCGACGATAGAATGGCGCCTCTCAACGCCAGACGTGAAGGGGTATATCTTTCGGTCTCTTCCATTATTCCTTCAGTTCAAGGCGTCAGAAATATCGTCTGCCAATCAGCATTGCTCTTCTAAAACGGGAGAATGATGTTTCCTTTAAGGCGACCAATCTGGAAACTTGTAGCTTTGGCGTTTGGCGTTTGCTGTGTCCCTATGAAAATCTCTGAAACTGCGTGCTATGTGTAAAGAATGCGTAGGCTGGCCACTCCCAAACAATGTAGCGGAATTTGCTTTTAAGCCGAACACGGGGTCGTTCCCCCCTTTCACTCGGGCCCACGCTGTCCACTACGGGCGGTCACCGGCCGCCATGGGCCGGGTCGTCCTCTGAAGGGCCTGGCGTTCCGTTGTGCAGACTCTCTCCTGAACTAAAAGCTCCTGTGACTGTCGTGTCTGGAATGTATGTGTGCACGCCAGCCTCGAGTATTTCAACCACGGTGCACTCACTTGTTAATTGCATATCGTTTACATGAATTCATACAAAATTGACTCTACCTTATCGAGTTTGGGTTCGAATGAAGCGTCTTGATGTGCGGAACATGATTGTGAGTGCGGAACATGTAAGCAATGAAGGTCAGGAGACCATGACGTCTACCAGCACTTTGAAGACATACATACATATGTACGACACATATTATCAGAGGCGCCTTTTGTTCAAGGCAACCCCAAATGTCTTTAATGTTCTGCAACATCAAAAAATAAAAAAAGAATTAAATCATACAACCAGTGCCCGTGTAACGAACTTTCGACGGTTTGGTCAATAAAAGTTTTAACCACTAGCACATAGTAAGTCTGTAAGTCAATAATTATACTACTTGTACATATTTTCGTACAAACACAAATACCGTTTCTGTTAGCTAAGCACAACGCATTTCGACGTTTACTCCATAATCTTTAGGTGATATCTGTTCATTTTGTGTTGAATTACGTTCAGTTTGAGGGCAACAAAATGGATGGACGAAAATGTTTTGAGTAATCTCCCAAGATGCTACTCCAGGCGGGTATAAAATGAATGTGCACAACGGAAAATAATAAACGCTAATATGAAGATTTGGCCATGTCTGACTACCCCATGAAGCAGATCTTAGGATCTCCTAATTCTGTACATTACAATCTAAACATAAATGAATGACGAAGGCAACTCATCCTACTAAATGATAAACGCTGTTCCTGCTTATATATTTATTGTAGATTAAAAAAAACCTTTATATTACAAAGTTTACATTTCCTAAGTAAAATTACTAATCAATTGCCCAACTCTGCCCCTTATTATGACTGCGCGGTCTAATATCAATAACGCGAAATGACTGACATCATCTACGTACCAAACACTAGAAGACGCAACTTTCAAAGATGATCTACGGTGGTGTGGAACCTCAGTGGAAATAAACTAACGTGATAACAGCTGTTTAGCTTTTATAGCCCTAACAAGCGGAAGCAATTTGCGACATCGCCGTATGTACTGCGTCTGGTGCGTCGAAGTGATGGCTCTATACTCGTCTGCGACGATGGAAGAACTCCAGCCACAAATAAACTCTTTCAAACACTACGGCAGCAAAAGGCGGTCCTCTGACTAATGTACTCTAACACTGTCTTCTCCCCTCTGTGTTCTACAGACGAGAAACGCGAACTCTCAGCCACAAGGACGGAGTTCAGATAACGTCTCAACGTAAATATAGGCAGAGGAAGTGCTCTCAGTTACTGAACGCTGCGTACTAAACCACGACTTCCAACCCGGAGGTGAAGTCCAGAATCGTGTAGGTTCGCAACAGTACAGTGCCTAACTGTTCTAACTATAAACTCTCCTGAGAGCAAAGACAGCAAGTCCGTCCATACCGACGAAGCTGATACCGAGCGACCGTCACACACCGGCGCTCACAACGGAAGACCAAGTCTCTCCACCGCTGGCCTCCCAGCAAGGTTCAGCTCTCCACCATCGTAATTCCGAAAACGAATCATATTCCCGAAACCACCGAATATTCTCCCTCTCTACAGATTCTTCCGAACGCCAACCAACCATATACAGGGTGATTCAAAAAGAATACCACAACTTTAGGAATTTAAAACTCTGCAACGACAAAAGGCAGAGCTAAGCACTATCTGTCGGCGAATTAAGGGAGCTATAAAGTTTCATTTAGTTGTACATTTGTTCGCTTGAGGCGCTGTTGACTAGGCGTCAGCGTCAGTTGATGCTAAGATGGCGACCGCTCAACAGAAAGCTTTTTGTGTTATTGAGTACTGCAGAAGTGAATCGACGACAGTTGTTCAGCGTGCATTTCGAACGAAGTATGGTGTTAAACCTCCTGATAGGTGGTGTATTAAACGTTGGCATAAACAGTTTACAGAGAATGGGTGTTTGTGCAAAGGGAAAAGTTCTGGACGGCCGAGAACGAGTGATGAAAATGTAGCACGTTAGAGAATTGGCTGTTCCCTCAGCTCGAACAAGAAGCACAACAATTCATATTTCAGCAGGATGGAGCGCCACCACATTGGCACTTATCTGTCCGTAACTACCTGAACATCAACTACCCGAGGCGATGGATCGGCCGCCAGGCAGCCCGTGACAGAGCACTTCATCACTGGCCTCCAAGAAGCCCTGATCTTACCCCCTGCGATTTTTTCTTATGGCGGTATGTTAAGGATATGGTGTTTCGGCCACCTCTCCCAGCCACCATTGATGATTTGAAACGAGAAATAACAGCAGCTATCCAAACTGTTACGCCTGATATGCTACAGAGAGTGTGGAACGAGTTGGAGTATCGGGTTGATATTGCTCGTGTGTCTGGAGGGGGCCATATTGAACATCTCTGAACCTGTTTTTGAGTGAAACAAAACCTTTTTAAATACTCTTTGTAATGATGTATAACAGAAGGTTATATTATGTTTCTTTCATTAAATACACATTTTTAAAGTTGTGGTATACTTTTTGAATCACCCTGTATTTCTCGCGGTTCTAGGCGCGCAGTCCGGAACCATGCGACTGCTACGGTCGCAGGTTCGAATCCTGCCTCGGGCATGGATGTTTTGATGTCCTTAGGTTAGTTAGGTTTAAGTAGTTCTACGTTCTAGGGGACTTATGACCACAGCAGTTGAGTCCCATAGTGCTCAGAGCCATTTGAACCATATATTAGTGTGTTGTCGTCCAGCGCGGAAAGTTTGCGAGTAAATACCTTTACTCATACAGTGGTACGCTTCTGCGTAAAAATCCTTGGAAATAACCCAGCCTGCGTGGTTTCCGAGGTGCCGCTTCTTCGTTCCTCTCACCTGCGTCAATGATTTGCAAAGTTCGGAAGTATTATCCGGTTATCCTTCCGGCCCTACTACAATAGCGGCCGATAGCGGCCGGTCGTCCCCGTTTTGTGTCTTTGCGCTCATGGTGTCAACGACGTCCGTCTATCTACTTCCTGTGTTTAAGCAGGACCAACACTCCTGTGCGGGCCTTCCACCCAGAGCTTGAGTTCTACCTGCCGTTTCATCTCCACTGGCGTTCCAGCCTCTACTAGTATAGGCAAACATTCACTACGCCGTTCTGTTAATAAAGACACTCCGTCACCTTTCATGCAATAAGCGTTAACAATTATTTACAAGGCATACTTGACAATCTCATTCTCCTTTATATATTCATATATACGATGTACAACCTATCACATGATACCGACAGGGTGTTTCAAAAATGACCGGTATATTTGAAACGGCTATACAAACTAAACGAGCAGCGATAGAAATACACCGTTTGTTGCAATATGCTTGGGACAACAGTACATTTTCAGGCAGACAAACTTTCGAAATTACAGTAGTTACAATTGTCAACAACAGATGGCGCTGCGGTCTGGGAAACTCTATAGTACGATATTTTCCACATATCCACCATGCGTAGCAATAATATGGCGTAGTCTCTGAATGAAATTACCCGAAACCTTTGACAACGTGTCTGGCGGAATGGCTTCACATGCAGATGAGATGTACTGCTTCAGCTGTTCAATTGTTTCCGGATTCTGGTGGTACACCTGGTCTTTCAAGTGTCCCCACAGAAAGAAGTCACAGGGGTTCATGTCTGGCGAATAGGGAGGCCAATCCACGCCGCCTCCCGTATGTTTCGGATAGCCCAAAGCAATCACACGATCATCGAAATATTCATTCAGGAAATTAAAGACGTCGGTCGTGCGATGTGGCCGGGCACCATCTTGCATAAACCACGAGGTGTTCGCAGTGTCGTCTAAGGCAGTTTGTACCGCCACAAATTCACGAAGAATGTCCAAATAGCGTGATGCAGTAATCGTTTCGGATCTGAAAAATGGGCCAATGATTCCTTTGGAAGAAATGGCGGCCCAGACCAGTACTTTTTCAGGATGGAGGGACGATGGGACCGCAACATGGGGCTTTTCGGTTCCCCATATGCGCCAGTTCTGTTTATTGACGAAGCCGTCCAGGTAAAAATAAGCTTCGTCAGTAAACCAAATGCTGCCCACATGCATATCGCCGTCATCAATCCTGTGCACTATATCGTTAGCGAATGTCTCTCGTGCAGCAATGGTAGCGGCGCTGAGGGGTTGCCGCATTTGAATTTTGTATGGATAGAGGTGTAAACTCTGGCGCATGAGACGATACGTGGACGTTGGCGTCATTTGGACCGCAGCTGCAACACGGCGAACGGAAACCCGAGGCCGCTGTTGGATCACCTGCTGCACTAGCTGCGCGTTGCCCTCTGTGGTTTCCGTACGCGGTCGCCCTACCTTTCCAGCACGTTCATCCGTCACGTTCCCAGTCCGTTGAAATTTTTCAAACAGATCCTTTATTGTATCGCTTTTCGGTCCTTTGGTTACAATAAACCTCCGTTGAAAACTTCGTCTTGTTGCAACAACACTGTGTTCTAGGCGGTGGAATTCCAACACCAGAAAAATCCTCTGTTCTAAGGAATAAACCATGTTGTCTACAGCACACTTGCACGTTGTGAACAGCACACGCTTACAGCAGAAAGACGACGTACAGAATGGCGCACCCACAGACTGCGTTGCCTTCTATATCTTTCACATCACTTGTAGCGCCATCTGTTGTTGAAAATTGTAACTACTGTAATTTCGAAAGTTTGTCCGCCTGAAAATGTACTGTTGTCCCAAGCAGATTGCAACAAACGGTGTATTTCTATCGCTGCTCGTTTCGTTTTTATTGCCGTTTCAAATATACCGGTCATTTTTGAAACACCCTGTATATATATATATATATATATATATATATATATATATATATATATATATATACACGATGTACAACTTATCACATGATACCTAATTGTGTTTGTAGATCATGGTAAAGTATGTGGATGAGTGCTTGTAAGGTGCGAAATTATAGCCACCTTACAATCTTGCAGTTTCATCTGTATCAAAATGTTTATCTGTATTCCGACTAAAACGTCCCTTGTTGCTGCTAGTGTGCACATAAATCACAACTATTGACTGTTTTTTGAGGAAAAATAGACTAATATGAGCTGTTTGAAGTCAGTCAAAGTAAATTTCAAGGGGGCTGACACAGCAGACGCCGCTCTTGACTGCAGATAAATTTTGCCCTCTACCTAAGGTCTATGTAAGGCTGTTGTAATTGCTCCATAAACATCCAGTTGTCGCTGTTTTTCCCCTTGGCCCAGGATAACAGGTGAAACGTCTTCGATCAGAATCAGACAGCAGACTGAGAGCGCGATGAACAGATTTCCGAGATTTAACGCACGACGCATTTCGCCACCGAGCCGCTTGCAATAATGGGAGCGAGGGTGAGAACTTTTTGTGAGTGGTGTGACTGGGAGGACATGAAAAGAGAAAGAGCCATTGGGGAGTGGAAACCGCACTCGGGTTTCCGTAAATCGCCGCTAGAAACCGAGCCGAGAGAGCGGTCGCAGAATTATAGTTGCGGCGGCCGTATCTGGCGTCACACGCGGCAACCGGCCGTACGCACGCTGCTGCTGCTGCCATTCGCGGCGGCCGGCTAGCCGCCGGCAACGTTTCGCTCGTTGCAGCCGACTGCCCGCCACGCGGCAGCGGCGGCGGCAGTAACAACAGCGTCAGCAATAAATCCGAGTTGATAAAGGTTCGCAATATCGTTCCCGACCGCAAACTGAGCTTCAATAAATGGAGAACAATAACTAATGGCTGCGAAAGCGTGCGCCGGAGCGCGCGGTTTGGTGCCATTAGGAAAAGCGATACGATACGCCGCGCGCGTAAAAAAAAAGGAAGAAAAAAATAAACCATACCGCGGGCTGGCTCGGCGCGCGACGTCCAATTCCGAGGCATAATTCATACGTAATAACCTCAATAGCTGATTAATTCTGCCGCGCTATCAGTGCCAAAGAGATCATTACGGGCAGGCGCAGAACCGCGGCTTATTTAACTGCCCTTGTGTTCTCTGCTGTGCGCTTCGCGGTCGTCCCGAATCTGGTCTGGTCGGCCTATTCGATGCTGCTATCGATACTAGACGTATAGCCACAGTCTAACGCAACACTCGCGACACTCCGTCTTGTTTTTGTTATCCACAGCGATAGCAGCGCCTCAAGTGGCCAGCAAAAGACACTTCTGAATACATCGGATGGGTGAGAATATTAACGTTTACACTGACATTTAACACAGTTTTTTTTTTACAATAGCGAGTGTAGATAGTGAATAAAATCGACAATAACTAAAAAAAATACACCATATTTGTTATTCTTTAATGTCGTAAGGACGCTGAGAGGTATGTAACAGTTACATTACAGGACAGTTTATTTACGATTCCCTTGTAACGTACAGATATTTACTGCACAATGTCGTTTTTCTTTAATAATAAAAAAATGCTAATAAACATAGGAGGACCTGCCCTTTTGCAGAAAGACGTCGTATATCTCCCCAAAGAAAGCAGAGTCTTTGTCGCTACACTCTCAGCCAAATCAGTGAATGTGAAACGTATATGGGACGTCATACCTACATCGTTTGTAAGTAGGCTTTTTAGGTTTTTAAGTTGGTAACGCCACGTATTTTTAGGATTTTAAGTTGGTAACGCCACGTAGCGCTCTGTATGAAAATCACTGACTGTGCTGTGTGCAGTCTGTGGCTGGTTTGCATTGTTGGAATATTTGCTATATATATATATATATATATATATATATATATATATATATATATATATATGACATTTCCTTTTTATAGCGGACGTTTGCCATCCCTCTCCCCACATCCACCACTGCTGGCGGCTCACCTCCAACTGCGCAACGCTACGCGCTGTTCACATCCAACTGCCCAACACTACAATAGCAAATATTCCAACAATGCAAGCCAGCAATACATTGTTTGTTCTCCATCAAAATCTTTCATTTGCTAACTATGCCTATCGGTAGTCAGTGCCTACAGTAGTTAGTATCTTTTATTTAGCTGGCAGTATTGGCGCTCGCTGTATTGCAGCAGTTCGAGTAACGAAGATTTTTGTGAGGTAAGTGATTCGTGAAAGGTATATGTAATTGTTAGTCAGGGCCATTCTTTTGTGGGGATTATTGAAAGTCACATTGCGTTGCACTAAAAAAATATTGTGCTTTAGTTTAGTGATGATCAGAATAAGTAAAGAGAGAAATGTCAGTACGTTCAATTTTGCTCAGCTGTTTGAAAATCAAATAACGCAAGAAGTTTACCATCACAGTAGTTCATAATTTTCTAAGGGGGCTTTTCACATATAACATTCAAATAAGGCACCACACCTGTAACTTAAGGGAGAAACACAGGTGTAATAATAAATAGTCAAAAGCAATGAAATTGTTTTCCTATGCAGAAGAAACCGATTCCACACATTTGCTAAAACTGAGCCACAAATGGGAATAATCTTGAACACATTCGCTTTCGAAGCAAAAGTAATTACATTTATAAAAACATTCGTGTATTAGGAAGTCGAGTGAAGTACAAAAATGGGCGAATTATAAGCCTCCATAAAATTTTTTAAGTGATAAAGAAAGTGTGTCTGATAACAACAACAACAACCAACAACAGAAATATGTGCTTCTCGTGCATGAAATATGTGTCCATATTTTCTTCCTTTCAGCGGAGTAAGCTGCAAGTATAAACGTATTCGAATGTATTTCTTCATTAATAAGATGCAAAAATGGTTCACATGGCTCTGACCACTGCGGGACTTAACTGCTGATGTCATCAGTCCCCTAGAACTTAGAACTACTTAAACCTAACTAACCTAAGGACATCACACAGATACATGCCCGAGGCAGGATTCGAACCTGCGACCGCAGCGGTCGCGCGGTTCCAGACTATAACGCCTAGAACCGCTCGGCCACTCTGGCCGGCAATAAAATGCAGCTTATGTCACTGAACCGGTGTGATTTGGCTGTTTTTACATGTGTTTCATGATGATTCTTGTGTTTTGACGATTTACTAAAGCACGGAACGCAAAATAATTAAAAACATACATTATGTTTACGACACATATGAATGTCTGCTTTCTCACCGCTTGGAGCGCTAGTGTCGCTCAAGCTGTCAAACAGTAAGAACTTTTGGAATATAGAGTGTCATCACTGTGTGTTTTACACAGTGGTACAACACAGAAACTAGGCAGTTCGCGTACAGTGGCGTAGGGGCAAAATGAATGACGTGCATTTGTTATTTGAGTTACTGGTGAAATACTTCTATCACGCTATCATCTGCGCATCGGAAGAGCCGGAGAACTGGATGTCGATTTCGTCTTTGAGTTGCACCTGGAAGGTCATGACTGTCTGTTCTCCACAGTGTAGACCTGAATGCATCCACGTTGTGTATCACACACAGGGACCTCATGAGCTGTGCAGTCCAGTCCTTTGCAAAGGAAGAGTGTTAATTACGTGATGATAAATGTTTCCAGTCACGGTTTAGTACAGTAAACTACGTTCCAGTTCCAGTTCCAATGGCAGAAATCACGGTCCAGTTACATAATCAATTATCAAGGTGGCAACCTTAATCGGAAAATTTACACGTAAAGGGATTTACATTCTGCAGTGGATTGTGCGCTGATCGAAACTTCCTGGCAGATTAAAATTGTCTTTGACATAAGCTTTCTTCCATTACTTGGGGACGAGAAGTGTATAAGTCCAAAAGAGTAGCCCCTAGATCGCTTCGCGGGACTACGCGAGCGACAACTTCGCCCACCATAATTGATCGCACTCTGCGCTGCAAGCTGTCGCTACCAATCACTCACCGGTGCTGATGTGGTAAGAAATGGCTCATTTGAAACACTTTGTATTTCTCATGAACAAATACGATCTCTATTGGTGGCTACTTCTGACAGGTCAACTCGTTTCGCTAAATGGGATTCTCTAGGGACTGGACGATCAGTTAATTCTTGACTTATTAATTTTCTCGTGTTATTAATATTTTCAGCTGAGAACCGACTTATCACCAAGTAATTCAGAATTGTGGATAGATGTTGTCCCGTGCTGTAACGAGGCTAACTCACAAGTTATCTGTTCATGATGATTGACATACCTTTTTCCTTAAAGTTATTGCTCGTCTGTTTCTTGTTTGTAACTTTCCCCTGTACCTTATTATGTGGCTTATTCTTTCTTTCTTTCTCTTGTGCCTCTTTCTCGCAGGTACGCAAGGTCGGCATGGTTAATTGGATTTGGCAATGTTAGATTAAGGGGTGGCTGGATGTCCTTCCTGCCGCCACCCCGTACCCCCCAGGCCGGAATTGGTGTACCCCAACTGTCTGCGACTAGTGTAATCCATGGAATAACGCGAAAGTGTTCAGATGTCTGCGAGGCATGTAACGGAGGCGGGACGTGGGGTCCAGCTCGGTATTCACCTATGGGGATGTGGAAAACCGCCTAAAAACCAAATCTAGGCTGGCCACCACACCAACCGTCGTCGTTAATCCGCGGGGCGGATTCGATCCGGGGCCGGCGCGCCTACCCGAGTCCACGAAGCGCCGCATTAGCGCTCTCGGCTAACGTGGCGGGTTCTATGTGGCTTATTCTGGCAACATAAATAAATAGTAACGGTCAACAGACATAAGATTTCTAGTTAAGAATTCTCTTATCTTCTGTGCCGATGGGCGGTGGCCGATGGCCGATGGCGAGGGAGAGAACATTGCAAGTAACGTGATCTCAAATTGTTAACAATGAATAAAGCCATAATCTTCGTAAGCATCAGTTAGAGCTCCAAATCTAGACTGTTAAATCCTCCTAGTCGTGAAAATATGTGGTGTGTGCTTTCCCGGAACGCTAGACAACAATACAAACAAAACGTATTAATGAGCTTTACTACGAAATGAACAATGACCATACTTAACTCTGACAATAACACAGAAGTGTCCCAAGCAAAGGGCGATATGCAAATAAGAAATCTCTTCAGTAAAAACAATTCCTAATACAAGTGAAGTAATACAGTTGACTCTTCTATTCAGTTCGCTAGTCGTGAAGCTTCTGTAGATATGTGCAGCGGCCGGTCGGGCGCGGCGCTTGTGTCTTCTTCGCACAGAGGCCGCTGCTGTCGCGTTGTCGTCCTGGAGAGCGGTCGGTCAGCGTGCCATTGGCTGACGTTTTCCTTAAAGCCCTCTCTGCTCTCTCGTTTCCGACTGGCGTGCCAGCGATTGACTGTACGCCGGAATATTCTCTCCCCCCACCAGCAGTGACGGACCGTCGTATAAGGTGCTTGACAACGGGGGGGGGGGGGGGGGGGGGCACGATCGTGGACGCTGCACTGCACCGGTAGTTGTGGCTGAAGGGGACACCAGGCTTCCGGTCGTACCCCTTCATCCGGCCTTCGCTCTGGCAGAAACGTCCCCCGGAAAACGACCAGAAGGGTACGCGTTCACCTCCTGGGGCCCATAGCAAGAAGTAGGAGGCGTCGGCTGTTGCGGCGTGGGCGGCTCCGGTTCCATCTGTAGCACGAGAGGAGGCGGAGGTGGCAAAGGCTCCGTATGCATGAGGTCGTCCCGCGATGTGGCAATGACACCCTCTGGCGGCTGCTGTGGCCGCACTGTCCTCGGGATCCGTGAATGTGGAGGAAGAGATACAGAAGGATCACTGTGTACATGATAGTGGCGAATTTGATTGTGATTTCGGCCCTGCAGTCCGTCTAGGCCTGAAATGAGATACACTCATGCGCCAAGTCTACGAAGGATCTCGCCTAGCGCCCACCGTCTGCTGCCGCTAAAAACCCTGAAAAACATAATATCATGCGGCGCGAAACGATACTTGCGGCCTTTCTTCGACGCCGGATGCTGAGGAAGGTGGACCAGTGTCTTATGGCGGCGGCCGTGAAGCAATTCCGATGGCGATTGTCCATTTCGTGGATGCGAACGATAGGAGGCGAGAAACCGTTGCCGGCCGTTGTGGCCGTGCGGTTAAAGGCGCTTCAGTCTGGAACCGCGTGACCACTACGGTCGCAGGTTCGAATCCTGCCACGGGCATGGATGTGTGTGATGTCCTTAGGTTAGTTAGGTTTAATTAGTTCTAAGTTCTAGGCGACTGATGACCTCAGAAGTTAAGTCGCATAGTGCTCAGAGCCATTTGAACCATTTTGAGAAACAGTTGCATTGCTTGATCCCTCGTGTGTGTGGTGCTAAGTTTGGTCATCTGTTGCTTCAATGTTCTGACAAAACGTTTCGCTTCGCCGTTTGACTGTGGATGGAACGGTGCACTAGTTAGATGCTGTATGCCGTTGCGTTGTCAGACACTATGACTTCGGGCAAACCTTCGACGCCAAAAATAGAGGACAATGCCTTAATTGTGCTACGTGACGTTGTCGAGTTCATTGGCACAGGAAAAGGAACCTTACTATAAGAGTCTACCAGAAACAACCAACGAGTGTTTCATAAAGGTCCCGAAGAGTCTATGTGCGGAGAATTTTTGTGGCGCAGCGGACTGGCCTTCCGCACACGCGGGACACTGTGGCGTCATCTGTTCTATCTGGGTGTCCATACCCTGTCAAGTACAGTGTCGACACGCTAACTGTTTCGTATGAACAATCCTCCAGTGTCCTTGGTGAAGTAACTAAAACACTTCTTCTTGCAAAGCTTTTGGGATCAATACACGTGACTGTCCACTGTCATTTTGAACAAGAATCACTCTGTAACCTCCCCCTCACTTATCGACCTTAATGACAGTAAAAAATTAAACCGCATGTACCTAATGGAAATTTGGGGAAAGCAATCGTCACTGAAGTTAATCTGTCGGTAAGGAGGTAGGAAAGGGTTACATCTAAATGAAAGGAAAAACACAGATGAAAGTGGTGGAAACTAATTTTGAAAAAGGTTAAAGTGAATGAAGAAAGTAAATGTGCGGTCGTTACGTTAACAATTAACTGGTGTTAATTAGATATTTGACATTTCGGGAAAATTACGGTCGCCAGTCCTATGGACAACTACTATAATAACTGAAAAAGAAAGGTTAATGCACATATAATTAGCACTAAAAGCGTGGAAACTGAAGATTGACACGTGTTGTGTGAAAACTGTATGTTTGTCAGAAGTAATAAATTTCGCTACACTCTGCCTTAATTTAGCAAAAGATTTATTAAAACCGGAAAATTAAAAGTTAATTTAGTGACTGAAATTAATAGTGAACTTTGCTTCCGAAACACTACGAAATTAAATAAAATAAGGTTAGGCTTGAGCTACCTCAACAATCATCTCAAAAGCTACTTGAATCAACGCAATTTAGAAATAAGAGATTTAACTTTGAACTTGAATTAAATGATTTTCAACAACTAACAGTAGTAAAATTTAGTACGTACCAAGCTGAGCTGCAGTTACAGGTAAGCTAAAATATGGTAACAATTAATTTGTGCTTGTTTAATCTAAATATTGTAGCCAGCTATGAATACTTTAACTGAATTTTGAAATTAAAGCAGCGAAATGGAATGATATTACTTTAATGATGGCGTTTGAATATCAACGACACATGGGTTCTTTTTGGAAAAGGAAGGGACCCTGCTTCGTAAGCAATTGGGACAATGAGCAACAAAGGTTCATGCTAAGTTGCTGTATTTTAGTGATGCAAATGGAACAGTTTGAAAATCTGAGGTCTGCCATACAGTTCTAAGACTTTACGTGCTTTCAGTATTCCTTGTTGCTTGATTGGAGGTTTGAAGTCTGCCGCAGAAGCTGGATGCTGGCGCGCCTTCTTCTCGACACGCTCTCCAGGCGAAACGGGCTCTTGATGTGTGCCAGCTAATGTTTCTCGTCCGCGACACCGTGCCAGAAACTATCATAGCAAGTCGAGCGCAATTACATGCCGCCAAACCCCGAAAGCGCGGCAACTCGCGGGAGCGTCACTCAACACACCTGCTCCACCGCCCTAATCCAGCCACACTCTGCCCTGCCCGCGCTCCACATGGCAGAGTTAACCTTACCAAAGATCATAAACACTTTCATTCTCCACACGACCTATCGATGTAATCGTTCGATAGCATAGTTTTCCCTCGGCAAGTCCCAGCGTAAAAATACAAATAATATTTACAAAACAAACCAATTATACATCGACATTATATATATATATATATATATATTGTAAAACAATTACAATATATAAAGACACCGAGATGTCATATCTTCAGGCAAATAAATAAAGAAAAAATTTATAGTACAATAGATGGAAATAGGAGAATATGCATTTCCGGCGTTACAACTCCTTGCTGTATGACGAGGCTATGACGACAGACAAAGTATCGGCGCACTTCAGAGTCTTTTTCACTGGCCTCTCTGCTCTGTCGTATCCGACTGGTGTGCCGGCGCTTGACTTTACGCCGGAACAACGACGAGGTCCAGAAAGTAAGGCAACAGTCGTATTTCCAAATCTACGTAGTTTTCTAAAACGGCGAGCACACTAGGGAATTTTACAAGCCCCTCCCAAATATTCCCAACTGACGTTCCCTTTGCTGGAAAGTCCCTGACTGTACATCAGTCGCCGGCCGAAGTGGCAGTCTGCTTTCGGCCGGTGAGCGGCGAGGATGTCTTGTTTACGTCCCGTCCGCAGAGTCGCGGTCCCGTCAGCAGAGTCGCGAGGGCGCGTAGTTTGTTTACTTCCTCGCCGCAGCTAATACTCGCGTCCGTTAACAGTGAGTCGCCATGGCTCATTCGTACAGAAAAGCTACCATCAAGATCAGCTTCCAGCCCGACTACGCACGACCACGAGCCTTTGAAGTCGAACGATTCATCCGTGACGAAGTTCAAATACCAACACAGCACATCATCGGTATCCACCTATCCATCACAAGTAGCGTCGTTTACGTCAAGATGGTCGATGACGAGTTCTGTCACGCAGTTGTGAACAGATGCGCGAACACTCTCAAGTTCAAACACTCCGATGGTCACATCGGAGAGGTTACTGTTGACCGTGCTGGACTAGGATTACGCACACTAAGAGTCTTCGAACTCCCTTTCGAAGTACCAACGGACGTCGTTACCTCAGCTTTCCGCCCTTATGGGACGGTAATTAGCCACATGGCCGAAAAATGGAACACCTTCGAGACGTACCAAGTCCTCAACGGCGCCCGACAAGTGAAAATTGAATTAAAGAAACATGTGCCGTCCTACTTAGTCATAGGTGGCTGTCGAGCAATAATAATGTACGACGGCCAACCTCGTACTTGTTCTGGTTGCGGCCAGGAGAGTCATGTGCGCTCGGCGTGTATTCAACGTCGGGTTACACAACTTCCATTGCACGACACGACACCACCTCCTACGCTCACGGCCCTCCCCCTCAATTACGCAGAGGTGACACGATCGACCGTCATGACAGACGACAACCCCCCCGGAAGACAGGACGCATTAGAATGCGCACCTGTCGCCGGTCCTGGATTGACCAACACCATTATGGTGTCTGTAGGGGTTGAAGAACGCCGCCCATCGACTCCACATGAAGATTCGGACGAGAGAATGGAACTCGACGCTAGGGTTGTACCGACCTCTGCCTTTCTACCTGAGGGGGATGCTATACGGGAACCACAAACTCTTTCGGACACAGAAACCCACGTCCGCAAACAAAGGTCACCGAGAAAACATAAAAAGCGACGTCGCACACCCTCAGACGATTGCCTCCGGCGGACGTCTTCTCCATTTGACGACCGGACGGCCGACGAAACGACGAGGAAAATGGATGACACGAGATCGCCCTCACCTGTCACTTTGTCTGATTTTGACAAAACCGATTCCGCTCTCTCGGACAAACGGATGGCCAGCACAGCGCCCGCCGTTGGTACACAACCGGAAACAACTGCGGATTCACCCTCAGTCACTCAGCCCACAAGTGTTCTACCGCAGCCACCGTTAACTTACGGACCTTGGGCGGATGACATTGAAGACGATTCTACGGCCGTTGTGGTGGATGAGGAGAGGGGTCTCTCCTCCCACACCTCGGCCCCTCCCGAGTAGCAACAGATGATGGCGCGGACGCGGCCAGCAGATCACAGGCCCCACCTTTTACGGCGACACTGACGGCGGCCCCCACCGCAGGAGACGATCTACAGTCCTATCGCCTAACGACCATCAACATTAACACCATTCGGACTCGTACGAAGTTGTCGCTGCTCCAAGACATGCTCAATGCAGCAGACGTTGACATTGTCTTTCTCCAAGAAGTCTTCGTCGCCGATTTCCCGGGTATGTATGGTTATACGGCTCATGTGTCCCACGCCTCGCCAACTAACAGTGGAGTAGCCATTCTCCTCAGAGAGGGCCTCGAGGCGGACGAAGTCCGATATCTCCCCGACGCTAGAGGAATGGCCGTAACGGTGCAAGGCGTCCGGTTTATCAATGTGTACGCCCCTTCCGGAACGAATCGCCGTCGTGACCGATCGCTCTTCTTCGCAGAAGGAATAGCACCGCTTTTTCACGGCAGGCACGATGACTTGATATTAGGGGGCTATTTCAATTGCACCCAAGCACCTAAAGATCAGCTGCCACGCCATTCACCGTGCCCCGAACTTGGGACACTCATCGGCGATCTCCAGCTGGTAGATACATGGGAACATGTCCGAGGAAATAGACCGGGATACACCCATTTCACGAGTCACTCGTCTAGTCGCATCGATAGGATTTACGTCTCCCGTTCTCTCGCGCCAACGGTGAGTGACGCGGAGGTGTGGCCAGTAGCCTTTTCTGATCACGAGGCCTATATATGTGCCGTTACCCTTCGTCGCCAACGGGTGTGGCGCAGCCGACATCCCTGGAAATTAAACCTTGCTCATCTCGCTTCTCCGGATTGTCGACGCGTCATCGAAGACACGTGGAGTTTGTGCGTCCGCCGCCTCCCAACGTATCCTACGTCGATTAGTTGGTGGTTAACCTGCGCCAAGCCGGCCCTACGGCGAACCTTTATTGCGTATGGTCGTGAGACTGCTGCTTGGAGGCGGCAGACCCTTGATTTTTATTTCACCGTTCTTCGCGAATGCGCCTCCTTGCCACCCACACCGGAACGACAGCTGACAGTTCAGCGTGCGAAAGCACAGATCGTAGCCCATATGCGCCGACACCTCGAAGGGACGATCGTCCGAGCGCGGACACAAGACAGACTCGCAACGGAACGACCCACCATGTACCACGTCATCCGAGAACGTACACTGCGAAGACGGGCGCTGATACATGCCATCACCACTGAGGACGGCCGTCATCACACCACACAACGCGATATTGCTGCAGCCTTCTTCGACCATTACGCACGTCTTTATTCTGCTCAATGTTCCGACCCGACGACGGTGACAGCAGTCTCACAACTGGTTTCCGGCATTGTCCCACAGGATTTACAAACTGAATTATTGAACGACATTACGGAAGACGAAGTTATCGACGCCATCGGTAAAGGAGCGGCGAATAAGACTCCTGGCCCCGACGGGCTCCCTGTGGAGTTTTATAGAACTTTCCAGTATTTACTGGCTCCGAAGTTAACATACATCTGTCGGGAGCTTATGTCCCCCGCGGTGCCGCTCCCTGCGACCTTCGTAGAAGGAATAATTATACCGGTTCACAAACCTAAAGGTGGGGCTCGAATACAAGATTACCGCCCGCTAACACTCGTCAACTGCGACATGAAGGTATTCACAAGACTATTAGCAAACCGTCTACGACCGACCCTACCTTACGTCATCTCGCCAGATCAGACTTCCATTGGGGGTATCAACAACATCCACACAGCACTGTGTCGATACCGTGACTTAATAGCCCTAGCCAGGGCACGCCGCATCCCGGGAGCGCTGGCATCACTAGATTTTAGCCAAGCTTTTGATCGAGTGGATCACGAGTACCTAACGTCCGTTCTCCAGCACATGCAGTACCCACAGCAATTCACAGACGTCGTGATGCGCCTCCTCCGATGGGCGACTTCCAAAGTGCTCGTTAACGGGCGTCTCTCACAGTCCCTCCCGATCTTCCGCTCCGTGCGTCAAGGCTGCCCCTTGTCGACGTTACTATATGCTCTGGCACTGGAACCGCTCCTCTGTGGTCTCCGTCAACGCCTCACCGGTCTTACCCTACGCGACGTCACATTTCGCTGTACAGCATATGCAGACGACCTGGTTCTCGTGTTCCGCAATCGCGACGATGTCAACAGAGCACTAGAATGGATTACCACGTACGGTGTGGCTTCCGGCAGCTGTCTCAACGTCGCCAAATCGGTCGCCATGGCCATAGGAGACGGGTTGACCCCAGCGTGTGTCGAACCCTACAGCTTCGTGGCACTATCAAATGTCTCGGAATAGAGTTTCACGACGACATACGGCGCACTGCGGCTCTTAACTACCGCCGCTTATTACAACAAATTCGGGTCCAGATCTTCGACCTTCCTCTGCGGACCCTCGATATTCTCCAAAGGACACACTTCGTCAATGTTTACCTCGCATCGCGCCTTCCACATATAGCGCGTGTTCTCCCAATACCGTTACTGATGGCTCGCCGTCTATTGGCGGCATTCGGGGCCTACGTCAGTACCGGCATGCTCTTCAAAGTCAGTTATGAGTCACTGACGCTTCCCCGAGAAAGGGGAGGTCTTGGCCTAGTCCATGTCCACGACAGAGCTGTGGCTCTGTATGTTAGCTCACACATCAAGCTGTGGCGCCACCACCCGGACAGTTTGACAGGTTTGCTGTTGGAGTCCTTAGCTCCGCCCTCCCTTATGCCCCCACTGACGACGCAAGACATACCCCCACCCTTCTACTACTTCGGGAACTTTTACATTGAACACAGATATGTCCGTATCGCAGTACCACCGACGAAACAGGCATCGGCGCGGGATATATATCAAGTCCTACAGCAGAGGCGCCCACCAAACATCGTGGAGACCAAAAGCCCTCAGGTTAATTGGAAGGTGGTGTGGAAGACGATTCACGCGGTTCCACTGGACACAGCCGTCCGATCCACATGGTACATCACAGTCAATGGTAAACAGATCACCCGATCGCGCCTCCACAAGATAAACATGGTGGAATCGCCTCTCTGCGAAGACTGCGGGATACCAGACACGGAAGAACACCGTCTCACATGTGGCGCGGCAGAAGACGTATGGCGCTTGGTGCGACAAATTTTGTCGTATTTTCTACGAGTGACTCCGGAACACATTACACCTCGGTTTGTACTATTTCCGGATCAACAGTATTTCCCGCGCGCCAAGACCAACGCTGTCACGTGGATCCGTGCGCATGGGGTACACTACTTATTTCACGATGGACCTAAAGATGTATTAGACTTTTGGAACTACCTACAAGAACGTCATTGCAAGATCGTACGGAACCCAAAATACAGACAGTATTTTTCTAATTACTTAGGGAGTGCCCTACGCGACCCTCCACGCAGCTGGATCATCAACAGGTAGGAGAAGACACCCATTCAGTGAGCGGACATGACTAAGTTCGATTCTCGGTGGAACAACATGATATACGTGAAGACGTACCTGGATGAAGAAGCGTAAGGAGAGTAGCGACACACCCTTCTGCATCCTGTATGAAGCACTTTCTTTTTTCGTTTTCCCCATATACATTACCTCGGTGTAGGAACGTGCCGAGATATTGTTTTCATTTTCTCAGAGCACGATGCGGTGCTAGATACATTTATTTTTGTTGTGGTATAAAGTAAAACCACATTAAGAATGTATTAAAAACAGCAAATAAAAATAAATAAATAAATAATAATTCCCACAAAAGATTTCCCCTTCCCATCCCTGACCCCTTCACGGACGAGGGGGACACTGCGACCAGGCCTCGGGTTACGACCCCTGATCGCTCTGCCTTCCCCGCCCTCCCCCACCTACTTAAAAAAAAAGTATTCCCTCGAGTGAAAATTTTAATTTAAAAAAAAAAGTGGCCGTGCGGTTAAAGGCGCTGCAGTCTGGAACCGCGAGACCGCTACGGTCGCAGGTTCGAATCCTGCCTCGGGCATGGATGTTTGTGATGTCCTTAGGTTAGTTAGGTTTAGCTAGTTCTAAGTTCTAGGGGACTAATGACCTCAGCAGTTGAGTCCCATAGTGCTCAGAGCCATTTTTTTTGTACATCAGTCATTAATAGGAAAATCTTTAGGGATAACGAATGAAAGTGTACCACTGATGAAACAATACATCTAGCTACATTACTCAGCTCGAGCTTACTGGCTGATTCCTGTAACTGTGTAACGTATTATAGTACGCCAGTTCTCTTGTGACTAAGAGTCTTGCATATTGTGGCCGGCTGTTGGTGACCGAGCGGTTATAGGGGCTTCAGTCTGGAACCGCGCGATCGCTACGGTCGCAGGTTCGAATCCTGCCTCGAGCAGGGATGTGTGTGATGTCCTTAGGATAGTCATGTTTAAGTAGTTCTAAGTTCTAGGGGACTGATGACCTGAGATGTTAAGTCCCATAGTGCTCAGTGCCATTTGAACCATGTTTCTTGCATATTGTTTCCCCCGTCATGCACGGAACTTCAGATGAATAAAAACTATATTGAAACATATCGGTAACTCTGGAGTTGTATACGTGGATTATTAGACCTATTGCACCAATTTTCATCAATTTTTATGTGGTGTCCTCGTTTTTCTTTTGTGGCACCGACGATTGGCTTGCGGAATACGTGCTTATTATTTTGTTTTGATAAATGTTTGATATTATCTTTCTATTGGTTTGAACAAATGCTGTCAGTGACACTTCGTATCGATCACTTAATGGGTTTGTGAATTACTTGTTTGTGAGGAAATATCATCTCTATCTAAAATATTATTTCGCGTTCAAAGTGGATCGTTAAACGTCCTTTCCTACCTCGTTTTTCTCTTTCACAAAGTGTTATTCCTAGCTTTGTTGGTCCTAGTTTTATAACTGGGGTAGCCGTGAAAGGAGTGATGGGCAAACTTCCAGTTAACCTGCATCCTTCCTAAAAGCCGCAGTTTACTTCGTGGTCGGCTCATCCCGCCAACAGCATGCTCTCGGTTGTCATCTCCTCAATTCTGACAGAACCAAATCAAGCCTTCATCAACAACTACGCCTGCCTGTCTGCGGACTTGGACCTCAGCGCCTGTCAAGCTTTCCCGTTTCCGCCGCACCTGTCATCTCATCTCACAGTATCGATAGAGGAATTTTGATTCCGTCGGCGCACATCGAAATTGTGGCCGCTCTGTGGAAGATTTTATAGCTGCCTTGCCGAAGCGGAAGGCTGTTTGAGGCTCTAGAGACGTCCTGCAGTGTTACAGGAAGTTGACGTGAAAGAACCAGACGATTAAATAAAACAGTCAGAATATTTGTTAGAGCATAGAATAATTGAATCACTGACTGGAAAATGAAAGGAAGTCCAATCGCCTCTGTTTAGCAAAAACTAAAAAAAAACTTTTTAACACTTACAATATTATTCCTACAACTTTGTGATCCATTACAAACTTGTAGAATTAGGTTGTCTGTATACAGTGATGAGTTGCTCCAGTGTATTCGATGAATATTTTTGAAGC
Organism: Schistocerca nitens; assembly: GCF_023898315.1. NCBI lineage: Eukaryota > Metazoa > Arthropoda > Insecta > Orthoptera > Acrididae > Schistocerca > Schistocerca nitens. The sequence goes on from NC_064620.1 coordinate 50,939,596, forward strand.
CACCCTCTTTGAAAGTTGGTGGGCATTCGTCGCTTTTCCAATAAATGATCCTCTCGTGGGGAGTTTGCAAAGGATTTTAAAGCAACATAGGTTTACACAGCTATTTATTTTTATTTATGTTACTAACCATTTGAAAACATTGTTATTTATCTAGTAAAACATCTTAAGAACAATAGCGGACTGTGATACAATACAAAAATTTTTAATTAACAATATTCTTTAACTTTTTTAATCATCTTCATCAGAGTGTACTATGTTATCTTTTTGGAAGGCCTAATCTTCTCCATCAGACTGGAAATCATTATTTCCTGTGGGCCGCTGAAGAATGTTCTTAAAAATCTCTTGATATTCTAAATGAATGTACTTCGTTATTTTATGACGCTCTTGCAGCATCTTCATATTTGTAGGAATCTTATTGTTGTATGCGATAATTCTGGGATAATCAGTTATTTGTTTTCCTTAAAAAAGGAAGCACTCCAACTATCCATTCCGATCAAACGACTATCCTGGATTCTGATGGTTGTAGGTCAAATGCCGAAATTTAGCAAGCAAAAATCTTTTCTTTACTTGACAATTTATGGCAAATGAAGAATTTTTTTAAAGTGGTGTGGCCACCAAGCCTTCAAGTCATTAATACCATTATGTTCAATAATCTTGACTTGAAACGAATTCACTGTTTTTCTTGAATTAACTATCATTTCAACGTACTCTTTGACAGAGTAGATTCTATCTTGTTGTCGTATGACTCTCTTGATTACGGCAAAATCCCTATCACACGGGAGGAAGGAGCGACCCTGAACAGGAAAATTACGTTGAATTATTTGAAATTTCCCAGTCATTGCGAAATACATCAGTTACCGTACAACAGTGACGTTTTTATTTTGCCCTGCGCAAGAATCACTGAACACATGTAGTTCTTTCACTGAGTCAGGTAGTCCACTTATGTAGCCATGAGAAATGTGCACACTTCATTTGGACCTCGATTGCCTTGTCCTTCATGGTAGCAGTAAAACTGTGTTGTATTGTCTTTCAGGTTATGGATTACAATTACAAAAAGCCACAGTTCTCGTAAGCAGAACATTTCCTGTACAGGAAGACAAGGAAGGGGAACATTTTCCATAAATCAAACACCAGGCCGTCTGCATCATTCCTTTCAGCATACAGTTTTATCGCCTCTTGTTGTTCTTTATAAAACTTAGATGCACGTCGCTTGTGAATCATCAATTCTGCGACAGCCACTCATTTTGTAACTTCACTCAGGAACGGAGATTTAATTTTGGCTAGAAGCTCCTCACAGGCAGAACGTACACCTACATGTGGGCTACCGAATCTATAATGAAAATTTTCATTGAAATATCTGCGATAATATTCCTACTTCACTGTCAGTTCTGTGTTTTTATCACAAAACAAGTCGGCAGCTTTTTCACATTTAAGTTGAAATCCAAATATACAATACTTTTGCCACTGTAGTGTGACTGGTGGGTTGGGAAAGATCGAATATGAACATCAATCTTAGCAATGACATCAGATCCAACTGTATTTCCACTGTTAATATGTTTTCCTCTGCCATCATCTGGAAACTGGCCATTAACAAGGAGCTATGTTAAGCGTAGTACAGCCTTATCATTCACAGTATGCAAACTGCAAAATGCTTTGCGGCATACCTGTTCTGTTTCATAACGAAGAACCTGTACGTACCGTTGTGCACAAATGTCTGATTTTCTTTTCTGCTCCTTCTCCTTTGTACGGGTGAATACTCTATCAGTCCCATTAAACGCAGATCTTTCTCTCTCTTAGTTTTACCATCGTAAATCTTCAAATTATTTCCATTTGATCCTCCTCTCTGAAATGTTCAAAATACGTTTTGTAACAACTGCAATAAAACAGAATGTTGGAGCAAGATACAATATACTTCACTTAAATATTTAGCACTAAATGAAGACAAATATCTCATGAAAACGTTTATATAAAACTTACTTGCATGGTGGACCAGGGATCCCATTTTCCAGCAAAACTAATCCTTCAGAATTGGTTTTTTTTTTTTTTTTTTTTTTTAATTTGTGGTAGGATCTTATGGGACCAAACTGCTGAGGGCATCGGTCCCTAAGCTTACACACTACTTACTATACCTTAAACTAACTTATTCCAAGGACAACACACACACCCACGCCCGAGGGAGAACTCGAACCACCGACGGGACGAGCCGCGCGGACCGTGACAAGGCGCCTAAGACCGCGCGGCTACCGTGCCCGGCAATCCTTTAGTGACTATGTATTCATGTTCTAGTGATCTAGCTCTATTGCATCTTTCTTTGAGATATCCATTTACATTTCTTACACCTTTTCTTCTCCCGTGCACTGTTTCAGTTTCAGAGTCAGTTTCGCTCATCATGCTACGAGTATATAACAGCAACTTACGTGAACACACTGACAATAATGTGAGATAGTAAAACTGAAACAATGTGTTTAAATGCCACTTAGTAGCATTGCTGCAACATTCTTTGCCTGACATTTGGTGATGCTGCTTACACTAGTGAGTGGAAAACAGATTCCACCCACTATTCCACTAATTACAAACTATAAAAGGCTGTACTTTCCGTAGTATTACTGGTCTTTTCTTCCCGCTTCCACTCATCGATGAGTGGACAGCTCCTAATTTAAATGCATATCTCAGCTTATTTTCGAAAAAAATTGACTTTTTCCAGCCAGTGATTCAATTATAACTCAAACAAGTCTGTCATGATCATAAAGATAAGAATAATGATATTCAGTATTTTAAACATAGCTGCACAACAGCAACGGTTCCACGTAATAGAATTATGAACAGCCGACCAGTTGCAATGGGTAAAGAAATCTTTACCTAGGTTTCAACAAATTTAAATTTGTCTTCTTCAGAAGGTGGCAATTTTACATTAGTATGGACTTATGTATCATCGCCGTTTTTACAAATGTCTGCATAGATCCATTTGTCCAAATTAAAATATAGCCCTAAAAATAGGGTTTGTCATGTACTAATTTATATTTACATGGCAAACCCTATTTTTAGGGCTATATTTTAATTTGGACAAATGGATCTATGCAGACATTTGTAAAAACGGCGATGATACATCAGTCCATACTAATGTAAAATTGCCACCTTCTGAAGAAGACAAATTTAAATTTGTTGAAACCTAGGTAAAGATTTCTTTACCCATTGCAACTGGTCGGCTGTTCATAATTCTATAATAATGATATCAGTTACTGTAATGCCCAAAACTAACAAAACAGAAGAATAAGAAGAAAGGAAAGGGGGATAAGCGTTTAACATCTCCTTGAAGGGGAGACGGAATGTACGCTGAAACTGGGGAAGGATGGGGAACAAAATCGGCCATTCCAGCATTTGTGTCCGATGATTTAGAGAAACAATGCAAGCAGGAGAGCTTCTCTAAAGTTTGGAAGGTAGGAGACGAGATACTGGCAGAAGTGAAGCTGCGAGGACTGGGCGTGAGTCGTGCTTCGGTGGCTCAGATGGTAGAGCACTTGCCCGCGAAAGGCAAAGGTCCCGTGTTCGAGTCTCGGTCGGGCACACAGTTTTAATCTGCCAGGAAGTTTCAAACAATGAAAGTTCTCAATCTGAATGATTGGGTGGGGATTTCAACCTTCCGAATGTGAGTTCGGTGCCCAACCAGGGCACCATATGGCTCGGTCTAGCACCTAGAATTCGCAAGACGTCATAGAACAGCATTTTCAAGCAATCAAGGAACAGATTAATGCAGAAATCACAAACCAACGGCCTTGGCGCAGTGGTTACACCGGTTCCCGTCAGATCTCCGAAGCTAAGCGCTGTCGGGCTTGACTAGCACTTTGATGGGTCACCATGCGGGTCTGCCAAGTGTTGATGGCATGCTGGATGCACTCAGCCCTTGTGAAGCCAATTGACGAGCTACTTGGTTGAGGAGTAGCAACACTGGTCACGGGAACTGACGACGGCCAGGATAGCGGTGTTTTGACCATATGCCCATTCCTATCCGCATCCGGTGATGCCCAAATTCTGAGGATGACATGGCGGCCGGTCGGTGCCGTTAAGTCTTCATGGCCTGTTCGGACAGTGTTTGTATGTTTTTATTAATTATTTCAGTAATGATAAAGCACTGGTATAAAGGAAACACAAGTTCCTGCAAGGAATGTAAGAAAATGGTTCTGAGCACTATGGGACTTAACATCTGTGGTCATCAGTCCCTAACTAACCTAAGGACATCACACACATCCATGCCCGAGGCAGGATGCGACCCTGCGACCGTAGCGGTCGCGCGGTTCCGGACTGCGCGCCTAGAACCGCTAGACCACCGCAAGAAATGTAAGAACTAAATACCCATCGTACTTCTAAGGAGCACTACAAACAGAAACAAACACAATCAAAAACAAAAACAATAGTGTCCAATTATTCCGACACATTTCTTTCTACTTATGGTCCAGACGTTCAGTATCTGTTAGGAATTCATATCACCTTAGTTACTTCCCTGAGACGACTTGGAACTCTCTCCACTAATTTCCGGGTGTATTGTAAGCAGGCTGTTAAGGTTTTTATGTTGGTAACGCCACGTAGCGCTCTGTATGAAAATCACTGACTGTGCTGTGTGCAGTCTTTCGCTGCTTTGCATTGTTGGAATTTGCTATTGTAGTGTTGGGCAGTTGGCTGTTAACAGGGCGTAGCGTTGCGCAGTTGGAGGTGAGCCGCCAGCAGTGGTGGATGTAGGGAGAGAGATGGCAGAGTTTTGACAGCGGATGATCTGGACGTGTGTCCATCAGAGACAGTAAAGTTGTAAGACTGATATATATATATATATATATATATATATATATATATATATATATATATATATATATATATATATATATATATCTCGGGGCGGTTAGTAGACCCGCAACCGAGCGCCTCCCCAGGTGGCGGATAGGGGAATGCCTCCTAGATATAGGTGGTACCGAGGAAATGAAATACTCGGGGCGGACCAAAACTACTAGTAGCGTCTGTTCCCACAGTGGGCGGCTACAAAAGGCGTCTGCTCCACATGTCAGTGGCGGCCTCAACCAACCTCCTGATCTGGAAAGTCAGGTTGTAGTCGGCAGCATGCCATACATCCAACTACTAAACATCATGATGGTACAACGAGAAAAATCTCACTACCCCGGGCCCCAGTCAATAGACTGGGATCGTCGTGAGCATCGGATTCCGGGGGCTCACGGACATCATGAGAAGAATCGGAGCTTCTCAAACTCCCTCAAGACCAAACGCAAACACTACATCGGCACACTCAACGTGAACACACTGATGAAGACAGGAAAGATGAAACAACTGACAGACACTCTCGAAAAATTTCAAATTAAAATATGTGCACTGCAAGAAACACGATTCACAGACGAAGACCATTTCAACACGGAAAATTTCAGAATATACAAAGGAAAACCATCGAGACAACTGAAAAACCTAAGGCTTTTTGGCACAGGATTTGCAGTACACAGGTCCATCACGGACAGCATAATCGACTTTTCGTCACCAAACGAAAGAATCAGCACCATCACAGTGAAATCAGCCAATAAATCCTACACAATAATCAACGCACATGCACCGACTAATGACTACAACAGGAAAAATCCGGACGAAATTGATGACTTCTGGACGACAATGGAAGAAACTATCAGAAAAATTCCTGCACATAGAGTCAAAATAATACTGGGAGACTTCAACGCCAAACTCGGAAAAGAAAAGATATACAGACATATCACAGGAAAACATACTCCACACAAGGACACCAACAAAAACGGAAAACATCTGATAGACTTTTGCAAAAGCCACGACCTCGCCATTATGTCAACAAAATTCAAGAAACCAACACGAAAACTTACCACATGGAAATTCCCCAGCGGAAAGCAAGAACTACAAATCGACCACGTAATAGTGCAGAAAGACTCACAAAAAGAAATTTTGAACATAGACACCCGTAAAGGCTACTTCGACTCAGACCACCACCTACTACAGATCAGGATTCGTCTTTTGCCCAAGAAAAAGCTCCAGAAGAACAAAATTGTTCGACCAGATCCAGAATACGTTACTTTAAACCAGACACAAATATTACACAAAATTAAAATGGAGAAAACGACAGACTGGACACAACTTTCACGAAGAATCCGAGAGGCCATGAAACTAGCACAAGCACCACGAACACGGAAACACCGTTGGTGGAACCACACATGTGACCAAGCTATTGACCAACGAATCAGTGCATGGAAAAAATTTAGTTGCCATAAATCCCAAGAGAATTGGATGAACTTCTTGAAAACACAGAAGCAATCAAGCAAAATCATTCGCAGTGAAAAACGACAGTATGACAAACGGCGACTGACAGAGATCGAATCGGACTTCATGAAGAACAATACAAGAAACTTCTACAGAACGTTCAGAGAAAATATGACTGGATATCAACCACCCAACTTGTGCTTCAGAAGACCGGATGGAACCCTAGAAACCAATACCAAAAACAATTGTGACATTCTGGCAAAGTACTTTGAAAAACTGCTCAACGCGGACCCCCCCATGGAAGAAATAATGACAGAAACGAGCACATACAATCCAGATAGTGAACCTCCAACTCTAGAAGAAGTTAAAGAAATAATAAAGTCACTCAAGAATCGTAGAGCACCAGGAGAAGATGGCATCATCGCGGAAATCTGGAAGTTACAAGACCCAGAACTCACCAAAGACATCCACAGGATCTTGGAAGACATCTGGAAGACCATGAAAATTCCTGACGACTGGAAAACTGCCCTGATACACCCACTACACAAAAAAGGTGACAAGACTAACCCGAACAATTACAGAGGAATATCCCTATTACTGGTCACATACAAGATCCTCTCTAAAGCTTTACTGAACGGACTAGAATGCCAAACCGACCACTTGATTGGGGAATACCAAGCAGGCTTCCGTAAAGGGCGGTCTTGTGCGGAACAAATTTGGAACCTGAAAATGATTTTACAACACAAACAGAACCTGATCATTACCTTTGTTGACTTCAAAAAGGCGTACGACTCTATCGACCGGAAAACTCTCTTCAAAATTCTAGCAGAATACAAAGTAGACAACAAAACACGGGCTATCATAGAGCAAACTTTAACCAACACGACCTCCAAAGTAAAGTTCTGTGGGGAACTATCAGAGCCCTTTGAAATTCGCACAGGTGTCCGACAAGGCGATGGCCTCTCACCTCTCCTTTTCAATCTGGTGTTAGATAAGGTCATAAAAGAATGGGAAACATCACAACAGGGGATAACCTTAGGAAACCTACAGATTAAATGCCTGGCTTTTGCAGACGATTTGGCGATTGTCACGAAAGGTATAAAGGAAACAAAAGACGCTATTGAAAAACTGCACGAAATCGCTGCCAAAACTGGACTACAGATCTCTTACGAAAAGACACAGTTTATGAGCACAAAGAAACTCTCATCTCTGAACACAAAGTATGGCACGATTTACAAAACGGCAAACTTCAAATACCTCGGTGAAACACTACAAATGAGTGGACATAACAGAGACTCAAACGAAGAAAGAAAGACTAAACTGGACAAGGCATACAAAGTAGTGTGGAATCATTACAACAAGAAGTCTATCTCACAAAAAGCCAAATTACGCCATTACGACACGGTGGTGCTCCCCGAGGCACTATATGCAGCAGAGACCACACTAATCCTAGGGCATACACGTATCAGACAATTAGAAAAAGTAGAACGGAAAATACTTAGGAAAATATTTGGCGCAACTAACAACAATGGAATATGGATCAAGAAACCTACAAAGGAACTGTACAAACATACGGAGACAATCACAGAAAAGATTAGAAAACGCAGACTACAATTCTATGGACACCTATACAGAATGCCATCACACAGGCTGACCAAACAGATCTTTGACTGGGTAACCACTAGAAACAACAAATGGGTGGCAGAGGTAGAAAACGACCTGAACCAGCTCAACATAACAGCAGACACAATAAACGACAGAATAAAGTTCAGAAACATCATTAAGAAAAGTAAACTACATGAGATACAATGCGACAAACGAACAGGCATAAAATGGACCGAAGAACGCAAGCAAGATCACAGCCAGAAGATGAAAGAAATATGGGCAACCAAAAAGGCAATCAAGATGAAGCCGAAGACACAAAGCCGACAAGAAGCATGGACAGAGGACCGGAAACAGAAACACAGCGAGCGAATGAGGGAAGCTTGGGCAGCAAGGAAGGCAGCAAAAGGAACTGGCCATGTAGTTTAGTCCAAATGCGCTCTTTAAGGGCAAAACACCAATAATAATAATAATAATAATATATATATATATATATATATATATATATATATATATATCAGTCTTACAACTTTACTGTCTCTGATGGACACACGTCCAGATCATCGTAAATACATTGTTTGTTCCTTATAAAAATATTTCATTTGCTATCTATGCCTATCAGTAGTTAGTGCCTTCAGTAGTTAGACTCTTTTATTTAGCTGGCAGTATTGGCGCTCGCTGTATTGCAGTAGTTCGACTAACGAAGATTTTTGTGAGGTAACTCATTCATGAAAGGTATAGGTTATTGTTAATCAGGGACATTCTTTTGTAGGGCCTATTGAAAGTCAGATTGCGCCAAAAAATATTGTGTGTCAGTTTAGTGATGATCAGAAAAGTAAAGAGAGTACGTTCAGTTTTGCTCAGCTGTTTGAAAATCAAATAACGTAAGAAGTTTATCAGCAGAGTCATTCATAAATTTTTCTAAGGGGCGTTACAGTATTCGGAAGTTATTTTTTGCTACTCTTCTTGCAGTCTCTCCTTCAGCGGTTCTCTAGATGTGATTGATGTTTTCCTTATTTCTTTATCAAGTTTGTCCCAAAGATTCTCAATCACATTCAAGTCTGGTGATTGAGGGGACGGATGAAGCATCTTACGACGGTTAAACAATAACCACACCAACAAAATCCAGTCCGTATGTTCTGCTCTTTATCTTGATAAAACTTTAAACTGTCCCCAGTCCCCACGTATTTAGCGCACTGTTGCAAATCGTCCCTCAGTATTCTGAGGTACCGAAACTGGTCCATTTTGCCCTCAACAAAAACCAGTTCACCAACTCCATTGCCGGCCGCTGTGGCCGAGCGGTTCTAGGCACTTCAGTCCGGAACCGCGCTGCTGCTACGGTCGCAGTTTCGAATCCTGCCTCGGGCATGGATGTGTGTGATGTCCTTAGATTAGTTAGGTTTAAGTAGTTCTAAGTCTAGGGGACTGGCGACCTCAGCTGTTAAGTCCCATAGTGCTTAGAGCCATTTGAACCAACTCCATTCGGCGACATGCCCCGCCACATCGTTACATGTCCACCACCATACTTCACACTTCCTTTGAGATTTTTTCTTCGAGCTTAGTGTTAGGTCGCCACCAAACCGTTATCCTCCCGTCAGGTTGAAATATGTTAAATTGACTCTCGTCAGCAAATGTAACGCGATTCCAACAAATACTGCCATCTCTAACATACTCTGTGGCAAACAGCTTTCTCTTTCTTTGATTTATTTTACTTATGAAGGGCTTCCGTCTTGCAACACAGACGTGAAATTTACCTCCTCGGAACACTACCCTTATTCTTTCGGGATGAATTTCGTTTCCGATGTCTTTGTCTGGAGCACTTAACGTTGGGTGCTTTTTCGTTTTTGTGATGATATAACTCTCTTCTTGCACAGACAACGTTATTGGACGTCCCGTATGCGGTAGGCTGTCAAATGATTCAAATGGCTCTGAGCACTATGGGACTTAACTTGTGAGGTCATCAGTCCCCTAGAACTTAGAACTAATTACACCTAACTAATCTAAGGACATCACACACATCCATGCCCGAGGCAGGATTCGAACCTGCGACCGTAGCGGTCGCGCGGTTCCAGACTGAAGCGCCTAGAACCGTTCGGCCACTCCGGCCGGCGGTAGGCTGTCAATCCTGTCTTCCTCCCGCATTCTTACGATTATATCGGAAACTGTACTTTTCTTCATTTGTAGTCTTTCAGCAATTTTACGACAACTTTTACCTTTAGCACGGTGAAAAACACTAGCTGTCGCTGTGCGCTGTTCGACTGTGCTCTCTCTTGCTTTGCGCCACTTCGTTACTTCAGCTGCACATAGCTCTATATGTCGCTGAATGTTTACATTCACACTATCCGTGACTCCTCTACGCACGATCTCTGCAGTACAAGTGCGAGTAACTTTGCTGACGCACTTTTACGGCGTGCGGAAGTTTCCTGAACGTAAACATTTTACCGTGGTGCTGACTCTGTCGAAGCAGCCGGCACGCTAACTCAGCGTGTTTGGTCAGAGGGCTAGCTGACCTATTTAATAAAAAAAACTGAGTTAATGGATCAACAACGAACTGAAATGGGTGTCTTTCGACGTTCGCCCCGAACAGATACAACGAACGAAAACGAACAAAAGGAGATTTTTTATAAAAATCGTGTTCGGTCAGAGGGTTTAGCTACCCTATGTAATAAAAAAGCTGAGTGAACGGATCAACGAACAACCTGAACGGGTGTCACCGGACGTCCGCCACGAACAAATTCAACGAACAATATAGAACAAAATGCGAAAAAACAGGGATATCAGCAATTAGTTTGCGTGTACACTCTTTTCTTTGAACAAAAGGCCCGGTATGTCGCAAAGGGTAGTCATTAATGAGTACCCGAATAATTATTGTGAGTCAAAGTATTTTCTGCACTAGCTAACAATGCCCATATTGTATCGAATGCATTCAAGACGTGAAGGAACTCGGCATCAACGCCGCCGATCTTATGTAAGAATTCGGATCTTATGTGGCTGATTAATCTCTGGATGGCCAGGATGGCGTTAAGTGATGGCGCTGCCAACTTCGGCGCGGCGTTGCAGCGACCGTCCGCCTGCTAGAGATGGCATCCCTGATTTGTTGCCAGCAGGTCGCCCCCGCTTGCAGCCAAGTATCTCCGTCACTTGCCCACGATCCCCCGACGGAATCGACCGCGCGACCTCGTTCGGGCTCCGAAGCTGACGTGACGGCCCAAGTTGCTGCCACCTGAGCGATATATTAGGAAGCGCTAGCAGGGCCCGGCGCACCACAGTACAGGCGGGCAGCAGCTAGGGTTGCGGGGTGGGCGGGCTCGACACAGCCAGCACCGCACCGCACAGCATCGCAGTGGCCTGCGATTTATAGCGGCGTGCGCCTTGGTGCACCCGAGGCGAGCAGCGGGGCCTCTCGCTTCCGACGTGGCACGGCGTGGACTCGGCGCTCTCTGTAGTGATTAATGGCAGCCGCTGGCGGCGTTTAACTGGACGGCGCTGTCTGGACAGGGCGCCGGGCTCTGTGCAGAGTGATAGACCAGCTATGAGAGTCATCAGAGGGCGCCGACACCCCAATGGCGCCTGTCCACCGTGAGGCCGACAAATGGGGCCGTGCGTTTACCTGTTTCGCAAACGCCAATTTTACGTTGTAAGGTTCAAATGGTTCAAATGGCTCTGAGCACTATGGGACTCAACTGCTGAGGTCATTAGTCCCCTAGAACTTAGAACTAGTTAAACCTAACTAACCTAAGGACATCACACACATCCATGCCCGAGGCAGGATTCGAACCTGCGACCGTAGCGGTCTCGCGGTTCCAGACTGCAGCGCCAGAACCGCGCGGCCACTTCGGCCGGCTTACGTTGTAAGGCTGCCAATCCTTTTGCACCTGTACCTGAGTCTTCATCTACATGTACATGGCTAATCTGCATCTCAAACTTGTTTCTCCCAATGTAGGTGACTGAAATTGCCGGCCGGGGTGGCCGAGCGGTTCTAGGCGCTACAGTCCGGAACCGCACGACCGCTACGGTCGCAGGTTCGAATCCTGCCTCGGGCATGGATGTGTGTGATGTCCTTAGGTTAGTTAGGTTTAAGTAGTTCTAAGTTCTAGGGGACTGATGACCTCAGAAGTTAAGTCCCATAGTGCTCAGAGCCATTTGAACCTTTTTTTTTTTTTTTGAAATTTTGCGAAGAAGATCCCTCCCGCAACGAGAAACACCTTTATTTCAATCATGTTCACCCCAATTCCTGTATCATGTCCGTGTGACACTCTCTCCCCTACTTCTCGGCAACACGACACGTTCTGCCCTTCTTTGAATTATCTCGACGTCCTCCTTTAATCCTTTCGGTAAGGATCCCACACCGCGCAGCAGTACTCCAAAAGAGGACGGACAAGCGCAATTTAGGCAGTCTCGGTAGTAGGTCTGTTGCAAATACTCTGCCAATAAAACACAGTCTTTGGTTCACTTTCCTGATTACATTTTCTAAGTGTTCTTTCCAGTTCAAGTTGTTCGTAAATGTAATTCCTAGGTATTTAGTTGAATTTATGTCCTTGAGATCTGACTGATTTATCGTGTAACCGACTTTTAACGGATCCCTTTTAGCACCCATGTGGATTACCTCACACTTTTCGTTATTTAGGGTCAATTACCAATTTTTGGGCTATACAGGTATCTTATCTAAATAATTTTGAAATTGGTTTTAATCTTCAGATGATCTTACTAGATGAAACACGACAGCATCAACTACAAACGGTGTAAGATGGCTGCTGAGATGGCCTCCTAAATCGTTGGTATGTATAACGAACAGCAGAGCACCTATAACACTACCTTGGGGAACACGAGAAATCACTTTTCTTAACTTTCTATCAGCTACTGCGGATTGTGACGTCTCTGACAGGAAATCACGAATCGAATTGCATAACTGAAACGATATTCGATACGCACAAAATATGGCTCTGAGCACTATGGGACTTAACATCTGAGGTCATCAGTCCCCTAGAACTTAGAACTACTTAAACCTATCTAAGCTAAGGACGTCACACACATCCATGCCCGAGGCAGGATTCGAACCTGCGACCGTGGCGGTCGCGCGGCTCTAGACTATAGCACCTAGAACCGCTCGGCCACATCGGCCGGGCACAAAAAATGATTTCAAGTCACTTGTGAGGTACGGTGTCAAAATCTAGAATTACGGAACCAATTCAATTCCTTCGTCCATAGCACTCAATTCCTTGTGTAAGTAAAGAGCTAGTTGTATTTCACAAGAATGATGTTTCCTAAATCCATGTTGGATATTTATCAATAAATCGTTTTATCTGAGGTAATTCATAATATTCGAAAACAATATATGTTACAAAATCCTTCTGCATATCGAAATTAATGATATTGACCTTTAATTTAGTGCACTAATACTACTGCCTTACTTTAATATTGGTGAGACTTGCTCAACTTACCGGTCTTTGGGTACGGATCTTATTTCGAGCGGGCGGTTGTATATGATATTTAAGTATGGAACTATTGCATCAGCTTACTCTGAAAGGAACCTAACTGGTACACAGTCTGGACCGGAAGGCTTGCTTTTACTAAGTGCTGTAAGTTTCTTCACTACTCCGAGGGTATCTACTTCTAAGGTATTCATGTTGGCAGCTCTCCCTGATTCGAATTTTGGAATTTTTACTTCGTCTTCTTTGGCGAAGGAATTTCGGAGGGATGTGTTTACTATTTCTGCTTTTGCATCACTGTCATTGACAGTATTTACATTGCTATCGCGCAGAGAAGGCGTTGATTGTGTCTTCCCCGTAGTATAATTTACATGGGAACAGAATCTCTTGGCATTTTCTGCCAGATTTCGAGACAAAATTTTTTTTTTTTTGAAACTAATATGAGCGTCTCATAACGAAGTTCGCGCTAAATTTCGAGCTTATGTAAAAGATCGTCAACCTTGGGGGTTCTGCGTTCCTTTAAATTTGCAATGCTTTTTCGTTGTTTCTGCAACAGTGTTGTGACCTGTTTTGTGTACCAAGAGCGATCAGCTCCGCCGTTTGTTAAGGGGGGTAGGACGTCAAACGGGCCGACTTGGAGCAGGAGAGGCATCAAAGGACATTTTAATTTCCAGTGTCTATACTTTTACAAATAAATTAATAAAACTTCGTCAGCATCACCATGAAGGATTCAGGATTCACACTTGTTGCAGTGGAACTTCGAAAACATGACAATTTTTTTTTTACATGTGAAATTTCATCATCTTTTCACTCACTAATGGCGCATTTGTTGCTATGGGTACACTTTTCTTCATAAGTTAGAGAGATTCTTTGATGAATTTTGCACAGCATACATACCATACTTAGAGGTGTATGAAACTCTAGAATTTATTTCATTTATGAAAAAACGAAAGAGCTTCTCTATTTTAAGGTTCATGTTTAGAAAAAACATAAATTTTATAGTCAATTACCTCGATTTTTACCACAGTTTTTAAAAGATTTGGAAAATTCTAGAGTTTCATACACCTTTAAGTATGGTTTGTATGCTGTGCAAAATTCATCAAAGAATCTCTCTTACTTATGAAAAAAAGTGTACCTATAGCAACAAATGCTGCCGTTAGTAAGGGAAAAAAATGATGAAATTTCAGATTTAAAAAATATTACTTTATTATGTTTTCGAACTTCCACTGCTATGAGTGTGAATTCTGAATGCTTCCTGGTCATTCTGACAAAGTTTTATGAATTTATTTGTAAAAGAATAGACAGTGGAAATTAAAATGTCCTGTGGTGCCTCTCCTGCTCCAAGTCGGCCCGTTTGACGTCCTACCCCCCCTTAATTTGTTGGGTACAAATATCTCAGTTGCTGTGTTCAAATAACTACGGGGAATGCAGACAGGTGATACTGAAAGACTTGCCCCCTTTCATTTCCTATCAAATGAGTTCATGAGTAAATGCGCTGTTAATGGACCATTGTATGCACAGAAGGGCACTAGGGCAGGTAAGGTGTTTAATAAAGTGTGCTGACGTTGACTGCGTACCGCTTGCACCGGTATGTAGTTGTGTTGGCCGATTAGAGGTGACGAATCTTTCTTTCTGTTGACTAAAATCTTGTGAACTTTCAGTGTTACCGCTGTGTGGGGGAAGGCACGCTGCTTGTAACGTTACTACATGGCCACCTTAATAGCTCCAGTTCTGAGAAGATTGAAGCGCCGAGCTGGGCTTCAGGTGCAATTCCACGGACAGTGCGATGGTTGGTCACGGCTTTTACGTCATGCAGCGTCCTGCTGTCAAAGTACTGCGGTGCATCGTTTCGAATGCTAGACATAAGACTCTTTACAACTGTCAGGCCTTATACCGGACCCGGGTGGTGCCCTGGGAATATTTCCCTGTCGAGAGGAAAAACTTATTAGGAATCTGCAGATATTTTGCAGTCCAGCTTTCAGAGGACCTTATATCTAAAAAAAAAAGTCTGAGATATTTCTGCACTGTTGGGTGCTTGACAGTTTGTTGCCAGTGCAGATGGCGTATATTTTGGGATGTCTGAGTTCCCACGCCAAGCTACTTCCTGCGTGCACTGAAAATACACGTTATGACTGGGACTCAGACAGTGACGCCAGAAGGCATATCAGGAGTGTCAACAATTTTTGGTGGCATGCCACTTATTTGGGAGAGTGGTTTTGCCCGTCTCTTGGAGAGAGATTGTGCACCAATATATGATTCTGCTACTTCTGTGGTGAAGCCGTATCACATGCAGCAGGTGGTTAGAATTTTTCCACGTGGATCTGTTTTGGAGGAGGGAGTTTCTGGGAGCGTTTTCTGAGGTGTTCGTCCGTGGATGGCCTACTGTCGAAATCGGAGAGTTTGCCCAGGGTCGGCGATCGGGGCAGAGTCCAAAGTCCGAGCCTGAGCGCGGGTGGCGGACTTGCAGGTTTGCAGCGCCGAGCGTTTGTTTCACTCACGACGGTCAGTTGTCTGTGGTGAGCACCTCTGCAGCTCTTGCCTGTAGGGAATTTTCCGAGGTGGTTTACACCCTTCGCGTCATGTTCTCTCGACTTGCAGCGGCAGTCGTTCAAATAATGCACTCAGCGCAGCCTAAAGCTCAGTGGTACACAATCACTGCCACCAATGACAGAATCAGACAGAGTTAACGTGGATACTCAAAGAGGGATGGATCACATAGAGAGTTTCTGCCCTTCCCGCCAACTTTGGCAAACGATCATTACTAGATATGTAACTGTGATGTGTACGTACTTTGATTGGACCCGCTATTTGTATTATTATGTTTGACCAACAAACTCCATGCACGTTTCTTTCGTAATAAACCGGTCTCTTGAATGAATAAACTTTATCACAAACGTACGAACATACCTTATTAACTTAATAATTCTTTTATTTCTTATGTGGGATACTTGACATAATTAATTATTTCATTTCGAGTTTTTCAACTTACTGTTCACTGATGGGAACACGTCATTAATACGAGTTTATATAGTCCCTTGCGCAGACGTTTCAGTATTGTGTCGTAAGGATGGTTTGGCGTCAGCGCTATTTCGATGCACAAATTAGTTGGAGGTAGTTCCCACTTCACAACACCACCGTGGCATCTTCTATTACTTCGACAACAGCCATAATTCCAACAGTCTCACACCCTGTATTTCCAAAGCATAAACGCAGTAATGAAGCTCTATGCAAGGGAACTTAAAAGTTGGGCTTTCAGAATTCATTCGGAAAGATGGCGCACAGACACACTAAACACTAGCGGCTGAGGTAGCATTAATTCTGTACCTCTGTTTTTTCACAAGAGAGAGGAGGGTTCTAAGCAGAATTTAAGCAAAAATTTCCGTCTCTCTTTATAGGATGACTTTCTAATTTAATTTCAAATGCTTTCTTATTAAAACAATCTCAGTAGCTGAAAATGCATCCCAGAATCTCCGTTTTTGTATGTTCCCTAGGATTACCGGTGCTAAAGCAGTGTTCTGCAAAACCAGACTTGTTCGGCTGCTGTGAGAGTGCGTGACGCTTAATCTCAGTACACTGGCCCTCTACAGTCCTGATGGTCTGACCAATATATGAAGTGCCACATCTGCAAGGAATACGATAGACAGCCGCCTTACGCAAACCGAGATCGCCCTTAACTGATCCTAAAAGGGTTGATTGATTGGTCGGTTCGTCAGAAAGGCTACACTAAAAGACAGATCAGAGGTGCGTTGAGTTGCCGACCACTTGTACAGGAGGTGAGAGATAACAACACACCGGAGGCACAAAACTCTACGGCTTCTGTGCTTTGCGCTGGAAGCATTTCCAACAGGGTTGGTAGTGTTTAGCGAAAACAAGATGTGAAATGTGTTTTTCGACCACTACCTATGATTAAGGACCATTTCGGATCTGTTAAGGCTGATCTCGGTTTGCGCAAGGCGTAAGGCGTGTGTCTTCCGTATTTCTTGCAGCTGTGGCTTGTCACGTGTTGGTCACACCATCAAGACCGTGGAGGAACGGTGTACTGTGCACAATCGTTACCTGCGCTTACAACAACCGACAAATCTGGTATTGTAGAACACTGACTTGGCACCGGTCATCATAAATAGAGACGGGCGCTTTCGCTTAAATCCTGTGTGGAATCCTGCTCTCTACCTTGTCGAAAAGGAGGGACAGAATTAATGCTACCTCCACTATCAATAATATCTGACGTCGGTTAACTTTGGTTTTGTGGTGGCTGCAGTTTACAGAGTACGTGTGTGTGTGTGTGTGTGTGTGTGTGTGTGTGTGTGTGTGTGTGCGTGTTTTATCTTCCCGCATAAGGTTTGCAAAGCGAGGTTTTAAAGTCCTTTGCACACCACTTCCTTGCTGCATTTGTTCTTTGAAAATGGCAGGATGTGCAACTGTTGAAACATCGGCTGTTGTCGAAGACTTCAGCCGGCTGCGTTCCCCTGAGTTATCTGAGCATTTTATACAGCAATAGAAATTCAGATTTACACCTGAGTATTCATACTGTGTGATGAATCCGGTTTATTCCCTGAAACACAACCCCAGACACAGAACCTGACCCATTAATAAAACTATCTAACTACGACAATTGAGCAACTGAGTTCAGAAAAGGCGAAGCTCATGCAAAGCGCAACCAGCCGGCAAGGGGGGTTACTCGGAAGTAACACAAATGATATTACAATGAAATGAATGCCCCTAGCTGCATACAGGCGTTGATATAAATCGACGGGGACAGTTGAAAATATGTGCCCCTACTGGAACTCGAACCCGGGATCTTCTGCTTACATGGCAGACGCTCTATCCATCTTTTTTTTAATCTCATTTTGTTCTATATTTTTCGTTGAATTTGTTCATGGCGGACGTCCGATGACACCCGTTCAGGTTGTTCGTTGATCCGTTCACTCAGTTATTTTTTTTTATTGCAGAGGGTAGCTAAGCCCTCTGACCGAACACACTATATTCATAGTGCCCTCCCCTTATACTCACTACTCGTGGCATGTTGCCGATTCCCTTATGAGTTCGGGCACTGTTTGTGCATCCGCACAGAAGTAGAAGATGCTCATTTGGCCGGTGAGCCTTGTATATATACATATTCTTTCGGGCATGTCCGAAAGAACAGATATCATCTTCATGTACATACTAGTAGAAATGATATTTCCTCACAGTGTCCTAAATCACGCCTTCTTGTTTTGTAAGTTACCTATTTGTTCTTTGTTTCTTATCTTGGCTAAACGTTGCAAAAATAAGAACGTGATATTATTTATTAACCATCTCTCTTTCCGCTCGCTTTCCTCCCTCAATTGATCTTCCTTGCCCGTTGTTTAACGTTTACGATGAAACAACAAAATCACAGTTCAACAATCTAATATCGCACAACAAAATAGCTATTCATTAACAAACACGTGCTGTAAAGAGGCTTGTGGGGAGCACATACTCCGCGCTGCTGCTACGGTCGGAGGTTCAAATCCTGCCTCGGACATGAATGTGTGCGATGTCCTTAGGTTAGTTAGGCTTAATTAGTTCTACGTCTAGGGGACTTATGACCTCAGATGTTAAGTCCCATAGTGCTCAGAGCCATTTGAACCATTTGTTGAGCACATACTGCTTTCTGATACATCGCTTACAATATAATGGCGGAAAAGTGCGAATATGTTTCTTTTTATTTAACAGACACTGACTGAAATTTGAGGTACCTCCTGTCTCATTCTACCTTCCTCAGCGCCTTTTAAAATTTTCCCTCAAATTTTGACATACGAATATAGCCTTACATTTTTATCGTGCAATTCACCTCTAACTCCCACAACCTCCCTAACTGTAGCTCACTCACACCCACTAGCCCGTCGCTGTATCTCGCTCATACCCACATATTCCTAACTCACACTGTAGCTCACTCACACCCACTAGCCCGTCGCTGTAACTCGCTCATACCCACATATTCCTAACTCACACTGTAGCTCACTCACACCCACTAGCCCGTCGCTGTAACTCGCTCATACCCA
Organism: Schistocerca nitens; assembly: GCF_023898315.1. Classification (NCBI taxonomy): domain Eukaryota; kingdom Metazoa; phylum Arthropoda; class Insecta; order Orthoptera; family Acrididae; genus Schistocerca; species Schistocerca nitens. The sequence continues at coordinate 50,958,923 of NC_064620.1, forward strand.
CATATTCCTAACTCACACTGTAGCTCACTCACACCCACTAGCCCGTCGCTGTAACTCGCTCATACCCACATATTCCTAACTCACACTGTAGCTCACTCACACCCACTAGCCCGTCGCTGTAACTCGCTCATACCCACATATTCCTAACTCACACTGTAGCTCACTCACACCCACTAGCCCGTCGCTGTAACTCGCTCATACCCACATATTCCTAACTCACACTGTAGCTCACTCACACCCACTAGCCCGTCGCTGTAACTCGCTCATACCCACATATTCCTAACTCACACTGTAGCTCACTCACACCCACTAGCCCGTCGCTGTAACTCGCTCATACCCACATATTCCTAACTCACACTGTAGCTCACTCACACCCACTAGCCCGTCGCTGTAACTCGCTCATACCCACATATTCCTAACTCACACTGTAGCTCACTCACACCCACTAGCCCGTCGCTGTAACTCGCTCATACCCACATATTCCTAACTCACCTTTCTCGCCCACTCATTCAGCCAAACTCATTGTTGTTATCTCTTTGTGACTCTCTGTCATTGTCTTCTGCGTCAAAGCTACAGTCCCCTTCTTTCTTTCCTACTAATAGTTTCCTCTGACTGTCCCTGTGTACTTCTTGCTCTCTCTTACTGCCAGTATCCCATTCCTTTCTTCGTAGTGTTGCTGTCTCTTCTCTTCATCACTATACCTCTGTCCTCGTTGTCATTGTCATGTACTCTGTCTCTCGCTATCACTGGCTCTAACTCACTTCAAATTTCTTTCTCTTTATTCCTCTTAGCCCCTCCCCCCCCCCCGCACCCCTCCACCACCACCACCACAGTACTGGCACTATCTCCTTCACTCTTTTCCTAGCATTGCTCTGTCACTGTCAAGTACACTATGTGATCCAAAGTATCCGGACACCTGGCTGAAAATGACTTACAAGTTGGTTTCTGGCGCCCTGAATCGGTAATGCTGGAATTTAGTATGGTGTTGGCCCACACTTAGCCTTGATCTCAGCTTCCACTCTCACAGGCATACGTTCAATCAGGTGCTGGAAGGTTTCTCGATTCCCTGTCCACAATACAGATGAGTCGCTTGTCAGAGAACACCAAGATCTTTCTCTCTCACTCTCTTCCTCTGGCCAAGCATTCTCAGAAGGTTACTTGCCAGCACAGGGAGGAAGGAGAGGATAAGTGTTTAACGTCCCGTCGACAATTAGGTCATCAGAGACGCAGAACAAGCTCGGCTTAGGGAAGGATGGGAAAGAAAATCGGCCGTGCCCGTTTACAGGAAACATCCTAGCATTTGCTTGAAGCAATATAAGGAAATCACGGAAAACCTAAATCTAGATGGCAGGACGCAGGTCTGAACCACCATCCTCCCGAATGTGAGTCTAATGTGCTAACATCTGCGCCACCTTGTTAGGTGCCACCACAAAACAAGGTTCGTTAGAAACGTGTTTTCCCCAGATGGTACTGCCTAAAAAACTGAGGCTCTGTAGGAGTGCAAATGTTTGTCATGTTACATTATTTAATTTCTGTAAGTGTAAACCAGGATCCCATGTAGAAAATGGCACACATTATGAGATCAAAAGTATCCGGACACCTGCCTGAAAATGACTTAAAAGTTCGTGCGCCGTCCATCGCTAATGCTGGAATTCAATATGGTGTTGGTCCACCCTTAGCCTTCATGACAGCTTCCACTCTCGCAGGCATACGTTTAATCAGGTGCTGGAGGTTTCTTGGGGAATGGCAGCCCATTCTTCACGTGGTGCTGCACTGAGGAAAGGCATCGACGTAGGTGAGGCCTGGCACGAAGTCGGGGTTCCAAAACATGCCAAAGGTGTTCTATAGGCTTCAGGTGAGGTCTGTGTGCGGGCCAGTCCATTACAGGGTGTTATTGTAGTGTGTCCACTCCGCCACAGGCACTGCATTATGAACAGGTGCTCGGTCGTGCTGAAAGATGCAATCGCCATCTCCGAATTGCTGTTCGAGAGTGGGAAGCAAGAGCGTGTTTAAAACATCAATGTAGGCCTGTACTGTGATAGTGCCACGCAAAATAACAGTGACTGCAAACCCCCTCCAAGAAAAACACGACCCCTCCATAACACCACCGCCTCCGAATTTTACTGTTGGCGCTACACACGCTGACAGATGACGTTCGGCCGGCCGGAGTCGCCGAGCGTTTCTAGGCGCTACAATCTGGAACCGCACGACCGCTACGGTCGCAGGTTCGAATCCTGCCTCGGGCATGGGTGTGTGTGGTATCCTTAGGTTAGTTAGGTTTAAGTAGTTCTAAGTTCTAGGGGACTGATGACCTCAGAAGTTAAGTCCCATAGTGCTCAGAGCCATTTTTTTAGATGACGTTCATCGGGCATACGCCATACCCACACCCACACGCTGCCATCGGGTCGCCACGTTGTGTACCGTGATTCGTCACTCCACACAACGTTTCTCCACTGTTCAATCGTCCAATGTTTACGCTTCTTACACCAAGCGAGGCGACGTTTGGCTTTTACCGGCGTGATATGTGGCTTATAAGCAGCCGCTCGACGATGATATCCAAGTTTTCTCACCTCCCACCTAACTGTCATAGTACTTGCAGTGGATTCTGATGCAGTTTTAAATTCCTGTGTGATGATTTGGATAGATGTCTGCCTATTACACGTTATGACCCTCTTCAAATGTCGGCGGTCTCTGTCAATCAACAGAGCGCGGTAGGCCTGTACGGTTTTGTGCTGCGCGTGTCCTTTCATGTTTCCACTTCACTATTACATTGGAAGCAGTGTGTATAGGGATGTTTAGGAGTTTGGAAATCTCGCGTACAGACGCATGACACAAGTGACAGCCAGTCTCCTGACCATGTTCGAAGTCCGTGGGTTCCGTAGAGCGCTCATTCTGCTCTCTCACGATGTCTAACGACTACCGAGGTCGCTGATATGGAGCAACTGGCAGTAGGTGGGGTGTTTGGATACTTTCGATCACATAGTACATGTTCCATTGCTTTCCCACACACTGTTATTGTCTCCTTCGCCCATTCTATAACGCAACCGCTGTTTACAGTCCTCAAGTATTTTTTACTTTTCTATCTCTTTGCCATTGCCACTGTCTTTCACTCTCAGCATAAAAAAAGCACGAATACGCTCGCAAGCCAAAAGTTTTGGAATTTTTTTTTTTAAAGTGCTGGGGAAGGTGCAATGAGGCCGCTGGTATCCCATTTTTCAGTCATAATCTTTTAAATAAAGAGGAACGTATTCGCATTTTTTGTGCCCCGATGGCAATATTTTTCCGCTGTTTACCTACCTTTTTCTGCTGCAGTAGGACGTGTAGCTCTTACGAAAAGTTTACGTACTAAAAAAATTTTGCATGTGCTTCCTTACTGCAGTGTGGGGTTCCTAGTTGATAACGGAGACACTTTATGGAATATTTCTGCGTGTTTCCTCACTCTATACACTACGATTCCGCCTTACATTGTTTTACGTGGAGAAGTAAACTTGGAACATCTGTATCTCTGAAACGGATAAACATATGAGGAAAATTTTCAAGACTGCTCGAGATCGAGATCTTAGAAATAATCGTACATCGCAAAAATGACAGCCATTTGCTTTGCTTAGCCATCTCGGGAACCGCGGCTGAGTTTTGGTACCCAAAACCACATTTTTGTAGTGTTTTTCAAACCAGCAAGACGGTTCTTGTAGAAAAATTATTTTACCTAGAAAATATACCCTCATAATTTGTGCAATTTGCTGTGGATAATTTATTATATAAATTTTCCCTGATACCGAATTTTACGTGTAGAAGAAGGGTATCATTGGATCTCTGTATCTTGGGAACTGATATAGATGTCAAGAAAATTTTCATGGTTATTCGAGATCGGGATTTTAGGCATGCATCCTAAACACTTCAGCGATTGCTGTGCATAGCCAACGTGGAATCCTCAGCTGGGTTGTGGTCTGCTGGTGACGGCGAAAATATAGTAAAGAAAAACCTTTTTTCCAATTTTTCTGAGGAACCGCCCATGGACTAATGGTGCCCTCAAGCCTACAGTAGACAGCATCAAATGCAAAATATAAAAGACTGATTTCATTAAGCAGAAGTACTTGTGTAATATTGATACTTCGACCCAGTACTGTAGGATATTGACACTTCTGTCGGGTACACAAGTTGGCCCCTGCACCAATAGCTATCCAAAGCACTTGACCTTACCTTTTTACCACAGACAGAATCGAAGATATGAGTACCGGAAAATCCCATTTTTATGCCTAGCGTTTTGGATTGTTCTAGGTACACATGCTGTCGCTTGCACGCCGATAAAGTGTCTTTGCAAATGTACTGTTGCACCATTACAGTAAGTTGATAGATTTATTAACTGCCGAGTGTCATCTGCATAAATGTTTAAATTAATGAGCTCATAATAAGTAGTATAGTTTACATGTTTTATCATGTGAGTAATTACCATTATTATGTGATTCAGTGATATAACATATTAATATTGCGTCATTAGCAAACCTACGTCAAACGCCGAACTGGCAAAAATGTTTTATTTATTTCTGATTTCCAATTATCACTTCGTTCACGTAAAAGTGAAGTACTATTGCCGCTTGTACTTTTAATTAACTATAAGACGGCGTTGGGTAGTGTCATGCATTTATGTTCATAATTTTAATAAATCAGGATAATTAATTAGTAATGCCGCCGGTCGTGTTACACGCGCGAGTGACAAATTTACTCAAAGTGAAGTGAAACGAACCGAGAGGACGCCCTCTATTTGGGGAGGACTAATATGTTTGTCACCTTTTTCCCACACTACCTAATAACCAGATAATTGACAGCTTGTGTGGTTTAACTCTTAGGCTACGGCTGATGTAATATTACGGCGCTTATGCAAAGTAGGGAAGTGCTGCGGACGTAATAATACGTCACGCCAGTGACTCTGATTTTCCACGGTGTCAGACGTGTATTTACGTCTCCCTCAATTGTCTGTCAGATCAGTACGCTTCGCAGTTTTTGCTTGATGGTAGTAAAAGCATCACTACAAAATTGTTTGAAACATCGGTCATCGGATTTTGTTTCGTAGCTGTTAGCTTGTAACACCGGAAATTCATATCCTTCTATTTCCATCTATTGCACTGCAAGTTTTTTTCCTTATTTTGTTACCTGAAGATATAACATTTCTGTGTCTTTGTATATTGTAATTGTCTTACCATTTGTATATATTTATGCATTTATGTCGATTTATAATTGGTTTGTTTTGTGAATATTATTTGTATTTATACGCTGGGTCTGGCCTAGGGAAAACTATGCTATCGAGCGAATACATCGATAGGTCGTGTGGAGAACCCAAGTGTTTAGGATCTTTGGTAGTGTTAACTCTGTCGCGTGGAGCGCGAGCAGAGGGAGTCTGGCTGGGGTAGTGCAATGGAGCAGGTGTGTTGTGTGACGCTCCCGCGAGTTGCCTCGCTTTCAGGGTTTGGCAGCATGTAATTGCGCTCGACTTGCTATTATAGTTTCTGACACGGTGTCGCGGACGGGAAGCATTAGCTGGCGCACATCAAGAGCCCGTTTCGCCTGGTGACCGTGTCAAGAAGAAGGCGCGCCAACATCCAGCTTCTGCAACAGCGACGGCCGACAATAAGTGACTGTCGCCACCTCCTCGATCGACGGCTTCAAACCTTCAATCAACCAACAAGGAAGACTGGAAGCACGTAAAGTTTTAGAACTGTATGGCAGACCTCAGCTTTTAAAACTGTTCAAATCACAAAATTACAGCAACGTAGCATGAACCTTTGTTGCTCATTGTCCCAATTGCATTACCAAGCAGGGTCCCTTCCTTTTCCGGAATGAACCCGAGTGTCGTTGAAATTCAAACGCCAGCATTAAAGCAATATTATTCCATTTCACTGTTTTAATTTCAAAGTTCAGTTAAGGTATTCATACCTGCCTACAATATTTAGATTACACAAGCACAAATTAAGAGTGCGAGTTTTGTTAGCATATTTTAGCTTACCTGTGACTGCAGCTCAGCTTGGTACGTACTAAATTTTACTATTGTTAATTGTTCAGAACCATTTAGTTCAGGTTCAAAGTTAAATCTCTTATTTCTAAATTGCGTAGATTCAAGTAGCTTTTGAAATGATTGTTGAGGTAGTCCAAGACTAACCGTATTTTACTGAATTTCGATGTGCTTCAGAAAGAAAGCTCACTAATAACTTCAGTCACTAAATTAACTTTCGATTTTCCGGTTTTATTAATTCTTTTGCTAAATTAAGTCAGAGTGTAGCGAAATTTATTACTTCCGACAAACTTTCAGTTTTCACACTACACGTGTCAACCTTCAGTTGCCACGCTTCTAGTGCTAATCATATGTGCAATAACCTTTCTTTTTCAGTAACTATAGTAATTGTCCTTAGGAATGGCGACCGTAATTTCCCCCATATCTCACATATCTAACTACCGCTAGTAAATTGTTAATGAAACGGCTGCACATTTACTTTTTTTATTAACTTTACCCCTTTTCAAAATTAATTTCCACCAGTTTCATTTGCATTTTTCCTTTCATTTAGATGTAACCCTTTCCTCCCTCTTTACCGACAAATTAACTTCGGTGACGATTGCTTTTCCCAAATTTCCATTAGGTACACGGTTTAATTTTTCACTGTCATTAAGGTCGATAAGTGAGGGGGAGGTTACAAGCTGACGTTCAAGTTCTCTTTGTTCCATGCGTTTTGTGTGCTTTTGTGTTGATTATGTGTTGAAAATGTCAGGTGAACAGGAGAAACGTCTGCAGCAAAAGATTTACGAAGTCGTTGACGAGTCTGCAAATGATGGGAACGAAATATTTGATGAAGATTCAGATTACATGTTTATCGCATTATTTTCGCACGTTGTGTTGTTACGAGGAATTTCCCTATAGGTAAATCCGAAAATCAACCCGAGCATATGATTCCAGTGTGTGTAATGTTGGACTATGTATCTCTTCGTGTTTCAGTTTGTATTATATTGTACTCCACTACGAACGCAAAATTTTGCTTTGTTCTTTTGTTTTGTGTGTACCTTTAGAGAAATTTTGATATGTTATTGATTGTAAACGAGTATTATATACATTTAAGGCTCAAATCTACATAAACTGCTGTTATTGTTGATTATACACATGAAAAGTTGTGGTGTTCGTCGAATCGACGAATGGGTAGCAGTGATCGTTAAAAATTCTTGGGTAGCATTCCAGGGTTAAGAACCTAGTTCACGAAAGATTTTCCTTCAGTTTTTTTTAAACTAAACGAAGACAGTAAGTGACCTGTCTTCAAGGGAGCGATAATTTTGTTTTTCGATGCAATTTTCAGCTAACAAAGTAGTAGAGTGTGTCGCGGCGCATCTTCAAGGCACGTGTTTGCTGTGGTGAAGGTGTCGATGTTTAGCTGTCACACGTCATTTCAGTTTATTATGTGTTGTAGAACACTGAGTGGATAAACGTGTGCATTACACGAATTACACGTACATGTAATTCCCGTACACGGATAGCGAGCAGCTAGATGAGATTTGCGGAAAAGATTTGGTTTTGACTTATTTTGGTGTATATTATATAAAATCACCGTTTCATTATCCCGTTGCGCTACGGGAAAGTTCCTGGACTCTTGAATTACAATCAAGAACAACTGACAAGATGAGAAACATAGAAGTAGATATCCTCCGTGTAACAAAGCAGCTTAAATCACTTAATAAAGGAAAGGCCTCCGTTCCAGATTGTATACCAGTCAGGTTCCTCTCAGAATATGCTGATTAAATAGCTCCATATTTAGCAATTATATACAACCACTCGCTCACAGAAAGATACGTACCTTAATATTGGAAAATTGTTCAAGTCACACCAATACCCAAAAAGGGAAGTAGGAGTAATCCGCTGAATTACAGGCCTGTTTCACTGACGTCGATTTGCAGTATTGTTTCATAACATATACTGTATTCGAACATTATGAAGTACCCCGAAGAAAACGATTTATTGACATATAGTTAGCACGGATTCAGATAATATCGTTCTAGTGAAACACAACTAGCTCTTTATACTCATGAAGTAATAAGGCTATCGACAGGGGATGTCAGATTGATTTCATATTTTTAGATTTCCAGAGGGCTTTCGACACCGTTCCTCACAAGCGTCTTCTAATCAAACTGCGTGTCTACGGAGTATCGCCTCAGTTGTGGGACTGGATTCGTGATTTCCTGTCAGAAAGGTCACAGTTCCTATTAATAGACGGGAAGTCATCAAGTAAAACAGAAGTAATATCCGGCGTTCCCCAAGGGAATGTTCAAGGCCCTCTATTGTTCCTGATCTATATTAACGACGTAGGAGACAATCTGAGTAGCCGTCTTAGATTGTTTGAAGATGATGCGGTCATTTACCGTCTTGTAAAGTCATCATATGATCAAAATGTCTTGCAAAATGATTTAAATAAGATATCTGTATGGTGCGAAAAGTGGCAATTGACCCTGAATGAAGAAAAGTGCGAAGTTATTCACATGAGTACTAAAAGAAATCAGCTAAATTTCGATTACCCGATAAGTCACACAAATCTGAGGCTGTGAATTCAACTAAATACTTAGGGATTGCAATTACAAATAACCTAAACTGGAACGATCATATAGATAACATTGTGGGTAGAGCAAACCAAAGACTGCAATTCATTGGCAAAACACTTAGAAGGTTCAACAGGTCTACCAAAGAGACTGCTTACACTACGCTTGTCCGCCCTATTCTGGAGTACTGCTGTGCGGTGTGGGGTCCGCATCAGGTGGGACTGACGGATGACATAAAAAGAGTACAAAGAATTGCAGCTCGTTTTGTATTATCGCGAAATAGGGGAGATAGTGTCACAGACACGATACGTGAATTGGAGTGGCAATAACTAAAACAAAGGTGTTTTTCGTTGCGACGGGATCTTCTCATGAAATTTCAATCACCAGTTTTCTCCTCTGACTGCGAAAATAATTCTGTTGGCACCCACCTACAAAGGGAGAAACGATCATCACGATAAAATAAGAGAAATCAGGGCTCGACGGGAAAAATTTAAGTGCGCGTTTTTCCCGCGTGCCGTCCGAGAGTGGAACGGTAGTGAGATAGCATGAAGGTGGTTCATTGAACCCTGTGCCAGGCACTTTATTGTGGATAGTAATCACGTAGATGTAGATAAAAGTTATAGATAGTCACATTGCTTTGTAGTTGACTTGAGGGTCAGATTTCATTGAAAACGAATGTTTCATGGCGTTAAAACCGCGGTCATAGTGTCTTAGGGACTCAAAGTTTAAATTTTAAATACTGAGAACGGCTTTCAGTCTAAAATACTTGGACGATCAATATGATAACAACCATTGAAGGAAAGCGTACAAATTAATATTGCCTTTGGATACTGGGTCTGAAAGTAACTACGTAGCCCAGTGGCCTCACTATGTGGAAGGATATTCTACAGTGCGTCGACGCCGCAATCAGGGCAAAACAGTAAGGTACACGATGGGTGTGGCAAGCAAAGATCTCCTCCAGCGGCAGCGACGTTGGTAGCTTTCAGCCACGAAGTGCAGAACGCTGTCACCATAATAAATGGAAGCCTTAGTTGGGTAGTAGTTTTGGAGTGCTGAGGCGTTGCCATAGAATACAATTGTGACTGCGCACTCCAGCTGTCAGGGATCTTCTCTGCTCATACCTAATGGAAGTAAGTGTTCCAGCTAAAAGGCTCTAAATTTTAGTTGAACTGCGCCGTTATATCTGCAGTCAACAACCATTTGCACTTTTGGCAGTATGTAAACTTACTCGTGGCGTTAATGGATCATACTTTTGTTGAGTTTCGCAATATTCCTTTCTAGTCGGTTTATAACAAAGTTGAACATGAAACAAAGTAGTTACACATTCAGGTATATGTGTTCACCATTCTGGCCCTACTTGATTAACAATGACAAGGAATAACTACAAATGAAATACGTTTCACTTCTCGTTCTCTCTTTTGCTACCTGCATCTTACTCAAGGTCTGGTTTGTTGCGTGATGATTGAGACACATTTCTTCACATTATTTTCGTAATTTGTTAACATAAGACCAGATATTCTTCACACAGTTTCTGCACACAAGTGAGAGAAAATGACAAACATATTCTGGCGAGTGTAATAGTACCTTTACAAGTCGAAATCTAAACGAGGAGCTGCCTGGCATAGTATGTTTACGGATCGAAAGCTAAACAAAGACTCTCCCAGTTGGCGCGTAGCGCTGTATTTATAATTTCGCAGTTCCCGTGAGAATTTTGGGGAAGCAGTAACTTTTTTGTTACAATAATTTTATAACTGTAACGTTAATTTTGACAGAAGTACACATTTTCAGGAACTTGACAGTTAAAATTACAAGAAAATACTACTGGTTATTCAAATCAATTTTTAGTCTTGCGACAGAACTAGAATGCAAAACTTTTACCACAAATAACTTTTCAAACAGAATGTTTTTTGAAAAAAAAATTAGTTTTGAAAAGTGGAGACAACGAAGTTTCATTTCAATATGTCACTACTAATACAAGTAACTTTTACCAGTGTAGAGATTTTATGCAATTCATATTTTGTAGCCGGCCGAGCGGTTCAGTATGGAACCACGCGACCGCTACGGTCGCAGGTTCGAATCCTGCCTCTGGCATGGATGTGTGTGAAGTCCTTCGGTTGGTTGGGTTTAATTAGTTCTAAGTTCTAGGGGACTGATGAGCTCAGATGTTGAGTCCCATAGTGCTCAGAGCCATTCTATTCATATTTTGTACATATCGTAATTTCATAATATTTCTGTTTTTAATAAAACAAACTATACTGTTATTATTAGGAGGCTGGTAGCTACATACTGAATAATAAAGTTTACTACGAACCGTATTTAGTAAAATTTCGGCAATTTCCAAAACATACTGATCACCAAGTTACGTATTTAGTTAACAGTACCGTTGTAAGTAGGCTGTTTATGTGTTTGTATGTTGGTAGCACTATGTAACGCTCTGCATTAATAACTCTGACAGCGCTGTGCGCACTCTGTAAGAGACTGTCTCTGGATGGTCGGACTCGCACTTGGAGGTGAACAGCCAGTGGAGGTGGAAGTTGAGAGTGAGTCGTCAGCGGTGATGTAGGTTAGAGGTTAATAATTAGTAGTATTGGAGGATTGCAGTATTAGCGCGAGCGGACGGTCTGAATGTGTATCCGTCATGGAGATTTATTACTTATGATTATATATATATATATATATATATATATATATATATATATATATATATATATATATATATATATATACACTCCTGGAAATTGAAATAAGAACACCGTGAATTCATTGTCCCAGGAAGGGGAAACTTTATTGACACATTCCTGGGGTCAGATACATCACATGATCACACTGACAGAACACAGGCACATAGACACAGGCAACAGAGCATGCACAATGTCGGCACTAGTACAGTGTATATCCACCTTTCGCAGCAATGCAGGCTGCTATTCTCCCATGGAGACGATCGTAGAGATGCTGGATGTAGTGCTGTGGAACGGCTTGCCATGTCATTTCCACCTGGCGCCTCAGTTGGACCAGCGTTCGTGCTGGACGTGCAGACCGCGTGAGACGACGCTTCATCCAGTCCCAAACATGCTCAATGGGGGACAGATCCGGAGATCTTGCTGGCCAGGGTAGTTGACTTACACCTTCTAGAGCACGTTGGGTGGCACGGGATACATGCGGACGTACATTGTCCTGTTGGAACAACAAGTTCCCTTGCCGGTCTAGGAATGGTAGAACGATGGGTTCGATGACGGTTTGGATGTACCGTGCACTATTCAGTGTCCCCTCGACGATCACCAGTGGTGTACGGCCAGTGTAGGAGATCGCTCCCCACACCATGATGCCGGGTGTTGGCCCTGTGTGCCTCGGTCGTATGCAGTCCTGATTGTGGCGCTCACCTGCACGGCGCCAAACACGCATACGACCATCATTGGCACCAAGGCAGAAGCGACTCTCATCGCTGAAGACGACACGTCTCCATTCGTCCCTCCATTCACGCCTGTCGCGACACCACTGGAGGCGGGCTGCACGATGTTGGGGCGTGAGCGGAAGACGGCCTAACGGTGTGCGGGACCGTAGCCCAGCTTCATGGAGACGGTTGCGAATGGTCCTCGCCGATACGCCAGGAGCAACAGTGTCCCTAATTTGCTGGGAAGTGGCGGTGCGGTCCCCTACGGCACTGCGTAGGATCCTACGGTCTTGGCGTGCATCCGTGCGTCGCTGCGGTCCGGTCCCAGGTCGACGGGCACGTGCACCTTCCGCCGACCACTGGCGACAACATCGATGTACTGTGGAGACCTCACGCCCCACGTGTTGAGCAATTCGGCGGTACGTCCACCCGGCCTCCCGCATGCCCACTATACGCCCTCGCTCAAAGTCCGTCAACTGCACATACGGTTCACGTCCACGCTGTCGCGGCATGCTATCAGTGTTAAAGACTGCGATGGAGCTCCGTATGCCACGGCAAACTGGCTGACACTGACGGCGGCGGTGCACAAATGCTGCGCAGCTAGCGCCATTCGACGGCCAACACCGCGGGTCCTGGTGTGTCCGCTGTGCCGTGCGTGTCATCATTGCTTGTACAGCCCTCTCGCAGTGTCCGGAGCAAGTATGGTGGGTCTGACACACCGGTGTCAATATGTTCTTTTTTCCATTTCCAGGAGTATATATATATATATATATATATATATATATATATATATATATATATATATATATATATATATCTTGTTTAGCTGGCAGTATTAGCGCTTGTATCGCTGTAGTTCGTGTCATGTAGATTTTCTGTGAGGTAAGAGACTTACGAAATGTATAAGTTATTGTTAGGATTTATTCTTATTCGGGGCCATTCTTTTGTATTAATTATTTGAAGTCAGGTTATCATTTTAGAGCAGTCAGATAGCGTTGCGCTAGGATATTGTGGGTCAGTGTTGAAATGATGAAATAGCAAAGAGACAGCATTCAATTTCACTCAGCAGTTTAAGTAAAAATATTTATAAGAAGTTTCGCAGTATAAAATAAACGTAAAGTGTTATATGTGCCATTAGTTTCTCCTTTTATTTGCAATTACTTCCGATCATTTAAAATAAAATATTTTATGTCCTTTTTATTCTTATTTGTAAAAAAACATACGTGTTGTACATGTCTGTAGCTCGAAAGAAATGTTTTTATTACTTGTAATGCATGTTGATTGCAACAGTTACTTATATGTGGTCACATAAGATAATTCGGATATATTATCAACAGGTATGTTAAATATTGGTATCGACTGCTACATAGATGGAAATTTACCTGCGCTCCAGATAAATTTCAGTCTGCAGCCGGATGATATAGTCATCTTGACACGGTATTTCAGCTGAACATTTGACCGCCATTTTCAGCTGAAATATTACGACGAAATAGTGTAAGATCCGTCTTCAGATCCTACAAGGTTTTTATCTATTAACCGTTTCTGATACCGAATCCACTATTACGCCTAGCTATGTCCACAGTATCATCTAGATATGACACCGTCACCACCCTGCCAGCTGTATAAAGGACGGCGTGTTGGGTGACGGATTTCTGCCGAGTCACGTACCTGATGTAACATTTCCGGGAATTTCAGTTCCCCGTTCTTCCCACAGAGTGCATACTAGCGCTGTTGTCATTGACCGTCATGCGGAACCGGCGGATGCGAGCGCCATGTGTGACGACACTACAGTGATCTCACCGCGCCGTACTATTTTCGACCTATTGTGTCGGTTCAGCTCTGCAACGTTGCAACTGCAGTCAGCTCCGCTGTCACTGCGATCTGGATAATTGCATTACTTAGGGCATCGTGAAGTCGACCTACCAAAACTACCAACTGCCTGAACACGAAGACTGAATCCCACGTCTATCATACTTACAAAAAAGCTGCTCCTCATCCATCCGATTTTTGGCTACCGATCTCCGCCTCTAAACCCCTTCAAATCCTTGGACATCGTGCACTACTCCTAATATTCCATATTAGTCGACTCCCCCCCCCCACGTGTATTTTGTAGCAGTGGATAAATTTTCCACACCTCCTCAAAAACCTCGAATAACTTCGTCAGTCATAATATAACACCTCCACGACTCGATCTGCTAAATGACAATGTGGTCATAAGCGTAACAGTCCTTAAATGAGCTGATTCGTTCCGGAGCTCTGCCGAAACTAGATGCAGAGCCGTCTCCTCTCCTACCGAACTAAGTGCTAGTGTTGATCGAGCATACTGCGTACCATTATGAACCCGAAGTGGTAGTGCTCACTATTTGCGAAAATTGAAAAGCAAATAAGAATAATTACTGTACGACAATAATACTGCCAATCCACTGCGGACGATTACACACAATAAGTAATTCACTTATATAACTAATTCACTTGAGTAAAAATGCAACCATTTTTGCACACAGCTCTGATTGTATTTTTATTTTTATGAGAATGTGTATGCTGTGCACGTGTACTTTATGGCATGAAGACTTCGTGAACCCTAGACTACACATTCCATCCTTTCAGTTATGCAATACGTGACATTATAAATTCAATCCATAATGTATGTAAAACGAGAACTTTTCTACCTATGACATGATACTGTACGTTATGTCACATTATGTAATATTTGTATTTATTTTCTGATTTGTAGTATGTGTTTTTTTTTTACCACAGTTAATAAAATTTTCTGTCTGTTGTCGACCTGTAAAACGTACTTCACTGACATGTGCATAATCCCTTAATCATGAGATTTAATCCCATGTGTTACATACAGACGGTATAGATAGCCATAGACCCTCGAATACCTTTTACTCTTTTTATTAATGTTAGCAACTACTATTTTTTAGCACCTTACCGTTTAGTAACGACCTAAGTAGAAACTATAACACTGGAAACTTTAATAAATAATACAGTCGATCGCGAACATGATGCGCTGCAAAAACTTATGTTCCCTGCCCACTGTCTGGTGGTGTTGCAGGGTTTGACGTGACTTGAGGTGGTGAAAACACTGCCTGTCAAAAAAAGTGAAACAATCCACAAGCCAAAGCCGGATGGTAGTGTTACTTCGTACACGTACGCGCTATCGCAGCCAAATAGGAGGAGATTAGTGTTTAACATCCCATCGACAGCGAAGTCATTATAGACGGAGTAAAAGCTCGGATTAAGGAAGGATGGGGAAGGGAATTGACCTTGCCTTGCCGCTGCAGAGTGAAAATCTCATTCCGGTATTTGCCCGAAGCGATTTGGGTAAATCACGGAAAACCTAAATCAAGATAATCGGACGACGGTTGAACCGTCGTCCTCCAGCATGTGAGTCCAGCGTGCTAACTACTGCGCCACATTGCTCGGTCACAGCCATATAAATGATTAAGAATGCAGTTCTCTGGGATAGGTAGAACAGCCACCAGTCTGCAGTAGTCTTGTTCGTGTTTAATGTTCGTACCAGTTCCGGTGGGGCATATAAGTTACGCGAACAGCGTCAGTAATCACTGTGAAGGACACGAAGATGTCGTGTACACGTGTGAGACAGTGTTATCAGCAACTCATAGAGTTTGAAAGGGGCCTCATTATCAAATCCAAGACCAGATTTTTTTTTTTTTTTTTTTTTTTTTTTTTTAAGCGACGCAGCACGGAGCAATTATCGAAATGGGGCAGATATCGGTAGGTGATCCACATGTACAGAGAAACAAATGATTACAGTTTGGGAAAAATTCAATGATTTATGCAAAGGACAGAGCTTCACAAACTGACCAAGTCAATAAGGGGCTGGTCCAACTGTGACCTTCATGCAGACAGTTATTCGTGTTGGCGTGGATTGATCGAGTTGTTGGACGTACTCCTCAGAGATATCTTACCAAATTCTGATCAGTTGGCGGGTCAGCTCGACAAAATTCCGAGATGGATTAAAGGGCTCTGCCAATAATGCTCCAAAGGTTCCCAATTGGGGAGAGATCCGGCGACCTTGCTGGCCAATATAGCGTTGGCAAACTAGCAGTGCAAGCTCTCGCCGCGTGCAGGCGGGTATTATCTTCCTGAAATATAAATCAAAGACGAATTGCCATGACTGGCAACAAAATGGAGCGTAGAATATCGTCGCCGTACCGCTGTGCTGTAAGGGTGTCGCAGATGATAACCAAGGGGGTTCTGCTATGTCACCCCAGACCATCTCTCCTGGTTGTCGGGCCATATAGCTGGCGAAAGCTAGTTCGATCTCCTACCGCTGTTTGGAGCATGTCTACATACGTCTTCGGTCTAGACTCTCATTTAGAGGAGTAGAATTGTCTTCAGTGAGTAGTCGCGCTTCGAACTGAGCCCCGATGACAGGAAAGACGTGTCCAGAGACGCCTTGGAAAGCGGCGGGGTACCAACCTGACTGCCGTCGCCATACAACCCGACAACCAGCAGAGATGGTCTGGGGCGCCATTTCTTTGTCATCCGTGGTGTCCTTACAGCACAGCGGCAAGTCAATCATATTCTACGCCATGTTGTGCCTACATTATAGCAAGATAACGCCCGCCGCCCGCAGCAAGAGTTTCTGCTGCTTGTCTGCATCTGCACACGTACGCGCGTGCGTACGCACACACACGCGCGCACACACACACACACACACACACACACACACACACACACACACACACACACACACACACAGCACGCACACACACACAATGTATTCTGTGTGCTTCACTCTTTTTGCCAGTCAGTGTACTCACCGTCTCAAGTCATGTCAGGGTTCGCAACGCCACCACGCCACAAGACAGTGGTCAGAGAACATAATTATTTCGTACACGTACGCACCATCGGAATCCATTGTCATTACCGCCTCAAGTCACGTCAGGGTTCGCAACGCCACCACGCCACCAGACAGTGGTCAGAGAACATAATTGTTTCGTACACGTACGCACCATCGGAAGCCATTGTCATTATATATATATATGGCTTAGCCACAGCCTTGGGCATGTTTCCAGAATGAGATTTTCACTCTGCAGTGGAGTGTGCGCTGATATGAAACTTTCTGGCAGATTAAAACTGTGTGCCGGACCGAGACTTCTGTAAACTTCGGAAGGTAGGAGAAGAGGTACTGGCAGAAGTAAAGCTGTGAGGACAGGCCGTGAGTCATGCTTGGGTAGCTCAGTTGGTAGAGCACTTGCCAGCGAAAGGCAAAGGTCCCGAGTTCGAGTCTCGGTCCGGCACACAGTTTTAATCTGCCAGGAAGTTTCATATCAGCACACACTCCGCTGCAGAGTGAGAATCTCATTCTGGAAACGATAGTCTTGTCTGTCACATTGGTAACAGCAAAAAGTCGTCCCTTCAAGAGGAATTTTTTTGAAGGTGGAGGGCGGAAGACTGTGAACTTACATGCTGGGCATTTGTCTCTGGGCTATAGTTGAGACCGAGTTGTCTCCAGGGGCTATCTGCTGCTCATTAGCGCACAGCAGCTGATTTCAACAAATGTATCGTAAATTACGTAGCACGATCTGCATACTGAGCAGCTCCTTACTTGCAACTTGTGTTGCTTAATTTGTGTGTAAGTTGTGGTACCTTGCTGTGTCGTCGTCTATTGTTGCAGTCACATGTAGTAAGCGTTGCTTCAAGCAGTGGAGAATGGCAGAACAGAGGCACGCCAGCGACTGAGGCATTGCGAAGTAGGCAGGCACAGATAGCCTCGCTGACAGCAGCAGTCTACCAACATGCTGACGCAAGGAAGCACACGGACCAAACGCCGAGCGAAGCCTGGAGAGTCCTGAGTAAGGGGAAGTGAGGCCAGCACGCTAAGTTACGCTACGATATGCTGCGGGAGTAATAACAAAAAGCTACCTCCGAGGGTAAAAAACGTCCTCCTGCCGGATATAAATAGTGGAGCGCAGGCAGCAACAGACAGAAGCCATTAGGAAGCAGTTCGGATTTGAGGACGGACGTGGTCCATGTCCGAATGTTCAATCTTCGTAGGTGACGATTTCGGAAGTCTGTTACAGCTCACAGGAGTCATCCATTCGCCACCAGATGTCAACTCAGCTCTGGAGGTCAGCCTGGGTTCGGTCGGCACCACGGCTGACTAACTACAGCGAGAACTTCCAGCAGGACCGGCCGCAGCGCGGTGATGGTCACAGGCGCCGCCGGGGACTGACGCCCGGACTTCACGGCAACCCTGCCCCACGGCACGTGGTCCGTCCATGACGGAACCTCGCGGACATCGCGACTGACGGCTCCCCAGCCGCCGGTGCAGCAGGCGTCGGCAGCTGACCTCATGGCGACGCGGCTCCGTGGGCGGGCCCGTACTGGGGCGCCGAGCGGCGACGAGTTCATCTCAACCACAGGGCATCCTGGCTTCAGCAGAGCACTGGTGGCCTGAGGCTCCCGAGTGCGATCAGCGGAGCGCGTTGCGCGCATTGTCAGAGAATCTACACAGCAGCAACCAGGCGGAGGGATCCGCAGGGCTGGGCAGTGACGACGAGGTTGAAATTGTAAAGAAAGTTCAATAAATAATTGTAAAACTCCACGCCGTCTCAGTCTTTGGCGCAGCCACTGTGTCTGCTGCTAACAAGTGGTGCAGAAGGCGTAACACTTTAAATTTGCGAGCTGCCCAGTTGACCAGGTCGTGTTTTTTCCTCCATACAGTCTTCCACACTTTTTGGTATCTCGCTCGCCACAGTGTTCAGAGCCACTTTGTAATTTTATCAGTGTTTTAGACAACTCTGATCTCTGTTATTTTTCTGTGATGCATGCCAATCATTAGGACAAATAAATAACTAATAATCTCAGTTTTGACTTAGTGCAAGGTTCCTAACTTTCCTGCAACTTTTCCGTTGTTAGGTAAGCCACAAATAAGAAATATAACCTGTTGAACACCCAGTGTGTTGTTCCCACAGTGACGGTGTTTCCGCTGTGGTGGTGTGTGCAGTGGCCAAACTGAAAGGTCCGCTACAGTAATAATACAGAGAAAAGAACGGGCATTGCAATCGCTCGCCTTGTCTGATCAAAGACTTGATTTATGGCGAGCATTACTTTAACGCTCCTGCAGTCCTATCTGGGAAACACCAGATCACAACTTTCACTTTATTGCTGCCCTGGTTTACATACCTTCCTCGACTGCACCTGCGGGGAGCGTCCACGTGTCCCTCGACCATTCACGAAGCACACGCGTGACGCCGTGCCGGTGTCCAGGCCCTTGCCATCCCACGCGCGTGCCCGACATCTCGTCGCAGTTCCCAGGACGCGTTCTGCCGGTCGTGGCGCGGCGGAAATTTCCCTCCGTTTCCGGCCGTTTTCCCGTTAAGCGCGGCCTGCCTCTCTCGCCGCCGTATTTCCCCGGCGCGGCCCCGCCCCTGCGCCGTAGGCAACCCCTCTGACTCATACGCGGCGCAGACATAAAATTTAACGGCTACCGCTTAAGGACCACGGTTGCAGGCGGGCATTTACCGTATACACAATTTCGTTTCCACCGCCGCCGCGTTTTCGGAGCAAAACCGTTGCACATTATTGAAAACCGATGCATCGGAGGAATGCTTCTCCCTCTATATAGTCGATAGCCAACGGGGGGAGCGCGCCCCTTCACGTTCTGCTGTTATTCAGATTCGTGGGCTAAGAGCTGACTTCAATTGACTCGAAAAATACTTGGGGCAAAACAGTTGCCAGGGAAGTTCTTGCTCTTCGGGAACTTCGGCCGCAAAGGTCCGGGCGCTCTGCTGCCACTTCTGCAGAGGAAATATTTCGAGTGCAACGTCGAGATAACCGTTACGAAAGCCCTGCAAAACATTCCTTGATGTCACAGTTTGTCGACGAGAGAGCTGTCAGCACAGAACAGAACGGACTTAAATCTATCATTCACACTGTTTATTATTCCGGTCATCTAAACTCTTACTGATATAACAAATCAACTGGCTAAAGACTTGTTCTGTTACTTATCGCTGAAGCAAATATTTTCTGGTGGAAGAAATTCCAAGTTGCAACGTGATTCGGATTAAAGATATCAGATGCCATTGTAACCGGCTGCTCGTGCAGTTTTGCCGTGGGGTGAAGGCAGGACCACACAGCGTCAAATAGTACCATGCCTAGTAAAGAGCGGAGGTGTTCAAACTAGTCTTCGTGTTGAGATCCTGCTTATTTTTATTGTGTTACAAATCAAACAATGCAGCATCTCAACATTGTAACAAATTTTAGCTCTTTACGGATAATCGCGTCGGAACTTGAAAGCCAACAGTCATAATTAAAACTGAAATACACAGTATAAGTGTCCCACAGCAATACTTGGTGTCCATAAGCGTTTGCCCTGATAACAAAATTGGATGCAGTAAAGGAAACAAGAAGAGAATAGAAGCTTTCGAAATGTGGTGCTATAGAAGAATGCTGAGGATTAGATGGGTAGATCACATAACTAATGAGGAGGTATTGAACACAATTAGGGAGAAGAGGAGTATGTGGCACAACTTGACCAGAAGAAGGGATCGGTTGGTAGGACATGTGCTGAGGCATCAAGGGATCACCAGTTTATTGGAGGGCAGCGTGGAGGGTAAGAATCGTAGAGGGAGACCAAGAGATGAAGACACTAAGCATATTCAGATGGATGTAGGCTGCAGTAGGAACTGGAAGATGAAGAAGCTTGCACAGGATAGAGTAGCATGGAGAACAGCATCAAACCAGTCTCAGGACTGAAGACCACAACAACATAACAAACAAAGGGAACATGAGTTACACCACATCTGCCTCTACTCATTAAGTTTAGAACCTTACATAAGGATTTAATACAGGTAATACACTTTAACATTTAAATCACTTTAACGTCTGAGCCTCTGGAAACACGCAGAATATCAAGATGCTATCCAATCTCTTGCTAAACATTCTACAGAATGTCAGGTGTCATTGTACCAATGGCATCACTGACGCGCTGCTACAGTATCAGTCTCAGAAACTGTTATTTTGTACACAATCACTTTCACATACCTCCAAGGAAAGAAATCTAAGTGCTAATGTCATTCTCAATGGAGAGAAGTCTTCCGAAGTGAGAGTGATTTCAGGTGTTCCGCAGGGGAGTGTCGTAGGACCGTTGCTATTCACAAAATATATATAAATGACCTTGTGGATGACGTCGTAAGTTCACTGAGGCTTTTTGCGGTTGATGCTGTAGTAAATCGAGAGATTGTAACAATGGAAAATTGCACTGAAATGCAGGAGGATTTGCAAAAAAAAAAAAAAAAAAAAAAAAAAGTGGTTCAGATGGCTCTGAGCACTATAGTACTTAACTTCTAAGGTCATCAGTCCCCTAGAACTTAGAACTACTTAAACCTAACTAACCTAAAGACATCACACACATCCATGCCCGAGGCAGGATTCAAACCTGCGACCGTAGAGGTCGCGCGATTCCAGACTGAAGCGCCTAGAACCACTCGGCCACTCCGGCCTGCGAGGATTTGAAACGAATTGACGCTTGGCTCAGGGAATGGCAATTGAATCTCAATGTAGACAAGTGTAATGTGCTGCGAGTACATAGAAAGAAAGATCCTTTATCATTTAGCTACAATATAGCAGGTCAGCAACTGGAAGCAGTTAATTCCATAAATTATCTGGGAGTAGGCATTAGGAGTGATTTAAAATGGAATGACCATATAAAATTAATCGTCGGTAAAGCAGATGCCAAACTGAGATTCACTGGAAGAATCCTAAGGAAATGAACTCCGAAAACAAAGGAAGTAGGTTACAGTACACTTGTTCGCCCGCTGCTTGAATACTGCTCACCGGTGTGGGATCCGTACCAGATAGGGTGGATAGTAGAGATAGAGAAGATCCAACGGAGAGCAGCGCGTTTCGTTACAGGATCATTTAGTAATCGCGAAAACGTTACGGAAATGATGGATAAACTCCAGTGGAAGACTCTGCAAGAGAGACGCTCAGTAGCTCGGTACGGGTTTTTGTTGAAGTTTCGTGAACATACCTTCACCGAGGAGTCAAGCAGTATATTGCTCCCTCCTACGTATACCTCGCGAAGAGACCACGAGGATAAAATCAGAGAGATTAGAGCCCACACAGAGGCATACCGACAATCTTTCTTTCCACGAACAATACGAGACAGTAATAGAAGGGAGAACCGATAGAGGTACACAAGGTACCCTCCTCCACAGACCGTCAGGTGGCTTGCAGAATATGGATGTAGATGTAGATGTAGAATGTCAGGACAGCTCGGCGATCAAGGAATCGGGTCTAAGAAATCGCGAAGTTCTAGAGCCCAATGAGGGGGAGCGCCATCTTGCCGAAAGATCATAGTGTCTTGCATGTCCTGTAGCTGGGGAACGGGATAATTCACCAGCGTGTCTAGGGAGACATATCTACTTACATTCCTATATAAGTGGTGTCTGTTCTTTCGGACATGTCCGAAAGATCGGACACCATTTCTGTGTTTGATCCCGCGGCTGCACATACAGTACGTTCAGAAAGAAGAAATTCTTATCTGTACAGCATTTAGGCGATGAAAGAATTAATTGGCGATCAATGAAAATTTGCACCAAGGTCACTGAGTTCTTTCATTGCCTAAATGCGGCACATATCGGAATTTCTCCTTTCTGAACACATTCTATGTCCAGCGGCGGGCTCAAACACTGAAATGGTGACCATTCTTTTGGACATGTCCGAACGAAGCAACTCACTTATATAAACATATATACGTCATGAATGCTAATATGCTCATTCAGCGCAGAGCACTCTTCGCGCGACCTCGTGACGTGATGCGACCAGCGGAGGAAAAAGCGCTAGCGGACGCTACTTTGGTAGTGTAGGGCAAATGGGGGTGTGCAGTGACAGGGTAGGCGTGCTTAGGTATTGCGTGCAGCTGCGTCTAACCACTGTGGCAACGTGGAGTGGCTGGCTGACGTAACTGCCTAGTAAAAAGGAGGCCCGAGTTCTAATTCTGACCTTGCTGCACATATTGCTTCGTCGCTAATGAATCCTTTCATTCCCAAACGCGGCAGAGATCGGAATTTTTCCTTTCTGAACATATCCACTTACATTGTTTTCAAAGAATGAAATGAGCCACTCACTCGATCACACACTAAACCACATCACACATTAACCTTTGGACTGTCCCTAACTTGTTCTCATACGGCATGAGGATTTCCTGATTCCCAGATCCGGACATTATGTGGCTAACTGAGCCACAGACATGAAATATAGCCCCAGAGGAAAACTACAAGCGCTTCAAGAAACCATTGTCCTCATCCAAAAAGTTCAGCAAGTGCATTGTAAGATGTTCGCCGTTTGGGCGATCATTTGCTTGTAACGACCGAAAAACTGTACCTTGTATCCGTACAATTTAAGATGTTTGCGAACCACTTTATGCGCCGTACACTTTGGCACTTGAAGCTCCCGCGAAGTTTGTCCAATCGATATTTGTGACGATCTCGTGAATGCGATTTTAGCTAAAAAGCCTTCCATCAATGTTCTGAGTAACTTGACATCAGGTGCTTTCTTCCGATAATAGGCCACCAACTTTCGCTGCACTGTAATCGGTGATATGGTTTCTGCTAGCCACCCACGCAACACACTGAGTTATTTCCTTCGGCGGGGGGGGGGGGGGGGGAGATGGAGTGGAGCGACGCCATTTTCTCTATATAGCTCACACGGTGTTCCTTGTGAGGAAACGTTGAGTAAGACACAGCTGTACAGAAACTTTATGCGTTCCTGAGTTCCCTAGTAGACCTGCAACAAAAAACAAACGTTAACATCATAAAAATAATTAAAATTTAATCTTGAAATCAGGGTAAGCTTTCATGGACACCCAGCATTTCTTTTATATTCGCTTTAACGAAATATAAAACAAACCAAAGTGGCACATTACTAAAGTGTATTTACTTTTTAAATTACTCGTTCCCCATTTCTCCAACATTAAAAAGGAAATAAAACTTCAGCTGACAGTAACGATCAGTAGAAAAAGTTTCCTGAATGAATTTAGATGATGCTACGCATAGTACCTTGCTTTGAAACTTCCTGACAGATTAAAGCTTTGTGGGCGACCGGGACTCGATCTCGGAACTCTTGCCTTTCGCGAACAAGTGATCTAGCGACTTTTTTATCTCATTTTGTTCTATATTGTTCGTTGAATTTGTTCGGCGGTGGGGAAGGAAAGGGGGGGGGGGGGGACATCCGATGAAGCCCGTTCAGGTTCTTCGTTGATCCATTCACTCAGTTTTTTTCTATTACGGAGGGTAGGTAATCCTCTGACCGAACACGCTGAGCTACCGTGCCAGCGGCGACTGAGTTACTCAAGCACAAGCCATGAGTTGTCCTTAGCTGTACTTTCGGCCGTACCTCATTTCCTAACTTTCAGACGAAATTGACGTTTTCCTGCGACACGTGTAGGACTAGAACACCTAGAAGAAACCATATTTCGGAAATATGGCTTATCCACTGCCTGAGCAGAAGAGCTAGTTGGTACAGCACTTGCCTGCGAGAAGCAAAGGTCCCGGGTTTGAGTCCCGGGCGGGCACACAAATTTAATCTGCCAGCACACACTGCACTGAAGAGTGAAAATTCATGTAATTCATCAGAATGTGGCTAAGCCATGTATCTGCAAAATTATTTCTTCCAGATACTCTAGTCCTGCAAGTTTCGCAGGGGATTTTCTGGGAAGTTCGGAAGGTAGGAGTCGAGGAAGTGGCAGAAATAAAGCTACGGGGACTATGAAGCACTATGCTGCCAAATACGTCGTAGTAACTACTTTTGAGAAACGAATATAAAAAATGACCCAAACCGCAGAATATGAACTTAAAGAAAAAATTACGTATGATCGTACTTGAAAATAAAATGTAGCGTTGCTCTTCTGAATACGTATGATCGTACTTGAAAATAAAATGTAGCGTTGCTCTTCTGAATCAGTGAATGTTAAATTCACACGCCGCTGAAATGGTGCGTATACTTAAACCAATTTTTCAGCAAAAAACGAAATGTAATTAACTGTGACTATATAGAACAACTGACATTAGCAATCTCAGTAAAACTGAGGTATAGCTTTAGCAGTTTCAGTTCAGTGATTTTGATTTAATTTTTAATTTTCTCTGTCAGTATAAGCTAAAACTTTTAGCATCTGTTCGCAATAAAAATAATAAAACAATATATAGCGACGCTTTTAAAGAGCGTTTGGTGTCAGAGGAATAGGTGAATAATAGGTACATCTTGTAATTCATAGTTACAACTGTCTTTTAGACGCAATACTGAGAACAATATGAATGAATACAGGCAATACGAATTTAAAGAAGAGCTACTTTACTAATAATGTAATCGTAGTTACACCAGCGCAAAACGAATCTTATTATGGAACGTTGAACACAATAGAAACTAGACTGACAAGACTTGCAAATGTCACAGTGTTTTGCTTAAACATTTCGATGTTCCATCGACTACAAAAGTTCAAGGCACAAAGGGAAGGTTCGCGAGCGACGAACTAAAACAAGGAAACTTTTCTCTCCTTACATATACGAAATTTCGGTGGTAATTTTTTAAAGGAAATACTTTCGTTCTTTGTCATTAAATACCTTTTTTCGCAAGAAATATAAATGAATGTGATTAATTACAACAGTGAATGCTCAGTGCTGCAAAATTGTGGAAATTGGGACGGTTTTTGTTGCGGTTTTACTTTTAATTAGTCGAATATAAAAACCACGAACAAGGAAAACATTTAATTCACTGGCATTCCGAGGCTGATTATAGCTTGATACTAAAAACGGATACACTGGTGCATGTTCGAAAAACGTCTGATTCTGTTGGAAGCAGAAAGGCATAATCACATCCGAAAGTGGAATCGCTGATTAAGATTAGCTCATTGGGAGCAGCTAACAAGTTTTAAGCTAGTATCTTGAGCAACAGATTTAGGGTACTATCACAGAATTTAATAGTGAAGAATCAATGGGTTTCCGTAAAGATGAAAGACCTACGCTGTATTGGTGATGAAACAAGCGACATACGATTTAATTGAGCGGTCCGCTTAGCGTTTGTCGATATAGAAAAAGTATTTGATGTAGTGAACCGAATAAGTATGTGGGGCATAACGAAAATACGTGGATATAAATTTGATTTAATAAAGCTGAAATACTAGACGAAGAATTCTTTCTATATGGGGTGAAGCGAAGTACACAGAAACTGAAAGTATATATGGCAGGAGGCAGTGACGCAATACCAGCCGATATGTGGAAAGTAATGAATCTGTCTAAGCTGGGAAAACTCCATTATCTAACTGTCAAGATTTGGAAAGAAGAGAAAATACTTGAAGAGTGGAAAGATTTTTTAATTCACTCAATATATAAAATGTCATCCAGCTATCTGCATCAACACCAGGGGAATATTGTTCGTCATTTCTGCATTCAAAATTCTTACAAACGTAATTTTATCAAGCCTACAACCGTATCTGGAAAACATTATTTACGATCTACGAGCTGGTTTTATAACACACAAATAAACAGTGGATAACGTTTTCATTTTATGAATTTGGAATGCAAGAAAAATTAATAAATCTGAAAAAATAAGCATTCAAGATTAAATTTTGGACTAACAGTTTCTCGGAAATGTTCTATGTTACGTTCGGAGGGAAACAAGGACATGCTTTGTCTTCATCACCATTCATCCCCGTTATGGAGCAAATCATCAGGGAAATAAGATCCTCACAAGTTGGAGTAAAGCTAGAGCACCGTTTTAAGCACGGGAGTCTGTTGATGACGTTGTAATCTGTAGAAAAAATGGAAAAGAAATTAATTCACTCACAACAATATTGTTTAACAGGTTACTTGGAATTTGACTACAGATTAATACCAGCGAAATCATGTACTTCATTGTCTCATAGCAAACTAAAGAACATCTCACCTTTGGAAATGGGTCAGAAGAAATAGAAACAGTAGCTATGTTCACTTGTCTCGGAACGTCGGTAACTACACAACAAAGTGTCAGGGAAGAAATAAATAGTGAAATACAAAAAGCCAACAGATGTTGTTTCGCATTAATGGACGTATTGAAAAGTAAACTTATTTCAAGAAATTGAAAGATTCGCACATAAAAAACTCTTGTCAGGCATGAGACGTGTACATTAACAGGTTTAGAAGAAGCATAATTAAGAACCTTTTAAAAAAAAATCTGGGCAAGTATCTAGGGCCGCACGGGATTAGCCGAGCGGTCTATGGCGCTGCAGTAATGGACTGTGCGGCCGGTCCCGGCGGAGGTTCGAGTCCTCCCTCGGGCATGGGTGTGTGTGTTTGTCCGTAGGATAATTTAGGTACCTAGTGTGTAAGCTTAGGGACTGATGACCTTAGCAGTTAAGTCCCATAAGATTTAACACACATTTCAACATTTGCAAGCATCTGGCGCGATTCAGGATAAGAACACAGGGAAACTGATAATGTCAATAAACGGCGAAGTATGTAATGTGTATGAGAACCAGACATTGTATCCAAAATTAAAGCTGGGAGCCTTCGTTAGACTGGACAATTTCGAGATCCAGAAGAAAGCTGAGTGATTCATTCATGTAAGGAGATCCTCAAGGAAAAAGACCTTTTCAAGTACCAAGACTCCGCTGCTTCGACAGCATCAGAGAAAATATGAATAGGTTACATTCGATGAATTGGAAATTTAAACGGCAAGACATAACTAGCTATAAAAGCACTATGACGTCAGCAATCAAGAGCTTTCGTAAATTGTGAAGCTTGCTAATAAGAATACTAATCATAGTGCGAAATCTGTATGAAAAGATAAGAACCGCATTGGGTACAAGTGGCGTGATGCCAGATTCTTCCACCACTAGTAGAGATAAGAAGAGGGTGTATCATTTCACTCACGGGCTTTAGTGTGTATGACAGATACGCTAAGGTGACAAAAGCTACGGGGTACCTCATAATATCATGTCGGACCTCCTATTGTCCGTTGAAGTACAGCTACTCGACGTAGAACTGACTTAACAAGTCGTTCGAAGCCCTCTGTAGAAATACTGAACCATGCTCCCTGTACAGCCGTCCATAACTGCGAAAATATTGCCATTGCAGGGTTTTGTGCACCAAGTGACCTCTCGATAGTGTCCCAAAAGTGTTCAACGGGATTCATGTTGGGCCTTCTGGGAGGCCAAATCATTCGCTCGAATTGTCCAGAATATTCTTCAAACCAATCGCGAACAGATGTGGCCCGGTGACATGCCACTATTGTTTGGAAACATGAAATCCATGAAAGACTGCAGGTGGTCTCCAAGTAGGCGAACATAATAATTTCTAGTCAATGGCCGGTTTAGCTGGACCAGAGGATCCAGACCGTTCCACGTATACACATCCACCAACATTGTGGAGCCACTACCAGCTTGTAGAGTACCTTGTAGACAACTAGGGTCTATGGTTTCGTGGGGCCTGCCCAACGCTCAAACCCTACCATCAACTCTTACCAACTGAAATCGGACTCATCTGACCAGACCACGGTTTTTCAGTCGTCTAGGGTCCAAACGATATGGTCACGAGGCAGGGAGAGGCGCTGCAGGCGCTGTCGTTCTGTTAGCAAGGCCACTAGCGTCGGTCGTCTGTTGCCGTAGCCCATAAAGGCCGAATTTCGCCACATTTTGCCAACGGATATTCATGGTACGTCCCACATTGATTTCTGCGGCTACTTCACGCAGTGTTGCTTGCCTGTGAACACTGATACGAGGTGCATTCAAGTTCTAAGGCCTCCGATTTTTTTTCTAATGAACCAATCACCCGAAATCGATGAAACTGGCGTTACTTCTCGACGTAATCGCCCTGCAGGCGTACACATTTTTCACAACGCTGATGCCATGATTCCATGGCAGCGGCGAAGGCTTCTTTAGGAGTCTGTTTGGACCACCGGAAAATCGCTGAGGCAATAGCAGCACGGCTGGTGAATGTGCGGCCACGGAGAGTGTCTTTCATTGTTGGAAAAAGCCAAAAGTCACTAGGAGCCAGGTCAGGTGAGAAGGGAGCATGAGGAATCACTTCAAAGTTGTTATCACGAAGAAACTGTTGCCTAACGTTAGCTCGATGTGCGGGTGCGTTGTCTTGGTGAAACAGCACACGCGCATCCCTTCCCGGACGTTTTTGTTGCAGTGCAGGAAGGAATTTGTTCTTCAAAACATTTTCGTAGGCTGCACCTGTTACCGTAGTGCCCTTTGGAACGCAATGGGTAAGGATTACGCCCTCGCTGTCCCAGAACATGGACACAATCATTTTTTCAGCACTGGCAGTTACCCGAAATTTTTTTGGTGGCGGTGAATCTGTGTGCTTCCATTGAGCTGACTGGCGCTTTGTTTCTGGATTGAAAAATGGCATCCACGTCTCATCCATTGTCACAACTGACGAAAAGAAAGTCCCATTCATGCTGTCGTTGCGCGTCAACATTGCTTGGCAACATGCCACACTTTTCGCATTTTCAGGTCGTCATGCAGGATTGTGTGCACAGGACCCACAGAAATGCCAACTCTGGAGGCGATCTGTTCAACAGTCATTCGGCGATCCCCCAAGACAATTCTCTCCACTTTCTCCATCATGTCGTCAGACCGGCTTGTGCGAGCCCGAGGTTGTTTCGGTTTGTTGTCACACGATGTTCTGCCTTCATTAAACTGCCGCACCCACGAACACACTTTCGCCACATCCATAACTCCATCACCACATGTCTCCTTCAACTGTCGATGAATTTCAATTGGTTTCACACCACGCAAATACAGAAAACGAATGATTGCACGCTGTTCAAGTAAGGAAAACGTCGCCATTTTAAGTATTTAAAACAGTTCTCATTCTCGCCGCTGGCGGTAAAATTCCATCTGCCGTACGGTTCTGCCATTTCTGGGACGTATCGATAATGAACGCGGCCTCATTTTAAAACAATGCGCATGTTTCTATCTCTTTCCAGTCCGGAGAAAAAAAATCGGAGGCCTTACAACTTCAATGCACCTCGTAACTCTATGCAAAGACCGCTGCTCTCGGTCTTTGGCTGAAATTTTTTATTCTCGACGCACTCTTGACATTGTGGATCTCGTAATATTGAATTCCTTATCGATTTCCGAAATAGGCATTCTGCATTTTAAGCCTATTAATTCCCTTCGTGCGGCCATAATCACGCAGGAGATCTTTTCACATGAATCATCTGAGTGGAGATGACAGCTCCGCCAATGCAGTGCCCATTTATACCTTTTGTACGCGACAAAACCTCCATCTGTACATGTGTATGTCGCTATCCAATTACTTTTATCACGTCAGTCAATATTCAGACGATCGTCGAGGGGTTGTAGAGGGTGTCTTGATTTAGAATATGATATTGGAAACGTCATCGAACGGCGCTACAAACCGTAGGAGCTACAGGGCAGACGTGAGTCGACTGTTCACGCTGACGGACCGCCACCGTTCTGCTCGCAACAGACCTGGCAGAATTCAGAACGCTGGAGGATATCTAGCGCGCCCACGCTTGTCAAAACAACAACGTAAACACACATTGTTATCATGATTTAGCATGCGCTCGCCTCTATGGTATGAAGCTCCTTATGCTGCAATACGGATCTGATGGCTATAGGCAGTTAAGTAGACACTGAAGAATTACAGCCAATATCAGGATGGACATAACCGCTGCCTACGAATAACTGCACTTATGTCGTCCACCTTCATGTAAAGAAAACTGCAGGGGATTGACAAAAATATGGATGCACCAAAAACGTAACACAATACCATTCTTAATACGGTTTGGGAGAATCGCTGGAATTCAAAGCAACTACCATTCGTCTCGAAATGTATAAATATAGCTCCTGTATAGTTTTCAAGGGAATCTCCTACCATTCCTTTCGTAAAATGGTGGCAAGTTCAGTTAACGAGCCGGCCGAAGTGGCCGTGCGGTTAAAGGCGCTGCAGTCTGGAACCGCAAGACCGCTACGGTCGCAGGTTCGAATCCTGCCTCGGGCATGGATGTTTGTGATGTCCTTAGGTTAGTTAGGTTCTAGGGGACTAATGACCTCAGCAGTTGAGTCCCATAGTGCTCAGAGCCATTTGAACCATTTTTTCAGTTAACGATGACGGAGGTACATAGTGATCGCGCACTCTGCTCAACAATATTGTGATCTACATACTTATATGGATATGGTGTATGTTCTTTCGGACATGTCCGAAAGAACAAACACCATTGATGACCTGCAGCCGTCTATTATATATTCAGCTGCTGACGGGCGTTGATATATACTGTATCAACGGGGCAGGTGGAAATGTGTGCCCAGAGCGGGAGTCGAACCCAGGATCTCCTGCTTACATGGCAGACACTTTGTCCATCTGAGCCACCGAGGACGCAGAAGATAGTGCGACTGCAGAGACTATCTCTAGCACGCCTCCCGCGGGACCCACATTCTGCCCTTATATGTCCACACACTACATTCGTAGTGTCCCTACCCAACACATTCATTACTCGTGGAAGACATTCTTACCAAGTCCCCTAAGAGTCCTCGCATCAGTCATCATCAGAATGGGAAGAAATTACATGTGGTGTCCCACAGGGATCCATCTTAGCGCCATTGCTTTTTCTTGTGAACATTAATGATCTCTCATCAGTTACACTGCCAGAAGCAGAGTTCGTTTTGTTTGCAGATGACACAAGTATTGCAATAAATAGTATGTCAAGTGTAGTTCTAGAAAGATCTGCTAATGGTATTTTCATGGATATTAATAAATGGTTTAAAGCCAACTCGGCCGGCCGGAGTGGCCGTGCGGTTCTAGGCGCTACAGTCTGGAACCGAGCGACCGCTACGGTCGCAGGTTCGAATCCTGCCTCGGGCATGGATGTGTGTGATGTCCTTAGGTTAGTTAGGTTTAATTAGTTCTAAGTTCTAGGCGACTGGTGACCTCAGAAGTTAAGTCGCATAGTGCTCAGAGCCATTTGAACCATTTGAAAGCCAACTCACTGACATTAAACTTCGAAAAGACTCACTATATGCAATTCAGAACCTGTAATAGGTTTCCACCGAGCACATGCATAAAATACAAAGAAGAGCAGATAGAAGAGGTTGACAGTCTTAAATTCATGGGATTACAACTTGATAATAAATTCAGTTGGGAAGAGCACACCACAGAACTGCAGAAACGCCTTAACAAATCTGTATTTGCAATTCGAGTGTTAGCAGACATAGGCGACATAAAAATGAAAAAGCTTGCATACTTTGCCTACTTTCATTCCATAATGTCATATGGTATAATATTTTGGGGTAACCCTTCAAGTCAAACAAAAGTTTTCAGAGTCCAAAAGCGTGTAATACGTATTATTTGTGGAGTAAATTCACGGACGTCCTGTAGAAACCTCTTCAAAGAACTGGGTATACTAACTACTGCCTCTCAGTATATTTACTCATTAATGAAATTTGTTCTAAATAATATATCTCTTTTTCCAACAAACAGCTCAGTTCATACATACAATACCAGGAACAAAAATGATCTGCACAAGGACTTAAAAGCGCTTACTTTAGTTCAAAAAGGGGTCCACTACTCAGGAACACTCATCTCCAATAATTTGCCAGTAAACATAAAAAATTTAGTTTCAAATAAAGATCAGTTTAAAAGGAGCCTGAAAGACTTACTAGTGGCCAACTCCTTCTACTCCATTGACGAATTTTTTAATAGAAACAAATGATGTATTGTATATATTCATACTATTAGTATTGTTATTTCAGCTTAAAAAAAATTGACATGTTCCACATCCACGAGGATCTCCTCAGCACGGATCTATGGAACGAAAACTAATCTAATCTAATTTAATCTAGTTCGGGTAATATGGCCGGTATTACCAGAACTATATACTTAAATGGATATGGTGTCTGTTCTTTCGGACATGTCACCAGCTGAATGTATTAATATATAATTCTAATCCCATATTGTGATCTGATGATTTTGAGGCCAGAGCATATGCGACAATTCATTCTCGTGCTCATAAAACATTTTCGGAAGATGCAAGCTATGTGACAAGGGGTCGTTGTCACCCTCGAACACAGGATCATCATTGGCAAACGAACATTGCAGCACAGGATCGACCTGATCAGCCAAAGTGGATACATAGTCCTTGGCCGTAATGCGACCTCGCAGAGAACCCAAGGGACCCATGTAATACCGCGACGTAGCAACCCAAATGATCAGCGAACCGGCGCCATGTTCTACTCTCGGTTCGTAAACTCGGTCAGAAGCTGGAAAAAGAATGCAACAAGACTCATCAGACCAAATGACTTTTTTGCACTGATACATAGTTCAGGTTTTATGGCTTCTGTACCACGTTTTCCCGTCACAGGCATTTGCATCACTGGTTATTGGTTTTGGGATTCCATCTCTTCGTGCAATTCCCTGCTTATGGAGCTCCAATCGTGTTGATTTGGTGCTGACGGGGTTCGCGAGTGAGAAATTCAGTTCTACGTTGGCTTTCGCAGTTGTCGTCGTCTTATTTTCGTCACAAATGTTCTTCAATGATCGTCCGTCACGGTCACTAAACAAATGGTATCGTCCCCATTGTTTCTTAGCTGATGACGTTCTTCCTCTTTGTCTTTATGCGGCACAAATCTTCGGTACGGTGCCTCTTGAAACACCAAACACGTTAGCTACCTTGATTACGGATCACCCACCATACGGGCACCAACAATTTGCCTGCGTTAGAATTCGCTGAATCTAATCTACACTACCGGCCATTAAAATTGCTACACCACGAAGATGATGTGCTACAGACGCGAAATATAACCGACAGGAAGAAGATGCTGTCACGTGCAAGTGATTAGCTTTTCAGAGCATTCACACAAGGTTGGCGCCGTTGGCGACACCTACAACGTGCTGACACTAGGAAAGTTTCCAACCGGTTTCTCATACACAAACAGCAGTTGACCGGCGTTGCCTGGTGAAACGTTGTGATGCCTCGTGTAAGGAGGAGAAATGCGTACCATCACGTTTCCGACTTTGATAAAGTTCGGATTGTAGCCTATCGCGATTGGGGTTTATCGTATCGCGACGTTGCTGCTCGCGTTGGCCGAGATCCAATGACTGTTAGCAGAATATGGAATCGATGGGTAGAGGAGGGTAATACGGAACGCCGTGCTGGAACCCAACGGCCTCGTATCACTAGCAGTCGAGATGACAGGCATCCTATCCTCATGGTTGTAACGGATCGTGCAGCCACGTCTCGATCCCTGAGTCAACAGATGGGGACGTTTGCAAGACAACAACCATCTGCACGAACAATTCGACGACGTTTGCAGCAGCGTGGACTACCAGCTCGGAGACATGGCTGCGGTTACCCATGACGCTGCATCACAGACAGGAGCGCCTGCGATGGAGTACTCAACGACGAACCTAGGTGCACGAATGGCAAAACGTCATTTTTTCGGATGAATCAAGGTTCTGTTTACAGCATCATGATGGTCGCATCCGTGTTTGGCGCCATCGCGGTGAACGCACAGTGGAAGAGTGTATTCGTCATTGCCATACTGGCGTATCACCCGACGTGATGGTACGGGGTGCCATTTGTTACACGAATCGGTCACCTCTTGTTCGCATTGACGGCACTTTGAACAGTGGACGTTACATTTCAGATGTGTTACGACCCGTGGCTCTACCCTTCGTTCGATCCCTGCGAAACCCTACATTTCAGCAGGATAATGCACGACAGCATGTTGCAGGTCCTGTACGGGCCTTTCTAGATACATAAAATGTTCGACTGCTGCCCTGGCCTGCACTTTCTCCAGATCACTCACCAATTGAAAACGTCTGGTCAATGGTGGCCGAGCAACTGGCTCGTCACAATACGCAAGTCACTACTCTTGATGAACTGTGGTATGGTGCTGAAGCTGCATGGGCAGCTGTACCTGTACACGCCATCCAAGCTCTGTTTGACTCAATGCCCAGGCGTATGAAGGCCGTTAATATGGCCAGAGGTGTTTGTTCTGCGTACTGATTTCTCAGAAACTATGCACCCAAACTGCGTGAAAACGTAATCACATGTCAGTTCTAGTTTAATATATTTGTGCAATGAATACCCGTTTATCATCTGCATTTCGTCTTGGTGTAGCAATTTTAATGGCCGGTAGTGTAATCTAATCTGCATAGTAGCGTGTTGGCTCACCTTTGGACCGCAGTATAGCGGCTAATCTGCTTGGCACGTAATAGGGATGTCCGTTTCAGGTTTCCGGAGGTACGTTGTATCATATTTCTAGGCACAGGTGACGCACTTCCCATCAGTTAAGGGCTACTGGTTTGCGGGCGTGGACTGGTGCCCGACAGCATCCAAATATGTTCCACCAGGTTGAGAATAGGTGGATTTAGTGACAAAGACACCATCTTCATTTCGCTGTGATGCACCCCAAACGATTTTTGCACAATTCTGGCATTCTGACATTGACTGTTATTATGCTGGAAGATCTATCTACATCTACATTTATAGTCCGCAAGCCATCCGACGGTGTGTGGCGGAGGGCACTTTACGTGCCACTGTCATTACCTCCCTTTACTGTTCCAGTCGCGTATGGTTCGCGGGAAGAACGACTGTCTGAGAGCCTCCGTGCGCGCTCGAATCTCTCTAATTTTACATTCGTGATCTCCTCTGGAGGTATAAGTAGGGGGAAGCAATATATTCGATACCTCATCCAGAAACGCACCCTCTCAAAACCTGGCGAGCAAGCTACACCGCGATGCAGAGCGCCTCTCTTGCAGAGTCTGCCACTTGAGTTTGCTAAACATCTCCGTAACGCTATCACTCTCATCAAACAACCCTGTGACGAAACACGCCGCTCTTTGGATCTTCTCTATCTCCTCCGTCAACCCGATCTGGTACGGATCCCACACTGATGAGCAATACTCAAGTATAGGTCGAACGAGTGTTTTGTAAGCCACCTCCTTTGTTGATGGACTACATTTTCTAAGCACTCTCCCAATGAATCCCAACCTGATACCCGCCTTACCAACAATTAATTTTATATGATCATTCCACTTCAAATCGTTCCGCACGCATACTCCCAGATATATTACAGAAGTAACTGCTACCAGTGTTTGTTCCGCTATCATATAATCATACAATAAAGGATCCTTCTTTCTATGTATTCGCAATACATTACATTTGTCTATGTTAAGGGACAGTTGCCACTCCCTGCACCAAGTGCCTATCCGCTGCAGATCTTCCTGCATTTCGCTACCATTTTCTAGTGCTGTAACTTCTCTGTATACTACAGCATCATCCGCGAAAAGCCGCATGGAACTTCCGACACTATCTACTAGGTCATTTATATATATTGTGAAAAGCAATGGTCCCATAACACTCCCCTGTGGCACGCCAGAGGTTACTTTAACGTCTGTAGACGTCTCTCCATTGATGACAACAAGCTGTGTTTTGTTTTCTAAAAACTCTTAAATCCAGCCACACAGCTGGTCTGATATTCCGTAGGCTCTTACTTTGTTTATTAGGGGACAGTGCGGAACTGTATCGAACGCCTTCCGGAAGTCAAGAAAAATGGCATCTACCTGGGAGCCTGTATCTAATATTTTCTGGGTCTCATGAACAAATAAAGCGGGTTGGGTCTCACACGATCGCTGTTTCCGGAATCCATGTTGATTCCTACATAGTAGATTCTGGGTTTCCAAAAACGACATGATACTCGGGCAAAAAACATGTTCTAAAATTCTACAACAGAGCGACGTCAGAGATATAGGTCTACAGTTTTGCGCATCTGCTCGACGATGTCATCGCCTTCCGGAGCGAAGGCAAGTATGAGGGAATTTTTGGTTCTCGATGTTATTTATGTAGTCATAGTAGACCTGGTCTTCTGATTTCTACCATAGTTCTCGTGAAAGCCCAGAACGAAGTCCCCCATAGTACATGAGTCGCTCACTAAGTAATGCAACACATTTTTTTCTCGGCCTATTTCGGTTTACAAAACGCAGAATTTCTTCTGGGGGATGCGGAATATTTCCGCTTCCGGCCCTAAAGTTACATGCAGTTCCCACTGGTGGCATATTACGCAGTCTTCAAAACGGCGTCTGTAACGTAGGTGAGTTCCAAGCCGAGAGCTGTGGTTGAGTTTCTTTTGGCGGAAAACCAGAGCATCTTAGGTATTCATAGGTGCTTGCAGAATGTCTACGGAGGCCTGACGGCGAACAAAAGCACGGTGAGTCGTTGGGTAAGGCGTCTGTCACCATCGAAACAAGGTCGCGCAGACCTGTCCGATCTCCCGTGCTGTGACTCCTGCAATGTTAGAACATGATGTCGCCGGCCGCGGTGGTCTAGCGGTTCTGGCGCTGCAGTCCGGAACCGCGGGACTGCTACGGTCGCAGGTTCGAATCCTGCCTCGGGCATGGGTGTGTGTGATGTCCTTAGGTTAGTTAGGTTTAAGTAGTTCTAAGTTCTAGGGGACTTATGACCTAAGATGTTGAGTCCCTAAAAAAAAAAATAAATAAATAAATAAAAATAAATGATGTCGCTGTATTTCGAGGTGATCGACGAATCTCAAACACATCGCTATTCAACTGCACATCTCTGTTGGTAGTGTTGACACACTCTGTCACCAGTAGGGGTTACTCAAAGGTGTGGCATTGGGCATTGACGGTGATGCCGTCCCTAACCGGGTGACACTCCAGAATACCATGGTACCATGGCTGTCAGGATGCCAGGATCAGCATGACCTTCGCGGGTGATGCCACATCACCCACTGCTGCTCGTAGTTCCGCATGACATTAAGTACCATTGCTGCCAGCGAGGAAGCCAATTTTCACGTATACTCGCTGTTCCACTCTGTTGACATCCATCTTCTAATATGGCCAAGCTCACACTGAAAGTTACAGGCGCTTGTACCGAGCCATCCTTGTAGGCGGTCGCAGTTTGTCGGTTGATTTCGGTAGTTTGGCGTGTGCTTTCGAATGTATACGGTGATGCCACTGGTTCGCACGATTCATCATAGTTGCCATGACTTATGGAATGACCCTCGTATAAAAAAATTATAAATGAAAAACACAGCGTTGTGTCTATTCCACAGCATTAATTTAATTTGTTCATGTCTGATGATGGATTTGTAAGCCAGAAACCGTCTAATTGGATAAACGGATAGTGAAGGACATACACAGTGCTGTGCTTTTCATTTATAATTATTTTTTTCCTACAAAGAAGCGACAGAAAAAAACAGTTAACAATATCAAAAAATTCATTAACGAATAAACAGATTGAGAAGCAGTACTTAGTGTCCCCAATTACGTGAACATGGCTCCGGCGACCGTTCACACCACAACTAATTCGTGTCACACGCTTTTGTGCTCGGAAAATTTGAGCTTTGTTTGGTGGGTTACCCCAAAAAGAGGCCCTGCATAAAGCTATCTAACGAAAGTAGGACGCGCATATTACCTCTTATATTTGGCTGAGTGGTCAACAGAACTCAATGCCATGTTGACGACTTGGGTTCGATTCCTGATACTGCCAGGGATTTTTCTTTGTTGGGAGGAGCGGAACGGGTTGAACCCAGCCTCATTATGCCAACTGAAGAGTTACTTTGACCGAGTAATAGCGGTTCGAAGGTCAAGAAAACTGACAACGGCTGGAAGACCGGTAGGCTGACATCACGCTCCTCCATACCGCATCCAATGACGCCATTGGCGGAGGATGGCACGGTGGTCGGTCGGTACCGATGGGATTGCCAGGGCCTGCGGACGAAGAATTTTGACGACCTCTACGTTGCAATCAAAGATTTCTTTGCGCTCTTTAACAATCCTGTGTTATATTAAGCCTAACTGAAATTATTACAAAGTTGTAATCCCTAGTTAACTCTGTCAATCTCCTCTGCCGTATTTTGGTGTATTTTATGTATATATTAGGAGGAAACCTCTTAAAACCTCAAAT
Source organism: Schistocerca nitens (assembly GCF_023898315.1). Taxonomy (NCBI): domain Eukaryota; kingdom Metazoa; phylum Arthropoda; class Insecta; order Orthoptera; family Acrididae; genus Schistocerca; species Schistocerca nitens. The sequence goes on from NC_064620.1 coordinate 50,997,795, forward strand.
CTACATACTGTGTCTTTTCAAAGGAAAAATTTATTATCGTCGATAAAAATTTCAGTAACGGATATTCATACAAATATAACTGATTTGCAGTTTATTGCAATATTTAGATCATCTGAGAATGAAAAGACATGGCGTCTGATCGTATTACTGATCGAAGGTCATTAATATATACAGTTAAGCATAAGAGCTCTGAGACTGAGTCTTGTAGGACATTATATTTAGGTAATTCCCATTTGAATGATGACTGGTGGCCTAACACAAAACTCTTTCCTATTGACAACATTTCTTTCGATGAAATGTATTTGCAGTGGCGAATATGAACAACAATCAGCTGCATAAGGGAATGATGACAATGAAAAATTTGTGCCGGAACAGGACTCGAACCCCTATTTTCCACTTATCACGAACGGTCGCTTTACTATTAGGCTACCCGTGCATGCTTCACAATCAGACTCAAACCGGTGTGGCACACATTTTCACTGTCATCATTCCATTATACAGCTGATGGTAGCCCATACTCGCAAATGTGAATATACATTGAAGAACCAAAGAAACTGGTACGCCGGCCGTTGCGGCCGAGCGGTTCTAGGCGCTTCAGTCTGGAACCGCGCGACCGCTACGGTCGCAGGTTCTAATCCTGCGTCGGGCATGGATGAGTGTGATGTCCTTAGGTTAGTTAGGTTTAAGTAGTTCTAAGTTCTAGGGGACTGATGACCTCAGATGTTAAAGTCCCATACTGCTCAGAGCCATTTGAACCATTTGAACCAATCCTGCAGAGCTGTCCATAAATCCGTAAGAGTACGAGACGGCGAAGATTTCTTCTGAACAGCACGTTGCAAGGCATCCCAAAACTCTCAATTATGTTCATGTCTGGGGAGCTGGGTGGCCAGTGGAAGTGCTTGAACTCAGAAGAATGTTCCTGGAGCCACTCTGTAATAATGCTGGACGTGTAGGTCGTAGCATTGTCCTGCTGGAATTGCCCAAGTCCGTCGGAATACACAACGGACACGAATGTATGCAGGTGATCAAACGTACATGTCACCTTTCAGAGTCATATCACGCCAACTGCAAACGCCCCACAGCATCAGAGAGCCTCCACCAGCTTCAACAGTCCCCTGCTGACTCGAAGGGTCATTGGATTCATGACGATGTCTCTACACTCGTACACGTCCATCCGCTAGATACAATTAGAAACGAGACCAGGCAACATGTTGCCAGTCATCAGCAGTCCAATATCGGTGTTGATGGGCCCAGGCGAGGCGTAAAGTTTTGTGTCGTGCAGTTATCAAGAGTACACGAGTGGGCCATCGGCTCCGAAATCCTATATCGTTGATGTTTCGTCGAATGCTTCTCACGCTGGGACTAGTTGATGGCCTGCAGCAATTGGCGGAAGGCTTGCACTTCTGTCACCTTGAACGATTCTCTTCAGTCGTCATCGGTCCTGTTCTTGCAGGGGTCAGGGATTTTCTCTGTCTCGTGATGGCTGGGTGTTGTGTGCTGTCCTTAGGTTAGTTAGGTTTAAGTAGTTCTAAGTTCTAGGGGACTGATGACCTCAGATGTTAAAGTCCGATACTGCTCAGAGCCATTTGAACCATTTGAACCATTTGAACCAATCCTGCAGAGCTGTCCATAAATCCGTAAGAGTACGAGACGGCGAAGATTTCTTCTGAACAGCACGTTGCAAGGCATCCCAAAAACTCTCAATAATGTTCATGTCTGGGGAGTTGGGTGGCCAGTGGAAGTGCTAGGAACTCAGAAGAATGTTCCTGGAGCCACTCTGTAATAATGCTGGACGTGTAGGTCGTAGCATTGTCCTGCTGGAATTGCCCAAGTCCGTTGGAATACACAAGGGACACGAATGTATGCAGGTGATCAAACGTACATGTCACCTTTCAGAGTCATATCACGCCAACTGCAAACGCCCCACAGCATCAGAGAGCCTCTACCAGCTTCAACAGTCCCCTGCAGTCTCGAAGGGTAATTGGATTCATGACGATGTCTCTACACTCGTACACGTCCATCCGCTAGATACAATTAGAAACGAGACATGTTGCCAGTCATCAGCAGTCCAATATCGGTGTTGATGGGCCCAGGCGAGGCATAAAGCTTTGTGTCGTGCAGTTATCAAGGGTACACGAGTGGGCCATCGGCTCCGAAATCCTATATCGTTGATGTTTCGTCGAATGCTTCTCACGCTGGGACTAGTTGATGGCCTGCAGCAATTTGCGGAAGGCTTGCACTTCTGTCACCTTGAACGATTCTCTTCAGTCGTCATCGGTCCTGTTCTTGCAGGATATTTTTCTGGGCGCATCGATGTCGGAGATTTCATGTTTTAGAGGATTCCTGATACTCACGGTACACTTACGAAATGGTCGTACAGGAAAATCCCCCGCTACCTCGGTGATTCTGTGTCCAATCGCTTGTGCGCCCACTGTAACGCCACTCACGTACATCTTGATAACCTGCCATTGAAGCGGCAGTAACCGATGTAACAAGTGCGCCAGGCACGTGCTGTCTTCTATAGGCGTTGCGGACCGTAGCGCCGTATTCTGTCGGTTTACATAACTCTGTATTTGAATACGCATACCTATAGCAGTTTCTTTGGCGCTTCAGTGTGAGTCATCTGTTTCATAACGGCTGTAGTCACTGCAGTGCCTCTTCGCTCGGACATCTATACATAACGAAAGAAACATTCCGTCGTACTTCTGAAGAACACCGGGAATACAATATCGTAAATGCCGTATACAGGGTGGCCCATTGATAGTGACTGGGCCAAATATCTCACGAAATAAGCATCAAACATAGAAAACTACAAAGAACGAAACTCGTCTAGCTGGAAGGGGGAAACCAGATGGAGCTATGATTGGCCCGCTAGATGGCGCTGCTATAGGTCAATCGGATATCAACTGCATTTTTTAAATAGGAAACCCATTTATTATTACATATACGTGAAGTACGTAAATAAATATGAATGTTCTAGGTGGACCATTTTTTTTTGCTTTGTGTTAGATGACGCTGTAATAGTCACAAACGTGTAAGTACGTGGTATCACGTAACATTCCGCCAGTGCGTACGGTATTTGCTTCGTGGTACATTACCCGTGTTAAAATGGACCGTTTACCAATTGCGGAAAAGGTTGATATCGTGTTGATGCATGGCTATTGTGATCAAAATGCCCAACGGGCTTGTGCTATATATGCTGCTCGGTATCCTGGACGACATCATCCAAGCGTCCGGACCGTTCGACAGTACGTTATTTAAGGAAACAGGAAGTGTTCAGCCACATGTGAAACGTCAACCACGACCTGCAACAAATGATGATGCCGAAGTAGGTGTTTTAGCTGCTGTCGCGGCTAATTCGCCCATCAGTAGCAGACAAATTACACGAGAATCGGGAATCTCAAAAACGTCGGCGTTGAGAATGCTACATCAACATCGATTGCACCCGTACCGTATTTATATGCACCAGGAATTGCATGGAGACGACTTTGAACGTCATGTACAGTTCTGCCACTGGGCACAAGAGAACTTACGTGACGATGACAGATTTTTGAAGTCGTTCTATTTAGCGACGAAGCATCATTCACCAACAGCGGTAACGTAAACCGGCATAGTATGCACTATTGGGCAACGGAAAATACACGATGGCTGCGACAAGTGGAACATCAGCGACCTTCGTGGGTTAATGTATGGTATGGCATTATGGGAGGAAGGATAATTGGCCCCCATTTTATAAATGGCAATCTAAATGGTGCAATGTATGCAGATTTCCTACGTAATGTTCTACCGGTGTTACTACAAGATGTTTCACTGCATGACAGAATGGCGATGTACTTCCAACATGATGTATGTCCAGCTCATAGCTCGCGTGCGGTTAAAGCGGCATTGAATAGCATATTTCATGACAGGTGGATTGGTCGTCGAAGCACCATACCATGGCCCGCACGTTCACCGGCCCTAACGTCCCCGGATTTCTTCCTGTGGGGAAATTTGAAGGATATTTGCTATCATGATCCACCGACAACGCCTGACAACATGCGTCAGCGCATTGTCAATGCATGTGCGAACATTACGGAAGGCGAACTACTCGCTGTTGAGACGAATGTCGTTACACGTATTGCCAAATGCATTGAGGTCGACGGACATCATTTTGAGCATTTATTGCATTAATGTGGTATTTACAGGTAGTCACGCTGTAACAGCATGCGTTCTCAGAAATGGTAAGTTCACAAAGGTACATGTATCACATTGGAACAACCGAAATAAAATGTTCAAACGTACTTGTTACCAACTGTTGGTCTAAAATTGTGAGCCATATGTTTGTGACTATTACAGTGCCATCTATCAAAAAGCGAAAGAAGTGGTCCAACTAAAACATTCATATTTCTTTACGTACTACAAGAATATGCAATAAAAAATGGTGGTTCCTATTTAAAACAAATGCTGTTGATATCCGTTTGACCTATGGCAGCGCAATCTAGCGGGCCAACCATAGCGCCATCTGGTTTCCCCCTTCAAGCTAGACAAGTTTCGCTGTTTGTAGTTTTTTCGTTTGACGGTTATTTCGTGAGATATTTGGCCCGGTCACGATCAATGGACCACCCTGTATACATTTGTCTCCTGTGGTAAAGATATCTGGAACAAAAGTGTGTTTCTGCGGACTACGGCTTCAGAGGGGCTGAAAAATTAGTATTTCGATAAAAAATATTGAAAATTGTTCTGCAGCATAGATACACGACAGACTGACGTATTCGTGTAGCGCGGAAAGACAGTATTGTAGACAGTGGTCCGAGGAACCTCGTACCGTGGTGGCGGGAGAGACAGGAAATATGATTCCCTCAGGTTTTAAAATCGCTACGGAGGGTGCGATGCGAGGGAGGGAGAGCGGGAAGAAACAAGTGCTCCGAAAATTTGCTCACTTTTCAGCGCGCAAGCCTCGCCCTGCCTCGCTGGCCGGCGCGGCACACCGGGAAACAAATTCTCAGCTCTCTGGCTGAGCCGCGGCCGAGGTGGGGGGCGGTGTAGGGTTACAGAGCGCCGGGCGCTGCGGCAATCTGGTCCGCCCCTGCCGGGGCAGGTCTGCGGCGTTTTTATTTTTAACGATAGCCGGCCGGCCGAGCGACAGCGGCCAGAGTTTTCTGCATTTCCGCGGTCGAACTGCCCGCCTTTAAGCCCACCTCACCTCCACCCGTCCCCTTCTCTTCTCTCTCTCTCGCTCTCCTTTTTTTTTTTATTCCCCACGGGCTCGTTTTTATTCCGACAGCGGGCAGGTGCGCCGCAGGTGCATCCGGGTTTCCTGGCGACGCGACACTACACGACGCTCTGTCGCCCAGGCGCGCGCGCGCTCACACGCACACACACTATTGACCTGCCGCTGACCGCGCCACTTCACCTCGGCTGCTCCAGTACGCATCGCCACGCAGAATGCAATACGTTGCTCTGTAACGAAGCACTTCATTAACTTTAAGAGTAATTTAAAGCTGCCGATAAAATTCGCTCCGACTGCTTCATGGTGCCTAGCTGTTGTACGTACTGGTCACTGTTTTAGGTCCATAAACTGAACATCTGATGTATGGAAGTGAAACATGGACGATAACTAGTTTGGACTGTGCTGTCACCGCCAGACACCACACTTGCTAGGTGGTAGCCTTTAAATCGGCCGCGGTCCGTTAGTATACGACGGACCCGCGTGTCGCCACTATCAGTGATTGCAGACCGAGCGCCGCCACACGGCATGTCTAGAGAGACTTCCTAGCACTCGCCCAGTTGTACAGCCGACTTTGCTAGCGTTGGTTCACTGACAAAATACGCTCTCATTTGCCGAGACGATAGTTTAGCATAGCCTTCAGCTACGTCATTTGCTACGGCCTAGCAAGGCGCCATTACCAGTTACTATTGATATTGATTCATGTACCGTCAAGACCGACGTTCTTCATTAATGGATTAAAGTTAAGTATTCCACCAGCTACGTCCTTTTTTCTAAATTCTTATTTCCTTGTCCTGTTCCAGACCTCACGCCAACCTGCGTGAGCTAAAACGCGTGCCTTTCGGCCTCCTCCAGTAACACGGTGTTGGCTCTCCTGCCAACCAAAACATGGACAAGAAGAGAATAGAAGCTTTCGAAATGTGGTGCTACAGAAAAATGCTGAAGATTAGATGGGTAGATCACATAACTAACGAGGAGGTATTGAATAGAATCGGGGAGAACTGGAGTTTGTGGCTCAACTTGACTATATGAAGGGATCGGTTGGTAGGGTATATTTTGAGGCATCAAGGGATCACCAATTTAGTACTGGAGGGCAGCGTGGAGGGTAAAACTCGTAGAGGGAGACCAGGAGATGAATACACTACGCAGATTCAGAAGGATGTACGCTGCAGTACGTACTGGGAAATGAAGAAGCTTGCACAGGATAGAGTAGCATGGAGAGCTACACCAAACCAGTCTCTGGACTGAAGACCACAACAACAACAACAACATCTATCTGACGTCGGTCATCGAAGAAATGCAGACGTTCCGTAAGACTGTTATTGAGCAAGCAGTGAAGGAAACAAAAGAAAAATTTGGAGTAGGTATTAAAATCCACGGAGAAGACATTGGAATTCTGTCAGGGACAGCAAAGGACATGGAAGAGCAGTTGAACAGAATGGATAGTGTCTTGAAAGGAGGATATAAGATGAACATCAACAAATGCAAAATGAGGATAATGTAATATAGTGGTATTAAATTATGCTAAGGGAATTAGATCAGGAAACGAGACACTTAAAGTAGTAAAGGAGTTTTGCTATTTGGGGAGCAAAATAACTGATGAAGGTCGTAGTAGAGAGGATTTAAATGTAGACTGACAATGGCAAGGAAAGCGTTTCTGAAGAAGAAAAATTTGTTAAAATCGATAGATTTAAGTGTCAGGAAGTCGTTACTGAAAGTATTTCTATGGACTGTAGCCATGTGTGAAAGTGAAACATGGACGATAAATAGTTTGGAGAAGAAGAGAATAGAAGCTTTCGAAATGCGGTGCTACAAAAGAATGCTGAAGATTAGATGGCTAGATCATGTAACTAATGAGGAGGTATTGAACAGAATTCGGGAGAAGAGGTGTTTGTGGCACAACTGGATTATAAGAAGGGATCGGTTGGTAGGGCATATTCTGAGGCATCAAGGGATCACCAATTTAGTACTGGAGGGCAGCGTGGAGAGTAAAAATCGTAGAGGAAGACCAAGAGATGAATACACTAAGTATATTCAGAAGGATGCAGTAGGTACTGGGAGATGAAGAAGCTTGCATAGGATAGAGAAGCGTGGAGAGCTGCATCAAACTAGTCTCAGGACTGAAGACCATAACAATACTGAACATGTATAAAGTGTATCTCAAACCTCTTAGAGTCATAAACATACAAATGCTGTCAATATACTGAACACTTGTCCCTTTTCTCACATGACATACTGAGGATTACGGATGAAGGGCAACAGGCAGATTCTATATTACTAGATATCCGGAATGAACTTGACACAGTGCCCTATTGCAGGCTGTTAACGAAGATGCGAGAATAGGAAATAAGTTCACATACATCTGAGTGGCTCGGAGACTTCTTCAATAATAGAATCCAGTATGTTTTCGTCGACGGTGGTGAAAGGTGGCTACGCTGAGCCACAGCGCCAGAGATTGCGCCAGAGAGTATTATTCCGCCGCCTCCACTGGCTGTGCTTGCTGAGATGTCGTAGTGAAAAGTGCTTGTCGAGAAGTCGTAGTGGAGAGTGCTCATCGAGATGTAGTAGTAGTGAGTCGGTGTTGAGATGCTGTAGTAGAGAGTGCTTGTTCCATGTTTTATGCAGTTGTTTGATGGGCTAGACAGCAGATGTTGTTCGAATGGAGATATTGTAATGATCAGAGTGCTTTTCGTCAATATATATGAAGGTAAAAAAAATTCCCTTTTCTTTTTATTATTTCAATGTCTTAAATAATGCGTCATTACACGTTCTGTCAACAAAGCATCTGGCTTGTGTTCTTGTATTAGAGTGTAATTCTGGTTTCCTTACGCAATTATAGTATTTCTATTTTTTTAATTACTTCAGTATAAATGGTATTTAAAATATCATGTCTTATTGAGGAAGAACCGTGCCAGATGTGTACGTTGAATCACACTTCCACATACAGAACAGTTACACTTGTGCTTTGGTTTCGTAGGTTTTATAGTTGCTGGGGACTTAATTAATTAATTGTGTTAACGGAAATTTCCTTTCATTCTTTGTTGTTGTTCTATGCAGTCAGATTGCGTAATAATACTAGTCAGGGCCAACCGTTTACGAGACTGCGTAACCGGACAGACAGCGACAAAAATTAAAATTATTTGCATTCATTTATATAATTAAGCCCCCATGCAGTGGGTGTTCATCAGAGACAAAGGTGTCGTCAGGTGTGTACCAGGGAAGTGTGATAGGACTGCTGTTGTTCTCTATATATATAAATTATTTGGCTGAAGGGTGATCAACAGTATGCGGTTGTTCGCTGATGGTGCCGTGGTGTACGGTAAGGTGTCAAAACTGAGTGGCTGTAGGAAGATACAAGATGACTTAGACACAATTTCTAGTTGGTGTGATGAATGTGGAAAAATGTAAGTTAATGCGGATGTGTGGGAAGATGAAACCTGTAATGTCCTGATGTAGTATTACTAGTGTCCTGCCTGACACAGTCAAGTCGCTTAAATATCTGGTTCAAATGGTTCAAATGGCTCTGAGCACTATGGGACTTACCATCTGAGGTCATCAGTCCCCTAGAACTTAGAACTACTTAAACCTAACTAACCTAAGGACATCACACACATTCATGCCTGAGGCAGGATTCGAACCTGCGACCGTAGCGGTCGCGCGGTTCCGGACTGTAGCGCCTAGAACCGCTCGGCCACCAGCGGCCGGCCTAGGGGACTGATGACCTCAGCTGTTAAGTCCCATTGTGCTCAGAGCCATTTGAACCATTTTTGAAATATCTGGGCGCAGCGTTGCAGAGCTATATGAAGTGCAAGGAGCATGTGAGGACTGAGGTGGGGAAGGCCAACGGTCGACTTCTGTTTATTGGGAGAATTTTAGGAAAGAGTGGTTCATCTATAAAGGAGACCGCATATAGAACTGCTTGGGTGTTTGGGATTCGTACCAGGTCGGGCTGAAGGAACAAATATTACGGAGATGCTTCGGGAACTTAGATGGTAAACGTTGGAGGGAAGACGTTGTTCTTTTCGAGAAGCACTACTGAGAAAATTTAGAGAACCGGTGTTTGAAGCCAACATACATTGCTCGTAAGCACCACCAAGATAAGATGCGAGAAATTAGTGCTCAGACGGAGGCATATAGATAATCGTTTATCCCTCGCCCTATTTGCTAGTGGAAGAGGAAAGGAAATAGTAAGTGACAGTATAGGCCACCCTCCGCCACGCACCGTACGGTGGCTTGCGAAGTATCTATACAGATGTAAACACAGATGTAGATGAAGTGTGTCTCAAATACTTGAGGGTCATAAACATACATACACATGATGGAGAACAGAGAATAAATCAAAGAGAAACGCAAGCGTTTAGTGGCAGCAGAAATGGCATTATCAATAGAATTTCAGGACTATGTAGTAGACGAAATAAGAGAATTCAACGTAACACACAAAGGAAGAAGTGTCAGGCTGTATGGAGAGGAGCACTGTCAAAGACAGTATTTCTCGTCAAAAGAAACCTGTCAGACTGCAGCTGAGCTTTAGACACATCCCTCTCTAACGCAGCAAACTGTTCCGAGCCTGTATACCTTACAGTGAAGTAAGCGATCTAAGAGTGTGTCTCTTCCGTATAGTCGAAGATACAACAGGTTTTTTTTCTCACATCATCACAGCTGTCGGTGGCCGCTGTGGTTGCTTGAGCTAGCTTGGCGTGCGTGTTATCTTTTATAGCACTCCCTATGAATGTTAAGAAGTAGTATATTTTTTTAAAGACATTTCTGCTATTTGTCTGTTAATTGTTCATTTATTTTACACAATCATGATTTCGGCTTCACAGCCATTCTCGAATGCATGTTCAAAAGTTAAAACTGTCGTATTAGAGGGTACAAGTGCGTATCCGAGGTACAAAATACTATTGACACTGTGCACAATGACAAACCACAGTATATCGTATTTAAAAGCAAATATATTCCTATCACATGTATTCATCACTTCTGTCCATCAACTAACCAGTCAAATGGCTCAAATTTCTTTCAAAAAATTCTATATAACTGTAGTAACCCACGAAGGAAAGATCACTAAGAAGCAGTATTAAATTTTATTTGATATTTTTCATATTCCGTATACTGACTTGTGTTGGTAATGTAACTGTACTGTAAGACATTCAGTTCGTTATTTCTATTACATACGCAGATACAAAATTTTATCAGAACCAGTAATAACTTTCTTGGTATTATCATACAGAGCTGAGGCTTGTAACCTGTTCATTTACATTCTGATTTGAAACTATAACCAAAAACATCAGATCATATAAATTTCTTGTCGAGATATTTCCTTGTTTTCGTTGCAATAGCTTGCGGACGCAATAGTAATTACTTGAGAAATATTATTTATTTGTGTTTTACTGTGTGAGTGTTGTGGAAAGAGTGTGAGAGAGTGTATGGAAGACATTCGTAAAACGCGGATATTTTATTTTGATACGAACTGTGTAAAATGTATATGTGGGAAAATTCTTGAGCAAGCGTCAGATGTGAGATCAAGTGACACACGTATAGTGTACACGCTATTGTATAAAAAGAGCCGGAAGAAATGTTAGATGTAAAATCAGTTAGTGTTTCGTTTCCACGGATAATTTATACTTTCTTTTATTTAAATTAAATTTGGTTTGGGATATCCTGAATTTCTTTTATAAATTTTTGTCTGTAATTCCGTTGGATGAGTTAGGTGTTACCGTGAGTATCTGATCTCAGGGGCTGCTCTGCTGCCTGATTCATCAGCCAACAGATAAGCAGTTCCCGTTCTTGTGCAGTGCTTTGTACTACAGTTCTGTGTGTCTAGATCGTCTTATTGTGCAGATCAATGTTGAACCCCGCCATACGTGTTTTTGTTCAGTTGAAGACCTCGCCGGCCGGTGTGGCCGTGCGGTTCTAGGCGCTTCATCCTGCCTCGGGCATGGATGTGTGTGATGTCCTTAGGTTAGTTAGGTTTAAGTAGTTCTAAGTTCTAGGGGACTGATGACCACAGATGTTAAGTCCCAGAGTGCTCAGAGCAATTTGAACCATTTTGAAGACCTTGCATCTTGTCGATTCATTTATCGTATTTATAAAGCTACTACAGCATCAAACGTTTTAAGTAACCTAGTTTGGAAGTTCCTCGTCATCCTTCAGAGTCCATGTAGTGTGTTTCGTGAACATCTCGCAATATTTGGGCGAGGACTTCTTTCTAAGAAACCCACTGAACGACTTGATGTAGTAACTCGCGAATAGCTGTGATTCAGAATGCTTAAAAAGACGAAATTCTTCGGCTCGTACTGAAAAAGTTCTGGTTGCTTTAGTGTGGGAGACTTCTAGTCAAAAAACCGTAATAAACTTACGCCGATAATAGTTTAACTATAAATACGTATTTTATAGCGATTTAGCCCTTATTTTGGGGGCAATAAAGTCTATTCAGTTGAACATTAATCATTTCCAAATAAATTATTTAGTATCCCGAATGCCTGAAAATTTTACGAACTTACAGATTTTGCTTCCAAGCTTAAGTTATTCGGCCTTTGTTCAGTAGGTATTTAGTCGGTGTTTTTTCAAAGCTGCTTTCCATCGAGTGAATGAGTATCTTCCAACGGGGAGTGCAGAGGACAGATAAGAAGAGGCTTACCAAAGTAGGTGGACTGAACTACTGTCACAAGTGATGAGAAGTTATAACCCACATCTGCATCAGTGTCAGAACGATCCGCAGCGTTAGGACTGGCCAATAATCACTTCAGGGCCCATGGTTAATTAATAAAAGGTGTCTCACAACGGATAACTAATAGAATAGGGCTGGCCCTAGAATACACGACACGTGGGTGTGGAACCTCACAAATGATAACAAGCAGAGCGATTAACAAATTACGAAATGAAACAGTTATCTACATTGATCCCTGATTATTATAATGTCCTCTGCTAACATACATTAGTAGCAAATTATTACAGGATCTCTTCAATCACAAGACTTGTGGAGAATAAGAATATCAACAATTGTTGATGTGGGACAGTATAAAAAGATACTAAAAAGCCACACATGCAAATAACACTGTTGATCGTGTCATGAATATGCCTCCAGTCACTAGAGAAAAGTATTAGGTTTGCAAAATATACCTAACCCTAAAAACACACCTACAAACATACGTTAATTCTCATACCCTGCTTTCCGGAGCTGTGATTTCCCATCATATTGAGCTCTGAGTTGCTCGGAGAGTAGCAAGTGCTGTGTTCTGCTACAAGACTGCAATATATCACTTCTCTATCAGACCTCCAGACGAAGTGTATCCCCTCTCATATCCTAAGCCGAAGTGCTCTCCTCAAGATTCGAAGAAGAAAGGCACTTCGCCGAGTCCCATTCCAAAATGCATTCTTCTCTGACAAAGAGTTAGTTTTTCTTTGTACTTGTCCACGCAGTTCCTGTGTGCCAATGAGAAAGGCTCTGCAAAATGCTGGCCAGTGATATTCTTTTCCTATCAAAAATTTCACAATATTCACCAATCTTGGCACACCCCTCCACGCAGTTCTTGTTGTTGTGGTCGTCAGTCCTGAGACTGGTTTGATGCAGCTCTCCATGCTACTCTATCCTGTGCAAGCTTCTTCATCTCCCAGTACCTACTGCAACCTACATCCTTCTGAATCTGCTTAGCGTATTCATATCTTGGTCTCCCTCTACGATTTTTACCCTCCACGCTGCCCTCCAATACTAAATTGGTGATCCCTTGATGCCTCACAATATGTCCTACCAACCGATCCCTTCTTCTGGTCAAGTTGTGCCACAAACTCCTCTTCTCCCCAATCCTATTCAGTACCTCCTCATTAATTATGTGATCTACCCATCTAATCTTCAGCATTCTTCTGTAGCACCATATTTCGAAAGCTTCTATTCTCTTCTTGTCCAAACTATTTACCGTCCATGTTTCACTTCCATACATGGCTACACTCCATACAAATACTTTCAGAAATGACTTCCTGGCACTTAAATCTATACTCGATGTTAACAAATTTCTCTTCTTCAGAAACGCTTTCCTGCAGTTCTTAACTACTGTGAATCACTCTCCCTGACTTCTCCTGCACTGGCACATTTTTAGATTAACCAGTAGGGAGCCCTCTTACAACTTTTTAGGTCACAAAAATGGCGCTAGAAAGTCGGCTCACCGCTTTAAAAGGAGAAAATATTCCCTGTCTACAATACAGATCTGGCCCAGCATTCTCAGAAGGTGACTTGCCAGTACAGGGAGGAAGAAGAGGATAAGTGTTTAATGTCCCGTCGACAATTAGGTCATTAGAGACGGAGCACAAGCTCGGGTCAGGGAAGGATGGGGAAGAAAATCGATCGCGCCCTTTTACAGGAACCATCCCGGCATTTGCCTGATGCAATTTAGAGAAATCGCGGTAAACCCAAATCTGGATGGAAGGACGCGGGTCTGAACCACCAGCCTCCCGAATGCGAGTCCAGTAATATATCCTCTGCGCCACCTCGCTCGATGCCATCACAAAACAAGGTTCCTTTGAAATGTGTTTCCGCCAGATGGTAGTGCCTTAAGAATTGAGACTCTGCAGGAGTGCAAATGTTTGTCATGCTACATTATACACTCCTGGAAATTGAAATAAGAACACCGTGAATTCATTGTCCCAGGAAGGGGAAACTTTATTGACACATTCCTGGGGTCAGATACATCACATGATCACACTGACAGAACCACAGGCACATAGACACAGGCAACAGAGCATGCACAATGTCGGCACTAGTACAGTGTATATCCACCTTTCGCAGCAATGCAGGCTGCTATTCTCCCATGGAGACGATCGTAGAGATGCTGGATGTAGTCCTGTGGAACGGCTTGCCATGCCATTTCCACCTGGCGCCTCAGTTGGACCAGCGTTCGTGCTGGACGTGCAGACCGCGTGAGACGACGCTTCATCCAGTCCCAAACATGCTCAATGGGGGACAGATCCGGAGATCTTGCTGGCCAGCGTAGTTGACTTACACCTTCTAGAGCACGTTGGGTGGCACGGGATACATGCGGACGTGCATTGTCCTGTTGGAACAGCAAGTTCCCTTGCCGGTCTAGGAATGGTAGAACGATCGGTTCGATGACGGTTTGGATGTACCGTGCACTATTCAGTGTCCCCTCGACGATCACCAGTGGTGTACGGCCAGTGTAGGAGATCGCTCCCCACACCATGATGCCGGGTGTTGGCCCTGTGTGCCTCGGTCGTATGCAGTCCTGATTGTGGCGCTCACCTGCACGGCGCCAAACACGCATTCGACCATCATTGGCACCAAGTCAGAAGCGACTCTCATCGCTGAAGACGACACGTCTCCATTCGTCCCTCCATTCACGCCTGTCGCGACACCACTGGAGGCGGGCTGCACGATGTTGGGGCGTGAGCGGAAGACGGCCTAACGGTGTGCGGGACCGTAGCCCAGCTTCATGGAGACGGTTGCGAATGGTCCTCGCCGATACCCCAGGAGCAACAGTGTCCCTAATTTGCTGGGAAGTGGCGGTGCGGTCCCCTACGGCACTGCGTAGGATCCTACGGTCTTGGCGTGCATCCGTGCGTCGCTGCGGTCCGGTCCCAGGTCGACGGGCACGTGCACCTTCCGCCGACCACTGGCGATAACATCGATGTACTGTGGAGACCTCACGCCCCACGTGTTGAGCAATTCGGCGGTACGTCCACCCGGCCTCCCGCATGCCCACTATACGCCCTCGCTCAAAGTCCGTCAACTGCACATACGGTTCACGTCCACGCTGTCGCGGCATGCTACCAGTGTTAAAGACTGCGATGGAGCTCCGTATGCCACGGCAAACTGGCTGACACTGACGGCGGCGGTGCACAAATGCTGCGCAGCTCGCGCCATTCGACGGCCAACACCGCGGTTCCTGGTGTGTCCGCTGTGCCGTGCGTGTGATCATTGCTTGTACAGCCCTCTCGCAGTGTCCGGAGCAAGTATGGTGGGTCTGACACACCGGTGTCAATGTGTTCTTTTTTCCATTTCCAGGAGTGTATAATTTCTGTGAATGTAGCCCTAGACCCCAAGTAACAAAGCGCATACACTATGTGATCAAAAGCACCCGGACACCTGGCTGAAAATGACTTACAAGTTCGTGGCGCCCTCCATCGCTAATGCTGGAATTCAGTACGGTGTTGTTCCACCTTTAGCCTTGATGACAGCTTCCACTCTCAGAGGCATACATTTAATTAGGTGCTGGAAAGTTTCTTGAGGAATGGCAGCCCACTCTTCGCGGAGTGCTGCACTGAGGAGAGGTATCGACGTCGGTCGGTGAGACCTAGCATGAAGTCGGCGTTCCAAAACATCCCAAAGGTGTTCTATAGGGTTCAGGTCAGGACTCTGTGAAGGCCAGTCCATTACAGGGATGTTATTGTCGTGTAACCACAACGCCACAGGCCGTGCATTATGAACAGGTGCTCGATCGTGTTGAAAAATGCAATCGCCATCCCCGAATTGCTCTTCAACAGTGGGAAGCAAGTAGGTACATCAGCGTAGGCCTGTGCTGTGATAGTTCCACGCGGAACAACAAGGGGTGCAAGACCCCTCCATGAAACTCACGACCACACCACAACACAAACACCTCCGAATTTCACTGTTGGCACTACACACGCTGGCAGTTGACGTTCAGCGGGCATTCGCCATATCCACACCCTGCCATCGAATCGCACGTTGTGTATCGTGATTCGTCACTCCATACAATGTTTTTCCACTGTTCAATCGTCAAATGTTTACGCTCCTTACACCTAGCGAGGCGTCGTTTGCATTCACCGGGGTGATGTGTGGCTTATGAGCAACCGGTTGACCATGAAATCCAAGTTTTATCACCTCCCGCCTAACTGTCATAGTACTTGCAGTGGATCCTGTTGCAGTTTGGAATTCCTGTGTGATGGTCTGGATAGATGTCTTTCTATTACAAATTACGACCCTCTTCAACTGTCGGCGGTCAACAGACGAGGGCGGCCTGTACGCTTCTGTACTGTACATGTCCCTTCACGTTACCACTTCACTATCACATCGGAAACAATGGACCTAGGGATGTTTAGGAGTGTGGAAATCTCGCGTACAGACGTGTGATACAAGTGACACCTAATCACCTGACCACGTTCGAAGTCCGTGAGTTCCTCGGAGTGCCCCATTCTGCTCCTTCACTCTGTCTAGTGACCACTGAGGTCGCTGAAGTGGAGTACCTGGCAGTATATGTCAGCACAATGCACCTAATATGAAAAACTTATATTTTTGTGGGCGTCCGGATACTTTTGATCACATAGTGTATTATGCGAAAGCCTGCAGGAGTGCAATATCAAGGACACCAATATTAATAATCTTTGGTTCTTCATCCGCTACCTGATGTAAGCTCGTCTCATTCTCTCATGTCTTCTACTGAAAAGCTAGCTGGTTGGTGGGAGATGAGGGGGTGAGCTAAATCCAAACTGGCAGGTCACTCTCTTGGAGCACTGTTCTCAGCCTTCCTCATCATATACTCAGCTGAGCTACTGAGAATATTTAATGCAAAACAGCCACTAGAAAAAGAGAAAAAATTAATGTAAAAGTAAACGGTGTAATACTGGCAAGCCGGCCACTGTGGCCGAGCGGTTCTAGGCGCTTTAGTGCGCAACTGCGCTGCTGCTACAGTCGCAGGTTCGAATCCTGCCTCGGGCATGGATGTATGTGATGTCCTTAGGTAAGTTAGGTTTAAGTAATCCTCAGTCTAGGGGAATGATGACCTCAGTCCCATTGTGCTTAGAGCCATTTTAATACTGGCAATTACTGACTACTTGTAAGAATTACCTGTTATGTTAATTGATGGGCATGGAATTTAGATGGTAATTATTTTAAATCAAAATTGTTAAGGCTTTCGTGGCCACTTGATGACAAACTGCCTATTGGCTTCTGTCTCTGGTTCTTCGGCCGACGTTCATCTAATGATTTTTCTGACGTTTCGCCAGCACGAGTGGCTGGCATTATCAAAACTTCACCCTCCATTGCCGGTGGTGAACTGGAGGCGAGCTCGCGGCCGCAGACTATATGTACCTGGCGCGCCAGCGTCCGAGGGCTTCTCCGCGGTCATTTCCGGTGCGGTTCTCCTCTTGCTACCTGCGACGGTCGTTCGCTGCAGTACGGGAAGCCAGGATCCGTTTACCTTAAGGCTTTCCTCTTTCTTGTTGAAACTGTTCGCGTGTTTTTGGATTTCTACAGCTTCTCTGAACAAGCGCGTGTGATCGTGCTTCTCTACAGCCAGAACTTCCGTGTCGGCGAATTTTATTAGGTGGTCGGTCTCATTCAGTGCGTGCTCTGCCACAGCCGATTTCTCCACCTGCCCCAACCTGCAATGTCGCTTATGCTCTTTGATCCTGGTGTTAATGGATCGTCCAGTCATTCCGACATAAACTTTTCCGCATGTGCAAGGTATACGGTATATTCCCGACATTGCAAGTGGGTCTCTTTTCTCCTTCGCCGATCTAAGACACTCTTTGATCTTCCTTGTCGGTTTGAAAATCGGCTTTACGCCGTGTTTGCGCAATATCCTGCCGATTCTGTCCGTCACTCTGGGAATGTATGGCAGAAAGGCCGTACCCGACATTAGATGAACGTCGGCCGAAGAACCCGAGACAGAAGCCAATAGGCAGTTTATTTTAAATCAGTTATGAACAACATATGAGATGTTCCTGTGCAGCAATGGACTGATGTGTGTCACCAGCATTGAACATAGACTATAAGTTGAAATAAATTTCTAATAATGCACGCAGTGATGTCGACTTGTCTCTGTCTGCTGCCACGGTGAGAGGCTGCAACAACGCTCTCTGACGAAACAACCCTTGTTTCTTGTGTTAGTTATATTAGTAACTCGTATCTTTATTCCATGTACTGTTAATGAACTGTGGCAGACAACCCCCGCAGGCATATGTGCACACCGCATCGTCAGTCATTCCTAAGATGCACTTGGACGTCAATGTAACTTTGTGGAACACCCTGTAGCTGTGACGTTGTGGGAGCTCCTAAATGGTTCTTCTGAATAGTTGATTCCATATTGAATTGTGCGTTGTGGGATAGTCTGGATAGATCACGACGCTGTCGCTGAGGAATTTCCGCATGTGTTAGTAGACGTTCATTCTCCTTACATTAGTCATACCAGTATCTCGCAAACAACCAACATCCATATGCGGTTTTTAATGACTCATCCATTGTTAATCATTCATTACTTAGAGAATGCCGATTGAAATAATCCTGCCTAATTTACCTGCCTCGATAGTCATGGTCACTAATACATGCTTGTGGGGCGGTGCTCCACATGGAGGTTTGCCAGTTTGAATCCTAGGAGTGGATGAAATATTCACTGCCAGTATTTTGCGGGCCAGGGGAGGAGACAGTGTGTGTAAAATTCCTGGCCGCCAGACTTTGCGCCAATGTCCTGGATTAAACTGCAGACTTGTCTGCAGTTTGTCATGAAGCGTGAGCATGCGGCACTGTTGATGGCAATTCATCCATGGACTGGGTTCTTTAAACTCGGCAGCAACTTCGATGCTGTTCGAGGGAAGTAGGCTACGTACTAGCTGTGAGTTTCACCCTCTCCCTTTCCTTCATCCATGAAAACAGCGCCGGCCGCGGTGGTCTCGCGGTTCTAGGCGCGCAGTCCGGAACCGTGCGACTGCTACGGTCGCAGGTTCGAATCCTGCCTCAGGCATGGATGTGTGTGATGTCCTTAGGTTGGTTAGGTTTAAGTAGTTCTAAGTTCTAGGGGACTGATGACCACAGCTGTTAAGTCCCATAGTGCTCAGAGCCATTTGAACCATCTGAACCATGAAAACAGCAACTCCAACACTGCACTGTGCAAGTAGTCATTTCACTCATCTAATCGACATAGATACACATTTGACACTTCATATCACGTTGAGGAAAGCCAATGACTGATCACATCCACTAGGACATTTCCTAGAATGGTGATTCAGATATTCTGCGTCTGATCCCCTACCCTCATTCCCTGAGTGTGGCACTATTTTGACTTTTTGATTACCTAATTTGTGCGACTGCGCTGGAATGCGAACCATCTGCATAGCCAAGCACAATGTTCCCCTGAGAATCCAGGAGAAAAAAATACGTGGATAACAATAGCAGCAGTGACAGGGATGGATGGATGTGTGTGGAAAATATAGATTGGAATACATACAACAATTAAGCAAGCATGTTGATTGTACATGGAGACTTTCTTCAGACTGCATCAAGTCAATAACAAGAGCCATGATTAAAAAATAGTCGAGTATTTTTCAGGGGTAATTGTTGAAAATGAATATTTAGTCTTTTATTTGCGTAAACAACTTACATCTTGTGACAAAAACTTTTACACCATAAATGCAAAGTGATGCTTGTATTTATAGAGCCTCACAGAATTTTATCACATTCAGTGGAATATCCCAGTTGTCTGTAGTGCAATGAGACAGGTCGGAATCAGCCTACCGTGTAGTTCCTCGTAAGTTCCCTCGATAATTTTATAAACCATTAACATCACATAACCTGCTCGGAAAAATTCACCATGCGCAGACCAGAGGTGTAAAAAATCCAGCCAACCTACACCCATCTCTGCTGCAACCATTAAGGCATATCAACCTGTTGCAACAGAGACACAAAGTTAGATATTTAAAGGAACACAGTGGTTAAAGGAGGCCAGGTTGGGTTTCTGCAACTCTGGCAAACTTCATAGGATCAATTTAATCTGCTGCACCTGTCAACGTGTTGCACTCTCAATCCAACATGACTAGTCACTCACATGTTTGTGCAGAGAGTTTCACTGCTGCTCAGTTATCTTAACTTTGGAAACAGCAAAATAAACAAACTAAACTTGAAGGAGGTTAAGAGGAAATGAAGAACTGGGAAATATACACCAATCATGAGACAGAGACCAAGTCCCGCATGGGAAAAGATTTGTGTTTT
This sequence comes from Schistocerca nitens, assembly GCF_023898315.1. Taxonomy (NCBI): domain Eukaryota; kingdom Metazoa; phylum Arthropoda; class Insecta; order Orthoptera; family Acrididae; genus Schistocerca; species Schistocerca nitens. The sequence continues at coordinate 51,017,954 of NC_064620.1, forward strand.
TATGAGACAGCTTTATATAAACCGGTATGTGTCTCGCAATGCAAACTGTGTAAAAAGTTACTAAATCCTCATTCGAGTACGTCAGGTATGTTATGATGTGTGTGTGTGTGTGTGTGGTTTTTTTTTTTTTATTTGACCCGCAGTTTCCTCATTACGCAGGTATTTCGAAAGAAGACAAAGACTTGGTGCTTGACAAGTGAGTGGAAATGTGTGCTAAGGGCTTGAGGCCATTTAGCAGTATGTAGACTTTCCAGCCTTACGACAAACATTGACTGACAGAAAAATAATATCGGTTAACGTATAACACTAATCTGCCGTGACACAAGCTAATGTTACCCTGTGAGAGGATTTGGGAAGTTCTGACCGCGTGTTTGCCTAATGGAAGAAAGTATCAGTAATTTTGAATATAGTGCAATTAATAGAAAAACTAAACAGGCTTTAACTTTGGGTATAATGAAAATAGTAAATTTTATACACGAATGAAAAATCGAACCCGTCACCAGCCAATTAGGCACATTAATTTGAAAATATGTGTTTAAGAAAAGTGAATATTAGTTGTTGAAGTGACTTTCATTAAGATTCCCTTTGAGTAGCACACCGGATACAGACGGACACAGGTGTTGGTAGCAGTAGTTACCAATAATGCACAAACCAGTAATCATAGAAAGCAAAATTGTACCCAACTCGTACAATAACAGCTACAGTCACTACCATTACGTGACTCAGAACTGAGATGTTACTGCAGGAAGCACCGAACTAAAGTTGGACATGGAGGGGCTTCTAACTTAACTGACATGTAACAATCACAAATAAAATTAAATAATGCGACAGTTACACGGTTTATGCTACCATTTATAGAAACGTATCAGATTTCCTTAGTAGCAATAATATTCCATTTACCTTACTAATATGAGAAGAATATGGTGGGGACCTGTAAACTGATATTGTATCACTAGTCAAACTCTTTGATTATTTCAGTAGGAAAATTGAATTCAACTAAGTCTAACTCTTAGCTTCACTTGGAATAGTTTATGTTTTTACTTTTCAAGGTAAATTTTTCAACTCTGGGCTCAATTAACTTCAGAAAAATCATTCATGATAGTAATCAAGGCTAAATTATGTTTCAAATAAGAATAACTTATGTGCCTTTTTGATCACCTGTGAAATAGGTATTTTAGACAGTAACATTTACACAGCCTTGCACTGAATTTTTGCAAAACGATACTTTACAATAAACTGAGATCACTTAAGCAATATTCTAACTAACTCCAACTCTTGCTAACCCTTGCACATTTGACAAACATAAATAAATCACTAGTTCATGTGAAACAGGATACTCCGTTTTTTGAACACTTAAGAGGGGATCCTGCATAGGTTCATAATTAGGATAAAAGATATGCATCTAAACACAGGTTTATAGCACTTGGATTATTATTGAAAACACACAAAATAACTGGTCCATACTCTGGTACATATCTGTATGCATGAAGTTGGTGGAGCAGTGGCGAAGTAGTGGTGGCAAGCGATGTGGAGGCTAACTGAACTCACGGCTCTTGATGTTTTAATGCTCATTACAATTTCTTCTTGGCGGCGGACTTTTAAGGTGTTAGAACCATTCCTTATTGCCGAGAGTACCATGCAACAGCCAAATCCACATCCGAGGCAAAATTCCTGGCAAAGCGGCTTCCAGTCGCCTCCCTTGGCCCCGTCGATGTGTGCAGTCCAACGACTAGCTACTGACTTCGTACCGTTCACACCAAGGAGCCGCCCAGTTCGACCGACAAAACCACCTTTTACATCGCGCCAAGCGACTTCCGTTGCGGAGGGACTTCCCTGCACCTTTCACATTTTACAAGTCCCCTAAGCATGAACCAGTTCCCAATATACAATGTCCTTCTTTATATGCATACATATTTTATAAGATTTCATTATGTTAACAAATTGTTTTTCATTGTCCATATATGTATACTACAAAACTCTAATTTACTGTCACAAATCTATGATCTTAATCAACAAAGAGTAAATACATCGTAATTACAGATACACAGTTACATAATATAAACCTGCCACTAATCGATATAAGTGCTACAAGCGGATATTAGAAAACAAATTCTGATGGTACGCAATGTAGTGCGAAGAAAGCTTGGAATGTACATCCTCCAGGGATGTACATTTTACATTAACATAATATGAAAAACGAAATTTGTGTTTGTAAAATGCATTTGGCAATAGGAATAAATTCAGCGAACCTGCAATACCACCTCCTGGAAAAACTAATTAACATTGGTATATCTGGATTCAAACTTGTCTGAAATACGCTAAGATTACAGAAACTAGACTTACAAAACCTTACTTTAGCTGGGGTTGCAATATAATAGACACCTCCACGTTCTAAAGTGCAAATGATGTCAACTTTTAGAGATGGTTCTGCTTACTACAGAAAATATGGATTGGAGGTGACATGATAATAGGTCGAATTGAGAATAGCCAGTAGTGGACTAAAGAGGGCGACATTATACAGAAAATCGTCCATATCAAAGTAAATAAGTAAGCCAGAAATATGACGAAAAGGAAAACAAAGGACAAAAAAATACACAATTTCCTGTGCTACGAAATGAGTATGTATTCTATCGGGCCTCGTCTGGCGGTACCCAGGTAAACAAACTCCCAAACCCTACTCATCGCACTACAGTAAAAGCATTAACAACAAAATGCTATGTAGCACAACACCACGGAGGGACGGGAGGGCAAGCAGGATTGCCTTAGCCTGCTTGGACTGAGCATAACTTGGCTTGTTGTTGTGGTCTTCAGTCCAGCGACTGATTTGATGCAGCTCTCCATGCTACTCTATCCTGTACAAGCTTCTTCATCTCCCAGTACCTACTGCAACCTACATCCTTCTGAATATGTTTAGTGTATTCTTCTCTTGGTCTCCCTCTACGATTTTTACCCTCCACGCTGCCCTCCAGTACTAAACTGGTGATCCCTTGATGCCTCAGAATATGTCCTAACAACCGATCCCATCTTCTAGTCAAGTTGTGCCACAAACTCCTCTTCTCCCCAATCCTATTCAATACCTCCTCATTAGTTATGTGATCTACACATATTCTGTAGCACCACACTTCGAAAGCTTGTATCCACTTCTTGTCTAAACTACTCATCGTCCATTTTTCACTTCCATACATGGCTACACTCCATACAAATACTTTGAGAAACGATTTCCCGACACTTAAATCTATACTCGATGTTAACAAATTTCTCTTCTTCAGAAACGCTTTCCTTGCCTTTGCCAGTGTACATTTTATATCCTCTCTACTTCGACCATCATCAGTTATTTTGCTCCCCAAATAGCAAAACTCATTTACTACTTTAAGCGTCTCATTTTCTAATCCGATTCCCTCAGCATCACCCGATTTAATTCGACTACATTCCATTATCCTCGTTTTGCTTTTGTTGATGTTCATCTTATATCCTCCTTTCAAGACACTGTCCTTTCCGTTCAGCTGCTCTTCCAGGTCCTCTGCTGTCTCTGACAGAATTACAATGTCATTGGAGAACCTCATAGTTTTTATTTCTTCTCATTGGATTTTAATTCCTGTTCCGAATGTTTCTTTTGTTTCGTTTACTGCTTGCTCAATATACAGATTGAATAACATTGTGGATAGGCTACAACCCTGTTTCACTCCCTTCCCAACCACTGCTTCCCTTTCATGCCCCACGACTCTTATAACTGCCATCTGGTGTCTGTAAAAATTGTAAATAGCCTTTCGCTATCTGAATTTTACCCCTGCTACCTTCAGTATTTGAAAGAGAGTATGCCAGTCAACAGCTTTCTCTAAGTCTACAAATGCTAGAAACGTAGGTTTGCCTCTTCTTAATCTATTTTCTATGATAAGTAGTAGGCTCAGTGTTGCCTCACGTGTTCCTTGGCTTAGTTGGAAGTAAAGCAGCTGGTAACATACGGCAGCTTGCCCGTACAACACAGATGCATGGACAGGTTAAAAGCGGAGTTAGTTCTCATCTAGTGCAGGCACATCTTCGTCAATGTCAGACTGTAATATGTCGAATGTCTTCAAGGTTTAGCATTTTCTGTGTCTGGCAGTGTGAAAGAAATCACGGGATTCACTGCAGTTGTCACGGATGGCTAGCAGTAGACAAAAATTACTTTCCTCTGAGCTGGAGCCGACATGAACACGAGCCTCCGACTGGAGCGTCCGCAGCTGGACAGCGAGCGGCAGCTCAGTAGCGATGGCCCTGCTACTGCTGTGGCGACTAGCGATATTTTTCGCTCGCTCGCTCTCGCCCCACTAGCACTGTCCCGCCCCGGTGTCCGCCCGGCGTGGCGGCCCGGGGCTGACAGACTGCGGTCATTTATAATGGCCGGCAGGCCGTAATGAGCATGGCGTATGAAGCGGGCGAACGTGTCCCGTGTCCGACTCGTCCCCCATAAATCTCCCACGTTGCAACCGAGCGGGGGCGTTGTGCTCGCGCGGGAAAAGTGCAGAGCTTGTGGGACAGATGTGGCGCGCTGTGATTGCTTTCCTTTTCGACAAGTTACAGCACTTCTTCCCAACACGAATATACGATTTTAAGCTAACGACCTGCACTGAAGGGACAGATGTATGGGATTGCACTATGCGTATATGCAGATGGCGGTAGTAAGGCGTACACAAGAAATGAAAGGGCAGTGCTTTTGCAGAGCGGTCATTTGTACTCACGTGATTCACCTGAAAAGGTTTCCGATGTGATTAAAGCCACATGACGGGAATAAATAGACCTCAAACACGGAATGATAATCGGGGATGGACGCATGGCACATTTCCGTTTTGTAAATCTACATCTACATCTACATCTACATTTATACTCCGTAAGCCACCCAACGGTGTGTGGCGGAGGGCACTTTCTGTGCCACTGTCATTACCTCCCTTTACTGTTCCAGTCGCGGGAAGAACGACTGCAGGGAAGGCTCCGCGCGCGCTCGAATCTCTCTAATTTTACATTCGTGATCTCCTCGGGAGGTATAAGTAGGGGGAAGCAATATATTGGAAACCTCATCCAGAAAAGCACCCTCTCGGAACCTGGACAGCAAGTTACACCGCGATGCACAGCGCCTCTCTTGCAGAGTCTGCCACTTGAGTTTGCTAAACATCTCCGTAATGCTATCACGCTCACCAAACAACCCTGTGACGAAACGCGCCGCTCTTCTTTGGATCTTCTCTATCTCCTCCGTCAACCCGATGTGGTACAGATCCCACACTGATGAGCAATACTCAAGTATAGGTCGAACGAGTGTTTTGTAAGCCACCTCCTTTGTTGATGGACTACATTTTCTAAGGACTCTCCCAATGACTCAACTTGACACTCACCTTACCAACAATTAATTTAATATGATCATTCCATTTCAAATCGTTCCGTACGCATACTCCCAAATATTTTACAGAAGTAACTGCTACCAGTGTTTTTTCCGCTATCATATAGTCATACAGTAAAGGATCCATCTTTCTATGTATTCGCAATACATTAGCTTTGTCTATGTCAAGGGTCAGTTGCCACTCCCTGCACCAAGTGCCTATCCGCTGCAGATTTTCCTGCATTTCGCTGCAAATTTTCTAATGCTGCAACTTCTCTGTATACTACAGCATCATCCGCGAAAAGCCGCATGGAACTTCCGACACTATCTACTAGGTCATTTATATATATTGTGAAAAGCAATGGTCCCATAACACTCCCCTGTGGCACGCCAGAGGTTACGTTAATGTCTGTAGACGTCTCTCCATTGATATTAACATGCGGTGTTCTGTTTGCCAAAAACTCTTCAATCCAGCCACACAGCTGGTCTGATATTCCGTTGGCTCTTACTTTGTTTATCTGGCGACAATGCGGAACTCTATCGAACGCCTTCCGGAAGTCAAGGAAAATGGCATATACCTGGGAGCCTGTATCTAATATTTTCTGGGTCTCATGAACAAATAAAGCGTGTTGGGTCTCACACGATCCCTGTTTCCGGAATCCATGTTGATTCCTACAGAGTACAATCTGGTTTTCCAGAAATGTCATGCCACGCGAGTATGTTCTAAAATTCTACAACAGATCGATGTCAGAGATATAGGCCTATAGTTTTGCGTATCTGCTCGACGACCCTTCTTGAAAACTAGGACTACCTGTGCTCTTTTCCAATCATTTGGAACCTTCCGTTCCTCTAGAGACTTGCGATACACGGCTGTTAGAAGTGGGGGGTGGGGGGAAGGTCTTTCGCGTACTCTGTGTAGAATCGAATTGGTATCCCGTCAGGTCCAGTGGACTTTCCTCTGTTGAGTGATTCCAGTTGCTTTTCTATTCCTTGGACACTTATTTCGATGTCAGCCATTTTTTCGTTTGTGCGAGGATTTAGAGAAGGAACTGCACTGCGGTCTTCCTCTGTGAAACAGCTTTGGAAAAAGGTGTTTAGTATTTCAGCTTTACGCGTGTCATCCTCTGTTTCAATGCCATCATCATCCCGGAGTGTCTGGATATGCTGTTTCGAGCCACTTACTGATTTAACGTACAACCAGATTTTTCTACGATTTTCTGTCAAGTCGGTGCATAGAATTTTACTTTCGAATTCACTGAACGCTTCACGCATAGCCCTCTTTACGCTTTGACATCGTTTAGCTAAAGGTGGCAGGGGTAAAATACAGGGAACGAAAGGCTATTTACTATTTGTACAGAAACCAGATGGCAGTTATAAGAGTCGAGGGGCATGAAAGGGAAGCAGTGGTTGGGAAGGGAGTGAGACAGGGTTGTAGCCTCTTCCCGATGTTATTCAATCTGTATATTGAGCAAGCAGTAAAGGAAACAAAAGAAAAATTCGGGGTAGGTATTAAAATTCATGGAGAAGAAGTAAAAACTTTGAGGTTCGCCGATGACATTGTAATTCTGTCAGAGACAGCAAAGGACTTGCAAGAGCAGTTGAACGGAATTGACAGTGTCTTGAAAGGAGGCTATAAGATTAACATCAACAAAAGCAAAACGAGGATAATGGAATGTAGTCAAATTAAATCGGGTGATGCTGAGGGAATTAGATTAGGAAATGAGACACTTAAAGTAGTAAAGGAGTTTTGCTATGTAGGGAGTAAAATAACTGATGATGGTCGAAGTAGAGAGGATATAAAATGTAGACTGGCAATGGCAAGGAAATCGTTTCTGAAGAAGAGAAATTTATTAACATCGAGTATAGATTTAAGTGTCAGGAAGTCGTTTCTGAAAGTATTTGTATGGAGTGTAGCCATGTATGGAAGTGATACATGGACGATAACTAGTATGGACAAGAAGAGAATAGAAACTTTCGAAATGTGGTGCTACAGAAGAATGCTGAAGATAAGGTGGGTAGATCATGTAACTAATGAGGAGGTATTGAATAGGATTGGGGAGAAGAGAAGTTTGTGGCACAACTTGACTAGAAGAAGGGATCGGTTGGTAGGACATGTTTTGAGGCATCAAGGGATCACCAAATTAGTATTGGAGGGCAGCGTGGAGGGTAAAAATCGTAGAGGGAGACCAAGAGATGAATACACTAAGCAGATTCAGCAGGATGTAGGTTGCAGTAGGTACTGGGAGATGAAGAAGCTTGCACAGGATAGAGTAGCATGGAGAGCTGCATCAAACCAGTCTCAGGACTGAAGACCACAGCAGCAGCATCGTTTAGCTTCTGTTTGTCTGAGAGGTTTTGGCTGCGTTTAAACTTGCAATGAAGCTCTCTTTGCTTTCGTAGTAGTTTCCTAACTTTGTTGTTGAACCACGGTGGGTTTTTCCCCTCCCTCACAGTTTTACTCGGCACGTACCTGTCTAAAACGCATTTTACGATTGCCTTGAACTTTCCTATAAACACTCTACATTGTCAGCGTCTGAACAGAAATTTTCGTTTTGATCTGTTAGGTAGTCTGAAATCTGCCTCCTATTACAGTTGCTAAACAGATAAACCTTCCTCCCTTTTTTTATAATCCTTTTTACTTTCATATTCAGGGATGCTGCAACGGCCTTATGATCACTGATTCCCTGTTCTGCGCTTACAGAGTCGAAAAGTTCGGGTCTGTTTCTTATCAGTAGGTCCAAGATGTTATCTCCTTGAGTCGGTTCTCTGTTTAATTCCTCGAGGTAATTTTCGGATAGTGCAGTCAGTATAAGGTCACTCGATGCTCTGTCCCTACCACCCGTCCTAAACATCTGATTGTCCCAGTCTATATCTGGTAGATTGAAATCTCCACCTAAAACTATAACATGCTGAGGAAATTTATGTGAAATGTATTCCACATTTTCTCTCAGTTGTTCTGCCACTAATGCTGCTGAGTCGGGAGGTCGGTAAAAGGAGCCAATTAATTACCTAGCTCGGTTGTTGAGTATAGCCTCCACCCATAATAATTCATAGGAACTATCCACTTCTATTTCGCTACAGGATAAACTACTACTAACAGCGACAAACACCCCCCCACCGGTTGCATGCAGTCTGTCCTTTCTAAACACCGTGTGTGCCTTTGTAAAAATTTCGGCAGAATTTATCTCTGGCTTCCGCCAGCTTTCCGTACCTATAACGATTTCAGCTTTCACTAGAGAGTTCAATATTCCGAGACCCACAGTGTCAAGAATGTGCCAAGAACTCCAAATTTTAGAGATTACCTCTCACCATGGACAACTCAGTGGGCGACAGCCTTCACTTAACAACCGTGAGCAGCAGCGTTTGCTTAGAGTTGTCAGTGATAACAGACAAGCAACACTGCATGAAATAACCCCAGAAATCTATGTAGGATATACAATGGACGTGTCCATTAAGAGAGCGTTGCGAAATGTGGCGTTAATGGGCTATGGCAGCGGATTACCAAGACGAGTGCCTTTGCTAGCAGCACAACGACTCCTGCAGCGACTCTCCTGGACTCGTGACCACGTCCTCTGGATGGTAGACGACTGGAAAACTGTAGTCCGTTTTCAGTTTCTAAGAGGTGAGGAATTTGTAATGGGCTGCATCAAGCCAGTCAGGAGACTGACGATTAAAAAAAAAAAAAGAGCTGTTTGTAGGGTTTCATTATAGTGCAGACCCACGAAGCCACGATCCCAAATTGTCAACAAGGCACTGTGTAAGCTGTTGGTGCCTCCACAATGGTGTGAGTTGTATTTACATCGGACTGAAGTGATTCTGTTCCAAATGAACTGACCATTGACTGGAAATGATTATGTTTGTCTACTTAGAAACAATTTGCAGCCGTCAATGCGCTTTATGCTCCCAAACAACTGTGGTATTTTTATGGATGACAATGTTTCGTTTCAGAGGGCCACAGTTGTTTGCGACTGGTTTGAAGGACGTTACAAATAATTTGAGAGAATGATTTAGCCACCCATATCGCTCGACATGAATCCCGTAGAACATTTATGGGACGTAATCGATAGGTTAGTTCGTCCAAAAGTCCCTGCACCGTCAGCGCTTGAACAATTATTGACGGCTATAGAGGCAACATGGCTCAGTGTTTTTGCAGGGGGTTTCCAACGAGTTATTGAGTCCATCCCACGTCGAGATTCTGTATTACGCTGGGCGTGTAACGTGCCAACTGGCGGTACTCAAGATCGAAGTCACAACGACAACGGATCGTACTGTACGAATGTCGCTGTGCCGTTGATGTATGGCTTCCTGCAATCGACCACTAAAGCATAAATTTTGTACAGTTTTAATTTTACAGTCGATGTTATGACTGTTGATCGCTATTAGTTTTCAGAAGATTCCAGTCGTAGCGGAGCGTCTGGTAATTACTCGAAGTCTAGTTCGTACCGTAGTTGCACTCTTAAAAGACAAATTGAAGACAGATCAATCTTCTGACAATTAATACTGCAACAATCATAAACTTTGACAAGACGGCAGACTCAAATGTCGAACAATAATAAAGAGCACCTTTACTATACACAAAGTCGTAATTGCACAGTGACACTATTACACCACGAATAGATACGCTAAAGCAGTCCAATGACACTGACAAACAATATCGAGCAGCAATTACGAGACAGGCAGATTACGATAACAAGTCCCTTTTTCGTACTGTCGGACAAAACAAAACACCGAACCACTTTAAATACAATACCTGTTTATATAATGTCAAGCAAAATTTACCTCTAGCTTGTAATTGTTCTCACACACTACAAAATTCTCACAACGTAGCACACTATCTCTGGAAAAGTCTCGGAATCTTTTAATTACTTACAATATTTATGTCCAATATATCGTCGTGTTACGACCAATTCACTTTAAGTTGCTTTCACCGGTATCTATAAGGATTAAGATAATTGATGCTCCCCTTCAATCTCTTTCTGTTTAGTCCATCGTTGCTATGTAAATAATATGACGTAACGTATTCCACAGATTTACCAATCTTTGTTATTAGTATAATCGCTGACTTTTCCATGATAACTTTCTACAACTTCAGTTTTAATTGAAGTTACTTAGGACACTCTTTCCATAAATGAAATCGTTTTAACTGTTTAACATATATACCCTCTGTATATTTATCGTGGATCAACTCAATTAATGAACTTTTTGACCAGGCAAAACTTATAAATACCATCGTAAAATTGTGTCATGCAAAGCGTTATTAATATCTCTGAAACTAAACCTTTGCTTTTCTCACAAAAAATGGATACACACAACAGCTATTAATTGAACGCACGTAAAGGTTTCTTTTAACCGCAGAAAACTGGAATTTTTGGATCTAGGTATCTCAATACAATTTTATTCACGTATGTAAGCGAGTGCCAGCATAGACTAACACACCCCACAAAAACCAAAATTCAATAAGAAATTTAAAAAAAAAATCCTAGGCGCCACCGTCTCATTAACCCTAACCTTAAGTAACAATTTATCACAATTCTGAGCCTCTTCAGGTGTTAGCAAAATGAGACCCGCTAAGTTCCCTAAACTGAAATAGGACACTCGCCACTTTGACTAACAAGTTTTTAGTTTAGTTGCGTGTTGCTTGTAAATGGTTCCTACCTTTCTCGTCGCTTATCATCTCAACTACTGGTGCGATCTATCATATTACAGTGAAACAGTTCGAATCTATACTAGCCAATTCTAGGTCCGCTGTATGATCGTCGTATTTAAACAACAACAACAGACATGTGTCCAACGCTTTCCCTTCTCGACACACACCAGTCACTACCAAAACACTCCATCAAAACAGCTAACAACCCAATTACCTCTGGGTGAACCGCGACAACTAATCGTACACCACGGACAGGATATCGGTTCCAACGATTCGCAAAAACTCATCAGCTGCAAATCTCCTTTTCGCTAACCCGACTCACGCTGTATCTATCACAGCAAACTATCCCTTACAACCAAAATGTCCACAGGACGACAGTAAATCGATCGCCCTAGCACATAAATTCGCCAAAACCAGTGTCTCATGCACGACTATTTATAAAACCACACAGAGCCTACGTACAGTCCGTAACTCAGCATCGGGAGGAAACTACCGTCTCAGCCACATATATGAACAGGGGCCTAAAAGACAAAGTATCCACGCTGCCTCTGTGAACTGCACCAAAATAAGATACTGGTCCTACCAGCAAAACTTCTTTCCCTCCCCCAAGTCTTAAACACCAACTGCGGTGCCTCAATACACCACGCAATGGGTCGGTATCCTATCCGACCTAGTCGTACCCCGATATATCAACTTAGTCAGTAATAGGTCTACTCGGGAACTAACTGCCTTCTTATATCATGCAATAGGAACCATTTACACAAACAAACACGCGGAGCCACGCCGACTTTTAACAATCAATTAAATAATTATTCGTTGTTGCTGTTGGTTCTCTACGACAGCGGCCGGCTGCTGCGCGTCGCTCAGGCAACATCTCTGGACCCAACAATGACGAGTTGTTGCATCGCTGACATCGAGCGCGCTCACCACCTGTTTTTTTATTTTATTTTTTGTTTTTGTTTTGTTTCCGTCGACGCTCTCGGATCATCTATAACGTGCTTTGTCGCCCTTAATACATCGAAGACGTATATTTATAGTAACCACCAGGTGTTATTAGCCATTTATCGGGTCGGATGCACATCAATTGTATGAACGTAACCCGTGCGTTTTCATACAGCACTGGCGAAAGGAGGTCCGACACAGTAAATCCGAATTCATAAACTGAACAATGTTAATAAATCCGAAAAATATTTTCATAAAGCAAAATTCTCAAATCTGATTCAATGTATATTTATTAATCACAATATCATGCCGCAATTAGTGAAATATTTGCACTGCCCGTCATTTCTGCGGTAAGGAAGTTAAAAAAGAAACGGTTAATATTTTGCCCTCTCAGTCAAAACGTTTAGAGACTGGACTGATCAGAAATTACGACAAGTTAAAATTTTGTATTTAATGCTCCATGTATTCTAGACTACCTAGCCCCATTCACTCTCCTCCCCACGCTTGTGCAGAACGTCCAAGGAAATATCTGGAACTGTCAGAAGAGTTCTGCTGTGGGATCTTGTTCAACTCGAGCGTCACACTGGCATGAATGTGGTCTACGTAGTCAAAGCGTTGAGCCTTCACGTGTATTTTCACACTTCGTCATTTTGTAGCAGGTTCGAATTAATAACACTAAGTCTCGTTACCCATCATAATTACTCAGAAAAAAGAATTGTCCATGTTTTGCATTTCCATCATTCACGGGAGGCGTTAACACGTCATGGGTTTTTGATCGGGAGTTGCTGTGTGTGGGACGAACTTTGCACTTACTTTTTTGTTCTTCAAAACGTTCTGCATAATGTCTTGAACACTTGATTTAGAGGTGTTCCTTCACTGTCATTTGCGACAGAACAACGTTGCACACGTGGCACGCCCTCTTCCTTTACAGCCTGCTCACAACTCACTGATCGAATGTACGTATGGTGTTTACAATTGTTAGTTCTAGTCGCCACCGTATCGGAAATACGACGAATAAACAAATCGCAAAAGACGCTGGCAGAGCACTTTCCCACGAAAGGCAAGGGTTCCTGTTTCGAGTCCTCATCATGCACACTGTTTTAACTTGCCAATAAGTTCTAATTAAATAGCTTTCTTATTTTATTTATTTTTTAAACTATTCGGATCACTTTCAAGCAATTAAACCCTTTTTGCAAAACTAAATCCTACTAAGTTCAGGTTAGCGCACTATTTGTCTATTTCCTACTCTTCGCTTGGCTACGAAAATTCAGACAAATACCAATTGTGTAATTTATAAGAAGTCTTTGTTTTCGGTCCTATGGTTCACAAATAATGAGGCGACAGAATACGTTAATGAACGGCAATGTACAGATTTGAAGATGGGTGTCTATTCACTTCCAAACTTTCATCCCTACTTTGTTGTACCTACGATCTTGACGATGTTTGACCTTAAACAATTCTATCAGTTTTGGTGTGAGCGTATAACGGATTCCACAAATTAGACAAAAATTACGAGCGCAGTAGGAAGTTCAGAGATGTGAGAAATAAAATTTGATTGACTCATTGTTCAAAAAACCACAATACACTAGCCTATATCTGCATCTGCATCTATGTACATATTCCACAAGCCAATGTATGGTACAGGGCGGAGTGTACCTTTGTACCACTACTAGTTGCCGGCCGCGGTGGCCGAGCGGTTCTAGGCGCTACAGTCCGGACCCGCGTGATTGCTACGGTCGCAGGTTCGAATCCTGCCTCGGGCATGGATGTGTGTGATGTCCTTAGGTTAGTTAGGTTTAAGTAGATCTAAGTTCTAGGGGACTAATGACCTCAGATATTAAGTCCCATAGTGCTCAGAGCCATTTGAACCACTACTGGTTTTCCTTTCCTATTCCACGTCAAATGGAGCGAGGGAAAAACGACTGCCTATATACCTCTGTACGTCTCCTAATTTCTCTTATCTTATCTTCGTGGTCCTTATGAGAAATGTACGTTGGCACCGTCAGAATCATTCTGCAGTCAGCTTTAAATGCCAGTTATCTAAAATTTTCTGAACAGTTTTTCGCGTAAAGAACATTCTCTCTCTTCCAAGGGTCCCATCTGTGTTCACTAAATCTCTCCGTAACACTCGCATGTTGGTCGAATCTACCGGCAACACGTGTAAAGGCTCTCCTCTGAATTGCTTTGATGTCATTTTTTAACCGTACCCCGTGAGGATTGCAAACACTAAAGCAGTTCTCAATAACGGAGTTCTGTACGCGGTCGCCTTTACAGGCGAGCTGCACTTGCCTAACATTCTCTCAATACACCAATGCCTACTATTTGCCTTCCCAATTACCACCCTTACGTGCTCGTTTGATTTCAAACCGCTTTGGAACATTACGTCTAGATATTTAGTAGATGTGACTATGTCAAGCAGCGCAATACAGATCCTGTAGTCGAATTTCATGGGATTCTTTTTCCTAATGATCTGCATTAATTTACGTTTCTCTTCTAGATTTAAAGAAAGCTGCCATTCACCACATAAACTAGGAGTCCTCCTTTAGAATTATGTAGAGCGGAATGTTCGAGTAAGGTCTCAGGTACAGTGAGGGAGATTTTAGCCTGCTCTCTTTGGAGCTGAAGGGGGCGAAAGGGAGTACAAAGTGGCAATGTTTGAGAACGAATTTCCAGTTCCATCATTTGCCCTAAAACCAAAAGACCACGCAGAATACCTTGGTCTCGACTGAAGGATAATAATTATTTTAATTCTGGGACAATATTTCCCAGACAGAAAAATATTAAGACCCAGTGTGCATACAGGTGTATTCTTTTACGAGTATGCACAGTAAAGTTGATGCCTTCATCTCTATGTGCACTGGCCGGCCGCGGTGGTCTAGCGGTTCTAGGCGCTCAGTTCGGAACCGCGCGACCGCTACGGTCGCAGGTTTGAATCCTGCCTCGGGCATGGATGTGTGTGATGTCCTTAGGTTAGTTAGGTTTAAGTAGTTCTAAGTTCTAGGGGACTGATGACCACAGATGTTAAGTCCCATAGTGCTCAGAGCCATTTGAACCATTTTTTATGTGCACTGTCACGCATGCAGAGCGTTTAACAGCCTGTTCGAAAGTAGAGCAAAAGCTGCGGTTTGGCAGTGAGAAAGAATAGCAGGAATAGTCGACTTACTGGAATGATATTCAGCGAGCCTATCTACCTTACGAATTGCGATTTCGAAGAGTGGAAGACTACAAATATGGGTCGACGGGCACGGGCGGGCAGATGGACGAATGTTCATCCTCAGTGTGAGCCTCTGTACACTAAGCGTAATAGATAGACAGTGAGGTAACTAGAGGGAGATGTGGTTAGCAAGTTGCCAGAAACGTTAGTATCCTGTCCTTCACGCTCCACCAAGTTTCCCACCAGATTCCTCGAATTATTGCATCATGAGAAGCTTATATCTGAAGCTGTTCCGTATTCACTCCTTCAGCGAATTAGAACTGCATTTGGAGACTGATTGCGTTGTATTTTCGGCACAAACATCCTCTGCATGCTGCTTCCTCTTCTGCTAATTACACTCCTGGAAATTGAAATAAGAACACCGTGAATTCATTATCCCAGGAAGGGGAAACTTTATTGACACATTCCTGGGGTCAGATACATCACATGATCACACTGACAGAACCACAGGCACATAGACACAGGCAACAGAGCATGCACAATGTCGGCACTAGTACAGCGTATATCCACCTTTCGCAGCAATGCAGGCTGCTATTCTCCCATGGAGACGATCGTAGAGATGCTGGATGTAGTCCTGTGGAACGGCTTGCCATGCCATTTCCACCTGGCGCCTCAGTTGGACCAGCGTTCGTGCTGGACGTGCAGACCGCGTGAGACGACGCTTCATCCAGTCCCAAACATGCTCAATGGGGGACAGATCCGGAGATCTTGCTGGACAGGGTAGTTGACTTACACCTTCTAGAGCACGTTGGGTGGCACGGGATACATGCGGACGTGCATTGTCCTGTTGGAACAGCAAGTTCCCTTGCCGGTCTAGGAATGGTAGAACGATGGGTTCGATGACGGTTTGGATGTACCGTGCACTATTCAGTGTCCCCTCGACGATCACCAGTGGTGTACGGCCAGTGTAGGAGATCGCTCCCCACACCATGATGCCGGGTGTTGGCCCTGTGTGCCTCGGTCGTATGCAGTCCTGATTGTGGCGCTCACCTGCACGGCGCCAAACACGCATACGACCATCATTGGCACCAAGGCAGAAGCGACTCTCATCGCTGAAGACGACACGTCTCCATTCGTCCCTCCATTCACGCCTGTCGCGACACCACTGGAGGCGGGCTGCACGATGTTGGGGCGTGAGCGGAAGACGGCCTAACGGAGTGCGGGACCGCAGCCCAGCTTCATGGAGACGGTTGCGAATGGTCCTCGCCGATACCCCAGGAGCAACAGTGTCCCTAATTTGGTGGGAAGTGGCGGTGCGGTCCCCTACGGCACTGCGTAGGATCCTACGGTCTTGGCGTGCATCCGTGCGTCGCTGCGGTCCGGTCCCAGGTCGACGGGCACGTGCACCTTCCGCCGACCACTGGCGACAACATCGATGTACTGTGGAGACCTCACGCCGCACGTGTTGAGCAATTCGGCGGTACGTCCACCCGGCCTCCCGCATGCCCACTATACGCCCTCGCTCAAAGTCCGTCAACTGCACATACGGTTCACGTCCACGCTGTCGCGGCATGCTACCAGTGTTAAAGACTGCGATGGAGCTCCGTATGCCACGGCAAACTGGATGACACTGACGGCGGCGGTGCACAAATGCTGCGCAGCTAGCGCCATTCGACGGCCAACACCGCGGTTCCTGGTGTGTCCGCTGTGCCGTGCGTGTGATCATTGCTTGCACAGCCCTCTCGCAGTGTCCGGAGCAAGTATGGTGGGTCTGTCACACCGGTGTCAATGTGTTCTTTTTTCCATTTCCAGGAGTGTAGATTTCCTTGTTTGTTTCTAAGCTGTGGTGAGACCGTCCGTTACTACTATCTCCAGTGTAGCACTGAAACAACGTGGATAAGCAGCTTAAATTAAAGTTGGATCAGAGATTATTGTATGAGTACTAGATGATTTCCTGAAGCCAGGCGTATTCGGCGGAGGGAAATGAATTACCTAATAAGAGGCGTCCACGACAGGTGGTTACGCTTCAAGTGGTCCGAAAACGTGCGGGAAACAGACAGAAGCATTTCAGTTATTATAATATAGCCCCCCATAACGCAATAACGCAGCCGTCCCCGTCACTGCACCTGATATATATGTCATCCATATAAACCCTGACCGAATAACAACCTAATGTAATAAAATATTCCACTAAGCTGGAAAACTCATCACGTGGGCAAATCCAAAACAATAACGATTGTGCCTCTTTACTTGAAAACATATTATAGCTGAACAGTCACTATAAATTAGTGCCCGGGTTGCTGGAACGTTGTGGTGAAAGACAGAAAAGATGGGCCTCGATTTTGATGGAAGTTTCTATTAATTCTATGGGCTGTTATATCATCATAATCATTAAGTATTATAAGAATAAGGTGCAAATACTGCAATATGTACAAAGGCGTATAGACAATCATATTTCCTTTACTCAAAGTGACAATGGAATGGGACAGAAAATCAGTAATTTTGGTACAAATTTTCCTCCGCCATTGTATAGTGGCATTCGCACTACATATTGCGACGGATTTTTTACGTGCGTGCGTGCGATGCACCATTTGCGACGGATTATACGTTGCTGCTGCAATGCAATTTCTTTTATAATTTTTGTTCACCTACCTCTTTACAGCGGTAGATCTTCGCACGTAAACTCCTGACTGCAGCTACTTACGAGATCACAGAAAAGCAGTTAGGGAAACTGTAACGTCATAGCTACACGCCGGAGGCCGCTATAAGTAAAATTTGCTGAAAATTTTCTATGTACTTTAAAGAAATGATTCGGAAATGGATGTCACTCGTACTTTAAACCTGAAGTTCAAATTTAAACCTTCAATAGATTTTTATTGCCGTTAAGCAAGATCATCAGCCCTCATTTACAAAAATTACTAAAGTTTCTACTCACAGTTATCACCATACCTAAAACAACCAGAACTTTTACCTTCCCAAATTCCGCAACCAATTACTTGTAACACAGTCAATGATCGGCCACTTACTTCTGAACACGATATTCAGTGGTTGTCTTTAGTAAAAGTTTATGCTCGCCATAAAATACTCAGTAAGAATATACTCAGTACCGCCACGCTATATAATTCAAAGTTCACTCGCGATTTTCGTCAGAACGAATTATCACAACACACTAAAGTTTTCACAAACAGTTTCTGGTCACTACCAGATACCATTAACACTGGACCATAACGCGGAAGTCATCCCAAGACTTCATCTTACACATAATGCGGAAAGTCACATCCAGCATAACCGCCTCCAATCAAAGCTAGCTCGCGACTCTCCTCTCACTCTCCCACACTCAAAACTCTATCTCCTCGCTAGGCGGCCAACCGTCTCGCTTCTCATTGGCTGTCAGCACTTACGACCAATGAGAACTCACTTGTAGGGCGCGGCTCGCGCCAAAATCTAGCAAGCACCAACCACTTCTGTAGGCTCATTGACGTCATCAAATTAAGTAACACAAAACTCTATAATTAAATAAACAAAACAAAATGAATTATAAGCTTTACGCTATATCTGGAAATTTATTACGTAGTCGCGAATGTTCTGGATGTCTTATACATAAGCATATATACTTGGACATCCGACATTCACTAGTAGGGGGACCGCTAGTGGATTCGTTCCCACGTTACAGAGTTGGAACACTTGCCAGTTCCTGTAGAGAATTACATGAATGATTTTTAATAATGCCGAACGTCCCACATACTCTCACGCACGTATTCTCACTCACACACATCCTAGCACACAATACACATATTTACTTACAAGGGAACCTCCCCATCGCACCCCCCTCAGATTTAGTTATAAGTTGGCACAGTGGATAGGCCTTGAAAACCTGAACACAGATCAATCGAGAAAACAGGAAGAAGTTGCATGGAACTATGAAAAAAATAAGCAAAATATACAAACTGAGTAGTCCGTGCGCAACATAGCCAACATCAAGGAAATTCTGAACTGAGGGGCGCCGTGGTCCCGTGGTTAGCGTGAGCAGCTACGAAACGTAAGGTCACTGGTTCAATCCACCCTCGAGTTAAATGTTTTAATTTTTATTTTCAGACAATTATCAAAGTTCATGCACTCAAACATGATCTACTTCGCTCTCCAAAATTCCAGGACATGTTCAGATTTGCTTGGACACATGCAGGATTTGACGGTCTGCACACGGAAATATTTAAAAAACGTTAAAAACATATGTTTTGACAGAGCACAGGGAAAACTGTGCGACTGTGAAACTGTTGCATTCATTTGTTGCAGTTTATGTGACAAACTCTTATGTTTTCATCACTTTTTTGGGAGTGATTATCACATCCACAAGAAAACCTAAATCGGGCAAGGTAGAAGAATCTTTTTACCCATTCGCCAAGTTTACAAGTTAGGTGGGTCGACAACATATTCCTGTCATGTGTCGTATAGAATATATCAGACGTGTTTTCCTGTGAAGGAATCGGTTGACCTATGACCTTGCGAGCTAATGTTTTCGGTGCCCATTGGAGAGGCACGTCCTTTCGTCTATTAATCGCACGGTTTTGCGGTCGCAAAACACAGACAGTAAACTTATTACAGTGAACAGAGACGTCAATGAACGAACGAACTGATCATAACTTTGCGAAAATAAAAAATGTAAACTTTTCACTCGAGGGAAGACTTGAACCAAGGACCTCTCATTCCGGAGCTGCTCACGCTTACCACGGGACCACGGCGCTCCTCGTCTCACATTTTCCTTAATGTTGCCTATCTTACGCATGGACTACTTAGTTCGTATATTTTGCTTATTTTTTTCATAGTTCCATACAATTTCTTCCTGTTTTCTCGATTGATCTGTGTTCAGTTTTTCAAGGCCTATCCACTGTGCCAACTTATAACAAAATCTGAGGGGGGTGCGATGGGGAGGTTCCCTTGTTAGAATTCTTGAAATTATTATTACAGAAAAGTCACAGAGGTTTTCTGAAACTAAAAACTTTCCAAATTTATTTATGAACACTGAAAGTGTTATCAGATCGTCATACATAGTCACTGAAGGTGAACTATTACATCATTGTATTTATTTAAATTCGTGACTGTCGGAAAATTACGTTCTTTTATGGAATTTTACTAACTTCCAAAATACAACTATACTCGATCTCAGACTTTGACATGTTGTTTGTTTTCACAACAGATGGTTGTACATCAAATATGACGTTCCTCAGGTTATTCCTTTATTAGTTATTAATATTTTTAGTTTCGTATAATGTAAGTGGCATGCCAGCGCTACTCCACTGCTTTCACACGCGCAGCTGCAACAGATGGTCGTGACGTCAGTCTGTAGGACACAACTTGTCCGTTACTGACCGTATAATAGTCTACCGGCTTACATTGCAGCCCACATACCTTCTGAAGTAAAGCTTTTAATAGACAAATGGGCGATCGCGCACTAGTTGCGACGCCACATAATGGAGACGCAAAACATTGTTCCACATATTATTTACAAGTTTAAATA
This sequence comes from Schistocerca nitens, assembly GCF_023898315.1. Lineage (NCBI taxonomy): Eukaryota > Metazoa > Arthropoda > Insecta > Orthoptera > Acrididae > Schistocerca > Schistocerca nitens. The sequence continues at coordinate 51,038,562 of NC_064620.1, forward strand.
ATAGTGCACAACACGTTCCTACTATGAAAACATGTTGTCCTTTTATTGTTAACTATCAAAACAATATTACGGTAAGGAAGTCGGAAGCAGATTTAGATGAGACAGTAAATATGATATTACTAAGAGCACTGAAAGACCTAAGACAAAATAAGAAACCTGGAACTGGCAACATTTCCAGTGAATTATTGGGATCCTCATGAGAACGTGCCGTAACTGAACCATTCCACCTAATTCCCAACATACATGAGACGGGAGATACATCCTCAGCCTTAAACAAGACTGTAATATTTCCTATTACAAAGCTGGCAACTGCCGAGAGGTGTGAATATTAACGAATTATCCATATAAAAACTTGTGGCTGCAAAATACTAACATGTACTCTTTACAGAAGAAGTGAGATATCTGTAGAAGCAGACTTAGGTGACTATCAGTTTGGAGTCTGAAGAAATGTAGGAATATGCTAAAAACTACCGAAAGTACGACTCATCCTAGATGCTAAATTAAAATTCGAGGCACCCTCCATCGTTAATGCTGGAATTCAACATGGCGTTGGCCCACCCTTAGCATTGATGACAGCTTCCACTCTCGCAGGCATACGTTCAGTCAAGTGCTGGAAGGTTTCTTGGGGAATGGCAGTCCATTCTTCATGGGGTGCTCCACTGAGGAAAGGCATCGACGTAGGGCGGTGAGGCGTGGCACGAAGTCGGCGTTCCAAAAACCCCAAAGGTGTTCTATAGGATTCAGATCAGGATTCTGTGCAGGCCAGTCCATTACAGGGATGTTACTGTCGTGTTACCACCCCGTCACAGGCCGTGCAATATGAACAGGTCGTGTTGAAAGATGTAATAGCATCCCCGAATTTCTCTTCAACAGTGGGAAGCAAGAAGGTGTTGTACTGTGCTGAGCTGTGATAGTGCCACACAAAGGGACAAGGGGTGCAAGCCCCCTCACCCCCCCCCTCCATGAAAACCACGACCACACCATAACACCACCGCCTCCGCGTTTTACTGTTGGCACTACATACTCTGGCAGATGACGGTCACTGGGCATTCGCCATATCCACACCCTGCCATCGGATCGACTCATTGTGTACCGTGATTCGTCACTCCACACAACGTTTTTAAACTGTTCAGTGATCCAATGTTTACACTCCTTACACCAAGCAAGGCGCCGTTTGGCATTTACCGGCGTGATGTGTGGCTTATGAGCAGCCGGTCGACCATGAAATCCAAATTTTCTCACCTGCCGCCTAACTGTCACAGTACTTGCAGTGGATCCTGATGCAGTTTGGAGTTCCTGTGTGATGGTCTGGATGTATGTCTGTCTCTTACATATTACGACCCTCTTCAACTGTCGGCTGTCTCTGTCAGTCAGCCGCGTGGGGTAGCCTTGCGATCTAAGGCGACTTGTCAAGGTTCGCGGTGCTCCCCCCGGCGGAGGTTCGTGTCATCCCTTGGGCATGGCTGCCTGTGTTGTCCCTAGCGTAAGTTAGTTTAAGGTAGATTAAGTAGTGCATAAGCCTAGGGACCGATGACCTCAGAAGTTTGGTCCCATAGTCCTTACCACAAATTTCCAATTTTAGTCGTCAACACATGATGTAGGCCTGTACGAGTTTATGCTGTACGCGTCTCTTCACGTTTCACTTAACTATCACATCACAGTGGACCTAGGGATGTTTAGGAGTGTGGAAATCTCGCGTACAGACGTATGACACAAGTGACACCCAATCACCTGACCACATTTGATGTCCCTGAGTTGCGCGGAGTGCCCTATTCTGCTCTATCATCATGTCTAGTGACTACTGAGGTCGCTGATATGGAGTACCTGGCAGTAGGTGGCAGCACAAGGTACCTAATATGAAAAACGTTTGGTTTTGTGGGTGTTTGGATACTTTTGATCACATAGTGTATCTACAACTCCTACAGAAGCTTGACTGCAGTTATGTGTTGAACATTTTAGGGTAGCAGTAATTGCGAAAGGAGTCAGACAGGGTTATAGCCTGATGCACGTGTTACTGAATCTAAAAGTTGACAAGCCATTTAAGGAAATTAAGAAAAAACTGTGAAGGGATTTGAGTTTTAGCGAGAATAAGGATAAACTTTGAGGTTTCCCAGTAATATAGCTGTTCTGTTGTAGACGACAGATGATTTGGAACATGAACTGAATAAAATGGACAGTGTGTTCAAAAGAGATGATGAGATGAATATCAACAAAAGTAAAACGAGGATAATGGAATGTAGTTGTGTCAAATGAGGCAGTGTTGAGAAGCTTATTTAAGGAGTTGGACACTAGAAGTATTAGCGGTATTTGTTACTTGAACAACAACATAACTGACGATGGCCGTGATAGAGAGTAGATGAAGTGCTGACCAGGATTAGCCAGGTAAATGTTCCAGGAGGGATGAATTTTTTAACTTCAGGTAAAGAGGTATCACAATGTGTTTTCCGGTAGAATTCGTCTTAAGTGTGGCCTTGAACGAAAGCAAAACATGGACAATAAACTTTTCAGACAAGCGGAGAATAGAATCTTTATAAAATAGTGGTACGTAGGAATGCGGAGTATAGATGTGTAGTTCTGACCTCTTAAGGAATACTGAAATGAAGCGGATAGAAAAATAAATCTATGAGAGAACTTGACGAAATGAAGGGATAGGTTGATACGACGCGTCTTGAGGCATCAAGATATCGTCAATTTGATAACAGAGATAAGTGTAGGTGAAGACCAAGATTTGACTGCAGTAAGCAAGTTCAGGTGGATAATGATTGCATAGACAGGCAGTGATGAAAAGGTTTGTACAGGACAGACTAGCGTGGAGATCTCTAAACCGCTTCGAAAGGACACCTTTCATTGGAGAACACATCATTAATAATACGAGGGTCACTCCAAAAGAAATGCACAATATTTTTGTAAAAATACAGTCTTCATTCTGCATGTGTGGAAGTTTTACAGTGTGTATATACATCCTTCCGTTTTCAAACTAAGTTCAACCTATTCCCGTGAGTGGCGCCGTCACAGCATTTCTTCAAGATGGCTGCCACACTTGACGTTCATCAGAAGCAACGTGCTGTCACAGAATTTCTGTGCTGTGAAAACGAGACAGTGGGACACATCCACAAGAGGTAGAAAAAGGTGTATGGAGATGCTGCTGTCTATCGCAGTACAGTTAGTCGGTGGGCAAGCAGATTACGTGATGAAAGCGGGCACGCCAATATTGAGGATTGTCCTCGCAGCGGCGGGCCCCATGCTACCCACACTCCAGACAGTGTGCAGAGAGTTAACGAATTGGTGACTGCTGACAGACGCATCGCAGTGAACGAACTGTCATGCTACGTTGTGATAGGGGAAGGAAGTGTTTGCAGAATACTGAAAGTGTTGGCGTTAAAAAAGGTTTGTGCCAGATGGGTTGCCAGGATGTTGACAGTAGCTCCCAAAGAAACAAGAAAAACGGTATGCAGCGAACTTTTGGAACAGTACGAGAATGGTGGAGATGAATTTCTTGGAAGAATTGTGACAGGTGAGGAAACATGGCTCCATAATTTTTCACCAGAGACGAAGAGGCAATCAATGGAGTGGCATCATGCAAATTCACCCAAGAAAAAAAAATTAAAAACCGCACCTATTGCTGGAAAAGTTATGGCTACGGGGTTTTTCTATTCCGAAGGACTCTTGCTTGTAGACATCATGCCAAGTGGAACCACCATAAATTCTGATGCATATGTGACGACACTGAAGACACTTCAAGCTCGACTAAGTCGTGTTCGACCACATCGACAAAAGCAGGATGTTTTGCTGTTGCACGACAATGCACGGCCACATGTCAGTCAAAAAACCATGGAAGCGATCACAAACCTCTGATGGACAACACTGAAACACCCGCCTTACAGTACTGACCTGGTTCCATGTGACTATCATCTTTTTGGGGCACTGAAAGACTCTCTTCGTGGAACAAGGTTTGAAGACGATGACTCCCTTGTGCACGCTGCCCAACAGTAGCTCCAACAGGTTGGTCCAGAATTTTATCGTACGAGTATACAGGCACTGGTTCCAAGATGGCGTAAGGCAGCTGAGAGGGATGGAAATTATGTGGAGAAATGAAAATATTGTTCCTAAAGGATGTATCTACACACTGTAAAACAATCAGATATGTAGAATAAAAGATGTATTTTTAAAAAATAGTGTGCATTTCTTTTGGAATGACCCTAGTAACACTACAGAAATAGTCGAGCAACAGCGGACGCCATCATCTTGGAACAATCAATCCACGTTCTTCTCCGTAAGTTTCTCCCACTAGCAGAAAAATCAGAGAAATTTATGTTCCTCCGATGATATTAAAAATTAATGACTTGTACAGGAATGAGCAACTGAATCACAGGTTGTAGCTGTGTTGGATGGTACGAACCTGTCGCCACCGTGTATGGAGTACAAAAGTTCGCTCTCGTCTCGAGACTAATTATGTCGCCCGACCTCTCAAGTGGCCAACGGCTATCAGTCGAACACAGCATGGGTAACCAGCCTGATACCAACGCATCTGGTGATCGCAGCCAGAACAGGTGGCAGGGGTCCGACGTAGGCGGCAGCCAGTCTGCAGGGTCTTGCCGGTACTCAGCGTGTGAAGTGTTAACATGTCAGGGGAAACCCAACTCTTCGCACTAAATAACAAGGTAAAATTGTTGATACTCTTAAAGCGTCTCTAATTACAATCCTATAAGACTGCCACCGCCCAGACATTTCTTGAACGTAAGCGTGTCGTGGGTTTGAATAGGAAACGTACACAAACTAAAAGTACAGTCTGAAGTTTTTAGAACTCTATAAAAGATCTGATGGGACATAAAAGGTCACGAAGGAAACAAATACTGATGAAAAGCCAATAAACAATACGTTCAAGAACAGCAGCAAAATACCACAAAACTTTATTTACCCGAGTTAACTTCTTTAAATTTTTTTTACGACTGTTTTCATCTTTCCGCCCATCTCTTCCTATTTTATCATTTTTATTTTTAGTTTATGAACATGTACTGGCATTGACATTTCCAAAAACACATTTCTAACTTTTTAATCTGTTTATGCGACTGCGTTTTGTTCTCTTCCGTTGCTATGCGTGCCAAACTAATTATTGCAATATACCTCGGCATACAATTGCTTACCCTGTCAATTGTATTGGTAAGGAATTCGATATTCCCATACTATACTCCTTTTGGTTATCTTTCCAGAAACTCCATTCGTTTTGCTTACGTTTCCAGAAACCCTTTATTTTGTTGGGTTAGATAGAGCAGCAATCAGTCGTAGAATTAAGTTGCTTTAATATGACATTTATAGTCACAACGCAGATCAGATTTCGACCTGTGTCAGGTCACTATCAATGCAGTGCGGAATTGTAGCAGTTGTTCGTGCTCAAGTGAATGCTTACACAGTTCAACCATTACTACCATTTATTTTGTGTTTTATATGTACAATTAACTTACAATCGAATTAAATCAGTTGATGACGAGGGAATTAGATTAGAAAACGTGAAACTGAAAGTAATAGACGTGTTTTGCTGTTTTGGCAGTAAAATAACAGATTGTGGCCGAAGTAGAGAGGATACAAAATGTAGACCGCCAGTAGCAAGAAAAGCGTTTCTGAAGAACAGAAATTTGTTAACATCGAATATAGGTTTAAGTGTTAGGAAGTCTTTTCTGAAAGTATTTGTATGGAGTGTAGCCATGTACGGAAGTGAAACATGGACGATAATCATTTTAAACAAGAAGAGAAATTGGTTAATATCGAGTATACGAGGTGTGGCTAGAAAAAAACCGGACTAGTACTGGTGAAACAATAAAACGAATCCAATAAGGCTGAAAGTTGCGTGGCCTGTCACATGACTCTCACTCCGCCTACAGCTCGAGTTTCATCTGCCTCCTGCACTCAGTCTGCCCGTGGCGTCTGTTTTAAGTAGTTGACGTTTTGTCTGTGCGTCGGAAAATGTTGAGTGTACAGAAAGAACAGCGTGTTAACATCAAATTTTGTTTCAAACTAGGAAAATCTGCAAGTGAAGCGTTTGTAATGTTACAACAAGTGTACGGCGATGATTGTTTATCGCGAACACAAGTGTTTGAGTGGTTTAAAAGATTTAAAGATGGCCGCGAAGACACCAGTGATGACACTCGCACTGGCAGACCATTGTCAGCAAAAACTGATGCAAACATTGAAAAAATCGGTAAACTTGTTCGACAAGATCGCCGTTTAACAATCAGAGCAGTGTCTGAGTTAACAGGAGTTGACAAGGAAAGTGTTAGGCAGATTCTTCATGAAAGTTTCAACATGAACAAAGTGTGTTCAAAAATGGTTCCAAAGTGTCTCACAATTGAACAGAAGGAACGCCGAAGAATGATTTGTTCTGACATCCTGGAAAACATTGAAAGTGATCCCACCTTCTTACAAAATGTTATTACTTGCGATGAATCGTGGTTTTTTACTTACGATCCCGAAACTAAACGCCAATCGATGCATTGGAAAACTCCTGGTTCTCCTATCAGACATAACAGTCTTGTGTGTAGTTCTGAGCGTTGTGTTCAAGTTAACTAAATTCGAATGTGGCCCAATTGTTGATGCTCGTATGGTGCGTACTTCCGTAATCAAGCGAGGCGAAGCACGAATGTCAAAATCGAAATTCAAGGCAATGATGATTTTTTTTTGACATCAAAGGGATTGTGCACATTGATTGGGTACCAGAGGGACAAACAGTGAATCAGCATTACTACATTAGCGTCCTGGCTACCCTACGTGAGCGAGTACGGAGAAAACGGAACGATTTGTGGAGAAAAAAGTCATGGATCCTTCACCAAGACAATGCCCCAGCTCACAGTGCGTTGTCAGTGAAGACGTTTTTGGCAAAACACAACATTCCCATCTTAGATCATCCACCCTACTCACCTGATTTGGCCCCCTGTGACTTTTTTCTTTTCCCTAAAGTCAAGTCAGCTTTGAAAGGAACTAGATTTGAGACTGTTGAAGCAGTAAAAGAAAAAGCGACGGAAGTAACGTATGGACTTACCGAAAATGATCTGCAGCATTGCTATGAACAGTGGAAAATTCGTATGGAGCGGTGTAGAGACCGAGGAGGAGAGTACATTGAAGGAGATAACATGAAATTGTAAATAATTGTAAATAAATGTTTTTTCCAGCATCAGTCCGGTTTTTTTCTAGCCGCACCTTGTAGATTTAAGTGTCAGGAAGTCTTTCTTGAAGGATTTTGTATACAGTGCAGTCATGTACGGAACTGAAACACAGAGGATGAGAGTAGAAGCTTTTGAAACGTGGTGCTGCAGAAAAACACTGAAGATCAGATGGGTGGTTCGGCTAACTGATGAGAAGCTACTAAATATAACTGGGGACACAAGAAATTTGCGGTGCTACCATACTAGAAGAAGGGATAGGTTGACAGGTCACATCCTGACACAATAAGCGGTCATCAATTTATTACTGGAAGGAAGTTTGGAGAGTAGAAGCTGTTGAGGAAGACCATGAACGAATACAGTATGCAGATACAGAAGGGCGGAGTTGCAGTGGTTATTTGGAAATGAAGAGGCTTGTACAGCATTGAGCAGGCTGAAACCACATCATCATCAGCAGCAACAACAACAGCAACAACAAACCTCACTTTCCCCATCTTATGTAGCACCAACATTATAACCCCCCCCCCCCTCCCCCCTCAATTAGTCTCTGGTTACTCAACGGTCCACATCTCACACTGTTGTTCCAGATTAACCAGTTCACACATCTCTTCCTTAATTCTGTGTCAACACTTAATTCGAATAGAGAGGTTGCTTGTCTGGCTCATAGCATGCGGATGTGTTGGAATAACATTTATGGAAAGTGAATACAGTTGCGCAAGACGGGTGTAAATTGATGCCGGTGAGTAGGAAAAACAAACTCGCAATTTTCGGATACAGCGTTAGTAGTGTCCGGCTTGACGCTGTTTAAATATCTGGGCGTAACGTTGCAAAGCGATATGAAATGAAACGAGCATGTGAAGTGCGTGGTAGGAAAGGCCAGTGGTCATCTTCGGTTTATTGAAAGAATTCTAGGGAAGTGTGGTTCATCTGTAAATGAGACCATATATAGAACGCTAGTGCGACCTATTCTTGTGTACTGTTTGAGTGTTTGGGAGCCATGCTAGCTCGTATTAAAGGAAGAAATCAAAGCATTTCAAAGGCAGGCTGCCAGATTTGTTACTGGTTTGTCTGAACAACACGTAAGTGTTAAGGAGATGCTTCGAGAACTCAATTGGGAATCCCTAGAGGGAAGGTCACTTTCATTTCGAGGAACACCATTGAGAAAATTTAGAGAACCGACATTTGTAACTGACTACAGAACGATTCTGTTGCCTCCAACACATATTGCGCGTCGGGATCACGGAGATAAGATACGAGAAGTTAGGGCTCATACGACGCATATAGATTGCTGTTTTTCCCTTGTTCTATTTGCGAATGGAACAGGAAAGAAAATGACTAGTAGCAGCAAGGGGTTCCCTCCGCCATGCACCAAAAGGTGGACTGCGATGTATAGATGTAGGGCCTAGGTGTAGATGTAGATGTAGAAAACTAACTGTGAAGTTTACTTCAATTTATCAGCAGATAGAGAAAATATAAAGGGTTTTACATACCAGCTGTACAGCTTGCTCGCCTTACAAAACAAGCTGATGCCGAAGATACATTACAATACAGAGAGAGAAAAACTGTGCACGATAGTTGGTGTATAAACTGTTTGCTAAGTGTGCAGATTGGTCCTCATACGCCTCACTTTTCAATTCCTGTCTCGAGAGCATTAACACAAGAACATTTTGACAAACAAGAAGAGGGAAAAATGGTGACTTGCGTTTTGCTGTCTCAGCCTCACACTAAATCAGATTTTTCATTTCTCATATTCAGAACGTAAAAAAATTGCCGCTTTCTAATCATTTGTGTTCGAAAATTGTTACATTAGTGATCTTCACTGTTTCCTTTGCTTTTTAGCTCAGCTTTTAGCCGAGGTAATTCCCCCGCTCTAATCGAATTTCTCTGTCTATAACGAGAACCGGAGCTCTATTGTAAAATTATTTTTGTGACGGAGCTTAATTACAGTAAAACCCGTTTAATACAAATTGAAATGTAATTCAAATTTAATTACCTGTGAAATTGCACTCTGGAATGATGTTTTCCTAGTAAACAGTCGAGCGCCATAAGAATTTTATAGCGCAAATTCTCGCAGCCCTTTAAAGTTTTTACGGCACTCACATAAATGCTCCCAGAGACTTTACCTTTTTTTCCCTTATCCATTCGCACGCTCTTGTACCGCGGTATGGTTAAAGGCGCTGCAGTCTGGAACCGCAAGGCCGCTACGGTCGCAGGTTCGAATCCTGCCTCGGGCATGGATGTTTGTGATGTCCTTAGGTTAGTTAGGTTTAACTAGTTCTAAGTTCTAGGGGACTAATAACCTCAGCAGTTGAGTCCCATAGTGCTCAGAGCCATTTTTTTGTACCGCGGTCGTTTGCATGGGATTTTATACCGGAAGAAGAGTAAGCGACATTTTGTAGTATGAAATATATCAAAATATGATGTACGTTCTGTGCGATTCTGAAGCTAACGATTTACCGCACTGTACTTTTTCTGTAATTAAACAACCGTAGATTCGAAGGAAATTTTTATTACTTGTGTTGAATATCGCTATATAAGTGATCTGCTGTTTTGTAACCTAAAATCGTAGCACATTACTAGAACTGATATGAGTATGTAGATTTTCGAAGTGCTCTGTGTAGGGATTACGAACCGACTGCGCGGTTCAACCTATTTTTCTGGAGATGTAATTTTAATTGTACGAGGAACACTTCACCCGATCATCGTCTGGATTTCATGCTGGTACTGTTCGTCAGCTGAAACTCTAAAATGAAAATAGTCGTTTCAATTGTTCTGTCATTCAGTACGTAGAAGTACGTTTGTAGATTCCATACAGAGAGCTAGGTGCAGAACATGGACACATCAGAGACAAGGCGTATTACCGTACCTAATACGGCGTAGTAAACCAGCTGGCATTCAAAACAGCTTCCAGGTTGCGGAATGGATAAATGCAGGTCCTGTATGATTTTGGCAGTGGAAACACCGGTTCCCGTCAGATCACCGAAGTTAAGCGCTGTCGGGCGTGGCCGGCACTTGGATTGGTGACCATCCGGGCCGTCATGCGCTGTTGCCACTTTTCGGGATGCACTCAGCCTCGTGATGCCAACTGAGGAGCTACTCGACCGCATAGTAGCGGCTTCGGTCAAAGAAAACCATCATGACGACCGGGAGTGCGGTGTGCTGACCACACGCCTATCCGCATCCTCATTGAGGATGACACGGCGGTCGGATGGTCCCGATGGGCCACTTGTGTCCTGAAGACGGAGCGCTTTTTGTATGATTTTAAAAGATGCCTTCTACCATTCTTCCCGCATAACAGTGGCGAGTTTAGGTGGTGATGGTGGAGGTGAGGTGGGAGTGGCCACGCACCATTTTCTCCAATTTAGAACAGTCGCAAAGTAGCCAGAAGTTGGAAACGGGGTAAAATAAGAATCACCCGTCCAAATGGCTTCCTTCCATTGCTCCATAGACCAAGTTTTATGTCTTCGTCACCACGTTTCCCTGTTATACGATTCCATGCCTTTTTTTTTGTGCTGATAGGTTTCGCGAAGGCGACATTCAGTTCTGCAGTGACTTTTGCAGCTGCCGTCCTTTTATTTTTCGTCAGCATTCCCTTCAGTGACCGTCTGTAACGATCACTGAACACGCACTTTCGTCCGTGTTGTGTCTTAGCGCGCGATATTTTTCGGCTTTCCCTGTAAGCGGTACAAATCTTCGGTACGGTGCCTCTTTAAACACCAAACGCTTCGCCTCGCTTGATTACGGAAGCACGCACCATACGAGCATCAACAATTGGGCCACATTCGAATTTAGTTAACTTGAACACAACGCTCAAAACTACACACAAGACAGTTATGACCACGACTTGATAAATGTACAGGGTGTTATAAAAAGGTACGGCCAAATTTTCAGGAAACATTCCTCACACACAAAGAAAGAAAATATGCTATGTGGACATGTGTCCGGAAACGCTTACTTTCCATGTTAGAGCTCATTTTATTACTTCTCTTCAAATCACATTAATCATGGAATGGAAACACACAGCAAAAGAACGTACCAGCGTGACTTCAAACACTTTGTTACAGGAAATGTTCAAAATATCCTCCGTTAGCGAGGATACATGCACCCACCCTCCGTCGTATGGAATACCTGATGCGCTGATGCAGCCCTGGAGAATGGCGTATTGTATCACAGCCGTCCACAATACGAGCACGAAGAGTCTCTACATTTGGTACCGGGGTTGCGTAGACAAGAGATTTCAAATGCCCCCATAAATGAAAATCAAGAGGGTTTAGGTCAGGAGATCGTGGAGGCCATGGAATTGGTCCGCCTCTACCAATCCATCGGTCACCGAATCTGTTGTTGAGATGCGTACGAACACTTCGACTGAAACGTGCAGGAGCTCCATCGTGTATGAACCACATGTTGTGTCGTATTTGTAAAGGCACATGTTCTAGCAGCACAGGTAGAGTATCCCGTATGAAATCATGATAACGTGCTCCATTGAGCGTAGGTGGAAGAACAATGGGCCCAATCAAGACATCACCAGCAATGCCTGCCCAAACGTTCACAGAAAATCTGTGTTGATGACGTGATTGCACAATTGCGTGCAGATTCTCGTCAGCCCACACATGTTGATTGTCAAAATTTACAGTGCGTGCAGATTCTCGTCAGCCCACACATGTTGATTGTCAAAATTTACAGTTTGATCACGTTGGAATGAAGCCTCATCCGTAAAGAGAACATTTGCACTGAAATGAAGATTGACACATTGTTGGATGAACCATTCGCAGAAGTGTACCCGTGGAGGCCAATCAGCTGCTGAAAGTGCCTGCACACGTTGTACAGGGTACGGAAACAACTGGTTCTCCCGTAGCACTATCCATATAGTGACGTGGTCAACGTTACCTTGTACAGCAGCAACTTCTCTGACGCTGACATTAGGGTTATCGTCAACTGGACGAAGAATTGCCTCGTCCATTGCAGGTGTCCTCGTCGTTCTAGGTCTTCCCCAGTCGCGAGTCATGGGCTGGAATGTTCCATGCTCCCTAAGACGCCGATCAATTGCTTCTAACGTCTTCCTGTAGGGACACCTTCGTTGTGGAAATTTGTCTCGATACAAACGTACCGCGCCACGGCTATTGCCCAATGCTAATCCATACATCAAATGGGCATCTGCCAACTCCGCATTTGAAAACATTGCTCTGACTGCAAAACCACGTTCGTGATGAACACTAACCTGTTGATGCTACGTACTGACATGCTTGATGCTAGTACTGTAGAGCAATGAGTCGCATGTCAACACAAGCACCGAAGTCAACATTACCTTCCTTCAATTGGGCCAACTGGCGGTGAATCGAGGAAGTACAGTACATACTGACGTAACAAAAATGAGCTCTAACATGGAAATTAAGCGTTTCCGGACACATGTCCACATAACATCTTTTCTTTATTTGTGTGTGAGGAATGTTTCCTGAAAGTTTGGCCGTACCTTTTGGAACACCCTATATAACTTAGTACATGGTAAGGGGGGGGCAGACGGGGGAGGGAGGGATTAAATGCCACTGGCCTACGTAATTCTCTTAAATTCGCTTACTGACGGGGTGAAGGTGGAAGTGCAATGACTTGAAAGTATACACAGAAGAAGCTGATGACATATAACAATAAGTATAAATAAGCAATATTTGGAAATTTTGAAACAAATGTGGTATATATACGCCTTGGTAACTTCAAAAAAACTTCTCAGTAAGTCACCTTTTGTTCAATTAAAGAAGTTGTGAATGTGGTAATTGGTACACAGGGCCTATGAACTTTTGTTGAAATTGTTTCATGATTAACTAATCATCAGCAAACCCGGCAATCCTCCGCGTTTGATAAATATGTATTGGAACCGGATATACGTCCTAATCTGGTGTATTTTTTCTTTGCGACTTCACCAACTTTGAAGGTACGGAACTCAAAATTATAATGAAATAGATGGAATATTGTCTTTTGAATTTTATGTACTCAATAAAATTACAAACCGTCAGCAAATACAACTCTTTTCGTTTTATGAGTGTTGTGTGGTAGTGCAGTGACCTACCAGTTTGTAAAAGGCCGACATACGACAGATCAGGGAAGAAACACTCCGGTTGTAAATCAGTTCCAAGGTATCTGAAGTCCGACCATGAGCTTTCTTTATTGTTGTTGTAAATGAAACCTTGATTCGCTTAAAGTGAATGGGTAAATCGGTTGGGATCATCGGTACTGGAAATGAGATGGGCCTCTCCCACTGCTGGACCTGTGAGGCTAGTTTTAATATGTGAACGGTTATCATTAAAAAGTTTACCCCGAAAAGTCGTATAAAGAAAGCGCCAGAACGCCTCCAAACGCCGTAAAAACCAGGACAAAGCCGAGGAAACTCCGACATATGACAGCCCTTGTTCAATCCGATAACGAGAAAGAAAACGAAAGAACGAGAAAAAAACGGCGCGGCACGTTACTTTTTACCGCCCTGACAATGTGCAGCAATGTTCATATGTCTAGTTAAAAGCTGTAGTAGAAAATACAAGACCACTACTGTCTATTGCAGGTCGCAACATACATAGAATTGTCCGGTAAACGGGATATGGCTAGTACTGAAATAAAAGTTTTTCAGGTGTATTTTTACGATAAAGATCACAGTTAATACTGCCAAGTCCGTACTAGATTAGATTAGATTAGATTAGATTAATACTAGTTCCATGGATCATGAATACGATATTTCGTAATGATGTGGAACGAGTCAAATTTTCCAATACATGACATAATTAAGTTAATTTAACAACATACTTAAGTTAATATAACAACTTTTTTTATTTTTTATTTTTTAAATATTTTTTTGTTTTTTTTCTTCTTTTTTTTCTTAATTTATATCTAAAAATTCCTCTATGGAGTAGATAGAGTTGTCATTCATAAACTCTTTTAATTTCTTCTTAAATACCTGTTGGTTATCTGTCAGACTTTTGATACTATTTGGTAAGTGACCAAAGATTTGAGTGCCAGTATAATTCACCCCTTTCTGTGCCAAAGTTAGATTTAATCTTGAATAGTGAAGATCATCCTTTCTCCTAGTATTGTAGTTATGCACACTGCTATTACTTTTGAATTGGGTTTGGTTGTTAATAACAAATTTCATAAGAGAGTATATATACTGAGAAGCTACTGTGAATACCCCTAGATCCTTAAATAAATGTCTGCAGGATGATCTTGGGTCGACTCCAGCTATTATTCTGATTACACGCTTTTGTGCAATAAATACTTTATTCCTCAGTGATGAATTACCCCAAAATATGATGCCATATGAAAGCAATGAGTGAAAATAGGCGTAATAAGCTAATTTACTAAGATGTTTATCACCAAAATTTGCAATGACCCTTATTGCATAAGTAGCTGAACTCAAACGTTTCAGCAGATCATCAATGTGTTTCTTCCAATTTAATCTCTCATCAATGGACACACCTAAAAATTTGTAATATTCTACCTTAGCTATATGCTTCTGATTAAGGTCTATATTTATTAATGGCGTCATACCATTCACTGTACGGAACTGTATGTACTGTGTTTTATCAAAATTCAGTGAGAGTCCATTTACAAGGAACCACTTAGTAATTTTCTGAAAGACAGTATTGACAATTTCATCAGTTAATATTTGTTTGTCAGGTGTGATTACTATACTTGTATCATCAGCAAAGAGAACTAACTTTGCCTCTTCATGAATATAGAATGGCAAGTCATTAATATATATTAACAACAACAAAGGACCCAAGACTGACCCTTGTGGAAACCCATTCTTGATAGTTCCCCAGTTTGAGGAATGTGCTGATCTTTGAATGTTATGAGAACTACATATTTCAACTTTCTGCACTCTTCCAGTTAGGTACGAATTAAACCATTTGTGCACTATCCCACTCATGCCACAATATTTGAGCTTGTCTAGCAGAATTTCATGATTTACACAATGTAAAGTTCCCATGCATACCACAATCACACACGTAGCCGGTTTATGGTATTTACACCCGTTACCGAAGTTAATAGAGTTCACTGGATCGTTTAGTTATGAAAATGCTCCCTCAAATGTTGTGCACTCTGCTCTACACGTAATACCTGTTCCAGTCTTAGATCGCACAACACGCCACGCGGTTTTAACTAAAAGTCAAAAGCAATAATTTTGATATTCCGTCCGAAATTCCACACGACTTCCACTATACCGTTCACTTAAATACGCTTTGTACTACTTCGCGAACTCGTAATTAGCAATTTTCCGCGATTTTATAGTACTTTCGACGAAGCTGCTTTCGGTGAGATGTTACTAGTTCGAACCCTCAGCCCCGACCTCTCTAGATCACACCAAAGGCTTTGTTCCCAGCATAGATTGGCGCGAGCCTGCATTTTTCTGATTGGCTGATATCAGAAACAGCAAATCAGGTTGCAGTATTATCCCGCGCTAACCCGCGAATTACTTCAATGACCAATCATAGGAAAACATTTCTTTCTATGGCAATTGCTAAATAAAAAATTTAGAAAAGTATCAAATATAAAATTACTGCTTCTGAAATTACCGATTAATTTGTGTTCTACTCACAATTTATTAGTACCATAAACTGAGTGCACATTTAATTATAGTAAATCCCCTGTATAATTTAACAGGTACTTCGTGAATAAACAAAACAATTTTCATTTACTTCTGTTCTTCTTCATTAATACAACACTCACACTACCAATTACTACACATGTAAAACAATTATAATTATGCAAATACATTAAATGTTAGTCAAACATAACTTTAAAACATTGTTTTGACTACGACTGCTAGCACTGTCCGTCAACTGCTGACCTCTGCCGCCTACTAGTACAACTACGTGCAGCTCTGTAACTCAGGTCCATGTCAGCTGGTGACATCTGTCGATGACTCATGCCTATAACGATGTCGTCCTAAGTGACAGGAGCGATGCGAAGATGCTACGCCTCAAGCGCATTGTTGTGTATACAATATTTGCTTGAAATTATATATTTGGAGAAATGGTTTAAGTTCCCTGCTATCAAAATTAAAAGAGACTACAGCACACCACAGCATTTTCTTTCTCGCAGTCGATTTTAACAGAAACCTGTACATTACTGAGTCTATTATTCAGTTTCAGTTTTCTATTGCAGTGAAAGGTACACTCGAATAGGTGTGCATCTTTAAGCGCCGCTTCCGTAACGTGATGTACACCGTTTCCAGGTGGAATCCACCGTCAGGATCAGTGACAAGGCTCGGTGGCGAGCCAGCCTGGATTTGGTTTCTACGCGGTTTTCCACATCCGATTCGATGAATACTGTCTGGTACAAGAGTCTTCCATCAATTACACGACTCGCATACATTTAGAAAAACTTCTGCTCTCTTACCTGGAAAACACTACACACAGGCAATTGGGGTACACATATTCCGCTCTGAGGGAGGTGGAAGGGGGGGGGGGGGGCGAACAGGGTGGCGTCAGGAAGGGGAGCAGGCAATTGGGGTACACATATTCCGCTCTGAGGGAGGTGGAAGGGGGGGGGGCGAACAGGGTGGCGTCAGGAAGGGGAGTTGGCCACCCCTTAAAATAACCATGCCAAATCCGTTATTAACGATGGCGACCCTGCGCCAAAGAGGGCAAAAGGAACAAGAGTTTTAGAAGCATTTCTAGAGGAATGAAAATACTTCTGTTAATGTTCCCTTTAACGAACTTTTCATCTACACTTTGCTGTACTTCGACACGCCATCCCTCTCTCTTTCTCCCACCCTCCACCCCTCTCATCACAACTCTTCAACAGTATCTGATCCGTGAATATTAAAGTAAAAACAAGCTACTTTTAATTTGACTGCTTTTGCACCAAAAAAGCACAGATGTACAGAACGGGGGTGTCAGTGACTTAGAAGGCAGAGGCGAGAGCGAGACGGTGAGAAGGCTTTCAAAATCGAAAAGCCGTCTGTGACATCTCAGATGGGAGAGGCGCAAAGGCGTCTCAATAATTTCCCTCTCTGCGCAGACTTAATCAGCTTTATCAATTTGTGGACCGCACCGCCATGAGAAGCTACCGTGGAGCATGAAATCACACATAATGGATCGGAGACCCGCGAAAGAGGTTCTGGCGGCGCGTGTCTGGAATAGGAGTCGCTGACGGCGAGAATTTCGCCGTCGAGAGGGAAATGCAGGCTCTGCTGCCTTGTCAGCACCGGTTCGCGGATAATCAAATGCAAAATACACGAAAGTCATACTTCACGTGTTCTGTATTGGCTGTACATCCGTATCATACCTGACTATCAGTAATTGTTAACCGACTGTAAAATTGTTATAAACCATCACTCATTAATTACATTAAGCCTGATGACTGACATGTAATTCGCTGTAGGTACTGTATAATACCGTGACCACCGTTGAGTAACCAGAGGAGTGTTTCGTACATACAGAATAGTTACTAGCCAACCATGTTATTATTGCCTTAGACCTCCCGTGGCCGTTACGGGAAACATGCAGTAACGCGAGAGTAAACAAGTACAGAGATGAGCAACGAAAGCATATCGCATTCTGAATGTTTTCAGGAAAGTTGTGGATATTCTATCAAGTGGTTCAGCGTGTCCCCGTGATATTATCACTACACAAACTCACGACAAGAGGACCAACATGCACTCACTCGCAGGTGTAATAATATTGTAGGCGTGTAATACGTCAGCTGGTAAATCTAGAATGAAATTTTCACTCTACAGCGGAGTGTGCGCTGATATGAAACTTCCAGGCAGATTAAAACTGTGTGTCGGACCGAGTTCGAGTCTCGGTCCGCACACAGTTTTAATCTGCCAGGAAGTTTCATATCAGCTGGTAAGTCTGTCTTTTCTGCTTATTCCATACAGCGCTTCTGTTCTTTGTAGTATTATGATATCCGCACAACTTCATTCGGTAGTACGTTTAGTACTGTGCACTGAGGTGACAGAAGTCATGGGATAGCCACACGCATAACAATTATGGTGGTCGAATTGCGCAAACAAGGTACAAAAGGGCAGTGCATTGGTGGAGATGTCATTTATACTGAGGTGATTCATGTTAAAAGGTTTCCGAAGTGATTACGGCCGTAGGACGGGGAATGAACAGACTCTGGTCACGGAAACATAGTTGGAGCTACAGGGTGTTTCAAAAATGACCGGTATATTTGAAACGGCAATAAAAACTAAACGAGCAGCGATAGAAATACACCGTTTGTTGCAATATGCTTGGGACAACAGTACATTTTCAGGCGGACAAACTTTCGAAATTACAGTAGTTACAATTTTCAACAACAGATGGCGCTGCGGTCTGGGAAACTCTATAGTACGATATTTTCCACATATCCACCATGTGTAGCAATAATATGGCGTAGTCTCTGAATGAAATTACCCGAAACCTTTCACAACGTGTCTGGCGGAATGGTTTCACATGCAGATGAGATGTACTGCTTCAGCTGTTCAATTGTTTCTGGATTCTGGCGGTACACCTGGTCTTTCAAGTGTCCTCACAGAAAGAAGTCACAGGGGTTCAGGTCTGGCGAATAGGGAGGCCAATCCACACCGCCTCCTGTATGTTTCGGATAGCCCAAAGCAATCACACGATCATCGAAATATTCATTCAGGAATTTAAAGACGTCGGCCGTGCGATGTGGCCGGGCACCATCTTGCATAAACCACGAGGTGTTCGCAGTGTCGTCTAAGGCAGTTTGTACCGCCACAAATTCACGAAGAATGTCCAGATAGCGTGATGCAGTAATCGTTTCGGATCTGAAAAATGGGCCAATGATTCCTTTGGAAGAAATGGCGGCCCAGACCAGTACTTTTTGAGGATGCAGGGACGATGGGACTGCAACATGGGGCTTTTCGGTTCCCCATATGCGCCAGTTCTGTTTATTGACGAAGCCGTCCAGGTAAAAATAAGCTTCGTCAGTAAACCAAATGCTGCCCACATGCATATCGCCGTCATCAATCCTGTGCACTATATCGTTAGCGAATGTCTCTCGTGCAGCAATGGTAGCGGCGCTGAGGGGTTGCCGCATTTGAATTTTGTATGGATAGAGGTGTAAACTCTGGCGCATGAGACGATACGTGGACGTTGGCGTCATTTCGACCGCAGCTGCAACACGGCGAACGGAAAACCAAGGCCGCTGTTGGATCACCTGCTGCACTAGCTGTGTGTTGCCCTCTGTGGTTGCCGTACGCGGTCGCCCTACCTTTCCAGCACGTTCATCCATCACGTTCCCAGTCCGTTGAAATTTTTCAAACAGATCCTTTATTGTATCGCTTTTCGGTCCTTTGGTTACATTAAACCTCCGTTGAAAACTTCGTCTTGTTGCAACAACACTGTGTTCTAGGCGGTGGAATTCCAACACCAGAAAAATCCTCTGTTCTAAGGAATAAACCATGTTGTCTACAGCACACTTGCACGTTGTGAACAGCACACGCTTACAGCAGAAAGACGACGTACAGAATGGCGCACCCACAGACTGCGTTGTCTTCTATATTTTTCACATCACTTGCAGCGCCATCTGTTGTTGAAAATTGTAACTACTGTAATTTCGAAAGTTTAGTCCGCCTGAAAATGTACTGTTGTCCCAAGCATATTGCAACAAACGGTGTATTTCTATCGCTGCTCGTTTAGTTTTTATTGCCGTTTCAAATATACCGGTCATTTTTGAAACACCCTGTAGATGCATGGGACATTTCCATTTCGGAAGTCTTCTGGCTATTCAATATTCCGAGATCGACAGTCTCAAGAATGTGTCGAGATTAACAGATTTCACTTAACGACCGAGAGCAGTACACTTGTCAGTGCCAACAGGCAAGCAACACTGCGTGAAATAACCGCAGGAATCAATCCGTTAGGACAGAAATCAAAAGGGAAAGCGCAATGGCAGTAGAGATCGACATGCCTTCGCTAACAGGACAACACTGCCTGCAGCGCCTGTCGTCGGCTCGTGACCATATCGGTTGGAACCTAGACGTCTATAAAACCATTGCCTGGTCAGGTAAGTCCAGATTTCAGTTGATAAGAATTGATGGTAAGGTTCGAGTGTGCCACAGACACCACGAAGCCATGGAAATAAGATAGTTGTCAACAAGGCACTGAGCAAGATTGGTGGTGGTTACATAATGGTGTGGACTGTTTAGATGGAATGGAGTGGGTCCTGGTTATGTTTGGCTACGTTGTAACCATTTGTACTTATTGATGAACTTAATGTTTTATGGATGACAGTGCGCCATGTTACCTGGCCACAACTGTTCGCGACTGGTTTGAAGAACATTCTGGACAATTAAAGCGAATAATTTGCCCAACCTGCTCGCCCGACACGAATCCCATCGTACATTTATGAGTCATATTCGGGGGGTCAGTTCGTACACAAAATGGTGCACCGGCAGCACTTTCGCGTTTGTGGACGGTTATAGAGGCAGCATGGCTCAGTCTTTCTGAAGGGGCTTCCAACTAGTTGTTGAGTTCATTCCACGTCCGGTTACTGCATTACGGCGGGCAAAAGGAGGTCCGACACGATATTAGGAGCTGTCCCGGGTGTTCTGTCACCTCAGTGGATGGTTACCGCGCTTCAGTTCCTCGCTGACAGTTCACACCGTGCACATCTTTACTGTGGCTCCAAGATTGCAGGTGTCCACTGTAGTGGACTGACAAGGCAGCCAGTCCACAGTGACGGGTAGCCGAAAGGGCACACGTACACACACGCCGACTGGCGCGAAGTCTGGAACAGGATTCGTAATGAATGTGATAAAGAAAAGAACGTAGCTACTAGAACACTTAACTTTTATATCGTCCTTTGGTATACAGCATTCTTGATGATACAAGTGAGACTATCTTGAGATACATGCAATGTTACAAATGGCGCCTTGCTAGGTCGTAGCCATTAACTTAGCTGAAGGCTATTCTAACTGTCTCTCGGCAAATGAGAGAAAGGCTTCGTCAGTGTAGTCGCTAGCAACGTCGTCGTACAACTGGGGCGAGTGCTAGTACGTCTCTCGAGACCTGCCGTGTGGTGGCGCTCGGTCTGCGATAACTGCCAGTGGCGACACGCGGGTCCGACATGTACTAATGGACCGCGGCCGATTTAAGCCACCACCTAGCAAGTGTGGTGTCTGGCGGTGACACCACATCCACAGACAAAGGAGCTGCACTCAGAGTGGCAGATTTATCTATGCCGCAAGTGCGAAACAGTGTGGTGAGTCTATTGTGGGAGTGCAGTACGTCCTTCACCAAGAGAGGACAACTGGTAGCAATAAAGAGCTACAACGACCACGACGACCTAGTAAACCAACTAAAAGTGATGAAAAATTCAGCATAATTACTAGTAAGAGAAACAGGTTCAAAATAGCAGCATATATTCACCCAAAATTAGTTGAAATGAACATGACGAAATTTCTACCCGTAACTCGCCTTTTGTTGAAACTCGCCACGTCTTTTTCCTTCATGCTTGAGATGCAGACCGGTCAATCGCTTGTCGTTTGGGGGACATAACCTGTTCGGCAGCGAAAAGAATACTTTGCGGTGAGTGTTAGAAATTCACTCTGAAAAAAAAAACCGAAAATGAGCTTGATATCTGTAATGTAATAATGGTGACCGGCAAATGGAATTTAACAGTTAACTCCATGTGTTATGTCACATAGGAACTGGACGGTCGCTGTTTATGTTTGGATCAGTCCAATTATGTCAAATGGTTCAAATGGCTCTGAGCACTATGGGACTCAACTGCTGTGGTCATAAGTCCCCTAGAACTTAGAACTACTTAAACCTAACTAACCTAAGGACAGCACACAACACCCAGCCATCACGAGGCAGAGAAAATCCCCGACCCCGCCGGGAATCGAACCCGGGAACCCGGGCGTGGGACCAATTATGTCATGCGAGTGCAGTCATACACTGAAAAAAAAGGTCACACACGCAGAAGAATCTTACTGAAATGGAAGACGCTTGGAAAAACCTATGGTCATATAGCCTAGTTGAAACTTTGTGTATTATACAAATTTTAACCAGTGTCTCAGAGAATACTATAAAACGATAGAACGAACATTAAAGTGCCGGTGAATTAACTTCATCTTACAGACCAGAAGATCACGTTTCAGCTAAAAAAAAAAAAAAAGATACACTATAAGAGCCATAGGAGATGTGTGACATCTGTAGTTTCCGTTTGAGGTGCTTGTCTGGAACTACTATGGGGTCAGCTGGAGCTAACATGGTGTCATTCTTAACGTGTTGTATTCCTAAGAGGCGACATTAATTTCCAAAGTACTGTAGAGGATATAACTCTAGGACACAAGAAAAGACGTACAAAGAAGGAATTTTCAGAATGCGACAGAAATCGGTGGTTTTGACGTATATGTGGAGACAAACAAATGATTACTCTTTCAGAGAGATTGTATGATTTATTTCAAGATAAAGAACTTTACAAATTGAGCAAGTTAATAACAAGATGGTCCATCTCTGGCCTTTATGAAAGGAGTTTTTCGGCTTGGCTTGATTGATAGAGTTGTTTTCCTGAAGTATATCGTTTCAAATTCTGGACAACTGGCGCGTTAGATCGTCAAAATACGGAGATGGTTTGAGGGCCCTGCCCATAACGCTCCGAACGTTCTCAACTGGGGACAGATCCGGTGGCCTAGCTGGCCAAGTTGGGATTTGGCAAGAACGAAGACAAGCAATAGAAAGTCTCGTCATGTGCGGGTGGGCTTTAGCCTCCTGAAATGTAAGCTTGCAATGAAGGGCAACAAAACGGGACGCTGAATATTGTCAACGAAACGCTGTGCTGTCAAGCTGCCACGGATTAAACCAAAGGGGTCCTGCCCTGTCTGCGTGGGTCCCAAGATACGTTTTCGGCTTGGAATCTATTCGACTGGCGTAAAATTGTCTGCATTGATCAGTCTCGCTTCCAGTCGAGTGCTGGTGACGAACGGAGATTTGTCTGGAGACACCCAGACAGCAGTGGTATACCAACATGGGCGTCACCCACCATACGGCCCAGCAGCCAGGAGGAATAGTCTGAGGCGCCACTTTACACAGCAGGACCCCTTTGGTTTTTATCCGCAGCCCCATACTGCCAGCGGTACGTCGACGGTATTCTACGTCTGGTTTTCTTTTCCCTTCATAGCAAACCATCCTGGGCTTAGATTTCAACAAGATAAAGCCTCCCCCCCCCCCCCCTGCCCAACACACACACGGCGGGAGTTTCTACTGCTTGTCTTCATGTTTGCCAAACCCTACCTTGCCCAACAAGGTCTCTTCCCCCTTGAGAAACTGTGGAGCACTGAGGGCAGGGCCCTCACACCAACTACGGATACTGACCATCTAACACGCCAATTGGACTGAATTTGTCACGATGTCCCTCAGGAGGACTGTCAGTCAATGACAAGCTTAATATCTGCTTGCGTAAGAGTCGACGTGTTGCTCAATTTGTGAAACTCTTTCCCTTGAATAAATCGACCAATTTTTCTGAAATTGTAACCACTTGTTCGTCTGTTCACGTATGTCACATCTACCAAATTCCGTCCCATTGGGATCGGAATTCCTTTTGTGTGTGTGTGTGTGTGTGTGTGTGTGTGTGTGTTTATGTGTGTACATATGTTCATAGAGGAAACACAAAAGCAGGGCAGCGTGCATAGGCTTGGTACAAGGACAAACAGGTAATCCTCGACGTTAATAAATCTAACTTGTTGCACGTAAATATTTTTGTTCTGGATTTCACTCAGATGAGGCTGATGTGCAGCTCTCCTCGCTATTCTCCCCTGTCCAGGACTCTTTATCTTTGCTTAAATAATGCAACGTACATCCAGTTGAAGCTGCTTACTATAGTCTACTTTGGTCTCCCTCTACAGCTTTTGCAGAATCCTCTCCCCACATTTACCTCTAATGCCAAAATAGCCTATCCTCGATCTATCAAACTCTGCCCCCTAGTTGTCATATCATATCATACACCTTAGTTTCATACAGATCCTTTCCCCCTAATTCGACTCCTTGCCTCTTAATTAGGTACTCGAACTGTCCATATATAGCTCAGTTTTCATTAGTTGGACTACTGTTCGCCGGCCGCGGTGGTCTAGCGGTTCTAGGCGCTCAGTCCGAAACCGCGCGACTGCTACGGTCGCAGGTTCGAATCCTGCCTCGGGCATGGATGTGTGTGATGTCCTTAGGTTAGTTAGGTTTAAGTAGTCCTAAGTTCTAGGGGACTGATGACCACAGATGTTAAGTCCCATAGTGCTCAGAGCCATTTGAACCATTTGAACTACAGTTCAAGATCCTCTGCTCTACTCGTGTCTATATTGTTCTTCGCCCATGCCTTACTTGCGTGCAAGACACCGTGATGCACAAATACTTTCAAAAACGTCTTACAAACACTTAAGTTTATATTGTATATCAACAGGTTACTATTTTTAATGCTACTGCGAGCCTGGATTGGCAGTCCGTCCAGATATATTGGGACCGTCACCATTAAGGACCTTCTTGTCCCGGCATGCCGACAAGACCCAACTTTGTCCCGATTTTGGAAATTGCTGTTACGAGTTTCGTTCAAGTACTGAAGTAATGCCATCTGTTAACGCAACATGTAACTGCAGCCTAAGTTAGTTTTATATACGTCTACAAGTTTATGGTGACAGGGTCACACAGAAGGCTTTGCATGTTGCGTATACTGTATCGACGGTGCAAGCAACTTCTAGATCTAGCGCCGTCATTTCCAGACCTCTCCGGTAGTACGGGACTGAAATTATTCAAGCAGCGCCACGTGGAAGAATCGGACAGTTCCCTTTTGAACAGCGATCCGATACGACGAGTCTTTCTAAACGTAATATGAAAAACAAGTGTAAGTTAGTAATGTTACTGCGGGGATATAGGGCGTGAAGTGTGTAGTGACGTATATTTCAATAACTAAAGTGATGTTTTCGACTGTTTCCCATCTAATGAACTTATCTTGTCATAGTTTATGAAAATGCCTAAGGATGGAAAGATAAAGTTTCACTTTTCAGATTATTACACAAGAGAGTGGTCTTTTGTCGAGAAAGCACGTACGGACCATGAAGCGTTTTGTGAGATTTGTAGTTGCTTCAACTTAATAACTCACGGAGGTAAGGCAAATGTGAGACATTACTTTTCTACGAAGAATCATGAAAACAGATTCGCGGCAGCATGGACCACCAAGCCTGTTTCTACATTCATGATTTAGAGAAGATCCCTGGCAGGAATTGCTCGTTGCTACTGCTGTACCAACAACAGCTCATAAAGTTGTCAAGTATTACCAGTCGTTCATTTCTCTTGATTAAACTGGAGAACTGAATGCCGCAAAGCATCCTGACTCCAAAGTCGAGGCAAAGCAGTCTACAGCCAGAATCAAAGGTAGAGCAGTTGTTAAAAATATTCTCGCATCACACTCGGTGTCCGAATGCATAAAACAATTCCAAACGGCATGGGCACCGTTGTATACGACCACAAGGCTGAAAAGATGTTTCCTGTAGATGTTCAATATTTTACTGAACCTGACAGAATCCAATAGAAGCTGTTGGAGGCTGATTCGCTCAATAACGAACCATCAGAGGCAGGTGAAAACTTTTGTCTAGACACTTTAAAACATTTGCAAATTCCATTAAATAAATTAATCTCTTTTTGTGGAGACAACACCGATACCAACTTCGGCGGTCTTCATCGACGCGGCCAGCGGGATGTGTTTCACCAAACTGAAGAAAAACTAAGGAAAAAATCTAGTATGAATTGGATGCCCTGGCCGTATTCTCCGCATTACATCAAGCGCTGATCGAGTCTTAACTGTCGACACTGAAATAATCGTCATGAAAATATTTAATTACTCTTCAATACAGACGATAAGGACAGAGAACCTGAAAGAGTTCTGCTAATACGTTGATGTCACTCAGAAACAAGATGGGTGCCGTTATAGCCCACAGTTAAGAACAATCTTAAGCTTTGGATTCTTTGGATTCCATTAAAATAATTTTTTAAAGCTGAAGACAGGCCACCTTCAATAATTTCAGATGTTTTCAGTGGTCCGATCAGTGAAGTTTTCTTCTGGTTTCTGCAGTCAAACTCGGCTCTGTTTGAAAGAAAAAAAAAAAAAAAATATATATATATATATATATATATATATATATATATATATATTATATATGACGGTAGTATCTGTTCTCGAAAGAACACATACCGTGGATGACCATGCAGCTTTGCTAGAAATGAAATGATAATTAATTATACACCCTAGCTGCAAACAGGCGTTGATATACTTCACTGGGGACATGCTGAAAAAGTGTGCCCCGATGGGGACTCGAACCCGGGATCTCCTGCTTACATGGCAGACGCTCTATCCATCTGAGCCACCGAGGGCACAGAGGATAGTGCGTCTGCAGGGACTTATCCCTTGCACGCTCCCCGTGAGATCCACATTCCCAACATGTCCACACCACTACATTCGTAGTGCGCCTAATAGATGTTTGCCCATCATGCTCATTACTCGTGGCAGATTAATCTACCAAGTCCCGTACGAGTTCGGGCACAGCGTGTGCGTTCACACAAGACGCTCTCACGGGGAGCGTGCAAGGGATAAGTCCCTGCAGACGCACTATCCTCTGTGCCCTCGGTGGCTCAGATGGATAGAGCGTATGCCATGTAAGCAGGAGATCCCGGGTTCGAGTCCCGGTCGGGGCACACATTTTCAGCATGTCCCCAGTGAAGTATATCAACGCCTGTTTGCAGCTAGGGTGTCTAATTAATTATCATTTCATTTCTAGCAAAGCTGCATGGTCATCCACGGTATGTGTTCTTTCGAGAACAGATACTAGCGTCATATGTAGTTAAAATATGGCTTCCCGGCCATTGACATTCTTGTGTGAACGCACACGCTATGCCCGAACTCGTACGGGACTTGGTAGATTAATCTGCCACGAGTAATGAGTATGATGGGTAAAAATCTACGAGGCCTGTTCAGAAAGTAAGCTCCGATTGATTGCCAAATTGAAACCACAGTGAACATCAGAAATGTTTTACTTGTAACAATTAGCTACACCTTTCAGCTACTTCTCTACGTAGTCACCGTTCTTACTTAGACTTTTGTCATAGCGTTGTACCAACTTTTCAATAGCCTCATCATAGAAGGCAGCCGCCAGTGCTTTCCGCCAATTCTCCACGCTGGCCTACACCTCGTTGTCTGTGTCAAAATGTTGTCTTCAAAGACAGCGGTTCATGTGACCAGAGATGAAACTCAGGGGGAGACAATTGCGGACTGTATTGTGGGTAATCTAACATTTCCATTTGAAAACGATGCAGGAGCATCTTCATTGCCCCTGCAGAATGCGGCTGAGAATTGTCTTGAAGAAGAAACAGCACGACAGTTATGTATGTAATGTTAGCTGCATAGCTTCAGGCGAAATTTCTCACCAGGCCCTCGTACTTGGCGGCAGACACTATTTTCTAGATATCTTTACGCACTCACTGCGAGCTCAGAAATGAGAAGAGCGACGTGATGCTAACTGGGGTTATACTAGAGACACTACCCAACACATCTGTGCAAAGCTTTATCGGATTTTCATAGTCGTTTCCATTTCGCGACCGATCGGAGCTTACTTTCTGAACGCCCCTCGTATTAGGCGCACTACGAATGTAGTGGTGTGGACATGTTGGGAATGTGGATCTCACGGGGAGCGTGCAAGGGATAAGTCCCTGCAGACGCACTATCCTCTGTGCCCTCGGTGGCTCAGATGGATAGAGCGTCTGCCATGTAAGCAGGAGATCCCGGGTTCGAGTCCCGGTCGGGGCACACATTTTCAGCATGTCCCCAGTGAAGTATATCAACGCCTGTTTGCAGCTAGGGTGTATAATTAATTATCATTTCATATATATATATATATATATATATATATATATATATATATATATATATATATATATGTATATAAGGTATCGAGAAGAATAAAGTGTCGATAATTGAGATAAGAAATACATTAATCGACACTCAAAGACGTATGAATGAATTAAGACTGCCAGTTTTATTGGCATACAAACCAAGATGAATTTGAACAAATTAAAGAATGAGAACCGAAACGAAGAAATAATTAATTTGATTTCGAAATTTGACGAAGAGACAATTGCTTTTATACAATATCACTTGATAACTTAGACAAATGGACTAGTTCTTTTAATAAATTTCAAGTATCTGATTGGATGACGCTATCCGGAACCCCAGATTGGGTGATTATTGAAAACACTATTATAAACATGACTAAAAAGGCGTGGGGATTTCAGGCAACAATTGTTTTCAGGAATATATGTACCTGAAGAGATATTTAGAAACTTATCATGTCTCGGAAGAATGGAAGTCTAAATACTCCGTGGAAGAGAGATGTATTTACTTTCTTAAGGAAACGGAAAATCCTTAACGCCAATGCCACCTGCTAAGTTCATGCGAGTATTTGTTTTCTATTCCCGCACACAACGCCACTGTGGTATTTTCGCTGATGGCGGCCCATGGAACTGATGGAAGAAATCGACTTCTGCCAGGGACTGTGGAATCAATCTTACAGTGTCACTTGAAGTACAACCAGGCTTGCATGGAGTTTTATTAACAACTAAAAGGGAAAAAAGACTTTCTGAAAAAGATGAAACCTTCCGAGAAATATGGTGTACCAACTACTCATGCCGCAACAAGTTACACGTAATTATGCTCTAAATAAAAAAAATTATTATATTAAATAAATGTTTACTTCATTTCTACACCCCCATATCCCGAAGAGGAACCAGATAAATGCCGGCCGCGGTGGTCTAGCGGTTCTAGGCGCGCAGTCCGGAACCGCGCGACTGCTACGGTCGCAGGTTCGAATCCTGCCTCGGGCATGGATGTGTGAGATGTCCTTAGGTTAGTTAGGTTTAAGTAGTTCTAAGTTCTAGGGGACTGATGACCTCAGATGTTAAGTCCCATAGTGCTCAGAGCCATTTGAACCATTGGTTTGCTTATTACTGGACTTAAAATTGTCTTAATTCTTCTCTTTAATATCTATAAAAAAAAGCACTCCGTTGTCAGGCCGCGAGTGGCCTACAGGGACCATCCGGCTACCGTGTCATCCTCAGTGGAGGATGCAGATAGGAGGGGCGTGGGGTCAGCACACCGCTCTCCCAGTCGTTATGATGGTATTCTTGACCTCTCCTCAATTGGCATCACGAGGCTGAGTGCACCCCGAAAAATGGCAACAGCGCATGGCGGCCTGGATGGTCACCCATCCAAATGCCGACCACGCCCGACAATGCTTAACTGCGGTGATCTCACGGGAACCGGTGTATCCACTGAGACAAGGCCGTTGTCCCGTTAGTATTTATAGTGGTCCTAATTTATAATTCCTTCGTATGTAGTCGTTTGCATAGAGACATTCTGATTTGAAAGCGCATTACTTTTGCGTTTCTCGAGAGTTATATGGTTTGAAAAAATTCTAAATTTTTCCATAAACGCTCTGCATTTTGCGTATCCTTCCATTTATGGCAAAACTTCTATATCTATTTTTCTTGTATTACGTCTGTAGGTACTTTAACTTCTTGACCTTTTCTGTTTGATTACTCTATGCGTAATTTTTGGCACATTTCTCATGTAACCATTAAATTTTCATTTTCTTTTTCTACGGATAATCTTTAACCTGCTCTACTGATTGTTAGATCCATAAGGCATACATTTTTGAATATACTAGATTTCAAGAAAATACAGATAAATCCTCTGGAAACGCCAAACAGGTTACTTGAACGCATTGTTCCTTCGCAGTTATGAGTTTTTACTAAATGTTATACAGAATATTTCTTAATTACGTGTCTCTGAACTTCTCAATGCATGCGGTTTTAATTGTACTTTTTGTATCACTGTTTTGCGTTACAGTAAAGCTCGTTCGTCTTACTCTGATCTTACCTTATCGAGTGGCATAGTTTATTCTATTATGAAATGCATTCGAATATTGTTTAAATATTATAGAAAATATTGGTTGAAAACAGTCTTGGATCATGTTTTAGTTTTTTTTTTATTTTTTAACGATGCGTTTCGCCTTATTTAGGCATCTTCAGGTTACCTACGTAGAAAACAGAGAACAAATACATCAATTTAAAAGTCGCGATCGCGTTGTGCAGACTTGGATAACCTAAAAACATGTATAAACAGATCAAATGCTGAAAGAGCAAATACCTTAATTTGGTATTTCTTAGAAGAATCCATTAGTCAGTGTAGCCAAAGGGCATCGTCGAATAAATCAGGCCAAATCGCCTTCGTTAAAGTCAGTAAAAACTAGAAATATAAAATAGTAAAATCAGATAAAAATTCACCAGTGATCCGATACTCAGAAATGCAAACATATTGCCGAAGCCTTATAATAAGGCCTTACCTTTTCTAGATGGACGCGAGTGACACCAAGATCTGCATAATGCGTTCCCGTACACAGGAGCGAGTAACAGAATAAAATGGGGGCTCAGGTAGTAAGCATAATGCACCACAGCGTCGTGTGCTAGTCCTGAAGTCTAATACAGAATCACCTCAATAGGTGGCGCTGCCACGCAGCAGTGATAAGAATGAGAGATCGTAAACTGGATATACATACCTACTAAAACTTTATAAATGTAATGCACATAAAATATTGATAAGATGGAGTTACTATGGGTACCACCTGTGCAATAGCTTATCCTAAAATTTTGCCGAAGTAAAATAGAAATGAAGGTGGTAAATTTAAAATGAGAAAACAATCTGTATAATACAACACACAGATGCAGTACATAAACAGATTTTACGTATCGTATACCACTGGAACGAGAACCTTAAAAAAAAAAACACATGATCGTAATTTCAGATACAGAGGCTCCCCATATAACATTCAATAATGCGCGCTTCTGAAATAGATGTATTTGTTCCCTGTTTTCTATTTTCTATGTTGATAACCTGAGGATGCCTAAATAAGGCGAAACGCGTCGTTGAAAAATTAAAAAAAAAACAAATTAAAATTGCAGTCAAGACTATTTATAACCAATACTGTTAAGCACTGGTTTGCTGTGTGCCACATATTGATTAGAAGAATTTCTATTATGGAAAACTTTAACACAATAATAGTTGACGACGTAGACTTTTTAGATGCTTTCATGTGGTTGTATACACTTGCAAATTCAGAGCAATCAGTAACTGGACTATCTTAAATTACATTTCTTACGTAAAATTCAGTGAAATACACTGAGAAGTCATGGGATAGCGATATGTACATATACAGATGGCCGTAGTATCGCGTACACAAGGCATAAAAGTGCAGTGCATTGGCGGATGATAGAATGAAGCTGTAGCAGCGTCAATGAAGCAAACGTACAATCACGTAAGTAACGTTTCTCTATGACGTATCCACATTTTTGCTGGATGAAACACGAAAACACTGTGAGAATATTAATGCCGATCAGAAGGGAATTTGTTAGAAATGATTTAATCTTCTCTGATAATAAGAGAGGTCGCTTACTTTTCACTGCCGTAATATTTATTCCGTTTTTAACATATATTCAGTTTTAATTTTGATGTAACACCTGCTTCGCATGACTGGAAAAAGGATGAAAAATGCATCAAAGAAGGATTCAGGTAATGTTGGCAGTGTCACGTTTGTAGTAGATAGGATAAATACTGGAGGATTTTTATCGCCGATCTCGACAGACTCTATCAGAATTGGTCTGATCTTCCGGTGTTATTAAGAGAGATATCTCTCGCTCTGTTGGTTTCCAAATTTGCTTTCCACTGTGGTAGCTTTTATTCGGTTTTTAGTTTAGACACGGATTTGCTCTCCTGCGATGAGAAGCGGTCAATATTTGTCGTCACGAGTAATTTGACTCGGACTGCGCAGGTGGCTCTGTATCAGCGACCGCGCGAAAACTGTAACGCGATGAAACGACTGCTAGTGTAAACGCCGCAAATTTGGGGTGATCGCACGGTTTAGGGGGGAAATGGGAGGGGCTCGGAGGGGGTGTAGGGGTGGGATGCGCGGGAGCTCTCAGCAGGAACGCGACGCCCCGCCCGGGCGGGTGCTGCACGACAAATTGCCGTTAATTGTGCCCTCCAGTCGCTCTGCGCAACCGGACGGCCCGGCAGGTGGCTGGGTACCCGCAAGTTCCGCCTCATCAGCGCACAGCACTCATTAACACCGCCATGGAACTACGAGTGCGTCATCACCATAATATTACCATGATAAAAACACGCCCGAGTGGCGGGGGAATGGGGGTGGCGGGGAGTGCCGTAGGCCTATCGGGGGCGCGCGCCAAGTGCTCGGTCGCAGCGAGTTGTTAGGGCTGCGTGCGTTAATTAGTGGCCGGACCGCGAAGAGCAATCTGGATTAACGACGTTAGGCCTTCGTTACGCTGCGGTTGTGTCCGGCGCGCCGCTGTTTCAGCTGTGGCCGGGGGGGAGGCGCGGCGGACTCTGCCGCGGCCCACGGGGGAGTGTTGGTAGCACTGCGCCGGCGAGGCGACACAGCCTCCCTTTTCTGCAACTCCTGCCGGGCAGAGGGCACTCGCGCGGGCACCGGGCACCGGACGGCGACGACTCGTTTCTGCCTTAGCGGGAGTGAGATGGAGAACCGGCCGACGCGTGTGCCGAGGGAGCGAGAGAGAGAGAGAGAGAGAGAGAGAGGAAGAGGGAGAGAGAGAGGTGGAATTAAGGACGAGTTGTGTGTGGAGACCAGGCCGTGTTCTGTCAGCGCACTTGGATTACTCGTTCCCTCTGCTGGCCCAGTGTGACTAACGACTTTGAAGTAGCGACACGGACGCGCTCGTCTACAGGATGCCATTTTGTGCCCGCGCGCTCGCTGTTCCTCTCTACAGTTCCTGCTTTCAGGGATAATACTTTTCACTGGGGAAAGGAGAGAGAGGGGGGGGGGGAGGGGGGCGGAGGAGGAATTTCGAGTTACTTACAAGGAATATGATTTTCTGTTTGCTTGTGTCCACCATCCGACCTGTTTTCTCGTCTGGACTGGTTAAATGTCTCCTGTAGATAGTGTCGGAAGTTCGATGCGGCTTTTCGCGGATGATGCTGTAGTATACAAAGAAGTTGCGGCATTAGAAATGGCTCTGAGCACTATGGGACTCAACTGCTGAGGTTATTAGTCCCCTAGAACTTAGAACTAGTTAAACCTAACTAACCTAAGGACATCACAAACATCGATGCCCGAGGCAGGATTCGAACCTGCGACCGTAGCGGTCTTGCGGTTCCAGACTGCAGCGCCTTTAACCGCACGGCCACTTCGGCCGGCTGCGGCATTAGAAAATTGTAACGAATTACAGGAAGATCTGCAGCGGATAGGCAATTGGTGTAGTGAGTGGCAGCTGACCCTTAACATAGACAAATGTAATGTATTGCGAGTACATAGAAAAAAGGATCCTTTATTGTATGATTATATGACAGCGGAACAAACACTGGTAGCAGTTACTTCTGTATGATATCTGGGATTATGCGTGCGGAACGATTTGAAGTGGAATGAGCATATAAAATTAATTGTTGGTAAGGTGGATACCAGGTTGAGATTCATTGGGAGAGTCCTTAGAAAATGTAGTCCACCAACAAAGGAGGTGGCTTACAAAACACTCGTTCGACCTATACTTGAGTATTGCTCATCAGTGTGGGATCCGTACCAGATCGGGTTGACGGAGGAGATAGAGAAGATCCAAAGAAGAGCGGCGCGTTTCGTCATAGGGTTATTTGGTGAGCGTGATAGCGTTACGGAGATGTTTAGCAAACTCAAGCGGCAGACTCTGCAAGAGAGGCGCTCTGCATCGCGGTGTAGCTTGCTCGCCAGGTTTCGAGAGGGTGCGTTTCTGGATGAGGTATCGAATATACTGCTTCCCCCTACTTATACTTCCCGAGGAGATCACGAATGTAAAATTAGAGAGATTCGAGCGCGCACGGAGGCTCTCAGACAGTCGTTCTTCCCGCGAACCATACGCGACTGGAACAGAAAAGGGAGGTAATGACAGTGGCACATAAAGTGCCCTCCGCCACACACCGTTGGGTGGCTTGCGGAGTATAGATGTAGATGGCGCCACTTTTCAGCCCACAGTCGCCATTTTCTTCTGTCTTGACTTTCAGCAATTTTCATTTTCATGGCTCCCATTGTCTCCCCACATCGTCTTGGCAGTCGCCCCCCCCCTCCCCTTTCCCCGGTCCATCACCACCATCTTTCTTCCGCTGGGATAGCATCCATCGTTGCATCTCGTAGTCTGTCTTCATTCCTCCTACTCACATGTCCAAACCGAAGCAGGAGTCTTTGTTTGATGCTGTCACAGATACCCCTGCCCCTTTCATCCTTTGTCCGGTTACGGCCAGTAGTGAACACCCATCCACTATACGTGGCTGTAAGAGGACATACGGGCATACAGCTCCATTCAGGAGTCTGTATCATTAAAACAGAATCAGCAACCGTCCCCCCCCCCTCTCCGCCCCCTCGTACACTAGCTGTCAAAAGAGTCAATCAGCACGTTCGCAAATGACCGTTGCTATGATATACCGAAATCACGACGATGCCAGTATTGACAGATACATCAATACAATTATATCTCAAACTATTGTCACACACAATATTAAGTTCACAAATGTATAGTTTTGTATAGTTTCTATTAACGTTCAAATGGTTCAAACGGCTCTGAGCACTATGGGACTTAACATCTGAGGTCATCAGTCCCCTGGAACTCAGAACTCATTAAGCCTAAGTAACCTAAGGACATCACACACATCCATTCCCGAGGCGGGATTCGAACCTGCGACCGTAGCGGTCACACGGTTCCAGACTGAAGCGCCTAGAACCGCTCGGCCACAATGGCCGGCTCCATTAACGTATTGTTGTTCATCGTCACTAAACTATGTTGCAACAATTTCCTCGCATAGTGTTGTCGAATGCTGTTTGCTAACTTCTTTTACAGATGTAACAGTATACAGATAACAGTCATCAT
Organism: Schistocerca nitens; assembly: GCF_023898315.1. Taxonomy (NCBI): domain Eukaryota; kingdom Metazoa; phylum Arthropoda; class Insecta; order Orthoptera; family Acrididae; genus Schistocerca; species Schistocerca nitens. Next base: position 51,073,675 of record NC_064620.1, read on the forward strand.
AGCCGAGCCAAAACCGCTACAGACAGAAACTTGGAATTTACGGAGGGTGTTGCTCTTATACGGTAGGCGTCGTTTAAGAAGGAATTTTTTGACATTGGATCCCTAAGGTGGTGAAATAGTGGATGAAGGGTTTCTGAAATTATGTCGGCATTTATGCGATTTTGAAGATAGACTCACCAAAACTGGTATTTGGCTTCACGGTCAAAAATAAAAGAATACGTGTTTCAGTATTTTTCAAAGTTTAACCGTATGGGAATGAGATAGTGGATGAAAGTTTTCAAGGAAATATATCATTTTTAAAGCTAAATCTACGAAAATTTGTATTTGGCTTCTCCGTTAGAAATGAAAATACACGTGTCACTAATTTGGGAAATTCAGCCTCTATTGAGGTGAAATAGGGTATCAAACATTTTATAAAAATATTTCATGGCGAAAGTGTGTTTAAAGCTAAATCTTCACGGTAAATGTTAACAGCCAAACATTTGCAGGGCAACGATTTATTGAAATCCTTGACCACGATTTCGGTATATCTAAGTACACCTTCATCAGAAGCAAAAATGCACCTGAACAGGAAGACACCTTCATTAGCAAGACAAAAAACTTTTAGTTACTTACTAAAATCACATCCTGCAGTAGAGATGCATAAAACAACGGCGCCAAAGCGCGTCGTCAGTAGTTAAAGTTAAAATATCACCTGTATCTGTACTTGTAATTACTTCGTTAATTTTCATTGTTACTTAAAGCTATAAGTGCTGGTTTTTTTCTGTCTCAATTGTGTAGCTAAGTTTTCTGCTAATGAAGGTGTCTTCCTGTTCAGGTGTATTTGTGCTTCTGATGAAGGTTTATTTAGATATAACGAAACCGAGGTCAAGGATTTCAATAAATCTTTATCCTGCAACTGTTTGGTTGTTATAATTTACCGTGAAGATTTTCAACAGTTGTTCAGCCACGTTTAAAATTTTAAAGCTAAATGTTTGGAAACTGGTCCTGACACGCAATGTTTGTTGACGGCGGTAGAATCGTTCGGCAGTCAGCTTCAAATGCTGGTTCCCTAAATTTCTCAACAGTGTTCCCGGAAAATAACGTTGCCTTCCCTCCAGGGATTCCCATTTGAGTTCCCGAAGCATCACCGTAACTCTTAAGTGTTGTTCCAACCTACCGGTAACAAATCTCATAGCCCGCATCCTGAATTGCTTCGCTTTCTTCCTTAAGTTACGCCCGGATATTTAATGAACGTGACTGTGTCAAGCGAGACACTAATCCGAACATGACGGGTTTGTTCTTCCTACTCATCCCCACTAACTTACATTTTTTCTAGATTTAGATAGACTTGCCATTCGTACATCAACTAGAAATATTGTCTGATTCATCTTATACATCTACATCTACATTTATACTCCGCAAGCCACCCAACGGTGTGTGGCGGAGGGCGCTTTACGTGCCACTGTCATTACCTCCCTTTCCTGTTCCAGTCGCGTATGGTTCGCGGGAAGAACGACTGTCTGAAAGCCTCCGTGCGTGCTCTAATCTCTCTAATTTTACATTCGTGATCTCCTCGGGAGGTATAAGTAGGGGGAAGCAAAATATTCGGTACCTCATCCAGAAACGCACCCTCTCGAAACCTGGCGAGCAAGCTACACTGCGATGCAGAGCGCCTCTCTTGCAGAGTCTGCCACTTGAGTTTATTAAACATCTCCGTAACGCTATCACGGTTACCAAATAACCCTGTGACGAAACGCGCCGCTCTTCTTTGGATCTTCTCTATATCCTCCGTCAACCCGATCTGGTACGGATCCCACACTGATGAGCAATACTCAAGTATAGGTCGAACGAGTGTTTTGTAAGCCACCTCCTTTGTTGATGGACTACATTTTCTAAGCACTCTCCCAATGAATCTCAACCTGGTACCCGCCTTACCAACAATTAATTTTATATGATCATTCCACTTCAAATCGTTCCGCACGCATACTCCCAGATATTTTACAGAAGTAACTGCTACCATTGTTTGTTCCGCTATCATATAATCATACAATAAAGGATCCTTCTATGTATTCGCAATACTTTACATTTGTCTATGTTAAGGGACAGTTGCCACTCCCTGCACCAAGTGCCTATCCGCTGCAGATCTTCCTGCATTTCGCTACAATTTTCTAATGCTGCAACTTCTCTGTATACTACAGCATCATCCGCGAAAAGCCGCATGGAACTTCCGACAAAAATGGGTTCAAATGGCTCTGAGCACTATGGGACTCAACTGCTGGGGTCATTAGTCCCCTAGAACTTAGAACTAGTTAAACCTAACTAACCTAAGGACATCACAAACATCGATGCCCGAGGCAGGATTCGAACCTGCGACCGTAGCGGTCTTGCGGTTCCAGACTGCAGCGCCTTTAACCGCACGGCCACTTCGGCCGGCCGAACTTCCGACACTATCTACTAGGTCATTTATATATATTGTGAAAAGCAATGGTCCCATAACACTCCCCTGTGGCACGCCAGAGGTTACTTTAACGTCTGTAGACGTCTTTCCATTGATAACAACATGCTGTGTTCTGTTTGCTAAAAACTCTTCAATCCAGCCACACAGCTGGTCTGATATTCCGTAGGCTCTTACTTTGTTTATCAGGCGACAGTGCGGAACTGTATAGAACGCCTTCCGGAAGTCAAGAAAAATAGCATCTACCTGGGAGCCTGTATCTAATATTTTCTGGGTCTCATGAACAAATAAAGCGAGTTGGGTCTCGCACGATCGCTGTTTCCGGAATCCATGTTGATTCCTACATAGTAGATTCTGGGTTTCCAAAAACGACATGATACTCGAGCAAACAAACATGTTCTAAAATTCTACAACAGATCGACGTGAGAGATATAGGTCTATAGTTTTGCGCATCTGCTCGACGACCCTTCTTGAAGACTGGGACTACCTGTGCTCTTTTCCAATCATTTGGAACCCTCCGTTCCTCTAGAGACTTGCGGTACACGGCTGTTAGAAGGGGGGCAAGTTCTTTCGCGTACTCTGTGTAGAATCGAATTGGTATCCCGTCAGGTCCAGTGGACTTTCCTCTGTTGAGTGATTCCAGTTGCTTTTCTATTCCTTGGACACTTATTTCGATGTCAGCCATTTTTGTATCCTCCTACAGTCACTAGACTTCGACGGTGTACCTTACACCACAGCATAACCAGCGAACAACCGCCGATTGCTGCTCATCCTGTCCGCCAAGCCATTTACGTATTCCGTCCCTCTCCAATGACCCCTTCATCGACTGAATGTTACATTGTAAGCTACCTGCATCCATGACTCCAGAAAGGACTCACGCTGGGCCACCAAGGGCGTCTGTTCCTATCGTGTGTTTCTTCGGTCGCTGCAGTGCAACATGTCGCGGAGAACGGGCTCGGCGTCCACAAAAGAAACTCTTGGCAACGGGTATTTTTCCACCCTGTGACCTCAACTCGTATCTTGGCCACGCCCATCAGCTGTATTCAATTCTTTCCGCAGTGGTTCGACTTGTGCGATGTTTTCTGCCCCGTCCCCGAGCTCACCCCTTGCGAACAACCAGTGCTGGCAAGTAGCGGTGGCTATAGTGCGTCTCCATGGCGACGTGCTTGGGTGGGCGGATGGTGGCAGCTTCACCAGCTGCGGTCGCCGAGGTGACAGGGCGGCGGCGGGCCTCAAATTTATCCCGTCTGGCAGACGGGAAGGCGGAAAGGAAGGGAAGGGAAGGAAGGCCGCGTTGTTAAGGTCACGATGACAGTCGGGGCTCGTACCGATCGATGGCCGCTTCCCGTAATAAGCTACACAGCCGCGCCGCCTGTTTGGCTGCACGTCACACTGCCTTCAGACTCCTCATACCCCCGCATATTGCCAAACGGGCAGTGCAGCGTGCCTCTACCATGAGACGTAAGGCGCCTTCCTTTCCCTATCGGCTTGTGTGTATGAGGTGTTTTTAATTACCAGAAGTTGATCTTTTTAATTACCAGAAGTTATCCACTGTAATACTGTGGGACCCTGATATATCTGGTTGTTACTGTCACCTTTCAATGATCCTCGAGAAAACGCGAATACTTTATAAATTCCAGGACAATCAAAGAGATGCTGTGACCAGTAAAAGATAGCCTTGGTCTCGATGTTTCTGCAATTTATAAAATAACTTGTGAATGTGACACTAGATACATTGGCCATCTGGCGTTACGTCTGAGCAACGACATGCCACTGTGGATGTCTGAATGAACCGATAAACGTGATCACGTGAATTTAATTACAGCTGCCCTGCGATGGATAACTTAGTCAATTAAACTAATTAAACAATGGTGGCCCTAGCATAAAAGAAACGTGGGCGCCGTAACTCAAAAAGATGATGAAGATAAGGAGTTCGTCAAACTATTCAATGAAACAACGATCACTTTAAAGCCCTATTTGTTACGCGGAGGTGACGAATGGCATGGCATATCTTCTGACACCGTGTCGAGCCTCCCGTTTCCCGGCGTAGTGCCGCAGCTCTACGTGGTACGGTCTCAACAACTCGTAGGAAGTCCCCTACAGAAATATTGAGCCATGCTGCCCACATGGCCGTCGGTAATTGCCGAAGTATAGCCGGTGTAGAACCTTATGCACGAACTGACCTCTCGGTTATGTCCCATATGTGTTCGATGGGATTCATGTCGGGCGATCTGGGTAGCCAAGTAATTCCTCGAATTGTCCAGAATGTTCTTCAGACCAATCGCGAACAATTGTGGTCAGGTGACATGGCATATTGTCATCCATAAGAAGTCCATCTTTGTCTGGGAACATGAAATCAATAAATGGCTGCAAATGGTCTCCAGGTAGCCGAACTTAACCATCTCCAGTCAATGATCGCTTCAGTTAGACCGGAGGATCAAATCCATTCCATGTAAACAGAGCCCATAACATTATCGAGCCACCACCAGCTTCACAGTGCCTTGTTTACAATTTGAGTCCGTGGCTTCCTGGGGTCTTAAGCACACTCGAACCCTACCCTCTTACCAATTGAAATTGGGACTCATCTGACCAGGCCATGGTTTTCCAGTCGTCTAGGCTCCAGCCGATATGATCACGAGCCCAGGACAGGTGATGTTGGCGATGTCGTGCTGTCAGCAAAGGCATTCGCGTCGGTCGCCTGCTGTCATAGCCAATTAACCGAAATTTCGACGCGCTATCATAAAGGTCACATTCATTGTACGTCCCACATTGGTGTCTCCGCTTATATCACGCAATGTTGCTTGTATGTTAGCAACAACAATACTAGCCAAACGCCGGCCATTGTGGCCGAGCGGTTTTAGCGCTTCAGTCCGGAACCGCGCTGCTGCTACGGTCGCAGGTTCGAATCCTGCTTCGGGCATGGATGTGTGCGATGTCCTTAGGTTAGTTAGGCAAAGTTCTAAGTCCAGGGAACTGATGATCTCAGATGTTAAGTCCCATAATGTTTAGAGCCATTTGAACCATTTTGTACTACCCAAACGCCACTACTTTTGGTCGTTAAGTGAACGCCATCGGCCACAGCGTGGTCCTTGGCGTGGGGTACTGATTGAAATCTTGTATTCTCAACGCACTCGTGACACTGTTGATCTCGAGATATTAAATTCCTAAACGATTTCCGAAATGAACTATCCCATGCTTTTATCTCCAACTACCATTCCGCATTCAGTGTCTGTTGATTCCCGTCGTATTTTCATAATCACGTCGGAAACCTTTCCACGCGGATCAAATGAGAACAAATGACAGCTCTGACAACGCCCCGTCCCTTTAAACCTTGGGTATGCGACACTGCCGCCATCTGAATATGTGCGTGTCCCCGTTCCATGACTTTTGTCGCCTGAGAGTATTATGCGATACATCTACCTTTTGGGATTACGCCATCAGTGAAGCAGTGAAGCGTGCGTAATAACAGTTTTAACCGGGCCAGTGCCTATACCTTAAGTAGTGAATAGAAACGGCTGCCTGGTACTGAAAGACAGCAGAGGAATAAGTGAGTCATCCAACATCTAACGAGATCAGTATCGCTGCAAGTCATCGTCAGTCACAGACATCGACGTAACCTCTGATAGCATTTTGAGGTTCCATGTGTACGTGACGTCTCAATGACGTAATCTGGCCAGCTGAAGTACATAACAGCTTACTGAAATAACTCCTCAGGATGACGACGGAGGAATTCAAGACACAAACCTGTCGCGGCAAAGACCCTGTGAAGCATTTCTTCGTGGAACATACGCAGTTTGACACTGTCAAATGGAGCGTTTGCAGTGTTATGGGAGGTCCTTCGACCAGCTCGGGATTTTGACGATTTACCGCTCCAGTTGGATAGAATTTAGCGCAGTATCCCTCAGCAGGACGTCCTATACCTCTAATAATCAATGTCAGGCCGATAACTGATGCGTAAGAGCCAGAGGTGGACCAACGCGACATTTATTTACTAAATTTTTTTAGCTCTTTCTCTTGAATAATTTCACCAATTTTTCTGAAAGTGCAATCATTAGTTTGTTCATCACGTGTACCGATTTCCGTCCGCATCAGATAATTCCTACGTGGTGCATATCGTTCTTCTTATTTACTTATTTTTTTTTCCCGTAGAGTGTATTTGCCGTGACCTGTATTAGTTCTATAGTTACATCTACATCTACATCCATACTCCGCAAGCCACCAGAAGGTGTGTGGCAGAGGGTACCTTGAGCACCTCTATCGGTTCTCCCTTCTATTCAAGTCTCATATTGTTCGTGGAAAGAAAGATTGTCGGTATGCCTCTGTTTGGGCTCTAACCTCTCTGATTTTATCCTCATGGTCTCTTCGCGAGATATACCTAGGAGGGAGCAATATACTGCTTGACTCCTCGTTGTAGGTATGTTCTCGAAACTTCAATAAAAGCCCATGCCGAGCTACTGAGCGTCTCTCCTGCAGAGTCTTCCACTAGAGTTTATCTATCATCTCCGTAACGCTTTCGCGATTACTAAATGATTCTGTAACGAAGCGCGCTGCGCTGCGTTGGATGTTCTCTATCTCTTCTATCAACCCTATCTGGTACGGATCCCACACCGGTGAGCAGTATTCAAGCAGTGGGCGAACAAGCGTACTGTAATCTACTTCCTTTGTTTTCGGACTGCATTTCCTTAGGATTCTTCCAATGAATCTCAGTCTGGCATCTGCTTTACCGACGATTAATTTTATATGGTCATTCCAGTTTAAATCACTCCTAATGCCTACTCCCAGATAATTTATGGAATTAACTGCTTGCGGTTGCTGACCTGTTATATTGTAGCTAAACGATAAACGATCTTTCTTTCTATGTATTCGCAGCACATTACACTTGTCTACATTGAGATTCAATTGCCATTCCCTACACCATGCTTCAATTCGTTGCAGATCCTCCTGCATTTCAATACAGTTTTCCATTGTTGCAACCTCTCGATATATTACAGCATCATCCGCAAAAAGCCTGAGTGAACTTCCGATATTATCCGCAAGGTCATTTATATATATATTGTGAATAGCAACGGTCCTACGGCAGTCCCCTGCGGCACACCTGAAATCACTCTTACTTCGGAAGACTTCTCTTCATTGAGAATGACATACTGCTTTCTGTTATCTAGGAACTCTTCAATCCAATCACACAATTGGTCTGATAGTTCGTATGCTCTTACTTTGTTCATTAAATGACTGTGGGGATCTGTATCAAACGGCTTGCGGAGGTCAAGAATCACGGCATCTACCTGGGAACTCGTGTCTATGGCCCTCTGATTCTCGTGGACGAATAGCGCGAGCTGGATTTCACACGATCGTCTTTTTCGAAACCCATGCTGATTCCTACAGAGTAGATTTCTAGTCTCCAGAAAAGTCATTATACTCGAACATAATACGTGTTCCAAAGTTCTACAACCGATCGACGTCAGAGATATAGGTCTATAGTTCTGCACATCTGTTCGACGTCCCTTTTTGAAAACGGGTATGACCTGTGCCCATTTCCAATCTTTTGGAACGCTACGCTCTTCTAGAGACCTACGGTACACCGCTGCAAGAAGGGGGCAAGTTCCTTCGCGTACTCTATGTAAAATCGAACTGGTATCACATCATGTCCAGCGGCCTTTCCTCTTTTGAGCGATTTTAATTGTTTTTCTATCCCTCTGTCATCTATTTCGATATCTACCATTTTGTCATCTGTGCGACACTCTAGAGAAGGAACTACAGTGCAGTCTTCCTCTGTGAAACAGCTCTGGAAAAAGACATTTAGTACTTCGTCCTTTAGTCTGTCATCCTCTGTTTCAGTACCATTTTGGTCACAGTGTGTCTGGACCTAAGGTTTATGATGGATTTGCTGGATGTGAGCTAACATTTTTGGGCGCGGCTGTTACAGGGACACGGGGCCTGCAGCTGGTGGAGGTGAGGATCCCGATGCACACGGTGCTGCACCAGAACGCGCGCCTCGAGTGCCACTACGACCTGGAGGGCGAGTCGCTCTACTCGGTCAAGTGGTACAAGGACGGCCGCGAGTTCTACCGCTTCGTGCCCAGGGACACGCCGCCGGCGCAGATCTTCCAGCTGCCCGGAGTAGTCGTCGATGTGAGTACAAGATCGACTGCCATTTTGTCTGTTATTCTGGTGCATTCCTTTTCTCCACTATTCCTGGTATCTTGCTGGCCGCCTGCAGTCCCATGGAGGTGGCATGCAACCAAATTCAAATAGGCATGAAGCACACTATGTGCTTGGATGTGCAAATGACTAAAATTACCGTTCAGCCGAAAAAAGGAGATGGGAGTAATGCGATCTACAGTCTGTGCAGGATGTGGCAGAAGACACGATCGGAAATGTTTAACGTTATTGTATTGAAACAAGAAGCAACGTGGAAGGCAAGCAGCAACATGAAACGACTTCCTAGCTCTCTAAGAATTTGCATTTACAGGAAAAGATGTATGTAAGAATGGAATGACACAGAAACTAATATACTCACATACCTCTTGCGTATTTCAAGCTCTGTCTGAGTGCTGACCATAACTCTTAGAGTTGGATTCGCTGACACTTGCGTCTGCTTGCCCGGCGCAGCCTCTCGGGAGCGGTCATTCTCAGGCTACGGGTAATCCCATCTTTCAGGTCTTCAACGGCAGCTATAAGACTTGAGAAAGTATTTTTCTGTAAGAAGAACCAAGTTAATGATAGCACCTTCTTAAGTCTGGGCTGCTGGACGGCCATTTAACGTACGAGGGCAGTTCAATAAGTAATGCAACACATTTTTTTTCTCGGCCAATTTTGGTTGAAAAAACCGGAAATTTCTTGTGAAATATTTTCAAACATTCCCGCTTCGTATCGTATAGTTTCATTGACTTCCGACAGGTAGCAGCGCTGTACGGAGCTGTTAAAATGGCGTCTGTAACGGATGTGCGTTGCAAACAACGGGCAGTGATCGAGCTTCTTTTGGCTGAAAACTAGGGCATCTCAGATATTCATAGGCGCTTGCAGAATGTCTACGGTGATCTGGCAGTGGACAAAAGCACGGTGAGTCGTTGGGCAAAGCGTGTTCATCATCGCCGCAAGGTCAAGCAAGACTGTCTGATCTCCCGCGTGCGGGCCGGCCGTGCACAGCTGTGACTCCTGCAATGGCGGAGCGTGCGAACACACTCGTTCGAGATGATCGACGGATCACCATCAAACAACTCAGTGCTCAACTTGACATCTCTGTTGGTAGTGCTGTCACAATTGTTCACCAGTTGGGATATTCAAAGGTTTGTTCCCGCTGGGTCCCTCGTTGTCTAACCGAACACCATAAAGAGCAAAGGAGAACCATCTGTGCGGAATTGCTTGCTCGTCATGTGGCTGAGGGTGACAATTTCTTGTCAAAGATTGTTACAGGCGATGAAACATGGGTTCATCACTTCGAACCTGAAACAAAACGGCAATCAATGGAGTGGCGCCACACCCACTCCCCTACCAAGAAAAAGTTTAAAGCCATACCCTCAGCTGGTAAAGTCATGGTTACAGTCTTCTGGGACGCTGAAGGGGTTATTCTGTTCGATGTCCTTCCCCATGGTCAAACGATCAACTCTGAAGTGTATTGTGCTACTCTTCAGAAATTGAAGAAACGACTTCAGCGTGTTCGTAGGCACAAAAATCTGAACGAACTTCTCCTTCTTCATGACAACGCAAGACCTCACACAAGTATTCGCACCCGAGAGGAGCTCACAAAACTTCAGTGGACTGTTCTTCCTCATGCACCCTACAGCCCCGATCTCGCACCGTCGGATTTCCATATGTTTGGCCCAATGAAGAACGCAATCCGTGGGAGGCACTACGCGGATGATGAAGAAGTTATTGATGCAGTACGACGTTGGCTCCGACATCGACCAGTGGAATGGTACCGTGCAGGCATACAGGCCCTCATTCCAAGGTGGCGTAAGGCCGTAGCATTGAATGGAGATTACGTTGAAAAATAGTGTTGTATAGCTAAAAGATTGGGGAATAACCTGGTGTATTTCAATGCTGAATAAAACAACCCCTGTTTCAGAAAAAAAATGTGTTGCATTACTTATTGAACTGCCCTCGTACGAGATATGTTGCACCCTGTTAAAGACGACATTGCTCTTCGAGTGTCCGGCGTGTACGGTGTACCCTGTGAATGAGGCAGTATGTATATCGGACAAACAATTCGCACGGTTGCGGAGTGTTGTACTGAGCACAAACGCCATATAAAACAAAGGTAGCTTGACAAGTCGGCCATAGCGGAGCATTGCCTAGAAAACGGACATAAAATACAGTTCGAAAATACAAAAGTGTTGGCTCATGCATCTATATATTGGTACTCTGTTATAAAGGAAGCGGCCGAGACTCGTTTAAACAACAACAATTTCAACAGAGACCAGGGGTACACACTCAGCAGGGCATGGGGGGTGGGGGGTGGGGGTTGGGGGTTGGGGGGGGGGGGAGCGTTGGACATCGAAAGAAAGCAAAGACAGATGCGCGACGCTGGAGCGGCAAATGTGGCGCCTGCCCCTGCCGCCACCTGACGTCACCGGTGCCGCCACGAGCAAGCAATGGCTCCGCTAGCTGCCCGGGTCGACTTGGCTCGCGCGCCACATTGGGTCTATCTGATTGGCTGCTGATGATGTCATCATGCCTATATAAGCGAGAGGCTGTAGCAGCCCCGGCAGTCAGTGAACTTCTGACGACGAGGGCGGAGATGGTCATCGAAAGCTCGACGATTTTATTCGAATTGACGCGACTTGAAAACCGAGAACGTTTTACTCCTGTATGCTGTCGCGAAAGACTCCGAGGACAAAGAACTAACCTGTTAACACCACAAGACACGGTTCTAAGAGGCTCAAAAAAGTTTCATTAAAACCGCAAACAACGCTACCATATACTGTCAAGTGAAGTTCATTGCGCCGGCACCAAAAATCTACTGCTGCCACATACACATAAAACTGTCTGGATGAAAATCTTCAGAACAAGTAAATGGAACCGCCGGAACCTAGGTAGAAATTTCCCGAAATAGGAAATCAGTGAAGAACTAGAAATACGTTTGAACTCTTATAGCAGTAATTACTTGTTGGTCTCTTTTATTAGTTGGACAGCTCTAGTTTCCGTTGTTACTGTGGGTTGATTTCCGAACGAAAATTTCTATCTAGGTTCCCGCAGTTCCTTTTAGTTAGTCTGACAATCGGATTTTAATAGAGGCGGTTTTGTGCGTAACGTAACCATGGCAAAACACGTTACTTTGAAATATAAAATAAGTCTGTAACAGTGACAATTTTGTTTTTGTTATTGAATGTAATGAAATAGAATTCCACAAAATGTTCCTATTCTCGCATTGCTAAAATAACTTTTCCTTGCACAAACTAATAAACTTTTCTCAAAATTGCTCGCACTAGCAACTTCCCGTCTTAACACATCCCAATCTCCTACTTGAACAAAATTCGTTCATCAACTGTCACTCTCTTGCGTTCGTAAAACCTTTACACAGATGTCATATCTTTTTCTGCCGAAGTACGTAGACAGTATACACAGGTCCATTGCAAATTTTATTGCATCTCAAACATAACATCAGCTAACATAACATTGCTTCGAAAATGGTTCAAATGGCTCTGAGCACTATGGGACTTAACAGCTGTGGTCATCAGTCCCCTAGAACTTAGAACTACTTAAACCTAACTAACCTAAGGACATCACACACATCCATGCCCGAGGCAGGATTCGAACCTGCGACCGTAGCAGTCGCGCAGTTCCGGACTGCGCGCCTAGAACCACGAGACCACCGCGGCCGGCACACTGCTTCGTTACGTGTTAATACACACATATCACAAGACACGAGAATGCTTTGAAAAGTTTGCAGCATCACCACCAAATGCCACTCTTAGCGGAACTACTTTTCCACGGGTCGTTCTTTATGAGAAAACACATGATGCCTCAACGCTCTATGTAGAACATCTCCGGTGCGGATGTCTCCCTGTTGTTCCCGTTTAGCAATTTATCGAGCTGGAAAAAATCGAGATTCTAGCACTGATTAAGTACTTTGTGAAGGAATGCATGAAAGCAAAGGAGATTCATGCCGAGCTGAGCGCACTAGGTCACTTTTCTCTTTAGTACTCAACTGCTACCAAGTGGAGAAACCAGTTTAAATCTGTTCGGACACGTTAGATGTTGACCCGCGTAGTGGTTGGCTAAGATGTGCCACTACCCCAGAAATTATTGCAGAAATGCACGAAACGGCTTTGGAGTATCGCCGACTGAAAGTGCGAGAAATTGCTGGAGCCTTATGGTAGTCATCTGAAGGCGCATCTTATTTTAATAGTCAACTGGGTACGGGAACATTATTTCTAGATGGGTGCCGCGACTCTTAACGGAGGATCAGAAAAGCATCAGAACTGTAATGTCCGAACAATGTTTGACGCTTTCTCAGTTACGCCAGTACGTGACTTAGCAATAGCGGTAGGAAGGGTTGGCCATATACTGATCACGTATCCCACCATCATGGATCGCTGATCGTACTGCCCTGCAGGCAAAAGTTGGCCAGTCGAAACAGGACAAAGGGCTTATTCGTGAGTGATTATGTTCACGTTTACTGATGGCAATTTTAATGAAGCGAAATTTTTTCAACGAGGGAATAAACGTGATAAGTAGTCTATAAATATCCAGCAATGCTAAAAAGCTGCTCAATACCCCAATAAGTATTGTACAGTTGGGAAGAGTTCCCATAAATTACCTCACACTACTGACTTCTAACGAAGAAAGCTTGCTACTGGAGGTTTATCACAATGTCAGGACTGATTATAAGTGATACTGAAAGAGAAAAGACGTCTTGAAAAACAATTCTAATTCAGTGTTTTACTCCAACATTGTTGTTTGAAGTTAAATATGGGAAAGTGAAGCGGAATCAACTCTAAGAATTGGACGCTACTCCATTGACGTACTCTCCAATGGATGAAGACCAAAAGTCAGACACCTGCGTTAAATGCAGCACAAAAGGGGAACAATATGATCACTAGCTGCTAGCCATGGTTATTGTCTTCAGTAGCCTACTGTGACACATTCTGCAGATCTGCAGTACGACGATTCTACAGCTAGGAAATAGAATATCTGGTAAAATACCGCACGTTTTTCTGTATCAGCTGTTGTGGTCATAAGCGGGAGCTGTATGTTAGTAGACGTGCAATGAATGTTTATAAACCAGTAATTAATGTCTTGTAAAATAACAGATGTGTCCAATAAATCAGCTTTGTGCCAGCTAATAAACGAAATAATTCAATATTCTATTCCGAATAATGAAGCTGCCTCCGCCTGCGCGATAAAACTTTGCGCTCCCGGGTCTGTCAAACTGTTTGTCACTCACAACGCAACGAATTTCCATCCCGTTTTAGACCACTAATAAATCTCTATTGGCTCGTGAGATTTTATATTCATTTATTATGCTTTATTGTCCCCACTAGTTGGTTAAATCACAGACATAATTAAAATTTGTGTTGTGAAATACCTCACTAAAACCATCGTGAACAATAAAACAATATTTTTCTATAATTTTTGTTTTTGTCATGTTACTTCTTCAAAAGGAAACCGTCATCGGTCTACACACTAAACCTAGTAACAGTGTTCTTTATTAAAAGAGATTACGCAGTAGCCTGTATCTCGAAAGAACGGAGTTAAAATTTACTTTTATACCTTCTCATGTAAGTTTTAAGGAGAGTCCATCACTTCTGATGAATACCAGGACGGATCCTTATACAGCCAAGGGGTGCCCCCTGCATTTGTCCTATTCGCATTGAGCAGCACTGAATTGGTAAAATTTAGGAGTACAGCATACGTTGAACTCCAAACTTAGTTTATTATCTTTTAGTATGCCGCCTAGTGAACATAATGAATCATTACTGAAGCAATTTGTAAATTGTTCATGTTGATCTGCTCGACAGTTTGAAGATTAGAGTTTACTTCGGAGGGGACATCTAGAATATTACACTAGTGTTCTAACAGAAAAAAAAAACAGAAGTTCAAATGCCGTTCTCAACTTTGACTTAGTGTACTTATTTAGTATTCATTCAGCGTCTGCAAGGGGATGTTTGGGTTGATTGTTGGTGTAGTCTTCAGTAAAGAAACTGGTTAGATCCAGCTCTCCATGCTATTCTATTCTGCGCAAGCCTCTTCACCTCCGAATAACTACTGCAACCTACATCCTTCTGAATGTACTTAGTGTATTCACCTCTTGGTCTCCGTCTACGATTTTTACCCTCCACACTTCCCTCCAAAGCTTAATTGGTGATCCCTTGGTGCCTCAGAACGTGCCCTACCAACCGATCCCTTCTTCTACTCAAGCTGTGCCACAAACTCCACTTCTCCCCAATTCTATTCAGTACCTCCTCAGTAGTTACGTTATCTGCCCATCTAATCATCAGCATTCTTCTGTAGCATGACATTTCGAAAGCTTCTACTCTTTGCTTCTCTAAACTATTTATCGTCTATGTTCCACTTCCATACGTGGCTACACTCCATACAAATACATTCAGAAAAGACTTCCTGACACTTAAATCTAAATTCGATGTTCACAAATTTCTCTTTTTCAGAAACGCTTTCCTTTCCATTGCAAGTCTATATTTTATATCCCCTCTACTTCGACCATGATCAGTTATTTTTCTCCTCAGATAGCAAAACTCATTTAATACTTTAAGTGTCTCATTTCCTAACCTTATTCCCTCAACATCACCTACATTAATTCGACTACATCCATTAACTTCGTTTTGATTTTGTTGATGTTTATCTTATATCCTCCTCTCAAGAAACTGTGCAAATCGTTCAGCTGCTCTTCCAGGACCTTTTTTTCGTCTCTGACAGAATTACAGTGTCGTCGGCATACCTCAAAGTTTTTCTTTCTTCTCCATGGATTTTAATACCTACTCCAAATTTTTCTTTTGTTTTCTTTACTTCTTGCTCAATATACACATTGAATAACATCGGGGATAGGCTACAACCCTGTCTCACTCCCTTCCCAACCACTGCTTCCCTTTCATGCCCCTCGACTGTTATAATTGCCTTCTGGTTTCTGTACAAATTGTAAACAGCCTTTCGGTCCCTATATTTCATAACTGGCACCTTCAGAATTCGAAAGAGAGTAATACAGTCAATATTGTCAAAATCTCTTTCTAAGTCTACAAATGCTAGAAAAGCAGGTTTTCATTTACCTATCCTATGTTCTAAGATAAGTCGTAGGGCCAGTATTGCCTCGCGTGTGCCAGCATTTCTACGGAATCCAAACTTATCTTCCCCGACGTCGGCTTCTACCAGTTAGTCCATTCGTTTCTAAAGACATTGTGTCAGTATTTTGAGGCCATGCCCTATTAAAGTGGTAGTTCGTTAATTTTCACACCTGTCAACATCTGCTTTTTTGGGATTGGAAATATTATATTCTTCTTGAAGTCTTAAGGTATTTTGCTGTCTCGTACATCTTGCTGACCAGATGGAAGACTTCTGTCACGGCTGTCTCTCCCAAGGCTATCAGTAGTTCTAATGAAGTGTTGTCTACTCCTGGGGCGTTGTTTCGACTGAGGTCTTTCAGTGCTCTGTCAAATTCTTCACGCAGTATCATATTTTTCATTTCATCTTCAACCATGTCCTCTTCCATTTCCGTAATATTGCCCTCAAGTACATCGCCCTTGTATAGACCCTCTATATGCTCCTTCCACCTTTCCGCTTTCGCTTTTTTGCTTAGGACTGGTTTCCCACCTGTGCTCGTGATATTCATACAGATGGTTCTCTTTTCTACAAAGGTCTCTTTAATTTTCCTGTGGGCAGTATCTATCTTATCCCTAGTCATACATGCTTCTACATCCTTACATTTGTACTCAAGCCATCCCTGCTTAGCCATTTTGCACATCCTGTCGATCTCAATTTTGAGACGTTTATATTCGTTTTCGCCTACTTCACTTACTTCATTTTTATATTTTCTCCTTTCATCTCTGAAATTCTGTATTTCTACTAGCTCTCGTCTTTTTACTTATTTGATGCTCTGCTGCCTTCACAACTCTTCTCTCAAAGCTACCAATTCTTCTCCTACTGCGTTTCTTTCCCCTGTTCGTGTGAAACTTTCCCTAATGCTCTCTCTGAAACACTCTATAACCTATGGTTGTTTCAGTTTATCCAGATCCCATCTCCTTAAATTTCTACCATTTTGCAATTTCTTCAGTTTTAAGCTACAGTTCATAACCAATAAATTGTGGTTGGAGTCCACATGTGCCCCTGGAAATGTCTTACAATTTTAAAACCTGGTTACTAAATCTCTGTCTTACCATTATATAATCTATGTGAAACCTTCCAGTGTCTACTGGACTCTTCCATGTATACAACCTTCTTTCGCGATTCTTAAATCAAGTGTTCGCTACGATTAACTTATGTGCTGTCCAGAATTCTACCAGGAGGCTTCCTCTTTCATTCATTACCCTAAGGTCCTATTCGCCTACTATTTTTCCTTCTCCTACAATCGCATTCCAGTCCCCCATGATTGTTAAATTTTCGTCCCCCTTCATTATCCGAATAATTTATTTTATCGCGTCATATATTTCTTCAATCTCTTCATCATCTGAGGAGCTATTTGACATATAAACTTGTACTATTGTGGTAGGCGTGGGCTCCATGTCTATCTTGGCTACAATAACGCGTTGACTATGCTGATCGTAGTAGCTTAGCCGCGTTCCTATCTTTTTAATCATTATCACACTTACTCCTGCATTACCGTTATTCGATTTTTGCATTAATAACCCTGTATTCACCTTACCAGAAGTCCTCGTCCTCCTGTGAACGAACTTCAGTAATTCGCACTATATCTAACTGTATCCTATCCACTTCCCTTTCAAAATTTTCTAACCTACCTGACCGATTAAGGAATCTGACATCCCACGCTCCCATCCGTAGAACGACCGTTTTATTTCTCCTGATAATGACGTCCTTCTGATTAGCACCCTGCCGGAGATCCAAATGGTGGACTATAGAAAAGTCCCTGCCAGTAGCAGGAACTGAACCCAGGTTCTTCACACGATGATCAACAGTGCTCGTCACTTACTGAGGCGGATGGTTTCTAGGAGACGTGATCAATGACGAATAGGCTACAGGCAATAACCTGACAAAAGAGACACATCAATTAGTAGAGTAGACAAAGGGAGAAACCCTCTTTCCATTTAGGGCATAACAATTACATCTATGAAACGTTAGCTTTCTCTAATTAGCGGAAATGTTTTATAGTTAACCCGACTTATGAGGTTTTTTACGTTCGTGTCTACCCAAATATCAAAAAGTCTGGGCTGTTCGGCTTTTGTTAGGCCTTTTAACGACCGTGTAGAGAACACACAACTACGGCCATTCCAAGCTAATGACGTAAGCGCGGGCAATAACCATAAGGAGAAATAAGGAGATGCATCATAAGGATATATACACGTATTAAACAGTGCCCTATGTTTTTCTTCATAGGCCGAGCGCGCTTAACACACAATGTCACAACCACGCCATGCGCAAAGCGAGCGAGACGAGAGTGGAATGTCACGGATTACTTCAGTCTTAAATTACAATGTTGTTCAGACGCACACGAATGTCTGAAGGACAGCATAGTGTAACGTACGGTCACCGTACAAACACAAACATTGTAATAATCAGTGATATATGCTCCATCGATCGAGACGGGAGACGGCCTTTTAAACACGTCAAAGCATGTGATCACAGTGGTGCCTTCGAGGGATGATCTAGAAAGGGGCACTTGCTCCCGTCCATAGCACACATAAGGGCGTCAGTGTGACTGTGTTGTTATGCAGCGGTGATTTTAGATTGAGAAGTTCATCTGAAGAAGTATTTGAAACACTGGTTGTGGCTTATTGGCTCTGAGCACTATGGGACTCAACTGCTGTGGTCATCAGTCCCCTAGAACTTAGAACTACTTAAACTTAAGTAACCTAAGGACATCACACACATCCATGACCGAGGCAGGATTCGAACCTGCGACCGCAGCAGTCGCACGGTTCCAGACTGTAGCGCCTAGAACTGTGGCTTATTAACGTAAGGATTGGTGTTGTTTGTAATCGCATCCAGCATTCATTGTTTCTGTGCTATCCAATAGCAAATAATATTTTTTTTCATTGGTGTAACGTACGAGTAAACCCATCACATCGGCCTCCGTAGAAACAGCGAGAAAAGTCATCATATCAATTCTAAGCCCACACAAGAAGCGATCAAAGACGAAATCATAGTTTTTCAGAGAAATACGGGGTTCCTAACGTGTATAAAACGGTTATGTTGTGTCTGCTTTTGAGTCCACAGCAGTCAATGGCCGATATTGCTTTGGAAACAGCTACATCTACAGGCTTTCGTCGCTCTTCAGTGTAGAGTGTGCTAAGTGGGTATACTGTCACACACTCTTCAAAGTCTCTCAAGAAAGAAAAATCACGACAGATGCTTTCAGGAAGTGTATATGACTTCGACAGAAATTTGATACGAAGGAAAGAACATGGATTTATGTAACGAATCGTCAACAATTTATTGACAAAGTCCTTGCTGTCGTGAACGAAGATCCAGATTTGAGCAATTTTCGGAGAACTAAATTTTATAAAATAGTAGTTTGGAGACCGCTGCTTCGTTCGCCAATCTGAAAAGATTTTTTTTGTTTTTGTTTTACCTTAATCAAATTTTTATGCTGTTAACAAATTGCAACACCTTCTAACACTGTCTTTGGAACGAAATACGTCACTGATTCTGCGCATCAAGTATCCTACAGTTCGTTAGTAGGGTTGAAGAGGTATGTGGCATTAGATGTCTACGCACGGGTCATATAATCCACGTAAATAACGGGTCGCTGATTTGCGTACGCTGTGATGGCGCCCGATAGCGACCCGTATGAATTCCGTGAGATTTAGACCAGGCGAATTTGGTCACCGAGATATTGTCTTGAGTTCATTATAATGCTCCTCAACCACGGTTCTGTCTCCAAGAGACGGGCAGTTTTAATGCTGAAAGATGACGTCAGGCCTTGGGCGAGACCTCAGGCTTCACAGGATGCAGGTAATTGGCAGCTGTTAGCGTATCTTCGATTACTACCACAGGTACCATTCAAGCGCGGGAGAATGTCTCCCGTAGCACAACACTGCTCCCACCAACTTGCGTCCGTGGCGCGCAGCACGTTTCGACGATTCTCACCTCGATGACGACGTCTGTGGAGACCATCATCGATCTAGTGCAGCAAAAATGTGATTCGTTTCCAATGATCGACGGTCGAATCCCGATGGTCCGTTGCCCACTGCAATCGTAATTGACAATGTCGTTGGGTCAACATGTTAACGTGTAGAGCTGGTCTACTGCGGAATGCTCCATGTTCAACAATGTGCGATGAACGGTGTGCCCCGAAACATTTGTACGTGCACCAACATTGTGCTCTTTCGCCGGACACGCCACAAGTCACTATCTCTCCTACTTTACATAGCAGACAAGCCTTTACTCCCCATTTTATTTGAAGAGTCGTGCACACCCAAGTATTTAGCACTTACAAGGGGAGGCCGCCAATTGTGAAATTCAGATTCGATTCATACTGCGCATAATAAAAGCTCATGGCCAGAGGTGTAATGTGGCAAAGCACCAAGATGCACTTCTCAGCCGTTGTCGAGAAAATCGACAGTTAAAAGAAACCGTTGCGGTGAAATACTCTCTACGATTACAAATTTTCTACAGCGTTGTGGCGCAGCGGTAAGCACTCGGGTTCGTAATCCGAAAGTTGCCGGATCGAATCTCGCGCCATGCAACCTTTTTTTTTAGTATTTGTTTTTTGTAATTTTGTACTTCAAATATATATATATATATATATATATATATATATATATATATATATATATATATATATATATCCCGGCAATCAGTTGCAACAATTATGCATATAATAAGTTGTTGAAAGTCGTTTGTCGTGGAAAAACTGGCGTCTTCGAACATCATTATGTTTTCCGCAAACAAAGTTGTATTTTACAAATGTTATTAATTGTCTTCATAATGTTAACCACGTATAGTTAACGGAAGACGTAGAAACGGTATTCCGAAACGAATACGTATAGCGTAAGTCAAACTTTCGAATTACAATAGAGACCCCACGAACACAAATTTGCTGCGGCAGGTATGAAATATAAACTCCGTTACTCGCTCGTTACCCTTGAAGGACAGATGTTGAATGGGCCGAAACGAGCCGCCGCATAACAGCGTAGTTGCCTGCTAACTTCGAAAGAAGGTAGATGCGGTCCCTAGCGCAACTTATAACATCGTCGAAAATCCCTGCGGACGGGAGAGCTTTGGTACACCCTGTTAAAAAAACGGAAAAATGGAGGCGGTACAATTGGAGAGCGATCCGCCTTCACCAACATGCATAAGCAATTCATTAATAGTATATATATATATATATATATATATATATATATATATATATATATATATATATATATATATATAACTAATAATAAAAAAAATTGCATGGCGCGAGATTCGATCCGGTGACCTTCGCATTACGGACCCGAGCGCTTACCGCTGCGCCACGACGCTGTAGAAAATTCATAACTCGTAGAGAGTACTTCGCCGCAACGGTTTCTTTTAACTGTCGATTTTCTCGACAACGGCTGAGAAGTGCATCTTGGTGCTTTGCCACATTACACCTCTGGCCATGAGCTTTTATTATGCGCAGTATGAATCGAATCTGAATTTCACAATTGGCGGCCTCCCCTTGTTAGTGGTAGTTTCACTGTCCTGCTAACTCTTTCGTACATGCTTAAGGCAGTATGTAAAGAAACTGGTTCTCTACTTCTAAAAAAAAAAACTTTTAAATAATAAAACATGACGTATACAAGGAATCTGTTTGCCCCTGTTAGTCATGGACGAAAAAAAGAAAAAAAATTGCCATAGTCTTTGTCAGAACGGGCAGAATCTTATGTGAGGCCAATAAGACGTCAATTTTAATCTAAATATGGTATGCCCATTTTACGTAATAAAAAAATAAATTAGGTAATTCTGTACAATTATTATACAGATGCCATAAATCACTTTAACGGGGGCCAAATGAACAATTAAAGTCAATATAATTCCAGTAAACCTGCAAAAGTAAAAACAAATTATTGTAGGGGCCTACACAGACATCGCGCATCTGCTAGATGCCCACGAAATACGTAATTTTGTTTTGAAGCTGGCAACCAATGAGAAAATAGGTGCAGTTTTCAGGCAGTAATAGCGGACAGCATCAGCTGGTAATATACGTAATTTTATGGTAGCTAATTTTACTACACAAAAAATAAAATATGTACTCCCTCTAAAAGAAGTTACAAACAAACATTAAAATAAAATTATAATGAGCATCAAAACGTCTCAGCAGAATTTTGAAAGAAAATTAGTAATTGAACTTTAATTTGGCGGGTTTTCAACACTGTCAACAAGACGTAATAATAGAAAGAATATTTACTGGAACCAAACAAAATTGAGATATTGTGACATTATTCTTAAAATAGTTAATTTAACTGCAATTGTCTTTAATTTTGAAATGAGAGAAAGCGTAATAATTTTCTTCTAATGTCTTAACTGTTGCTGTAGGCAGTGCGATGACGTCAGCGGTGGTCCGCGCGGACGACGTGTGAAGTTAATCCTGGTTCGTGGCGTGAAGATAATGACGTACCCTCCTGTTTCATTAATATTCCAGTTACGGCGGTGGTCCACGTCTCCGCTGTAGTCGAATCAGCTGGCAGCACTGGCTCGATAATAATAGTTGCAGTGTGTGCGTTGTCGTTACGCGCGCGACGTTTTATTATTAACAGTTTATTAATCACGCGGTGCGGGTAGGTCGGAATTATGCAATGTCTTTAGTATTTACGATATATATCTGGTTAATGCCAATACTTCGCACAGTTCTTTCACCGTGTTGCCACAGGAAAACAGTCACATATGTTTATCACTATAACAGTCAATTAAACATCAGTTCAATTTACGTCGTCGTCCTTAAGATAGTTTGGACGACACAATAAATGTTTCTTGATCAAGTCACAGCACTGTTCTTTCACTTAACATTTTGGTTTGTTCCACTTTCACACAATTCTAACAGTTAGTGTCTCCACACGACAATGATGTCTGATTCATGGCTAATTGTCACAAGTTCACACAGTTTGTAAAATCGTCACCGCAAACACTCGATATACTTTTCAGGTTTTACTGTTCACTTCATAATGCACGATCTCCTATTAACACAGCGGACGCGCTGTAATTAATTGTTCCTCCGCGTATCACCGTCTTTCACGCCGAATTTTGTCACGTTTTTCCACCCGCTAACCGGCCACATACCACAACTCGCACGCTCTCTATCGCTAGTCGTTCGCTCTCTCTCTGACACGGTACTTCTCCTAGCCTAACCAAACATTTACAAAGCATATAGAACCAGAACATTCATATTCGTACAATATAAAATATAAGACAGTAGCAAAATGAATGAAGAAACGATGTGACGTATTAACAAATAAAGAATAGTTGAAATAAATGATACATACGTACTATGACAAGGTAATGCACAAAAGAAAAAAAATATTATCGCCTTTCGGGGAAAGCAATGTCTTTACAAGCAGCATGTGAACATTGGAACAGCTTCGCCGTTTTCGAGACATACTCGTTTACCGGCTCTGACAAGGGAACCTCCCCATCGCATCCCCCTCAGATTTAGTTATAAGTTGGCACAGTGGATAGGCCTTGAAAAACTGAACACAGATCAATTGAGAAAACAGGAAGAAGTTGTGTAGAACTGTGAAACAATAAGCAAAATATACAAACTGAGTAGTTCAAGGGAAGATAAGAAACAAAAAGGACGATAGGAACGTAGGAGCGCCGTGGTCTCGTGGTAATGTGAGCAGCTGCGGAACGAAAGGTCCTAGGTTCAAATCTTCCATCAAGTGTAAATTTTAATTTTTTATTTTCAGTTTATGTGACAATCTCTTATGTTTTCATCACTTTTTTGGAAGTGATTATCACATCCACAAGAGAACCTAAATCGGGCAAGGTAGAAGAATCTCTCTACCCATTCGCCTAGTGTACAAGTTAGGTCAGTCATCAACCTATTCCTGTCATGTGACGCACATGCCGTCACCAGTGTCGTATACACTATATCAGACGTATTTTCCTGTTGAGGAATCGGTTGACATATGACCTTACGATCAAATGGTTTCTGTTCCCATTGGAGAGGCACGTCCTTTGGTCTACTAATCGCACGGTTTTGCAGTGCGGTCGCAAAACACAGACACTAAACTTATTACAGTGAACAGAGACGTCAATGAACGAACGGACAGATAATAACTATGCAAAAATAAAGAAAGTAAAATTTTCGCTGTAAGGGAGACTTGAACCAAGGATCTTTCGCTCAGCAGCTGCTCACGGGAGCACGGCGCTTCTAAGAACACTTCGTCCATGATGTTGCTTATGTGGCCCATGGACTACTCAGTTTGTATATTTTGCTTATTTTTTTCATAGTTCCACACAACTTCTTCCTGTTTTCTCAATTGATCTGTGTTCAGTTTATCAAGGCCTATCCACTGCGCCAACTTATAACTAAATCTGAGGGGGGTGCGATGGGGAGGTTCCCTTGTGAGTAATAATAATCTGCCCCTCGTCAAATGCGCTTGTCTCAGTGGATTTCCCCACTGCAGCCCATACCTTCGCTAGGATGATCCCTCGACAGTGCCTGCTCCGCTTACATACTTTTATTACTACGTCACGTGCCCGCAACGTCACCTGGATGCACCGAACGTCGCGGTGGGCTGTGGTTATAATGTTTTGGCCGACCAATGTGTATACTAGAATCGTGGCGACCGAGCCACTCACTCACTGACTCCTCATCGCCCAGAACAAACCACTATGGACAGAAACATGAAATCTGCAGAGGGTGGTCACCTTATACTGTAGGCATCGTTTAAGAAGGGATTTCTCGAAATTCCACCCCTAAGGGAGTGAAATAGAGGATGAAACTTTTTTTTTTTTTTTTTTTTTTTTTTTTTTTTTTTTTTTGGAAAGATGTCGCTACTAAACCTGTTTTGAAGCTACACCTACTGGAATTGATATTTGGTCTCCAGCCATCGACTACCAAGTGATGGTAGTTGATCGTAGTTGATGGTTGGAGACACACCGTAGTAGAGGTAGTCTGCAAAAATCAGTTAATACACTCCTGGAAATTGAAATAAGAACACCGTGAATTCATTGTCCCAGGAAGGGGAAACTTTATTGACACATTCCTGGGGTCAGATACATCACATGATCACACTGACAGAACCACAGGCATATAGACACAGGCAACAGAGCATGCACAATGTCGGCACTAGTACAGTGTATATCCACCTGTCGCAGCAATGCAGGCTGCTATTCTCCCATGGAGACGATCGTAGAGATGCTGGATGTAGTCCTGTGGAACGGCTTGCCATGCCATTTCCACCTGGCGCCTCAGTTGGACCAGCGTTCGTGCTGGACGTGCAGACCGCGAGAGACGACGCTTCATCCAGTCCCAAACATGCTCAATGAGGGACAGATCCGGAGATCTTGCTGGCCAGGGTAGTTGACTTACACCTTCTAGAGCACGTTGGGTGGCACGGTATACATGCGGACGTGCATTGTCCTGTTGGAACAGCAAGTTCCCTTGCCGGTCTAGGAATGGTAGAACGATGGGTTCGATGACGGTTTGGATGTACCGTGCACTATTCAGTGTCCCCTCGACGATCACCAGTGGTGTACGGTCAGTGTAGGAGATCGCTCCCCACACCATGATGCCGGGTGTTGGCCCTGTGTGCCTCGGTCGTATGCAGTCCTGATTGTGGCGCTCACCTGCACGGCGCAAAACACGCATACGACCATCATTGGCACCAAGGCAGAAGCGACTCTCATCGCTGAAGACGACACGTCTCCATTCGTCCCTCCATTCACGCCTGTCGCGACACCACTGGAGGCGGGCTGCACGATGTTGGGGCGTGAGCGGAAGACGGCCTAACGGTGTGCGGGACCGTAGCCCAGCTTCATGGAGACGGTTGCGAATGGTCCTCGCCGATACCCCAGGAGCAACAGTGTCCCTAATTTGCTGGGAAGTGGCGGTGCGGTCCCCTACGGCACTGCGTAGGATCCTACGGTCTTGGCGTGCATCCGTGCGTCGCTGCGGTCCGGTCCCAGGTCGACGGGCACGTGCACCTTCCGCCGACCACTGGCGACAACATCGATGTACTGTGGAGACCTCACGCCCCACGTGTTGAGCAATTCGGCGGTACGTCCACCCGGCCTCCGCTGGTTCCGGCGGAGGTTCGAGTCCTCCCTCGGGCATGGGTGTGTGTGTTTGTTCTTATGATAATTTAGGTTAAGTAGTGTGTAACCATAGGGACTGATGACCTTAGCAGTTAAGTCCCATAAGATTTCACGAATGTTGTTGTTGTGGTCTTCAGTCCTGAGACTGGTTTGATGCAGCTCTCCATGCTACTCTATCCTGTGCAAGCTTCTTCATCTCCCAGTACCTACTGCAGCCTACATCCTTCTGAATCTGCTTAGTGTATTCATCTCTTGGTCTCCCCCTACGATTTTTACCCTTCACGATGCCCTCCAATACTAAATTGGTGATCCCTTGATGCCTCAGAACATGTCCTACCAACCGATCCCTTCTTCTGGTCAAGTTGTGCCTCAAATTCCTCTTCTCCCCAATCCTATTCAGTACCTCCTCATTAGTTATGTGATCTACCCATCTAATCTTCAGCATTCTTCTGTAGCACCACATTTCGAAAGCTTCTATTCTCTTCTTGTCCAAACTATTTACCGTCCATGTTTCACTTCCATACATGGCTACACTCCATACAAATACTTTCAGAAATGACTTCCTGACACTTAAATCTATACTCGATGTTAACAAATTTCTCTTCTTCAGAAACGCTTTCCTTGCCATTGCCAGTCTACATTTTATATCCTCTCTACTTCGACCATCATCGGTTATTTTGCTCCCCAAATAGCAAAACTCCTTTACTACTTTATGTGTCTCATTTCCTAATCTAATACCCTCAACATCGCCCGACTTAATTCGACTACATTCCATTATCCTCGTTTTGCTTTTGTTGATGTTCATCTTATATCCTCCTTTCAAGACACTGTCCATTCCATTCAACTGCTCTTCCAAGTCCTTTGCTGTCTCTGACAGAATTACAATGTCATCGGCGAACCTCAAAGTTTTTATTTCTTCTCCATGGATTTTAATACCTACTCCGAATTTTTCTTTTGTTTCCTTTACTGCTTGCTCTATATACAGATTGAATAACATCGGGGAGAGGCTACAACCCTGTCTTACTCCCTTCCCAACCGCTGCTTCCCTTTCATGTCCATCGACTCTTATAACTGCCATCTGGTTTCTGTACAAATTGTAAATAGCCTTTAGCTCCCTGTATTTTACCCCTGCCACCTTTAGAATTTGAAAGAGAGTATTCCAGTCAACATTGTCAAAAGCTTTCTCTAAGTCTACAAATGCTAGAAACGTAGGTTTGCCTTTCCTTAACCTTTCTTCTAAGGTACGTCGTAAGGTCAGTATTGCCTCACGTGTTCCAGTATTTCTACGGAATCCAAACTTAATTTCACGCATATCTGAACATATTTGTTTCTGTTCCTGTGTAGACGCTGTGTGAAAGAAGAGAGGATTTTGAACCGCTTAATGAGTTTACGTAAGACCAAAACGTCTTAGGGCTTTTACTCCGATCGCCTGGCAAAATTTTACTTTCTAAATCATTGAGTGCTTCTCTCATTGCTCTCCTTACGCTCATTGTCGCTTCATTCAGCTAGGGTTTGACTTGTCTTGAATCAGTAGCCGCGCGCAAATTTATGGATAACTTTATATTATAGTGACATGTACGTGAATAGCCATGCAATTTCATAACCTTTATATTAGCTTCAGTGGTTGGGCGAATAGCGTTCAATGGACATTGTTGGCCATTGAAATTGTAACACCAAGTAGAATAGGAAATAAAGAAATTAAATTTATTATGCATGTACAGTACAGCAGGGAGAAATTTGTAAGAGATTGTGGGTGATTTGGTTGTAAATACTGTGCGAAATTAGTACACTGAGCTGCCGCACCTGCTACAGAAACGATGGCTCTAATGCGACGGCGCACTGAGTCCAACTGCGCTTGCATGATAGATACGGGTATGTCATTCCACGCTGCCTCAGCTCTCCGCTTGGGTTCATCAATCACAGACACTGGCGAGTGCTGAAGCGCCAGCCTATAGGCTACACAGCGTCCAGCGCCACGAGTCCATCTCGTTCCACTGCACCCAGCAGTCACTACGTAGCGTCAGTGCAGGTTTCGTACAATAAAAAACCGAAGTTTCAATATGAAGCCTTCTTTAAAGCTAAATCGCTGATCAGATCTTAGTTGTTGTTGTTGTTGTTGTTGTGGTCTTCAGTCCTCAGACTGGTTTGCTGCAGCTCTCCATGCTACTCTATCCTGTGCAAGCTTCTTCATCTCCCAGTACCTACTGCAACCTACATCCTTCTGAATCTGCTTAGTGCATCGATCTCTTGGTCGCCCTCTACGATTTTTACCCTCCACGCTACCCTCCAGTGCTAAATTTGTGATCCCTTGATGCCTCAAAACATGTCCTACCAACCGATCCCTTCTTCTAGTCAAGTTGTGCCACAAACTTCTCTTCTCCCCAATCCTATTCAATACCTCCTCATTAGTTACGTGATCTACCCACCTTATCTTCAGCATTCTTCTGTAGCACCACATTTCGAAAGCTTCTATTCTCTTCTTGTCCAAACTAGTTATCGTCCATGTTTCACTTCCATACATGGCTACACTCCATACAAATACTTTCAGAAACGACTTCCTGACACCTAAATCTATACTCGATGTTAACAAATTTCTCTTCTTGAGAAACGATTTCCTTGCCATTGCCAGTCTACATTTTATATCCTCTCTACTTCGGCCATCATCAGTTATTTTACTCCCTAAATAGCAAAATTCCTTTACTACTTTAAGTGTCTCATTTCCTAATCTAATCCCCTCAGCATCACCCGATTTAATTTGACTACATTCCATTATCCTAGTTTTGCTTTTGTTGATGTTCATCTTATATCCTCCTTTCAAGACACTGTCCATTCCGTTCAACTGCTCTTCCAAGTCCTTTGCTGTCTCTGACAGAATTACAATGTCATCGGCGAACCTCAAAGTTTTTACTTCTTCTCCATGAATTTTAATACCTACCCCGAATTTTTCTTTTGTTTCCTTTACTGCTTGCTCAATATACAGATTGAATAACATCGGGGAGAGGCTACAACCCTGCCTCACTCCCTTCCCAACCACTGCTTCCCTTTCATGTCCCTCAACTCTTCTAACTGCCATCTGGTTTCTGTACAAATTGTAAATAGCCTTTCGCTCCTTGTATTTTACCCCTGCCACATTCAGAATTTGAAAGAGAGTATTCCAGTTAACGTTGTCAAAAGCTTTCTCTAAGTCTACACATGCTAGAAACGTAGGTTTGCCTTTTCTTAATCTTTCTTCTAAGATAAGTCGTAAGGTTAGTATTGCCTCACGTGTTCCAACATTTCTACGGAATCCAAACTGATCTCCCCGAGGTCCGCTTCTACCAGTTTTTCCATTCGTCTGTAATGAATTCGCGTTAGTATTTTGCAGCTGTGACTTATTAAACTGATAGTTCGGTAATTTTCACATCTGTCAACACCTGCTTTCTTTGGGATTGGAATTATTATATTCTTCTTGAAGTCTGTGGGTATTTCGCCTGTCTCATACATCCTCTTAGTAACTGTCACATTTGTCCTGTGTGCAGACAATTGTTATTGGTCGTTATGACACAATCAGATAAAACGTTGTGCAGTGTGTGAAGTATTGGAGACACATTTGCGGGCAAAAAATTGATCTTTCCGGAGTGCCAAACGAAGCCCTAAACCATTACACTTGCAGTTCAGCAACAAAAGCTACCTGCTTATGGTCTCCAGGATGGTGAGCAACAATAGTTATGCGTCCGTCACCGTGGGATAGGCTGAAGCGCACCTCCTTTGAGGATATTATGTTTTGTCTCTCAGTACGTCAGAGTTAGCGTATTAGTTGTCGAAGGCATCATTGATTTCAACCAATGAAAACTGGCCTGAAATCTTCTGAACGCTGTGCTCCACAGCTTTGATAAAATACAACAGTATAACTATCACTAAAAAGCTGCTATAAATCTTTATTTTTCTATGACCAGTCTCCAGATTTCATCATTTTGTGGCAGACCAGAGCATACAATTTTTTTGAAGGGAAAGACCTAATTATTTAAATTTTATTTATTTATTTTTGAGTCATTAGTCTCTTGATTGGTTTTATGAGGCCTGCAAGTAAATCGTCTCCTGCTCCCAGTTCTTCATTTCAGAGTAGCACTTACACCCTACGTCCTCATTTATTTGCTGAATGTATTCTAAGCTCAGTATTCCACTACAGATTTTACCTTCTGTAGTTCACTTTAGTACCAAGGATGCCTTGACACATGTCCTATGATCCTGTCCCTTCGCCTTGTCAGTTTTCCACATGTTCCTTTCTTCATTGATTTGGCTGAAAGTCTCCTCATTCTCTATCAGACCACCTGATTCCCAAAGTTTTTCTGTAGCACATCTCAAACACTTCGGTTTCTCCTCTGTTCCGGTTTTCCCACCATCCATGATCCATAACCACACAATCCTGTACTCCAAACGTACATTCTCAGAAATTTCTTCCTCGCGTTAAGGCCTATGTTTGATACTAATAGACTTAGCTTGCCCAAGATGCCCTCTTCACCAGTACTAGTATAATCTTTGTGCTAACCTTGCTCCATCTATCATTGGTTATTTTGCTGCCTAGGTAGCAGTATTACTTAACTTCTTCGTGATCGACGATTCTGATGTTATACTTCCTGCTGCTCTCATTTATGTTACTTCTAATTACTTTCGTCTTTCTGCGATTTACTGTCAGTAAAAATTCTGTAGTTTTCAGACTTTTTATTCCATTTAACAAATCCTGTAATTTTTCTTCACTTTCGCTGCATGTAGTAATGTCATCAGCGAATCTTATCACATATATCCTTTGACCTTGAATTTTAATCACGTTCTTGAACGTTCCTTTTATTTCCGTCATTGTCTCTTCGAGGTGTAGACTGAACGGTGGGAGCGAAAGACTACTTCCCTTTCTTATACTCTTTTTAATTCGAGTACTTTGTCCTTGGTCTTCCACCCTTAATATTTCTCAGTTACTTTTTGTAAACATTGTATATCACCCGTCTTTCCTCGTAGCTAAATCACGTTTTTCTCAGAATTTCTTAACATCTTGAACTATCTCACATTGTCGAATGTTTTTCTTTAGATCACCAAATCCTATAAACGTGACTTTCTTCAGTCTTGCTTCCATAATGAATCGCAGTATCAGAACTGCCTCCGTGTTGCCTTTAGCTTTCCTAAAGCCAAACTGGTCGTCATCTAACAGATCTTCAATTTTCTTTTCAGTTGTTCTGTATGCCGTTCTCGTCAACAGCTTGGATGCACGAGATTCGGCTGAGCGTGCATAGAGTGTATATAATACTGTAGTAGTAGTATATGGATAAGGGTACTTACTCTGAAGCAAAAGTGGTGTACGAGACGTGTCCACGTGTCCATCATTGCGAAGTATGTTTCACAGTTTTTACTATGGGCTTCAAGGGACTTGAGAGGGATCTTAGTAGATAACGTTTTGACAGGGAAACCATGTCGGGAAAAGTACCATTTGCGTTGAAAACAAGTCAGAAAGTCGCTTCGCGGTACTGGTGTGGGGGCCAGTACATCAACCGGAACTCGATACCGTGTTTCTGGAACCACTCCATCACATCAATCGGAACTCGTCTTTGTGTTCATAGAGCCACTCCATCATACTCCTGCCCTTGTAACATGGTGCATTATCTTGTTGAAAAGTGGTACTGCCGTCGGTTAACATGATCATCATGAAGGGGAGTAGATGGTCTGTAAGCAGTGTACGATACTCCTTGGCCGTCATAGTGCCTTGCACGAGCTCCATTAGACTCATGAATGCCCACATGACTGTTTCCCAGAGCATAATGCAGCCGCCGCCAGCTAGTCTCTGTCCCGTAGTAAAGGTGCCAAGGAGCTGTTGCCCTGGAAGACGACGGATTTGCCCCTCCCATCGGCATGATGAAGAAGGTAACGGGATTTATCAGTCCATGCAACGCTCTGTCTCTGCACCAACGTCTAGTTTCGATGGTCACGTGCCCATTTCAGTCCGAGTTGTCGATATCATGGTGTTAACACATGCACATGCCTGTGGAGGCCCATCATTAGGAGTCTTCGGTGCACTGTGTGTTCAGGCACAGTTGTACTTGGCCCAGCATTAAAGTCTGATGTTAGTTCACCACAGTTCGCCGTTTGTCCGTTTTACCAGTCTGCCCAGCCACAAATCCCTACATCCGTAATGACGGGTGGACGCCCAACCTCACGACCTCCGGACGACCTTTGTTCCGCCACGTGTTGAAGACACTCACCACAGCCTTCCTCGAACACCTGACGAAGCGTGCAATTTCCGAAATGCTCGTGCCGAGCCTCCACGTCATCACAATCTGCCCTCGGTCAAACTCAGATAAATCGCGCACCTTCCCCGTTCTAAACACGGGCAGCACCCTCGTACATGCACCGTGAGTATAATATGTCAAAAATCCGCCTCAGTTGCGAAATGATACTGGTCTCTACCCAGGTTTCAGCTAGAGTTATCTAGCCTTCTTCAGAAGCATAAAATAAACTAATACATGCCAGAATAAGGCACGGTCAAACACAAGAAGCTAAAGTACCAAGGTACCATGTCAAGGTACGTTACTTAGCTGAGGATCAGCCCCGGCCCCACTTCGTGGAAAGCGGTCGGTTAGCCGCGGACGCTACATTGGACTGACTGTGGACAGTTGGTTATCAAAACATGCCGGAAAGTTCTGATATTCCACTCATTAGACAGGAGAAGAAAAATGGTAGAAGTGCACGAAGAAGTAGTTCTTTAGCCAGCTTCCATGGTGCCAGAGGAAATCCAGTAGTTTTCTCTCGTTGTCAGTCTATTTTCTGTGGCTTCTCTGAACAATCTCTTCCACTCGGTAAGGTTTCAGGCGTCTCATATTGCATTAGAAACGTAATTTCCAAGCATTTACTTTATTTAATAACGAAGGAAAGAAATTATGGGTATGAGCTCACAACCATAATGAACTTTACGAACAATGCCGTCAAGATCCTACTAGGATACGCTGTCTATCTTCGTTTGACACGTTTCAGCTCTTGCTATCTTTTAACCCAAACTTCGAACTCCCAAAACAAAGATCTGAGTAAGCATATAGTAAATAATATAATTAAGACACTTTCTAATTAAAGTTTTGCGTCAATATACAGTAAATGATACATGGAAGGAAGATGTCACAGAATTGTAAAGGCACGGTTCCGTTTCAATGAAAGTACTAGCCAGCGATTGTTAAAAGAGATATTCCCACTTTCGTAATTCTCCTCGTAAATCACTTAAGTCTGTTTAGTGAAAAGTGAAATTAAATGTGTGGTTCACATTCTTCTAACAATGTAACAGATGTGAAAAGATCAAATATCGACTTCATGATTTCCGTCTATAGTAACTTAAATACATGAACGCAATGAGAAATTCTTCAGAAAATAATTTATAATTTTTTTCGTATAAATAGAATGCGACTGACTTCATGCCGTCAGCGAGAAATTTGCTTTTGATGAGTAACAGAGGAAATATATAAAGGATATGTAGAATTTAAAATATGATTTTGTATAGCCTTCCAGTTGAATACTGGAATCCTTCTATACAGGCGACATCAACTGTTTTCTCATCCCCCTCCCGGCTAACTGTATTATGTACACATAACATTAAACTGTTCCCTGCTCACCCTCGTCTTCTACAGTGACATTCTACTGATGCCTGTCTCTCTTCGGCTTCCCGTCCTTTAGTGCCATTTTGATACTTTATCGCGCTAATACGACTATACTTCCCTATTCATATAGCTTTACAAAGTTCCATATACTCCCCTCACAAAACTCCACCTCCCAGTACGGTCGTATCCGCCTAACACTCCTATCAAATGTAAACAGATTGTCTTCCTCCTCAGCCATGGCTCCCCTCTGGTTGTTATCTCCCTCTGCATTCCACCCTCAGGCACCCAACGACCACTTTATTGCCTTCTGTTGCTCCCCCCAAACGTCAGAACCTACCACTGGAATTCTCCAATAAGATACTTTTTCCTTGTCCTAACCAAACTACTGCTAATATCTCCAATACTCTGACATAATTCATAAGATTCTCTCGGATTGCCGGCCGGTGTGGCCATGCGGTTCTAGGCGCTACAGTCTGGAACCACGTGACCGCTACGGTCGCAAGTTCGAATCCTGCCTCGGGCATGGATGTGTGTCATGTCCTTAGGTTAGTTAGGTTTAAGTAGTTCTAAGTTCTAGGGGACTGATGACCACAGATGTTAAGTCCCATAGTGCTCAGAGCCATTTGGACCATTTTTTTCTCTCGGATTTCTTATTACTGTAGTTGTTAAGACACTGGATTCGCAACAGGGAGGAACAGAATCAAAGCCTTCCGCTCATCCTTATTTAGCTTTGCTGTGATTTCCCTAAATCACGAATGACAGGACGCTTTTTAGGACGCGAACGATTTCCTTCCGCAACTTCGTCTGATCAGAGTGTATACTTCCTCCGTAGCAATCTTGACGTAGCGTCAGACAGAACACTAAATCCAGACGTTCCTTCCTCTTCCTGTACTGATACAGTTGCATGAGAAAAACATTTTCAGTGAATTATGGTTAATACTCATTGTGACTCCACAAGAGCACCAAATTAGAAGAGGTTACACGTTCACGTACTCACAAGTCCCGACGGATGTCTGTAACGATTACTACAGCCGTTGACAGGTAGGACAAGGACGACGAAGGGCCAAATGATCGATTGTGTGAATTACTGCTGAATGTGGGAGCCATTGAATATATTTAGGCCTGCATCCTTTATAACCATCCGCTTCTGTACATTTCGCTTTACACCTTAATACGTTTAATTGCGCAAGACATTCATTCTTCCCAGGGAAAATAATTCTGATCTCAGACATCAGGAATCTCTTCCAAATGGGTCATTAATCCCAGAAAATAGAATCGTCCTCTAGCACTGAGCATTGATTCTGCGCCATGTTCTGCCAGCAGCGGTTGCGGAAATTTCGTTTTTCTTCACTTTTTGCCATATGCCTGAAGTCTATATGTCCACTGAGCACAAAACGTTGCTCATCCGAGAAGGGTACTCTGTAGCGACGGGCAAAAGTATGGCTTAGAAACTGCGAGGGGATTATGTTTTCCGTCGATGTACTGACCTCAGCGCTGACTACTATGTGGTCACAATATCCATCAGGTTCAGACTATGCATCCTTCTGAGGTCACTGAACTCTTGAGATAGACAACAGTCTGTTTGCGCAGTGGGTTAGTTAGACTATGTGTCTTCGAATGCCATAGATCAGTTGAGATTGAAGCACCATCGCTGAAGACGTACACCTTCAACGCCAGCAGCGTGTACAGTATTTCAAAGTATCAGTGAAGATTTCCAGAAATTCGATTAGAATTCATATTAATGTGGTTTAAAACCACAAATGTTTTGTCCGGTATTTCACTGAAAATTTACAGTAACGCAGAGAAAGCTTAAATGTAGAGCATTTCAGCGATAAGGAAAGGGGTAAGGATTAACGCGTAAGCTACGAAATACTAAATGATGGAAACAAAAATATTTGTAAGTTTATATAGTGCAAGTAGAATGGATGTAAATCCAAAAGCTTTGAATACCAGTGTGTATATCAACAAAATTACTTTGGATATTAAAGCGTGCCACTTTATACGACTGAAACAACTGCATAAAAACTTCACAGAGATCGTCTTTAGAAAGAGGAAACTGCGGTATTCTAATAATGTTGTTTTTGTTGTAGATTTCTGTCCAAAGACTGGTTTGATGCAGCTCCCCATGATACTCAATTCTGTGCAAGCCTCCATCTCCCAGCATTTACGGCAACGTACATCTTTCTCAATGTGCTTAGTGCATTCATCTCTTGGTCTCCCTCTACGATTTTTACATCCACTCTTCCTTCCACTATTACAATGGAGATCCCTTGATGCCTCAGAACGTCTTCTACCAACCGATCACTCATTCAAGTCAAGTTGTGCCACAAATCCTCCTTCTCTCCAATTCTGCTCAGTACCGCATCATTAGTTATGTGATCTACCCATCTAATCTTCTGCATTCTTCTGTAACACCACATTTCGAAAGCTTCTATTCTCTTCTTGTCTGAACTGTTTATCGTCCATGTTTCGCTTCCCTTCATGGCTACACTCCATACAAATACACTCAGAAAGGACTTCCTGACACTAAAATCAATACTCGATGTAAACAATGTTCTCTTCTTCAGAAACGTTTTCCTTGTCATCGCCAGTCTACATTTTATATCCTGTCTACTTCAACCATCATCATTTATGTTTCTCCCCAAATAGCAAAACTCACCTACTCATTTAAGTGTCTTATTTCCTAATGTAATTCCCTCAGCATCACCCGATTTAATTCGACTACATTCCATTATCCTCATTTTGCTTTTGTTGATGTTCATTCTGCATCCTCCTTTCAAGACACTGTCCATTCCGTTCAGCTGTTCTCCCACGTCCTTTGCTTTCTCTGACAAAATTACAATGTCATCCACAAACATCAAAGTTTTTATTTCTTCTCCCTGCATTTTAATTCCTACTCCAAATTTTTATTTTGTTTCCTTTACTGTTTGCTCAATATATAGATTGCATAACATGGGGGATACGCTACCACCCTCTCTCTTGCCCTTCTCAACCACTGCTGCCCTTTGCTCCCAGTTGACTCTTATAACTGCCATCTGGTTTTTGTACAAGCTGTAAATGACATTTTTCTCCATGTATTTTATCCCTGCCCCCTTCAGAATTTGAATGAGAGTATTCCCGTCCAAATTTTCAAAAGCTTTCCGTAAGTCTACAAATGGTACGAACGTAGGTTTGCATTTTCTGAACGTATGTTCTAAGATAAGTCACAGAGTCAATAATGCATCACGTGGTCCTACATTTCTACGGAATCCAAACAGATCTTCCCGATGTCGGCTTCTTGCAGCCTTTCCATTCGTTTCTAAGGAATTCATGTTAGTATGTTGCAACCGTGACTTATTATACCGATAGTTCGGTAATTTCCGCACCTGTCAGCACCTGCTTTCTTTGCAATTGGAATTATTATATTCTTCTTGAATTCTGAGGGTAATTCCTTTGTCTCATACATCTAGCTCACGAAATGGAAGATTTTTGTCACGGCTGGCTCTCCCAAGCCTACCAGTACCTCTGTAAGTAGGCTGTTTAGGTTTTTTTATTGATAACGCCACCTCAGTATGAAAATCACCGGCTGTGCCGTGTGCAGTCTGTGGCTGCTTTGCATTGTTGTAATACTCAACCATTGTAGTGTTAGGCAGCTGGCTGTGAACAGCGCGTAGCGCTGGGCAGTTGGA
Organism: Schistocerca nitens; assembly: GCF_023898315.1. Classification (NCBI taxonomy): domain Eukaryota; kingdom Metazoa; phylum Arthropoda; class Insecta; order Orthoptera; family Acrididae; genus Schistocerca; species Schistocerca nitens. The sequence continues at coordinate 51,110,739 of NC_064620.1, forward strand.
GGTGAGCCGCCAGCAGTGGTGGATGTGGGGAGAGAGATGGCGGAGTTTTGTAATTTGTCATGATATCAAGCTGGCAGTAGTGGCGCTCGCTGTATTGCAGTAGCTTGAGCAGCGAAGATTTTTGGTGAGGTAAGTGATTTGTGAGACGTATAGTTTAATGTTAGTCAGGGCCATTCTCTTGTAGAGAATTTTGAAAGTCAGATTGCGTTGCGCTAAAAAATATTGTGTGTCAGTTTAAGCACAGTCATCGTGTAAAATTGTTCAAAGGGGACGTTACATATGGCGACCCTGCCAGGATGAGAAACATTTCACGGCTATTGTCGTGCTAATTGAGAGAAATGCCATATGGCTAGTGAATGACGTTTCACGCCTTGCTTTGCCCATTTTGTTTAATATCTAGTTTCTCGCTGCACTGCAGCACTGGTTAAAATAAAATTGTATAGATGTACTAATTTAAATATTTTCTGTCTGCAGATCTATTAAATAATAATTTTGTAATCCACATTCTTTGAAAAAGGAGCTCTTGGAATGGAAAGAACAATAAGAAGGGACTAATAACAGGAACTGCATACATAATTTTCTTTTCTAGTATTTAGGAATCTTTTGTAGAATTAGTTTTTGTGGTGCACCACTTTAATTACATAGTCATTAAGATGTGAATATACATTTCCCTTGTCTGCATTGTTGTCTTTACTGTAATATTTTTTCTGCTTGAGCGTTGACATGTTTAGATATAATTTATTGCTTTTGCTTCTGCTGTTTGCCAGGCATAGTGTTATTGAAATTGACTTTGTATTATTCTGTTAAGCCAGTTTTACTAATGATTTCTTTTTATTGTTTGCTGCTCATTGCCTTATATTAGTTGTAATATTGCTGCTTGCTTTGACAATTTCCATTTTTTTTCATTGCTATTTGTATTAATTGTTTTGTGCTGCTGCATTGCCTCGTCCCTTAGTTTAGCATCTGAGCTCAGTAGATTTAAGTTAGCTTAAGAGGGGGTAGACTATATAAGAGAAATGCACTGAGAGGCTATACAAAAGAAGTACAGAAAGCAGGTATAGGTAGGATTTTCTTGGAAATAAATAATGAGGTAAGAAATATGTGAAATAAATACAGAAAGCATGCTTGGATAGGATTTTTTTGGTGGAAGCAAAGGTTGAAATGAGACGAAAGATCTACAGAATGAAGTTTTGCGTTGGACTGCAGTACCAAATGATACACTGAAAACAAACCCTGTCCTTTCCTTTTGTGTTATCCCACTATGTGTTTGTGTACCCTTGTGTATTTGTTTTCTTCCTGTCTTTGTGTAGTTTCATAGAATTTTTTTTTCTTCTAATACTCAGCTACATGAACTATGATGAGGAATACTGTTATCCTCAAATATAATTTGCATTGATAATATGTTATTTGCTTTGTAAAGATGTTTAGATATTTATTCTGTTTTGTTTTAATGCTCATGTGTGAAGTTGATGTTTCAATAATTATTCTGATCTTTTATGTGTTTACTTATGTCATAATTCCTGTCACACTGATGTATATGTTTATATCTATTCTTTTGTAAAGCCCCTATTACTGCAAATGTTATCTGTATTATTATGTTCTTTAATGATGTATTTTGTACCTTTGTAATTGTATTCTCATGTTATAAAATTGTAATTATCACCAGTTCATCATATTATTAACTTGTAAGTTACATTTCACTGCACACGTTTCTGTTGGTCATAGTATATGGACAATATGTGAGAAGTAGGGACTGATAGTGTTTGCACGTGTGTTAATAATTCAGCAAGGGACTGGATAACAGCATTGCTGGTTCTAAGGACATTTCAAACAAATTTTTTGTGAATGGACAAGTGGTGGTTTATGGACTTGCTATATTCTCCGCAAGACTCTTCAATGGTGATTGTGCACCTGCACAGTCACAACGGATGGCTGCTGGCCATCTCTACAAGGACTACAGTGGGTCTGCATCTTTGATGATCCATAAATACCATTATTTCCACAAGGACTGCAGTGGGTCTGCGCCTCTGGTGGCCCACCAATACCGTAATCTCTACCAGGACTACAGTGGGTCTGCTCTGTGATGACCTACCCACCAATACTCTTCAAAACTTCGACTGACTTCGCTGTGGGTTTGCTCTGTTGTGGACCAATACCTGTCTGCATGTCAAGAGTCAGCACTGTCTTTCCGTTGGAAGGACAACGATACTTCAAGACTGCATGGAAATCCATTACTTCCGTGTGCATTTTCTTTTACTGCTCAGACTTTGAGAAAAACACTGCAATGTGATGAATGATCAGGACTGTCTTTATGGACTGTGAGAGAATTTTAGCTTTTGACCAACATTGTATCAATAAGTGTGTGCATTTGATTTCTTTGTTATTGTAATTACGATTATGAAAAATTTTAACAAATATGTATTGGCCAGTGCCCAACAAAATTTGTCAAATTTTTTGTGGGGAGCATGGGGGCTATGTAAGTAGGCTGTTTAGGTTTTTTTATTGATAACGCCACCTCAGTATGAAAATCACCGGCTGTGCCGTGTGCAGTCTGTGGCTGCTTTGCATTGTTGTAATACTCAACCATTGTAGTGTTAGGCAGCTGGCTGTGAACAGCGCGTAGCGCTGGGCAGTTGGAGGTGAGCCGCCAGCAGTGGTGGATGTGGGGAGAGAGATGGCGGAGTTTTGTAATTTGTCATGATATCAAGCTGGCAGTAGTGGCGCTCGCTGTATTGCAGTAGCTTGAGCAGCGAAGATTTTTGGTGAGGTAAGTGATTTGTGAGACGTATAGTTTAATGTTAGTCAGGGCCATTCTCTTGTAGAGAATTTTGAAAGTCAGATTGCGTTGCGCTAAAAAATATTGTGTGTCAGTTTAAGCACAGTCATCGTGTAAAATTGTTCAAAGGGGACGTTACACCTCTAACGGAATGTTGTCGGCTTAGGTCTTTTAGTGCTCTGTCAAATTCTTCGCGCAGTATAATGTCTCCCATCTCATCTTCATCTACGTTCTATTTTGTTTCCACTGCATTGTCTGCAGATTCATCTTCCTTGTACAGACTTTCTATATACTACTTCCAATTTCCTACTTTCCATCTTTTGCTTACGTCTGGTTTTCCATTTGAACTCTTGATATTCATACAGATGTTTCTCTTCTCTCCAAAGGTCTTTTTAATTTTCCTGTAGGAATCTACCTTATCCCTAGTGATATATGCTTCTACATCCTTACATTTGTCTTCTAGCCATTCCCGCTTAGCCATTTTCGACTTACTGTACATCTCATTTTTTAGAAGTTTGTATTCATTTTCGCCTGATTCATATACTCATTTTTGCATTTTCTCCTTTCATCAATTAAATTCAGTAGCCCTTATGCTACCCAAGGATTTCTACAAGCCCTCGTCTTTTTGTCTACTTCATCCTCTGCTGCCTTCTCTATTTCATCTCTCAAAGTCCCCATTCTTCTTCTACCGTATTCCTTTCCCTTGTTCTTGTCAATCGTTTCCTAAGGCCGCCCTGAAACTCTAAAACATCTGGTTCTTTCAGTTTATCCAGATCCTATTTCCTTAAATTCCTACCTTTTTGCAGTTACTTCAGTTTTAATCTAAAGTTCATAACCAATAAAGTGTGCTCAGAGTCCACATCTGCCCCTTGAAATGTTTTACAGTTTAAAACCTTATTTCTAAATCTCTAGGTTACCATTGCATAATCAATTTGAAACCTTCCGGTGTCTCCAGGATTCTTCCAGGTACAGAAACTACTTTCATGACTCTTATACCAAGTTTTTCCGATGATTAAGTTATGCTCTGTCCAAAATTCTACCAGGCGGCTTCCTCTTTCATTCCAAACCCCCAGTGATATTCACCTACTACTTTTCCTTCTCTTCCTTTTCTTACGATCGAGTTCCAATTCCCCATGACTATTAAATTTTCGTCTCCCTTATCTATCTGAGTAATTTCTTTTATCCCATCATACATTTCTTTAATCTCTTCATCATCTGCGAACATAGCTGCCACATAAACTTGTACTACTGTGATAGGCGTGGGCTTCCTGTGTGTCTTGGCTACAATAATGCGTTCACTGTGCTGTTCGTAGTGGGTTATCTGCTTTCCTGTTTTTTTTTAATTTTTTTATTAAAACTACTTCTGCATTACCCCTACTTGATTTTGTATTTATAGTTCTGTATTCACCTGACCAGAAGTCCTGTTCCTCCCGTCAACGAACTTCACTAATTCTCACAATATCTAATTGTAACTTATCCATTTCCCTTTTTAAATTTTCTAGCCCACCTGCCCGATTAAGGGATCTGACATTCCTAGTTCCTATCCGTAGAACGCCAGTTTTGTTTCTGCTGATAACGACGTCCTCTTGAGTAATCCCCACCCAGAGATCCGAGTGGGGGACTATTTTACCTCCGGAATATGATATTCCTTTACATTACACTTTTTCGGTTGTAACATCACGATGGACGTCATGTTCCGGAGTTTCAGTGCAAGGCGGAAAATTGAGATGTTTGAGAACAATTGACACACAGATTTTTTAGAGAAGAAATATTCAGTTTTGAGAGCTTTTTTAACTACACTAATTTTTTCTCATGTTATTGTTTAAAATTTAGAAGCAGAGTTTCCAGTAGCTTCCATATAAAGTAGTTTTCACCATTCTAGTTGTTCTTTTTCGTTAAGGTGAAACTTATTTAATCTGGAAAGGATAGGAGGCACCGATTCCGAAAAATAATGCCTATCCGAAAGGTCTGAAGCAACTTGAACGTGATTGCCAACAGTCTTCGATTTACCATTTGCTATGACGATCAGAGTGTCTTTAGGAAAGGTTAAGCCATGAGAGATTATCAGTTCCGACTTTGCTTTATATAACGGAGATAAGAGAAGAAATCACAAGATACAGTCATGGAAGTTGTGGACCTGGAGGAAGATTTCGACAACGTAGAATTGTACAAGATCTTAGAAATTCTCGGAGAAACTAGTATAAACTATAGGGAAAGACTGACGTTATACAATATGTACAACGATGAGGAGGGGAAAATAAGAATGAAAGATCGAGTATGAAATTCTCGGATTGTATGGGGTATAATCGGAGAGGCAATCTTTCGCCTCTGCTATTTACTCGAAATATAGAAAAGGAACGAAAGAAGATTAAAATTCTACTTCCCGTCGATAGCGATGTCATTAGAGACGGAGCACAGTGTTGTATTACGAAAGGATTGGGAAGGAAATCGGCGGTGCCGTTTTCAAAGGAACCATTCCGGTATTTGCCTCGAGTGATTTAGAGGGGGCATGTAAAACCTTAATGTGGATGGCAGGTCGCGAATTTGAATCATCGTCCTCCAGAATGCGGGTACAGTGTACTGACCACGGTGCCATCTCGCTCGGTTTAAATTTCGAATGAGGAATGACGGAAATAAAGAAAATATGCAAGGGGAAAGAATGTCAATGTAAGATTCGCTGATGACACTGCTATCATCAGTGAAAGTGAAGACGAATTACAGGATCTGTTGAATGAAATGAACATTCTAATGAGATCTCACTAGGAACTGAGAGCAAACAGAAAAAAGAGGTAAAAATGAAGAGTAGCAGAAGTGAGATTAGAAGTAATCTTAATATCCGATCTGGGAACCACGAAGTAGATGCATTGAAGGAATTCTGCTACGTTGGAAGCAAAACAGCATTCTGTGGACAAAACAGAGAGGCAAAGTGTTCATAAAAAGCAGGGTAGAGCGGACTATCCAAAAGACGGGTAGTAGTATGAAACACGAGCTTTCATTTGGGGAAACAAATTACTGAGAATCAGAAACTAGAGGACAGAATTTTATGAAAGTGCTCCGTGCACTGTGAGGAAACCGTAAAAGAAGACTAATGAAGCGATTCACCTGTGGCTTCATGTTGTTTGTTGTTGTTGTGGTCTTCAGTCCAGAGACTGGTTTGAGGCAGCTCTCCATGTTGCTCTATCCTGTGCAAGCGTCTTCATCTCCTAGTCCCTACTTCCTTCTGAATCTGCTTAGTGTATTCATCTCTTGATCTCCCTCTACGATTTTTACCCTCCACGCTATCTTCCAATACTAAATTGGTGATCCCTTGATGCCTCAGAACATGCCCTACCAACCGATCCCTTCTTCTAGTCAAGTTAAGCCACAAATTTCTCTTCTACCCAATTATGTTCAACACCTCCTCATTAGTTACATTAAGTACCCATCTCATCTTCAGCATTTTTCTGTAGAACCACATTTCGAAAGCTTCTATTCTCTACTTGTCTAAACTATTTATCGCCCATGTTTCACTTCCATACATGGCTACACTTCGTACAAATACTTCCAGAAACGACTCCCTGACACTTAAGTTTATACTCGATTTTACGAATTTCTCTTCTTCAGAAACGCTTTCCTTGCCATTGCCAATCTACGTTTGATATCCACTCTACTTAGACCATCATCAGAGTGCTAATCCAGGGGTCTTGTTTCGTCTTAGGTCTTTCAGTGCTCTGTCAAATTCTTCATGCAGTATCATGTCTTCCATTTCATCTTCAACCGCGTCCTCTTCTATTTCCGTAATACTGCCCTCAAGTATGTACATCGCCCTTGTATAGACCTTCTATATACTCCTTCCACCTTTCCGCTTTCCCTTCTTTGCTTAGAACTGGTTTTCCATCTGAGCTCTTGATATTCATACAAGTGGTTCTCTTTTCTCCAAAGGTCTCCTTAATTTTCCTGTAGGTAGTAAGGCAGTATCTATCTTACCCCTAGTGATACATGCTTCTACATCCTTACATTTGTCCTCTATCCATACCTGCCTAGCCATTTTGCACTTCCTGTCGATCTAATTCTTGAGACGTGGTTGGCATGGGCTTCGTGTCTACCTTGGCTGCAATAATGTGTTCACTATGTTGTTCGTAGTAGCTTACCTGCGCTCCTATTTTTTTATTCATCACTAAACCCACTCCCGCATACCGTATTTCATTTTGTATATGTAACCCTTTATTCACCTGACCAGTAGTCTTGTTCCTCCTTCCACCGCACTTCACTAATTCTCACTATATCTAATTTTAACCTATCCATTTCCCTTTTTAAATTTTCTAACCTACCTGCCCGATTAAGGGATCTAACATTCCACGCTCCGATCCGTAGAACGTCAGTTTTCTTTCTCCTGGTAGTGACGTCCTCCTGAGTAGTCACCACCCGGAGATCCCAATGGGGAACTATTTTACCTCTGAAATATTGTACCCGAGAGGACGCTATCATGACTGAACCATAGAGTAAAGCTGCATGCCCTCGGGAAAAATTACGGCTGTAGTTTCCCCTTTCTTTCAGCCGTTTGCAGTATCAGCACAGCAAGTTACATTGGATGCACACAATTAAGTGGACCGTTAACGTAAGAAACAAGGAGGTTCTATGCAGAACAGGTGTTGTTGTGGTCTTCAGTCCTGAGACTGGTTTGATGCAGCTCTCCATGCTACTCTATCCTGTGCAAGCTCCTTCATCTCCCAGTACCTACTGCAACCTACATCCTTCCGAATCTGCTTAGTGTATTCATCTCTTGGTCTCCCTCTACGATTTTTACCCTCCACGCTGCCCTCCAATGCTAAATTTGTGATCCCTTGATGTCTCAAAACATGTCCTACCAACCGATCCCTTCTTCTAGTCAAGTTGTGCCACAAACTTCTCTTCTCCCCAATTCTCTTCAATACCTCCTCATTAGTTACGTGATCTACCCACCTTATCTTCAGCATTCTTCTGTAGCACCACATTTCGAAACCTTCTATTCTCTTCTTGTCCAAACTAGTTATCGTCCATGTTTCACTTCCATACATGGCTACACTCCATACAAATACTTTCAGAAACAACTTCCTGACGCTTAAATCTATACTCGATGTTAACAAATTTCTCTTCTTCAGAAACGCTTTCCTTCCCCAGTATAGCTGAGGAGGATACAACGTGGAAAACAGTGTAAGAAGAAGGGACAGGATGATAGGATGACGCGTAAGACATGAAGGAATACGTTCTACGGAACACGGGTGGGGGAGGGGGTGGGGGTGGGGGTGCAGAAAGTAAGAGCTACAGGGAAAGACAGGAGATTGGGATGTATCAAAAAATAATTGAGGGAATTGTGCCAAGTGCTGCACTGAGATAACTGACGCAGGAGAGGGATTCAGGAGGTACAGTATCAAACCAGTTAGCAGATTGGGTCACACACAAAAAGATGTACAGATAACTCCTACAGTCTCCCCTCTACAAGAACACTGCCCTATGCTCCAGTGACACAGCACCGAGCTGTTTTCATTCGCATTTGTGCCAACGACGGAGAGATGTACGGAAAATAAAGGGAAAGTCACGGAGAGGCTTCACCAGCCTTGGACGCACAGGCGCCGGCAGCTGGCACGCAGGGTGACATAGCAAGCGCTCACCACCGAAAAGTTGGTGCGGGCAGCAGTAACGATCGACCACAGACGCGTTTCATATTGCATAAAATTTTCATTACGCATAAAGCCCGGCGTTGCCTACCCCCATCCCAAGAGGCACCGCCTATCCCCCCCCCCCCCTGCACACACACACACACACACACACACACACACACACAATTCCACAGGCTCACGTCGGTGCTTATGGCCGTCCTAATACGCTGTTACAGAGTTGGCCGGCTGATTTCAATATGTAAACACTCTTTAACGGCCCGGGATTACCGCCGCCGTCCGGTCTGCCCAGCGCCGATGAATTGTAAACGCGGCATTAACACCGTGTTCCCGTGTTCGCCTGCCGTGTTCGGCTGGCGTCACACCTGGGACTTGGCGCCTCCCCTGTGGTCAGCTCGTGCCTTGCCGGGAGATTTCACAGGCTCGGCGCCACGCCTGCAAACACACCAGTGTCTGACAGCCCCAAAATTGTGCCCAGAGCTGGCCGAAATACTGCCGAAAGAGTCGAGTTTGAATTCGTACAGCAGCACCAAGCGCTGCCCTAGACTACTGTGCATATTAGTAGCGTGTGATACAGCTCCAGTTATCTAATGACTTCCATCAGTGAATTATCTATAATACGAGGGTGAGTCAAATGTAAACTTTAAATTTGTAATAACAAATCGAAATTTCACGCCGTTATTCTGTAAGTTGGTAAGCGTGCTACAAACAGCGTGCAGAATGGCCTGTAGGTGGCAGCATAGTGCAGTTGCACACATACCATCGCAGTATCAGTGTAAAGATGGCCGCCCCACCTACGACTTGCACCAGGGAAAAACAGCGTTCGGTAATTCGGTTTTTGTGTAGTGAAGGTGTGAAACCTATTGAAATTCATCGGCGGTGATGCATGTTTCTCACAACAGCAAGTCTACGAATGGAGTAGGAAGTTCGCAAATGGTGTGACTTCAGTGGAAGGTGCTCCTCGTCCAGGTCAGGCACAACGAGTTGTGACTCTACAGAACATTGCAGCAGTTGAATCCATAGTGAAGGAAAACTGCCGAGCCGGCCGCTGTGGACGAGCGGTTCTAGGCGCTTCAGTTTGGAACCGCGCGACTGCTACGGTCGCCGGTTCGAATCCTGCCTCGGGCATGGATGTGTGTGATGACCTTAGGTTAAGCAGGTCTAAGTTCTAGGGGACTGATGACCTCAGATGTTAAGTCCCATAGTGCTCATAGTCATTCGAACCATTCGAAAACCGTCGAGTGACACTGAATCACATTGCAGCATGTTTGCAGATCAGTCATGGGTCAGCACACAACACTGTGCATGATGTGCTCCAGTTTCACAAAGTGTCTGCAAGATGGGTCCCATGGCAGCTGACTCCTGAAATAAGAGAACAAGGTGTTGATGCTTGTGAAGAACTTTTTCGGCGCTTTGAACGAGAAGGTGATGGCTTCCTTGCAAGAATCGTTACTGGGGACGAAACCTGGGTTCACTTCCACCAACCGGAAACGAAGAGAGCAAGGAATGGCGCCCTTCCTCATCACCAAAACCAAAGAAGTTTCTAACAGAACAATCAGCAGGGAAGGTTATGCTGACTCTCTTTTGGGACGAAAAAGGCATCATTTTGGAGCATTGCATGCCTAGAGGGAGCATTGTCACCAGTGCATCATACACAGATCTCCTAAAAAATCATCTGCTGCCTGCAATCGAATCAAAGCGACGTGGATTGCTGTCAGCAGGTGCCCTTATGCAACATGACAATGGAAGGCCCCATACTGCCCGTACAACAGTTGCAACAATCACAGACCTGCATTTTGAGTGTCTTCCTCATCCACCATACTCACCAGACCTTGCCCCAAGTGATTTCCATACGTCTGGACCACTCAAAAACGCAATGGGAGGAAATAAGTTTCGTTCTGATGGAGACGTACGCCACGCGGTGCATGAGAGGTTGCGCGGACTACCAAAAGAATTGCTTTCTAAAGGAGTTTATGAACTTGAGGACTTGCATTGAGCGCGGGGGAGGTTATGTTGAAATAAATAACATTTAAAAAATATTTAAGGTTTTCATTTGACTCACCCTCGTATGTAGAATGTCCATAGCTCACAGACTCCTCCACAGTGGAATGTATTTGGTTTACAACCTACATTTACTTGCTATTTCACTGATTTAAAATATGATGGCACAACTTGTCGAATGAAATAGGTACAAAAATATCTGGAGAGGTTCCAGTGACGGAAGTGTTACGACAAGAATGCGCGAGAGCATCTAAATTATCTCTGTGTGCAAGGGGCGCTCAATAAGTAATGCAACACGTTACATTATTTTGAAAAGAGGTTGGTGTTGTTCAGAATTCCAGTACACCATATTATACCCCACACTTTTGGCTACAAAACTCTATTTTACAACATAATCACCATTCAGTGCGACGACCCTACGCCACCTTAGTGCGAGGGTCTGTGCGACAGCAGGGTGCCAGTCTCCTGGTTTATGTCGGAGGCAGCGTCTTCTTGGATCAAATGGTTCTGAGCACTATGGGACTTAACAGCTGAGGTCATCAGTCCCTTAGAACTTGTAACTACTTAAGCCTAACTAACCTAAGGACATCACACGCATCCATGCCGGAGGCAGGATTCGAACTTACGACCGTAGCAGTCACGCGGTTCCGGACTGAAGGGCCTAGAACCGCTCGGCCACCGCGGCCGGCTCTTCTTGGATCAGAAACCTCCCAATTATCCAAGTACTGCTCCCCGTGGAGTGCATTCTTCACCGGGATAAACAGATCGAAGTAGGATGGTGTGCGAAACGGGCTGCAGGGTGGATGCGGAACAACAAGCCCCATGACGTTTTGTGAGCTCCTTCTGTGTCTGCCAACTTATATGAGGTCTTGTGTTGTCATGGAGAAGGACAAGTTAATTTCGATTTTTGTGGCCATCAGCATGATGAAATCGTATCTTCAGTTTCCTGGGGGTAGCATAATACACTCCTGGAAATTGAAATAAGAACACCGTGAATTCATTGTCCCAGGAAAGGGAAACTTTATTGACACATTCTTGGGGTCAGATACATCACATGATCACACTGACAGAACCACAGGCACATAGACACAGGCGACAGAGCATGCACAATGTCGGCACTAGTACAGTGTATATCCACCTTTCGCAGCAATGCAGGCTGCTATTCTCCCATGGAGACGATCGTAGAGATGCTGGATGTAGTCCTGTGGAACGGCTTGCCATGCCATTTCCACCTGGCGCCTCAGTTGGACCAGCGTTCGTGCTGGACGTGCAGACCGCGTGAGACGACGCTTCATCCAGTCCCAAACATGCTCAATGGGGGACAGATCCGGAGATCTTGCTGGCCAGGGTAGTTGACTTACACCTTCTAGAGCACGTTGGGTGGCACGGGATACATGCGGACGTGCATTGTCCTGTTGGAACAGCAAGTTCCCTTGCCGGTCTAGGAATGGTAGAACGATGGGTTCGATGACGGTTTGGATGTACCGTGCACTATTCAGTGTCCCCTCGACGATCACCAGTGGTGTACGGCCAGTGTAGGAGATCGCTCCCCACACCATGATGCCGGGTGTTGGCCCTGTGTGCCTCGGTCGTATGCAGTCCTGATTGTGGCGCTCACCTGCACGGCGCCAAACACGCATGCGACCATCATTGGCACCAAGGCAGAAGCGACTCTCATCGCTGAAGACGACACGTCTCCATTCGTCCCTCCATTCACGCCTGTCGCGACACCACTGGAGGCGGGCTGCACGATGTTGGGGCGTGAGCGGAAGACGGCCTAACGGTGTGCGGGACCGTAGCCCAGCTTCATGGAGACGGTTGCGAATGGTCCTCGCCGATACCCCAGGAGCAACAGTGTCCCCAATTTGCTGGGAAGTGGCGGTGCGGTCCCCTACGGCACTGCGTAGGATCCTACGGTCTTGGCGTGCATCCGTGCGTCGCTGCGGTCCGGTCCCAGGTCGACGGGCACGTGCACCTTCCGCCGACCACTGGCGACAACATCGATGTACTGTGGAGACCTCACGCCCCACGTGTTGAGCAATTCGGCGGTACGTCCACCCGGCCTCCCGCATGCCCACTATACGCCCTCGCTCAAAGTCCGTCAACTGCACATACGGTTCACGTCCACGCTGTCGCGGCATGATACCAGTGTTAAAGACTGCGATGGAGCTCCGTGTGCCACGGCAAACTGGCTGACACTGACGGCGGCGGTGCACAAATGCTGCGCAGCTAGCGCCATTCGACGGCCAACACCGCGGGTCCTGGTGTGTCCGCTGTGCCGTGCGTGTGATCATTGCTTGTACAGCCCTCTCGCAGTGTCCGGAGCAAGTATGGTGGGTCTGACACACCGGTGTCAATGTGTTCTTTTTTCCATTTCCAGGAGTGTACATTTCAGAGCTGGTCGTTGCACTTTGAAGGCGGATGTCGAGCAGATTAAGTCCTCATGACTCCCAGGAGACCGTCACCATGACTTTACCTGCTGAGCGTGCGGCTCTGAACATTTTCTTTGGAGAAGAGGTGGGTCAGTGCTCCTCCATGGACTGTTATTTTGTTTCCGGTTCGAAGTGATGAGCCCATGTTTCATTGCCTGCGACGATGTTCGACAAAACACTGTCACGATCGGCTTCGTAACGCGCAGGTAATTCCGCACAGATATTACCTCGTTGCTCTGTATGGTCATCTTCGGCGATCAACTCAGCGAACACACACGTTTGAGTACCCCAATCGGCGGACGAATGTGTCAGCACTACCCACAGAGGCGTCCAGTTGAGCAACGACGTGTCTGATTGTGACCCGGCAGCACACCCGTGGATATTTTGATTATCAAATACGCCGGGAGAAACTCAAGAATCACATCTCAAATGAAGTGTCGTCACGTTCCACCATTGCGGGAGTCACAGCTGCGTATCGGCGGCCATCACGCAGGAGATTAGACACGTTTGTACGACCTTGTTGCGATGGTGACAGACGCCTCGCCAGGGAGTCATCCTGCTTTTGTTCACTGCCTGGTCCCCGTGATCATTCTGTAAACTCTTTGAGTATCTGCCATGATCTGGTTTTCCGTCAAAAGAAACTGATGTACAGCTCTCTCCTTGCAACCTCCGTTACGGAAGCCATTTGGCAGGCTACGTAAAGAGCCGCGAGCTTCTGGAGCTGTATGAAACTGTAGGAGCTGAAGTGGGAAAATTCCACGATGTCCCACAAAAAAATCTGCCTTTTTCGACCGAAATCGGCTGAGAAAAGAAATACGTTGCATTACTTTCTGAGCACTCCTAGTGCAAAAGCAAATGTCCTGACTCACTGACTAATCATCATCCAGGGTATTAATTATAGAGACTTGAAATTACGAAAGGTTGTGAATCTCATAGTGTAGGAATCGTTTAAGAAGGAAATGTTGGAAATTTCTCCGCTAGGGGGTGAAAAAGGGAATTAATGGTTTTTTTGAAAATACGAGTATGTCGCCATTAAGACAGTTTTGAAGTTAGAAGTACGAAAATTGGTGATTAGTTGCTCGGTCAGAAATCATTATTAAATAACTACCATAGCGTTTTTAAAGCTACGTCCACGAAAATTAGTGTTTGACTTGTCGGATAGAATTAAATAATATGCTTGTCAGTGTGTTTCTAAATTCAGCTGCTAAGGGGGTGAAATAGGGAATGAAAATTGTTATGAAAACATTTCACTAGGAAATCATTCTCAAAGATAAATCTAAGGAAATTTGAATTTGGTATATCGTTTAGAAATACGAGGCCTGTTCAGAAAGTAAGCTCCGATTGATTGCCAAAATGAAACCACAGTGAACATCAGAAATGTTTTACTTGTAACAATTAGCTACACCTTTCAGCTACTTCTCTACGTAGTCGCCGTTCTGACTTAGACTTTTGTCATAGCGTTGTACCAACTTTTCAATAGCCTCATCATAGAAGGCAGCCGCCAGTACTTTCCGCCAGTTCTCCACCCTGGCCTACACCTCGTTGTCTGTGTCAAAATGTTGTCTTCAAAGACAGCGGTTCATGTGACCAGAGATGAAACTCAGGGGGAGACAATTGCGGACTGTATTGTGGGTAATCTCACATTTCCATTTGAAAACGATACAGGAGCATCTTCATTGCCCCTGCAGAATGCGGCTGAGAATTGTCTTGAAGAAGAAACAGCACGACAGTTATGTAATGTTAGCTGCATAGCTTCAGGCGAAATTTCTCACCAGGCCCTCGTACTTGGCGGCAGACACTATTTTCTAGACATCTTTACGCACTCACTGCGAGCTCACAAATGAGAAGAGTGACGTGATGCTAACTGGGGTTATACTAGAGACACTACCCAACACATCTGTGCAAAGCTTTATCGGATTTTCATAGTCGTTTCCATTTCGCGACCGATCGGAGCTTACTTTCTGAACGCCCCTCGTAAAACAATGTGTTTGATTGTTTTTGTAAATTCAGCCCCTAAGCGTGTGACGGGGATGAAAGTTATCGAGGAAATTTTTCATTGCGAAAGCAATTTGAAACTAAATCTCTGAAGATTTTTATTTATCTTCTCGGGTGTAAATAAAAAATATGTGTTTCATTGTTTTTTTTTTTTTTTGGAATTCAACCCCTAAGTGGGTAAAACCAGCGATGAAAATTTTTGTGAAAATGTTCCGTTACAATAAATCAGTATTTCAATTCTAAACCCATATGCGTTAGAGGATCAAAATTTCTATCGAAGTTTCACCACAAGAATTCAAACGGTCCAGTTACCAGGATCGCTCTTTGGTCAGAAGTACATTCAGGGAAGACCATGCTTCTGTGGCCATATTGGGGTGAAAAGCTCGGAAGAGGTTGAAATTTGTGAAACACTAAGAATTTGATCAAAGAAAAACAAAAAAAGTCTGTGCAGATCATAAAGTCTGAGCGAGAGAAGCATAAGACGCTAAACCAGTTTAAAAATGTGCTTGAATTCTGCCGTAAGGCACCTGTCGTAGTATGAGTGTGTCTATAAATGATGAGAAGCTATTCACATTCCATTTTGCTGATGACTATGTCATTTATGCGGAAGATGAGAATGACAGGAACTACGTGGCCGCAACGGTGGATAGAGAATATCGGAAACAATCGTTAAATCGTTAATTTACAGAAAACGGTGAATTGGTTACTGGAGGAATGGTCAAAATTTGGCGTTCATTTGGGGATAGTAACGTCGGTGCACAGACTACGATATATGGTTAAAAATATAGACACACCTACGATAATCGACCTTGAAACCATTGTAATGGACAAAATCGATGTAAAAGGAATCCGATGGTATGGGCATGTATGACGTATGGACGAGGGCAGATGGCCTCAGAGGATGATGGATTGGATTCCTGCTAACAGAAGATGAAAAGGCCGCCCTAAAACAATATCTATCCAGGGATGATTTTTTAGGCAGAAGACTGGAACGACAGGAGCTGTGGGAAGCTAGTATGAGATAAAGAGCTATACTATTGAATTGCACTGCAATAAAATGCATTTATGCTTACGAGAACACATAAACTTTGCTTTTAGATTGCTGCACTCTTTGTACCAGATATGTTAAATACATTTACTACGCTGAACAACTGCGGGTGAATCCGATACACATGTCTAATTCCCTGTTCTGTACACAGTTTAAATTATTCTTTCACCAGTGGGGAGGAGTGGACGTATTTCACATTAACATCACAGAATTTGTTGAGGGCTGCTTCATTAATGTGATCCATTACAACTGATACGTGAGCACTTGCATACGTCGAATTGGATCACTTTCATTACAACACATATCAGAATAATTCTACTATTACAGCCGATGCACTGCGTCAAGCTACGTCAGTATCGGCAGTATAATACAAGTAAAAGGCTGGCTTATGTTTAACACTGCATTAATTAATGTGACTACATTAAAACGTTAATTACATGAAGCATATACACAACAGGACTATTGTAATTGCAGTAACTTCATTTACACGCTTCTCTACATTATTCTAATATTATTAATTTGGGGCAAAGAAGTTATTTTTGTTCTTACGTGTTACCTATATTGCCCGTTTCATTGCAAGAATAAGAGTAATCTAATTATATGTAGTGATTAAATACTGAACGAATTAGCACTGTGAGAACAATAGTATTTGAAATCATAATATATTTACTTATATTTATGCCTGTCGATTAGCCAATAATGTTTTTATGTAAACTATCTTATGAAATAACTCATTACTTAGGTAGTAGTGTTTACAAGTAGAACCACTTAGACAGAAAGGACAGTTGTTGCAAGCTCTCTTGTGTACCATAGTGTGTCTGCCATTCCTGTTTATTAGGTAATTTGATTAAGCAATTTATTTGCCACAACTAAATTACTTTAAAACATGTTAGCAATGTTGGTTTTAAGGAAGTTTATGCATGATCGTATTCTTTAGAACATAAAGAATTAGTAAGTTGAATACTTCATTTAGTTAATTATTTAATCTGAGACAAACTAGCTGTTAATATTGTAGATAATATTTATTCCAGTTTAAATCTGAATTTTATAGCTGTTCCTTAACCAAGAGTGTTAGACAAATGAAGACGCTTAAAAGTTATGTAAAAAATTAATTCAGTTTTCTATTAGTGTTAAGCAGAACATGATTGCAATATTAGAAAGGAAACATTTCATAAAGTTCTGTCAAATTACATTTATTCGGTCATAAACAGGCTTTCTGCTTCTTAGCCCATCTATAGATGGCAACAGAAGATGGTCTAAAAAACCAAAAGTCAGTTTGTGACACAAAAAATATAATTTTGCATAATGTTAGGAACTACTTACTTTTTGATATTATTAATTTTGTAACACATTTTCTGTCTAGAATGAAAAAAAAAACATTTCAGTTTTAAAAGACGACGAATATTCTTCCTTATCAACAATATAAAACATCAGTACTGATAATTTTTTAAAATAATGCACAGATGGATGGTGTTGCACTTCTGACTTTTTCTAAATGTATTAAACCATATTCGTCGTGTATGCAAACGGAATGGCAATTGAAACATTCGAGAGACGTGAATGGCAGGTAGCAGCTCACTATGAAGTGAGGCGGAGTTGTAGCCCATGACATTTAATTTGTATATTTAGCAAGCTATGAAGGGGACTAAGGAGTAATTGGTGAAAGGACTTTTAACTCAGAGATAAGAATAGAAACTTTAGGAACCGATGATAACCTAATTTTGTCAGAGATTAGTAATAACTCGGGAGATCATGCGAAAGTCTTTAATAGTGTCCTGAGAGTAGATTGTCAGATCAACATAAATAATAGCGAAACAGCGGTAATGGAGTGTAGTCGTCTTGTCATATGATCCCTGTTGAATATGATTGGGAAATTAAACGCTAAATGTAGCAGAAAATTTTGATATTCGGGCAAGTAAATAACTGACAACGGCAGGAATAAAGATGATATAAAGCACACAGGCAATACAAAGAGAATATTTCCTCAAAAGGAGAACTATATCGACATGTAATTTAAATTTATGTGTCAAGAAGCTTTTACTGAAGATATATGTTTGAAGTTAGCTAGTTAGTTAGTTAGTTAGTTACGTGTTCCATTGATCAATAGCAGGGGAAAACTGTTATGATGTGGAACGTGTCAAATGCAGAAGAAATGCGTACAGAAAACAAGTTTTTTCCCTTTCTTTTTCTTTTTTTACATTATAGTGTTATACATAAATTTTTCTATGATCTATCCCATTCCCTTAAATGGCACAAAATGCATATATTATATCTCCAGATTTATTTATTCATATTCAAGAATTCATCTATGGTATAGAAGGAGTTGTCAAGGAGGTATGATTTCAATTTGTTTTTGAAACTATTACTTCTGTCTGCCAGACATTTTATTTCATCTGGTAATATACCAAAAAGTTTTACAGCAGCATATTTTAGCGCTTTCTGTGCCAAAGATAGGTTAAGTAAAGGATAGTGTAGGTCTTCCTTTTTTCTGGTATTGTAATCATGAATGTCGCTGTTGATTTTAAACTGGTCCACGTTGTAGAGAAAAAATTGTATTACTGAGAAAATGTACTGTGAAGCAGTTGTAAGAATTCCTAACCTTTCAAACAGATGCCTACAAGATGTGCGACTATGAACCTCACACATTACTCTAACTACTTTCTTTTGAGCAGTGAATACCTTTTGCCTACGTGTTGAGTTGCCCCAGAATATTATTCCATATGACATCAGAGAGTGGAAGTATGCAAAGTATGTTAGCTTACTAATTTCTACGTCCTCAAAATTGGTAATTATTCTGATTGCAAAAGTTGCTGAACCTAGTCGCTAGATCCAAAATATGACTTTTACAATTTAGATTCTCATCTATATGTACACCCAAAAACTTAGTATGCTCTACCCTGGCTACTGACTTCTTTTGATGTGTTATGTTTATTGAAGGAATTATTCTTTTTGCAGCAGAAAATTGGATGTACTGCGTTTTTTCAAAGTTCAGAGCAAGCCCATTCGCAGAAAACAAATTAGTAACTTTTCCAAAGACCTTATTTGTATCATTTTCTATCGGACTTTCTTTTACTGGATTAATAATTATGCTTCTATCATCAGCAAACAGTGTCAGTTCGGCATCTTGTTTCACGTAAGAAGGAAAGTCATTCACATACATGAAGGACAGAAGGGGACCCATGATCGAACCTTGTGGAACACCTAATGTAATTTCACCCCAGTTGGATTAAGTGGCAAACGCCTTTGAATCACTTGAAGCATATAAAGAGACTTTTTGTTTCTGTTCTGTAGATATGACTTAAGCTACTCATATGCTGTTCCATTTATACCATAGAATTGTATTTTCTCTAACATAATATCATGGTTCACACAATCAAATGCTGTGGATAAGTCACATAATATTCCTACTGGCGATATTTTACTATTTAAAGACTCTATTATGTGGACAGTGAAATTGTATACCGCTGTCTCAGTGGAACAGCATTTCTGAAATCCGAACTGGGATTTGCTAAGTATCCCATTACTGTTGAGATGGCAAACCACTTTTGAGTACATTACTTTCTCAAAGATTTTTGAAAATGCTGTAAGCAAGAATACTGGCCGGTAATTATTGACATCTGGTGTTTCCCCCTTTTCGTAGAGTGGCCTGACAATGGCATATTTTAACCTGTCTGTAGCATCACTTTAATGGGATTAAGAAGCAAACGAAAAACTGTTTAGGCAATAAGAGAATAGAAAATTATAAGATACGGAGCTTCATTAGAAGGCGTAAGTTTGAATGGTTAGATTGGGTAACTAATGAAACGATGCTGATCCGAATGGGAGAGAAAAGCGGATTATAGCACACTTCACTAAAAGCGGGGATTACTCGACAGGCGCAAAGAAGGGGCCTCAAGGAACGATTTATTCGGTGAAGGAAGTGTAAGGAGAAAGAACCGGGTAGTAAGATCTAGGCTTGAGCACAGTAAGCAGTTTCAAATGGATGTCAGTTGTAGTACTTACGCCTGTATGAAGAAACTTGCGCATAAAGGACTAGTGTGAAAAGCAACGTCATATCTGTCATCGGTCTAAAGGCCACAACAAAAAACAATGAGTCAAGAACTTGACAAGGACAACGGCGTGGCACAAAAAACGTCGATAGAAGTTAAAATTTAATTTTATTACTTTGGTAAGAGCTGTACGATAATATTGGTAAACGTTCAATGGAAGCAAATTTAAAAGTAACACTTATTCCTGGTTTCTGCAAGTGCATGAACAAGTATTCCGGGCCGTGGTAGTAGAATTCTCTTTTTTGGATAGTTCATCGATAATCAAAATACATCCAACCTTCACGAAATTATTTGCTTAACGCTTATCGGTTAAATATTGTACAGCTTAAATCATACGTGGCCTGACATCATCTGGAGATTTTACTTGCGACTGACGTCCGTAAATGGAAACCATTTTGTTTAACAGTATCAGTACCATTCATAGTCTCACTTTTATCACGAATTCTGATAAGACGCTTACCAGGAACCTTGATTTTTCAATAGTGATCTGATGCAAAAAATCTCAGTTCAGCTGCGAATAGCTGACGATATGAAGTCAGAAAGGAAAAGAGCAACTATTCATTTTTTTCACTGTCTTAATATATTTCATTGTTTTTCGAATCCTTTCATACATCTTCAGATCTTTTTGGAGTACACCCGCTTAAAACACAACGTGTTTCAGTTCTACACTCCTGGAAATTGAAATAAGAACACCGTGAATTCATTGTTCCAGGAAGGGGAAACTTTATTGACACATTCCTGGGGTCAGATACATCACATGATCACACTGACAGAACCACAGGCACATAGACACAGGCAACAGAGCATGCACAATGTCGGCACTAGTATAGTGTACATCCACCTTTCGCAGCAATGCAGGCTGCTATTCTCCCATGGAGACGATCGTAGAGATGCTGGATGTAGTCCTGTGGAACGGCTTGCCATGCCATTTCCACCTGGCGCCTCAGTTGGACCAGCGTTCGTGCTGGACGTGCAGACCGCGTGAGACGACGCTTCATCCAGTCCCAAACATGCTCAATGGGGGACAGATCCGGAGATCTTGCTGGCCAGGGTAGTTGACTTACACCTTCTAGAGCACGTTGGGTGGCACGGGATACATGCGAACGTGCATTGTCCTGTTGGAACAGCAAGTTCCCTTGCCGGTCTAGGAATGGTAGAACGATGGGTTCGATGACGGTTTGGATGTACCGTGCACTATTCAGTGTCCCCTCGACGATCACCAGTGGTGTACGGCCAGTGTAGGAGATCGCTCCCCACACCATGATGCCGGGTGTTGGCCCTGTGTGCCTCGGTCGTATGCAGTCCTGATTGTGGCGCTCACCTGCACGGCGCCAAACACGAATACGACCATCATTGGCACCAAGGCAGAAGCGACTCTCATCGCTGAAGACGACACGTCTCCATTCGTCCCTCCATTCACGCCTGTCGCGACACCACTGGAGGCGGGCTGCACGATGTTGGGGCGTGAGCGGAAGACGGCCTAACGGTGTGCGGGACCGTAGCCCAGCTTCATGGAGACGGTTGCGAATGGTCCTCGCCGATACCCCAGGAGCAACAGTGTCCCTAATTTGCTGGGAAGTAGCGGTGCGGTCCCCTACGGCACTGCGTAGGATCCTACGGTCTTGGCGTGCATCTGTGCGTCGCTGCGGTCCGGTCCCAGGTCGACGGGCACGTGCACCTTCCGCCGACCACTGGCGACAACATCGATGTACTGTGGAGACCTCACGCCCCACGTGTTGAGCAATTCGGCGGTACGTCCACCCGGCCTCCCGCATGCGCACTATACGCCCTCGCTCAAAGTCCGTCAACTGCACATACGGTTCACGTCCACGCTGTCGCGGCATGCTACCAGTGTTAAAGACTACGATGGAGCTCCGTATGCCACGGCAAACTGGCTGACACTGACGGCGGCGGTGCACAAATGCTGCGCAGCTAACGCCATTCTAGGGCCAACACCGCGGTTCCTGGTGTGTCCGCTGTGCCGTGCGTGTGATCATTGCTTGTACAGCCCTCTCGCAGTGTCCGGAGCAAGTATGGTGGGTCTGACACACCGGTGTCAATGTGTTCTTTTTTCCATTTCCAGGAGTGTATATTACCTGAAGGTGGAGCAAGTGATTCGAAACACGTATCGAAAGTTTAAAAATCCAAAGACAGTGCTCATGGTCTCTGTATCTCCTGTTTCTCTCAGTCGGCCACTGTGTTCTCGTTTTAAAATAACACATTTTTGTAACGTATTCAGTGTTTCTGCGTTTCAATAGTCGCATGGTTCCCCAACAGGTAGTTCCAAATGAGTTGTCGAGGGCTCCTTGTGAGGTTCACATATTAGGTCCAGCTTCCACCACTGTAGGTAGTCACCTAACGAAGCGTATAGAGTCCGTGAATGCGTCATTATTTGCGGAACGGACTGTACGGTAAATTGTCCCCCAGCCATATATGCTGGGGTGTCCCCTCGGCATTAGTTTATCTACTGCGGCGTCTCCCTCGTGTTCTTATATCTAGCAAATGTGGAGGGATATGTTCCTCATGTACAGAACGTTTATTTCCCCGGAGAGCGGCTGTCGGCGCGGATATATTGCTAAACGAAAATATAAAATGTTTCCCTCGCTCCCTTGTTCGGTTCAGTGGTCATCGACAAAACATATCTGTCCAGTAGAGAGCCACGGGGATAAAGAAAAATGGATAATACTAAGAGGTTTCCACTTAGAATGGACGTTATTCCGCTCGTGCCACAGCTACCAAGGAAAGCTTTCATTTATACGAAATAACAAGCGTGACAATACGTGAAACATCTGACAGCACGAAATGGCAGTAAGCCAGAGTTAAATGTAAGTTTCTTGACGCTATATTTCGCTCATCACGCATACGATCACGACGAACAAAAACAAATGAACGTTTCTGTCATCTTTGACAGTCTGCTGAAGAGAGGAGTATCTCTTTGAGTTGTACAACGTTTATATTTTCACATGACAGAGACTCTGCGCTATCTTTTAATGCAGAACTTCATTGGATCGAATCACTTCATGCACCTACTGGATGAAAAAATCTAGTTCATTGTTGTTCATCATACGTATTAGCATTCGTAACATTTCTTATTCACTCTTAGTTTTGACTGTTGTCGAATATCTCCTTTCCAAACGAAACACAGCCTACTAAGGAGCCAATGATCGCTACAATTACTGATAGGGTGTAACTGATAATAGCTTGAACATTGAAACTACACAGCATCGTACGGTAGTATTATTACTGTTTTATAGCGCCCATTCTAGCATTAAATTTAACATTGTAACTGATATTGTCATAATTTAAGTGATCTTTAGACAAATACGCTCACAGAAGTTGTGTATATGTTAAAATATCAGCATTTTAGTGATTACCATATTATCTCTTAAGTATCTGTATGAGGTAACACACTACACTGCAGTGTCAATATTGTACAGTATTACCTTACAATGATACTTTCGGGGGAGATTAATGTGATTATTGAAATAACATTAACACATTAATTTGACAAGTGATTTGTAAATATTTGCTGAGATATTAGTTACACCTTTTCTTCGAGGGGTGTCTGAAGATGTCATTCACGATTTCAAATCGGTCGTGGAAGTGTTTTCAAGATGTCTAAAAAATGATTCCATGTTTTGAGACACGGTAGTACGGATCAAAACAAGAAAGAAAGTCCAGTGAATATGAGCTCAACAATGTATAACTTAAGAGCAAAGACCACTTTCTCAGTAGAAGGTATGTGTTTCGTAGCAGCGCAGATGAGTTGGTGCTCACAACCCCTAAAGTACACATTTTAGAACCCATGTTTCCTGCTCATTTTTGTCTTGTTTTGATCGATAGTATCACCTCTCAGAATAAAGAATACCTTTTTAAAATGGAAATTTTCCTGTAGAGTGCAAGTGTGACAGCAATGATGAAAGTTGAAGATACGGGAAAAAATTGTATAAAATTCCTTGCCATTTGTAGCAATTTATTAGAATACCAAAAATGTATGTGGTGCGCAATTTTTTCAGCCCTCTCTGGGAAGCTAACTGAATGTAGTAGTAGTTTTTATGTGTACTGGTGGCAGCTATTTTGTGTTGTAATGAAATATTTATGTTATGAAGCCTGATAAGCTAATTACAGTTAATCACGTTTCATTAATGAGTTTCCTTCGATTAAGAGATTGCAATCAACGACAAATAAACGTAATAAGTATGCACTCTGCGGGAATATAACTGAAGTACATCGTTACTGTTTTGTTTCCAAAAACTTTATCTCTTTCGGACGGTGGCTAAATTGATTAGCGAATAACATATTCCGAAAAAATCTGTATATCATAGACTGAACTTAAAAATAAAATAATAACAGCTATTATGGTAACGTAAATGTCACAGTCGCTTTCCTGAGTTTAATCTGTTACTTTAAGACACAAAATGTCGTCAGAGAGTCTATTATCTGGATTCACCAGTGTATTTCATTACCACGGGATGTATGAGCATGTTTCTGGTATTAACCACTCTAGAATAATAACACGTGATCTCCTGGTGGTAGCTCATTGCATTCATGAAGGTATTGGGCAGGTGGAACTGGAAAAGGCGTCTAACGGCAATGACTAACTGACATTACTTACTATTATTTGCACTCAGGTCCAAAGTTTCCAGTGACTTCCAGCAGTAGTTGGTGCCACTCACATAAAGGCTGTTTCTTGTGTTATGGTTTTCAGTCTAAAAACTGGTTTGATGCTGCTCTCCAGGTTAGACTATTCTATACAAATTTCTTCTTCTCTCCGTAACTACTACAACCTACCTCCATTTCAGCCTCTTAATATACTCCAGCCTGGTCTCCTTCTATACGAACTACCACTTCCAGCGCCCCTCCCTGGTCCCTCCCACATTTACTTTCATTACCAAATTGACAATTCCGGCTTTTTCTCATAGTTAAACAGTGCTACAAATTTTCCCCATTCGATATACTTATTCGATCTATCGATTTTGTTTTCAACGTTTTTCTGTAGCACCATATTTTAAAACATAATATTCCCCACTTGTCTGTACAGCTAATCGTCCACTTTTTATCGTCCGTGTTTGTTTCATGTCCATACAATGCTTCACCCATTGCCCATACCGTCAGAAAACCAATTCCAATATTTAAGAGTACGTTCGATGTCAACAATTTTCTCTTGTTTAGAAACGCTGTCCTTGCTATGTCCAGTCTACATTTTATATGGCCTCCACATAGGCCATCCACAGCTATTTCCAGACGTACTGGTAGCTTCAGTTGTGTCCACAGGGCAGTATGTTGGGACTCTTGCTGTTCATCTTGTATATTAAATGAGCTTGCAGACGAGTGTCAGATAAAATCTAGCTTGTGGAACACAAAAAATACCGTAATATCGGATTTAGGTCACAAAATACAGTAAGAGCACATACATGCCGTTCACAGAGACAATGCACAAAATTTTTTCCATCTGTAGATTATGAACTCAAATGTAAGAATTGTGAAAAAATATACGTGGGTCAAATAGCATGTCCAACACAAAGAGACCGTAGTATCGGATTTGGGACACAAAATACAGTAAGAACACACATATGCCATTCAGAGGGACGATGCATAAAATTTTCTCCATCTGGTGTTTATCAACTTAAATGTAAGGATTGTGAAAAAATATACGTCTGTCAAACAGGGAGAGATTTTAAAAGGGGTCCGGGAACGAATGAATAATAGTGAAAAGTAATCCGTCAGTGTTCAATACAAATCTCAAAGAAGTGAATCATGAAGCAACAGGCATTTCACAGAGGCTGTCGATTTTAAATACAGCAGATACGTCACCAAGGAAACAGAAATTTTTACCCACACACAAAAGCACCCGCATAATATTCTAATCAAGCAAATTCATTGAAGGGATAAATAGCTTGTGAAAAATTATATATATGTCTTCGTCCAGAGATCACCTCTTATACTAAAAACAACAGATTTTATACTAATCATACACTCCTGGAAATTGAAATAAGAACACCGTGAATTCATTGTCCCAGGAAGGGGAAACTTTATTGACACATTCCTGGGGTCAGATACATCACATGATCACACTGACAGAACCACAGGCACATAGACACAGGCAACAGAGCATGCACAATGTCGGCACTAGTACAGTGTATATCCACCTTTCGCAGCAATGCAGGCTGCTATTCTCCCATGGAGACGATCGTAGAGATGCTGGATGTAGTCCTGTGGAACGGCTTGCCATGCCATTTCCACCTGGCGCCTCAGTTGGACCAGCGTTCGTGCCGGACGTGCAGACCGCGTGAGACGACGCTTCATCCAGTCCCAAACATGCTCAATGGGGGACAGATCCGGAGATCTTGCTGGCCAGGGTAGTTGACTTACACCTTCTAGAGCACGTTGGGTGGCACGGGATACATGCGGACGTGCATTGTCCTGTTGGAACAGCAAGTTCCCTTGCCGGTCTAGGAATGGTAGAACGATGGGTTCGATGACGGTTTGGATGTACCGTGCACTATTCAGTGTCCCCTCGACGATCACCAGTGGTGTACGGCCAGTGTAGGAGATCGCTCCCCACACCATGATGCCGGGTGTTGGCCCTGTGTGCCTCGGTCGTATGCAGTCCTGATTGTGGCGCTCACCTGCACGGCGCCAAACACGCATACGACCATCATTGGCACCAAGGCAGAAGCGACTCTCATCGCTGAAGACGACACGTCTCCATTCGTCCCTCCATTCACGCCTGTCGCGACACCACTGGAGGCGGGCTGCACGATGTTGGGGCGTGAGCGGAAGACGGCCTAACGGTGTGCGGGACCGTAGCCCAGCTTCATGGAGACGGTTGCGAATGGTCCTCACCGATACCCCAGGAGCAACAGTGTCCCTAATTTGCTGAGAAGTGGCGGTGCGGTCCCCTACGGCACTGCGTAGGATCCTACGGTCTTGGCGTGCATCCGTGCGTCGCTGCGGTCCGGTCCCAGGTCGACGGGCACGTGCACCTTCCGCCGACCACTGGCGACAACATCGATGTACTGTGGAGACCTCACGCCCCACGTGTTGAGCAATTCGGCGGTACGTCCACCCAGCCTCCCGCATGCCCACTATACGCCCTCGCTCAAAGTCCGTCAACTGCACATACGGTTCACGTCCATGCTGTCGCGGCATGCTACCAGTGTTAAAGACTGCGATGGAGCTCCATATGCCACGGCAAACTGGCTGACACTGACGGCGGCGGTGCACAAATGCTGCGCAGCTAGCGCCATTCGACGGCCAACACCGCGGTTCCTGGTGTGTCCGCTGTGCCGTGCGTATGATCATTGCTTGTACAGCCCTCTCGCAGTGACCGGAGCAAGTATGGTGGGTCTGACACACCGGTGTCAATGTGTTCTTTTTTCCATTTCCAGGAGTGTATTTCATACAATATACCTCCAGTTCACATTCGTAGCTGAGTACTCAGCACCGCTTCCTGCTATTTGGAGATCCTGAATTCGATTCCTGATAGTTTTCCTTTATTTCAAATTGCCTTGACTAACATACGATTACTATACCCACTGCTTTTACTACTGTTACAACACCGTATACTTCTGTTAAAATGACAAATAATACAACCACCACCACCCTGCATTAAATTCCAAACATATCTGTAGCGTCAGCTCGATTGCGGACTGTTGATGGCAATCTGTCCATTTTGATGTGCTTTTATTTAAGTGGCAAGTTCATACACTCTAAGTAAGTATTCCCAGGTAATGCGATAGTAATGCTTTGTTAGCACAACACAAAGAACAATGTTCAAAATGGTGTCCTGCGTGACATAAGCCGTAGTTTCACACAGACACAACTAAGGGAATTTTCTTAAGCTTATACGGATATGACGCCGCGTGGGATTATCCGAGCGGTCTAAGGCGCTGCAGTCATGGACTATGCGGCCGGTCCGAGCGGAGGTTCGAGTCCTCCCTCGGGCAAGGGTGTGTGTTGGTTCAAATGACTCTGAGCACTATGCGACTTAACTTCTGAGGTCCTGAGTCCCCTAGAAGTTAGAACTAATTAAACCTAACTAACCTAAGGACATCACACACATCCATGCCCGAGGCAGGATTCGAACCTGCGACCGTAGCGGTCGCTCGGCTGCAGACTGTAGCGCCTATATCCGCACGGCCACTCCGGCCGGCCATGGGTGTGTGTGTTTGTCCTTTTAGGTTAAGTAGTGTGTAAGCTTAGGTACTGATGACCTTAGCAGTTAAGTCCCATAAGATTTCACACACACACGGATATGACGAAGTCAAAAAGTCTGTCTAGGTCTGTCATGATATTTGACGTGACGGCAGCTATGAGCCGCGGGTGGAGAGTCAAAGTTCTACAGAAGAATACCAGTCCACAGACAGTGGGTGTGGGGAAGACCAGCGTCAGTAGAGATGGCCGCTCTCAGGGTGATGGCTGGTGGTGAGGTGTGGCTGCTGTTGAGTATCTCCCACTGATGGCTGCTGGACTGACACCACAGTATGGTGTAGGCCTAGAGACTAGGCTTGGCTGCACTGAACCAGTGAGTTCAAAGTGACAGAGGCACTAGGCACTGCTGGTGTAGAGCTAGTGTGCGCTGCCTGCTAGTGGTCAGGCGACGAAACGATACTCACTTGGCACTCGGTGAACATTTGACACAGTGATGCAACATAGTGACTGCGACTGGAGAACTGCCATCATCAGTGACCGTCTGGCTGTTCGCAAGGCTGGCATCACTGCTGCTGGCAGCTAGGGGTTGGCTGGTCAACAGGAGTGCTTATGTTGTTAGCTGTGTTGTTGTCATACATTCGATGTGTACATAGCCAAATTGATGGCTGGCAAACTACTGCCAGGGCCAGGGCTGACCTGATGTGGCAGCAGTTCCAGCTCCGTTGCTTTCAGAGCAGACTGTTCTGTCGTAGAGCCAAAGTGTGCTCCAAAAACAGCAATGTCGGTGGCGCCCCATGCTGCGATACCACCACAATTGATGTTAGTATACAGTGGTTAGGTATTTGTAAGCTTTCTGACTGTGTTTGCTTGGGCATTTCTGTGCCTTGCAGCACATATGGTAAATATTGCATTGACTGCCCGGAGTGGTATACGAGGGCAGTTCAATAAGTAATGCAACACATTTTTTTCTGAAACAGGGGTTGTTTTATTCAGCATTGAAATACACCGGGTTATTCCCCAATCCTTTAGCTACACAACACTATTTTTCAACGTAATCTCCATTCAATGCTACAGCCTTACGACACCTTGAAATGAGGGCCTGTATGGCTGCACGGTACCATTCCACTGGTCGATGTCGGAGCCAACGTCTTACTGCATCAATAACTTCTTCATCATCCGCGTAGTGCCTCCCACGGATTGCGTCCTTCATTGGGCCAAACATATGGAAATCCGACGGTGCGAGATCGGGGCTGTAGGGTGCATGAGGAAGAACAGTCCACTGAAGTTTTGTGAGCTCCTCTCGGGTGCGAAGACTTGTGTGAGGTCTTGCGTTGTCATGAAGAAGGAGAAGTTCGTTCAGATTTTTGTGCCTACGAACACGCTGAAGTCGTTTCTTCAATTTCTGAAGAGTAGCACAATACACTTCAGAGTTGATCGTTTGACCATGGGGAAGGACATCGAACAGAATAACCCCTTCAGCGTCCCAGAAGACTGTAACCATGACTATACCGGCTAAGCGTATGGCTTTAAACTTTTTCTTGGTAGGGGAGTGGGTGTGGCGCCACTCCATTGATTGCCGTTTTGTTTCAGGTTCCTAGTGATGAACCCATGTTTCATCGCCTGTAACAATCTTTGACAAGAAATTGTCACCCTCAGCCACATGACGAGCAAGCAATTCCGCACAGATGGTTCTCCTTTGCTCTTTATGGTGTTCGGTTAGACAACGAGGGACCCAGCGGGAACAAACCTTTGAATATCCCAACTGGTGAACAATTGTGACAGCACTACCAACAGAGATGTCAAGTTGAGCACTGAGTAGTTTGATGGTGATCCGTCGATCATCTCGAACGAGTGTGTTCGCACGCTCCGCCATTGCAGGAGTCACAGCTGTGCACGGCCGGCCCGAACGCGGGAGATCAGACAGTCTTGCTTGACGTTGCGGCGATGATGACACACGCTTTGCCCAACGACTCACCGTGCTTTTGTCCACTGCCAGATCACCGTAGACATTCTGCAAGCGCCTATGAATATCTGAGATGCCCTGGTTTTCCGCCAAAAGAAACTCGATCACTGCCCGTTGTTTGCAACGCACATTCGTTACAGACGCCATTTTAACAGCTCCGTACAGCGCTGCCACCTGTCGGAAGTCAATGAAACTATACGAGACGAAGCGGGAATATTTGAAAATATTCCACAAGAAATTTCCGGTTTTTTCAACCAAAATTGGCCGAGAAAAAAAAGTGTTGCATTACTTATTGAACTGCCCTCGTAGATTCCACCTTTTTCCACGTAGGTACTGTTATGTCAACTGTTTCCACAGCTTGCCAGGACGGTTCGTCTCGCAACAATGGGAAGATTGTGCTGTACTTTGCAAGACATAACACCAACTGTGGCCCGCAGCTGGCATTACTGCAATCTACTTCCTATACGTCCGCAGCTCGTGGTCTTGCGGTAGCGTTCTCGCTTCCCGCGCACGGGGTCCCGGGTTCGATTCCCGGCGGGGTCAGGGATTTTTCCCTGCCTCGAAATGACTGGGTGTTGTTGTGTCGTTTTCATCATCATCATTTATCCCCATTACGGTCGGAGGAAGGCAATGGCAAACCACCTCCACTAGGACCTTGCCTAGTACGGCAGTGCGGGTTTCCCGCATCGTCCCCTAAGCTCCTCGGAGTATGGGACCTCATCGTCATCATCACTTCCTATACTGCGCGTTTCTGACCGATTATGTTCAGTGCGCTACATTCCAGAAGAACAATGGTGTAAGTACCTGATGATAACGGTATGCCTAATTAGAAGCATGTTAGGCGGTGGTTATAAAACAGCGTGTCCAGAGGAAGTGCAGCGCAGCTTTCTGACTTTCAGAGTGTTCGAATCATTGGCATAAGGATCATGGGAGCACCATAGTTGCAGAACGCACAAATTATTTGCGTTACCATAATGTCTGTTGGTTGTGACGATAAGGACTAATTACAAAAGTGTGGCAAGCAGAGTAGTCCTTGCCGAAAGACTACACCTGGAGACGATGGTAGTATTGTCCGATTGGCTCTGATGGAAGCCAACAGGAGGCTGCTGGATAGATGGTCCGAGCAGAGTTTCGCCAAAAACTCTCAGGACCGATTACTCGAAGCTGGCCTGGGACCTTACAGATAGAGGCTTAGATGTTGTCGACCCAGAGACAACTGAGACACTGAGTGGTATTCTGTGGCACTCAGCGATGAGTCTCACTTTTTTGTGGCAGTGAGGTCGACTCCAACGTGGTCGTAGATGAAAGGTCACAGTTACCATAGAAGGAACATTTTTTTAATATCTGAACGGAGGCTATAGGGCCCATCACTGACCAGAGGACCTAATAGCATATTTTATGAGGATAGTGCACGACCCCACAGTGCAATTCACATGACAAACACTTTCAGGACTGCACAGACCCATTATCTAAGTGACTGGTCTTGTGTTTTGTCACATATTGAGCAAGTACGGAACGTTCTTGGTCTTATAGCATGTCAGTTCAGCGTAGCACCTCGAGATATCGACGATAATCTACATCTTTTTCGTCAGGAGGCACTCTCTGAACTGCTGATGTTGTGGCCTTATACAGCCCATAGACGGATTCTGTCTGGTTGGTAATTACGTAATCTGGTCACAGATGGTGTCACAGCATTATTTAGGGTGATTCAAAAAGAATACCACAACTTTAGGAATTCAAAACTCTGCAACGACAAAAGGCAGAGCTAAGCACTATCTGTCGGCGAATTAAGGGAGCTATAAAGTTTCATTTAGTTGTACATTTGTTCGCTTGAGGCGCTGTTGACTAGGTGTCAGCGTCAGTTGATGCTAAGATGGCGACCGCTCAACAGAAAGCTTTCCACACTAACGGGAAAGTCAACCGTCACAATGTCTGTATATGGGGTACTGAGAATCCGCGGGAAACAACTCAGTATGAACGTGACTCGCCTAAGGTGAACGTTTTCTGTGCCATTTCAGCCAATAAAGTTTTTGGTCCCTTTTTCTTCGAAGGTGCTACTGTAACTGGACTACAGTATCTGGAGATGTTACAGAATTGGCTGTTCCCTCAGCTCGAACAAGAAGCACAACAATTCATATTTCAGCAGGATGGAGCGCCACCACATTGGCACTTATCTGTCTGTAACTACCTCAACGTCAAGTACCCGAGGCGATGGATCGGCCGCCAGGCAGCCCGTGACAGAGCACTTCATCACTGGCCTCCAAGAAGCCCTGATCTTACCCCCTGCGATTTTTTATTATGGGGGTATGTTAAGGATATGGTGTTTCGGCCACCTCTCCCAGCCACCATTGATGATTTGAAACGAGAAATAACAGCAGCTATCCAAACTGTTAGGCCTGATATGCTACAGAGAGTGTGGAACGAGTTGGAGTATCGGGTTGATATTGCTCGAGTGTCTGGAGGGGGCCATATTGAACATCTCTGAACTTGTTTTTGAGTGAAAAAAAAACCTTTTTAAATACTCTTTGTAATGATGTATAACAGAGGGTTATATTATGTTTCTTTCATTAAATACACATTTTTAAAGTTGTGGTATTCTTTTTGAATCACCCTGTATTATTATCTACCAATCTGAAGCCATCTATGAGTCGGCGCAGATGGTGTCACAGGATTGCGTAATTGCCAACCAGTTGCAAACCGTCTGACGTCTACATAAGGCCACACCAGAAGCAATTTAGACAGTCAGTTGCTCCTGAGAAAGACGAAACAGGCAATCGTCGAAAGCTCGGGGTTTTATTCTGAACTGACGCGGCAAGAAGTCCGATATTGTTTTATACAAGAGTGCCATCCCGAAAGACGTCATTCTCACCGATAGAGCACGCTTGGGATGCGGTAAGAAACTGTATACCTTCACACCAACCTCCAGCCAGCATTATTCATGAAATGATACGAGTGTATTTCGGGTATGGTAAGAAATTCGTCAAGATGATATTCGTGGCCTGTTTTTCGCATGCCACAAAGAGTATATTTTGCCACGGGGGACACAAATCATATTGGTGTGGATGATAGTCATGAGTTCCGAATGGAATGCAACTCCAATGATTTAATACTCATTATATGATGAACGTATCCGCGAAGTATGACAAATATAGGACTGGTGCTTCATGGTGTAACAGTTACGATTACCTTCCTGTAGGCATCAGTTGTTGACATGTTGGCTCCACAAGATATTACTGTTTTGAAGGTGCTGCCTCACCATAGATATTCTGTTCAAGGTGGTTGTACAACCGACCCATGTTACTAAATGAAATAAACTGCGATTTGAGTGTTTTGAAATTTTTTGTAGCAGTCATTCCCTGTGTTCGTTAAAACTGTGTCTAAAATCAAAAGCAAGAGGCCTTCTTTATGAATGGGAGTTTTAAATTAACCCATCTACGTAATCCACGTAGTGAGAAAAGCCACGCCAATGGCGGAATTCTTCACTGAGTGTGCCCCCAGGGCGACTGCGTTTCTCACTAGGGCACTGTTCCCCGACTACAGGAATCATTCATTCCGCCCGGCGCCGGTGCCCTACAACAGATTCCTTTTCCACAACAATTTTCGCTCTAAAAGCAGCCTAAAAGGTTTACCTGTGCCACGTCGCCTTTCCCAGAGAGCAGAATTAGGAGCGAGGAAGTGCGCAGCGGCCAGAGACGGCGATGCCGGCTGACGGCCTTTTTCTCTCGGCGCCGTTTCCTTCTGCCCTACACCCACCCCGCTGCCTTTACCCCCACTACCACCCCCACCACCCACGCCACCCGCGCCTGTTTCCTTTCCCCGGGAACGTGAGCTGCCTACTCCGCTGATGCCTCGCGACAAACGGTCCGCACGCCACCAACAATTTCTGGCGGGTGCCTACCCTCATCTGCAGTGCCCAACACCTCGCTACTGTCTCCTTGGCAACGGGCGCACACTAGCTACGCCGCGGAAAATGCGTTCCATTCCCCCTCCTGTGGGGTCGGTAGCCAAGCTGCCTAAGTTGCCAGGTTGGCTATGGAACACAAAGAACCGACCGTACGTAATGTACAGTACAGCACATTTTGAACCAAAACATTATGATACTTGAGGTTCGCCGGCCGGAGTGGCCGAGCGGTTCTAGCCTCTACAGTCTGGAACCGCGCGACCGCTACGGTCGCAGGCTCGAATCCTGCCTCGGGCATGGCTGTGTGTGATGTCCTTAGGTTAGTTAGGTTTAATTAGTTCTAAGTTCTAGGCGACTGATGACCTCAGAAGTTAAGCCACATAGTGCTCAGAGCCATTTGAACCATTTTTTAGTAAGGTTTAAGTAGTTCTAAGTTCTAGGGGACTGATGACCTCTGAAGTTAAGTCCCATAGTGCTCAGAGCCATTTTTTGAACTTGATGTTCCGGAAGTGCCGCCAGTCGTCCTTACTACCACGTACTATGTTCCAGCTTGGTACGTGGTAGAAATCATCATGAGAGCTCTCCCTGTTGTAATGTGAAACCTGAGTATCTCCTAGCGTACAAAATGTCGGTAATGCAGTTGGGTGACGCCTTCGACAACCGCCGACATTTCGACAGGTGTTCAAATTTTCATCTTCAAGATACAAATTCGTGAGTGACAGAGCGTGCACCTGTCAAATTGTCGACGGTTGTCGAAGACGTCAGGCGGCTGCATTCCAGTAAGTTGTTTCCACATCATCGAGTATACAATATGCCGGGAAAGTTTCCAGATTCTTAACATCATGATATTTCTGGAGGACAGAAAGCCTTTCTCGGTGAATCGGCACGAACTCAGGACAAGCCAGTTTTGTGAAATAGACCTTCCCTTATCCCTGCACGATATCTTGCAATCAGTTGATGCACGTAAATAGGGAGGTTTCGTCTTGATACGATTATCGGAATGCATTCGGTAAAGTACCGTGTTACAAACTAATGATAAAGATAAGGACATACGGAGAATATCAACATAAGTGAGACTGGCTCTGTGAATTTGGCTAATAGGGTTCAGTGCTTTATATTCAACTGCAGAAGACCTTCTCCGTGACAAGATACGTGGATTCCGGAGACATTAGTCGTGCGCAACAGGACTCGTGCTTTTCTCGTATGACAACCTGAGAGCTATCGGTCAAGGTAGATAAAGTATTTTTTGCCTTTCGAGAAGCGTATACATCAGCACCTGATCTCGATGCTTGGTAACTAAAGTACGAGCATATAGCGTACGAAACGAAATTTATGCGTTGGTTGGTAATGGGGACAAAAATGTTATATTCCACACACACTCATCGACAGACGTACAAGGAACTTCAGGCGCACTCCAGAGAACTGTGTTGGGATCTTAATAAGATTACAGAGAACTTGCATACACTGGAAACTTATTTGAAATATTCAAAAATATAGTATCATGCACTGTACAAAACGCCATAATATATTAGATCTACAGTTTTACGTCCGGCGTATTATCTCGAAGTTCGAGGCTTTATTATGAAAACCTTACAAAAAACTTACGATTCAAAGTATTGGCCAATGCTGGCCAGTACTTTCTACCATGCTTCATGCGCCATATGAATATGGTGGCAGCATAACTGGGCGTCTTTTGAGAAGATCCAGAAATCGATCCAATTTGCCTTTGTCCATATGACCGGAAGTGCTGGTCAGCCAGGCCGTATGAAATTGGTCGAAAATGTTGGTAGTTAGATGGAACAATGTCTGCCGGTCGCTGTGGCCGAGTGGTTCTAGGCGCTTCAGTCCGGAACCGCGCTGCTGCTACGGTCGCGTGTTTGAATCCTGCCTCGGGCATGGATGTGTGTGATGTCCTTCGCTTAGTAAGGTTTAAGTAGTTCTAAGTTCTAGGGAACTAAGTCCAACAGTGCCTAGAGCCATTTCAACCATTTGGAACAATGTCTGGAGAATACGGCAGGTAGGGTAGAACATTGAATTTCTACTTTTCCAAGTACGTTTTGATGGGTTTTGCGTCACGGCATCGAGCGTCGTCATGCTGGAAAATCGCCTTTTCATGTATATCGCTGTGCTGTGGCCGACTGCCTTTCCGTGATCGGCTCGAACGCGTTATTTCCTTCGATAAAGATCTCCTGTCATTGCTTTCGTCAGTTTTAGTAGCTTCGGTAACCTTCTCTCTTCCACCATCATGCCGGTTTTCGACGTCAGAATTGCCGTTTGTCAAACGCTGGCAAGGTTCTCTACATGTTTTTTCACTAACAGGTGCCTCACCATTCGTCTTATCCAGCATCTTAAGAGCTTTAGCCACAGAAAATTGATACTTCCTGCAAATGACGAGAGGTAAGCTTTTTAAGCTGACGTATTCAATAGAGAATAACTTATGAGGTACTAACAAATCGACTAATATTTTGATGAAATTGCCATCTCAACTGCCTAAGCTCACTCTACGACACTTACGCGACGTACCACCTGCACCACCGCTTGCCGGTTCTGCCCTCTATTGCAAAATGGCTGAAACGAAGTTGTTGGCGGAATAGTAAGCTATGATTACATCCGAATGGTCAAATGTGGAATCAGTCAACTCGTACAAGTTCCTGGGTGCAAGCGTTTGTAAGCGGTATGGAATGGGACGATCTCGTAAGGTCAGTAATACGGAAAGCAGGTGGCAGATTTTGGTTAATTGCTAGTGTACTGGAAAAATGCAAAGAGTTTACAAAGGAGATATCTTAAATAACAATAATGCAATCCAACTCTGAATGCTGCTGAAATGTGTGGAAGCCACATCTGCAAGATCAGATGATACTGAGCGTATAAAAAGAACACGAGAGTAATGACTAATTTAAATGATACACTGGTGAGTGTTACGGAGATGCCGAAGGACCTGAACGGGAATATACTTAAAAAAAATGGTTCAAATGGCTCTGAGCACTATGGGACTTAACATCTATGGTCATCAGTCCCCTATAACTACCTAACTAACCTAAGGACAGCACACAACACCCAGTCATCACGAGGCAGAGAAAATCCCTGACCCGCCGGGAGGGGAATATACTTAAACGTAGATCCAAACGACCCTGTCAAAGCCTACTTGCTAGGTTTGAAGAACCAGTAGTAATAGAGAAATACATTAAGGACCCTTAGTATCACTCCCGTAGCGACTGCAATGAAATTATTTGATCAATTACAACGCGCACAGATATACTGAAGGAGTTGCTCTCCCCATGCCTCATACACGAAGGAACCGAGAAGAAACTTGTACGAGAAGTACAGGGCTATTACAAATGATTGAAGCGATTTCATAGCTCTACAATAATTGAGATATTTTCACAATGCTTTGCACACACATACAAAAACTCAAAAAGTTTTTTTAGGCATTCACAAATGTTCGATATGTGCCCCTTTAGTGATTCGGCAGACATCAAGCCGATAATCAAGTTCCTCCCACACTCGGTGCAGCATGTCCCCATCAATGAGTTCGAAAGCACTGTTGATGCGAGATCGCAGTTCTGGCACGTTTCTTGGTAGAGGAGGTTTAAACACTGAATCTTTCACATCACTATGCGTGAAACTTGCCCGCACGCGTTCAACCGTTTCTTCGCTCACTGCAGGCCGACACGTTGATTTCCCCTTACAGAGGCATCCAGAAGCTTTAAACTGCGCATACCATCGCCGAATGGAGTTAGCAGTTGGTGGATCTTTGTTGAACTTCGTCCTGAAGTGTCGTTGCACTGTTATGACTGACTGATGTGAGTGCATTTCAAGCACGACATACGCTTTCTCGGCTCGAGTCGCCATTTTGTCTCACTGCGCTCTCGAGCGCTCTGGCGGCAGAAACCTGAAGTGTGGCTTCAGCCGAACAAAACTTTTATGAGTTTTTCTACGTATCTGTAGTGTGTCGTGACCATATGTCAATGAATGGAGCTACAGTGAATTTATGAAATCGCTTCAATCATTTGTAATAGCCCTGTATTATTTGCCATGCTTTTCATAGTGGTTTTCAGAATATTAATGCTGGATCTTCAACAGAAAAGGAAGTATCACTGAGTGTGTTCTAAGAAAACTTAACAGTGCCCCTAAAGTTTTAGATAAAAGAAAATAATTTTTTGAGTTAGGGTCAGTAGCAGTAGCGGCATCTTTGCTGATGATGCTATAGTCTACAGAAACGTATCGTAGTTGGCTGGCCACAAGGGAACGCAGACAGTATTGTAGCAGCGCTCTCCTTGGTGTAATGAGTGGCGTTCTTAAATGTCGATAAATCTAAGGTAATGCACACCAGCTGCGAGGTAACATCTCAGAGACGTTCGGACTTCACATGCGGTTCCTCTTTGTCGAAATGTCTTGGCTCAAACTCATCTATGATTTGAACCGCAAGTGTCGTATTACACGCTCTAAATTAGACACTTGTGGCCCTTTGATTACATTGTCTGGCTGATGGAAACTTTGCGAAATTGTATGAAACAAAGTTAACACAACGTATAATAAGAGTAATAATAATAATATCGGGAACTAAATTAACGACCCATAACTGCTGTAGGTCACACAGTTGCGATTTGATTAGAATAATGTTCATTCAGTAAGAAAACTAATACCGAAAGTGGTCGTATTTAGAATTATTATTACACTCCAGCGCATTCCATTTGACACAGTTCGATCATTCACAATCTCATCGCGAAATACAAGTTATCTACGCGAGAAGTTAGAGTTCTTACCAGACGCGTGGCTGCTCACCGCTCAGAGACAAACTCCCGCGATACCACACAACGCGAAATTCTCTAAGTTGTTTCACATCCTCGCTGTCTAAAGACCGACTGTCCGCTTTCGCGACTCAATCCAAACTGTACCCTTTGCTGTGTCCAGCCGAACTGTCAGATTTCGCATCTGCACCAGCACTTTACTTCTGCCCCTCACCGGCCGCGTTTCCCCCGCGCCTAATATCCGCGCTGAACTGACTAGGGCAGATCCCTTTCCTGATGCCGTCCATCCGATTGGCTACAGCTTATTCTGCATTATTTTACATTTTAACATTTTTAAATAATCAAAGCTTTACGACTTTTACGTTCTAAATAAAGTAACAACAATACCCTTTACATAATAACCGTTAAATTCTTTTCTATAAAACCAATACAATTTCCTTCTTAGCTTTGAATGTCACGGCCAGTAGCCTTGCACCAATGTGCTTTCTGATAAATAAATAAAGAAAAAAGTAACTATTATGTACTAAACTTTACAACAAATATTCTATTACCTAATGATTCAATAAGGTGTCATGCCGTCATCGTTCAATATGTTTTGTGGGGATGAATTGATCTGAATGCTTAACTGAAAATATTGATAATTTAAATTTAGTACATCTTTTAAACAAATAATGCTACAGAGTTGATATTTACAACATTTGTCATTTTAATGATGCGCTTCTATATGAAATGTCGATCGTTAAGATCGACCAAAGCGTTCAGATTTTAGCATTCAGGTCTTTGCTACAAAATTTGTTAATTTCGCTTTAACAGTATTGTAGATATGATCAGTATTCAAGTTTTGTTGGGATCACCACGAAAACTTATGAAGGTTGGTGAAGATGCTTTCATTCCCTGAATTACTATAGAAGTAAATAGTTTTCATAAATTTTTCCCTTTATTTCCAATTTTAGGTCCACCATATTTAACACTGTTATATCTCCGTGGCCACAAACGCCTTCTACTGGGTTTCTCAATGATGAAGGTTCTCGTCTGTCTCACTCGCACACTACAGTGCTTAGGCCTCAATAGACAACTGACGCCTGTGAGTTTCGCCATCTCGTGGTGAATCTGCCCTATTTGTGACACATGGTCCTGGCCGAAAGGGTTCGTTTCAAAATTCCTGTAGGCTGACTCTTTCCGCCATATATTTAAATGAGAGCGCAATGGTCGTAAACTCACACAGCGGAAACATGCTCCTATCGGAGCACAAGAAAGGTGAATATGGTCCTGTTTAAATACTCTGACTGAAGAGTGGGGTACCAACTAAGTTATTCAATCTTCCTCCGCTCCTTTACAAGTTTTCCTCAAACGTTTTGGCATGCGAATATATTCGCGCTCTTTTTAACGTGTAAATTGCCCCTCGCTCTCAAGAGCTAACCTATCTGGAACTTGCCCACAACCACTAGTCAATCGCTGTAAGTCGCTCATACTCATCCACTTTCACTTGCACAATTTCAGCGCTCTTTTTAACATGAAAATCACCCCTCACTCCCACAAGCTCACCTGATTGTAACTCGCCGACAGCGTAGTCTATCGCTGTAAGTCTCTCAAACTCATCCACTTCCACTTGACCAATCTCACTCACTCATTCACTCCAACTCTTCGTCATTACCTCTTTGTGCCTCTCTAACTGTCACTGTCTCCTATCTTACAACCACAGTCTCTTTCGTTCTGTTCTACTACCTCTGCTACTCTTTTTATTACTGTCCCCTCCCACTGTCACTGTATCCCTCTTGCTCCCTCTTCCTTCCTTCCCACTACTGATGCCTCTTCTCTCTGTCACTATCTGTTCATTGCTGTCTCTCATAATCATTGGTTCTAATCCATTTCCATTTTCTCCTTTTTTTTATTCATCTCAGGCAGCGTTGTTTTCTTCTCTTTTCCTAGGCTTATTCTGTCACTGTCGACTATGCTCCACTGCCATTGTGTTCCGCTTTCTCTAACACTGCCATGGTCTCCTTCGTTCTTTCTATGCTACAACTACTGTCTACTATCTTCCAGTATCTATTACTTTTCCGTCCCTTTCTCGCTACCACTCTCTCCTTCTCTCTCAGCATAAAAAAAGCGCGCCACACTTAAGTTGTTGCGAAAATTCTTAAGGATGTCCGACTTTTCAGTCCGAACATATTGAAAAGGAGCATATTCGTCTTCCTTGTGCTGCTATAGCAGCATTTACCCACTGGCTCCCTTGTTCTCCCTGCTAAAACAGGGCTTTCACTCTTACGAAAAGAGCTTTATGGGTGAGTAAAATTTCGGTAGTTTACTTATGTGATACTGAAATAACGCAAAATTAATTTTTTAACTCAGATCGGATTTCAGGTGCACAAAAATTTTCCTTGTGCTTCAGTACCGCAACCTGGGGTTCCCAAAACTATCTTATTATAACAAAGAGACTTTACAGGGTATTTATACATGCTACGTCACATCATAAACTACGTTTTCGCATGAAACTCGATTTTACATGCGTATTTTACGTATAAAAATAGGATAAATTTGAATCTCTGTATCTCAGAAATGGATAAAGATGTTGTTGTTGTTGTTGTTGTGGTC
This sequence comes from Schistocerca nitens, assembly GCF_023898315.1. Lineage (NCBI taxonomy): Eukaryota > Metazoa > Arthropoda > Insecta > Orthoptera > Acrididae > Schistocerca > Schistocerca nitens. Next base: position 51,152,037 of record NC_064620.1, read on the forward strand.
TTCAGTCCTGAGACTGGTTTGATGCAGCTCACCATGCTACTCTATCCTGTGCAAACTTCTTCATCTCCCAGTACCTACTGCAGTCTACATCCTTCTCAATTTGCTTAGTGTACTCATCTCATGGTCTCCCTCAATGATTTTTACCCTCCACGCTGTCCGCCAATACTAAATTGGTGATCCCTTGATGCCTCACAACATGTCTCATTTCCTAATGTAATCTCTCATCATCACCCGACTTAATTCGACTACATTCCATTATCCTCGTTTTGCTTTTCTTGATATTCATCTTATACCCTCCTTTCAAGACACCGTCCATTCCGTTCAACTGCTCTTCCAAGTACTTTGCTGTCTCTGACAGAATTACAATGTCATCGGCGAACCTTAAAGTTTTTGTTTCTTCTCCATGGATTTTAATACATACTCCTAACGTTTCTTTTTTTCCTTTATTGCTTGCTCAATAAAGATATGAAGATGATTTTCAAGTTTGTTCGAGATCGTCCTCTTAGAAATAAATCATAAACGTATCGGACATTTGCTGTGCGTGGTCGTCTTGGCATACTCGGCTCGGTTCTTGTACCCGGGAACGATGTGTGCTTCTAGATAGCCGGCCGGTGTGGCCGAGCGGTTCTAGGCGCTACAGTCTGGAACCGCGCGACCGCTACAATCGCAGCTTCGAATCCTGCCTCGGGCATGGATGTGTGTGATGTCCTTAGGTTAGTTAGGTTTAAATAGTTCTAAGTTCTAGGGGACTGATGACCACAGCTGTTAAGTCCCATAGTGCTCAGAGCCCTTTGAACCATCTTTTGTTTCTCGATAACGTATAAAGATATTTGTAAACGGGAAGATGTCATTTCTAGATAATGACCTAGAGAATATATTGTTAAAATCTGAGGAACTTGACGCTGTTTGTTACTTAGGCATCCAGTGCTGACGACAAAAACATAGTGAACATTGCTTTTCTCGGGTTTGCGAAGGAATCGCCCATGAACTAAATGGTGCCTCCATAAGCTCCATAAGGTACACCGTATCTGACATCCACTGCAGAAAACATCAACCGATTTGCTCTGTTAGCCTAAGCTGGAGAAAGTGTGTAATGTTCAAAAATGGTTCAAATGGCTCTGAGCACTATGGGACTTGACATCTGAGATCATCAGTCACCTAGAACTTCGAACTACTTACACGTAACTAACCTATGGACATCACACACATCCATGCCCGAAGCAGGATTCGAATCTGCGACCGGCTCTAGACTGAAGCGCCTAGAACCGCTCGGCTACACCGGCCAGCAAATGTAATGTTCAAATTTTGACATTATACTGTAGGAGAGTTATAATAAAAGGATTCTTTTTCTGGCCGTACAAATGATCTGTCTAAAGCATTTGACCCTACCTTTCTGTCACCAATGGAACACGAGGTACGAGCCCCGGAAATATCCGTGTTTATGAGCGGCTTTTTGGAATATACTGGTGGCGCATGCTGTAGCATTCGTACCGACAGCAAAGAAAATTACGAATGGTATCGAAATACAAGATAAGCGTTTAAGGGGGGTAGGACGTCAAACTGGCCGACTTGGAGCAGGAGAGGCACCACAGGACATTTTCATTTCCACTATCTATACTTTTACAAATAAATTCATAAAACTTTGTCAGCATGACCAAGAATGGTTCAGGATTCACGCTCATAGCAGTGGAAGTTCAAAAATATAACAAAATATATTTTTTTTAACATGTGAAATATCATCATTTTTTTCACTTACTACTGGCTGCATTCGTTGCTATAGGAACACTTTTCGTCATTAGTAACGGAGAGTCTTCAATGAATTTTGCACAGGATACAAACCATGCTTACAGGTGTATGGAACTCTAGAACTTTCCAAATCCATTAAAAACTCTGCTGAAATTGAGGTAATTAACCATAAAATTTGAGTTTTTTCTAAACATGAAGTTTAAAATGTACCAGCTCATTCATTTTTTTCATTAATTACTTAAATTCTAGAGTTTAATACACCTGTAAGTAAGGTTTGTACGCTGTGCAAAATTCATCGAAGAGTCTCCCTTACTTATGAAGGAAAGTGTACGTACAGCAACAAAAGCAGCCAATAGTAAGTGAAAAAATGATGAAATTTCACACGTAAAAAAAATTATTTTGTTATACTTTTGAACTTACATTTCTATGAGTTTGAATCCTGAATCCCTCCTTGTAGTGTTGACAAAGTTTTATGAATTTATTTGTAAAAGTGTTGACAGTGGTAATTAAAATGTCGTGAGGTGCCTCTCCCGCTCCACGTCGGACCGTTTGACGTCCTACCCCCTTTAATGAGTCCGTTGAGTTATCTGATGAGACACCTCAAGAGTTGAGGGTGGAAGTGATCTTTAATGGTTGAAATTTTTGTAGAATAAAATGGTCATCTGCTCTGCTTGATCGGTTAAGGTGCTGAGCGCGGACGCTGTTTGGCAGACGGTAACCGGCCCGTTTGTGTTCGCAGATGAACAACTCGACGGCGAGCCAGGTGGAGCTGAAGGACGTGACTCTGAGCAGCTCCGGCCGCTACCGCTGCGAGGTCTCCGGGGAGGCGCCCTCCTTCCAGACCGTCTCCGAGCACGGCGACATGACCGTGGTCGGTAAGTAGCCCAGTGTGGTGGATGGCAGCCGGGTGCGTGGCGCGTCCTATTAGCTGGCCGCAAACGAATGGATTTCTGTGACGGGTCAGAACTGGAGGTCAGATCCGTACGTATTTTTGGCCAGTACGCCCCACCAATCTCACGCCCGTCGTTGACCACTGTTGTGCAGGTCCCGCTCGTCTTTTAAGATCTGCCCTACGGCGAGACCTCTTCGTGTGCGGAGCAAAACTGGAAATGAACAAGGGGATTCCGTTGGTTGCTCTGTTGTTTTTCCGGATCGTGTCCTCAAGGTCCGACTGCCTCAGACTTTTACTGTCTTTGATGCAGAATTGTCTGCGATCTTGCGGGCACTGGAGCAGATGAGACATTCTTCCTGTCCTAAATTTCTTATCTGTTCCGATTCACTAAGTGCCCTTAACTCTTTGCAACGTTTGTATCCAGCAGATAAAATAGTCTACATCTACATCTACATCCATACTCCGCAAGCCACCTGACGGTGTGTGGCGGAGGGTACCTTGAATACGTCTATCGGTTCTCCCTTCTATTCCAGTCTCGTATTGTTCGTGGAAAGGAGGATTGTCGGTATGCTTCTGTGTGGGCTCTAATCTCTCTGATTTTATCCTCATGGTCTCTTCACGAGATATACGTAGGAGGGAGCAATATACTGCTTGACTCTTCGGTGAAGATATGTTCTCGAAGCTTCAACAAAAGCCCGTACCGAGCTACTGAGCGTCTCTCCTGCAGAGTCTTCCACTGGACTTTATCTATCATCTCCGTAACGCTTTCGCGATTACTAAATGATCCTGTAACGAAGCGCGCTGCTCTCCGTTGGATCTTCTCTATCTCTTCTATCAACCCTATCTGGTACCGATCCCACACTGTTGAGCAGTATTCAAGCAGTGCGCGAACAAGCGTACTGTAACCTACTTCCTTTGTTTTAGGATTGCATTTCCTTAGGATTCTTCCAATGAATCTCAGTCTGGCATCTGCTTTACCGACGATCAACTTTATATGATCATTCCATTTTTAATCACTCCTAATGCGTACTCCCAGATAACTTATGGAATTAACTGCTTCCAGTTGCTGACCTGCTATTTTGTAGCTAAATGATAAGGGAGCTATCTTTCTATGTATTCGCAGCACATTACACTTGTCTACATTGAGATTCAGTTGCCATTCCCTGCACCATGCGTCAATTCGCTGCAGATCCTCCTGCATTTCAGTACAATTTTCCATTGTTACAACCTCTCGATACACCACAGCATCATCTGCAAAAAGCCTCAGTGAACTTCCGATGTCATCCACAAGGTCATTTATGTTTATTGTGAATAGCAACGGTCCTATGACACTCCTCTGCGGCACACCTGAAATCACTCTTACTTCGGAAGACTTCTCTCCATTGAGAATGACATACTGCTTTCTGTTATCTAGGAACTCTTCAATCCAATCACACAATTGGTCTGATAGTCCATGTGCTCTTACTATGTTCATTAAACGACTGTGGGGAACTGTATCGAACGCCTTGCGGAAGTCAAGAAACACGGTATCTACCTGGGAACCCGTGTCTATGGCCCTCTGAGTCTCGTGGACAAATAGCGCGAGCTGGGTTTCACACGACCGTCTTTTTCGAAACCCATGCTGATTCCTACAGAACAGATTTCTAGTCTCCAGAAAAGTCATTATACTCGAACATAATACGTGTTCCAAAATTCTGCAGCTGATAGACGTTAGAGATATAGGTCTATAGTTCTGCACATCTGTTCGACGTCCCTTCTTGGAAACGGGGATGACCTGTGCCGTTTTCCAATCCTTTGGAACGCTACGCTCTTCTAGAGACGTACGGCACACCGCTGCAAGAAGGGGGGCAAGTTCCTTCGCGTACTCTGTGTAAAATCGAACTGGTATCCCAGCATTAAACGTGATCCAGACCATCCAAGATGCCCTCCTCCACCTACAGCGATTAGGGAAGTTGGTGGTTTTCTGCTGGGTTCCGGGGCATGTCGGCATTGCTGGGAATGAAAGGGCAGATCTCGCAGCCAAGGAGGCGTGTCTCGATCCACAAGTATCAAAGTGTGCTATACCCCTGCACGCACTCACCTCTCTGTTGAGCTCTCGTGTCATGTGTCGGTGGGAGGATGAGTGGCTGGAAGTGACTGACAATAAGCTCCGTATAGTCAATCCCACAACGCCTGTGTGGTGTACTTCCTTTAAGCCCCGTCGACGGGACGAGGTTCTCCTCACTCGGCTCCGGATAGGCCACAGCCCTATGACGCATGGCTTCCTACTCCTGCGGGAGGACCCTCCAATGTGTGGTGCTTGTGGCGTCCAGGTCTCTGTGCGCCACGTTTTATTGGATTCCTTTTTATTTTCTGACCAGCGGGCCGCAGCTGACTTGCCAGCGGACCTTTCATCTCTTTTACGCAACACTCGGACGAATGTAGTTAAAGTTTTAAAGTTATGTGCAATGTCAAATGTTTTTACAAAGATATTAGGGAGAGGATCTTAATTTGCTCACTGTGTGACAAGCTCGCCCATTTTTTATGTAAGTGGCCAGCCAATGACAATTTACTGTGGCATTCTTGTTGCTACGTTTTCCCTTTCCTTACGTTCTAATTTCTTATGTAGCATTTTCCTTCTTACCATGCTTTCTTTGCGTGTGTGTTTCAGATTTATTAGGTCTGTCCACATTCGTTCCCTTTAATGTGTGTCAGGGCGCTGATGACCTCGACGTTGAGCGCCCATAAGCCCCAACACACAAACACACATACACACACTGATCGTATGTTATTATTGGCCGGGGTTTCCCCTTCGGGGTTCGGTCGCCGTAGTGCAAGTCTTTTTAGTTGACGCCACTTCGGCGACTTGCGTATCAATGATGATGAAATTGATGGTGAAGGAGACACGACACCCAGTCCCATGCCGGGAATCGAACTCGGGTCCCCTTCCGAGGTAGGCGGTAACGCTACCGCTGCGCTACGGAGGCGGACAGCGAAACTGGAGATTATGATCAGATCTTTGAGTGTATCGAAAACTTGGGTCCCTATAATCTGGAGTTTCTCCGAATTTTAATAGCCAGTCGTAGGATGCAAAATGGACAAATCGAGTGTCAAATTGACATTTGTAAGATACACTTTTGCAAAGATTTAATCGCTTCAAAGGAATCAGGGTAAAGAAGAAAACTTGAATGAGTCATCTGAAGCAAAATGGACAAATGGAGTATCAAATTGACATTTGTAAGGTACACTTTTGCAAATATTTAATCGTTTCAAAGAAGCAGGGTAAAGAAGAGAACTTGAATGAGTCGTCTGAAGCAAAACTGAAATATTTCACAAACAGCTGCTGCTACCTGGCTTTTCAGTGACAAGACATATTGTAGAGTAATTGCATTGGTGTCCGCCCCCGGTAGCTGAGTGGTCAGCGCGACAGACTGTCAGTCGTAAGGGCCCGGTTCCGATTCCCGGCTGGGTCGGAGATTTTCTCCGCTCAGGGACTGGGTGTTGTGTTGTCCTAATCATCATCATTTCATCCCCATCGATGCGCAAGTCGCCGAAGTGGCGTCAAATCGAAAGACGTGCACCAGGCGAGCGGTCTACCCGACGGGAGGACCTCGTCACACGACATTTTTTTTTATTGCATTGGTCAGACGTTTAACTGTCTAAGGCACTGCAGTCATGGACTGTGCGGCTGGTCCCAGCGGAGGTTCGAGTCCTCCCTCCGGCATGGATGTGTGTGTTTGTCCTTAGGATAATTTAGGTTAAGTAGTGTGTAAGCTTAGGGACTGATGACCTTAGCAGTTAAGTCCCATAAGATTTCACACATTTGAACATTTTTTTAACTTTCAAAATGGCTTTCTCTGAATCAAGTACTAAACTCAGGACGTTTCAAAAACAGAGGGTGCTAGGAAATCGATTTCGTAAACGGCTTTATGGTAACAACTCAGGTTTTTCGCAGCTCTGTGGGTGACTATTGTTTCTTCTGCTGTCGTTAGCTCTTCACGGCAGAGATCAGGTAACTATAGTACTACAGTTGGAGTCACGAACGATGCCGGTCAAGTTTGGCTTGTTCTGCGCACTTACGTCACGCGTACTCCGACAGCCAATGAGCGTTCAATAGTGTTCGCTCTGCTCTGAATGCCGCAGCTAATAACAGCATAAACGTGATCGAAGCGAGTTGCTTACTGAATTTCTATTTCATTTGTTCCTAGTTGTCAATGCTGATGGTGGTGGTAAGTGATAAATTCTGCATAAGCAAGCGAGAGTCATAATTTGCTTCCTTCAAGCGCAAAGCACTCGCATGCGCGTAACGCAACTATCGATTGGAATTGTCAGCAATTTCATTCCCGCCCGTGCCTCGACAAGCGCGAACCGCCATAGTTTGTGGATGGGACTATAGCTGCAGGGATCGTCTTAGGCCGACTCTGTGTAAGACTCACATTGGGTTAGACCCTGATGCTCAGGTAGAATTTTACCGGTATAAAATATTTCTTCTTGTTTTTAAGAGCTTAGTTACAAAAACACGCAGCTCTTCATCATGTCTCTGCTCTGTCCTCAACTGGGAGAGAATAGGTACGTCTGGCCATGGGAGACCGAATTGTTGTTATTAAAGTGAGTTAATTATCCACATGGTGCACTGGAACGACGACTTGCCATAATGCCAAAACGTGTGGTAGACGCCAGGTCTTGGTGCAGCACAACGAGGCTAAGGGGCGAGGTCGATAGACTCGGAGGGAAAGGAGATCAAGCCGTGGGAGGTTGCACGAGAGATTCCGATATATGGGCTGTGCCAGCAGTCGACTTACAACCTAGATAATTCGCCCGTGGAGGGCTCGATCTCAACTCGCACTCCGTAGTTGTGCACTGGAATTACAACAGTCGAGGTGTAGAAAAACTTTGCAACCTATTTGCTTGCGTGTGGCATGTTGGGCTGAAATTGCACCCACAAGCCGGCCGCGGTGGCCGTGCGGTTCTGGCGCTGCAGTCCGGAACCGCGGGACTGCTACGGTCGCAGGTTCGAATCCTGCCTCGGGCATGGGTGTGTGTGTGATGTCCTTAGGTTAGTTAGGTTTAAGTAGTTCTAAGTTCTAGGGGACTTATGACCTAAGATGTTGAGTCCCATAGTGCTCAGAGCCATTTGAACAATTTTTTTTGCACCCACAAAATCAGTGCCACTGGCGTGGATACGTGCGCTGCTGTCGGCATGGATGGCGCCTTTCGTGGTGGCTGCCGAAGATTCTTTGGACAATAAACCAGTCTTTTGGGACCCTGTCCGGGATATTTCCGAACGTTCAAGGCAATCTGTCGCCAGTGATCGGCTTGGCGGCATGTAAGCTGGCTGTAGTTGATGACGCCTGATGCATGGCTACCCACAGAATGCTGGTGTGCGAACGGTTGCAGTCTCGTAGGTGCGTAGCCACGGGCACACCAGACTCGGGTATAAAATGTACTGGGTAATAATTGCTTCAAGTCGTTAGGGCTTCCTTTGTCTTCAGGTGTGATCTCTTTGCCAGGTGAATATTCGTTGCTGGTCAGTTGTATGCCATGTAGAGCAGATTTAAATCTTTGGACTCTTTGTTTCTCGTTTTGGATGATATTGACCAAGTTCGACTGATCTATGGCTCAACTCACCAGATATTATCGAAGAGTATGCATGTTTGAGAAGCCTTCCAACATTTGACAAAGAGCAGCGCCTTAAGCCCGACCCAATTCCTACAACTATGATGGAATTGCTCTTTCACGATGCTAATAGTGAGCATTAAGAACTGAAGAAGTTATCACAACTCCACTTCACATCACATTCGAAATAGTGGATTTCTTAAATTAAAAAAAAAAGTCAAATTACAGCATAAATGGAAACTCCTTTGCTTTCCCTTGATGTAGATTCGCTTGATAATAGAAGAATATCGATTAGTATTGAAATATGTTGTGTTTTATGCTTTCGAACTGAACTTGAAAATATAAAGAATATTTAGAAAAAATGCTCAAATCTTTTGTGTAATCATTTCTCTAAAAGTAAGGAATAAAAAAAAGACCACAGAAACAATTGACACATCTATCAGCGATGCTGGACATTTTGTGTCGCAAATGAGGTGCTGATTGAAGATTTAAAGTGCAGTGTTGGGTGTAATTTTGAATTTTAAATAGCACTAGAGGCTATTTTTCTGATGTATTGTGTAAACCATGCAGTATGCTGTTCTGTGGCCTTCACGTATTTCCGTCTTCCCTGGCAGAAGATGTAAAAAATTTCCACCAAGTTTTTAGTCTCCAAATGCTTTAATATATAAACACCTCCAAGTACTTAGAAATGAAGTGCGTGTGGCCCAAGAACCAATTTCTCCCTTACAAGTTCTGTCATCGTAATTGTTCTTGTTCACTCAATTTTGCTGATAGAAAAAGTACAAAATTTCGATCATCATTCAAAAACCGGTCAACCGTTTCTCTAACCGATTTTAGTTGTTGCGTTTACACAAAACAACTGACCTTCTTTTAAATTTTGTGTGATGCTTTATCTATAGACCCATACTGTGACTCATGTTCGACAGACCAGAGGACACAGCCGACGGATTTCAGTATTTGTGGCTGTGTCTCGCCGAAAGTACGTTGTACAGTGCGGCGTTTCTGGCACAAATTTTTCGTAGTACAGTTTTGAAACACGTTTATATCTTCTAGAGGAAGTTAGTATCGACAATAGTAGGAGGAGAATTGTCGCTTTCGTTAGCGGCTTGTACACCATGTAGTCATGTATGTGTCGAAAGAGAAATTGGAAATAGTTTATGCAAATGTGGATTGCCAGAAGACAACATTTCAGCCATTGGGTTTGATTCAGAATAGTGGGCACTGTTCTGAGAACCAAGGAGGCTGGATACGTTAAAATATAATGTTCTTGATCATTTGTGAAGTACTGTAGCTGGTAATACCAGTAAAATAATGGACGTAACACATTTACAATTCTTACAATAATGAACATTGCACAAAAAACCTTTTTATCGACGTTCACCATAGTGTTGTTTTCTACTATTCTTCCTTTCCCCCCTTTTCCGCTTCTTTCAGAGGCCGAATCTTGAAGATCTATCTTCTGGAACTTGATCTCAAATTCTGTGGTAAACGTTTTAATACAAATTGTTCCATAGTTGCAGTACTGACTAGAGACGTTTCACCCATCCCTGCGAACGTTGAATTTACTAAATTCTTGTCTGTGTAATGAGCTTGGGTCAGTTTTCACATTGGAGGTCGTTCACTGTACTGTAAGTATTTCGCTGTTATCATTGTCCACTGCTTCACCATACCTGAAGCAACTGAAGGACGCTGTGACATGCAACACACACACAAACTCGCGGATCCCCTGAACATGGCCCAGGGACCGCCGGATCTCACATCGGCTGCTACTGGCATGAAGGTCGTGTATCCAATAAAGCAAAGGCGGTGCCTGTCAGCTTTCCAGAATCCACCGGAAATACTCATAGCCAATCGCTAAAATCCACTCGTGAGTGACCAGCTGCTGAAGGTAAAATTGCTGTCTCCAAAAATGTGAATGTCACATTTGTTGTATAGTCACACAATTAAGAAGATTCCAGTGTTACTTAAATAACAGTCACCCCAAAATCGGCTTCATTTTGCAAGTAGTCTCAAGCTGGTTTGCAGTTCCTAGATCTGTTGGTGTATAGCAGATCCGGCAATACTGTAGGACGCAGAGTGTACAGAAAACCTACAAACATTATTAAGTATGTAGATTCCACTTTGCACAACTATCTCGTCCAGAAGCAAGCAGTGCTCTTCACTCTGTCTTCACGTGCCTTCCGTATCAATGAAAATAACTGGTGAATATCTTAAAAGATGCACTGAAAGACGACGACTATGGTGGTTTTTGCCACAAAGAGCGCTTTCAAACGAAATATTATTAATTCGGCTACCAAGGAGGACGAGGAACTGCCTTTTCACTCCTTAGGTTACCGTTTGTTTCTACAGTTACTAGCCGCGTTAGCAGAATTCTTCCTAAAAATTACATAGACACCTTTCTCAGTGGCAACAAAATGAAAGATAGTTCCGACGGAAAACTGACGCCTCTGATCACCTCCACTCTGCGGAGGTCTATAATTTCGTGCGGCTCAATGGCCAGGTGCAAGTCTTTCAATTGGGTGCAATTTCGGCGGCTAGCGTGTTCCTAATCTACCTCAGGGGAAAGAAAACGTGCAATTTAACGTGGAATCCGAACCACATGTGGTTCCTGGCGACACTTCAAATCGTTGAGAGCTGAAGGATAAATTAAAGGCAGACTATAAATTTCTGTGGTTCGACCGGAACGAAGGACGATTACGGTTTAACGTCCCGTCGACATCTAGGTCAATAGATTCGTAGGACAAACTCGGACTGTTTCAAGGATTTGGAAGTAAATCGGTAAAGCCGTTTCAAAGGAACCATCCAGTCATTTCCCCTGAGCGATTTAGGGAAACCAGGCAAAGCCTAAGTCTTGATGGTCTTCTTCCAGAGTGCTAGTCCATTGTGGTAACCATCCGCCATTTCCCTCGGTGCGTTTCGACCGGGATTCGATCCACGACTTGTCTGTTTCCAAGCAAGCGCTTTACCTCTAGACCACCATACTCGACGCCGAAATCTGTAAAGTATGGTGTGGGTGTGGCAGAGTATATTCAGATGAAATTCGAAGAACAGAACTAAAAAACATCAAAGAACACGAACACTACACTCTGCTAATCTCCTCAGCACTTTGGGTTATATCCAATTTGCTTTCTGGATCACAGAATAAAGTAAACTCGCTGTGCCTAATTGTAGCTTTTACTTTACGCTCTGTGCTTTCAATACATCTATTGCTGCCGTATCTGCATGTTCGCAAAAGGTTGCAGCACCTGCTCAGAAAGACTGTTTACCGTGATGTAGACATATGGTCAAATAAAGATACAGTGGCAGCAGGATACTTAGGCTATAGCAAGATGACTGAAGTGATTGCTTTCCTGAAGCTTTTGAGACTTCCAAACAGGCATGATGCCTAAGCTGCAGGTCCATGTGGTCTGGAGGCAGACTGTACCTATATTATATAGGCTTTTGATTTCTCGTGAGTAGTTTGGTTCTCCTGTCCATGTTCAGATGGTGGGATTGTGAAAACAAGGTCTTTTTTCACGCAAGGTTTGGACGGAAATCATCTTGGAAATAATTTGGTTCAAATGGCTCTGAGCACTATGGGACTCAACTGCTGAGGTCATTAGTCCCCTAGAACTTAGAACTAGTTAAACCTAACTAACCTAAGAACATCACTCACATCCATGCCCGAGGCAGGATTCGAACCTGCGACCGTAGCGGTCTCGCGGTTCCAGACTGCAGCGCCAGAACCACGCGGCCACTTCGGCCGTCGGAAATTATTTGCAACTTGCAAACGACATTATGTATCAAGTCCAAAAATCAGGAAAAAATATTACCGTACTCATAGAATATCATATTATCATCATCATATCTCGGTCGCCCGCAAATCGACATAAAATTAGTACTAATTTTTTTTATATCTTAATGACGATTTATCGTTTGTTTTTACCCTAACTGGCGTCTCTTACTTTGTTCTAGATAATTATAGAATATAACCAAGATATTTCCTCACTTTGAGGGGATGAAATTACAGACTGCTCTGAAAATTGTTCAGTAAGTACTCAGTGATAAGAGACTCTCCAAAGTACTACAAACATCCTTACTTCGCGGTTAGCTAGGAACTCTAAGCACACGTTTTATAACGTGCTACTTTAATGACGAAAGGTAATTTTCGATTTAGCTTTCAGACACTCTCAACAAAACCATCCAAAACAGGATTTTCATGACTACTCTCACTTTGCTCTCTCTCTCCTATCTCACTTGTATTCGCACAAATACGTGACTGAGAATTTTTTAAGAAATTTCATAGAAATGGGAAATGCATTCTGCCGCTGATAAAACTATATACATATATAACAAAAATTTGTCCACCAAATAAATCTACCGCTTCCAAAACGCGAGTCCCCGCTCTGTCATGATTCTATGATACACTGTCTTCAATATGCACTGCTGTGACCACGCATACGTATAAACGTCCCTTTTGGGACAAATCATTAGTCAACTTTATGTTTTCCGAAAACTAAAGGCCTCTAACAGAGCCAGATCAACTTTAAATAAAGATATATTTACAGTTCTAAACGACTAAATTAAATATACGAGCGTATAACTCACCGACGTAAAAACCGACTGTTTTACACAAATAATTGTATGCAATGTACGTGATGCACTGTCATATGTCACCGTACATCGTATTTAATTTTTGTTTACTTAGAAATTTAAGATTAATTCTTCATGTCTGTTTTTAATTTACTCCACACGATATTCTGGAAACGTGCCAAATAATGAAAAAATAGCTTAAAGTGAGAATGAATGTTTGGAAATATTTACGATAGCATAAGCCCTGTTGTCGGGATATAAGGAGTTTATGATTACTAGAGACTGAAATGTTTACCTACATTGCTTCCGTGATAAGTATTCGCTGACAAATTAGTGAACATAGCAGCTACTTTTTTATGTAAGCCTGAAAATTTAGTGTATTAAGTCAATTTTTTCTGTCGCGGCAAGTTGTCAACTTGAGAACTCAATGACGATCTAGTATTACAATTTCAAATTGTTGGGTAAATGTCATTTCAATCGGTACACTGGATCATTAACAACTAACCGACCAGTTTGTTGCGTAATTTAGCGACCCAATACTCGCTCTCACAGTGGCAGTCCATATAGCGCTTTCAACTGTGAGAACAAAATCACTCCAGCCGCGCATCCCCTCCAGGTACAGAAAGGCGATCAATACTGCCTCTTAATTAGTCATTAATCTCACTAAGCCCCACATACTGACAGGTAATTAAGCATTCTGACAAGCAGATCACCTCATTTGCCAGGAGCATCAAGTAGAATTTATGACTGAATTGAGGATTCCTTGACCGGGAGAACGCAGAGTGTTATCTTGGATGTAGTGTCTACGGAAGATGTAAAAGTAACATCAGGTGTGCCCTAGGAAAACGAGTTGGGAATTTTGCTGTTCATTTTGTAATGTAATGACCTTGGAGACTATATTAATAATAGCCTCGGACTTTTCGCAGATGATTCAGTTACCTGCAATGAGATAGTGTCTCAAAAAAGTTGCACTAATGTTGAGGCGGATCTTGGTAGGGTTTATGTGTGATGTAGGGATTTATAAGTTATTTTAAATGTCTATAAATGTAAATTATCCGTTTCAGAAAACGGAAATACTTTGTCTCCTACATAGTACAATATCGAGTCACAACTGGAATTATTCGATTCATACAAATACAATTTGTAGTGTCACGGAATGGAACGATCACATAGGCCTGTACGAAAGTAAGCAGGTGGCAGACTTCGGTTCATTAGCAGAATACTGGGAAAATGCAGCCAGTCTATAAACGATATTGCTTTCAAAATACTCTTGCATCCCAACCCAGAATATAGCAGAAGTGGCAATTATACGAAGAAGAGAAGTATCTGAACACAACTGTTTGAGCATATCAAGACTAGGCTTCTCTAAGTTTTCATCAACATGTACAACCAAACATTTGGAGCAGTTTATCCGGTTTAATGACTTCAGTTCGTAGGCTACAACAATTGGTAGAAAGATTATATTTGTTGAACAGAAGAGATTATATCGTGTTTTCTCCCAGTTCAGGAGGAGTCCTTTTTCAGAGGACCACTCAATAGCTCTTTGCAAAATATCTTTAAAATTCCTTCCGTTTCATTTTCTCTATGGTGGGACTTATTGTAACACCAGTAGGATTCAGGATGGTACGTCAGTCTCTGCTAGTGATTTGGGCCTCCTCAATATCCAATAAACAAAGCCGCACATTCTGGTGATGGGTGTATCAGTTACAAGTACTAGTTCGTAGTTACACCTGTAGAGCGCCCAGAGGCAGTGGCTAGTTTGACGTCAGCAGTGAGCTTCTTTTGTTTCATCGCTGACAAAGCTTTTCGTGGTAGCGGCTTGTTTCAGTATTACTACAGCTATGGTGGTGTAGATATTCATTATGATATTTTCTTTGTGTTACTCACGTATCGGGGGTAACGTTCTAGTATTACAATCGTTGTACTTCATACTAAGTTAGACGATGATAAACTGTCGTTTGTAAAGGTGGTTATATTGGTACTATGACTGGTGGTGGCAGGATCAAGCCCCTACATAAAACGGCACACATTGTAACCATTCAGTACTTCTGTTCGGTTTTGTGTTTGAGAATCCTCGTAGAGAGTTAAGGCCTAGGAGAAAAAGAAAACACGGGATAAACAAGAGCCGGTAAGAACGTTAATGGCACTACTGAGCAAAAAATGTGTCTAAAAAAGGCAACAAAACATGAGGAGGGCTGTAAGAATATTTCTACATTGTTCAGTCTTATAGCAGTGCTTGAAAGTGTCTTGCTTGGAGGTTTTTGTGTAATTTTTTAGTTTATCCCAAGGGGTTCAAGTAACAAGTGCGACTTTTTTCGCAGATTGTGTAAGGTTACATAAAGCAGATTAATTAATTCTGTGACGCATAATGTCTGAAAACTTGTCTAAGTTAAATAAACGAAAGATATGGCGTAGTATGTGCTCAGCAAGATTGAAGGTTTATAGAAAAGATGTGGCAGTAATTACATGAAAATAAAGTGAGGCCACTTTATACCACCTATACCATATTTTTCCGTATTGTCTGCAAAAAGTACCAAAAGAGCTGGATACATTTTGAGTGAAATGTTATTTACGTATATACTGGGTGATCAAAAAGTCAGTATAAATTTGAAAACCTAATAAACCACGGAATAATGTAGATAGAGAGGTAAAAATTGACACACATGCTTGGAATGACATGGGGTTTTATTAGAACCACCCCGTATTGCAAGACACGTGAAACATCTCTTGCGCACGTCGTTTGGTGATGATCGTGTGCTCAGCCGCCACTTTCGTAATGCTTGGCCTCCCAGGTCCTCAGACCTCAGTCCGTGCGATTATTGGCTTTGGGGTTACCTGAAGTCGCAAGTGTATCGTGATCGACCGACATCTCTAGGGATGCTGAAAGACAACATCCTACGCCAATGCCTCACCACAACTCCGGGCATGCTTTACAGTGCTGTTCACAACATTATTCCTCGACTACAGCTATTGTTGAGGAATGATGGTGGACATATTGAGAATTTCCTGTAAAGAACACCATCTTTGCTTTGTCTTACTTTGTTATGCTAATTATTGCTGTTCTGATCAGATGAAGCGCCATCTGTCGGACTTTTTTTGAACTTTTGTATTTTTTTATTATTCCTTGATTTATTCAGTTTTCAAATTTATACTGACTTTTTGATCACCCAGTATATATGTAAATAACATTTCACTTAAAATGTATCCAGCTCTTTTGGTACTTTTTGCAGACAATACGGAAAAATATGGTATAGGTGGTATAAAGTGGCCTCACTTTATTTTCATGTAATTACTGCCACATCTTTTCTATAAACCTTCAATCTTGCTGAGCACATACTACGCCATATCTTTCGTTTATTTAACTTAGACAAGTTTTCAGACATTATGCGTCACAGAATTAATTAATCTGCTTTATGTAACCTTACACAATCTGCGAAAAAAGTCGCACTTGTTACTTGAACCCCTTGGGATAAACTAAAAAATTACACAAAAACCTCCAAGCAAGACACTTTCAAGCACTGCTATAAGACTGAACAATGTAGAAATATTCTTAAAGCCCTCCTCATGTTTTGCTGCCTTTTTTAGACACATTTTTTGCTCAGTAGTGCCATTAAAGTTCTTACCGGCTCTTGTTTATCCCGTGTTTTCTTTTTCTCCTAGGCCTTAACTCTCTACAAGGATTCTCAAACACAAAACCGAACAGAAGTACTGAGTGATTACAATGTGTGCCGTTTTATGTAGGGGATTGATCCTGCCACCACCAAAGTCATAGTACCAATATAACCACCTTTACAAACGACAGTTTATCATCGTCTAACTTAGTATGAAGTACAACGATTGTAATACTAGTACGTTACCCCTGATACGTAACACAAAGAAAATATCATAATGAATATCTACACCACCATAGCTGTAGTAATACTGAAACAAGCCGCTACCACGAAAGCACGGGCTGGTTCTAATAAAACCCCATGTTATTCCAAGCATGTGTGTCAATTTTTACCTCTCTATCTACATTATTCCGTGGTTTATTAGGTTTTCAAATTTATACTGACTTTTCTGACTTTTTGATCACCTGGTACTCTAAGACAAAAAAAAGAAGTCCCCGCGGAGTGGCCGCGTGGGTTGAGGCGCCATGTCAATAATTGTGCGGCCCCTCCCGCCGGAGGTTCGACTCCTCCCACGGGCATGGGTGTGGGTGTTGTCCTTAGCGTTAAGTTAGTTTAAGTAGTGTGGCAGTCTAGGGACCGATGACCTCAGAAGTTTGGTCCCTTAGGAATTCACACACAACAACAACAAAAAATAGCCGCGCAATGTGAAAGAATTATTTGAATGGGATGGAAATCGATAGATGTGATGTGAGCGTAAAGACGGACAAGTGATTTCAGTTTCGGTAAAACTGGATGATTTATTCAATAGAAAGGGCTTCACAAATTGAGCAAATAAGTAACACGTTGGTTCACCTATGGCCCTTGTGCAAGCAGTTATTCGGTTTGACATTGATTGGCAGAGTTGTTGGATGTCGTCCTGAGGGATATCGTGCCAAATTCTTTACAATTGACACGTTGGATCGCCAGAATTCCAAGGTGGTGGGAGGGACCTGTCCATTATGCTCCCAACGTTCTCAGTTGGGGAGAGATCAGGCGACACTGCTGGCCACGGTATGGTTTAGCAAACACGAAGACAAGCAGTAGAAATTCTCGCCATATGCGGGTGAGCATTTTCTCGCTGTGATGTAAACCCAGGGTGATACGTCATGTAGGGCAAAATAAAGGGGCCGCAGAATATCGTCGACGAAGAGCTGTGTCGCAAGGGTACCACCAATGACAACCAAAGGGGTCCTGCTATGAAAAGAAGTTGCACCCGAGAGCATGATTCCTGGTTGGCAGGCCGCATGGCGGGTGACACTCAGGTTGGTATCCCACCACCGTTGCGGGCTTTCCATACAGGTCTTCGATGCTCATTGGAGCTCAGTTCCAAGCGGACCCTATCTTGGCTAGCAATGTCGGCGGATTTCTTCCGTATTGAGGTTGCTTGTAGCTTTTACCCACAGGGCCCTCGACCAGCTCGGTATTGTGACAATATAACGCAGTAATTGGATAGAATGTTGCACGATATTCCTCAGCACGACGTCCAACAACTATCATTCAGGACCAAGCCGGATGCTTGCTTGCACAAGGGCCAGAGATAGATCAACGCGTTATTGACTTCTACACCAACATCTACATGGATACTCCGCAAATCACATTTAAGTGCCTGGCAGAGGGTTCATCGAACCACCTTCACAATTCTCTATTATTCCAATCTCGTATAGCAAGCGGAAAGAATGAACGCCTATGTCATTCCGTACGAGCTCTGACTTCCCTTATTTTATCGTGGTGATCGTTCCGCCATATGTAGGTCGTTGTCAACAAAATATTTTCGCATTCGCGGGAGAAAGTTGGTGATTGAAATTTCGTGAGAAGATTCCGTCACAACGAAAAATGCCTTTCTTTTAATTATTCCCAGCCCAAATTCTGTATCATTTCTGTGACACTCTCTCCCATATTTCGCGATAATACGAACGTGCTGCCTTTCATTCAACTTTTTCGATGTACTCCGTCAGTCCTACCTCGTAAGGATTCCACACCGCGCAGCAGTATTCTAAAAGAGAACGGACAAGCGTAGTGTAGGCAGTCTCCTTAGTAGGCCTGTTACATTTTCTAAGCGTCCTGCCAGTAAAACGCACTCTTTGGTTAGCCTTCTCCACAACATTGTAGCCGGCCGAAGTGGCCGTGCGGTTCTAGGCGCTGCAGTGTGGAGCCGCGAGACCGCTACGGTCGCAGGTTCGAATCCTGCCTCGGGCATGGATGTGTGTGATGTCCTTAGGTTAGTTAGGTTTAACTAGTTCTAAGTTCTAGGGGACTAATGACCTGAGCAGTTGAGTCCCATAGTGCTCAGAGCCATTTGAACCATTTGAGCCACAACATTTTCTATGTGTTCCTTCCAGTTTAAGTTATTCGTAATTGTAATACCGAGGTATTCAGTTGAATTTACGGCATTTAGATTCGACTGGTTTATCGTGTAACGGAAGTTCGACAAGTTCCTTTTAGCAGTCAAGTGGATGACCTCACACTTTTTGTTATTAAGGGTCAACTGCCACTTTTCGCACCATTCAGATATTTTTTCTAAATCGTTCTGCAGTTTGTTTTGATCTTCTGATGACTTTATTAGTCGATAAACGACAGCGTCATTTGCAAACAACCGAAGACGGCTGCTCAATTTGTCTCCGAAATCGTTTATACAGATAAGGAACAACAAAGGGGCTATAACACTACCTCGGGGAACGCCTGAAATCACTTCTGTTTTACTTGATGACTTTCCGTCAATTACAACGAACTGTGACCTCTCTGACAAACTTGCTCAGTTTGTGAAGCTCTTTCACTTGAATAAATAATACAGTTATCCTGAATTGTCATCATTTATTTGTCTGTACATGTACGTCACATCTACAGATTTCCGTCCCATTCGGATAATTCCTTATTTCCATCGTGGTGGTACTTCTTTTCCTGTCATAAAGTGTGTAAGGAATGGATGTGGACCCAAAATTGAACCCAGTGGGACTCTATTTGGGATTTTTTTTCCTCAGTCCTGTTCAAGGTTTTGTGAAGCACCAGGCGTGTTTCCTCCAGGCGACCGGTAATAACCTTGTACAGGACCTGTGCTACATCTCTTCCGCAGGTGTCCGCATCTAATATTCCCTTACGGCTACTCTAGCACTGCGACACGCTCCCTGTGCCCCCCCCCCCCCCCACGCCATACCCCACCCTCTCCCCTTACGCACCGCATTAGAGATGGGCAAACTCGTTCATCCGTGGGAACTAGTTCACTTCTGATCGTTCTTTTCTTGGAACCGTTTATTTTTACTCGTTCACCGTTCATTTGTGCTTGTTATATGGTTCCTGCGAAAAACTGAAAACTAGTAATGTAGGTGACTGAAGGATGGAGGGCACCAAGAGGGGGCACTTGCCTCCCCTCTGGAGTACGGAATTCTTACATACTTTTAGAAGTAATTTCTGTGATTCTGCAGAACCTCACGTTTAGCCAACCGTAGCCTTGTGTGGCTGATCGCAGGGAAATAATATAGGGTGGCGCACGTAAAACCGGCCCCGAGTACAAACTGCTCGCCAATGACGGACGATGTGTTGCCCGTTACGAGCAGATACAACAAACAGACAGACAAGTAATAATTAGGCAGTGAAGAAATAACAAGCTAATGCAAGCAAGAATTGCGAAACAATCGATGACGATGTGTAGAGAGCTGGAGAAGAGAACATGAAAATCTCACGTGACGCGCATGCAGTCTTGCAAACCTGTTGATCACTGTTTGCCGACTTAACAGACCACAAGTGTCTTGTCTAAAATTCTTCGTTTCGACTTCCACTACAAAGCTATGCTACGTTGTAAACAATAATCGTTTACACCCTACATATACTTCACGTTGTCTATGAGTTCGTAGGCGAAGTAGAGATTTTATGGAAGCATAAAATAAAATGTGGTTTTCTCATACTTGCGTCACACGCTTAGTAAAAATTAGGTATTTATGTTGCGTTATTAAAGTTAATGCAGCAATAATAATAATAATTAAGTTCGCAGAAATAGAGTTTTTGGTCTGCAAGCTCCTTCTGAACAAATGTTTTTGAGATAATAAGTAAATACGATTTTATGGCAATCTATTTCTTTTCATTTCTTTTCAAATGGAGAGGCACCGCTTTTCCTACTGAGCGAAAATGATCCACAACTCACTTTTTTTTTTTTGTTTCCTTCCCTCAAAGGAACCAAACTTGTGCTACGGTCGCAGGTTCGAATCCTGCCTCGGGCATGGATTTGTGTGATGTCCTTAGGTTAGTTAGGTTTAAGTAGTTCTAAGTTCTAGGGGACATGACCACAGATGTTAAGTCCCATAGTGCTCAGAGCCATTTGAACCATTTTTTTTTTAACCAAACTTGCAGGCAATGCAAATTAGAAACAACAAACTTAAAACAATGAGGGCCTTTCTGTATGTAATGTTTTGTATATGAAAGATACACGAGAATCGTTTTATATGAATTTTCTTACACTAAACATTAAGCAAATTATTGAAAGTTAGCTGCTAAATCAAGTCGATGAAACCAAAAAATATATGAATAACAAAAAAAAAAAAACTTGCCTTGTTATAAGTATGTCTTCTGCTGTCCATCGATATGACGAATTGAGCTGATATGCCCTTTTTTTACCTGAAAATGCGTACCTATTACATACAACGTAATTTTTATGTAATTTACGTGACTAAAAAATACTTTTTTATTACCGGTCGTGGACGCTGAATAGTCAGACCCAAATGCAAGAACAGTTTGGAACACATGTAAAATAGGCGGGCGCAGTGAACGAAACGAAGAACTGGATACTGAACCAACTAGGAGCAGTCGGCAGTGGAACTGAGACAGTTTTTTTTTTTTTTTTTTTTGTCATTTGGTTCGTTATTGATCGTTGTGTTTGGTCGTTGCGGACGTCGCAAGACATCCTCTTCAAGTTCGTTGGTTGATCCTTCAACTCAGCTTTTTATTACAGAAGCCAACCGGCTCTCTGACAGACAGGTGGTCATGCGAAGAACGACGAGTGCGGCCGAGGGAGACCGAGAGACTGAGGGGAGCACGCGAGCGAGGCTGGAACGAGAACTGCCGAAGTGACCGCCGCTACCGAAGTGAACTAGTGAACTATGAGCCGATCGTTCCTCGTTCCCGGGAACTATAAATAGACCGCCGCGACCGAAGTGAACTATGAACCGATTGTTCCTTGGAATTCGTTCCTCGGTCCTTTCGTTCATCTTGGTGAACCGTTCCTTTGGACCCGTTCGTTCGCGAACTACCCATGTCAAAATTGAACCCAGTGGGACTCTATTTGGGATTTTTTTTCCTCAGTCCTGTTTTCAGGGGAGCCGGAGGTGGTCAAATCCAAAAAATTACGATTTTTTTTTTTTGCTACCGAAAATTCATTGGAACATTCCTCTTTAATGTAAACTTTGAATTATTGTTCTAATCGCTCTAGAAGTGGAGTTATTACCATTTTCCCCCACGCCGGCAGAGGAAATGGGCGGCCGCTGAATGCATCTAACACCCTCTCGTGACTTCCTGGCGAACTGCTTGGGATTTTCTCGGCCTGTTACGCATACAGCGCCTTATGTTACGCATACAGCGCGTGTGCAAGGGTTGGCTACATTGTTTTCTGTGACAAATATTACCCGTATTTCCTTACAGCTTACTCCTATTTTGCTCAGAATTTCGAACATCTTGCTCCATTTAATATTGTCGTGCACTTTTGTTCTGGTTACGATGCCACGTTTTAGTAACCTTGTGTATAAGAAGAGGAAGAACGTAGGGAAAATAAAATTAACACTAATACCAAGTTGCGATACTACAATGGATAAGAGCGCGGAACATCGTCTCTTTGCTGTTTACCGTTTCGAATTAGTTCCGTGTTGCGCCTGTTGTTGGTAGTATTATACTTCTTGTGTAAAGCGGGTAATATGCAGTATGTACAAGAATCAGGAGGGAACAATAAAACCAATTTTTCATGACTTAGCACAGCCAGAATTGTCACACAAATGTCTACACGGAAAGACGCAGAATCCTAATGAGAGCGTAAACAATTTGATTTGGAAAGTGATTCCTAAAAGGGTGTTTGTAAGCATAAAAACACTGCACTTTGGCATTTATGATGCAATAGCAACTTACAACCAAGGGAACAGTGTGAAGTGTGAAGTTCTGAAGGCATTAGGATTTACAGCTGGGGTGAACACTGTACGAACACTAAGAAATATTGACAGAGAAAGGATAAGAGGATCAGAAAGAAGAGAAAGGCATATGAAGTATGATGCAACAACAGGCCAGAAAAGGAGATAGAAGAGGAAGCTTTTGGAGGATGAAGAAGAAGACCCTGATAATCCATCGTATAGTGCAGGAATGTGTTGAGAAACTTTGATAGCCATTTCCCGTAACTTAGAATTTTTCGAATATAAGGAACATTTTCTCAAAATCCACTCAAGCTAGAGAGATGAAATTTTTATACAGCACTCCTAGTGGTCAAACTTACATTGTAACACAGCCATTTGGCAATATATTCAGTAATTTCATTTCAGTTTAATTATAAAGCAATTATTTGTAAAAAAAATTTGGGTCATTAATAAAAAAAGTAATTGGAAGGAAACTAGAAAAGATACTCCAAAATCCCTCTGTCATAACTGCAATTCTAAACCACTCTATATGTAAAAAAAATTCAAATTTTTCTATTTGGTAGTTTATTCATAAATGTTCCTCAAACTTAGTGATTTTAACATGGGCAGCATAGGCACCTCCAACTCCCCAAGGTTTTGTGAAGCACCGGGCGTGTTTCCTCCTGGCAACTGGTAATAACCTTGTACAGGACCTGTGCTATTTCTCTTCCGCAGGTGTCCACATCTAATATTCCCTTACGGCTACCCTAGCACTGCGACACGCTCCCTGTGCCCCCCTTCCAGCCAGTCCCCCCCCCCCTCCCATCCCGCCCCCTCTACCGCCCTTACGCACCGCATAGCTCCTTCTCAAACATGCCGGGCGAGACCGCGCAGCCGCTAAAAGCGTTTCCGTGCCCACCGTTAAAGATTCACACGCCGCCGCCTCGCCTCTTGAGCACTGAGCAGCGGTCGCCGTTGTTGGCCGCCCTGCGGTGGCGCTGCGTCTCGAGCAGGCGGCGGCAGTCTGTTCCGCCCCCGCTGGCCGCCCCCGCCTCCCAGATAACGCGTCGCTAATGGAGCCTAACCAGCCGACGCGGCTCATTACTCGCCCCCCCCCTCCCCCCCGCCACACGACTCGGACGCTGCGCTGTCTCCTATCTTTTTTTCCTCTCTCTGTCTGTCTGTCTCCCTCACTCTCCCTCTCTCTCTCCCTCCCGCCCCAGTTTTCCTTTTGTGTGTGAGCGCCGCGCGGTCGCCGACAAATTGCCGCTTGCGCCTTCCGACGAGTTTTGTTCCATCCGGCAGTTCCCTCCCTGCCGCCTCGTTCTGGCGATTGGCTTATCTCGGAACTGCCGCCGCCGCCGCCGCCGTCGCCGCCGCCGCCGTTGTACGCAGCCGTGAGGGACAAACGAGAGCATTCACAACCCTGTACACACCTCTGGCCTTACTGGCTCTGAAGAGAGCAAGATTTTATAAAATCTTTCCCTTCTGTGAAAACATTCCTTCCCCGTCCCCTATCTCTCTCTCTGCGTCACTCTGTTACATCTCCGTATGCATCTCAATTATGCTAACATCTAAATTGCAAGAGTGAATAGTAACAGTATCTTTTATGATTTCCTGCGCACCTTCGTATCTGTCATTATGGCACAGTAGAGAGCTTATAGAAATGAGTAATGGACTTCGGCAAATATCGAAATGATTTACTGACTGCACAAACTTTATGAACTACCTCGAAGAAAACGATTCGTTGAAAAATAGCCAGAACTGATGCCTTTGGAGTATGGTCTCAGTTGGTTGACTGGATTCGTGATTTCCTCTCAGAAAATACGTAGTTCGTAATAACTGACGGAATGTCTTCGAAGAAACCAGAAGTAATATCCCGCGTTCCCCAAGCAAGTGTTATAGCTCCTGTGCTATGCTTGATATACACGAAAGATTTAGGAGACGATCTGAGCAGGACTCTTAAACTGTTTGCACATTATTCTGTCATTTACCGTGTTATCATATGATCAAAAATAATTGCAAAATGATTTACACGAGGTATCTGTGTGATGCAATAAGTGGCAATTGACTCCAGATAATGAAAAGTGGGAAGACATTCACCTGATTACTTAAAGGAATGAGCTCAATTTCTGTTTCAAGATGAATTGCACATATCTAAAGCCATTAAACTCAACTAAATACTTAGGGATTACAATTACGGATAACCTAAATTGGATCTATCATATAGTCAATTTCATGCGGCAAAATATAAAAGATTGCGATATATTGACATTTCCAGAATGAGATTTTCACTCTGCAGCGGAGTGTGCACTGATATGAAACTTCCTGACAGATTAAAACTGCGTGCCGGACCAAGACTCGAACTCGGGACCTTTGCCTTTCGCGGACAAGTGCTCCTCCATCTGAGCTACCCAAGTACGACTCACGCACCGCCCTCACAGGTGTACTTCTGCCAGTACCTTGTCTCCTACCTTCCAAACTTTACAGAAGCTCTTCTGCGAACCTTGCAGAACTAGCACTCCTGAAAGATAGTATATTGCGGAGACATGGCTTACCCACAGTCTAGGGGATGTTTCCAGAATGAGATTTTCACTCTGCAGCCGAGTGTGCGCTGATATGAAACTTCCTGACAAATTAATACTGTGTGCCGGACAGAGACTCGAACTCGGGTCCTTTGCCTTTCGCGGGCAAGTGCTCTACCATCTGAGCTTTCTTTCAGGAGTGCTAGTTCTGCAAGGTTCGCAGGAGAACTTCTGTAAAGTTTGGAAGGTAGGAGACAAGTTACTGGCAGAAGTAAAGGTGTGAGGACGGTGCGTGAGTCGTGCTTGGGTAGCGCAGATGATAGAGCACTTGCCCGCGAAATTCAGAGGTCCCGAGTTCGAGTCCTGGTCCGGCACACAGTTTTAATCTGTCAGGAAGTGTCATTGACGGTTCACTTAGAAAATATAACGAGTCTACTAAAGAGGCTGCTTACACTACGCTCCTCCGCCTTCTTCGGGAGTAATGCTGATCGGCGTGGCATCTCATCACACGGAATTAACGGAAGACATTGAAAACATTCAAAGAAGGCAGATTGTTTTGTATTATCGCGAAATAAGGACATGATATACGAATTCGGGTGGCCGTCATTAAAACAAAGGGGTTTCTCCGCGGCATGACCTCCTCGTGAAATTTCGATCACAAGCTATCTTCATTTTGTTGGCGCCCACCCTCATAGAGAGAAATGATCATCATAATAAAAAAAGAGAAAGCAGAGTTCGCACTGAAAAATGTAAGTGTTGGTTTTTCCTGTGCCCTCTTCGAGAGTGGAACGTTGGATAAGTAACCTGAAGGTGGTTCGTTGATCACTCTGCATGGCACTTAAATGTGAATTACAGAGTAATTATGTAAATGTAGATATAGACTAGGAAATTCATAGCTTAATCAGTGGAAAAAAAGCGAGTGACTACTGGCATGGTCAATGGTATTCTACAAAATATCAATATGGGTCCATTTTTGATTAGTAGATTTTGTTTTCGTGGTTACATCGATATATTCTGTGTCAGCTGCTGCTCAGTGCAAAACCTATTGTTATGATCATTTTTAATTTATATGTTCATGATTATCCGTAGTTAAGTCCCAGAATTCTTCGTATTCTTCACATTTCGTTTTGGATGTTTGCTTCTTGTTACTGTTACCATTTTTTCTTCAAAATTGCAGGGCCTCATCTTCATGTTGGTTTTGTTAATTTTGTTAATTTTGCTCTGGTAACCTTCCAGGATACATTCTTTGTAGATGTTCAGTCGACTTTCTTCTTCTTTTTCCGACTTTGGTACTCCGGACATTTTAGGTACGTTATAAATCCTAATTTTTCAGAACACAACATTTATGTTGAAAAGTATGTGAATTCCTAAGGGACCAGGTCATCGGTACCTAGACATACACACTACTTAAACTAACTTATGCTAAGAACAACACACACACACATGCGGGAGGACTCGAACCTCCGGCGTTAGGGGCCACGCATTACATGACGTGGCTCCTCAAACGGCGCGGCCACTCCGCACGGCTACAACATTTGTAGTTAAGTGAATAATAATCACCTCTCCTATCTTATGGACCATTGAAGATGTATAAGATGTCTGATGAAAGGCGTTTGATTTGAGACTATAGTAAAAAAAAATCTGTAGGGTAAAAAAAAAAACAATTTCAATCTCTCTCCTCAACATCAGCTAGTTCTGTTGAGTGTAGGTGTGTAAAGATAATTGGGAGGAGCTTGTCATCCAGTCGGACCTTAAGTATGAATATTGCCCAGCAACTTAATCTGCACGAAGTATACGGTGGTCCGTTCCAAATACAAACATTACACATTCCGGCAAATAAAAAGCCGTGTGGCTAGGGCCCCCCGTCGGGTAGACCTTTCGCCTGGTGCAAGTCTTTCGAGTTGACGCCACTTCGGCGACTTGCGTGTCGATGGGGATGAAATGATGATGATAAGGACAACACAACACCCGGTCCCTGAGCGTAGAAAATCTCAGACCCAGCCGGGAATCGAACCCGGACCGTTAGCCATGACATTCCGTCGCGCTGACCACTCAGCTACCAGGGGCGGACATTCCGGCAAATTATGGCTAATGACATAAAAGGCACATGGGTCAACACTCTGAGGAGATGGTTCGTTATTAAGTTGACTCCAGTGGGTCATACTGTAAGCACAAATAGGATGTGGTCTTCGTTTTATTTTGAAACAACCACTATTATTTATTTATACGTGTTCTAAATTTTTGAACATGCCCTGATGAGCCAGCTCAATGACGAATTATTGGACATTTGGAACAAATAAAGAGGCGATTCTTCGTAGCGTCGGTTCGACAAGACCTTGGTAAGTTTCCCGAGGTATATTGCACCAGGTATTACTGCACAGGTCACGCAGTTCCGATTAATTATAGTCTGTGTTTTGTGGGTGCGTAGCAGGCGCTCGATAGCGTCCCAAGTGTGAACCACCTGACTCGGATAAGAGTCAGTGGCTAAGATATCAACTTCAGTTCACTATCATGCTCGTCAAATAACTGTAACAACATCTAGTGACGTGAGTGTGAAGCGAGCAGTGAAGCGAGGACTGGGTGTCAAAAGGCAGACTAACACTTTCATACATTTATTAAAACTTAACATTAATTACACCTTCCTGAATTTTTGCATGTAAGTGGCCGAATTAAAAAACATGAAATTAAAATCTATCACAAGAAACAGTAAATCCAATCAGTTGAATTTAAAAATCATTCGCAAGAACCATACGTTTGCATGGCAGCAGCTGCTTGTAAAATTTTTACACTCTTAAGACATTTTTTGCAAAAACAGACATAATGTCTTATGGGATAACAGCAATCAGTGATTTTATAATGTTACTTAAAGTCCGTCTTGATTGCAATTTTTTTTGCAAATTTCTCTTGATTGCAAATTTTTTTAAATTCATATGACCGGTTTCGGTTCATTCAGAACCATCTTCAGATCTGATATTTCAGTTACAGGAGTAACCCGTCAAAATCCAGCAACTTTCACATGCTACGTCATTTGCAATCAAGACGGATTTTAAGTAACATTATTCTGAAGACACTCTAGTAAAGGCACCCTTTCCTTTTACGAATTATAGGCTCATTATTTTAACACATTCCATGAGTAATACATTAGTACTTATATTTATCAATAATTTTTAAGGAACCATTTACGGAACTTGAAAGAAAGTAAATAATATTCAAAACTTAAGACAGAATCAAATACAATGGCAATATTTCAGAGTATTATAAAATACACGGCTCCACCCAAGTAAGGTAGCTTCCGATGACCGAAACACGGTCAATACAGTCAAGCAGCCCCAGTCTGCTGTGAGCCCGGTATTGCTAACAGTCGTGGCTCCCCTGTCGGTGCCAACTGTCATCAGATCATTGCACAGCCGAACATTTACATGGCCTCCAGTGCCCGTCCAACACCTCGTCAGTCAGACATGTCTCTACACAATCAAATGAATCGTTTTCCTGCTACGACTACAGTATCGTATTACTTCCGTAAGGAAGCTCAATAGTCTTCAATTTTCTCTGTGTCAGTTCACCATTGTAAGACATCTCCACATGAAGATTAAGCCACCAGTCCACGTAAGCACTGATATGGTCCAAAATCCAAACCTGTGCTATTGGCCAAACTATTACTTTAACAAGTCATTCTGCTATTACACCGGGACATCAGTGCGTTTCAGCACAGCCCACCACCACTCGACTTCGCCCTGCTTGCGAACTCCTTCCCTTCATGACTCCCCATGGCGCGGGTCAAGGAGGGGTTAGTTGACAGATGCGGCACTCTTCGACACAGACGGTGCCCCATGGCTAAACGATATCAACTATTTCAGCTTACTAATCGAGCCGCTTTGCTACTGGCTTACCTTGAGTTGGATGGGGTCTTAGAGTTCATTTACTTCTGGCATCAAATAGCAATAAGATGACGGGAGTAATAAAATCCACCATCTCTCAAGGCCCATGAGACCGTGGCAGAAGCTTTTCAGTAACCTTATCTACAGATTTACTAGTCGCTCAAAGTTCTACACCACTACCTTATCTCCCAGGTAGTAAGTCCTAGACCGTCGACCTTTATTCTAACGTTTTGCTTCGCACCGATAAGCATTTCAAATACTATTGCGTGCCTGCGTCCACTGAACAACCAAATACTCTGGCAGAACTTTGTCAGGCAAGCAGTCGTCAGTGGACCACTGGTTGTTTAGTGTGGTAGTAGACTAAAGGAAAGACAATTTCGGTAGGCGTGGCCCGGTGACACTCGTGGGGAGCTGTATTAAAGGCTTGCATCAACCACGGTGGACATCTTTCTCATGAGGTTTTATCGCGATTATGGTAAGCGATCAAGGATGAATATGCAAGCAAAAGACGGATTTCGGTACTGGTTTTGGAGGGAGGGGGGGAGGTGGTAGTAGTGTTACAGCATATCTCTAATCCTATATAACATTCTTGGAAATACGCGATATAAAACATGTGGGCCACACATAGCAACCAAATTTTCAGTTTACTCAAGACCGCTTTGGTAGGAGAAAAAAAAAAAAAAAACATGAAAATGAGAAAAGGCCTCTACACAAACTAATACATGCAAATTACGTATTTCATCCCTTTTTATTTTCTCGTTAGTACTACGGATTTCCATGTCCCTATCCTGGTACTCCAGAATTCTAATAAAGAACTGTGGCACACCAGTTAATATAAAGATAACCTCTGTTTACCTTTGCTGTTCACCGTCGCTGCCTGTCTAAAACATCCTGTCAAGGGTGTCTGCTACCGTATTAATCGTTCCGTCAATATTGACGACGCCGAAATTAAATGCGAGTATACAGATGGCACATCGAGCTATGTGCCCAGTTTTCCTTAATCTGTCAAGATCCGGCTCAGTGCCCTCTTGTCTGTCTCTAGACAGAAATGTGTGTATTCTCAGTAATGTCGAAATTTTTCTTGTCAGAACAGGATTAGTAGTGCTTTTCCTTCGTAAATGGAATATTTGTTTTCAAGATCATAAAGGATCCTCGAAGTGTAAACTATAGGTCGACGTCCTTCTTCATTACCTTGCAGAAACACGACTCCAATACCACAGATTTAGGCATCCGTTTATAAAATGAACTGTTTATTGAAATCGAGAGCATCCAAACTTGTGCCGTACCCAGTGCCTTGAACGTTGCGCTTTGCCCTTCACTGCATTTAAATTTACGTCCTTTCTCTCAGAGGTCATTGCCTTGTTGCTCTATTAAAAGGCCCAAAATAAATTTACTAAAAGTGTCACTATTCCGACAAAACGTACTACTTGTTTAGCAGTGTTAAGAAGTGAAAAGCCTAACATAGTTTTTATTCATACAGGGCCCATGGTTGCCCACTCGGGAAAGATTACTTGCCCCAAGAGTTGTATGGTGGAACGGGCAGTATTCAGTTTATCCGAATTTACAGTTAGGCCCGTTTGTCGTAAATGCAGAAATATCCATACTGTCGATCACCAAATTATCTAAACAGCTATATACACAATTAAATTTCGTATAACGGTCTATAAGATCCATGAATAGAAAAAGAACTGTGACCTCTGTCGGCAGTCCAAACGGTAATCTCTTAAGTTTATACAGTGTGGTCCATTGATAGTGACCGGGCCAAATATCTCACGAAATAAGCATCAAACGAAAAAACTACAAAGAACGAAACTCGTCTAGCTTGAAGGGGGAAACCTGATGGCGCTATGGTTGGCCCGCTAGATGGCGCTGTCATAGGTCAAACGGATATCAATTGCGTTTTTTTTAAATAGGAACCCCCATTTTTTTATCACATATTCGTATAGTACGTAAAGAAATATGAATGTTTCTATGGGACTACTTTTTTCGCTTTGTGATAGATGGCGCTGTAATAGTAAAAAACGTGTAAGTACGTGGTATCACGTGACATTCCACCAGTGTGGACGGTATTTGCTTCGTGATACATTACCCGTGTTAAAATTGACCGTTTACCATTTGCGGAAAAGGACGATAACGTGTTGCTGTATGGCTATTGTGATCAAAATTCCCAACGGGCGTTTGCTATGTATGCTGCTCGGTATCCTGGACGACATCATCCAAGTGTCCGGGCCGTTCGCCGGATAGTTACGTTATTTAAGGAAACAGGAAGTGTTCAGCCACATGTGAAACGTCAGCCACGACCTGCAACAAATGATAATGCCTAAGTAAGTGTCTTAGCTGCTGTCGCGGCTAATCCGCACATCAGTAGCAGACAAATTGCGCGAGAATCGGGAATCTCAAAAACGTCGGTGTTGAGAATGCTACATCAACATCGATTGCACCCGTACCATATTTCTATGCACCAGGAATTGCATTGCGACGACTTTGAACCTCGTGTACAGTTCTGCCACTGGGCACAAGAGAAATTACGGGACGATGACAGATTTTTTGCACGCGTTCTATTTAGCGACGAAGCGTCATTCACCAACAGCGGTATCGTAAACCGACATACGTGCACTATTGGGGAATGGAAAATCCACGATGGCTGCGACAAGTGGAACATCAGCGACCTTGGCGGGTTAATGTATGGTGCGGCATTATGGTAGGAAGGATAATTGACCCCCCATTTTATCGATGGCAATCTAAATGGTGCAATGTATGCTGATTTCCTACGTAATGTGTTACCGATGTTACTGCAGGATGTTTCACTGGATGACAGAATGGCGATGTACTTCCAACAAGATGGATGTCCGGCACATAGCTCGCATGCGGTTGAAGCGGTATTGAATAGTATATTTCATGACAGATGGATTGATCATCGAAGCACCATACCATGGCCTGCACGTTCACTGGATCTGACGTCCCCGGATTCCTTTCTGTGGGGAAAGTTGAAGGATATTTGCTATCGTGATCCAACGACAACGCCTGACAACATGCATTAGCGCATTGAAATGCATGTGCGAACATTACGGAAAGCGGACTACCCGCTGTTGAGAGGAATGTCGTTACACGTATTGCCAAATGCAGTGAGGTTGACGGACATATCTTGAGCATTTATTGCATTAATGTGGTATTTACAGATAATCGTGCTGTAACAGCATGTGTTCTCAGAATTGATAAGTTCACAAAGGTACGTGTATCACATTGGAACAACCGAAATAAAATGTTTAAACGTACCTACGTTCTGTATTTTAATTTTAAAAACCTACCTGTTACCAACTGTTCGTCTAAAATTGTGAGCCATATGTTTGTGACTATTACAGCGCGATCTATCACAAAGCGAAAAAAGTGGTCCAACTAAAACATTCATATTTCTTTACGTACTACACGAATTTGTAATAAAAATGGGGGTTTCTATTTTTAAAAAAAACGCATTTGATATCCGTTTGACCTATGGCAAGGCCATCTCGGGCCAACCAAGGCACCATTTGGTTTCCCGCTTTAAGCTAGACGAGTTTCGTTCTTTGTAGTTTTTTCCGTGACGCTTATTTCGTGAGATATTTGGCCCGGTCACGATCAGTGGACCACCTTGTGTATGTTCCTGTCCGTAGTGAACACAGTAAGAAGTTTGGATTTCCCATTTAAAGGAATTTTACTGTATGCCTGATTGAGGTCTTATGAAGTGAAAACTATAGCTTGTTGGAGCCAGTCAAAACTCGAATGTAAATCTGGAAGTGGTTTAAGTAGTTCTAAGTTCTAGGGGACTGATGACCTCAGAAGTTAAGTCCCATAGTGCTCAGAACCATTTGTAGCACTGAATTTCATTGTGGGTACGTAAGGAAATCGTTGGCATATTTGCACAGCGTTACGTTTAACCTCTCTTTGTCAGTGCTCATACGGATCCCTTTTCTCTTGTGCTACACTATTTGCGTTGGTTTGTAGAATGCATGAGACTGCTGATATACCACCAGACTTTCGGAAATGCATCATTCACACAATTCCCAAAATTGCAAGACCCGACAAGGGCGGAAATTATCGTCTAGTCAGCTTAACAGCTCATGCATCCAAGGTGGTGACAAAAAAAAAAAAAAAAAAAAAAAAAAATATATATATATATATATATATATATATATATATATATATATATATATATATATGTGGTTCAAATGGCTCTGAGCACTATGGGACTTACCATGTATGGTCATTAGTCCCCTAGAACTTAGAACTACTTAAACCTTACTAACCTAAGGACATCACACAACACCCAGTCATCACGAAGTTGCTGACAAGAATAGTATATAGAAGAATGGAAAGGAAAATTGAGGATGTGTTAGATGGTCATCAGTTTTTGTTTTCGGAAAGGTGAAGGCACCAGGGAGGCAGTTCTGACCTTGCCGTTGATAATGGGAGCAAGACTGAAGAAAAACCAAGATACATATATTCATATGATTCGTCGACGTCAAGAAAGCGTTCGACAATTTAAAATGGCGTGAGATGTTCGAAACCCTGAGAAAAATAGAGGTAGGCTTTAGGGTAAGACGAATAGTATTGAATATGTACAAGAATCAAGGGGGAACAATAAGAGTGGGAGACCAAGAACAGAGTGCTCGGGCTAAAAGGTGAGTAACACAGGGATGTAGCCTTTCGCCCCTGCTTTTCGATCTGTACGTCGAAGAAGCATTGATGAAAATGAAAGAAACATTCCAGAGTGGAACTAAAATTCAAGATGTAACGATATCAGGGTTAAGATTCACTTAGGACATTGTCATCCTCAGTGAAAGTGAAGAAGAATAACTGGTAATGAGTGCAGAATTAGCTTTGAGAGTAAATCGAAGAAAGACGAAAGTAATGTGAAGTAGCCGAAATGACAACAGCGAGAAACTTAACAACATACTTAGTGATCACCAAATAAATGCAGTTAAGGAATTCTGCTACCTGTTATTACTGTGGACTTCAGTCCAAAGACTGGTCTGATACAGCTCTCCATCTACTCTGTCTTCTGCAATTCTCTTCATCTCCGAGTAATTACTGCAAATTACGTCCTTCTGAATCTGCTTACTGTATTCATCTCTTTGTCCCTCTACGCTTTTCCAACCCCCGCCGTTCCCTCCAGGACTAAGCTGGTGATCCCTCGATGCCTCAGAATGAGTCCTTCCAACGGATCCTTTCTTTTAATCAGGTTGTGCCACAAATTTCTCTTCTCTCCAATTCCATTCAGTACCTCCTCATTACTTACGTGATCTACCCAACTAATTTTCAGTATTCCTCTGTAGCACCACATTTCAGCAGCTTCTATTCTCTTCTTGTCTAAACTGTTTATCGTCCAATTTCAGTTCCATACATGGTTACACTTCATACAAATACTTTCGGAAAGGACTTACTGACACTTAAATCTATACTCGATGTTAACAAATTTCTCTTCTTCGCTCCGGTGAAATTTAATAATGATCGGATTTTCCCTGCTTTGTCGTAACTGCTGCATCAATTCATAGACTGTTTACCTCTCCATCGAATTTCGTACAAGAGCTCATCTCTCCACAAGCATGTAGTGTCTCTCACTGTCGCCATACGCAAACTGAAACAGAACATCAGGTGTACAGGTCTGAACAACAATGTATTAACCTGTCTTACCCTATTCAATCTTTTCACTCTGCTACAGCCATTTTGTAGCAGGTGGGCAGTGGAGTGAGGACTGGGTGTCAGACCAAAACTTTCAAACATTCACTAAAACTGGATATTAAGTACACTTTTCCAAATTTTTACGTCCAGGTGGAAGAGTTAAAAACATGAAATCAGAGTGTATCATAAGAAGTAGGTCTCATAATTGCTCGAAGTTATGAAAAGAACGTACAGTCATACGACTAAATCTCCTTTGTAAAATTTCTATATTCTTATGGGACTCTGGTGAAAGTATCCTCCTCTTTTTTGAATCGTAGGATAATTGTTTTAACGAACAGCATGAGTAATCCATTAGCATTAAGCAATAAATTTTTAATAAACCATACACGCAGTTTGAAAGAAAGTAAATGTTCTAAACGTCTGAAAAAATAAATGTCATACAATGGCTGAAACTATAATAAAATACAATGTTCCACCCAAGTAACGCAGTTTCCTGTGACTGTCCATCGGTCAACACAATCAGGCACCGCCAGTCCGTTGAGGACCCGGTATTGCTAACAGACCTGGCTCCACCGTCATTGCCAATTGACACCGAATTATTTGAAAGGCAAACATTTACTGGACCTCCAGTGACCATCCAACAGCTTATAAGTCAGACATTTATTTACATAAACAAATCAATCCTTTGCTGGCTATGCATGCAGTATCGTATCACTCATGCATGGAAGCTCAATAATCTTCATACTTCGCTACCCTCCCCCCCCCCCCCCCCCCCAATTCATCACACTAACACATCTCCAAATGCAGAGTAAACCACCAATCCAGGTAAGCATTGACATAGTCCAAAATTCAAGTCATTGTTATTCGCCAGACAATTACTTCAACAAGCCTGCACTACTCGTATACCCGGACGCCTCTGTGTTGCCGCATGTGTCTCCATCACTTGATTTCATACTGTCTGCGAACTCCTTTCCTTTACGACCCCGTATGGCGCCACCAGCGCTGGTCAAGGATTGGATAATTCGCATAAGTGTCACTCATCGGCACACGTGGAAGGTGGAAGGTGGAAGGTGCATCGCCATTAGGAAGACATGGTAACACGAATGGGTTATCTGCTTCGAAGCAACATGTTCAACAATCTGTGTGGAACGATGTGTTACGAAACACTTGTGTCGGCACCAGTACTGTATTCTGTCGCCACATAGCCATCCTGCTTTACACAGCGGACTGTCGTGTCCCACTGACGTGTCCTGAGAGGGAGTGGAAGGACTGCGTTGGTGCGCGTCAGAGAACTTACTTGGCATGAGGTCTCGGTGGTGTGGGCCGCCAACTCCTCACTGCTCCGTTGTAGAGAAGGCTGCAAGGTGAGCTAGAGTACGGAACTCGGATAGGATCTTAGGGAAGCTTTCATGTATGAACACTCGATGTATCGAACGATTATACTGGAAGTACCCCTGGCACTTGTGATTTAAATAAGATTCTATATACAGTCTCCAATGATTGTCTATCTGGCTATGCAGTTGCCATTCCTAACTTCCCAAACCTAAGTCCTAATACGCAGAGGCGAGCGCACCAGACTAAGTGTCAGCTGTGTCGATTCAGCCTAAGTCCCTACTTGTCGCTGTGCTCAATACTCTCCTGCAACTCTTGCAGCATCCCGACGCCGACTAACGTGGACCGGCGTCCTAAGTACCTCACTCCATCACTGTCTTTCGATCTAGCGGCTATCCGCTTTTATAGGGGTTAGTGCACCCGGCACCACTTGTTCTAGAAGGTTCTAGAAGGTTCTAGCACCCCGAACTTTGAGCCCTGAGTAGGCTAGTCACGCGGCAGCATGTGATGCCTACGTGATGAACTAGCCATTCACCACTGTTTGCTGTGTCCACGGGTTGCCACTAACTGTGTCTGAGCCTCGTGATACTGCATACTCCGCTCTTGTTAGTCGAGTACACATTACACATTACACATGAGATAGTCTGGTCACGTCCGCCTCGCTTGATCTGTAGCAATAATTTTCCAGCCTACAGCCTACATGATTTTAATTCTACCTTCTACTATTCGCGACAGGACAACCTCCGAGCTTCAAGTTCGCTGATGTCGACTACTGGTAGTTTCACCATCATTCAAACGCTATTCGTAGATGCCCAGGACAGTAGCACGCGAACACCGACTAGCTTCACCGTGCCCAAGATGCTCGTTCCCAGTAGCAGAGCCATAATAATCTCCCCTTAGTCGCTTATGTCAGTGGGGATGTCTCCATTTGCACCCCTTAACATCAGTGGAATGATTTCCCATTCCTCACCATTCCAGACATATTCCTTTCTCACTACGTCACGTGCCTCAAAGCCAGCACGTGTTGTGGTCATTATGTCTTGGCTCATCAGTGGTATAGCAAGTACTTATTGGCTGACTTAAGACCTAATGTCATTCTTCCAAGAAAAGAAGAGTATAAGTACGAAAGTAGAAGCTGGCATAACACATCTAATGTTCAAATAACTTAGGGAAAGCAACGGTCAAAATTCCGCCAGCAAACACCTTGTCATTTTTAAGATGGACAGGAATTTCGACGGCTGTCGGTGAAGTAACTGAATGGATTTTCGTAAGATATTTGAGAAACTAAGAAGTATGTGTTAAAACCTCGTTAGAAAATACTGGCTTGTCTGTGGGAGGAGAAGAATATCTGAAAAGAATGTTTTAGGGGAGATAAAGGGTAAAACTATCAAAATATTTTATTGCTTAAGTCATTTGCTGATCCCTTGCAGAGAAGCTACGCTTATCCCAAGAAAATAATTAGTCCTGGATTATTATTCCTAACACTCCCCAAACAGAAATGGAGAAACTGTAGAAGGTACTTGGAGCTCCAACCTTGACGGCTGCTGTAACGCTACATCTACTGTAAATAACAAATACAACCTTAGAGAGTATTCTTGCAAACATATGACTGGCTCAAGAAATATTTGACTGGTGGAATCCAACTCATTGTACTGGATGGCAAAGGATTCACAGAGACGAGATTAATATCTTGAGGGGCTCAGGAAACCATAGTAATACTTCTGAGATATATACATATCCTCCCCTCCCTCTCTCCACAGCTTCCTGCCACTCTTACCTTTCTACCTTTCCACCTGCCCACTACCCCTCTAACTCTTCAATCAGCCCCATGGATCTCCCCCCCCCACCCCCACCCCCACCCCCCAATGTACATCTCTTTCTGTCTCTCTCTCTGTCCAACCCGTACTTGCCCACCTATTTGGCCATCACGTCTGCCCTCTTTCTTTATGAAAAAAAATGGTTCAAATTGCTCTGAGCACTACGAGACTTAACTGCTGAGGTCATCAGTCCCCTAGACCTTAGAACTACTAAAACCTAACTAGCCTAAGGACATCACACACATCCATGCCCGAGGCAGGATTCGAACCTGCGACTGCAGCGGTCGCGCGGTTCCAGACTGAAGCGCCTAGAACCGCTCGGCCACACTGGCCGGCCTTTCTTTATCCATCTCCTCCCCTCCCATATCTCTGTCCACCTGATTCTGCCCTTTTCTCACTATCCATATCCTCCCTCCCCCTCTGTTTCCTCAACCATGCCCACCACAGGTGCTGCCTCTGCAAGGCATGCTTCCCACACAACATGCCACTTCCCCTCTATCTTTCTCCGTCTATATCCTCCTCCCCACACTTTCTGTCCAGCTCATTCTACCCCCGCCCCCCCTCTCTCTCTATCCTCCACTCAAACCCATTCTGTCAATCTCCCCCCCCCCCCTCCCACTCTCAGACCTCCATGTCTCCCTCCCCCCCTGCCCAATCTCTCAGCTGTGTCCATCTGCATGTGCAGCGCCTTGAAAGGAGATAAGATAAAGCAGGATGATCTGCACCCACCCAACACATCAGACATGCTAGGCAGCCTCAATGGTGGGATCTGGGAAACAATTTCTTGCCCCTGTTTTGTAGGCTGTACTGCAAAGGAGGGTGGTAAAGCAGGGCAATACTATTCACATACAGTCTGCCTGTTGCTCAAGGCAGCCATACACATATGTGCCAGGGGCTAGAAAAAATCGTTTTTGGCCATGTCTCCACTCCTACTGGAGCTACAAGGTTATAAACTGCACAGTGCTGATACTGGTAAGGCATGCTGTTTCTGTCCCTTGTTGGACTGAGATCTATAAATGGTTCTGGTAGGAGTTCCCAGACAACACACATACATACATACACTATCCTTCATATATACACTCACATAATGTGGGATCAGCAGCACCATAAGATTAATTGAGTGTAGACTCCTTTTGTATGCCTCAGCTATCGTCACTGAACGATGGGGGAACACAAGGAAATGCCTAATGTCTTCCACTTGGTGCAATGGATGTTATGCCTATTCAAATGTGAGTAAATCCGAGATAATGTCCATGACAAGAGAAAGAACACGATGTTAACCTATTACAAGATTAACGGAGAACATGTTGAGTGCATGTCTCATTGTACAAGGATTCAGAGTTAGAAGTAAGAACAGTTGTTAAATGGGACAATCACTCAAAATCACTACTAGGTAAGGCAAATGAAAGACATAGCTATGTTGGAAGTACCCCAGGAAGGTGAAGTGCTTACGTAAATGAAAGTGCATACAAGATCGTAGTGCGAGGAATTCTACAGTACTGATCTAGCGTCTCGAGTGCGTAACAAGTATCCATGACAATAGTCTTCGATACATAACAGGGGGATGTAACCCAAATGAAAGTGGGCCAGAAATGCTCGGGGAACAGAAATGGGAATCTTTAGAAGCATTAAGACATAGCTTTCGCTCAGTATGCGGATGCTGCAGGAAATCACTGATCCCAGTATGAAGTACACTTGGTCTGCAGCAGCTTGTGGAGTATACTCAGTGAAAGAGACCGCCAGTCACAAATTTTCAGAGGTGATAGTACGGACCAAAACAGGAAGAGACACACATCTTCCAATGAAATGTCTTTGTTTTCCGTATTTTTGAGACGTAGAAGTATGGATCAAACAAATGGTTCAAATGGCTCTGAGCACTATGGGACTTAACATCTCTGGTCATCAGTCCCCTAGAACTTAGAACTACTTAAACCTAACTAACCTAAGGACATCACACACATCCATGCCCGAGGCAGGATTCGAACCTGCGACCGTAGCAGTCGCGCTGTTCCGGACTGAGCGCCTGAACCGCTAGACCACCGCGGCCGGCAGTATGGATCAAAACAGGAAAAAAATTACTGGTAAACAAGAGCCTTAAAACGCATAGCTTCACTACTCTGAAACACATCTCTTATACTGAACAAGTGCTCATAGCTCCTATGGTATATAATTTAAATCCCATGTTTACAAGACGCTTTTTTCTCTTCTTGGCGGTGGATTTCTGGTCTACCTTCTACAACTGCGTAGAACTAGATGTAGATGTGGGCCACTTATGGCGTTCCGTCGCCAAATCATAGGGAGGAATTTTCAGTTAAGCTCGATTTCCTGTGGAGAGAACATTTGATATTTCAGAAGTTTATTAGTTCTCAGTGGTTAATATGGGATCAATTACTTATTTATTTTCAATTTCGGATCATATTACAAACCTCACCTTAATACTTTTCGTTTTTCTACTTTTTAAGATGACTTCTTTCACACCCTTGCTTCTACCTCAAGTAAACCCACTCCACTGGAACAAAGAGTGTTGTAGAAGTCTGTCTAATAAATTGAACAGTATTTTGATCGTTAAAACAGTGCTCTCTGACAGTGTGCACTCAGTCTCCTTGTGTCAGAAAACAAGTGAAGATAGCAGACAAAACTGTATGTTTGTTTTTGCTTCTGCCTCTAAAAATTCTGCTATCGCTCTTGAATTAATATCTTTGAAACAGTGTTGTACGTTTAATTTAATAAAATAAATATGAATATCTACGTTCCAAACTGGCGCCATA
The DNA here is from genome assembly GCF_023898315.1 of Schistocerca nitens. NCBI lineage: Eukaryota > Metazoa > Arthropoda > Insecta > Orthoptera > Acrididae > Schistocerca > Schistocerca nitens. The sequence goes on from NC_064620.1 coordinate 51,192,550, forward strand.
CATGTAATCAATAGCGAAAAAAAATTTGAGTTCCATTAAAGTGTTTTAATTAACGAATTATTTTCCAGCCAGAGCTTTAACAACGAATGAGTTTTGAAAGGGTATTAAATGCCCAACACATGGCTCGGTCCACGCAATCAGGTTTAATTATTTGGAACAACAACGGTTCCTGTAAAGGGCTTAAATTTCAGTGTAGCTACACCGGGATACTTGTCAGTAATTTGCGTTCGCTTATCACCTATGATGACGTAAGCGAAAATTATTTATGTAAAATGTAATTGGGCTGCATATGGTAAGCTATTGTTTAAGAGTCATGGCGCTTCATAGCATTATATTCTCTAGAAAGAAGAGAAAGGTATCGTATCCCGCACAGTGAATATGTATATGTATCCGTCAGAAACCCACGACAATGCAGCACTGGCGCAACCGATCCCTACTAGGGAGAGTGTTAACTATCACCTCGAAGTAGTCAAGCTGCGAACAAGAAACTTAGGGCCCTGACAGTCCTTCTATATATGTGCACTTTTCAGTGTCTCACAGTTTTCCGAGTCATGGATGACTCAGCGGAGACCTCAGAAGTCAGCATTTCGTCTGGTCAGCAAATTTTCGACGTACCACTATCCCATCGGCGCTCTTGGCATGCCCACCGCTCAATGACTTTTTTTCATAAGAGGAAAGAGAAGGATGTCAGTCGGCGACGATTTAGGAGAATACTGGTCTCAGGCAGGTTCGACCAGCTGAAAAATGCTCCTGCTGGAGCACAAAAATAGCGAATATGGACCTCTTTAAAAGACTCTGATAAGAAATGTTGGCATGCTAACACGTTTGTGCTCTTTTAATACAGTCCTAAATTCTTTTACCGCGTCCGTATTTCTAGTGAGCCTCCATACTCGACATCACCGTCTCACTGCCACTATCCACATACGTCTCCCTCCCAGTGTCTCCTTTTCCTCCAATTGGAATATTCTCCTCTCAGTCTCTCCCACTGTCATGGTCTCTATACCTTCCTCTCTCTCTGCCTTCTCTGACACTTTCACTTTCTCTTTCTACCACTGCCATTGCCTTTGTCCCATTCTTTTTTCCTCCCGTTTCCACTGTTTCTTTCTCTCTCGCTTACAGCCTGCTGTCTTTCTCTTAAACCACCATTGTCACCTCTGCGTACATGTCCTTGGGCATGGTTTGCTTGGGGTTTTGACTCCTCATCAAAATGAGGGTATAGCGGATGGGAGAAAGTGAGGAAATATTTCCGTGTTCAGGTTTACTGGTCTCCTCTTTCCGTGGCTCCCACTGCTACTGTCTCCATCTATCTGTGTTTCTCATTAACTGCCACTTTCTCTCTCCCTCCATGAATGTCTGCTCTTTATTTCGGTCTCACTGGCACTATATCCTCTCTCTTCCACCGTAACAGTCTCTCTGCTACTCTCTTTTAGCACAGAAAAACGCTAATATGTTTTCATGCCAAAATTTTTGTCGTGGACTGTGGAATGAGGATTGAGACAGCTGGCTCTCCACTTCTCTGTCAAAGTCTTTTAAAGAGAAAGATATTCGTTTTTTTGGGCTTCTTCTCCCTGTGATAACAGGTTTTTCTGCAAACGTAAAACGAATTCTGTAGGCGAGTAAAATTTTCGTCTCTTTAGTTATGTAGTTCGACATATTTACGTACTTCACCAATATAAACAACAAATAAGAATGCATAATACAATGTTAACATAAAATCGTCTGCTATCCAACACAAGTTCACGCTACACTATTTTACGTAACACAAGATTTTTGTCTACATCTACAGTATACCAAAAAATTCAGTGTCTCATTTGAAAGCACAAAGAATTTTGTGTGACAAAATAATTTTCTATAAGGTGCTTACACCACCAGGGGCACCATCACATAATTTACAGGTTAAGACAGGTCTGTATAGGCGTAAAGTGCCCATCACCAGTTTTTAACGGTGCACAAACGGCGATTAAAAACATAGTTTGGTGACATTAGAAACTTTGAGATGGCTGCAGAAACTTTGCCGTGTGTTCATTACTTCAGTTAAGACAGCATTTACGCCGCAGACGAGATAATACTTGCGTATTTAAAGTGCATACGTATGGTAACTTTGAATCATTGGATCTCGGTAAGGGATAATGGTATCGAAAGAAGAATAGCATCTTAAGAACGTATGACAAAGGTTTCGATTATCTGCCTCGAATAGAACCTATGGAAGTGGCGAAAACCCCTAAACCCTTTGTGTTCAATAAAACCCGAAATATGACCGAATGAAAAATCACGTTATCACGTGCAGCTTTTTGGAACATACGGTGTGTTAGGGGTGCTGTTCCAGGTATTTCCAGAGTTGACTGTGGAAAATGTATTAAGGAACAGTATCTCAACATTCACTTCGTTAGCAGTTTAATGATTATAGCCATCATGCATACACTCCTGGAAATGTAAAAAAGAACACATTGACACCGGTGTGTCAGACCCACCATACTTGCTCCGGACACTGCGAGAGGGCTGTACAAGCAATGATCACACGCACGGCACAGCGGACACACCAGGAACCGCGGTGTTGGCCGTCGAATGGCGCTAGCTGCGCAGCATTTGTGCACCGCCGCCGTCAGTGTCAGCCAGTTTGCCGTGGCATACGGAGCTCCATCGCAGTCTTTAACACTGGTAGCATGCCGCGACAGCGTGGACGTGAACCGTATGTGCAGTTGACGGACTTTGAGCGAGGGCGTATAGTGGGCATGCGGGAGGCCGGGTGGACGTACCGCCGAATTGCTCAACACGTGGGGCGTGAGGTCTCGACAGTACATCGATGTTGTCGCCAGTGGTCGGGGGAAGGTGCACGTGCCCGTCGACCTGGGACCGGACCGCAGCGACGCACGGATGCACGCCAAGACCGTAGGATCCTACGCAGTGCCGTAGGGGACCGCACCGCCACTTCCCAGCAAATTAGGGACACTGTTGCTCCTGGGGTATCGGCGAGGACCATTCGCAACCGTCTCCATGAAGCTGGGCTACGGTCCCGCACACCGTTAGGCCGTCTTCCGCTCACGCCCCAACATCGTGCAGCCCGCCTCCAGTGGTGTCGCGACAGGCGTGAATGGAGGGACGAATGGAGACGTGTCGTCTTCAGCGATGAGAGTCGCTTCTGCCTTGGTGCCAATGATGGTCGTATGCGTGTTTGGCGCCGTGCAGGTGAGCGCCACAATCAGGACTGCATACGACCGAGGCACACAGGGCCAACACCCGGCATCATGGTGTGGGGAGCGATCTCCTACACTGGCCGTACACCACTGGTGATCGTCGAGGGGACACTGAATAGTGCACGGTACATCCAAACCGTCATCGAACCCATCGTTCTACCATTCCTAGACCGGCAAGGGAACTTGCTGTTCCAACAGGACAATGCACGTCCGCATGTATCCCGTGCCACCCAACGTGCTCTAGAAGGTGTAAGTAAACTACCCTGGCCAGCAAGATCTCCGGATCTGTCCCCCATTGAGCATGTTTGGGACTGGATGAAGCGTCGTCTCACGCGGTCTGCACGTCCAGCACGAACGCTGGTCCAACTGAGGCGCCAGGTGGAAATGGCACGGCAAGCCGTTCCACAGGACTACATCCAGCATCTCTACGATCGTCTCCATGGGAGAATAGCAGCCTGCATTGCTGCGAAAGGTGGATATACACTGTACTAGTGCCGAAATTGTGCATGCTCTGTTGCCTGTGTCTATGTGCCTGTGGTTCTGTCAGTGTGATCATGTGATGTATCTGACCCCAGGAATGTGTCAATAAAGTTTCCCCTTCCTGGGACAATGAATTCACGGTGTTCTTATTTCAGTTTCCAGGAGTGTAGTATGTTTGTAAGTAGGTTAGTACCTCCAAGCTCACATGACACAAGCAAGCCATTAAAAGTATATTATAGCCTGGGCAGCAGGTCCGGTATTGAAGTGTGGGTACGTGAAGGCAAGCGTAGTCAAATTCAAGGCACAGTTAGTAACATGCAGAAAACATCAAGTAATAAATTCAGTGATGTGTTAGCGGGAAGACGGTTAGGCGCAAAGAAAAAGTATCTCACGAACTGAAGATAGTACATACACAGTACGAATGATCACAATATCTGAGCTTATACCCCTAAAACCTTGTATTGGTACTGTGCACTGACGCCCACGGACCTATAGCCGAAAGATGACACAGCATGTGTGATTGTGTCTTGTGTAGAATGAGCTGCGGTATCGTCATGTATCCAGAACACCACATTAGACAGTTTCCCACGACGCCATCGTCCTGACGACTTCCGGTAACCAAGTTAGAGGGCTATCGCAGTGTGCTTCTGTGGCGGTTGGCCCCTTATGAGCACCACACCACAGTAGGGCCAAAAAACACTCAACATATCCTTGCCCTTTGATAGCCAGGTTTCACCATTTTAGGCGGTGGTGAATTCACATGTCTCCACTGCTTGCTTTGCTGCTTTGTCTGTAGGCCTTTGTGATACACCGAGCATTCATTCATAGTGGTTAGGGGTCTAAAGAAGTCACCTGTATTGATTTGACACACGATCAAAATTTCCGCTGCCGCCTCTGTTCGATGGGCCTTTCGAATTGTTGTGAGCGGTCGCGGAACTCAGGACTGATTTTGACTTTTGCTGCTACCCCCTCAATTGTAATAAATCGATGCCCGAGCATCAGGAAACACCTTTAGATTTCCAGTTTAGTACGGAGAAACGCGTCTGCCACTTTGTTATTGGCCCTTTAGAATGGTTTAGCCACAATGGGAAGTTCAGAGGCAACTAACCACTGTGTGATAACAGGTTCCATTGTTGCCACACACTTCAGCACAGCTCAGGATGGATTTCAGTGCATGTCTAAGTGAATAAACGGATATCTTTGAGAATTTTCATACATTGCTACTGTTGTGCATGACATATTTACTAAAATATTGATTCCGATTTTCATTTCTTGTAGCATACATTGTATCTAATACATTGTGTTGCTTTCAGCTTTCTCTTCCAAATCCCAACTTGTGTGAAACAGGTATTTAAGTTGAGTCTGAATTAATCACGAATCACGCCCACGCTTGAGATTTAGTGTTGTACTTAAGGTAAGCAAACGATTTACTAACGCTATCGTTTATTTAGACCCTATCAGTGAACAGGACGGTTAGGAGATTGACATAATATATATATATATATAATATATAATTATATAATATATATATATAATATATAATATATATTATATATATAATATAGGAGATTGACATAATATATATCTTTGAAAGGGAATGAATGTGAAGGTAAACTAAGCATATAAGTTTACTCTTTGGTTTATTAAGAAACACAGTTGGAGTTATAAAGGATTAAAAAAGAAATACGTGAATTTGAACATTATAATAACGTATTTTCTGATAATAGCTGCAAACTGAAACACTGATTTGACAAAGTTGCTAAAGGAGTTGGAGTTGCTTAATAATCTCACGTCTGACTCTATTACCTCGTTTTCAGTCTGAGTTTGGAGATCACAGTCATTGTTTGTCTGCACCTACAACCTAGGAATCCCAAAGGTCTCAAGGACCACTGATGAATATGAAACAATGCAGCCTACCTCGAATTTCAGCTATCATTCACTCATTTGTCCTAGTTTTGCCAGAGCTGTAAGTGAGTAGAGTGGAGACACCGTGGCTCCCTGATCTGACGTTCAGCTCTTCGATCAGGCAGCTGAGTACTCGAACATTGAATTCCAGACCACTCCACCATTTGAGAGCGCAACCGCGTGTCCGCGACTTGTCCGGATCTGATACTTTCTAAGACTCCAAAAAGCAGCTTCCACCTTCTTCCGTCAACAAACTGTGCCCAGCAATCCTCTCAAAAATTACTACAGCCCACCATTGGCGTAATTGTTTCTTCGACAAAGTATTGCATCAAGAGAAAGCGAAACATCAACGAGCCAATAACTGAATTTCTTCCCATCTTTTCTAAAATACTTCCCACTGAGTGTTATGTCCCCCTGACATTACTTCCAATACACCAATCAGTGCTCATACAGCTACCAGCTAGCCTCGAAGTGCAGGTTCTGTGAAAATATTAAAAACGATCCATGAGGCTAGTCGCCAACGTTGCTGCACCTTCTGAAACTTACATATATCAGAGCTATTGTTTAATGTTTCTTTGGAAAGCTATGGGATGCATATCTGTTCAAGTATTTGTTCTCTCATTTCCTAGCGTCTACCACCTGCAGACAGAGTTCCGTCTTTTTGAATGAAGGCTTTTGTCTCAGCCATGCCACAGGCTCTGCCATAAATGAAGTTCTGGCCTCTCTGCCTGCCCATCGTTCAGCAAAGACCCCTCCACACACACATACACACACACACATTGTGTGGAAACTAGACCTGCACCTCTCTTCCCTATGTTTCTGCGAAGGCCAGTGTGCCTGCAGCTTCCCTTGCCTCGTTTCGTCAGTCTAGATGCCCTGAACAGGAGAGAACAAAGGTTGTTATATATAAATTAATAGTCTTGGTCAGAATAAAATATAGTTACAACTTGCTGATTGCTACTTTCAGTTGACTATTCGTCCACTTGACTGCGAATGGGGTGTCAGTGATAAATCTATATGCACTGTCTGGAGGAGACCGGTACCAGCGAGAATACACTGTTAGTATTTTAATAGTATTGAGCACAGTAAAATTAATTACAATTTGTTGATTATCGATTTTATTCGATTAGCAACCCCCCTTGGATCAAGCTTCTCCAAGAATCAGTGCCTGGTTAGAAAGCTACTAATTGTAGTTCATGGTATTGTGCCCAGTATTGTACTTCAATATAGATTCTTTAGTAAGCATGATCTAACAACGGAAATCAACAACTTGTAGCTGTATTTTATTGCGATTGAAACTATTAATTTTTTTATCATATATATCTTCTTCATCCGATGATATCAGTTCCTACAAAGAACTGACGTTCTTACACCACTCACCCTATCAATAGGTTATAAGTTCTCTCTGCTACGGGAAATGAAATTCGGCCTCAGCCACTGAAACTCACTTCACTTGTTGGGAAACGTACTGTGACCCCTCTCAAGGCGAGGAAAACGCTAGTCTATTATTCATCAGCGGATCAAATGGCACCACTTAGAGAAACGACAGCAAGGGACGGGGAATAAAGCCGTGTGCTCTCACTGTGTGTGCTCAGAGGTATCATTCAACATGTTGAAGAGGCCTTTCGGTAAGCCACTGAGGGTAGAACTGAAATCAGCTACAGCTTGCACGCGAGGTGAAATAAACTGTACCTACCGTCTGGGCGCTAAGGCGTACTTGGATCATTCCACCTACTGGCAGAGCGGGTTGAGACTATAATATTCGTTCATGGAACATCATGAGAGCTAATGGTCTTTAGCTTTGTCCCCAGACCTGATCGTGCACCCTCTGGTTCAACCAGAGACTTTGAAGGTTATGCGACAAGCTGTGCGGCAATTTCTCAGATTCATAACAAAGGTTGAGAACTGCAGAGTCCCCCTAAAATGTTCAGTTGTGCATTACAGATCTGAGTCGGATACCCAGTCGGCTAATTGTGTGTTCCTTTTCTTAGATTAGGGACTCTCCATGAAGTCCAGGTGTCGACAGATGTAAGAGGCTCTGGAATCTCAGCTTAAAATCCAAAGCAATGTCCCCCATAGGCGAAAGTATTGAAATCGTATTGGATGCCTATCAAAACGAAGTGCTAGAGTTTAAGGTGCAGTGGAGCTCACAAAATACAAGGTACATACGGCTAGTAAAAACTCAAAATTTACAGCACATTGATTTTTCTTTTAAATCAAACTATAATTGTAAATGATACGTTAATGAGAAATGGACGTAGTATAATAATCGTGGCGGACAAAAAAACCCAAAACCACCGAGACAGAAACCGAACTTTCATGTGAGACAGTTTGAGCAAGACACAGTTTTAGCGGTGGGAATGAAATTATATGAAATTATGATTGGAGCCTTCTGTCGACAGCCTGACTCACCTCTAGACGTAACAGGAAACCTTTTGGGAAATTCTCACTTGGCTAATACGAAAGTTCCCCAGTCCCGCGGTAATCAGGGGAGAGACCGTAATCCTCAAAGGAGACTTTAATCATCCAACTGTCAATTGGGTTAATTACAGTGCAGTTACTGGTGGGCGTGACAAACATTCTATGAAACATTACTAAATACTTTCATTGAAAATTACCTACAACAGGTAGTTGAAGCATCACTCAAGACGGAAACGTGTTGGATTTATCCCCTTTAAGCATATCCCCACTGAAACTGATATCTCTGGCCATGAGACTGTAGTAGCAACAATAGCACAAAAGGTAACTGAAGCACGTAGAAAGTTTTATACGTTGAGGTACCTGTATAAAGGGGCAGTAGTGTTATATCATGGTGCGGAACCTGGAACATTTAACTGTGGACAGCAGCACGTAGAAAATCTATGGCTCAAGTCTAAAAGAGTAGTTGACCTTCCACTGGATCGTTATGTACCTAGTATAACATAGTACAACAAGGAACTTCCATAGTATACAATAGCCGTAAGGAAACTTCTAGAGAAACAAACAGTAACATGTGAACTTACATGAAATGCGCTTCGCTATCAAGTGCTGATCCCTCAAGTTAAAATATGTGTTCAGAGGTTGGAAGCAAGCATGGGTCACACCCGTCTTCAAGAAGGACAACTGAAATGATCCACAAAATACTGTTCAGTACCCTTGGTATCCATTAGCTGCAGAATCTTAAAACTCTTTGACCTCAAGATCTTCACTAGAGGGACCTCCTCCATGCCAGTCAAGATCGATTCTGAAAACATCGATGATGTAGAATGTAATTCGCCCTTTTCTCACATGACGTCCTCAATGTCATAGACCAAGGCAGTCAGGTAGATGCAGTATTTCTTAGTTTCCGAAAATCATTTGTCTCTGTACCATAATTAAGTTCGGTATCTAAAATACGATAGTACTGGGAATCAAGTTAAATTTTCGAGTGGACTGAGGATTTCATGTTAGGGAGGATGCAGCATGTTATCTTGAATGCATAGTCACCGACAGATGTAGAAGTTACTTAGAGTGTGCTGCAGAGAAGTTCGTTAGGATCCTTTTCGTTGAAGTTGTATATTAACGACCTTATAGACCATATTAATGCTCACCTCAGACTTTTTGCAGATTATGCAATTATTTATAGTGAAATGCTATATGAGGCAAGGTGCACAAATATTCAGTCAGATCTTAATAAAATTTCAAAGTGATGGGAAGATTGTCAATCAGCCATAAATGTTAAGATATGTAAAACTTTGCACTAAACAAAACGAAAAGCCGTAATATCCCATATCAACAATGTCGATGAGTCACTGTTAGAATCTGTCAGGTCATAGAAATACATGCGTGTAACAATTTATACGTATATGGAATGGAACAATCACATAGTCTCTGTGATAGATGAAGCAGGAGGTACACATCGGTCCACTGATAAATGTAAGGAAGGGAAGAAGATTAGGGGTCAACGTGAAGTCGACATCGGGGATATTACAGACGGAACACAGGTTTGAAATATGTTTAAGAGGGTGGAAGATATCGGCCATACCAATACAAAGGAACCATCCCGCCATCTGCCTGGAGTGATCTAGGGAAATTACGGAAAACCTACAGCTGGATGGCTGGAAGTCGATTAGAACCGTCGCCCTCCCGAATGTTAGTCCATTGTGCTAAAAACTGCACCATTTCACACAGTCAGTGCTCGAGTATTAAGGAAATGGAATAACTTTTTAATGGCAATTGCTTACCCACCTCATAACAGAGCTCAAATGTCTGGGACCCGTGCCAAATAAGACTAACATGGGATACTGAAAAGATACAAATACGGACAGCGTGAATAGCTACATGTTTGTCTGACCAATGGGAGAGAGTGAAAGAGATGTTGAAAGAACTGAAACGCCAAAGCCTTGAAGATAGAAGCAGTCTGTCCCTTGAAAGCCTAGTTAATAAGTTTCAGGGGCCATCCTACATAATGAATCTAGAAATATGTTGCAATCCGCTACGTGTGGCTCTTTAGGTATTGAGAAGACAAGGTTAAGCTAATTACAGAGTGGACAACGCTTTCAAACATCCTTCCCGCTATTTATCCATGAACTGGACACAAAAGGCCCTTGTACTGATACAATGGGAAATGCACTGTCCTGTCACATTAACGTGACCTGAGATCCCCTGTTACACCCGCAGGACTGGACAGATAGCTTAATTTGTGGAACGGGGCCAAAATGAGTGGCTGTCAGATGCACTCGAACATGCTACTTTATTCATTCGACAAACATTAGAAGAGATCAGAAAACATTAAAAACAGAGCAAGCCAAACATTAATTTTAGAACTCAATTCTCGGCTAAATGCGCCATTCAATCTCACGCCTCAAGGGCAAAACTAATTTAAAACCGGCTGAAGGCCAATCACTTAAGACTCAAAAACAAGAATGTGAATTTTAAAAGGAAAAAGGCCTCATCTTAAGACATTTCTCTGAATTAAGCTGAAGGCGAAATAACTTTAATTTAAAATCGGCTAGAAGTCATACATAAACAAACAACAAGGACAAGTAAGAAAAGGCAGCACATCAATTGGCGCTCTGAAGTTTCCAAGGGTCGGCGTGGAATTCAAACACTAACGCTCACTTAGGTAAGACAGGCAGTCGGCCCAACAATTCTCAATCTGACGGCAACCCTACCGACAGACAGTCAACGAACCAAGCGACAGGATAACTTCCGCTCCACCTGACCAGCACACAATTGGGAGTTCAATGGAACAACTCAGAAGGTATCGACGCCCACAACAAATTAGACATTCAGCTGTCAAATTACACGCCGTGATGGACAGCCACAACACGACGAGGAAAATACACTGCCTGAACTTACGTCAACGGCCAGGGCAGGTAACCGGAACGTTAACGGCCACAAGGCAGAAGATTCCGCTGGTGCACTTCAATTCAAAATAATCAAGTTAAGTTAAACTCCATAGGAGGGCGGCTAGAATTTCTCCAACTTTAAAACACACGTTGTTGCTCATGGGAATGTCCCAACAGCCCACAACGAAATTCAAACGACACAATGTGAACAGTTGGGGCTGGGTGGTAGGTTAAGTAAACACTCAACTTTCGTGTCCGGGATAGGTGAACCACGGACCTCGTAGCAATGGGAACAGCCCATCATACTCCAACCGCGCGTCGACGCCGCCAGCACGCCCGGCCAGACAAGCAGCACGGAGACTTCCTCGCTGCTCCACGCCAACCAACCAACTGCCCAGGCCCGGAAACGGTGAAAGGACCAAATATACGTCGGACGATGAGACGACCAAACCGAACGACCCACCAACGGTTGTCCCGCTCCAATCGCGCTCCAGCGGACAGTTCATGCATGTAGCCAGCGGTTGGCGAGCACTGGCTGTCGGCCCCTCACCGGCGCTCCGTCCCCGACATCACTGCTGCTGCGTCCCGACTGCTCCGCTGGTCCGTATCCAACTGACTGCCAGACAAACGACGACCCGGAAATACTATCGGTCGCTCCAGAAATAGTGTGACAGTGCACTTATCGATAGCGCTGCTGCTGCCGCTCATGGGCAAGTGAGGCAGGAAGTTAGTGACGCCAATAAATGGAATAAGAAAACGAGGCGGCAGTTCCAGAATAGAAGATGACGAACAATAAATGGCATGAACACGAGGCATGTACGGCTCAATCAACTGTTAAAAGCCTGAGTAATCAACTTTCGCAGCGCAGACCGCTACGAGACGTGCAGGAAAAGAGACTCTTAGGCGCTGGAACGCATGGACATGGATGTGGAGCCATTCCGACTCCATTGCTGTGGCCAGCTGTGCTACGCTTCTCGGTTGAACATCCATAGCGTGAAGAGCCTAATCTAGTTGGTCACACTAATTCTCAATTAGATTTAAAATACTGGAAGTGCGGTAAACTCTTCCTGTGGCTCTTTGGACCACGCACGTACACTACGAGCTATGTGATACGTTGCATTGTCCTGCTGGTAGATGTATTCATGTCGAGGAGAAACAAACTGCATGTAGTGCTGGAGGTGGTTCCAAAGGAGACATTCGTACTTGTGTTGACCCATTGTGCTATCCAGAGTGACGGAGTCATTCTGGGTATGCCATGAAAACCTTCCTCGAACTATAACGCTCCATCCTCCGGTCTGGACCCTACCGATGATTGTTGCAGGATATTTGCTTTCAGACGGTTGACGCCTTCACGTCAACGGCCATTCGTGCTAAGCAGCATAAAACGCAATTCGTCTGAAAATGCCACCTGTCGCCAATCTGGACATCCAGTTGCTGTACTGGCGTGCGAATTCCAGCCTTCGTTGCTGGTGAATGGCAGTCAATATGGATGCATGAACCAGGTGCCTGCTGCGGAGGCTCTTAGGCTGAACTATCATCACTTGTGACAGCCGCTTGGTACATCTAGGTGGTCAGTTGTTCAACAGTTGCCTCGCCGCCGATTATGGATAGCACCATTTATACAGGGTGTTACAAAAAGGTACGGCCAAACTTTCAGGAAACATTCCTCACACACAAAGAAAGAAAATATGCTATGTGGACATGTGTCCGGAAACGCTTACTTTCCATGTTAGAGCTCATTTTATTTCTTCTCTTCAAATCACATTAATCATGGAATGGAAACACACAGCAACAGAACGTACCAGCGTGACTTCAAACACTTTGTTACAGGAAATGTTCAAAATGTCCTCCATTAGCGAGGATACATGCTTGTACCCTCCATCGTATGGAATCCCTGATGCGCTGATGCAGCCCTGGAGAATGGCGTATTGTATCACAGCCGTCCACAATACATTTGGTATCGGGGTTGCGTAGACAAGAGCTTTCAAATGCCCCCATAAATGAAAGTCAAGAGGGTTGAGGTCAGGAGAGCGTGTAGGCCATGGAATTGGTCCGCCTCTACCAATCTATTGGTCACCGAATCTGTTGTCGAGAAGTGTATGAACACTTCGACTGAAATGTGCATGAACCACATGTTGTGTCGTACTTGTAAAGGCACATGTTCTAGCAGCACCCGTATGAAATCATGATAACGTGCTCCATTGAGCGTAGGTGGAAGAACCTGGGCCCAGTCTAAAATGAGCTCTAACATGGAAATTAAGCGTTTCCGGACACATGTCCACATAACATCTTTTCTTTATTTGTGTGTGAGAAATGTTTCCTGAAAGTTTGGCCGTACCTTCTTGTAACACCCTGAATGCGCACGATGTACTTTAACGACGGCAGCATACGTGCAGTTTACAAATTGAGCCGTTTCAAAAATGCGTCCACCTTCGGCACGAAAGCCAGTGATCATTCCCTTTTCAACGTCAGATAAATCGTTCCGTTTCCTCATTATTACAACGATTGCACTCTTCGTCTCCCAGATACTGTTTGTAACCCTCCAGTGCCAGAGGTACCACCCGCCTCCTGTTTGCGAATATTCCAATTTGACGTCGAACAGAGACTGAAACACCCCCGTTTATGTTTCTTTATTGGGTTTTGAGTCATTCCATATTAACCGTTTTAGTAAATTGACTGATGTGTTTTCTATGCAAATGTACATTGTAATACAAGACGACACGCCTTTTTGTGTGTCACAGAGTGTTTTACTTTATATTATGACATAACGTAATATACTTTTACGAATTTTATGAGTTGACTGGAACGTTTATTGTTATTTTAAAATTAACACTATAACTGTAACTCTTTTTAAATGGAATGCTTCCGTTTTCTGTTATTTACTATCACTTAAATTTGTGTTAAACCAAGGTGACTAGTAATTACATATAACAAACTGTATTAAATACCGTTGATCGTCGCTGGGGGTGTTACCGTCTATTCACGTGATCTCAGTATGCTATTTAAGCCCATACGAAGGGTTAGTCTTGCCAGCGTTGCCTGGAACTCCGCCCCCACCCGCTTTTACAAGGCCCTCCAAATTCTTGAACGCCATGCGCTCCGCCTTGCCTTCTATATCTGCCCTTCTTCCCCCACACGGCTCCTGTACGAACTGATCCCCTTCTCCCACCTTCTCCTGTTCCTCCAACATCTTCGCATACTTCACATTGTCCGCAGGCTTGATCCCCACCCCCCATCCCTCTGGTTTCCCTATCCACCCCCCGCCCGTTGCCGCGCCTCTATTGCTGTATCCCTCCCTCTCTCCACCTCGACACCCTCCATCTCCTTCACCAGGGCAATTTCCAACGCCTCCCCCTCCCGGATGACGAACTTCGCCATGACATCTACCCTTCCTTCCAACTATAACCTGGCCTTGTTCCTGCCCTCCCCAGGGCCCCCTTTTCCCTCTCTCCTCCTTCTCCCAGAGCGGATTTTCCTCCTTCCCCCTCCCCCCCCCCTGAGCCTCTGAACCCCATACTTGCCTCTTTCCTTCCCACATCCCTCCCTACCTGGCCCTCTTCAGCGCGCCCCCCGCTCATCACCCCCATCCCTTCCCCTCCCTCCCTTCTTCCGGTCTCCCTCATCTCCTTGCGCCTGGCAGATCCTCTGTTTTGATCATCGTCAGTGTGCCACGTTAGTGTTGTGTTTAGTGCTGTTTCTCCTGTGCGTCAAGAGGTGTGATTTTAATTGTGTGCTGCCTTGAGGTTCGCTGTTAGTGTTTGTTATGTGCTACGCCATCCGTCGATACTTTTTATGCTCCGGTCTTACTGTGCCTTGTGTTCTTTTAACTGCCACAGTGTGTGGCTTTTTGTGTGCGCTACTTTTTTACACGTTTTTACCTCCATTTTACCGTCGCCCCTTTTTTTGTCTATTGCCTTCCACGATGTTCCCCCTTCTTTTATATCTATGTTCACCATATTCTCTTCTTCACTGTCTTCTATTGTTCGTTCTATGTCTTTCGGCTGAAGAGCAGCGCATATGCTGGCGCCAGCCCGCCCCGATGGGGACTTGAAATACAATAAAGAAAACAAAAAGTTAGTATCGCATAATAGTTTCCTGTCGTTATGTAGACTGGAGTGACACCACCAGCAGTCGACCAATGGGTAACATATTTTAAATTTACGTAATTTTAGCTGTTGTATAACAGAGCCTTTCTGACGGATATCTATAATTTCACAGTGTAAACGCCCAGAAGATGACCCCTACGTCGGGTTGAAACCGGTTGGCGGTATTATAACAATAATAAATGCGATTAAGACTGTTCTTGAATTATCGAAGCTTGATGGATTACACGTAAGGCTCTGCATGGCTGTGCTGTCCTCGATGTCAGTGTACAAGCGGAGGGTGCTCTACACAGTGCGACAAGTAATAACCCCTGTCTTGCAGCACATACGGCCGCCGAGTGGGGACCCGCCACAAAGGCGGGCCCGAACCCCAGGCAGCGGAGCCGCTGCACATCAGACGCGGACCGCAACGCGCGGGTGGGGGCGGCGGCTGTCTGACAGCGGCTGGTCGCGTGTCGCGCGCCGCCCGCTACACTAGATATAGCGCTCGCCAAGCCGCTGACACAGCATGACACGGTACAAGCGCAGGAGCAAACGCAACACGGGCGCCCACACGCGCCAGGTAGACGGCTGGCGTGGGGGCCAGTGGCAAGTGGCGCAGTCAAGCTCCGACCATTACCTCGTCCTGCAAACTGCGTGGGGACTGCTCCGTCGCTCACTAATTTGAATGACAAGCACATACTCCTAGAGGCTAACAGGGAAGCCTGGAGACTTACACAAGAAAATGAGGTGGGTAAAGTGGGAGATAAACTTTGCTATTTATGAACCAAAATATCAGAGGTATGAAACCGGTTGAAATTTGCATCTACCGCATTGCGATAACGTGTTGAGATACACAGGGACACGTATCATGTCGTTTTTGGAAACCCAGAATATACTCTGTAGGAATCAACATGGATTCCGGAAACAGCGATCGTGTGAGACCCAACTCGCTTTATTTGTTCATGAGACCCAGAAAATATTAGATACAGGCTCCCAGGTAGATGCTGTTTTCCTTGCCTTCCGGAAGGCGTTCGATACAGTTCCGCACTGTCGCCTGATAAACAAAGTAAGAGCCTACGGAATATCAGACCAGCTGTGTGGCTGGATTGAAAAGTTTTTAGCAAACAGAACACAGCATGTTGTTCTCAATGGAGAGACATCTACAGACGTTAAAGTAACCTCTTGTGTGACACAGGGGAGTGTTATGGGACCATTGCTTTTCACAATATATGTAAATGACCTAGTAGATAGTGTCGGAAGTTCCATGCGGCTTTTCGCGGATGATGCTGTAGTATACAGAGAAGTTGCAGCATTAGAAAATTGTAGCGAAACGCAGGAAGATCTGCAGCGGATAGGCACTTGTTGCAGGGAGTGGCAACTGACCCTTAACATAGACAAATGTAATGTATTGCGAATACATAGAAAGAAGGATCCTTTGTTGTATGATTATATGATAGCGGAACAAACACTGGTAGCAGTTACTTCTGTAAAATATCTAGGAGTATGCGTGCGGAACGATTTGAAGTGGAATGATCGTATAAAAATTAATTGTTGGTAAGGCGGGTGCCAGGTTGAGATTCATTGGGAGAGTCCTTAGAAAATGTAGTCTATCAACAAAGGAGGTGGCTTACAAAACACTCGTTCGACCTATACTTGAGTATTGCTCATCAGAGTGGGATCCGTACAAGATCGGGTTGACGGAGGAGATAGAGAAGATCCAAAGAAGTGCGGCGCGTTTCGTCACAGGGTTATTTGGTAACCGTGATAGCGTTACGGAGATGTTTAGCAAACTCAAGTGGCAGACTCTGGAAGAGAGGCGCTCTGCATCGCGGTGTAGGTAGCTTTCTGTCCAGGTTTCGAGAGGGTGCGTTTCTGGATGTATCGAATATATTGCTTCCCCCTACTTACACCTCCAGAGGAGATCACGAGTGTAAAATTAAAGAGATTCGAGCGCGCACGGAGGGTCTCCGGCAGTCGTTCTTCCCACGAACCATACGCGACTGGAACAGAAAAGGGAGGTAATGACAGTGGCACGTGAAGTGCCGTCCGCCACATACCGTTGGGTGGCTTGCGGAGTATAAATGTAGATGTAGATGTAGAATGTAGTGTCCAGTTACCCTTGAGGGCTTTCATATAACTACGCACCCTCCGATTCGACGTTGCAATATTAAAAGATTTGGCTGGTTTCGTTGCCTAGGGCCTGGGATACGCAGTTGCCGCATTACATGCCAAATCCTGCTGAGTCTACAGTATACGATAAGAATACACACATGAATCGAATGGCCGAAGGTTCTATCACTCGGCTATTGCGAATTATGAAAGTAACAAATAAATTTATAAATCAGATTGAAATTAAATAAAATCTGCAGGTACTACCTTAACGACTTTAAATGATGAGTAAGATAGCAGAAGTACTTTTGAGAATGCGGTATATATCTGCAAAACACTTATTGGTGTCGGTGATCCAGCAATTAAATAAAATATAAGTTGAATAACAGGGAAACAATAGATTCCTACTGGACGTTATTAGTTATGAACAACAACATAGCTCGCGAGATATTCACTTCTAAACGCACACTACGTCTTTACTGTAGAAACCTCGGAAATCTCACAAGTTCACAAGTCCGCACGCCCAAGTACTTCTATCACTCGCGACCACGCGCAAGCCGCTCCACACACTCCAAATCTCTCCGCGGCTCCGCGTCCGTCGCGCCGTACCGTCCAGCACTTTCCGTCCAGTGCCGTACTGTCCCTAACTGCCCCCGTGTCCTCTCTCCGGAACTCGCTTCCATCCAGCCTCCCCATTCAAGACCGCTGTGATTGGCTAGAGCGCTCGCGCCATGTCTTCAATCCAACGTCCACTCACAAACATATTTAAATACACTCCTGGAAATTGAAATAAGAACACCGTGAATTCATTGTCCCAGGAAGGGGAAACTTTATTGACACATTCCTGGGGTCAGATACATCACATGATCACACTGACAGAACCACAGGCACATAGACACAGGCAACAGAGCATGCACAATGTCGGCACTAGTACAGTGCTCAATGGGGGACAGATCCGGAGATCTTGCTGGCCAGGGTAGTTGACTTACACCTTCTAGAGCACGTTGGGTGGCACGGGATACATGCGGACGTGCATTGTCCTATTGGAACAGCAAGTTCCCTTGCCGGTCTAGGAATGGTAGAACGATGGGTTCGATGACGGTTTGGATGTACCGTGCACTATTCAGTGTCCCCTCGACGATCACCAGTGGTGTACGGCCAGTGTAGGAGATCGCTCCCCACACCATGATGCCGGGTGTTGGCCCTGTGTGCCTCGGTCGTATGCAGTCCTGATTGTGGCGCTCACCTGCACAGCGCCAAACTCGCATACGACCATCATTGGCACCAAGGCAGAAGCGACTCTCATCGCTGAAGACGACACGTCTCCATTCGTCCCTCCATTCACGCCTGTCGCGACACCACTGGAGGCGGGCTGCACGATGTTGGGGCGTGAGCGGAAGACGGCCTAACGGTGTGCGGGATCGTAGCCCAGCTTCATGGAGACGGTTGCGAATGGTCCTCGCCGATACCCCAGGAGCAACAGTGTCCCTAATTTGCTGGGAAGTGGCGGTGCGGTCCCCTACGGCGCTGCGTAGGATCCTACGGTCTTGGCGTGCATCCGTGCGTCGCTGCGGTCCGGTCCCAGGTCGACGGGCACGTGCACCTTCCGCCGACCACTGGCGACAACATCGATGTACTATGGAGACCTCACGCCCCACGTGTTGAGCAATTCGGCGGTACGTCCACCCGGCCTCCCGCATGCCCACTATACGCCCTCGCTCAAAGTCCGTCAACTGCACATACGGTTCACGTCCACGCTGTCGCGGCATGCTACCAGTGTTAAAGACTGCGATGGAGCTCCGTATGCCACGGCAAACTGGCTGACACTGACGGCGGCGGTGCACAAATGCTGCGCAGCTAGCGCCATTCGACGGCCAACACCGCGGTACCTGGTCTGTCCGCTGTGCCGTGCGTGTGATCATTGCTTGTACAGCCCTCTCGCAGTGTCCGGAGCAAGTATGGTGGGTCTGACACACCGGTGTCAATGTGTTCTTTTTTCCATTTCCAGGAGTGTACATACGAAATACTTGAGTTATATTTAAGTAACTGAAATGAAATAAATATTCCTACGACTGGACTATAAACACGCACTAACACACATTTTTAAATACATACACACTTAAATAAACATATATCAAAAGAAAAGAAGCGAAAGGTAGGCCATGAGACTAATGTCTCTGTGCTTTCTAAAACACAGTAACTAATTGACCAGTTTCTTCATGAATAGCATTTATCGGATATTAACAAAGACATAGGTGAATCAATATATTTATATGCATGCTGATACCGTTTTTTCGTGTAACTGTGGAGTACTTATGGCGTGACGCCATCGATAGTAATAGCCCACTTTGACCTCCAATAACTCACGTACTATTTAAGTTACGTGCCTGTAATTCGTACCAATTTAGGTTTACACTAATAGCTTTCTAAAGATACGGCAATCGACAAACTCGAATGAAGCGTTTATAGTTTGGAAATTCGTTGCTCTATGTTACTTGTATAATTTACCGTCAAATACTAAACTTTAAACTAATAAAGATTTTGAAAATCTGATTACACCATCAGAATCGTCATGTAAATAATGGTAATCTATATGTTCTTTTTGAGGTAACATGATTCATGTGGCTACTATTAATTTCTGTACGAACTGTGAAATGTCTCCATTAAGGTTTCACAAAGTCCGCCATCTTTGGCACTCCCGGCGTAGACATCTCCTTCATCGACACAAAGCACCGTCCTCGTCACAGCGGAATTCCCAGCCACGCCGCTGGACCATGTGTTGGGGCTACCCCTCTCGTCCAACATATAATATTTCCAGGGCGCCACAACTCGGCCGTTACCTCACACCCTACTTTTTGAGTTCAAGGTTGTGTCCTCGGCAGACAAGGCAACGCCCACCAACTTTTTCGACATCCGAGGTTCAATAGTCATCGACTTTCTCGTGCACGGAAAAGCCATTAACGGTGACGTGAATTGTGAGGCATTCCGTAGCCTACTCAAATTCGTGAAGAGCAAACGACCTGGCTTGCACACAAAAGGAGTGATTATGCTCCCGACAAGGCGAGTCCACATGTCTCCAAGGTCACACAAAGTATAACGTCTCTAAAGGAAGCACTTTAACTCATACGACGAACTGAACGACACAGTGGAGGTCACTGCCTCCTCTTGCAGCCCCAGGAATTGTGGGAACAGGGAATCCTTAGGCTCGTGAAACAGTGGAATACCTGTGCTTAGGCCTCTGGTGATTACTTTCGAATAAAGACTTCAGTTATACCCACAGCGTTGTTTCGTACCTTCTCCTTTAAACATCCCTCATACATAATCATCTTGGGGTTGAAGCTCTTTATATCCGTGTTTGCTTCAACAATACGTATGTTTTTGGATAGGATGCGCCTTTAGCAAAACACAATTTTGTTTTTTAACACAACCATGTTTCACTGCAGTTGCAGCATCTTCAGTGGGCTATTATCTTTCATATGTTAAAGATAAAGAGTGTTTTTTGCTGTTTGTATACATGTAGCTATTAGTTTTTAAATCGTAATTACAGATATTTGAAAAAAATCACGTAGATGATGAATTCATAATTTTTTACCACATGGTGTGGTTTTTCTGATGTGTTCTGTTTCTAGAGTGACCGTTTTGTTCCACAGTCTGTCATCTGCAACCACTTATACCTTAAAGTAGATAAATTGTTTAAGCCAAAACTTACGATTTGAAAACTTGTTATTTCTGTGCCTGAAATTATTTAATTATATGTATGTTTGTGTGTGTGTCTATTTACATAATCTTTCAATTACATTTCCTTTTTATTCGTCTTCATCACTGTCAGACATTATATATTGAGTTGCCACTGTCACTGCCACTGTCACCGTTTCGCTGTTTACCAGCTGGAAACACAAACATGGCGGGCAGTGTAACAGTTGAAGGTGTAAAAACAAGATGGTTGACAGTGGAACAGTTGAAGGTGTTCCTGGCGGTTGTTCTGAATCATTCACAGGTGTCTGTGATATTTGTGTGTGTGTGTGTGTGTGTGTGTGTGTGTGTGTGTGTGTGTGTGAAAAGAGAGAGAGAGAGAGTGACAGTAGGTTTTAGGAATTCTTTTTGTGTGTGTGTGTGTGAAAAGGGAGAGAGAGAGAGAGAGAGAGAGAGAGAGAGAGATAGAGAGGGTGACAGCAGGTTTTAGGATTGATTTATTTATTTTTTCATGATTTGTGCGGTTCTTTTTTCAAATATCAGTAATTACGATTTAAAAACTAATAGCTAAATGTATACAAACAGGAAAAAACACTCTTTATCTTTAACAGATGAAAAATAAAAGCCCACTGAAGTTGCTGCAACTGCAGTGAAACATGTTTGGGTTGAAAAACAAAATTGTCTTTTGCTAAAGGCAGATCCTATTGAAAAACATACGTATGCCTCATACATACTACCATCGAGGTAGAAAGGGTATAGAAAGCAAAATGGCAACAGGAAGAAAAGTTTCTGTGAATTTGTCGTCCTTGTTAGATGAGATGAGCAGAATGAATTAAGTGAATTAAATGTTCAGGCTGATACCACTTCCGCATTGGCAGATAAAAGAAAATTTACCTGCAGGTATTCTGTTCCTTGATCGCTGAGGCATCGAAATTCTGCCATACTAGAGCCCTGTTCTAAGATTAAATGACATAAGGGACAGGCGGAAAGCAGCAAACAAGTAACGTACAAGTAGCAAAGTAACAGAATAAATATAGGAGGACTATTTTGTTTCTCAAGCTCCTATCTGTCGCGAAATTAAAACCAGTGTGAAAATTCGATAAAGCTTTGCACGTATGTGCTGCACATTGTCTGTAATACGCCTGTCGATCGCGTTACGTTTCACATTTCAGTTGTGAGCGTGCAGTGAGCACGAAAAGAAACCTATAACAATATTATTTACAGTCAAGTTTGAAGTGTGTGCTCCTTTCCAGTGTCATCGTACTGAAGAGGACCGCCTGATTTCAGGCAACCCACATAACGTCACTGTCGTGCTTAACAGTCAAGTGCATCGATGGTACTGGAACATGGTAGCAGCCGGCCGCTGTGACCGAGCGGTTCTGGGCGCTTCATTCTGGAACCGCGTGGCTGCTACGGTCGCAGGTTCGAATCCTGCCTCAGGCATGGATGTGTGCGATGTCCTTACGTTAGTTAGGATTAAGTAGTTCTAAGTCTAGGGAACTGATGACCTCAGATGTTAAGTCACATGGTGCTTGGAGCCATTTGATCTGAACTGGGAAGCAGGATCTAAAAGCGTTCATGATGCTGACGGTTAAGGAAGGAAACAAGAGTCAACAGATGTTTTTATTCAGCGGATGGACCACGTGATTTGAGAAAATCGTCTACACAGTGCAATTAAGAACAAACGAAGAGGAATGTTGTATTCAGGCATTGGCATTCATGACAGTTATCGGTCGCTCGCTACAGCTGCAACGATAACCCTACTGCAGTGTTATCTATGGGAAGTGTTCGATCACCCACTATATATCCCGGACTTGGCTCGCTCTGAGTTTTATTTCTTGGCTCAGAAGAACCGCTGTTTATAAGGACAGGATTCCGGCACAATGAAAAAGCTGCAGACCAGCATAGAGAATTGGTGGAAAGCACAGGTTGGTGCCTTCTGTAATGGGGGTGTTGAAAAAGTGGTAAAACACTATGACGAATGTGTAAGTCCGATCAGTGGCAATGTAAAGAAGTATTTCGAAGTTGTGCTAAACGTTGCGAACAAATTATTTTTGATTTTCACTGTGGGTGCCATTCTGCTACTGAATTTTAGAACATGTTTTTTGCTCGAGTATGATGTCGTTTTTGGAAACCCAGAATCTACTATGTAGGAATCAACATGGATTCCGGAAACAGCGATCGTGTGAGACCCAACTGGCGTTATTTGTTCATGAGACCCAGAAAATATTAGATACAGGCTCCCAGGTAGATGCTATTTTTCGTGACTTCCGGAAGGCGTTCGATACAGTTCCGCACTGTCGCCTGATACGCAAAGTAAGAGCCTACGAATATCAGACCATCTGTGTGGCTGGATTGAAGAGTTTTTAGCAAACAGAACACAGCATGTTGTTATCAATGGAGAGACATCTACAGACGTTAAAATAACCTCTGGCGTGCCACAGGGGAGTGTTATGGGACCATTGCTTTTCACAATATATATAAATGACCTAGTAGATAGTGTCGGAAGTTTCATGCGGCTTTTCGCGGATGATGCTGTAGTATACAGAGAAGTTGCAGCATTAGAAAATTGTAGCGAAATGCAGGAAGATCTGCAGCGGATAGGCACTTGGTGCAGGGAGTGGCAACTGTCCCTTAACATAGACAAATGTAATGTATTGCGAATACATAGAAAGAAGGCTCCTTTATTGTATGATTATATGATAGCGGAACAAACACTGGTAGCAGTTACTACTGTAAAATATCTGGGAGTATGCGTGCGGAACGATTTGAAGTGGAATGATCATATAAAATTAATTGTTGGTAAGGCGGGTGCCAGGTTGAGATTAATTGGGAGAGTGCTTAGAAAATGTAGTCGATCAACAAAGGAGGTGGCTTAGAAAACACTCGTTCGACCTATACTTGAGTATTGCTCATCAGTGTGGGATCCGTACCAGATGGGGTTGACGGAGGAGATAGAGAAGATCCAAAGAAGAGCGGCGCGTTTCGTCACAGGGTTATTTGGTAACCGTGATGGCGTTACGGAGATGTTTAGCAAACTCAAGTGGCAGACTCTGGAAGAGAGGCGCTCTGCATCGCGGTGTAGCTTGCTCGCCAGGTTTCGAGAGGGTGCGTTTCTGGATGAGGTATCGAGTATATTGCTTCCCCCTACTTATACCTCCCGAGGAGATCACGAATGTAAAATTAGAGAGATTAGAGCGCGCACGGAGGCTTTCAGACAGTCGTTCTTCCCGCGAACCATACGCGACTGGAACAGGAAAGGGAGGTAATGACGGTGGCACGTAAAGTGCCCTCCGCCACACACCGTTGGGTGGCTTGCGGAGTATCATTGTAGATGTAGATGTAGATCCGACCCTGAAAAAAGAAATAGCTCTCGTATATTATACTGATGATTAAGAAACAATATTAAATGCGCGGTAGACTTGATACAGCATCCGATGACACAGAACTACAGTTTAGGATTACTCGTCTGAAAGTCGGTCCCCTATGCAGAATACAAGCAACACAAGGTTGGTTAGTTGATTTGGGGTGGGGGACGGGACCAAATAGAGAGGTCAACGGTCCCACCGGATTAGGAAAGGATGGGGAAGGAAGTCGGCCGTGCCATTTTCAAAGGAACCACCCCGGCATTTGACTCAAGCGATTTAGGGAAATGACGGAAAACCTAAATCAGTATGGCCGTACGCGGTTTGGAACCGTAGTCCTCCAAAATAACACAAGAAAATCAATTGAGATAGTAGGTTGAGTCCCTTGAGAGCCCTATATAATGAAACGTGATGAAGTTTAATAAGTATCACACAGGAGAGGTCGTTGCTGGTCAGGAGGAATACGACACGTGGATGGTAAGGGCTGAGAATGCAGCAATTCTTACCTGGTCAGCATCGTGCATAAGGGAGCACCTGTAAGTGCAATCTGTAGGCAGCAGGTGAAGTAGGTTCGTGCCTTCTATCGCGGGGTGACTGGAGCTCAACTGATACGGCTGTCATCAGACTGTTTCGGCTGTAGTGGAAGCCAGTTCATGTTAAATAAGGTGAACCTGCATACGATCGAGCACTATTTGATATTTGCAACCAGAGGGGAGTTCGATAGTGTTTTTCCGAAATTATTTGGCGCCCTCTGAGAATAGGTAGCTCTTGCAGCCAGCCTCCATGAGGGACACCGTGACGTTTAGGCTGGGCACACTGTGGTGGTGCCTGCAGAGTGACTCCCACGTGAGAAATATCTCCTTATACACTGGTGTGGCTGGGGCCAAGATTTGAACACAACAATCCCATGTGTAGCTGATTTACACCTTCTTGTGATATTCTAAAAGTACTTGATTGATTGACATTAAAATAAGTTCTATCCCATCATCCGATGACCCTGTACCTAAGCAACATATTTATGGGTCGAGAAGGTCGAGAACAACAGATAATATGACAAAATATCACTAGTACGTTTTCTGACTTTTTATTTAATTACGTAATAAATGTGTGATTATTATGATTAGATTCGTAATTTACGCTCCTATATAAATCCGTGATTAACTGCCTTTTCTTTGTTAGAGACTGCACTACACAGCCGCTGAGGCCTCCCCACGTGAGTTTATACATTATGTAGTACGCTCAAATTTACGAAGCCCCGAATTTAAATGTTAGGAAGTGATTTCTGAGGAAATGTGTCTGGAGCGTAACCTTGTACATAAGGGACACTCACATTAAAACAGTTCAGACAAGAATACAATAGAAGCTTTTAAAATATAGAACCGTAGAAGAATGCTAATGATTATATGGATGGAATGAATAACTAATCAACAGGTACTGGATCAAAAAGGGGAGAAAATCTATTTGTGATGCAGATTGAGTAAATGTAGGATTTGGTTGACATGACAGAATTGTGATTTATGGTAACATGGGAAAATCTGGGGTCGTAAAATTATACAATGAGAACATTATTTGACTGCAGTACAGAGGTTCAAGAGGGTAAACGCTGAAGCGCCAAAGGAACTGGCATACGCTTGTGCATTCAAATACAGACATACGCAAACAGGCAGAATATGGCGCTGCGGTCGGCATCGCATACAAAAGGCAACAAGTGTCTGGCGCAGTTGTTAGATCGGTTACTACTGCTACAATGGCAGCTTATCAAGATTTAAGTAGGTGTGAACGTGGTGTTACAGTCGGCCCACGAGCGATGTGGCACAGAATTTCCGAAGTAGCTATGAAGTGGCAAATTTCCCGTACGACCATTTCACTAGTGTACCAAGAATATCAGGAATCTGGTAAAACACCAAATCTCCGACCTCAATGCGGCCGGAAAAAAGATCCTGCAAGATCAGTACCAGCGACGATTGAAGAGAATCGTTCAACGTGACAGAAGTGCAACCCTTCCGCAACTTGCTGCAATTTCAGTGCTGGACCATCAACAAGTGTCAGCTTGCGAACCATTCAACGAATCATCATCGATATGGGCTTTCGGAGCCGAAGGTCAACACGTGTACCCTCGATGACTGCACGACACAAAGCTTTACGCCTTGCCTGGGCCCGTCAACACCGACATTGGACTGTTGATGACTGGAAACATGTTGCCTGTTCGGACGAGCCTCGTTTCAAATTGTATCGAGCGGATGGACGTGTACGGGTATGGAAACAACGTCATGAATCCATGGTCCCTGCATGTCAGCGGGGTGCTGTTGAAGCTGGTATATTCTTTGTAATGGTGTGGGGCGTGTGCAGTTGGAGTGATATGGGACCCCTGATACGTCTAGATACGACTCTGACAGATGACACGTACGTAAGCATCCTGTCTGCTCACTTGTAGCCATTCATGTCCATTATACATTCCGACTGACTTTGGCAATTTAGGCAGCACAACGCGACACCCCACACGTCCAAAATTGCTACAGAGAGGCTCCAGTAACACTCTTTTGAGTTTAAACACTTCCGCTGACCACCAAACTCCCCAGAAATTAAGATTATTGAGCATATCTGGGATGCCTTACAACATGCTGTTCAGAAGAGGTCTCCAACCCTCGTACTCTTACGGATTTATGGACAGCCCTGCAGGAATCATGGTGTCAGTTCCCTCCAGCACTGCTTCAGACGTTAGTCGAGTCCATGCCACATCGTATTGCGGCACTTTGCGTGCTCCCGTGTACTCTACACGATATTAGTCAGGTGCACCAGTTTCTTTGGCTCTTCCATGTATTACCAACTGAAATCGTGACTAGGTCACGGTTTACCATTTGTCTACGTACCATGCAATATAGTCATGAGCCCCGGGGTTAGTAAAGGCATTCATGTCGGCCGTCTGGTGCCATAGCCCATTAACGCCAATTTTGCCGCTCTGTCCTAGAGGATATGTTCGTCTTACATCTCACATTGATTTCTGCTTTTATATCACGCATTGCTGCTTGCCTGTCATCGACGACCACACTACGCAAACGTTGCTGTTATCGGTCGTTAAGTGAAAGCCGTCGGCCACTGCGCTATCCGTGGTGAGAGGTAATGCCTGAAATTTAATAGACACTGTGAATCTCACAATATTGAATTCCCTAATGAATCCCGAAATGGAATGTCCCATGCGTCTAGCTTCAACTATCACTCCTGGTTGAAACTGTTTTAATTTGCGTCGTCCCACCATAATCACATCGAAACGTTTTCACGTGAATCCTCTGAGTACAAATGACAACGCCGATAATACACTGCTCTTATGTAACTTGTGTACGTGATACTACCGCCATTATATGTGAATATCACTCTTCCATGACTTTAGGCACCTTGTGTATATGGAACACACTGACTAGAGGAAGGGGCGGGGTAAGAAATCGGTAAATACCCTTCAAGTTGTGTGCATGACTAAAGGAGGATTTTCCATGACGTCTTAACAAAATTTCTAGCATCCTGTCTGTTGAATCCTAGATCGCTAGACAACAATTCAAGCAAATAGTATTAATGAGTTTAATTACGAAAAGTACATGACTATACTTAAATTTGAGAATTAAATTGAAATGTCGAAAGCGAAGGGCGACAAGAAAAATAAGCAAATTTCTTCAGCATAGACAGTGAATGCTACATAGTACAAGCGAAATGACAGTCTTGAAGCTCTTGTAGAACTGCGCCGTGGCTAGGCAGGCGCGGTGCTTATGTTCTCTTTGCACAGAGGCCGCTGCTGTCGCGTTGTCGTCCTGGAGAGGGGTCAGTCAGTGAGCAGTTGACTGACGTCTTCTTCACAGCCGCTCTCTGTTCTCTCGTTCCCGACTGGCATGTCGGCTCTTGACTTTACACTGTAACACTCTGTGTTTATGTAGTCAGTGTTTTTCACATATACTTTTCTCTGTTAAGTCTGTGGGTGACAGCCTGATATTGTACCTTAACAGTCCAACTGATTTTTAGAACCGTTATGTAACATTACACCTCAGACACTGGGAGTCCATTTTTTTGAGATTTTCCCACGTTCACGCTGTTTTCCAGTTGTTTCTCCCTCTAGTAGAGTCTACCTTTGGCACAAGTAAATTTCTTCTATCGAGATATATCCGCTTTGCCTGTACATTTCTTTGCTGCACCTCTCACACATTGTTTTCCTGTCAATGTAGCAAATTTTGCTCACTTTGCCTTTTACGTGGCACTTAATTTTATGATATGCTTGTTGCAAATCTCACTTTTGCGGATGCTTGTTGTCACCTTTGTTTCCTATATTCTTGGATCACATTCTGTGCCCATTCCTTTCAACAGGTACCGTATTCCTTACTCACTTTTACTGCTAATACCAACACCATTAGTAAATCTTATTACTGATGTGCTTTCATCTTGAGCATTTCTCTTACAGTGAAAACAACGTGGCAAACGGATTTTTGTAGTATTTTATATTTATGGTACATGAAGTCCTGAACTCTTATTAAATATTATTCAGCAAGTTGTACTGTGGCTTTGTGGTAGAATGCGCGCCTGTCAGGGAGGGTGTGGGATGGAGGGTGGAGGGGGGGGGTGGTATAGATTCCTGGCTGATGAAAAAAATTTTAAATGAAGGTTCGTGTTCTACAAGCATTCCGTGGAAGGTGAAATACATTTTTTTAAACATAAGCATTCCTTATCAACATTCTCTTACAGATAATAAGTAACTAAGAATTTTAGAATGAGATTTTCACTCTGCAGTGGAGTGTGCGCTGATATGAAACTTCCTGGCAGATTAAAACTGTATGCCGGACCGAGACTCGAACTCGAGTGAACAGAGTCAAAATCTCATTCTGGAAACATCCCCTAGGCTGTGGCTAAGCCATGTCTCCGCAATACCCTTTCTTTCAGGAGTGTTAGTCCTGCATGGTTCGCAGGAGAGCTTCTGTATAGTTTGGAACGTAGGAGACGTACTGGTGGAAGTAAAGCTGTGAGGACGGGGCATGATTCGTGCTTGGGTAGCTAAGTTGGTAGAGCACTTTCCCGCAAAAGGCAAAGGTTCCGAGTTCGAGTCTTGGTCCGACACACAGTTTAATCTGCCTGGAAGTTTCAATTAAGAATTTATGTTTACAGTAAAAACTGGATTTTTGGGCCCGACATGTGGCTAGAAATAAGGAGTCCATTTTTCATAAGAACTACAGTTAGACATTTGTTAATTATCGTACATCTGAGGTACCTTTGTATTTAAATCAACCAGTTACTGAGCGATTACCAGTCCTGAGAGCTACCGATTTTTCCATCTTTATGTATTATCATTTCACGTAAATGTTCGCCGAGCACTCATTTTAAAAATTTTCAGCCGCTGGGAGACGAACCCATCCCAATCCACATTGCAGATGAGTATTCTACTACGCAGGCACTGTGCCCATAGAAAAATGAAGCTAAATGTGGGGTACCAAGCGCTCGCAAAACTTCAAAGTCCATCCCCTCGACAATTTTTGAGTTGCATCGACATGTTTTGGCTGTCTGATATTTGAGCTCTGAACCTTCTGACAGCCGTGTACCGCAAGTCTCTAGGGGAACGGAGGGTTCCAAATGATTGGAAAAGAGCACAGGTAGTCCCAGTCTTCAAGAAGGGTCGTCGGACAGATGCGCAGAACTATAGACCTATATCTCTGACGTTGATCTGTTGTAGAATTTTAGAACATGTTTTTTGCTCAAGTATCATATCGTTTTTGGAAACCCAGAATATACTCTGTAGGAATCAACATGGATTCAGGAAACAACGATCGTGTGAGACCCAACTCGCTTTATTTGTTCATGAGACCCAGAAAATATTAGATACAGGCTCCCAGGTAGATGCTGTTTTCCTTGACTTCCGGAAGGCGTTCGATACAGTTCCGCACTGTCGCCTGGTAAATAAAGTAAGAGCCTACGGAATATCAGACCAGCTGTGTGGCTTGATTGAAAAGTTTTTAGCAAACAGAACATAGCATGTTGTTATCAGGCCGGCCGCGGTGGCCGTGCGGTTCTAGCGCTGCAGTCCGGAACCGCGGGACCGCTACGGTCGCAGGTTCGAATCCTGCCTCGGGCATGGGTGTGTGTGATGTCCTTAGGTTAGTTAGGTTTAGGTAGTTCTAAGTTCTAGGGGACTTATGACCTAAGATGTTGAGTCCCATAGTGCTCAGAGCCATTTGAACCATTTTTGTTGTTATCAATGGAGAGACGTCTACAGACGTTAAAGTAACCTCTGGCGTGCCACAGGGGAGTGTTATGGGACCATTGCTTTTCACAATATATATAAATGACCTAGTAGATAGTGTCGGAAGTTTCATGCGGCTTTTCGCGGAGGATGCTGTATTATACAGAGAAGTTGCAGCATTAGAAAACTGCAGCAAAATGCAGGAAGATCTGCAGCGGATAGGCACTTGGTGCAGGGAGTGGCAACTGACCCTTAACATAGACAAATGAAATGTACTGCGAATACATAGAAAGAAGGATCCTTTATTGTATGATTATATGACAGCGGAACAAACACTGGTAGCAGTTACTTCTGTAAAATATCTGGGAGTATGCGTGCGGAACGATTCGAAGTGGAATGATCATATAAAATTAATTGTTGGTAAGGCGGGTACCAGGTTGAGATTCATTGGGAGAGTCCTTAGAAAATGTAGTCCATCAACAAAGGAGGTGGCTTACAAAACACTCGTTCGACCTATACTTGAGTATCGCTCAACAGTGTGGGATCCGTACAAGATCGGGTTGACGGAGGAGATAGAGAAGATCCAAAGAAGAGCGGCGCGTTTCGTCACAGGGTTATTTGGTAACCGTGATAGCGTTACGGAGATGTTTAGCAAACTCAAGTGGCAGACTCTGCAAGAGAGGCGCTCTGCATCGCGGTGTAGGTAGCTTGCTGTCCAGGTTTCGAGAGGGTGCGTTTCTGGATGAGGTATCGAATATATTGCTTCTCCCTACTTATACCTCCCGAGGAGATCACGAATGTAAAATTAGAGAGATTCGAGCGCGCACGGAGGCTTTCAGACAGTCGTTCTTCCCGCGAACCATACGCGACTGGAACAGAAAAGGGAGGTCATGACAGTGGCACGTAAAGTTCCCTCCGCCACACACCGTTGGGTGGCTTGCGAAGTATAAATGTAGATGTAGATGAACCTCACGTATCATAAATAGAAAAAATTACATAAACTCGATGGCTTTGTCGTCTCCTTGTTTGTGTTCATTCTTAGTGTTCCGTCTTGGTCCTTGTGTATACACAGTTCAATGACATTATTGTGACCGCCTGCCGAAAGGCTAAATAACCACGTTTTTCGGTTGTGCATCCATGGTACGAACAACCCGATCGAGGTGGCACCACAGATTCTTGATTGGGTTTAAACCAGGGGTGTTTGGTGGTCATGGGAATGCTCTTCGAACCACGCAAGTACACTACGGACTATTTAGTACTTTGTGTTTTCCTGCTGGTAGATACCATCGTGCCGGGGAAAAACAAAATACATCTAGAGGCACACTTGGTCCCCAAGGATAGACACGTACTTCTGTTGACCCACTGTGCCTTCCAGAATGACGAGATTACCCAAAATGCCCTCCGGGGTGGACCCTTCCGAGGATTGTTGGAGGGTCTTTGCTTTCAGACGTTTTACGCTGTACAAGCCAACGGCCATTTGTATGATGGAGCATAAATGTGATTCATCTTAAAAGGCCACCCGTCGCCACTCACTGGAAGCCCAACTGCTCTACTGGCGTGCAAATTCCAGCCTTCATTGCCGATGAACAACAGTCAGCATGGGTGCAAGATCCAGGCGCCAGCTGCAGAGGCCCACACGCAGCAGTGTTCACTGAATTGTCCTTTTAAGAGTCACTGCTGGTAGCCCCTTGGTTCATCTGGACAGCCAGAGGCTCAACGGTTGCATGTCTATTCGCCCGTGCACATCTCTGTGTCGGTCGTTCACCCCTGTAATATGTGGCCCGTGGCGCACAACAGCTGCATCGGTGCCGGTTTTCGATAGCATCATTTTGCCACGCCAGGTATATTTTAAATACAACGATACGTGAAAAGTTTAGACATTTAGCCGTTGTGGAAATGCTTCCACGCTTGGCGCAAAAGCCAATGGTCATGTTCTTTTGGACGTCAGATAAATCCCTTCGTTTCCGCATTACGACAACGACACTGGTTTCCGCGTCACCCGACACGCTTTCTGTACCCTCCACTGCTAGTGCTGCCACCCTCCGTATGTGAGTGGTTATTGCTCGTTGACTTGGAACATAGGCGGTGGTCACAGAAATGTGACAGACCACGTATATTTCGCTGCTGCGGATTTGAATGCAGTAATGAAACCCAATTTATATACTGATATTTCAGGAAAAAACTTAAATAATTTTATTCCACCGCCTTTTTTATACTATGCTCCTATTCTCAGATTGAAAACAACATTTTGGGGCCTATGTTGTTAGAATTTTCACGAAGTCGTTAGTGGTACCAAGAAGTGTTAAAAATTTACTATTTACTTCTTCATAAAATGATTTTTTTTACTATGATATATAAACAAGCCCAATTTTGTAGTCTCTATGAGATTAATAACAAATTTTTAATAAAAGTTTTACTTACGGTTTTCTTGTAGTCCTCTTATGCAAAACTACACAAGTGTTAAACATGACTGATACACCAAACAGAGCCTAGCACACGTTAAAACGAGAAATATGCTACAGGGTAAAGGCACGAAGGTATTTGGCATCGGTCACCCACAGAGTATCGTTATGTACAGATGTATTCGTTACATCACGGCTTAGCATTTCGTATGAATTGTGAATCATTATTTTCTTACATAGTAGTAATAATTCACTTATTTCTGTGAACCACTATTTTTGTTGCTTATTTCAGGAAGTTTCGAAATTTTTATAGAAAATGATTGACAATGAGTAACTTTCCAGTAGATCGTTCAGTAATTTGTCTTCACATTTTTGCACTTGTGTTAATATTCCTCGTCGTTTTTTTGTAGTGAATGAAGAACTGAAAATTACTCAGTGAATTTCTTCAGGTACTTCGATTGCATTGTTAAATAAGCTACAAAAGTAATGCTGCATAGAAGAAAGTGCACTTGTAAATAATACATAAGCAAATAATGTTTCTGCATACGCACCAAAAAGACACTCAGTGCTAAAGTATAGTTTCCATACAGTGTTAAGCATCTGTAGCTTGATACCTCGGATAAATACCTTTTTTGACTTTTTAGGCTATATGACACAGTACTCAATAACAGTACGAATCTAACATAATAATAAGTATGCTTGTAAGAAATCTTTTGTGTTTCTCGTTTTAACATATACTGTGCACTGTGTGTGTTGTGCAGGTAATGATTAATATGTTGAGTATCTGTGTAAAAGGATTGTAAAAGAAACCGTAACTATAACCTTTATTCATATTTCGCCATTAACGTTAAGGAAAGGTCCGTCATTAATACCAAACTATGTGTGTTTATACATACATATCGCAAAAATTAGGAATAAATGACGTATTAGAAAGAAAACACACCTGTGAACGGCAATTATTTCCCGAAAGACATTCTCCTGGGAATAAGAGAAACCTGTGACTGGCGGCAGGCAGTTGCTTTATAAGACGAAAAACTGTATTAAAATTTTCAACCCTTCACCGACTATTTCTGTTGTATATATTAAAATAAAACTATTCAGTATAGAAAAAATGTTGAAATTACACCCTGTCTGATCCACTGTGGAAGGTTTACTCAGCAGTTTGTCAGCTCCTAGCTTTTTCTCTGTAAAAATAATTTTTCTCAAAGCTAATTTTTTTCTGTTCGTGTGTTAATGGTACCGACTTCAGGTTCAAATGACTGCACGTCTAAGACTTGACTACACTTGTATTGTGTAAGAAACACTAATAAAAATATTTCCTCTGGTTTTCTGGATTCTAATAAAAATATTAATAGGCTCATACTCAAGAAACAGAAAGTCTGCTAAACTAATGAAAGTGAGTTGGTTCGAACTAGGTCATTTCGAGCAGTTTCCTCTTTTGTCCGATGAGGCTTTTGCTTGGGCTAAAGCATTCCAAAGATTTTACTTCTCTCGATTATTTCAGAGAAATCACTTTTCTTGATTAGAAACCGCAGCGCGTTTAGTGCAGGATTCCGGAAAGGCCGAGACAATATACGTATATCATCGAAGTTGATTACAACTTGTACCTCTAACAGGTGTTTGAAAATGAAGTTGTGTGACACAGTAATCAATAACAGTACGAATCTAACATAATAATAAGTATGCTTTTATACAGCGAAAAGTTTGAATTATGTAATTACATGTCTATAAAGAATTCAAAACCTCGTTTAGAAACGCTACTGATGCTTCCTGAATAATGAAAGACATATGAGACCCAAGAAACTGATGTAATTGAGGCCATGGATCTCAGATGCAAATAAAATACTCATACCCCATTCAGGAACTAAGTTAATGATGGACACATATAAATGAAGACAATATCAATTTGCCATTTGCACCTCCGTCCTGCACAAGACACTAGATGAATGGAACCGTGCTTTCAGAATACCATTGCCATTGTCCGTGAATCTACGGGCTGCGCACCGGCAGGATCGTAATTTCCGGCACGATATTTGAAGCATCTGAGCAGCTCTAGGAATGAGGACCTGTGCATTCACGCAGATTTATGTGTGTGAGAACATTCCTGCTGCTGAGGAAATGCGTCTGCATTGGGTACATTGCTTTCTCGAAAGAGTAATACGTTTGGTATGTCAGTATCAAAACGTGAAGTAGGAATCCAACATATAACATTGACAAGCATGTAAAAGGCAAGCAGACCTCATCCTACTTCCAGTTTTTGGCTTCCACCTCTTTATCAGAGTCGTGGAAGGGCCATCAATGATCGGCAGTTGCCATCAATGAAGTATCAACTATTCTATTACAGTCCTGCTGCCTGAAGCACTCGCCGTCATCGCAGCAGTCAATACCCTACTAGATGGATGATGTACACACTCATGAATTAATAAAAAAAACTTTTTAGTGTATGTACTAATATTTTAATCATATATGTGATGTGAAAGCGACAATCATTAACGAATTAATAGCGACCTCTATAAAAGAAGCTGTGACCATGAATCTTGATGGTAAATAGGAAACGAAATGGTGGTGTGGTTTTATAGGTAGCAAGGCTTCGTATCGGATAGTTCGGCCGCCTAGTAAAATTTTTTCTGTTTGACTTGGAAACGTGCGTGTCGATGATGATGATGATGATGATAGTTGATAGATGAAATGTTGAGGACAACACAATCGCTCCGTCCCGGATTGCTATGTCTCGACTTTTCATCCGTACCACAGTGTAGATCAGTCCAATATGGTTCAGTATGTCCTATCACAGCCACTTGCGTCCACATTTTAAAATTTTTTATTTCTCGTTTCATGTCCATGTTTGCTAACGCCCGTTCTCTGAGTTGCAGCCAAACATCGTGGATGCCCTCCTGCGATGTTTAATTTAAGTTGTCGTAGCTATAAAAACATCACTTCCAGTGAAGGCATTTTAAGCCTATCTTTAGAACTAGAAGAAAATGATTTTCGTTTTATTGAAATGAAACAGCGTTAGTCGTGTGTAATGAAAGATACTTGCTTTCTAGATTAAAAGACAGTGTTGCAACAGATGGTGCTTCTACTTACGTTATTTTATGCCTGGATTTCACTCACGTCAGGAAACTACATTTGCTTGCACGTTTTTGAGATATTCCTCCGTTTGACGCTGTTGATTCACGCCTGATCCCACACTGCTTTGTAGAACTGTGAGATTCTTGATGTCAAACGCATCACAATGGAGCACTGCTAATGTTTTTCGTAGCTTTCTGGCTAAATGTGGCTCGTGTGTTTTGTACAGTGTTCCGTTTGTCCTAAAATATTCTCTTTCTCCGCGATTCGTCACATTCGTGTTGTGACGTTTATTTTTGGTTGCTATTTACTTATTTATTATGTAAAAGAAATGAAAGAGTAGTAGGAGCTGAACACCTAAATGACGAGGGGGAAAGGTGGGGTAGATTGTTGAACATTGAACGCAAAGTAATGGATCCGACAGTGGTCTGGAGGAAAAGTGGTGAGGAGTACGAGGTGAAATGAAAGGGGGCGCGGGAAGTTGGGTGAGAGAGAGTGAGGGATGGGAAAAGAAAGTGGTTTTCTTTCGTATTACCTGATTTTCTAGTGTTTTATATGGCGACTGCTTTCCGTTAATTATCTGGTAATGAGCTCTTTACTGTGCAACAATGCTTGTAGATACCGAAGTTTCCTTGAAAACGAAGATGTCTGTCGTGACTGATTTTTATGATTTTTTTTCTATTGTGCTTTGCCTATGGAATTCCGGTTACGGCGGTCCATAAGTGTTGTGTGCTTTGTACTGTATTTCCAAGCATTGATATGCACATTATACCTTGTGTCAAATGTCCTGCCAGTCATTCCACTGTAGATTCTTTCCAAGTCTCTGCAAATGAGCTGGTAGATATCAGATTATTGTTGACATCCCGATACTGGTGTCATTTCAGGAATGTGTTTTTGTTTTGTGTTACGTTAATATAAAAAATAAATGTTGAAATTTAATTAACGTTCCTGAAAACAGTATAATATAATATATGTATAATATAATAAATTGAAATTTAACTAGTTAATTTTGAAAAGTGAAAACCTTTATGATAACATATATTAAACAAGTTCTGATGACACATCCATCCATTTGTAAATATATTGTATTATAATAGGTAAATAATCAAGTTTCTTCACCAAGGTTTTCCATTGTCCTGAAATATGCTTTTTATAATTCAGAATGTTTAGAAACTCATCCACCACAATTTGAGAATCCCGTTGATCCTTGTTTTATATTGTTGCCATCATGTGTACTATGTGAAGAAAAATTGTTTTATGTGCACTGTGTAAAAAGACATTATATTTTAAACATTTATTTATGGATAATCACAGCTGTGATGATTTTTCTCATGAAAATGGGTTATGTATTGTTTATTTAAAACTTAGGCACATATATTAATTGGGAAACTAAGGAAAAAAAACAGAAAATCTTGACTTGTAAATGTAAAAGAACTGTTTAAATCATAAAGAGGATAACTAAAACAAATAATTAGAATAATATGAATTGACTAGGTATTTTAATTAAGTATCTTGAAAATACTTTGACAGCACATTGTGTACAACTTATTTTTCTATAATGGTATTTCAGAAACAAGCTTTATTTTAGCTGGATATATGTGGTGTGAAAGCTATTTTAATTTATGTTGCAACAAAAGTTTTCGTGTTTCAAAGAAAATGTGTTTGTATGAATTCATAAGGGACCAAACTGCTGAGGTCATCAGTCCCTAGATTTACACACTAATTAAACTTACTTTAACTTATGCTAAGGACAACATACGCACCCATGCCCGAGAGAGGACGCGAACCTCCGGTGGGAGTGGCCGTGCAATCAGTGGCATGGTGCTTATAACCACGTGGCCATGCCGCGCAGCTTCATTTTTCAAAATTGTTTGATGGTGCTGGGGTTTTTCCCAAAATTTCAAGTTATCATAAAAACTGATTATACGGTTTTCAGGAACCTTAATTACATTTCAACATTTATATCAGACACATTTTTTTGATATCATGATTTCAAAGACATTTAGGATGTGTTTTACCCCTTAAAAGTGAAACTGGGCAAAAACGAAACAATACATATTACGTTATTTTGACCCCTCTACATACCTGCCAAGTTTCATTCAGATCGTTTATTTACATTTTGGAATGTTCAATTGGAAGCGCGGGTTCCCAAGCCTTATTAAGGATGCAGCCACTACCTCGAATAATTATTGATGACCTGTGTCAGCCATATACTGCACTCCTCAATAGACGTGAGCTGTTGTGTGCCAGGTGGAGGCTGTTAAAAAGGCTGGAGGTTGCGTTGACATGACATATCCTGACGATGACTAATTTCTGTGTTTGGTTTGCCTACTTTCACAAGAGGAAAGGTGGTCCAGTTATTTCTGTGTGTGGTCTAATGCGGACGCTTGCTCTTCTACAGCCCTGCCAGACGAGGGTCCCCGGATTACAGGCGGACGACCTCGTTACCAGGTGGGCGACACCGTCAGGGTCAACTGCACCTCAGGAAGGTCCAAGCCGGCTGCACAGCTCGCCTGGTTCATCAACGGGGAGCAGGTGAGTCCTCCTTCTGTCTGTCTCATCCCCAGGTGTTACATACTGATTGTCACTGTTTCTCGATGGGGCTTCTCAGTAAATTTGTGACTGCTAATTGTGGTGAGAAACTTTTTTGTCTTTACATTACAGTATTATGAATTTGTGTTATCTAACCATGAACTGGAATACCCTCTTTCAAATTCTTAAGGTGGCAGGGGTGAAATACAAGGAGCGAAAGGCTATTTACAATTTGTACAGAAACCAGATGGCAGTTATAAGAGTCGAGGTGCATGAAAGGGAAGCAGTGCTTGGGAAATGAGTGAGACAGGGTTGTAGCCTCTCCCCGATGTTATTCAATCTGTATATTGAGCAAGCAGTAAAGGAAACAAAAGAAAAATTCGGAGTAGGTATTAAAATTCATGGAGAAGAAGTAAAAACTTTGAGGTTCGCCGATGACATTGTAATTCTGTCAGAGACAGCAAAGGACTTGGAAGAGCAGTTGAACGGAATGGACAGTGTCTTGAAAGGAGGATATAAGTTGAACATCAACAAAAGTAAAACGAGGATAATGGAATGTAGTCGAATTAAATCGGGTGATGCTGAGGGGATTAGATTAGGAAATGAGACACTTAAAATAGTAAAGGAGTTTTGCTATTTAGGGAGTAAAATAACTAATGATGGTCGAAGTAGAGGGGATATAAAATGTAGACTGGCAATGACAAGGAAATCGTTTCTGAAGAAGAGAAATTTGTTAACATCGAGTATAGATTTAAGTGTCAGGAAGTCGTTTCTGAAAGTATTTGTATGGAGTGTAGCCATGTATGGAAGTGAAACATGGACGATAACCAGTTTGGACAAGAAGAGAATAGAAGCTTTCGAAATGTGGTGCTACAGAAGAATGCTGAAGATAAGGTGGGTAGATCACGTAACTAATGAGGAGGTATTGAATAGGATTGGGGAGAAGAGAAGTTTGTGGCACAACTTGACTAGAAGAAGGGATCGGTTGGTAGGACATGATTTCAGGCATCAAGGGATGACAAATTTAGCATTGGAGGGCAGCGTGGAGGGTAAAAATCGTAGACGGAGACCAAGAGATGAATACACTAAGCAGATTCAGAAAGATGTAGGTTGCAGTAGGTACTGGGAGATGAAGAAGCTTGCACAGGATAGAGTAGCATGGAGAGCTGCTTCAAACCAGTCTCAGGACTGAAGACCACAACAACAACAACAACCATGAACCATAAAAAATTGACCTTGCCGTTGGTGGAGAGGCTTCCATGTCTAGTGATACAGATAGTAGCAGTAGTGGAAGTAGTAGTAGCTTTATTCATCTGTAGTTATCTTTTTACAAGGATATAGAACATGTAAAAGTATTTACAAATTTGGACCCATTTAAAGTAAGGTACTACTGCAGACATTTACAGACTTAGAGGCAATCATTAAATTTTCTCCTGGTTTACAATACATTTTTTTTACAAATAACTTATTAAATAATGTAATGCCACAATTATCACTCATATCTCACTGTCAGTCACTGCACACACTATACACACATTGTTTCAAAACACTT
The DNA here is from genome assembly GCF_023898315.1 of Schistocerca nitens. Lineage (NCBI taxonomy): Eukaryota > Metazoa > Arthropoda > Insecta > Orthoptera > Acrididae > Schistocerca > Schistocerca nitens. Next base: position 51,232,453 of record NC_064620.1, read on the forward strand.
CACTCACTGCACACACAATAACACACTCACACTGGTGATCTCTGGGCCACTTTCTGTACTACAACTTACCATTGCTATACTGAAAAACTGAATCAGTGTCCCTCTATAATGAGTGGGATGTTGAGCTCAGAAAGAGGAATAGGTGTTAATACTGTGCTATGCATAGCTTGGGGGCTAGTTTCTCTAGAAAAGGAAAAAAGAAGGAAAAAAGAAGGAAAAAAAACATAGTGTGAAGGTGTTATGTGGAATGTTGGATGTTTTATAATCATGATTATTGTATATTTGAATAACATTTTTTTTTACCAAACCACTACTGTGTTTTAACTAAGTAATCCTTCAATGTATAAAATATATTGCTTAACAGGTACTTTTTAGCTGCCTTTTTAAATAAGTATATTTTTGCAATTTCGTTAATCTCTTTTGTTAATTTATTGTACAGTTTTATTACTTGGTAGGAAATGCTGTTCTCAGTTTTATATTAATTTTTTCTTGGTAAATGTCAGTTGAGTCTAGCTCTTGCATCATGCTTAGGGGCAGAGCTGTCTGTGCACTAATTACCGTAGTTTTTTTGATGTGTACAACTGACTGGTAAATGTATTTACACAGAGCAATTAAAATCTCCAGTGTTTTAAACAGAACTTTACAATGAGCTCGACTACTAATTTTCGTTATTATTTTTAAGGCTCTTTTCAGGAATTTAAAAATTGCGTTCACAATTTGTGCATTTGATCCCCAAAAAAGAATGCCATAGTGAAGAACTGAGTGTATATACACTACTGGCCATTAAAATTAGTACACCACGAAGGTGACGTGCTACAGACGCGAAATTTAATCGACAGGAAGAAGATGCTGTGATATGCAAATGATTAGCTTTTTAGAGCATTCACACAAGGTTGGCACCGGTGGCGACACCTACAATGTGCTGACATGAGGAAAGTTTCCAACTGATTTCTCATACGCAAACAGCAGTTGACTGGTGTTGCCTGGTGAAACGTTGCTGTGATGTCTCGTGTAAGGAGGAGAAACGTGTATCATCACGTTTCCGACTTTGATAGAGGTCAGATTGTAGCCTATCGCGATTGCAGTTTATGGTATCGCGACATTGCTGGTCACGTTGGTCGAGATCCAATGACTGTCAGCAGAATATGGAATCGGTGGGTTCAGGAAGGTAATACGGAATGCCGTGCTGGATCCCAACGGCCTCGTATCACTAGCAGTCGAGATGGCAGGCATCTTACCCGCATGGCTATAGCGGATTGTGCTGCCGCGTCTCGACCTCTGAGTCAACAGATGGGGACGTTTGCAAGACAACAACCATCTGCACGAACAGTTGGACTACGTTTGCAGCAGCATGGACTATCAGCTCAGAGACCATGGCTGCGGTTACCCTTGACGCTTCATCACAGACAGGAGCGCCTGCGATGGTGTACCCAACGACGAACCTAGGTGCATGAATGGCAAAACTTGATTTTTTCGGATGGAACCAGGTTCTGTTTACACCATCATGACGGTCGCATCCGTGTTTGGCGACATCGCGGTGAACGCGCATTGGAAGCGTGTATTTGTCATTGCCATACTGGCGTATCACCCAGGGTGATGGTATGGGGTGCCATTGGTCACACGTCTCGGTGACCTCTTGTTCGCATTAACGGCACTTTGAACAGTGGACGCTACATTTCAGATGTGTTACGACCCGTGGCTCTACCCTTCATTCGATCCCTGCGAAACCCTACTTTTCAGCAGGGTAATACACGACCGCATGTTGAAGGTCCTATACAGGCCTTTCTGGATACAGAAAATGCTCGACTGCTGTCCTGTCCAGCGCATTCTCGAGATCTCTCACCAATTGAAAACGTCTGGTCAATTGTGGCCAAGCAGCTGGCTCGTCACAATACGCCAGTTACTACACTTGATGGACTGTGGTATCGTGTTGAAGCTGCATTGACAGCTGTACCTGTACACGCCATCCAAGCTCTGTTTGACTCAATGCCCAGACATACCAAGGCCTTTATTACGGGAAGAGGTGGTTGTTTTGGATACTGATTTCTCAGGATCTATGCACCCAAACTGCGTGCAAATGTAGTCACACGTCAATTGTAGTATTATATATGTGTTCAATTAATACCCGTTTATCATCTGCATTTCTTCTTGGTGTAGCAATTGTAATGGCCAGTAGTGCATGAATAGTATCCCACTAAAAGGCACTGCATGTTACACAATGATGGTAGGATTCTAAGGGCATATCATGCTGATGATATTCTGTCTACAAGTACCTTTGTGAGTTCACACCACTTCAGCTGAGAACCAGTATTCATTCCTTTAAATTTAGCATTGGTTGTTCAGTCTGTAGACGTGCCATTTACATTTAATTTAACATTGTCATTTTCCATCTTCAAACTGAAATTCATGGCATTAGTTTCCTTTGTGTTCAATGTCACTTTATTGCTTATTGACTAATTGTAATCTTCGTTGAGAGCTTCATTTGCTTTCTCTACGAAGAGTTCTCTTGCTTTCTCAGTGACTATAATACTGCTGTCATCAGCAAAGAGAATTTTTTCACCATGATTAACACCATTGGGAAAGTCATTGATGTATATCAGGAATAGTGTTGGTCCTAATATGCTACCTTGCGGAACCCCTATATTAATGTATTTTCATTCTGGTAAGTGTTGAACTGAATGTTTGGATCTATTTAAAGTATGTGTTATCCCTACTCTTTGTACCCTATCTGCTAGATATGATCGGAACCGATCATTAGCTACCCCCTTATTCCTAATACTTCTAATTTAATAGACTTTTGCGGTAGACTGTATCAAAGGCCTTAGAAAGATCAAAAAATATACCTGTGACACAATCATCTTTGTCAAGAGCATCAAGTAAAGCTTTTAAGAATTGTACTATGGCTGACTCCGTATTTCTGCCACTTCAGAAACCTATCTGTCATTCGCCTAAAAGATTGTATTTATGCAGGTAATTGATCAATATGTCTTTAATTATTGCTTCTATTATTTTTCAGAATGGTGACAACAGGGAAATGGGCTGGTAGTTTTCTGTGTCTTCTGCATTACCTTTCTTAAGCAAAGGTACAACTCTTGCCTGATTTAACTGATCTGCAAATGTCCCTGATGTGATGGATTCATTTATTATATTTGTTAAGGGGCCTTGTATAATCTCGTTGCATTGTTTCAGTGCACTCATTGGTACTTCATCTATGCCTACTGACTTTTTATTTTCTCAATTTTTCAACAGTTTTATTGATGTCATTCTCTGTAATTATAAGTAATATCATTGTATTAAGTGGAACATTATTTACAGGTGTTACATTTGTTTTGGGGAATTTTTGGTGTAACATTCTGCAAAAGTTGAAAAATGCTCATTTACCTTGTTTGCTAAGTGTTGTGGATTAATTTTTACCTTATTCCCCTCCCTTAGCTGTATGTTACTCTGCTTTTGTTTGCCTCTCCCCGTTTCCTTTTTATAACGTTCCTGACTTTTTTGCTTTTATTCTATGTATTATACATTATTTTGCCATTAAATGACTTTTTTTGCAGCAGACAGAATCTTCCTATAGATAATTTTATTTCTATGACACAAATTTAAGAATTCTGGATCATTGTGACTCTATTTCATGGAACTGAGGTATTTAAGTGTTAAGATAGGACTTCTTAATACCTATTGTTTTCCATCTGTTTTTGTGAGATGTTGATACAGACATGGATAATTTTCGAAATGTCTTTTCAGAGTTAATTTAAAGAACATGGAGAATTTAAAGAATTTCATATTCACATTGGTTTCCTTATACAGTTTATGCCAGTTCTTTTTTGCTAGTTCTTTTGAAAAACCTTTTATTTTGATTTCCGATGGATGTCGTTTGGAGGCTTGTAGTTTATGGAATGATTCGATGCCTGGTTTTACTCTTGTTATTTGACAGAGGTGGTCTGATAGTCCAAGATCTTTTACAGCTACATCACGTTTTTCCCTGTTCATATTTGTGGCCACTTGGTCAAGTACTGATGCAGTCATTGCAGTAATCCTTGTTGCACTATTGACCAATAGGGACACACCAAAACTTTGAAGGATATTTATGGGGGTGCTGCCGGATTCATTTATGACATTAGTGTTGATGTTAATAATCTCACACAGAATTATTTTGACCTTTGTACTTGAAACTTTATCGTTAACTACTGTTAATTTATTGAAAAAGTATCCACACTACCACTGCCAGATCTACACACAAACACAAAATGATTAATTTCTTGATGTTATCAAGCCCTGTTAATTCAATAGCTGATATTTCAAAGTGTTTGTCTTCACTTACTGTACTGAGGTCAAGTCTTAATTTGAACTTTGTTCCTTTTCTGATATAAATGCATGATCCTCCACACCTTGGAGAAGTTCTGCAGTAGGAGGTTGCCCTTTCATCGAATGATAATACTACATGTTGGGTTTCTGTGCCTATACACTAGTGCTCAGTAACACAAACTAGTGTGTCATTCAAAGACTGGAGCTCAACTTCTGATAGTTGTATTTTTTTTATTGATTGCGTGTTTTGATGGAGGATTGTTAAGTCTGTGAAATGCCCCATGTTACTCTTTGCAGTTGTTTGTTTTTCTTTGTGCCATCTGGTATGTGCGATATTTGGGGTGCTAAAATTGGCCTTATGGGTGATTGTTTCAGTATTTTTTTAAACTTTACGCAGGAGAACCTGTTATCTGGATTTATCCAAAAAAAGACTTACTTTTCCTTCCCATGACAACGGGTATTGTACCATGTGCGGCCCGAGATCCACCCCCTATACTTTCATGAGTCAGCTGTGCCAATATTCCCTTCCCAGTACTGATTCGGTGTAGGCTATCCTAGTGAAGCCCTATCTGTTGATAGTCCTGACAGGCACCAGAGAAACGTAAGCAAAGTTGGCTGCCCTCGGAGCCATCCCTAACCCCACACTGATTCTCCTCACAGCTCCAAGGCTGTGGTCGATCACGACGCTGGAACAGCTCAACAAAGTGTACGTTGGTGCCACAAGTCGTGGAAGCTATCTTTTCCAGGTCACCACCTATATCATATGCCCCATCCCTGTCCAAACTGTTTCCTGCCCCACCCACTATAACTAGATTGTCCTCTTCTGTAAAGTCCTTACATAAAGACCCTAAGTCATCACATAATTTAGACCTTCATTTGGTTTGCTGTACTGTAAGTGCTGCCGTAACAGAGGGCAACTGTTAAGAGGCCAGACAAACGTACGGTTCCTGAAAAGGAGCAGCAGCTTTCTCAATAGTTGCAGGGGTACCAGTCTTGATGATTGACTAATCTCGCCTTGTAACATTCACCAATGGCCTTGCTGTGCTGGTACTGCGAACAGCTGAAAACAAGCAGAAACTATAGCCGCAATTTTCTCCAACGGCATGCAGCTCTACTGTATGAATACATGATGTTAGCATCCACTTGGGTAAAATATTCCAGAGGTAAAATAGTCCCACATTTGGATCTCTGGATGGTGACTGCTCAGGGCAATGTCGTCATCAGGAGAAGAAAAGTGACATTCTACAGATCAGAGGGTGGAATGTTAGATCCTTTATTCGGGCAAGTCAATTAGAAAATTTAAAAAGGGAAATGGGTAGGTTACAGTTAGACATTGTGGCAATTGGTGAAGTTTTGTTTCAGACGGAACAGCACTTTTTGTCAGGTGAATACAGATTGATAAGTACAAAATCAAATAGCGGTAATCCAGATGTAGGTTTAATAATAAATAAGAAAACAGGAATATGAGTAAGATACCATGAATATCACAGTGAATGCATTATTGCAGACAAGATAGACATGAAGCCAACACTCACCACAGCAGCACAAGTTTGTATACCAACTATCTCCGCAAATGATGAAGAGATTGAGGAAATGTATGATGAGATTAAAGAAATTATTAACATAGTTAAAGGAGACGAAAAATTGATAGTGGTGAGTGACTGTAATTCCATATTAGGAAAAGGAAGAGAGGGAAAAATTGTAGGTAAGTATGGACTTGGCGATTTAAGAATCATGAAAGACAGATGTATACGTGGAGGAGACCAGAGAAACAAGAAGTTTTCAGATTGATGATATAATGGTAACACAGTGATTCACTAATGAGGTTTTAAATTGCAAAGCATTTAGAGGAGCAGACGTGGACTCTGACCACAATTTATTTATTATGAGATTAAAACTGAAGAAGTTGCAAAAAGGTAGGAAATTAAGGAGATGGGGAGAGTATAAGTTGAAAAAATCAGAGATTGCAGAGAGTTTCGGAGGGAGCATTCAGCAACAATTGAAAAAACAGAGGAAAGGAATACAGAAGAAGACGAAAAGGTAGCTTTGGAGAGATTAAGTAGAGAAGGCAGCAGAGGATCGAATATGCAAAAAGAATAGGTCAAGTAGAAATTCATGGATAACACAGGAGATATTGAATTTAATTGATGATAGTAGGAAAGGTAAAAATGCAGTAAATCATGTAGGCCAAAGGGTTTACAAATATCTAAAAAATGAGATTGGCAGGAAGACCAAAATGGTTAAACAGGGATGGCTAGAGGACAAATGTAAGTATTTATAAGAAAATATCACGATGCAAAAGGTAGATAGAGCCTATAGGAAAATTACAAGAGTCCTTTGGAGAAAAGGGAAGCAGCTGTATGAACATCAAGAGCTCAGATGGGAGTCCAGTCCTAGGCAGAAACGCAAAAGCTGAAAGATGGAAGGAGTCTCTAGAGGGTCTGTACAAGTGAGATGAACTTGCAGAGAATGTAGTGGAAACAAAAGAGAACGTAGATGAAGATGGTGTGGGAGACATGATACTACGAGAAGAATTTGGCAGAGCACTGAAGGAGCCAAGTCGAATCAAGGCCTCAGAGTAGGCGACATTACGTCAGAACTACTGACAGCATTGGGAACACGTGCCATGACAAAACTCTTCCATCTGGTATACAAGATGTATGAGACAGGCGAAACACCTACAAACATCAAGAAGAATATAATAATTCCAATTGCAAACAAGGCAGTTGCTGACTGCCTTGAAATTACCAAACTACACTGAAGTGTCAAAGAAACTGATATAGGCATACAGAGATATGTAAACAGGCAGAATACGGCGCTGCGGTCGGCAGCGCCTCTATAAGACGACAAGTGTCTGGCGCAGTTGCTATACCGGTTACTGCTACTACAATGCGGATTATCAAGATTTAGGTGAGTTTCAACGTGGTGTTATAGTCAGCCCAATAGCGGTGGGACACAGCATCTCCGAGGTATTTATGTTCAAATGTGTGTGAAGTCTTAACTGCTAAGGTCACCAGTCCCTAAGCTTACACACAACTTCACCTAAATTGTCCTAAGGCTTACACACAACTTCACCTAAATTATCCTAAGGACAAACACACACACCCATGCCGGATGGAGGACTCGAACCTCCGCCGGGACCAGCCGCACAGTCCACAACTGCAGCGCCCTAGACCACTCGGCTAATCCCGCGCGGCAGGTATTTATGAAGTGGGGATTTTCCCGTACGGCCATTTCATGAATGTACCGTAGATAGGTAGAAGCCGACATCGGGGAAGATCAGTTTGGATTCCGTGGAAATATTGGAACACGTGAGGCAATACTGACCTTACGACTTATCTTAGAAGAAAGATTAAGGAATGGCAAACCTACGTTTCTAGCATTTGTAGACTTAGAGAAAGCTTTTGACAGTGTTCACTGGAATACTCTCTTCCAAATTCTAAAGGTGGAAGGGGTAAAATACAGGGAGCGAAAGGCTATTTACAATTTGTACAGAAACCAGATGGCAGTTATAAGAGTCGAGGGGCATGAAAGGGAAGTAGTGGTTGGGAAGGGAGTGTGACAGGGTTGTAGACTCTCCCCAATGTTATTCAATCTGTGTATTGAGCAAGCAGTAAAGGAAACAAAAAAAAAATTCGGAGTAGGTATTAAAATCCATGGAGAAGAAATAAAAACTTTGAGGTTCGCCGATGACATTGTAATTCTGTCAGAGACAGCAAAGGACTTGGAAGAGCAGTTGAATGGAATGGACAGTGTCTTGAAACGAGGATATAAAATGAACATCAAGAAAAGCAAAACGAGGATAATGGAATGTAGTCGAATTAAATCGGGTGATGCTGAAGGAATTAGATTAGGAAATGAGACACTTAAAGTAGTAAAGGAGTTTGGCTATTTGGGGAGCAAAAGAACTGATGATGGTCGATGTAGGGAAGATATAAAATGTAGACTGGCAATGGCAAGGAAAGCGCTTCTGAAGAAGAGAAATTTGTTAACATCGAGTATACATTTAAGTGTCAGGAAGTCATTTCTGAAAGTACTGTATTTGTATGGAGTGTAGCCATGTATGGAAGTGAAACATGGACGATAAATAGTTTGGACAGGAAGAGAATAGAAGCTTTCGAAATGTGGTGCTACAGAAGAATGCTGAAGATTAGATGGGTAGATCACATAACTAATGAGGAGGTATTGAATAGAATTGGGGAGAAGAGGAATTTGTGGCACAACTTGACGAGAAGAAGGGACCGATTGGTAGGACATGTTCGAGGCATCAAGGGATCACAAATTTAGCATTGGAGTGCAGCGTGGAGGGTAAAAATCGTAGACGGAGACGAAGAGATGAATACACTAAGCAGATTCAGAAGGATGTAGGTTGGAGTAGGTACTGGGAGATGAAGAAACTTGCACAGGATAGGCTTAGCATGGAGAGGTGCATCAAACCAGTCTCAGGACTGACGATCACAACAACAACAACCGTAAATAGCAGAAATCTGGTAAAACATCAAATCTCCAACATTACTGTTGCCGGAAAAAGATCCTGCAAGAACGGGACCATCGACGACGGAAGAGAACCGTTCAAAGTGACACAAGTGGAACTCATCCGCAAATTGCTGTAGATTTCAGTGCTGTGCCGTTAACAAATGTCAGCGTGCGAACCATTCAACGAAACATCATCGACATGGGTTTTCGGAGCCGAAAGCCCACTCGTGTACCCTTGATGACTGCACGACACAAAGCTTTACGCCTCTCCTGGGCCCGTCAACACCTACACTGGACTGCTGTTGAGTGGAAACATGTTGCGTGGTTTGACGAGACTCGTTTCAAATTGTATCGAGTGGATGGACGTGTACGGATATCCATGAATCCTGCTTGTCACCAGAGGACTGTTCACCCTGGTGGAGGAATCGATAATTGTGTGGGGCGTGTGCGGTTGGAGTGATATGAGACCCCTGGTACGTCTAGATACGACTCTGACAGGTGACAGGTATGTAAGAACCCTGTCTGATAACCTGCATCCATTCGTGCCCATTACGCATTCCGACGGACTTGGACAATTCCAGCAGGACGATGCGACACTTCACACGTCCAGAATTGATACAGAGAGGCTCCAGGAGCACTCTTCTGAGTTGAAGCACTCTCGCTGGCCACCAGACTTCCAAGATAAGAACGTTATTGAGCATATCTGGGCTACCTTGCAACGTACTGTTCAGAAGAGATTTCAATCCCCTCGTATTCTTACGGCTTTATGGAGAGCCCTGAAGGATTCATGGTGTCAGTTCGCCCCAGCACTACTTCAGACAGTAGCCGAGTCCATGCTACTTCGTGTTGCGGCACTTCAGCGTGGTCGTGGGGGCTTTACAGTATATTAGGCAGGTGTACTAGTGCCTTTGGCTTATCAGTGTATCGTTTTGAAAAGTCAAGACTTCATAATACTAGCGTTAGTTCTCCATACAAGAAACGAGAAACTGGAGTTAAACCATCCACAGGAGATCAGTTTCGATTTTCGAAAAATGTAAGAACATGCGACGAATACTGACCCTACGATCTACGGAGGTAAGTTAAAGAAAGGAAACCTACGTTTATGGGATTTGTAGATTCAGAGAATGTTTTTGACATTGTTGACTGGAATACTTTCTTTGAAATTATGAAGGTAGCAGGTATAAAATACAGGAAGTGAAAAGCTACTTACAACCTCTACAGAAACGGAAGCAGTAGTTCAGAATAGAGTGAAACAACCTTTTAGCCTGTCCTCGATGTTATTAAGTCTGTACATTGAACGAACAGTACAGCATTCAAAGAAAAATTTCGAGTAGGAATTAAAGTCCAGTTAGAGGAAATAGAAATTTGGAGATTTGGCGAGGATATAGAAATTCTCTCAAAGACATTAAAGGACCTAGATGAGCAGTTGAACGAAATGTTCAGTGCCTTGAAGAGGGGATACAAGAAGAAAACCAACAAAAGCAATATAAGGATAATATAATATAGGTGAATGAAATCAAGTGAAGATGAGAGAGAGAAATAGATTAAGAAATGAGATGTTTAAAGTGGCAGATGAGTTTTGCTATCTCGGCAGTAAAATAATTAATGATGTCCAAAGTAGAAAGGATATAAAATGTAGACTGGCTATATCAAGAGAAGCCTTTCGTAAGAAGAGAAATTTGCTAACATTGGATCCAGAACTAAGTGTCAGGAAGTCTTTTCTGAAAGCATTTGTATGGAGTGCAGTCCTGTATGGAAGTGAAACATGGACGATAAACAGATTAGATAAGAAGAGAATATAAGCTTTCAATGTGTGCTATAGAACAATGCTTAATGTTAGGCGGGTCTATCACGTAACTAATGAGCTGGAACTGAACAGAAATGGTGGAGAAAAGAAGAAAGGACCGAAGAAAGAATAGGTTGACAGAACACGTTCTGAGACATCAAGGCATCACAATTTAGTATTGTATCGAAGTGTGCGGAGTAATAATTGTAGAGGGAGACCAAGAGATGAATACAGCAAGCAGATCCAGATTGATCTTGTTTGTAGTAGTCATTCAGAAATAAACAGCCATGTACAGGGTAGAGTTGCATGGGGTGCTGCATCAGACCAGTATTGCGACTGAAGACCACAACAACAACAGCAATTGTTTCGATTCTTCATTAACACACATAACATCTATGCTTGTTGATACTAGTGACTGTACAATTGCAGTCGCTTTTGTTTTTGAATATGTAATATTTTTCAGACACTGACAGATTTTATTTCATATCTTCTTCATTTAAATTTCACTTTCAAATTTCTTTCCAAAAATTTTGTCTGTAGTTATTGTTCTTTGCTTTCCAGTGTTTGACATCTACCACCAATTAACGTGTCTTCAAGAGTGTGAAGTATTTTTGTTTTGACAAGTGTGTTATAATTTCATAATTATGGCTTTCTTGATACACATTTAATACACTTCTGTAGTTTTCCAATTCTTTCTTTGTTGGCGTCTGGTTTTAGTAAATTCGGCTCAATATCTTCACCTAAACATTTGTGTTTATTCATATAAGACATTTTCCTGTATCCAGAAGTTTAAGTTGACTGTGGAATTACAACAGCGTCTTCCTGTGTGAAATTTGCTGCCCCATTTTTGCTGCTGTTTCGTGCATTGTCTCCAGCGTCAACGTCCTCCCTTATCCTGGGTTTGAACTGACTACAGCATTTGCATTAATGGCTCTAAGCACTATGGGACTTAACATCTGAGGTCATCAGTATCATAGACTTAGAACTACTTAAGCCTAACTATCCTAACGACATCACACACATCCATGCTCGAGGCAGGATTCGAACCTGATACCGAAGCAGCCGCTGACTACAGCAGCTACCGAACTATTCAGGCATCTTGGTAGTTATCTTAGGCAAAGTTCCAAGCTCTGTACGTAATAAATGAAATATACCGTGTCATAACTTATCCTAGGAATATGCCTGCAGGTAAGTTACTACTGAATTGAGATTTAGTCGGTTTGTGGTGTCTAAATTACAAAATGAAATATAAGTAAACTGGGTATTGTGAGTTAACTTCATCGATGTGCTCTTGTAAGTTGTCATTCACCTATCTATTTACATTTTCTAACGCCTACTTCTAAATAAACAACTGCTTTACTTAGTGCTCCATTTGTGAAATGGGGGACAAACAGCCTCCATCATATTAAAGTCTCTCTCGATTTGTCACCACGTCAAGCAATTCCCGGAACAGGCGTTGTCACACGAATCACTGACGTACTGAAGTAGCATGTAAATACAGTGTTCCGTAGCAGCTTTTGCTAATCTCAAGTTCCTCCACTGATTCGACTCCAGAATTTCAGAATCCATACATAAGTCACTTAAACGCAGACTAGGCACTAACTTAGTCGGATATAACCGACGCGTACGACCAGCTTGACTGCTCCCACTAAATACTTTCTGCACAACCGTCACAACCTGTTAACTCGACCACGCCATTGTTGATCAACACTACAACGCCAAAAAAAAGAAGAAAAAAAAACGCACCTCGGTGCTACCAAATTCTCTCGATTGTACAACACAGAATATTGATGTAATGGACTTCGTAGTCCTACACCATTCAGATTATTAAACATTGTGACTGTGTTATATTAAATACTTTGAAGAAGTAACTGCTACATCGCGTAATAATATTTTGAACTGATAGTTGGCCATCGTTGAAGAGTCTTCGTCGATAAGATTTCTTTTTCCACCATCTACACTAAGTGTTCACATGTGCACGGCTTTTCCTACAATGCATCGGATGACCTCCTCACCAGTAAGGCAGCTCATAATGATACACCCGTGTCCTAAGATGCCGCAATACGAGTCTCAGTCTGTAATTGTAATCTGTGTATAAGGACAATCAACTTATGATTACAAGTAGTCCTACGATTAGTTAGTTAGTTAGTTAGTTTCATATTCCATGGATCGTTTTGTAGGATAAATCGTAATGACATGCAATGAGTCTTTCTTACATTCACTTCGCAAATTAATTTGTGAACATGGTTGCTTGCTGGAAATTTATAACGCTGTAACTTTTTTAAATATGCAGATATGAGTTAGTAATTCCTTCTCACCACCTTTTACGCATTACAATAGAAATTCTTCTGCAGAATCAACCAGAAATTTTGTCAGCTAGTTTTCAAATTTTGACTTGCTTTCTGTCAGACAATTTATATACTAGGTAAGTGATCAAAAATTTTCGTTGAACCATTGTGCACTCCTGTGTGTGCTAAAGACAACCTTAAAGTGGAGTAATGACTGTCATTTTTCCTTCTGATATTGTAATTGTGTACATTGTTCCTTTTGAACTGTAAACGATTATGTACAACAAAATTCATGGGAGAATAAATATACTGTGAAGCAGTAGTCAGAATGCCCAAATCCTTACACAGATGTTTACAAGATGATCGTGGTTGGTGTAGTGACATATTATTCTTATAGCATGTTTTTCAGTAATCCCGACTTTCTTCATTAACGATGAGTTACCCCAGAACTTTGTTCCATATGGCATTATTGAATGAAATGCAGTGACGTCAAGTGCAAATGTGGCTGAACTAAGTTGTTTTAGAAGTTCCAAATGATTTTTTTTTTTCAGTTTAAATTGTCATCCGTAGTAACATAGACGTGCTGAACGGGATATATTGTATCTTTATGAAACTGCGGTTAAGACTATTCACAGAAATCCAGTCAATGATAGGTTTAAGAGCTTTGTTTACTATTTCTTCTGTTTCTGTATGTGTGCTTGGGTTGATTACATTACTACTGTCATCCGCAAAAAGAACTACTTCTGCTTGTTTTATATTAGACGGAAAATCATTTACATATACGAGGAACACTAATATATCTAAGAGTGAGCCTTCGGTAACCCCATAGGTCATTTCTCTTCAGTCGAAAGTATGTCCACAGATTACATTTGTTGAATTATTAAGTATAACTTTATAAATTCTTGTGCTTATATATGACATTACCCATTGATTTGCTATACCATCAAGTTCATAAAACTTCAATTTATTTAGAAAAATATTGTGATTCACAAACTGAAATGCATTAGATACGCCGCATAACACACCAAACGTCGCTACTTTATTATTTAATGCTTGTAAAATCTGGTGACTGAACATGTAAATGGCATTCTGAAGTGAACAAACCTTCTGAAACCCAAACTGTGATTTGCAGAGGATAGTATTCTGCTAGGGTGAGGTAATACTCTAGAATATAGCACCTTCTCAAAAACTTTGGAAATTCATGTGTACATTGCGACATGTTGGTAGTTATTGACATCTTTCTTATCACCTTTCTTAAAGAGGAGTTTAACAACGGCGTACTTCAGTGTCTCTGGAAAAATGCCTTCACTTAGTGATGTCTTAGATATTGCGGATAGGATCGAGATTATTCTTTGGTAACAAAACCTTAGTACTCTGTTGGAAACACCATCAAAACCAGCTGATCTTTTACTTTTAAGAGGATCTATAATTTTCTTAATTTTGGAAGGGGAAGTTGGTGATATATTCATATGACTGAATTGTATAAGAGTTCCTTTTATCAACATGTTGCTGTGATTTTCCTTTTGAACTGTTTGTCCCCATGCTTTCTACTATATTCAAGAAATGATTATTGCATGCGTTTGCTTCTGTGACTTCTAACTTATAGCCCTTCCATTTAGTTCAATGCTAATATTATCTGGTTCTGATTTTGCGAAATTTTCCGAGTTATTTATGCAAGACATTCAGTTTCATGTTCTGTTAGGGAACTTGAGTTCACTTTCAAAACACAGATTATGCCATTTGGGTGACCCTCAAACTCTGAATAAGAAATCAGGCACAAAAATTAATAATTAAATTCACCCATTTTTGAGACCTTATTTCTCCTATATGTGCCGTTATTGTCACAGTCATTGGTTCCAGCTGTGATTCTGCGTTACGGGTTAAGGGAAATAGCTTGTGAACGTTGCTCTACCGATCTGCAGAGTACATGTAGGCTTATGAGTTCGGTTATGACACCTGGCATCATATTAGATCATTAATTCAAAGATGTAATAGCGTATTGAACATATACACTCCTGGAAATTGAAATAAGAACACCGTGAATTCATTGTCCCAGGAAGGGGAAACTTTATTGACACATTCCTGGGGTCAGATACATCACATGATCACACTGACAGAACCACAGGCACATACAGGCAACAGAGCATGCACAATGTCGGCACTAGTACAGTGTATATCCACCTTTCGCAGCAATGCAGGCTGCTTTTCTCCCATGGAGACGATCGTAGAGATGCTGGATGTAGTCCTGTGGAACGGCTTGCCATGCCATTTCCACCTGGCGCCTCAGTTGGACCAGCGTTCGTGCTGGACGTGCAGACCGCGTGAGACGACGCTTCATCCAGTCCCAAACATGCTCAATGGGGGACAGATCCGGAGATCTTGCTGGCCAGGGTAGTTGACTTACACCTTCTAGAGCACGTTGGGTGGCACGGGATACATGCGGACGTGCATTGTCCTGTTGGAACAGCAAGTTCCCTTGCCGGTCTAGGAATGGTAGAACGATGGGTTCGATGACGGTTTGGATGTACCGTGCACTATTCAGTGTCCCCTCGACGATCACCAGTGGTGTACGGCCAGTGTAGGAGATCGCTCCCCACACCATGATGCCGGGTGTTGGCCCTGTGTGCCTCGGTCGTATGCAGTCCT
Source organism: Schistocerca nitens (assembly GCF_023898315.1). Taxonomy (NCBI): domain Eukaryota; kingdom Metazoa; phylum Arthropoda; class Insecta; order Orthoptera; family Acrididae; genus Schistocerca; species Schistocerca nitens. Next base: position 51,247,951 of record NC_064620.1, read on the forward strand.
GATTGTGGCGCTCACCTGCACGGCGCCAAACACGCATACGACCATCATTGGCACCAAGGCAGAAGCGACTCTCATCGCTGAAGACGACACGTCTCCATTCGTCCCTCCATTCACGCCTGTCGCGACACCACTGGAGGCGGCCTGCACGATGTTGGGGCGTGAGCGGAAGACGGCCTAACGGTGTGCGGGACCGTAGCCCAGCTTCATGGAGAGGGTTGCGAATGGTCCTCGCCGATACCCCAGGAGCAACAGTGTCCCTAATTTGCTGGGAAGTGGCGGTGCGGTCCCCTACGGCACTGCGTAGGATCCTACGGTCTTGGCGTGCATCCGTGCGTCGCTGCGGTCCGGTCCCAGGTCGACGGGCACGTGCACCTTCCGCCGACCACTGGCGACAACATCGATGTACTGTGGAGACCTCACGCCCCACGTGTTGAGCAATTCGGCGGTACGTCCACCCGGCCTCCCGCATGCCCACTATACGCCCTCGCTCAAAGTCCGTCAACTGCACATACGGTTCACGTCCACGCTGTCGCGGCATGCTACCAGTGTTAAAGACTGCGATGGAGCTCCGTATGCCACGGCAAACTGGCTGACACTGACGGCGGCGGTGCACAAATGCTGCGCAGCTAGCGCCATTCGACGGCCAACACCGCGGTTCCTGGTGTGTCCGCTGTGCCGTGCGTGTGATCATTGCTTGTACAGCCCTCTCGCAGTGTCCGGAGCAAGTATGGTGGGTCTGACACACCGGTGTCAATGTGTTCTTTTTTCCATTTCCAGGAGTGTAGCTTTGTTTCGTTCTTTCGTATCTGAAAATGTTTATGCTAAAGAGGACAGTAACGATGTTGGTTTTACTTATTTAAATAGGTTGCCAGGTTGTAGTAAGGAAGAAGATTTCAACTACAGTTAGCGTAGCAGACGACTCAGAATTCTGGACCTGCTTTGTTTTTAATGTTATTCTGATTTTATACACAGCGACTAAGCATGATATTCTCACGCTCACATTGGCTTGTTGCCGATATGTATTATCAGAGTTTGTGCTGTCTTTTCATGAGTATTGTGTGTACCTCACTTTGGCTCCTGGGAGTTGATTGGTTCTATCATTGCAGCGATGGGGCGAGTGGATAAAAAAATTGAAAATACTACAAATTATAAAGGCCACAGCAACTGAGAAACTTTTCGCTTTTGCTATCCTTTAGTAATTTTGATAACAAATATTTTGACTGATGTGGTTGATTAAAATTTAACTTTTAGCCAACCACTGGTGATCTTTTAATGAACGTCTCTATAGAAACAGAAACGTCTTGTCAGTTACCTTTCTGGTGAAGTAGGACAGTCGTAGAACAGTTTGAATGAGCTCTTTTATTCGCGTTCGTGCGACATCAAATGTACTTCTTTCAGGCTTTAAGAACTCCTATTGGAAACATGATCATGTCAAGACTTCTTTCTTGTCTTCCTGGCTCAAACTGCTTTATGAAACACGTTTAGAATCACTCGAGCAATATCATTATATCATAATCAACTATTATTGTGTCTGACAAAATTTTTATGGTACATAGACTAACGAATGGCGGAGCACAAAGAATCGGCCCCGAGTATTAGACTGCTCATTGTCACTCGCCTAATGTCTTCTCCTATTTCGAAGATGTCCCTTGCATTAGCTTATTTGTTTTTTCTTTATTATCTAAATGTTATATGTTTATCTATTTGTTGTCATATCTGCTCGTGGCGGGAAACAATTCCTGAGTAACTGGTGATCAGTCTACACTCTGGGTCGGTTTTTTGTGCGTCGACCTATACATAGAAAAACAATGGAGATCGAGTAATTCTACCATATACGTTCCTTTCACATCGTCAGTTTAGTATTGTGACATAAAACGGAGAAGCTGCAGAAGCAGAAATTTTTTAGCGACAGGAACCACAATACCAAGTGCTAACAACCCCACGAGAGATTAGTTCCACGTGCTAATTTGGAGCATTTTACAGATTTAACACCGGTGTGAAAATTTTAGAGCCCCTGAAAGGACTGAGTCCGCCGCAATGCTGGCAATATTTTAATCATAAGCGCAGTCACAGGCATTAATTAGCCTGTCCGGAATAAAAGTTGGCCGGAATGCACGGCCCTGTGCCGACCGAGGCGCAGCTGTGCCCGCACACAATGGAGACCTGCGGCAAACGGCAACCGTAATGAATGCTCCTCGCATGCGTGATATCTGTGACAATTCCGCTCCTATGCAGTTCCAGAAGACACAAGCACATGTCTATATTCATATTCAAAAATTTATAGCCTCTGAACTTACATTTCACAAAAATGACTTGTTTCCAGTTTCTTTATTTAAAATAGACATGATTTATTATACACATGCTTCGTGACAAATCTGAGCTTATAACAAGTTTGTGTGGCCGTCACCAGCAGCAAGCACAGAAACATTTGTTTTGCACATAAAAACCACCTTTTCTTGCTGCAACGTATTTTCTTCCTCCCAGAAGCGTTTCGCCTTTCACTTTAAAGCATTTTCAGTGGGATTTAGAATGATGCAGTTTACTTTTGATGTGTAATATTTGTAGATTATGAAACGGTTCACGTCTCGTTTATTACATACATTAGTCATAACTTACACTTCTCCACGTTTCTGGTTAGCATCTACGTTTCCTCTCATCTGGTCACATGATGGAGGTCACAGTATAACGTCACTTACGAAATATCAGCACGTTTTCAAGTTCCGAACTTTTTCTTCACAGTTTTCACATTGTCTGCCCTTATTACTGTTGAACACTAGTACTCTTATCTCAGTAGTTGTAGATATTTGATCGAAAACTGTTAGTTCACGATATGTGTCATCGTGTTTGGTTTACGTACGTGTTGCCAACCTAACAAAATATATGCTGAAAACTAACGTCTATTCATTTCTGTTGTGTTTATATCTCTCTCTGTATGTCTGAAAGATTAAGTGTGTGCACGTTTATGCATTATCATTTGTGTGTGTGTGTGTGTGTGTGTGTGTGTGTGTGTGTGTGTGTGCGTCCGTGCGTGGGTGTGTTGGTGGTTATTCAGTGCCACTTGTAGTATGTTGAATATGAATGTAATAGCTATCAGAGCGTGGTTTAAAGTCATGGTGTGAATAGCCACCGACACACCTGCACACTCACATTCGTACAAACACAGAGGTACAGGTAGACAGAGATCTACATCTACATCTACATTTATACTCCGCAAGCCACCCAACGGTGTGTGGCGGAGGGCACTTTACGTGCACTGTCATTACCCTCCTTTCCTGTTCCAGTCGCGTATGGTTCGCGGGTAGAACGACTGCCGGAAAGCCTCCGTGCGCGCCCGAATCTCTGTAATTTTACATTCGTGATCTCCTTGGGAGATATAAGTAGGGGGAAGCAATATATTCGATACCTCATCCAGAAACGCACCCTCTCGAAACCTGGACAGCAAGCTACACCGCGATGCACAGCGCCTCTCTTGCAGAGTCTGCCACTTGAGTTTGCTAAGCATTTCCGTAACGCTATCACACTTACCAAATAACCCTGTGACGAAACGCGCCGCTCTTCTTTGGATCTTCTCTACTTCTCTATCTCCTCTGTCACCCCGACGTGGTACGGATCCCACACTGATGAGCAATACTCAAGTATAGGTCGAACGAGTGTTTTGTAAGCCACCTCCTTTGTTGATGGACTACATTTTCTAAGGACTCTCCCAATGAATCTCAACCTGGTACCCGCCTCAACAACAATTACTTTTATATGATCATTCCACCTCAAATCGTTCCGCACCCATATTTCCAGATATTTTACAGAAGTAACTGCTAACAGTGTTTGTTCCGCTATCATATAATCATACAATAAGGGATCCTTCTTTCTATGTATTCGCAATACATTACATTTGTCTATGTTAAGGGTTAGTTGCCACTCCCTGCACCAAGTACTTGTCCGCTGCAGATCTTCCAGCATATCGCTGCAATTTTCTAATGCTGCAACTTCTCTGTATATTACAACATCATCCGCGAAAAGCCGCATGGAACTTCCGACAATATCTATTAGGTCATTTACATGTATTGTGAAAGATAAACATAACAGAAATGAATAGACGTTAGTTTTCAGCATATACTTCGTAATCTAACGAAGAGTATGCTGAAAACTAATGTATACACGTAAACAGACCAAACAGGATGAGACATATAGTGCACTCACAGTAAATGTCGTCTTTTTTTTATCGTTCCGTCTTTCCCTTAGTTGCTTTAAATTCTTGGAGGTATGTGCTGTCTACACAACTAATTGAAGGCAGTTTGTTTATTGAGATACGCGTTTCGCTTCTTTTATTTGGGAAGCATCATCAGTGGCCTGTAATCCATGTTTCCTTTTATACAGTAGACAGATTTCAAATCACAGTTTCCGATCAAATATCTATCATTAGTGACAGAAAACCAATAATACTCCCCAGTAATAAGGGCAAAGAATATGAAAATTGTAAAGAAAAATGTACTGAACGTGAAGACGTGTTTATGTTGCGTAAGTGAAGTTAAAGTGTGATCTCCAGCGTGTGATACATGGGAAGAAACGCAGATGACAACCAAAAACACAAAGAACTGTAACAGTTATTTACGTAAAAAACGAGACGTGAAATGTTTTATAATCACCAAATATCACATATCAAACTGCATCATTCTAGATCCCACTGAAGCTGCCTTAATGTAAAAGGCGAAAGGCGTCAGGGAGAAATAAAATACAGTGCAGCGAGAAGGGGCGGTTTTTATTTATAGAACAAATATTTTTGAGCCTTCAGTTCTGCACATTTACAAATGTAGCCTAATGAACTATCGAAGAACAGATCACTGATGTTTATCTATTTATTCATCATTCTAACCGATATGTGACACTGTTCACAAAAACTGACCATATGTGGGTATTTAACCAAATACTTTACTCAGCAGAATATATGACCAAGACATCCTTGGATACTTTTGGTTTGTTTCGTTTTTATGGAGAAAATATGATATTACACGCAGTATTTGCAGCAGGTAATTATTTTTGGAGTAATTTATAATTTGTATGTCTTCCTTTCAAGATAAACAGTTCACATAAGAATTTAATGAAGTGTAACTAACTGCATTAAAATCAGCTCACTACCTACAATCTACCACATCAATAGAGACAATTATTGGGAGCATAGCCATATACAATGAACACTAGTTTAAGGTTGGCTCTCCAGTTTCTATGCTACTTGACTCAGATTAAAATTGCACAATTAACAAAAAAAATTGGGTCAACAAAACAAAAAATGTAGTAAATTTCTAAATGATAGTGGGAAACTTTGTAATTTGTAGACTATTTTGCAATATTTGCACTAATTACTGAAGTAAATATTTTGAGTAAATACAGAATAGAATGGTTCCAGAATTTTTACTGATGGAACAAAATTAGTAGTGAAAGGTAAAAATGCACTTGAATGAGGAGAGACACAGACAGGTAAAATAGAAAGAGATAACCAGTTCAAACACTTTGAAAAAAAATGTGCATATCACTAGATTATAATGATCATCGGAAGTATAAAGACCAAAAATGTTAGGTATCTTGGACTTATCTGAAAATATTTGTAATAAGAATTTTAAGTTTAGAATCACATACTTAACAATATTAAGATTTGCCTGTTGATATGCTTCATAACATATGAATAAGTCTTAATGTATGTAGAGTACAAATATCTGTTAGAGAAGTGAAACACTGAAAAGACTATAAGGAAATATTATTTGGAAAATGTGAAATGAGTAGGTGACCTAATAAAATACGCAGGAAATGATATAGATAATCACAGAACTAAGAATAATTCTGGCATGTCTGTAACGAAATGAATAAGAGAAAAAGAAACAAGTAGTAATATTTCTAAGTTTCTATTCAGAGATATCATTTATAGTAAGATGTTGCTCAAATATGAATCTCTCGATGTCCTTAAGACTTTGCAAGATCATCATGTTGAATATTGTACTCCACATTTGCTTAAACGCATATGCAGATTGTAAGCGAAAATTGCACTAGATAAGACTGCAGTTACGTACCTTCCTGGCATATTAAAACTGTGTGCTGGACCGAGACTCGAACTCGGGACCGTTGCCTTTCGTGGGCAAGTGCTGTACCATGTTAGCTAAGCAAGCACGACTCACGCCCCATCCTCGCAGCTTTACTTCTGCCAGTACTTCGTCTCCTAATTTCCAAACTTTACAGAAGCTCTCCTGCGAACCTTGCAGAAAGCTGTGAGGAAGGGGCGAGAGTCATGCTTGGGTAGCTCAGATGGTAGATCACCTGCCTGCGAAAGGCAAAGGTCCCGAGTTCGAGTCTCGGTCCGGCACACAGTTTTAATCTGCCTGGAAGTTTAGTATCAGCGCACACTTCGCTGCAGAGTGAAAATCTCATTCTGGAAAAATCCACAAGGCTGTGTCCAAGCCATGTCTCCGCAATATCCTTTCTTTCAGGAGTGCTAGTTCTGCAAGGTTCACACGAGAGCTTCTGTAAAGTTTGGAAGGTAGGAGAAGTTGTACTGGCAGAAGTAAAGCTGTGAGGACGGGGAGTGAGCCGTACTTGGGTAGCTCAAATGGTAGAGCACTTGCCCGCGAAAGGCAAATTTCACGAGTTGGAGTCTCGAACCTGCACACAGTTTTAATCTGCCACGAAGTTTCGTATTAACGCACACTCCGCTGCAGAGTGAAAATCTCACTCTGGAAACATCCCCAAAGCTGTGGCTATGCCATGTCTCCTCAATATCCTTTCCTTCAGGAGTGCTAAATCTGAAAGGTTCGTAGGAGAGCTTCTGTAAAGTTTGGAAGGTATGAGACGAGGTACTGGCAGAAGTAAAGCTGTGAGGACGGCAAGTGAGTCGCGCTTGGGTTGCTCAGATAGTAGAGCACGTGCCCGCAAAAGGCAAAGTTCCCGAGTTCGAGTCTCGGGCCTGCACACAGTTTTAATCTGCCACGAAGTTTCGTATTAACGCACACTCCGCTGCAGAGTGAAAATCTCATTTAGGAAACATTCCCAAGGCTGTGGCTAAGCCATGTCTCCGCAATCTCCTTTCTTTCAGGAGTGCTAGTTCTGCAAGTTTCACAGGAGAGCTTCTGTAAAGATTAGAAGGGAGGAGACGAGGTACTGGCAGAAGTAAAGCTGTGAGGAGCGGGCGTGAGTCGCGCTTGGGTAGCTTAGATGGTAGAACACTTGCCCGCGAAAGGCAAAGGTACCGAGTTCGAGTCTCGGTCCAACAAACAGTTTTAATCTGCCAGGAAGTTTCGTATCAGAGCACACTCCGCTGCTGAGTGAAAATCTCATTCTGACGACTGCAGGTGGTAATTCCGTGTTATTCTTAAAAGAGTTTAAAGATTTTCAACGGTATTTAACTTCTGAAGGTATCTAAAGGAGATTTAATTTTAAATTTCTTACAGCTCTCCAGTAGGTGCTGTGGAATTTCTTCTAATTCATTTAATATAAATTCCCTCATCCAGTGTAAAATAATATTTATGACAACTATCAGCAGTGTTATTCATAAAAGTTTAAAAGCCAGATCCACACTGAAAATTCATGTATTAATGTTATGATTAACCCTTTTCCAGAACGTGAGAGACATGTGTATATCATACTGTTAATATAGAAATAATTAAAGAAAGAGTGAAACTACAGACAGGAAATTCTAACTAAATTTTCTATCTTTAAAAATTGTAAAGTTTAATGAACAAAAAGGTTCATCTAGCAACGAAATAATATCTATTTAGAGCACAGGCACTCAAGGAATTATCAACATGAAAGAATTACATGGAACATTCTTTATAAGCGAGTACTAGATTCCAGACATATTCAATGTCTTTTTCTAAAAGTTGTACACAATTTAGATATGAAAAGAGAATTATTCAATAGCCCATTATACCACAGAAGGGCTTTGTGAACGTCATTTGACACTAATTTCCTACATCCTAAATCTCCCATAGAAAATTTCATTCTTCTCAACTTTCCTAAAAGCATTTCTTACTTATTATTGAGAATTCAGTAATGAGATAGTGGCATTTAAAATCCTTATTATGCAGCAACTTATCTAGTGAATTTCTTCATAGTGATGCTTTATCATACGAAGTAAAATATTTTGCTGTTGTGCCCATTCAAAGAAAAGCAGGCTGTCAAAGCAATGAGAAATTCTATACAACAGGGGTTTATCTTGGGTTCTCAATGTTTTAGTATATATTAATAGTCTTCCAGTTTCCTTGTCACGACGCAAATTTTGATCACATCGAACAAGGATGGAAATAAAATAAAATGGTAATAATCCATTACCTGCGCCAGCTTCTTGTGAAGTAAAATGGTAATAGTCTTCAAAATGCACTGATTGGTTACAAGAAGTATGTCAGTTTTGAGTCATGCACTGTCCTGGAAGGAGCTCTTTAACAACTACTGTAATCAGTAATCATTTCACAATACACAGTAGTTCCTAGGAACTGGGATCTAGAGCCTGTATAAAATTGGTAAGTTCCATCATCCATATTTAATTAGGCTGGATTCCTTTGTCTACCACCATCATCTGATATCAACCATTATTACATGATATTTGGAACATACATACAAATGAAGTGGTTGTGGTAGACTAATAAATACAAGGAGCAAAATCACATAATAGTGATTACTTGTGATATACAACACAATGAAATGAAAATGACACTATCACTGTACTTTTTCACTTTCTCTAATGAAGCTAGACATTCTGCATACACTGACTATATTGCTAGCACTGTAAGGATATGGATACTACAAGAAATCGGATAGGGCCTTTTCTAAGAAACAAGATCACATTTTGCTTAAGGGAATGACACACACAAAGTAAACCTATGCATGGTCGGATGGGGATTAGAAACCCACTTCCGCCGAATGTGAGTAGAATGATTTTACCATTGCAGTAGCTGACTTCGTTTTATCACCAGTGGAGATAAGAACAATATGAAAAGCAACACATGTATTCAGCAACCTGAAAAAGTATGTTAAATGTACTTTTGGTAACTTAGTGGAGTCATTTCTTCCTGAGAATGATACAAGAAATGCATGGCATACAAATTAAACTGTACGTTTGGATAAAACAGATATTCAACACATCTAATTTTAAAACTGTGCAAATGAAAGTAAAGTTGGTACTTGAAATATTTTATAACTCAAAATACACAAATGTAACAGAAACAAAATTTCTGTCACATCAAGTTCGGTTTATGTCATATAGCGAGCCTTTTAGAGTGCTTCATTATACTGGTGTCGCATTATCCTTACTTCATAAACGATTCAATCAAGATATTTGCTATGTGAACCACCAAATAGTCCATTGCCACAACGAGTAGTAGTCACTGATGGGTTGTAAGAATCCACAGCAATAGGGAACAGCAGTTGCAGGCCCACAACTAGACAGATATAAAGTGCTTGTCAGTTGGTACTACTCATAGGGCATGCCTGGTTTGTGGAATACTACTGGTATAACCAGTAGAAATATCTTAAAACTAAATATCATTGTCTCGTTTAGCATGAGCTTGGTCTTGGTCGTGTAGAATTTGGGAACTTACACTTAAACTGATAAGCTTTTCACGTGTTATGTTCTGAGTTACGTACTGGCGACAGAATGCTGCAAGAAGATTGAAGCAACTGACGGTTTTCCTTTGTGCAGGCTGACCAGAGTTTGCTGAAAGGTCCAGACATAATTGTCTCGCCTCTGGACGATCTGGAGACGTCCATACTCGGCCTGGAGTTCAAGGTGCGGCCGCGCCACTTCCGGCGGGGCGACATGAAGCTCAAGTGCCTGGCCACCATCGCGACCGTCTACTGGAGGAGCAACGAGGAGAGCGTCGAGAGCGACCGCCTCCAGAAGGCGCCCGTGCTGGAGAGCAGGGCTACCGTGCAGACCAGCAACTCCAGAGCCGACAAGGTTCAAGGTCAGTATGGCCTCCTCGGTATCACAGATTCTGTAGCGTTATTTTTTTGTTCCGCGCTGGGAACTATTTTACGTCGAGTGCTTTTTTTGAGCTATTTGTTAAGTTTATTTACGTAGTGAGTCATGTTCATGCTGTCCAGAATTACTCGATAAAAAATCCACCTATTATGGAAACAGAAGTTTTACACTAAAAACCAAACATGCTTCAGCACCTTTTTGCCGTCATCAGTGGGTATCCTTCATTAAAATGTTAACTTTTACGTTATTCAGTTGTGAAGATGGTCCCACACAACATAATAATTTAGAAAATAGGATTTGATAAAGAATAACCTCTGATGGTGGCACAAAATAACTAAAGTATATTAGGTTTTAAAGAAAAACGGGTGTCTACATAATAGGGGCGGACGTTATATCCAGCAAACTAATCATATTTTTCAATTAGCTTCTGTACGTCTCGCTCAGTCAACTTAAATGGAAAAGAAAGAAAAGAGAAAGCACAATTCTAATGTGTATAGGAATTGGATATACTGCGTCCTAATCTGCTTCTCTCAACTGTCTCTGTTCATCTCATCCTCTCCCTTCGTTTATCCGTCTCCTCCTCTTCGCACTCTTTGACAATGACCTCCTTCCTTACTCTCTGTACATGTCCTTGAGCCTCCCCACCCTCCCCCTACCACTTTTCAGTCCATTACCTCATCCCCCTATCTCACTCCCCCTTCATTCTCCTCCTCTCCCTCGATCTCCTCCTGCCCTGTGACCATCTCCTATTTCCCATTTTCGATATCCATATCCTCCCACCACTCTCATCATCTCTTCTTTCTCCTCTCTCTGACCTGAAGCCTTGCTTCTTGTTATTGCAAATCTAAATTCTGTGGTACTATTCTAATCATAACCCAATTAGCTATAAATACACTTTTTCCTTTTGCTGACAACGTTTCACTGTTGTATAACTGATATATGTATAGAAGTTCAGCCTTTATGTGTGTGTATAAATATCTGAACTACATCGATTAAAAATACACATATATGGAAGAAATTCCTACCAAACTGAAGTAAATCGAAATGGTACATTTTCAAATGTTTAGTAACAATGTTTTCACTTTATGTATTACATATATATATTTACATATTATACATATTAAAAATACACATATATTAAAGAAATGCTTACGTAAAGATATGCCCATAGCGAAATTCAACATTATGTAAAAACTGCAAAGCAATCGGTCATGAACTAAAGGACATTAATTATATTTTTACATTTGTTGTGGTATGCAGTTCAGACACTGGTTTGATGCAGCTCTCCATGGTGCTCGATCGTGTGGAAGCCTCTTGACGTCCTCCTACATTTTTACCCTCCAAGCTTCCTTCCAGTATCAAGTCGGTGATCCCATGATACTTCAGAACGTGTCCTATCAACCGATCCCTTCTTCTAGTCAAGTTGTGACACAAATTCCTCTTCTCCCCAAATCTATTCAGAATTCCCTCATTAGTTACATGATATACCCATCTGATCATCAGCATTCTTCTGTGGCAGCACATTTCAAAAGCTTCTGTTTTCTTCCTGCCCAAACTATTTATTGTCCATGCTTCACTTCCATACATAGCTCACTCCATACAAATATTTTCAGCAAACACTTTCTGACACTTAAATCAATACTCGATGTTGACAAATTTCTCTTCTGCAGAAATACTTTTCTGGCCATTGACAGTCTACATTTTATATCCTCTCTAATTCGACCAACATCAGTTATTTTGCTGTCCACACAAGAAAACTTTTCTAGTCCTTTAAGTGTCGTACTTCCTAATCTAATTCCCTCAGAATCACCTGATTTAATTCGACAAAATTCCATTATCCTCGTTTTGCTTTTGTTGTAGTTCATCTTATATCCTCCTTTCAAGATACTGTTCATTCCATTCAACTGCCCTTCCAGGTCCTTTGCTGTCTCTAACAGAATTACAATGTCGTCGGCAAACCTCAAAGTTTTTATTTCTTCACCATTGATTTTAGTTCCCACTCCAAATTTTTCTTTTCTTTCCTTTGCTGATTTTTCAGTATATTGATTGAACAACATCAGGGATAGGCTACAAAATGCCTCACTCCCTTTCGTGCCTCTCGACGTTTACAGCTGCCATCTGGTTTCTTACAAATTGTAAATAGCTTTTCGCTCCCTGTATTTTACCCTTGCCACCTTCAGAATTTGAAAGAGAGAATTCCATTTTCAAAAGCTTCCTCTTCGTTTACAGATGCTAGTAACGTGGGTTTGCCTTTCCTTAACCTACCGTCTACGGTAAGTCGTAGGGTCAGTTTTGTCTCGCGTGTTCCCACATTTCTACGGAATCGTAAATGATCATCCCCGAGGTTTTCTTCTACCATTTTTTCCATGCGTCTGTAACGAATTTGTGTTAACATTTTGCAACCGTGACCTATGAAACTGATAGTACAGTAATTTTTACACCTGTATTATTAATGAAATTATGACCTAAAGCACGTCTGTAGTAAAATGCAATGTCAAAATTTCGCAGCAGTCGCTAAGGAACTTTTGGAGATACACGATTCTGAGAAAGTGAACGTTTACATTTTTATTTCTGTGTATCAACGATATACTCGCGTGCAGCATTTAAAAACAGCCACAAATAAAATAATTAGTTATGCTACTGACTGTAATGTGGTTAATATATACCATAATTGCTTTCAGTCCTTCAAAGTTACCTATTTTGTATCACACACACTGATTCTAGCTACATTTTACAAAGTTACTTTTTAACTTGTCCTAAAACAACTGGAATCTTTCCATTATTTAAAAGAAAACAACATATCCATTTTAATAATAACTGTATAACTATATAACAGTGTTAGTCATTACTTTGGGACAAATTAAGAATTAGCCGATGGATACTTAACTGGTAATGAATTTCAGTGACTGGCAATGTGTAGATGGTGTGTTTGCATCAAGCAGCATGTGTGATATACCTGAGCAATAGACGTTATGTAGACGAAGACAACTGCTAGATTGGTTGCAGCACTTTCCAGCAATAATCTGGCTGATTGAAACTGCGCAAACTTATGATAGGTCTAAGTGACGTAGAACAAAGGTGAAATAGCTCACTTCACAGGCATCAGTCTCCCACAGATGCAGTATATATCTGTTCTCCCCATTGGCGCTCTGTAAAATACGCTCTGGGCATTTGCTTACTTTCAATTGGCCGACTAAGGTTCACCATTTCGTAAATTAAATTAACTGTTGGCCACTTCCGTTGCTTTTGCATAACGTTTTCCTTTCCCACACTAAAATTAACATATGCTTGCCAAAAATGTTGATCATGCAAAGCAGTACAGAATAATGCTAGTATATTACTCCTGTGTCCTATTAGGCGAAAAATGTGTTGATATTCCCACGGTCACAGTTCTGAGCTATCCATTGCGAATTATTGTCAAACGGACGGTTTCCTTAGATACGGTAGGGTTAGGGCTATTTGGATTCTAGAATCATCAGGTAATCACGATAAAAAAACATTAAAAATATCGAGGTAAGTGACTACAGCATCTAGTCCAAGTTTTCACTGGTTTCATGTGTAGGGCATGGAGTCAGAAGAGGATTTAGTTGCAGATAACTTGCGTCACACAGCGAAGTTCGCGTTAAGTAGGTACTGTAGAGGGAGTGCGCCAGTCTGGAGTATGTAGGTGACTTGTCTTAATCCATGTTGTAAGAAGGCGCTTGGAACACTTCCAGTAATTTTGATCGTTTCAGCTTTAACTTGACTAATAGTCGCAGCTCTTGCAGATTCGTTCCTTTCGTTTCTCGAATGTAGTTGATAATTTGGTTCCTTTTGTTTTATATTTCTTATCGACAGTGATAAACGTGAGTTCGTCAGACCTGTACAGCAACATAGCATATCGGCTGTTAGCTACAGTGTCCTTGGGTGAAGAATACGGAGGTGCTTCTTTGTTGGCGTACTGGTGGGCTTTGGTTGTCATATTTTCGATGCACTGTTGTGGAACTGGATTGATATTTCATGATAATGGGCCCTATTTGAATTTTACTATTTCAGCCTCTAGGCCACTGCCAGATGATCAAATATTTATAACAACAGGCGCTGTCTGTAAGTGCGCTCTTAGTGTCTCCGACATTTTAAAGTCTCAGAAAATTACTTCACAAATGTATACTGTCGTGTCTGTTACTGGTTTTAGGAGCAGATTTCTTCTCATCTACATCTACATGGATACTCTGCAAATTACATTTAAGTGCCTGACAGAAGTTTCATCTTACCACCTTCACAATTCGTTATTAATCCAATCTCGCATAGCACGCGAAAGAATGAACATCTATATCTTTCCGTACTAGCTCTGATTTCCCTTATTTTATCGTGGTCGGTGTCAAAAAAATATTTTCGCATTCAGAGGAGAAAGCTGGTGACGTGAATTTCGTGAGAAGATTCCGTCGCAACGAAAAACGCCTTACTTTTACTGATGTCCTGCCCAAACCCTGTATCATTTCTGTGACAATCTCTCCCATATTTCCCGATAATACAAAACGTGCTGCCTTTCTTTGAACTGTTTTGACGTACTCCGTCAGTCCTATCTGGTAAGGATCCCATACCGCCCAGCAGTATTCTAAAAGAGGACGGACAAGCGTAGTGTAGGCAGTATCCTTAGTAGGTCTGTTACCTTTTCTAAGTGTCCTGCCAATAAACTCAGTCTTTGGTTAGCCTTCCCCACAACATTTTCTAAGTGTTCCATCCAATTTAAGTTGTTTGGTATTGTAATACCTAGGTATTTAGTTGAATTTACGGCATTTAGATTAGACTGATTTATCGAGTAACCGAAGTTAAACGAGTTCCTTTTAGTATTCATGTGGATGACCTCACACTTTTCGTTATTTAAGTTCGAATTTCACTTTTCACACCATTCAGATATTTTTTCTAAATCGTTTTACAGTTTGTTTTGATCTTCAGATGACTCTATTAGTCGATAAACGACAGCGTCATCTGCAAACAACCAAAGACGGCTGCTCAGATTGTCTCCCAAATAGTTTATATAGATAAGGAACAGCAAAGGGCCTATAACACCACCTTGGGGAACGCCAGAAATCACTTTTGTTACACTCGATGACTTTCCGTCGATTAGTACGAATTGTGGCCTGTCTGACAGGAAATCACAAATCCAGTCACCTGACTGAGACGATATTCCATAAGCACGCAATTTCACTACGATCCGCTTGTGTGGTACAGTGCCAAAAGCCTTCTGGAAATCGGCAAATACGGAATAGATCTGAAGTCCGTTGTCAATAGCACTCAACACTTCATGTGAATAAAGAGGTAGTTGTGTTTCACAGGAACGATGTTTTCTAAATCCATGTTTACTGTATCTCAATAGCCCATTTTCTTCGAGGTAATTCATAATATTCGAACAAAATATATGTTCCAAAATCCTGCTGCATATCGACGTTAACGATATGGGCCTGTAATTTAGTGGATTACTCCTACTACCTTTCTTGAACATTGCTGTGACATGTGCAACTTTACAGACTTTGGGTACGCATCTTCCGTCAAGCGAACGGTTGTATATGATTGATAAGTATGGAACTAATGCATCAGCATACTCCGGAAGGAAGCTAATTGGCATACAGTCTGGACCAGAAGACTTGCTTTTATTAAGTGATTAAAGTTGCTTCACTACTCCGGGGATATTTACCACTACGTCACTGATGTTGGCAGCTGTTCTCGATTCGAATTCTGGAATATTTACTTCGTCTTCTTTTGCGAAGGCATTTCGTAAGGCTGTGTTTAGTAACTCTGCTCTTCGATGGTATCTCCATTGCTATCGCGCAGAGAAGGCATTGATTCTTTCTTGCCGCTAACATACTTCACATAAAACCAGAATCTCTTTGGATTTTTTGTCAGATTTTGAGACAAAGTTTCGTTGTGGAAACAGTTATAAGCATCTCGCTAAATTTCGAGCCTCTGTAAAAGATCGCAAATCTTGGGGATCTTGCGTCTGTTTAAATTTGGCATGTTTGTTCCGTTGTTTCTGCAACAGTGTTCTAACCCGTTTTGTGTACCAAGGAGGATCAGCTCCGTCGTTTGTTAATTTATTTGGTATAAATCTCTCAATTGCTGTCGATACTATTTCCTTGAATTTAAGCTACATCTGGTCTACACTTATATTATTAATTAGGAACGAGTGGAGATTGTCTCTCAGGAAGGCGTCAAGTGAATTTTTATCTGCTTTTCAGTATAGGTATATTTCTCTCTCATTTTTCGAGGATTAGGGGATTACAATATTCAATCTAGCTACGACAATCTTGTGTTCACTAATCCTTGAATCGGTTTTGATGCACGTTATTAACTCAGGATTATTTGTTGCTGAGAGGTTAAGTGTGTTTTCACAACCGTTTACTAATCGCGTGGGCTCATGAACTAACTGCTGGAAATAATTTTCAGAGAATGCGTTTAGCACGATTCCGGATGATATTTTATGCGCACCTCTGGAATGAAACATGTATTTTCGCCAACATATCTAGGGTAAATTAAAGTCACCACCAACTATTATTGTACGTGTTTGAAATCAAACTCAAGTTTTCTTTGAACCTTTCAGCAGCTGTATCATCTGAATTGGGAGGTCGGTAAAAGGATCCTATTATTATTTTATTTTTGTG
The DNA here is from genome assembly GCF_023898315.1 of Schistocerca nitens. NCBI lineage: Eukaryota > Metazoa > Arthropoda > Insecta > Orthoptera > Acrididae > Schistocerca > Schistocerca nitens. The sequence continues at coordinate 51,264,550 of NC_064620.1, forward strand.
AAGTGCACTGTCTGCAGCCATTCCTTGGAAACAAAACAGTTTTCTTGCTACTAGATTTCTCTCTCGAAGCAGACAGTGCTTAATGGGAAGAGTAATGTGCGTTCCTTAATGTAGAAACTTTGAGCTAACTTTTCTCATTCCTTGTTAATTATTTAAAGTTTGCGTTACATTCTCTTTGTACTGTCCAGCACTTCTGAATTAAGTTTGTAGCCAACCTTTCCGCCTTCGTGGGCTACTTTTACCGCTAAACCTCCGACGTCTTGAACAAACTTCGCATTGGAACGATTATAACCCACATGGTCTCCAGCTGCTAAGATTGCACTGATTATTATATCTTTAAGTTTTGTGAAAGCAGTTTATAATGATCTGAAACAGTCATCAGCATTTCTTCCGCTATGAACTAATTTACATTTGATAAACTGCCATACAGAAAACTGCGACTGAAAATAGAAAAAAAAAGGAAAACGTCAGGACGTTTATACCCATTTCTATAAACGTCGACAGTAATGAAAGTGGTGCAGTGCACTTTTAATTGTACTAGTCACATTCATTAAAAGCTTGTGGGAAGAATAACTGCATCTTTGCGCGAGTGTTAATTGTTATTCCCAATACTTCTGCTATACTAAATGTACGGAATAGGAACGTAGAAGAAATTCTTTTATTTATTTTTCAGTATCAGGTGGCTCGAGAATGAAAAATGAGGAAGAAAATTTATTTTCCAAGACGACCACTCTGTTCCTAAACCGTGTACGATACGCAGGGGCTGGAGAACATTGGGACACACTGACCTGAACGACGCATGTGACATTTTCTAATTTGCATCTCACGAGATGTAAATTGTGCCTTTCTTCGAGCATCTGCTAGTTTCAATCTGTTACATTCTTTCGCTATTGAGATAAGCCTGTGACGTTTCACACCACCAAGCTTTTTGACCACTGTATGTTCAAAAATGGTTCAAATGGCTCTGAGCACTATGCGACTTAACTTCTGAGGTCATCAGTCGCCTAGAACTTAGAACTAATTAAACCTAACTAACCTAAGGACATAGCCCGAGGCAGGATTCGAACCTGCGACCGTAGCGGTCGCTCGGCTCCAGACTGTAGCGCCTAGAACCGCACGGCCACTCCAGCCGGCACACTGTACGTCCGACTGCATATGCGTCCTAAACACTTGGCCAGTATTCCAGTATAGGGCATACAAATGTTTTTATACGACGTATTTTGCACAAAATTTGTGCTTACATTCTTTCTGATCGAACAATTTTTTAATCTAATGTGCACTTTGATGCATTAGTCTCGGGACTTAGGCGATTGTATTAGACATAATTTAACATCTACAGTTTAATATTCTTTCACAGAAGACAATGTCAGACGTATCTACGGCGTTGTTTCATAAAATAATTGGAATGTTAACTATAGAAACTGTTTTCCATTACCTTTCAACAATTGCTATGTCCTAGCGTCTTCAGAACGCTCTCAGAAATCGTTAAGGGGCTCCGGAACGCCCTATACTTGCAATGTTAAAATAACGCTTATAAATTACATCTTTCCTCACAAAGTATTTGAGGTAGGAAGTTGAACTTTTTACAGATTATTTATTGGAATATGGGCTACAACTTAACACAGGGATTTTACAAAATTTTAGTTTAGTTACTAAAGATGATTTTTTTTCAATTGTAATGAAAATTCACATTTTTTTGCAATTTTTAAATTATATATTCAAAAATATACAGTTTTTTGGAAAAAGGCTGTGTTAAATTATGCAGAAGGTACTGTGTAACATTTACTGAAAGTTTGAAACAAATATGTTTGGAAGATCATTAGAAAACATGTAATTAGTATGAGAAAATAAAAGTTTTGGGAATCGAGCGACAAAGATTGGATTAACTTTTTAGTGCATTCCAGGTCCATAGGATGGATTATCTTCATCCTCTGCAAACTCCTCCAGCTTCCTCTTGTTCCTCCTCCTGTTTACTCTTGCTTGTATTTCTAGACTCTTTACAGCCCTGCCTGCAGCCCGAAGGCGTTCCTTGTCTAAAGCAAGCATCGCTCGTACCATGTTAGAACCTATCTTCATTCCCATATTTCTAAATACCTTGCACCTTACAATGTTGCCATCATTGAAAGTCGCAACAGCATCATACACACCAAAGCGAAGTGTTTCTATTCCAACAAATACAGTCTTGGGGATTCTCGACCATATAACACTATTTACACTTTCATTGGGGTTTTGAGTTTTTCCGTGAATACACTTTTTCAACAGTTCAGGTGCTGCTAAGTCTCTGAAAATAGGTTTCATCACCTCCATTATTGCATGAGGCAGACTATGCTTATGAGTGTACACTTCACCAGTTAGCAATCCTTTGTTATATTTACACCAACTGTCTTCTTCTTTGGTACACAAGCTATGTTGCGGATTTTCATCGGTTGAAGAAGTATGAAAAAAAAGAGCCCAAACAGCCTTCTTCATTTCGTCGACACTTTGTATATTTTGCCTAATAGCCATTCCATAATAGTTCTGTATTTTGTCAATTACACTGTCAGTTAACCTTCCCTTCCCATCCAACCCTTTACCATCACTGAGTTTTTGTTTTTTGTACGAAGCTTTCAGTCGCCGAAGTCTTGTTCCCATTCGCTTCTGTACGTGTCCAATACACTCAAATTTCTGCACTACAACATCATCACCATAGGGCTTCAGTCCTTGAACATGTTTGAAACTTTTAGAATCACCGTCACCAAGGTAATTAACGTATCGCACTTTATCACACGCCTCAGAACGCTGGAATATACTGGCAACACCAGCCACTTCCATTCCTCCACTACTGCCACTATAGTTAGCTTTGCAATTATTTTCATGTGTACCTTTATATTTTTGTGGACATCTACAATACTTTGATATTACTGCTACATCTAAAACTTTCCCTGTATGCATACAGGTGGCAGATACTACACCATGAAGAGATGTGTGTCCCCGTTTATGCCAGGTACCATCGAACGCTGCAGTCAAATCTCTGTTACCATTATTTTCCATTACTGCCTCTTCCACAGCGTTCTTCATAGATTCTATACAGACATCTTCTACTTTAGACCCTATTAATTTATTATAGGTCGTAAACTTGGTTGGGGGATTTGGAAGATTCATGATGCCACATAAAATTGCACCTGCAGTAGCACCCTTACCAACCGAACGCAAGGAATAAACAAATCTAATGTTGTGTTCGTAGATTTTTCTACCATTTTCTTCAGTTGCAGTTACTGCAGCACTGTTCCAAAAGGTGGTCATGTATGAACACTTATCACATTTCAGTTGTATTTCACCAGCAAGTCCTACGTGCTTTATTATGGAGAGTTCCAGACCAACTTCACTACAATGAATACATCTTACACAGTTTGAAAAAATTCCTTTGAGAACCGACATATCAAATATTTCATTCACATCCGATTCGCCCATAAAACATTCATAGTTTTCACTGATTGAACCAAGCTTCTTCTGTGAAGTATTTTCTTTCCCACTTTGACTGCTATGGGCAGGTGTACTTGAGAGGTTAGGTTCACCCACTTGGTTATCGTCTTTATTGTTTACAGTAATAACACATACCTTTGGCTTTCCAACATTTCTCCTTTTCTTAAAAGCCTTCAGAGGATTTCTAATAACTTTACTTTTACTCATTATTATACTTCAACAAAACAGAGACTCAAGAAACAGAATTAATTACGAATATCTTCGAGATAATGACAGAGTAAATAAACATGAAACAATCGACAATCACACCAGCGATATATATTGAACCATCACAGGTTAGCCACAACACATACTTTATCTCACATCACTAAAATGTACCTGATGAACACGGACGTTAATAATAACACCATTTGACAGCAGTTTAACAGCGCCACAGTGGGTCACGCCCATGTAGAACACATTTCAAAAAAAAATTTAAAAATAGTTGTAGTCTTCGGAATTGAATAAATTATATATCTATTAAAAGGTAATAGTCTGCAGATTCAGAAAACGCAAAAAAGTAAAAATTGAACTTTTCATGATTTTGAGCCTTTCCGGAGCCCCTTAAGACGAGTGCATCTTGTTTGGAATCTCGTTCGTTGGACCAGTTAGCGCTAATCTTCTCTCTTTTCCTCTCTCTCTCTCTCTTTCTCTCTCTCTCTCTCTCTCTTCTATTTTCTTTTTGAAGACTGGGCTGTTGTTATAGATTAAAGGGTCTCGGAAATGTACAAAGATGGCTTCTGCCCCTAAAAGTGCAGGTCAAACACAGGACAAGGGTAGGTCAGGGAACTGTCGGTATTGTAGCTGTAAATTTTTGTAATTGTGTCTGGAAAGAACAGAGCTCTAACAGCTAAGAGACAGCGCTTAAGCTCAAATTGTTGTAGGTTCTGAAATCTGCCTTAAGTCCAGGGATAAGTTCAGTTGAAATTCATATAGAAAACCGAGCCAAAGAAACTGGTACACCTACCTAATATCGTGTAGGGCTCCCGCGAGCACTTAGAAATGCCGCAACACTACGTGGCATGAACTCGTCTAATATCTGAAGTTGTACTGGAGGGAGATGACACCAGAAATTCTGCAGGACTGTCCATAAAACCGTGAGAGAACGACGGGGTTGGGAACTTTTCTGAACAGCACATTGCAAGGCATACCAGATATGCTCAATAATTTTAATGTCCTGGGAGACTGGTGGCCAGCGGAAGTGTTTAAATTCATAACAGTGTTCCTGGAGATACTATGTAGCCATTCTGGACGTGTGGGATGTTGCGTTGTCCTACTGGAATTACCCAAGTCCGTCTGAATGCACAATAGACATGGATGGATGCAGGTGATCAGGCAGGATGTTTACATACGTATCACCTCTCAGAGTCGTATCTAGACGTATCAGGGGCCCCATATCCCTCCAACTGGTTACGCCCCAAAGCAATACAGAGCCTCCACCAGACCCAAAAATGTTCAAATGTGTGTGAAATCTTATGGGACATAACTGCTAAGGTCATCAGTCCCTAAGCTTACACACTGCTTAACCTAAATTATCCAAGGACAAACACACACAGCCATGCCCGAGGGAGGACTCGAACCTCCGCCGGGACCAGCCGCACAGTTCCACCAGACTGAACAGTGCCCTGCTGACATGCAGGCTCCATGGATTCATGAGGTTGTCTCCATACCCGTACACGTCTATCCGCTAGATGCAATTTGACACGAGACTCGTCCGACCAGACAACATCTGTTCAGTCGTCAACAGCCCAATGTCGGTGTTGACGGGCAAAGGCGAGGCGTAGAGCTTTGTGTCATTCAACCATCAAGGGTACACGAGTGGTCCTTCGGCTCCGAAAGCCCATATCCATGATGTTTCGTTGAATGGTTTGCACGCTGACACTAGTTGATGCCCCAGCAATTTGCGGAAGAGCTCCACTTCGGTCACGTTGAATGACTTTCTGCAGTCGTGGTTAATCCCGTTCTTGCAGGATCTTTTCCCGGCCACAACGACTTGATGTGTCACCGGGTTCCTGATATTCACGGTAAACTCGTGAAATGGTCTTACGGAAAAATTCTCAATTCATCGCTACCTCTGACATGTTGTGTCGCATCCTCGTGCGCCTACTGTAATATCAAGTTCAAACTCACTTAAATATTGATAACATGCCATTGTAGCAGTACTAAACGATCTAAAACCTGCGCCAGACAATTATACTATATAGGCGTTGCCGACTGCAGAGTTGTATTCTGCCTGTTTACATATCTCTGCATTTGAATACGCATGTCTATACCAGATTCTTTGGCACTTCACTGTATATTCAGAAAGAACAGATTAAATTCAATTGGTTTTATGCTTTTGTTTCAGTTACAAGTACTTTATTTTGTAGTGAGATTAAAATCGGTAGTTGCTGTGAGCTAGTAAGGGTGGATGCTATACTTGATAATCAGAATAAATTAATAATTTGTTCCATTTGTTAATCATCCGACTTGGATGATAACGCTGCTGAAAAGCTCAAGGAAAATATGGGTCTTAAAATGGTTCAAATGGCTCTGAGCACTATGGGACTCAACTGCTGAGGTCATTAGTCCCCTAGAACTTAGAACTAGTTAAACCTAACTAACCTAAGGACATCACAAACATCCATGCCCGAGGCAGGATTCGAACCTGCGACCGTAGCGGTCTCGCGGCTCCAGACTGCAGCGCCTTTAACCGCACGGCCACTTCGGCCGGCTATGGGTCTTATTTCGCACACAGAGCGAGGTGGTGCAGTGGTTAGACACTGGACTCGCATTCGGGAGGACGACGGTTCAATCCCGCGTCCGGCCATCCTGATTTGTGTTTTCCGTGATTTCCCTAAATCACTCCAGGAAAATGCCGGGATGGCCCCTCTGAAAGGGCACGGCCAACTTCCTTCCCCATCCTTCCCTAATCCGATGAGAGGATGACCACGCTATCTGGTCTCCTTCCCCAAAACAACCAACCAACCATCTTATTTCGCCTAGGTACCCTATTGATACAGATTTAGTTGGTGGTTACTTCAATCTGTCCTAAATATATTTGATAAAATACGCGTTTGAAGTCGGTTGTAGGAATAAACCATCGTCCAAGATGTACTAAAAGCATTCTACCAAAATTAATTCGAGCATTTAGTTCATGAGCCCCCAATAACCGCAAATGTTTGCGATAAAATGCTACATCTCTTGGAAAAAAAACACTCTAGAACAAACAGAGACAGTCATGACGGATACTAGGATTACTATTCACAAAGTGGTTCTAGAGAGAGGTCTAAGGCACCTTGTCACGGTCCGTGCGGCTCCCTACGTCGGGGGTTCGAGTCCTCCCTCGGGCATGGGTGTGTGTGTGTTGTCCATAGCGTAAGTTAGTTTCAGTTAGATTAAGTAGTGTGTAGGCCTAGGGACCGATGACCTCAGAAGTTTGGTCCCATATGACCTACCCACAAATTTATATTTAGAATGAGTACCGAAACCTCCAAATCCACCGAAAATAAACTCAAGGCAACTCTAATAACATCAGAAAAAAATTCGTTTGATGTTTTCCTAAGAGTCTGTCTGCGTTCTTTCCTAACTAATTGTTTAAGTGCAGACAAGTTGTGGCTTAAAGTGAAAGAAATACACTTGCGGGCCAAAATATATTGACCACTTGCTCAGTGGCTTTTTTGTCTGTCTCTGGATCGACATACAGCACTGATTCTCCGTACCAGGGGTCCGAGAGTTTTCTGGTAGGTTTGTGGAGGTATGTGGCAGTAAATGTCTACGCACAAGTCATATAATACGCGTCAATAACTGGCCTTTGATTTGAATACGCGGTGATGGCGCAAAATATCGACATAAATGTGTGCCATAGGATCTACATCAGGCGAATTTGGTTGCCGAGACATCAATTAGTTCACTATAATTCTCCTTGCACCACCGTAGCACAGTTCTGTCTCCGAGACACGGGCAACTATACTGCTGAAAGATGACTTCACCGTCGGGGAGGACATCAAGCGTGAAGGAATGCAGGTGGTTCGCAGCTGTCACCAGTACACAAGAAAGGAAGTAGAAGTTATCTGCCGAACTACTGAGCCATATCACAGACATAGTTTGCAGTAGGATTCCGGAAAATTTTGGATTTTCATTTTTGGAATGCATACTGTGTTCTGACGTTATAAACTACCACGAAGAGACCGATTATTCATTCATACTAATCATGGAGTTAGAAAACATCGTATTTGTGAAATACAGGGTGATTCAAAAAGAATACCACAACTTTAAAAATGTGTATTTAATGAAAGAAACATAATATAACCTTCTGTAATACATCATTACAAAGAGTATTTAAAAAGGTTTTTTTTTCACTCAAAAACAAGTTCAGAGATGTTCAATATGGCCCCCTCCAGACACACGAGCAATATCAACCCGATACTCCAACTCGTTCCACACTCTCTGTAGCATATCAGGCGTAACAGTTTGGATAGCTGCTGTTATTTCTCGTTTCAAATCATCAATGGTGGCTGGGAGAGGTGGCCGAAACACCATATCCTTAACATACCCCCATAAGAAAAAATCGCAGGGGGTAAGATCAGGGCTTCTTCGAGGCCAGTGATGAAGTGCTCTGTCACGGGCTGCCTGGCGGCCGTTCCATCGCCTCGGGTAGTTGACGTTCAGGTAATTACGGACAGATAAGTGCCAATGTGGTGGCGCTCCATCTTGCTGAAATATGAATTGTTGTGCTTCTTGTTCGAGCTGAGGGAACAGCCAATTCTCTAACATCTCCAGATACTGTAGTCCAGTTACAGTAGCACCTTCGAAGAAAAAGGGACCAAAAACGTTATTGGCTGAAATGGCACAGAAAACGTTCACCTTAGGTGAGTCACGTTCATACCGAGTTGTTTCCCGCGTATTCTCAGTGCCCCATATACAGACATTGTGACGGTTGACCGGATGCGTGCTACATTTTCATCACTCGTTCTCGGCCGTCCAGAACTTTTCCCTTTGCACAAACACCCATTCTCTGTAAACTGTTTATACCAACGTTTAATACACCACCTATCAGGAGGTTTAACACCATACTTCGTTCGAAATGCACGCTGAACAACTGTCGTCGATTCACTTCTGTCGTACTCAATAACACAAAAAGCTTTCTGTTGAGCGGTCGCCATCTTAGCATCAACTGACGCTGACGCCTAGTCAACAGCGCCTCAAGCGAACAAATGTACAACTAAATGAAACTTTATAGCTCCCTTAATTCGCCGACAGATAGTGCTTAGCTCTGCCTTTTGTCGTTGCAGAGTTTTAAATTCCTAAAGTTGTGGTATTCTTTTTGAATCACCCTATACAACTGTCTCTTTACTAATTCGAAGTAATGACTACTGATATCAACAAGTGATCTCAGATTTATTCCATATTTTTAGACTCACAGAAGACTCTTGATACCCTTTCTCGCAAGCGGCTTCTAATCAGATTTCGTGCCTATGGAGCATCGAGGCAGTTGTGTTACATGATTTGTGATTTCCAGTCGAAAAGGTCGCAGTTAGTAGTAATTGGCGGTAGGTTATCGAGTAAAGGAGAATGATATCTGTCGCTCCGCAAGGAAATATGGATCCTCTTCTCTTCTAAATCTGTATAAAAGATATAGGAGACAATATGAATACCCATCTAAGATTGTTTACTGATGAGATTGTCGTTTACTGCGTAATAAAATTATCAGAAGATCAAAACCATATGCAGAATTTTATTAGACATGGTAGCTGTATGGCGCGAAAAGTGACAGTTGACTCTAAACAATAATCAGTGAGTCGTCATCCACAAGAGTTCTAAGATGAGTCTTTTAAACTTCGTTTACAGAATAAATCACAAAAATTGAAAGGCTGTCAACTAAACACATAAGAAACCACAACATGAAAAATGTTGTGCCGTTGGTGAACCAAACGCCACGATTTATTGGCAGAATACTTAGAAGCTACAACAGATCTTCTAAACAGACTGCCTATGTTACGCTTGTCTGTCTTCTTCTGCATTATTGCAGCACGGTATGGCATCCTTACCAGATCTGACTGACGGAGGACACCGAAATAGTCAGACGAGGGCAACTCATTTTGTATTATTGGGAAAAAGGGGAGCGAGTGTCATAGATATTATACGCGAATTGTGTTATGTAATCGTTAGAACGGATTCGTTTTTCGTCTCGGTGAGATCTTTTCAAGAACTTTCAATCGCCAACTTTCTCGACTGAATGCGAAAATTTTCTGTTGACTTCCGCCTGTACAGAGAAGATAATGATCATCGTAATAAAATACGTGAAATCGAGGTCACAATGAAAGCGTTAAGTGTTCGTATTTCCCATGTCCTGTCCGAGAGTGGAAAGGTAGAGTAACGGTCTTAAAGTGCTTCAATGAATCTTTTGATTAACACTTAGGTCTGAATTGCAGAGTAGTTCCGTAGAACAAGATTCAAAAATGGTTCAAATGGCTCTGAGCACTATGGGACTTAACATCTATGGTCATCAGTCCCCTAGAACTTAGGACTACTTAAACCTAACTAACCTAAGGACAGCACACAACACCCAGCCATCACGAGGCAGAGAAAATCCCTGACCCCGCCGGGAATCGAACCCGGGAACCCGGGCGTGGTAAGCGAGAACGCTACCGCACGACCACGAGATGCGGGCGGAAGAAGAAGAACAATGAATTATTAGTAGGCCACCTCGGCCTTTGAATTTCATGCGCCGGCTATTCATCACTAATCACAAGTCACCTCATTAAACTGAGGTTATCAGATGTTTTCTCTCAGTAATAATCATAAAATTACTTCACAATATAGTTGGGAAAAAATTAGTAGATCTGGAAACACGACGTCGATTTTAATCCAATGACGGAATATGGCGCATGGGGCGTGGTAGTCGTATTTATAATGGTTTAAACGTCGTCCGTCAACAGATAGCTTAGTAGCATAGTTACTAAAGTGCCATCTCTATACACCCATTAATACGGAATGTACACAGCAGGAAGGCTAGTTGTGATGCAAACGTGTGAAGTAAGCAGGAATCGACGCAGCAAAGACGCACTCGTCCTTCCAACAGGGAACTGAGCTAGTTTGACAGGGATCAAGTGGTTCAAATGGCTCTGAGCACTATGGGACTCAACTGCTGAGGTCATTAGTCCCCTAGAACTTAGAACTAGTTAAACCTAACTAACCTAAGGACATCACAAACATCCATGCCCGAGGCAGGATTCGAACCTGCGACCGTAGCGGTCTTGCGGTTCCAGACTGCAGCGCCTTTAACCGCACGGCCACTTCGGCCGGCGACAGGGATCCAGTTTGGCCTCAAGAGTAGCGGCATGGTCCTTTCTGAGTGTTGCCACACAAGTTGGGCGTATTGCGTCATTTGTGCAATGATGCAGGTATTAGCTATCACGTGAACATTAACACATCTGCAGACAAGGTTCTGCACGTCCACACAGCACAAACGCCCTACTGGGTCTTTTCATTATAAGGGCAGCAGTGGAAGATCATACAGCTAGCGCAGTGCAGATAAGAGGACTTGTGATTCCATACATCTCAACACGAACTGGTGAGAAGTTATTTTTAGTATTGTAACAACGGGTACGACCACCTCTAGCCCCTCTTGCACGTCTTGACTGGTGCCGTCAGAAGTTCACTTGCAAGATGATATGGCGCGCCGTGGTCTTCAGCGGTCAAAGCAGATTCTGCAGGGTCGCAAGTGTGGTCATTTGTTCGTACGGCGTAGACCTGGTGAGCGCTGTTCCGTACAGTACGTTCGTCCTAGGCACACAGTCCCATCCAAGGCCTTACGTGATTTCCCTAAATCACTCCAGGCAAATGCCGGGATGGTTCCTCTGAAAGGGCACGGCCGACTTCCTTCCCCATCCTTCCCTAATCCGATGAGACCGATGACCACGCTGTCTGGTCTCCTTCCCCAAACCAACCAGCCAACCAACCCAGGCCTTACGGTCTGGGACGCGGTAAGCTACAACCCTCGTTCACCTTGAATGTTTTTGGAGGGGACGCTAGCAAGCGCTCTCTATGTGCAGAATGTAGTTAGACTCATTCTTTTTCCGTTCGTGCTACAAGAAGGTGGTGTATTGCTCCAACAGGATACTGCTGGCCCACACACTGCCCGTGGAACCCAACGTTTTCTGCAAGTCGTGCAGCACCTACCCTGTGCAGCACGACCTCCGCACTTGTCTCGAATCGACAACGTGTGGAATATGTTGTGACGCGAAGTGACTCGTACATCTTGTGAACCAGTGATTCTTACAGAACTACGTGAACAGGTCTTGCAGGCGTGGCATATCGTATCCCAGGACAGTACTCCCCATCTGTATGTTCGACTGAATCCTAGAGTCAGAGCCTGCATTGCCACCCGTGAAGGCTGCATCACGTTCTAACATCCATGTTTCAGCATGGGTCGATACGTGGTACCTCAGAACCACTTGCTTTTATAATCTGTAAATGTAACAATTTCATGCGCTGTTATAACACTGAATCTAGGTTGATTTGGAAACCTCTGAAAGGGCGTACTATTTTTTTTCCGGCGGTGTATATTGTTGCTTTCTACTTACAGAATTCGGTATACACACACACACACACACACACATACACACACACACACACACACACACACACATAATTATTTTTATCTATGACAATGGAAACATTACCCGATGAACAATTTAGAATTAATTCCCGTATTCGAGTTCTGAGCAAGATTTTCCTTAGGTTCCCCTGTTTTGGGAGGCAAATGCTGTAACTTATGTTTCTCTTCAAAATATTTGCAACTGGAAACACACCTTCCGCATTCAAAGCACTTTGAGATGTGACTGAAAACAACAGAACTCAGATCATGAACTCAGTCCTTCGAGATAGGTAATGAAACGCAAAACAATGTTTGGATGTACGTTCACAAATTAAAAAAAAAAAAACACACGTGAAATAGGTGCAGCTTACGTCAAGCAGGTCATGGGCTTGGTTGCACACACGCACGAACTAACAGACACGCGTACATACACATGGTTTCACATTTTTTACGAATACAAACAAGTTAAAAGCATATCCAAACCTCCAGTTCTGATCAAGTTTTTCGATAGCTACAAGCCCGTGCTCCAGATTTGGAACCCTCTGCTCAATCTCCGCTTGTTGGGATTTGGCTGAAGAGAACCGAGTTTTAACATGCAGTGCACTTGGCATATTGCTCATTGTAGCCGTATATTAAAAGTGAAAAACAGATTCAACAGTTTACACAGGACCTAACTTGGTGTTCCAGTTCCATTTCAATGAACAAATAAATAGGAACTCTACGGAGCAGAATAAACTACCAAAGGAAGTCGAAACCCGCTAACATTTACAGATGGTGAAAGCAAATAGTAAGCTACTCTAGTGTGTACGTCATGCTTCGTCCAGCATTACTGTGCGAACACCATACACCACTGTATTGTATTAGCAAGTCATCCTAAAACGCACAGATGGCGAAAGTGAATAGTAAGTTACTCTGGGCTGTACGTGATGCTTCGTCCAGCATTACTGTGGGAACACCATACGCAAGTGTATTATATTAACAAGTCATGCTGTTGTTGCTCCTTATTTACGAAAAAAAGTGTTATCATTATTACCAAAATTGCTAATACCGTTTCCCTTTCCTCCTTATTCTCCATCTTTTGCAAAGTCATTGCACAATCTAGATGAGCGCTGTATTCAGAAACATGTTATCACTAAAACTCCGTTTGTGGAAAGAATAATCCAATTTTAGCTGAGTCAGTCACATATAATATCCTCATGTCCACTGAATACCGACATATAAAGGCATCAACATACCGTGAAATGCATCGTACAGTTATCAATTACAGTGTATTCATGTTAACCAGAGTGAGTGACAGGTGCTTAGGGGCTTATTGGTTATAGGCCCGCTGCACGGATGAATGGATCCCAAAAATGAACGTCAACTGCGTAATTAGTATCAAGGCAACGTTAATAAATAAGCTTTCAATCACGTAGTCTCACGATTCTAAAGGTGGCAAGCGTTTTCACAGAATATTCCCGCATCTCTCTCTCTCTCTAGATATCTATCTATCTATCTATCTCTTCCCAGATTTTTCGAGAAACCGCGAACGATGTCATGGACAGGAGTTAAATCTGATGTGATTCTTCAGTTTCTCCCGTCGTATTTCTTGCTCGAACAGTCCACGGCCGACCGCCCTCAGGTGCTCAGTTCGTCAGCGCACCTGACGATGGTAACATGTCTGATCGCCGAAATATTGTGACCATTGGACACTATGGACCGGCAGTACACCCATCGAGTGTTCGTGCTGGACTTGAATCTGTCACACTGCCTTCATATTTCAGTAAATAGAAGAGAATTCGTGTGCCTCTGTGACTGTTTTCGGAGACCAAAAGCACAGCAATTACAGACCGTGAAACGCTCAGCGGCTTGCGTTCTCGAGAATTAATTTATTCTCTTGCTTTTTGAGGTAGGGGAAGGCATCGTTGTAATCCTGTATAGTCACCTAGTAAATACAATACACACTTACTGAGAATGTAAACAGGAATGCTACAAAACTGAAAATGAGATAGCTTCGGTACAGCATTATTAATTAATGTACTTGTTATTTATGTAACGTGGCAATAGTACAGCCATCAGGCACACTTTTATCAGGCAGTCTACGTATTTCATATTAACTGCATTAAGGCAGGCTTGTTAAATATTAAATTTAATACAGAATAAAAAATTAATTATAATTAATTAATTAATTGTGGTATAAATAATGCAGGATAACACAGCTTATGTCAATTCAAGGCGACTGAAACAACAAATCCAAATAACAAGCAGGTGTAAGTGGACATCAGAAGAAAGATGTTACGAAAGGTTCAAATGGTTCAAATGGCTCTGAGCACTATGGGACTCAACTGCTGTGGTCATCAGTCCCCTAGAACTTAGAACTACTTAAACCTAACTAACCTAAGGACATCACACACAGCCATGCCCGAGGCAGGATTCGAACCTGCGACCGTAGCAGTCGCACGGCTCCGGACTGCGCGCCTAGAACCGGATGTTACGAAGGAAGATGAACGCAGTGAAAGACAAGTAAAGATGATAGGGGATGTGACATACAGAAATAAGAGGATTCGTTACTGTGATAACGTAGGAATATTAGTTTTACGGTTTTGGCAGAAAGAAACTTTTCAGCTGTTTCTTAAATGGAACAGGGGGATGAACAGTGTGCAAAGTGCAGGGTAGGTTGTTCCGGAGCCGGATAGAAGTAACGGAGGAGATGTTTTCGGATGATTTTGTTTCCTAGATGGGCCCAGCCAAGATGCTCGATAAGTGAGATTTTGTGTTTCGGTTATCACGAGACGACAGATACGTAATGCCTACTGTGAGGTGCCTGGGGTGTGTAGGAATTGAGGAGCCGACGAAGTAAACACAGCGTAGTGTTATTTAACTTGTCTGGTCGCTACCATCCTAACGGGATGCTTGAAACTCTCACGTGGTGAAATTCAGCGATGTTGTAGATGTGACATTCACACGCATTCACAGTTAATTCTTACTGTCGAGGGTTTTCACTACTCCTGCCGTGCTGAATTACATCATATTACTGGAGATTCAGAAGGACTAGTGAACGCACAACACATTTCGCGTGCTTTGGAAATGTGTTCCGAAAGTTATGGAGTACGTTTTGGTAACAGGAAGTGTTCCTGTAAGTAGGGGACAGTATTTTCTGCCAGGCTGAAGAGCTCATGCAGAGCTACACCCAAGTTCGACGTTTTCTGATACGGTATTGGGACACCCCTAAGAAGAAGAGTGGGCAGTTTCTCGCGAAATTCTCAAAAATAAGCAGTTATCGTCAGATGGGACAAAGGTGCACGGTGTATGTAAAGGTGTATGATTTATCCGGCCTCTGCGTGCCACATATTTCCCATGTAAATGTGTACATATCCAAGGTTTCGACGTCTGCAATACGTAATCAAGTATAGAAATGCAAATGTGCAGTCACATTCTCACTCACCGATTGGTCTGCCATCTCGTTTTGTGCGATGCTGGAATATCATTTCACCGACAGTAACCGTACACGTTTATGTTCGAACTACTGAAACGTCCCCTTAGAAAAATTTATGAATGACTGTGCTGACAAACCCCTTAAGTTATTTGATTTTCAAACAGCTGAGCAGAACTGAACGTACTCAGACATTTCTCTCTTTACTTATTCTGATCAACGCTAAACTGACACACAACATTTTTAGCGCAACGCAGTCTGACTTTCAATAATCCCTACAAAAGAATGGCCCTGACTAACAATAACCATACCTTTAATGAATCACTTACCTCACAAAAATCTTCGTTACTCGAACTACTGCAATACAACGAGTGCCAATACTGCCAGCTAAATAAAAGATTCTAACTACTGAAGGTACTAACTACTGATAGGCATAGTTAGCAAATGAAAGATTTTGATAGAGAACGAACAATGTATTTACCTTAATAGTGTTCAAAATTCATAATATATATCTATATATATATATAGGTTCATGACATGCAGCATTACAAATTTACTCTCTCTGATGGACACACGTCCAGATCATCCGCTCTCAAAACTCCGCCATCTCTCTCCCCACATCCACCACTGTTGGCGGCTGGAAATCTTGTTTATATAACATGTTATACAGGCAAGCATTGGTATGATAAATCTATGGTATGTTGAAGCTCAGCGCTTGCACATCTTAGTTCCAAGACAACTGCGATTGTCGTAGGTTTTCGTTGAGTCAATTACGAGATATTTTCGTGTTGACTGACGGTTTCATATATGGGCATACTGGGATTGGCGGAGTTGAGCTACGCTGAATTGTCATACCGACACTTTGATTACATTAATTTTGCTCCTAGACGTTTGTCATGTGGTGCTGCAGCATTGCCAGATCGTGTCAGCTGCGCCTCATTTATAATTCGGACAACAGGGAGTGCGCAGCCAACTGGAGCAGAAAGTGACCGGCTACAATTAAACACATGTATACAGCACTACTTGAGGATCGTTGGTGAACCGACTCTCTGCTGTAATGTACCGGTAATGGCAAGCAGCTCGCGTGTCCCGCAGAGGGATCGAAGACCCAGAGCTTGAAAAATTAACTAATAAGTACACTGACTGGAAAGTGCTATACTGTTACACACAGTTCCTATGATTATCAGAGCTTTGAGAGGCATTTGTCGTGTGACACAGGGTTTGGGCAGTAGTGGAGTTTGGTTGTGGGTTGTACAAACCTGGGCTTTTGATCAATCTTTGTTTTACTAATGGACCACTCACAATGCCAGAGCAGATACGAATAGTGAGAGATTTCCATTTAATCCCTTGCAACAATTAACTTCAGGTAGTAAATGGCGTGTAAAAGAAACAGTTATTTGCCCCGCAAAAATAAAACGATCTGATTTCTAAGGTGGGTAGCAGAAATATATAGTAAAAACTTATGCTGACATAGAAGAACATTATATAGATAACAACACTGATTCTGTCCTGATATGACTCAACAAGGGAACACCTAAATAAAATATCGAGAAGAAGAAACGCTCGCTAAAATGATGTAAAGTCGACAACCACCAACACCTAGGCCGAATCGCAGAGGGGAAACAGAGAAGGCAAGGCAATCTACACAGACGTGTAACCTACTACAGTATCAACAAGGAAAATGCTTAAACAAGTAAACTCTACAATGACTGATCGCAAATACACATTTATCTCACAACGGATTTGCCATATTTGCAAATTCAAAACAGTAATGGTACACTCCGAAAACAGCTCGCCGTCCCTTGCAAGTACACTTAAATACAGATAAGGCGCAATCAGTTTCCTCAATGCCTCGTCGTAATTTTTAACAACAAACAGTACTGGGGCTACTTTATCGATCCCAGTGCACCTCCTCACTGTATGTCTGGTGGGCAAAACTCTGGTAACTACTAATACAGGATTACTACACTACTGGCCATTAAAATTGCTACACCACGAAGATGACGTGCTACAGACGCGAAATTTAACCGACAGGAAGAAGATGCTGTGATACGCAAATGATTAGCTTTTCAGAGCATTCACACAAGATTGGCGCCGGTGGCGACACCTACAACGTGCTGACATGAGGAAAGCTTACAACCGATTTCTCATTCACAAACAGCAGTTGACCGACGTTGCCTGGTGAAATGTTGTTGTGATGCCTCGTGTAAGGAGAAGAAATGCGTACCATCACGTTCCCGACTTCGATAAAGGTCGGGTTGTAGCCTATCGCGATTGCTGTTTATCCTATCGCGATGTTGCTGCTCGCGCTGGTCGAGATCCAATGACTGTTAGCAGAATATGGAATCGGTGGGTTCAGGAGGGTAATACGGAACGCGATGCTGGATCCCAACGGCCTCGTTTCACTAGCAGTCGAGATGACAGGCATCTTATCCGCATAGCTGTAACAGGTCGTGCACCCACGTCTCGAACCCTGAGTCAACACGCGTGGACGTTTGCAAGACAACAACCATCTGCACGAACAGTTCGAAGTCTGTTGCAGCAGCATGGACTATCAGCTCGGAGACCATGGCTGCGGTTACCCTTGACGCTGAATCACAGACAGGAGAGCCTGCGATGGTGTACTCAACGACGGACCTGGGTGCACGAATGGCAAAACGTCATTTTTTCGGATGAATCCAGGTTCTGTTTACAGCATCATGATGGTCATATCCGTGTTTGGCGACATCGCGGTGAAGGCACATTGGAAGCGTGTATTCGTCATCGCCATATTGGCGTATCACCCGGTGTGATGGTATGGGGTGCCATTGTTACATGTCTCGGTCACCTCTTGCTCGCATTGACGGGACTCTGAAGAGGTGACGTTACATTTCAGATGTGTTACGACCCGAGGCTCTACCCTTCATTCGATCCCAGCGAAATCCTACATTTCAGCAGGATAATTCACGACCGCATGTTGCAGGTCCTGTACGGGCCTTTCTGGATACAGAAAATGTTTGACTGCTGCCGTGGCCAACACATTCTCCAGATCTCTCACCAATTGAAAACGTCTGTTCATTGGTAGTCGAGCAACTGTCTATTCACAATACGCCAGTCACTACTCTTGATGAACTGTGGTATCGTGTTGAAGCTGCATGGGCAACTGTACCTGTACACGCCATCGAAACTCTGTTTCACTCAATGCCCAGGCGTATCAAGGCCATTATTAGGGCCAGAGGTGGTTGGTTCAAATGGTTCAAATGGCTCTGAGCACTATGGGACTTAACATCTATGGTAATCAGTCCCCTAGAACTTAGAACTACTTAAACCTAACTAACCTAAGGACATTCCACAACACCCAGTCATCACGAGGCAGAGAAAATCCCTAACCCCGCCGGAAAGAGGTGGTTTTTCTGGGTACTGATTTCTCAGGATCTATGCACCCAAATAACGTAAAAATGTAATCACATGTCAGTTCTAGTATAATATATTTGTCCAATGAATACCCGTTTATCATTTGCATTTCTTCTTGGTGTAGCAATTTTAATGGCTAGGAGTGTACAATTATGGCACACGAGAAGCATACGTCGCTTTATGTTCTGGAGTGTATCGCCGTAAACGAAACTCTCCTCCCTCTCTATGACCTGCTATCATCTTCTGGACGCAGGAAGAGAGACACCAGGCTCTTCGCTGGCTGTTGCAGTCTACTACTTGTACTTTCACGTTGCTCTTGGCTCAACGGCGCTCTCTTCCCCAAGGTCTAGTTTTGTTGGTGGCTGTCAATGAACTTCGCGCTAGCTCCTTTACACTGAACTGACACCCCCCTCCTCCCCTGGACATCACCTTGGGACATTAACCAAACAAGGTGCTGGTTCCACCCATGACTTGTTACCTACTGCCCACACAGGCCTCAGGTGCTGGTTCAGACGAAGAACGCCACTTTCGATCTGTATTGTGGACTAGTTCCAACTTGGCATTGCTGGGCCAGCCCGGTAATTTCAAACCACCTCAGCCACCCTGCAAAGTGCTCGAATCACACAGTGACGCGCGGCTGTAATGTCATCCCCTTCCGCATGTGGCCACTTTGCTCGCATTTATGAAATGATAATGAAATGAAGACCCTACGCTGTCGACAGGCGTTGATGTACATGAACAGGGACAGTTGAAAATGTGTGCCCCGACAGGGACTCGAAGCCGGGATCTCCTGCTTACATGGCATACGCTCTATCCATCTGAGCCACCGAGAGAACAGAGGAAAGGTTTTTTTTTTGTGGTTTTAGGGCGCACAACGTCAACGGTCATTAGCGCCCAGACTACTTTAGGAATGCACCGCGAGTCACAAGTTTAAAACAGCAACGAAACGGAAAACACGATGAAAGACATACTGACAGGCATAGGATTAAAAAAGAAAACAGCATAATCAAATGTCCTTTGAGAGGGTTGTCAAATTGATAAAATGAAGAACGCGAGCAGCTGCTCGTGGGTCATCCGCTAAAATGGCTTCTACAGTACATGGCAGGCCAAGATCGAGACGCAGGGTGTTAAAATCCGGACACGACGTTAAAATGTGGCGGACCGTCAGCAACTGCTCACATGGGCAGAACGGCGCCGGCGCAGCCGTCAGCAGATGGCGATGGCTGAACCGGCAGTGGCCAATTCGCAACCGGGCCAAAACTACCTCCTCCCGCCGAGAAGGGCGTGAGGAGGACGTCCAAGCCACGGGAAGAGCTTTCAAGGCCCGAAGCTTGTTGTCTGGAAGTGCAGCCCAATCGGCATGCCACAGCGATACAATGCGCCGACAAATTACCCTGCTACAATCTGACGAAGGGACACAACAAGAAGCTGTCCGAGGCTGGAGGACCGCAGCCACAGAGAATAGTGCGACTGCAGGGACTTACCCCTTGCACGCTCCCCGTGGGACTCACATTCCCAACTTAATCCCCACACACTACATTATATATACATATACATTTATACTCCGCAAGTCAACCAACGGTGTGTGGCGGAGGGCACTTTACGTGCCACTGTCATTACCTCCCTTTCCTGTTCCAGTCGCGTATGGTTCGCGGGAAGAACGACTGTCTGAAAGCCTCCGTGCGCGCTCGAATCTCTCTAATTTTACATTCGTGATCTCCTCCGGAGGTATAAGTAGGGGGAAGCAATATATCCGATACCTCATCCAGAAACGCACCCTCTCGAAACCTGGCGAGCAAGCTACACCGTGATGCAGAGCGCCTCTCTTGCAGTGTCTGCCACTTGAGTTTATTAAACATCTCCGTAACGCTATCACGGTTACCAAATAACCCTGTGACGAAACGCGCCGCTCTTCTTCGCGCACTACATTCGTAGTGACCCAGCCCTTTACACTCATAACTTACGGCAAACAATCTTACCAAGTCCCGTAAGAGTTCGAGCAATATGTGTCCATCCGCAGAGAAGCAGAAGGTCGACGGCTGGTTAGCCTTAACTATATGAAGATGGTATATTTTCTTTCAGACATGCCCGAAAGAATAGATACCATCGGTGACCATGCAGCTCTCTTATAAAGGAATGATAATAAAATATCCGAAAGAACAGATACCATCTTCGCATAGTTGAGGTTAACCATCCATTGACCTTCTTCTTCTGTGCGGATGCACACGTGTTGCCCGAACTCTTACGGGACACGATAAGATTGTCTGCCGCGAGTAATGAGTATAAAGGGCAGGGACACTACGAATGTAGTGTGTGGACATTAAGTTGGGAATGTGAGTCTCAGGCGGAGCGTGAAAGGGATAAATCCCTGGAGTCGCACTATCCTCTGTGCCCTCGTAGGCTGAGATGGATAGAGCTTATGCCATGTAAGCAGGAGATGCCGGGTTCGAGGCCCGGTCGGGGCACACATTTTTAATTGTCCCCGTTGATGTATATCAACGCCTATCGACGGAGTAGGGTCTTGCTTTAATTATCATTTCATTCTAGAGTGTTTCGTGGTCACCGATGGTATGTGTTCTTTCGGACTATCTTAATATTGCTCGCATCTCATGATGTTCCTAATTCCACTCCACTCCATCTGCCAAACGTTCTCACACAGTTTCCTGGAAACACTCGTTTCTGCCTGTTCCCTTTCGCTGCAAGGCACGTCCTCTGGAAGTCTGTAGCTACGAAATTTCAGTTTATGAGTAGAGTCGCATGACGGGTCTTAAACG
This sequence comes from Schistocerca nitens, assembly GCF_023898315.1. NCBI lineage: Eukaryota > Metazoa > Arthropoda > Insecta > Orthoptera > Acrididae > Schistocerca > Schistocerca nitens. Next base: position 51,286,211 of record NC_064620.1, read on the forward strand.
ATCGAGCTTTCATTCCATCTGCAACTAACACCCATCACTGAAATCCGTATGAAATGTAATCCTTTGAAGAAATACAATTTTCTATTCGTTGTAGCAAGGAGACTAAAACTCTGCAAATGTCATCTTGAGGAATTCATTGTCATGATTTTAACTCAAGAAGTGTCAGTTCATGAGCATTGCTGGCTGGTGGCTAGTATGAGAATATATGTCCTCTCACTGTGTTCAAAAATGTGTTTGTGAATTCCTAAGGGACCAAACTGCTTAGGTCATACGTTCGTATCTCTGTGTTCCAGACATGCTCTATAGGTAACAAGTCAAAGAGCCAGGTAAATCCGTTGAGGGTCGATACATTTCTCGACACGTCTGCAATGTGAACTACCGTATCCCACTGGAATATGCTGTTTGGCACTACTCTGCTCGTCAAGTGTATGACTTCAGGGTTGACCAGTCTTGTCGCAAACTGGCAGTCATTCGGCCTCAGTTCAACAATTACCAGCTAACTCCTGTTGTCGTATCTACTAACTGCCCACACCATGATTTCAGGAGCTGGTGAGGCTTGGATGTCGTGAATTGCTGCTTCCTGTGACCTTTCACCGTCTACAGACCGCCACCTCAAGAAGCGAGACTCATTGCTGAACACCAATGAACACCATTCAGTGTTTCAATTAACTCAGGCTTCAGACCGTGGTAATCGTTGTTGCCGGCGGTGAACGATGCATGGCAGCTCGAGACCACAGCTCAACTTCCAGTAATCTGTTCCCGATGATTTTTGGTGCGAATCTGCTGCATTTTAGGTGTGGTCATCTGTCTTTTCGTTAGAACGATTCTAAAAATCCTACTATCCTCTGGTGTTGGAGCTTTGAATAGAGGTACCTCCTTGCCTCACTGTTGTGAGAGCCCGTCTCCTAACCACCCGTTCTGCAGTCATTGCTCTGTAACCAGCTGTGTGTGCACTCCGTCGGTGTGTTGCTCCCACGTTACACGTTTCTTATGCCAAGGGATTGTTCTTTCTCAGAGCACGGAAGATGGGGATAAGCTGCAAGTACCCATCTATTGGACATGGTGTTTTCCGATCTCTATCTGAGAAGCTCCAGCGACGTAATACACAACCAGTGGGTAATGCATCCTTCGGGATTTACCATTTAATGCGACTTTCAATTTAAAGAAATGCCATTGAGCATCGCATATCAAACATCGTGTTACAAACTAATTTACAAGTAGAGGAGGTAATAATATTTTACTTTTACATGTACAACAATTATGGAACTGAAACTGGAAACAAATAAAATATTGACGATAATTGGAAGGTTGACTCAGGTACAGCCAATGATTTAATGTCCTGTATTACTTGCTAGCAACAATAAAACATAATAATAAATGAGCCCTCACGTAGGAATACATACAAATTATTATACTAATTATGCGCTAAAGAACAACGACATTTATACAAATGATACCACGGACTTAGCAAATCCTACCATATTACTACAATAGCTTTTGAGATATTGTGAAAGGAGATTTTTTTGTATATTGGTTTGTACGAATTCAGTGCCAAAATGATAATTATCTTAACTTTGTCAATCCAAATAATGACTGATACTGTTTTGTGATGACAGATTGTAGAAAAAAATTACCAAGCGAAATAAAGTTCATAAAATATACTTTAATGTATTTAGGTCGAAAGAAATATGGACATTGCAGCAGAGGACGTCGTGACTTGTACTGGCAGATCGACATTTTCTTATTTCCTCCCTCACTCTTTCGATTACAGTCAGTGGTTATCTATACTACTAAAGGCTAATCCGGCACCCGGTAACCAGATTCTATAGCAGGTTGCCTATATAACGCCTTTCAACGGCAACGAAAATTCTCAGTATAAAATATAAATATTTACATAATTTAAAAATTTAAAAATTTAAAATGTGATCCTAATCTACTCATTATGAGGTACAATTTTATGTAAAAAGTTTCACACAGTAAGACAAGTACTACAGTTAGAAACTGTGTATACAGGGTGAGTCACCTAACGTTACCGCTGGATATGTTTCGTAAACCACATCAAATACTGACGAATCGATTCCACAGATCGAACGTGAGGAGAGGGGCTAGTGTAATTGATTAATACAAACCATAAAAAAATGCACGGAAGTATGTTTTTTAACACAAACCTACGTTTTTTTAAATTTTTAAATGGAACCGCATTAGTTTTGTTAGCACATCTGAACATATAAACTAATACGTAATCAGTACCGTTTGTTGCATTGTAAAATGTTAATTACATCCGGAGATATTGTAACCTAAAGTTGACGCTTGAGTACCACTCCTCCGCTGTTCGATCGAGTGTATCGGGGAGCACCGAATTACGTAGGGATCCAAAGGGAACGGTGATGGACCTTAGGTACAGAAGAGAATGGAACAGCACATTACGTCCACATGCTAACACCTTTTTATTGGTCTTTTTCACTGACGCACATGTACATTACCATGAGGGGTGAGGTACACGTACACACGTGGTTTCCATTTTCAATTACGGAGTGGAATAGAGTGTGTCCCGACATGTCAGGCCAATAGATGTTCAATGTGGTGGCCATCATTTGCTGCACACAATTGCAATCTCTGGCGTAATGAATGTCATACACGCCGCAGTACATCTGGTGTAATGTCGCCGCAGGCTGCCACAATACGTTGTTTCATATCCTCTGGGGTTGTAGGCACATCACGGTACACATTCTCCTTCAACGTACCGCACAGAAAGAAGTCCAGAGGTGTAAGATCAGGAGAACGGGCAGGCCAATTTATGCGTCCTCCACTTCCTATGAAACGCCCGTCGAACGTGTACCTCACCCCTCATGGTACTGTACATGTGCATCAGTGAAAAAGACCAATAAAAAGGTGTTAGCATGTGGACGTAATGTGCTGTTCCAGTCTCTTCTGTACCTAAGGTCCATCACCGTTCCCTTTGGATCCCTACGTCATTCGGTGCTCTCTGATACACACGATCGAACAGCGGAGGAGTGGTACTCAAGCGTCAACTTTAGGTTACAATATCTCCGGATGTAATTAACATTTTACAATGCAACAAACGGCACTGATTACGTATTTGTTTATATGTTCAGATGTGCTAACAAAAGTAACGGGGTTCCATTTATAAATTTAAAAAAACGCAGGTTTGTGTTAAAAAACGTACTTCCGTGCATTTTTTTATGGTTTGTATTAATCAATTACACTAGCCCCTCTCCTCACGTTCAGTCCGTGGAATCGATTCGTCAGTATTTGATGTGGTTTACGAAATACATCCAGCGGTAACGTTAGGTGACTCACCCTGTATATACCTTGAGACAGCACGCCGCGCAGGTTACCCGGACTCCATTCATCCAGTATTCGAGAATCGGACCACTTAACGACTTCCAACAAACGTTCCATACTTTTTAAAACGTTTACGAAACTTCTTCTGTCTGACACCCCACAAAATGATGAAAGGGAACAAGTTTACTAAGACGGCTACTCGGAAAGTATGGTCGAGAAATGGAAACCACAGTGAAAATCGCAAATGTTTCGTTTGTAGCAGTCAGTCCAGCTGCTTCTCTACATAGTCGCCGCTCCGGGTGACGCGTTTTTGATAACAGTGCACCAGCTTTCCAATAACTTCGTCACAGAAGGCAGCCGCCTTTTACCTATTCTCTACGCTGACCTGTAGCTTGTTGTGTATGCCAGCGGTTCATATCACCAGAGACGAAACTCGAAGGGAACCAGGTTCGGGCTGTATGGTAGTTGAAAACGTTGATGGGCT